>NC_045674.1:4439721-5753471 GCF_003331165.1 Xiphophorus hellerii
TTTAAAAAGACAGAAAAGAAAGAAAACAGACATGTAATAAGCTACCTCAAAGACTTTTAGCAGATAGCAAAATGAATATATGGAGTACACCAAAATGACTCTTTCACAAAACATTCTGGACATCTTGGAAATCTTTTGGAAAGATAAATTCATGGTCTACATTCTCTCAACAATGCAAAAAACCCCCAAAACAAAACAAAAAATTATATATATATATATATACAGTATATGTACAGTATGTGTGTGTGTATATATGTTTGTTAGACACGCCGTTAATTGCTCAAATCACAAATTCAAGAGGCTGAAAACAGTTTAAAACCAACTTTGTAATTTTGTTGTTCATTTCATACAATAATAGGAAAATCCTTTCTTAAAGTGGCTGCTCTTTCAAACATCTGCATAACATCAGTTTTATATTCGGTCAATGCATGGTGGCACAGCTGGTAGCACTGTTGCCTTGCAGCAAGAAGGTTCTGGGTTTGAATCCCACCTGGCAAACTCTTTCTGCATGGAGTTTGCATGTTCTCCCTCTGCATGCGCAGGCTCTCTCCGGATACTTCGGCTTGATCCCACAGTTCAAAAATATGACTGTTGGGTTAATTGGTTTCTCTTAATTGCCTTTAGGTACTGTTTGGTTTGTGTGAGCACGATTATTTGTTCTGTGTTTCCCTGTGATGGACTGGTGACCAATGCAAAGTGTATACTGCCCTGAGCTTCCACGTAACCCTGGACTGACAAACGGGTATAGATAATGTGTGGATGAAGCATTTTCAGTTCTGCTTTTACATACATATATATGTAACAACTTCAACAGCTTCACAGAGTCCAGAGTTTGGAAATCTACTTAACATTTTTCATCAGTATATCTTTTCTTCCAACATCAGTTATTATGAGTATATGTGCTGAAGTAAAAGTATGCTGGACTAAAGAACAAACAAACATGAAACTTTCTGGATTAGCTAAGAGTTTATTAAAAATTAAAATTTTTGAAGAACACACCGGTGGTACATAAAAAAACAAGTGACTCTATTTTAAATTAGCCAATTTAATATTGAGTCACTACCATTTCATAAAAGGTCTATATCCTAAGTAATAACCCTGACAAATACATCCTCAAAGGGTGTTAAATATTTCAAATAGCATGAATATGGAAATAACAGAAAAACTCTCCACGGCCTAAGATTTTTAAAAAGCAAGTATTTTCTTAGCAAATCTTCCAGATAATCTATCTTTGTTCAGGACGTTCTAACTACACTAGCTAAACTAAACATTTGTATTAATTCTCTGATGTAGTGTAATTTGTTTGGCCACTCATTTATCCACTTCTGGAAAGGTTGCCCACTAAACAGTTATCCCACTTTCTCATTATACAGTCATTGACTAAAACTGAACAACCACCACTTTCCTTAGAAGCAACACTCCTAGATGGCACTTTCTTACACTCTAAAAGACCAGTGAAATACCTCCAGGTAATCTAGATGATGAAACATTGCTAGGGCAGAAATTGTTGATGCCAAGAAGTTGGTGAAATCTGAGGCCAAATCAGGGCAAATATGAGAGCAAAAAGTGACAGAAATTCTCAGAAAACCAGAAGAGTTGATTATTCTATTACAAACTGCAACATCACCTGAATCAATAACTTTCCTTTGAAGAGAGGTGTTTGCTGGAGCTGGTGGGGCCGTTTCTGGTATTAGACAGGGTCAGAATGGTCTGGGGAAGATCATGCTGCTGTAGAATCTGGCTTTTGCCATGGAAATCTCCATCCTGCATGTGGAAAAAAAGTGCAGTGAGGAGTAAACATTTCCATCCCTGAACAGAACTGCTGAGATCGTATCCAGTTTTCAGAGATTTATCCCAAAACAAAGTCGATTTTACTCATCACCTCTCAAACATAATACACCTTTGATGGCACTTGTATATCACACCTTTGGTATACAAGTCTTTATTGAAATGACAGAGGTAGGTCAAAGTTCATGTGCTGGTGCATGAGGTAGTTAGACTTGAGTTTGCATGTAAATGTCAAATGTGAGGTTGTCCTTACTTCTCATCCTCACCAATCAAAGCAGTGAAGCTGTTGTCAGGAAAGCATATAAACTCACAGTGATGTGATACTGAGCTGCCTCTGTTGTGGGAACTGGCAGCGGACCTGACAAGAGCCAGATGATATAATAATTGTGCTTGGCATTTATTATACCTTACCCATGTCATTTCCTTTTTCCCTTTCTTTGTGAGGATCTGCATAGCTGCAGGGTAAGTGCATTTAGAAAGGTGGAGTGTTTTTAAGGTGGGCTTCACCTCAGTGCACCCAAACAACTCAAGTCGACGTGAAATGTCCCTTTTTGTGTCCCAGAGGTCCTACCTGCATGCCTTCAGGAGAGAGAAACGGGACAAAAAGGAAGCAAAGACCTCCTGGGTCTCTGTTAGTTTTACAGTGGGCCACTATCACACACACAACAACTTGTGGATACACATACACACACTTTCATCTTACATAAACTCCACTTGCAAGTTAAAATTTAAGAGTTGCTTGAAATTTTCAGTCTTAAAGACCCTTAAAACACAAGCAATGAAGACTGAGGGTGAGCTGAAAGTCAGATAAGTTAAGGGACTTACAGCAGGTAATATTAACACTGCATTCTCCATTTAAGAAGAACAGTGACAATTTTGTTTCATAGTTATAAGTAAAAACTTAGATGTCACAAATATCTGTCCTTTATAAAAAAATATTTACTCACTAGAGTATTTGTAATAAAATTCAGTAAATCCTGGAAAAGACCATCACTGATCACAACCCTAAAGAAATCCAAGCCCCCTTTTAAGGATGGAAACATAACTTATGTATCTAAAATATACCAATAAGTAGGGAAGCAAAACAATATCTGTTTTTGAATGAAATTGTAGCACAAAATTATATAAAAACATGTCAGTCAAGTAAAGAACAAACAGAATGGAAGGAGTTCATTTGAGAACCCAAGCCAACATCCCACAAATGAAACTGTTCGGTTTTGGGAAAAAAAAGTAAATTTTTTGTGTGTTTTTGCACCTGTAACGAATACAGAACTTCAAAAAGCCATCCATTTTACATGGGATGTTGGTACCACACAGTGATGTGTGTTACTCAAAGGCAATGTAAAATGGCCAATAAATATAAGATTCATGTATTTGGACTGTGGAAGGAAGGTTGAGTACCGAGAGAGAACCCATGCATGCATGGATAGGACATGCAGAAAGCTCTGGACAGGACTTGAACCAAGGACCTTCTTCAAGCCAACAATTGGATTGCTGGATTGCCCAACTTCAGAAATATGTAAATTTAGTAATTTCTTGATCCTTTTGCGATATATACAGTATATACTGTATATATATACTGTATATATATATATATATATATATATGGTTATATATTTGGTTATATATATATATACAGTATAACCAAACATTTAAAGTCAGAATTTAGATGTCTTTTTAAGCATGTAATCATAGTCGGTTGAATTAAATCTTTTGTGTTGTACCTCTGAGGCACCAGGGAGGCAATCAAGTTCACTAGCAGGCAGCATGATATGTAAGGGTTTACTTTGTGGTCAGCTGGTCAGTATATTTATTGCAAACACACCAGAACTTCAGAAAGAATTCACACAAATCTCTTTTCATTCCACTAACACAAAGCACAGGTTATGCTCAGGTGTGCTTAGACAAAGCAAATCACTGGACTTCAGCTAACAAGTTTATTTTGTGGTGATAATGATTCCAAACAAGAGATGCAGAGTTTTTTTCTAGTAAAACTGATCGGGCATCACATGCTAACCTTTAGAATGAGAGCTGCTCAACACACATTTTCTGCAAAATGCACCATGTGAACTCGGTAGCTCCACTCCATGCCTCCATTGCAGGTTGGTGATGAAGTTTTGTGAAAGAGGTGTGGTAAATTTACCAAAGAGCTGGATATGCTTCTGATTTAAATTAGCATGCTCAGAAGAACCACACTTTCAAAGAGAGAGTTCAACTTGATGAAACTCTCCTGACTGGTAAACACTTTCCTCTCTTTTTTTTTCTTTCTTCTCTCAAGCCTTCCCATCTTCCCCCGTTCTCTTCCCTCCAGTCTCCTCCTGAGTCCCAAACATTTTAATTGCAGCCCACAGGCCATTTGAAGCCTCAGTGAAGAGATCAGCCATTGTCCATTTCCTTTGTGTTAGTGTGTGTCACTGTGTGTTACTGTGACGGTTACACCATGGGCCTGTGCATGTTGGACCCTCTGTGTGTGTGGATTTAGGGAGTTAATCCCTGAATAGAGAAGCCATTAGGGAGAATTAGGCAGTTTAGACGTAGCCATGATCCCCTCTGCTGTGCGTGTCTGTGGGTTTCAGTGTGAGCAACGGCGTCTACGTGTGGCATGTGTCGGGTCAAGGCCCTTAAAAAGAAGGGGTAGAGGTGCATCAGGAAAGTAAGAGGGGGGTGTGGGATAGCGTATGTGGTCATCAGTTCCCATAATCTTACCAATCTGCTTGTGCTGTGTCCCACACACACGTACACAAATAGGCTCATCTTGACACTCTCAACAGATGGCCGTAGCAGAAAGGCCAAGGGTAAACTTGTGCAATGCCTAAACCAGACAAGCACCCTCCAAATGAAAGCCCCTCCTCTTTGTCTATAGCTAATCACTTTGTCCTCGGCACGCAAGCAGGACTCTTAATTAAGTGGCAAGTAGTCCGTCCTTGTTAACAATGTTTATATGTTATACCAGTGAGGAATCTTGCCCTGTATTTGACTTAAGTTACAACTTCAGCAAAAAACATGTCATACATCAACCTCTATAATTATTTTTATGGAGCCAATTGACATGCGTTTAAACGCTCTGCAAATGTATGGAATTTGAAAGTAGGATATTTTCATACTCATTATTGATATGAATGACATTAGTTTTAAACTTAGACTAACAAATTTTAACCACTTTTCAGGGTGAAATCATAAACCAATGATTGACATAACCTATTTTTAAATAAAAAAATTGGATGCACAAGATGAATTTGTTGATTTTCCAATTCACACTGGGTCACGTCTGACATTCAGCCCTAAAACACAATCACCCAATAATATTTGGGTAATTGTCTTTTAGATAGTTGCATTTTAACCCAAAATGTCATGTGGCCTTTACCTAATATCCTGGCTCAACATTTGACAAATCTTGCTGATATAACTAGTTGCTTTGTATAGCATGGGCACTGATGATGGTGGAGAAACAGTTTTCCTGGAAATGTAAGTTGTTTCTCTGAATTTAGCATATTAAGCAGTGCCTACACATGCATGATTGACAGCGGTAAGACACTCCTCCTGGCTCCAACAAGTTGTTTTTGACTGGGAGCAGTCCATTTATTCAGCAGCAATAATAGCACTGAGAGGAGGTTGGGGAACTTGATTTTTTCAGATATTATGCTGTCACGACATGGTGACAGTTTTAACAAATGTGTAAAAAAAAAAAAAACCTTATTTTTTAAATAAAAGTTACATACCCCAGTTTTAAAGCACTTGACTTGTCCATTTGGGTAGAATCTAAATTCTGTCAAGCTTGAAGGCACATGTGTCAAACTATAGTCTTAAACGTCTGGCGCTCATCAAATTTTCAATGTTTCTCTCCTACAGTACACTTGAATCAAATAATTATGCCATTATTAGGACTTTGAAGAACTTAGCTATATGCTGAAGATGTGTATCAAGCATCTGGGGTTGTTCCTGAGCATAACTAAACAATTTCATTCATCTGAAGGTAACAGTTTACGTCCAAACCATGACAAAGTGGCGACACATGTGTATAACTTGCACTCATCTACAGTTCTTCGAAGCGATAAACAATTGCTTAGAAATGGCTCCAAAAAATTTTCCCAACTTGTGCAACTCTACAGTTCTCCTTCTTAGGTATTCTTTGAATACATGTGGCTTTTCCAATGCTTTGAGTATTACACATTTCATTGAGTACCTTAAAATGAATCTGTATGCTGATGAAGAAAAACTGGAAGTATTAGCCACCCTTTCTGGCATAACTGTATACTACTGACCTACTGTGTACCAGAAATAATTGCTTAATTCAGGAATATACAACCTAGTATCTCAAGCAAGTTGGACAGTCTCACAACATTACATTTACACATGCATACATAAAATATTGCAATTTATTCACATCAGTAAATCAGTAGTATTTCTGAAGTTTAATATCTCACTGTTAGATTATCCCAACAAGGATTACCTGGAGGCAGAGACACTCGGAATTTTGTTCGGATAGGAATGAAAAGAAATAATGTGTGAGTTATTTTAAGAAAAACATCATAAAATTCATCAATGATAAAACTTTTTTTTTTTTTAGCTTACATTTAATCCCTATAAAGCACCTGTGTTTTGGACTGGACTGAGTTTTCTTAAGTCACAAATTTACTTAAGTCTTCTACCCATTCCTAGTAGAACTGCAATATCAGGAAAAGTGAGTAGTCACTGTTTTAAAAAACTATAATGACAAGACTACATTATTTGTACCTGTTTTGACTTATCATTCTGTGAGCTTTTAGGGTCTTGTCACTATGAGGGTAATTTTTGCTGCTTTTGTCATTTTTGGTAAACTGGGCTAATCACCTCACCATTATAAATAATCCTCCAACAGTCATAGTAGAGCGAATGATCTCATCTTTGCAAAGAGGATGTAAATTATACCCTTTTCCTGTAAGCTTTGTGCCAGCAGCTCTGACAAAGCTTGAAGCATGGATCGTTGTATTGTTTGTGGGTAACCTGTGTTAGACACGGCAGCTGTTTAAGTTAGCTAGCTGAATCAAAGATGTCTTGGTGACTTTAAAAACCTTTAGAGTAATTAACTACTACCTTTAAATTTATGAACCTTTGTTCTTCACTTTGCCTTGCCCAAATAGTCTTCCCATAAAGTCAGGCAATGAACATCTGGAAGAAATATCTTTGGTTCTTGTTGATAACATAAAAAATAAAGATAAGCACAAATAGAAAAGCCGAGCCATAACTTGAGAATGTTCACAAAACGTGAAGGTGCTATGACTATGTTTGTTTTATTTTATTTTATTTTTTTATAATATTACAGCCTGATTACAGAGCAGTCTCTGTAATCAGAATCTGTGTTGCTACATCATGCGTCACATTCAGTCAACAATGAGCCTCAGTCCTAAGATAATCTGAAGAGCACCACTAAGAAACAAAAATAAATCAAGTTTTTATAAAGCACTTTAGTAGGAGAAAACAGGACTCTGAGGCTTCCCGCACTCACTCTCAGGTAGCCATTAAAAAGCTACGGACATAAACATGTTCCAGCTATCTTCCAGTAAATAGCGGAAACGTGCAATGAGTCACCAAATGAAACGGCAACATGGAGATAACGCACACACAGGCACATGCGCAAACACCCGTACACGCACACACACACATCACATCTGATGTCACATAACCCCCCGTCTTGGTAGTTTCCACTAAAATGAGCCTGAGGACAAACCACTGTTATACACGGGGACTGTGGTTAAAAAAATCTAATTAATAGTCACTTAATTCTTGTTTGTGGTATTTTTTTTTTATCATGCACCATATCACTATTACATTCCCACAGTATGTTTAACATTCCTAAATGATGTTTGTGGTCTTTTAAAATCTGATTAATGTAATGAGTTTGTTCTGTTTTGGTCTTTATTTGTAGCAAAACAAACTACAGCTTTTACTTAGAAATGTTATCATTTGCAGGTGCTTCTTTGTCTTTCATCAGATCAAGTGTTAGACAGAGGACCAAAATGCAGGGCAGTTTGATGAAAACTAAAGTTGTTGATTCCCAGAATACCACAAAGTAAATTTGGTCATAAAGGTAGATGCATAGTGGGCCCCTATTTATCCTGAATTTGGTTACTCAGAGTCTGCACATCCAGGTGTGTGAATAATTTTGGGTTTACCTGTAAGGACCTACTTAGTATTGGAGCTTGAACTTGAACCACCAATGATATACCTCTGGCTCAACTAAAAGGGGTAGTCACAGTCATAGTCACATGATTTTCTACTTGAAAAAATCAGCAAGACAAACATTTTGCAGAAATAAGTGTAAATTCAAAAAATGACTATCTGAAATTAACTTATTGTTTATAAAAGATTTCTCAAGGCTCTTGGCTAGATGTAGAAGACAAATTTTAGTTCTAAGCTGTACACAATATTTCTTTGGTTCCACAATCCTGGGAGCATGTTGTGTAAGCACATCTTGTTGCAGATGTACCCAACGTCACTGGTGCATTAACAACACATAAGCCATAAGGTGGGGTGCATGTTTGTGGATTTAGTGCAGAACTGCCTTCTGAAAGGAGCTTTTGGGATATAGGAAACAAATACCCGACATGCAACCAGAAGATTGAGCATGATGTAGAGATGCAATTCTGTTATTAGTGGAGGTCTGTAAAATAATTTGTGAATTTTCAAAATAGCTTATGTAAAAGAGTGTAAGTATTAAATGATATTGTTTTGAAGATATAAAGGAAATGCAAATTTAAACTTAGTCACTTGCAATTTCTTTTAATATTTCAATTGAACCATTCATAGTGCTAGAGCAAAGAAATGCAGAACAGAGTAACTTATCATTTTATTTTATTTCATAACCTTGTATTTCTGGATCTATTTTTTGCCATTGTCTGATTGACTAGTTATCAGTGGCTTTAGGAAGCACATGAAGTCAGCCTCTTTTAACCTTTCTTCTTTTAATGCTGATTTGGTTCAGATCATTTAAGAAACTGTCTTGCGGGGAGCAAGAGTTGAACAAAAATCCATTTGGTTAAACAAAGTTGTGCCTTAGTAAATGTCCATCAAACAGTCGTAAGTTAGGCAAACATTCAATACACAACCTTTAACCATAAAAGCCATCACATTAAGTTAATTAGGATTCACACCTTAAATTGTAACTACCCATTTGATACTTTTAACTTTCACTAATGTAATCAATCTGAACACACACAGTGTGTGTTAAATGCTTTACAGCATTTGTGATGGAGGAAGGAAATCTGTTGACACATCAGTGACACTGCATTTTCTACCCCTAAAGCCTGAAATCACACACAAAAGATAACTTTTTGATTACTTTCTCCCCTGGATGAAACTCTCTGCCTTCAGGGAAGATTCTCTGAAGAAAACAGAGGCTTTCTTCAACTCTATTCTTACTTTAAAGGAGTTTTACTTTAAGTTTTTGTTTTACTTTAAGCAACATTTTACTAGTACAACAATTCAGGTCTTATTTACATTGTGTTTTGATAAATAGCACTACTTTGGAACAAAAATAATCTCAAGGCACTTTACAAAACAATTTTTTTCCAATATTAAGATAAATATTTATTAAAAAATGTCAAAGTATGATCTGAACTGCAGACGGGGAAAGAATAACCTCTCCACTACGGTTGTTCAATATCAATTAAATCCTGGATTAACATGGCTGCACGATAAGTCACAATATTAATTTATTCTACCCGGCACCGTACTATTCAATTTACTCTTATATGCTTGGATTGCAATAAAAATTATCAACTTATAAGTACTGTAGTATGTATTAATGCAATATAACAGTTATTTTACCACGTTTCTGGAGTTTGCAGCAGGTCATTGTTGTCAACTAACAAGACTTAATTACATTATTTGTGCTATAAACAGCTCTTCCATTGGTGCTAATTGAAAAATCAATAAATGGATGAATGCTAGGGCAATGGGCAGCAGCTTGTACTTGTCCATATACTTGTTTGGATGTGCTCTCTGTTTATTTTCATGTCACTTTATTTGACTTTCTTGTTTCACACTGTGTCAGTGGGGTCTTCTTTTGTGGTTATTGTGCTTCTAGTGTTCATGGGTGCGTGTCCAGATTGAGTGACCACTCATTAGAAGGTTAAATAGGATCCGTTGTCTGAATGCTGTGCTGATTAAGCTGAAGTGGTCAGGGGCTAGTGGGCACCTGCCATAACCCGGCTTGATCTCATCAATCACACACTGACCTGGCCGCTATCTGGTCCCCTGGACTTTGCAGAGGCCCCGAGGCCTCAATGCTACCCCTTATCCCGGAACTGGGTACATCATTACCCCTTGGACCTGGAGCCACAGTGACCCATTGAGGCCCTCTGTTCTGTCTAACCCTGGCCACAACCCTAGCTCTGACCTTTTGGGATGACAGCTGAAATAACCCTAAAGAAATAGCAAAATATAGGAATCTCTTCTGAGATTTGACTCTAAAGTGCCACCATTAGAATGTCTTTTCTATTTTAAAACCTTTCTTGGACTACATACTATGAACTCCATACTATTGATCTAGATGGTAATCCATTAAGAGTGGGACTACTTCCTTATCCAGCTTTGAATTTAAGCACACTAGACATCTTTTTATCTCTGATATCTTACTTGAGCAAATCGTCTGCATTCAGATGTCCTACAAAAGTACAATTACAAGAAAAATTAAGAAAATCTGTCTTTGTGGTTTATATAATCAGGATTACATGGTTGAAAGTTCAGAAGCTGAAACAGTGGACTATGCCATAATTGTAGTTTCAGGTGGTTTAATAATAATCTGTTCACTCCTTTAGGATAAACCCTCAATCAGGCTTCATGTGCAACATATTAACTGCCTAAAAAAAACAATGAATCAAAGAAGCCATGCTATAAATAGGATTCAGATTATCATCACAATTCAAAACAAAACACCTAAATGAAACTGACTCTTCTTGTGGTTTATATAATCCGGCCAAATGATATCAGGAGCTCTTACCAGAAGAGTGACTAATAGAATATATTGCTGCTTTTCTGACATACATTAAGTGTTTAATGGACATTTAAGCTACTTACCAGCTATACATATTTTTTGCTTCTGTGGTTACAGTTTGTGTAAGTAGCATTTGAGTCTTGAGCAAATCATATTTAGCAGAGGTGTGACCAAGTCACTGTGTTGCAAGTCTCAAGTAAGTCTCAAGTCTCTGTCCTCAAGTCCGAGTCAAGTCTCAAGTAAAGACAGGCAAAAGTCGAGTCAAGTCTCAAGTCAGGAACCTTAAATTTCAAGTCATTTCGAGTCGTTTTTATTTTATTTTTTTTTTAGAATTTGCAATTATACATAAAATTCAAATAATAGACCATTTGTTCTTTTTAAAATATGTATTTGAGGTTCATTTGTGATCCTCTTATTCATCTGGTATTCTTCAAATCTGTCAGAAGTAAACAGATGTCAGAAAATAAATTACAGCCTTTCATGAATTACATTTGACTTCAGTTTACTCCTTCTATTCATAAATAAACATCAACACTACAACAATCATAGTTTTCAAAAAATGAAATAAGTATAAATGAAGTTATCACCAGTAAACTCAGGAAGGTCTGGTGCATTTATTTTTCTGCTTTTATTTCTAAGTATGTTAGTTTCAGTCCTCCGTAAATATGGGACAGATATTCTAAACACAACATTTATTTGGGACAGTCACTGTATTTGGTCTTTTTTTTTTTTTTCCCAGCAAAGCTATACTACTTGGAAATGGGTTCTGTGCGACATGTGACAGTCACGCCGGTCAGTGCATTAAGTCAAAAACAGTTGACTTAATGCACTGACTGCAGTAAACAATATATTGTCAATATAATTTCCCAACGTAGATGTCTTCAAATACACCAACCATCCTTAGATGATACTAGACCCGGCTCATCATCATGATGGGACAGAGAGACTCTGTTCCCTGTGTTCAGGTCCAGAATCTGCTTTCTGTTCCGGAGCCCCGCTCACTATCCACCGGCTTCCTGAGCTAACACGGTGCACATTATTTGTGGAGGCATTTGAAGGACCGGATTTATGGTAAATCATCACCAATTTAACCCGGAGTACACATGCTAACACGAAGTTAGCTAAAGTCAACTATCTTACAGCAAAAGAAAAGTGCCACCTACCGATCTTTGTGAAGCTTCAAATGCCGGACAAAGTTGGACGTCGTGGCATCTCCATCCGATATTCTCTTCTTGCATGTTTTACAAGTTGCAGTTCGTTTTTTAGTCGAAAGTTCATAACCTACGTAGCCAAAAGAAATTACTCGCGGAAGCATATTCCAGCGGTTATTTCGTATTTCGTTCCCTGAGCTCTGCAGCTTTGCCTCGTTTTTTTAAACGTCCAAATCCTGTTAATTTGATTGGTTGTGCTGCAGCTACGTACACATACATACATAAGGAGAGAGGAAAACCATAGTGACGGTCTGCGCATATTGATACGGAATGAGTGAAATGAATTAATGACGCCACTTTATAAATAATGTGTTTTAAATTTTAAGACTTTGAGTAAAAAATATCAAGTCTTTTCAAGTAAACAGCTTCAAGTCGAGTCAAGTCCCAAGTCAATGGCATGAAAGTCAAAGTCAAGTCCGAGTCTTTGAGCATTTTTTCAAGTCAAGTCTCAAGTCGTGATTTTAACGACTCGAGTCTGACTCGAGTCCAAGTCATGTGACTCGAGTCCCCACCTCTGATATTTAGCATTGAAACATTGGTGGAAAGAAAAGAAGCATCAAACCTGCAGTTAACACCAACCTTTGCAGGATCTGCTAGTCACTCTTCTGGTAAGAGCTCCTGATATCATTTGGCCTGATTATATAAACCACAAGAAGAGTCAGTTTAATTTAGGTGTTTTGTTTTAATTGTGATAATAATCTGAATCCTATTTCAGCCTTTTACAGCCATGCCCCCAGCTGACAGCTGTAGGTTGGCAATGTTGGTCACTGGGCAACTACTGTACCTGGATTCCACCAGCTAATAATAACCATTATATATATTAAAATACCAGGAATCCAGTCCATTTACTCAAACATGACTTCTGAAAATGTCAATCTGATCTTAACAAAGAATTTTGAAGTCTTTCTTTGGTCTCTATTAAAGGAGGGTTGTTATGTAAAAGTAACTTCTTGAGATTCATTCAATATTATAATGTTATTCCATCATCAAAAACATATAGGGAGTGTTGCATTTATTCTTTAACGCATGTTTAAGGGATTCTTTATTCTCTGGTGGCAGCCATTCAGAAGATGAAACACCTAGGCACCATGCTACTAGTTGGAGTGGCTGGCACTTACAAAGCAGCCAGTCCAAGACCGACATTTATTTTCCTTGCTGCTGATTTTCTGTACCCCCAAAAGCAGAGATAAGGAAGACCATGGAAGTGCAAAGATGCTTTCCACTATGCATATTAATTCACATTGAGGTATATTTTGTGTTTGAACTACTAAAATAACGAGTTCTAAATGTCTTTATATGGGGTCTCAAGTAGCTGTGGGTTTTAGTAATTTGTGACTGGCTGTCAATACATAGTTAAGTATACTAAAGGGGTTTTTTTATCTTACAGAGAAAATGTGGAGGTGTGTTTGGGTGTGTATATGAAGGTTTGTGTTTCCTATCTGACCATAGGGCTTGGTAACTGGTTCAAAGTTTATTGAGATCTGATATGAATTCATATCACTTTTTCATGATAAGATTGTAAGAAGAGTATGTGATTTTTTTAGCACACAGAAAACCAGAGAGGGCATATGACTGTAACCTTTTTACAGTAAGGAACTGACCCTGAGGAGTGAAAGTGATGTTTATCTTTTATTCCA
This sequence comes from Xiphophorus hellerii, assembly GCF_003331165.1. Lineage (NCBI taxonomy): Eukaryota > Metazoa > Chordata > Actinopteri > Cyprinodontiformes > Poeciliidae > Xiphophorus > Xiphophorus hellerii. Next base: position 4,453,332 of record NC_045674.1, read on the forward strand.
GCTTTCCTTTTTTATTATAGACAAAGAAGAAATGTCTTTGCAAAAAAATTATTTCTTGTAATATAAATGTAAATGTTATTCAGAAGCACACCAAGCACACTTCAAAATGAGATTAAATCTGTATTCCAGATTGTTTGGATTACTATGTCAGTACACTGCTGCAATAAGCTCAATACATCAAATTCTTCATAACTCTTAAATATGTTTGGCTGACAGTCCTATATAGTAAATAAAGTTCTTACAGCTTCTCTAAATCCAGCAAGAAAAAAGTGAGAGTTGTGCAAGTTGAAATAAACACAGTGTTTATGGTATTTAGTTCCAGACAGGGAGGACTTTGAACTTTATTATGAGACAAGTCAAGGCCCATATCAGCGAACTGCCTGAGCTGATTTATTTATTAATGTCATAATTGTAAGTGGTTGTAAATCTTTCCACTTTGAATGCAAACAATAGTTTAAACAGCAGACACTCCCTTTGTTTGAATTCCTGAACCACAAAGAATTAACCTGCCAGAAGCAACTACGAACAAGACACAAAGTATTAGCTTCTGTGTAGTGCTTAACAAGGGAGGAACAGTTCAATATTTTATTAGCATTTAAGATAAAAAAAAGACCCAAGACTGAGTCATTTCTGAAGTTCACTATTGACTTGGGACTAGAAATGTCCCAAGCATTCAGTTTTTTATAACTGAGAAACTTTTTGTGAACTTATTTTTGTCCACTGAGGGATCCGGGTTTTTATTTTAGGGACAAAAATTGTAACATCAGTTCTGACAAAACAATGAACACCTTTCTACACCCCTTATAACGATTGGAGACTATGGGCATTTTTCTTTTACATTTTTAACCTGTGCACAAACCAGTTCTCAACAAAGGTTTTAAGATGGCACGAACCAAAATTATCCCTATGGTTCTATCTATTGTTCATTTAGTCCAAACAGCAAATTTTAAGTAATGTTTGACTATTTGTGCTTTACATATCTAAAAATTATGAAACCTTAACATCTTGTGTATTTGGATTTTGATACACAACTTTGTCAGACAGAAATGTGAAAAATAAATATGCTTCCTAAAATAGCAAAGCTCAAAAACTGTCAGAGTAGCATAATAAATAAGGCTCGACAATGAGAGTATCTACATGTGGAAACCTGTTACTTTTATATTTGTGTTTTAAGTTCGATGAAATAACCATAACTTTTACCGACTCAGTCAGATATTTTAGACATTATATCTCCAATCTTCACTTATATGTTTTCCTTGTACTTTGTCACTTTCTTCTCATGCATTTTAGCTACAGCAATACATCAGCAGAACTTTATCACACATGCTGTAAAATATATCATAAACCCTGGTGATCTCTGATAAATCTGATAAAAAAGAATCACTAGACAACAGTGCTACTGTATTGAGTTAGTTATATGTTTGTTTGCCTAATTGCATGGCAACTGCATAATTAATAAATACATGCTGACATGTGTAGCATCAATTTTTAATTTGGTAAACATTTCATGCACCGTCATACTTATGTGCATGAAGGTCAATATAGAATATGTAGGCAGGTGTTTTTATGGCAGTTGCATTAAAATTGTCACATTAACAGCCATTAAAAAGAAACATTTCAGTAAAAAACAACTTAATTAAACATTTAGACTATTACTTCATAACCGCAAATATATTGTCATATATCTGTAGTGCAATATTCATCTCACAATAGACTGGAGTGAAATAATTGTTGGCTTTTCTTAGTGTTATTAACTTGCATTTTACATTTTAGTGTAATATTTAGTCAGTGACATTAGCAGCTGATTAGACAGGACACAAATAACATTGCCCAGAAATGCTAAAGGCCACATAGTGATGGAAGCAGAGATGAAAAAGAGAGGAAAAAAGAAAATAGGAAAATATCTGATATCGCCATTACAAGATTTTGGAATATTGTACAGACCTGGATCATGAGTGTAGTTTAAGATCAGGAGATGATAGTTTTGGATAAATAAAAACATGTAACCTTTTTTGATTATTTAAAGATATAATATAAAGATATATTTTATGTACCTTTTACAGTACAGGGACTATGTACTTGGGCTTATGACACATGAAATTATTCTGAAAATGCTTAGTTGTTTTTGTTGTTTTATTAAATTTAATTTTAGATTCTGTATACAGAATCTGGGAGGACCAAAAACATAACTCTCCTTCATGAAATCATGTGCAGTTAAGGAATTTCTTCCACATACCCCTATTCTCAAATGTTCAGTTTCAAAACCAGGAAACTGATACAAGATAAAATCTAAATACCAAGGCAGAATCACAGCAGGTTTTGGCACGTGGCTGCTGCCGTAGAGAGAAGTTTGGCTTCAGCCCAGCTTCCCTGGCAGTCTGCCAAGCTAAACACACGCACACACACACCTAACTGACAAAACACACTACCATTCACAAGTTAGCGCCAAGCTCAGATAAAGGTTTCCCTCGATCTGGCTGGGTGGTTGTACGTGTGGACAGGGAGAGTGGGGAGAGGAGGTAGTTTAAGTACAGTCAGACAGGAGAGAGTAAACACTGATAACTCCCAGCTGGGTGTGTGTGAGTGGTGTCTGTGTATTCAAAAAGGCAATGTGTGCACCACCACCCCCTACCCGCACACACTAAAACACTTCCGAGACCCCCAACCTTTCCATCAAATCCATCGTCCCACACACACTTCCACCACTTTGATGAGGTGAAGTAGTGTGTCTGTCCTTAGTATGTGGGAAGGGGTGTGTGTGTATGTGTGTATATATGTATACATATGTGTGTGTGTGTGTTAGAGAGAGACGGAGTGCCTGATCTGTTTTGTGTAAAGATCAGACGATTTGGATCATGGGCTCGACGGAAGTGGAAGCCACATACTTTGAAGAAAAAAGAGAGGAAGAGGAAGAGAAAGAGGGGGGAGGAATACAGAGGAGTATTAAACAGTAGCTGCATGAAGCAATGGTATTTGTAAGTGATTAGTTCATTTCAAATCAGTGCACAACAGGATTTCTTCTTGCACAAGAAATCCTGTTGTTGTTCAACTTACATAATTTTTTAATTTGGCTGATTTCCTTGTTAATAATCCTTATTGTTCTAAAAGATAAATGTCTCTTTGACATAACCTGTAGATATTCACTGAGACAGGCTCAGTTGCTAGTTTTAAAAAATGTAACTGCAGTAAAAGAAAGCCTTTATATAGGCAAAACTCCCACAAACATAAAAAATGCCTTAATTTATCTTTAACTTGTTTCTGGTGCACCTAAATTTCTGAACTGTGGAACAATAGAATATTTCTATTCTATTCTAAGTTATAGTTTTGCTAATAATGTTTAAACTATTATTTGATGTGACTTTCTCAACATGGCTTTCGCCTTGAATACTGTTTAAAGCTAGGTTTAGGTAAATTAAATTAAGTTTGCATAAATTTTAAAGTAACATACCTATTTGTATAATTTTTATTTAATCTTAGCAGTGAGGGTTGCTAACCTCTACAGAATATACATATATTTTGTCCCACAAGAAAAAAAAGCAAAGTGACAAGCAACTAAGGAATTTAGGGTCATACAAAGACAAAAATATTAAAATACTAAAAAAAGCAAAAAAACAAAACAAAGCTAAATTAAGAACCACCTACTGTACAGTAAGGGCAAATTACCACATGAAACACTGTGCAAGAACAACATCCTCTGACCCAAAGGAACGTGTAACAGAGTAGGATAATTTTGAAAAATGTACAAAATGTCCATCTGTATTTGTGCATTAAAAAACAACTGATTGTGTACAATGTTTACAGTAAGAGCAAACAAAGTTGTGCAGACATAAGAGATGTGCAAATACTAGCAGAATTGCTACTTGAAATGAGTAAAACTGTGCAAATAATGCAAACATCAGCAGCAGTTTTTGAGTTTGTTGGGAGCAATGATAGCTTTTAAATCCAGCTCAAAGGAAGAGTCTGTGGTAATGTTCCTATGTGCACCAAGGGTGCAGCAGTCTGTCATTGAAGGAGCGATGATGGTTCATGTAATAAGATTATTCTATATGTCGGAATAACCTTATGCCATGTGGAGTATCTGCTGAAAAGACATTTTTTAAATCAGACATTGACAATTATTTCTCATTATTATGTTTATGTATGTGCCAAAACATCCACTTGTGCAATGGCCATTTTCCCCTGTTGGGTAGAATAAGTTATTAAATTTCTTTATTAATAAGAAAAGACATCAGTGTGGTTAGCTTAGGGTGAAGATTTGATTATTAGAAAAATGAGGGGTCTGATTTCACGCTTTGATTTTTTGTAATGACAGCAAGTAAAAATTAACAATGATTTTTCATCACCTGTAGTTTTCTGAGAGATTTATCGCTGTAACTTTTGTTCTTTGCCCTAAAGTGGGAGTTTTGGCTCCACGATGGTTGGCCTGATGACACACAACTCTGTCTGGCCTGTGGTTTCCTCTCAAGTGGTCAACGGACCTCCCTTGCACAGCAGTTTACAGACGTGCACGTACACGGAAACTGAGACAAACACACACATGAAAAACTACACGCATGTGCACAGAAACACCAGAGATACACTGATTGAAGCAAAAACACACACAGGATGAAAACATGCTGCTCAGGAACTAGCTCAATCACACCGATACACACACACACACACACACACACACCCAAGTGCACCCCAACAGCTGTTTCCAACATGCTGAGGCGGTCTGGAAACCACTTCCTCTCAGCGGGTCAAACACATTTTATTCATTTACTGTTCGCTCAAACAGGCTGGCAGACCACTTTCACTGCACACACACACACATGCACTGTCTGCGAGTTGGACTGTGTGAGCGACTGTGTACATGAAAGGAGCAAAACATGTTTTTTCCATGTTTTGGATGGATTTTTACTGTGTTTATCAGAGACACATAGTTAATCTAGTACTAGTACATTTGAGGACACCATTTATGAACTGTTTGTGTGTGTCTTTCTCAGTCTGGAGCTTAGCGCTGGTGAGAGCCACAATGACTATTTAGTAATCTTAATGGCAAAATAAAAAAGTAGAAGTTTTACATTTTAAAGACGTGAGCAAACTAAATCATACGTGTTCAACAAACCCCTTCACGTCGAGGCTGGTGGCCGCTGTCTGCTCAACAGGGATTGGCCAGCGCTCTGTAAATATTTAGAAGAAGTAGAAGGGTCCACCGTCCAGCCTGTCGCCATGGGAGACGGATCGCCTTTTATTCTTCAACCCCTCCCCAAATACACACACAAACTCACGCCCATACACAAAGACCTGCACACAGTTATCTCCGGTCTCAGGCCTATAACCGCAGCCACCAAGTTGAATGGATCAATCACGCACACCAACAGATACAAGCTGCAAAGTAGATATTAGACGAGGTGTTGATATCCCCCCTGTGCATACTCCTCTGCAACCCCTAAATGACCTTTCACCTCACCTTAGTGTTAGTCCATCCAATCAGAGACCACCTCTCTCTTCCTCAGTTGATGTTGTAGTCACACATAAGAACTAACTGTTGTCTTTTGTCTAATAAAATCATGCAGTAATCTCCATATTTCTAGCCAGCAGAATTGATATTTTTCTTAGGAGGATATACAGGGATGTGGAAATATTTGCCTTGATGCAGATTTGTTTGTTTTTTTTTATTTGTAAGTCTTAAATGTTTTGGATCATCAGACAATTAAGATCAGTCAAAGACAACCTGAGTAAACACAAAGTGCAGTATTTAAATGATGATTTCAATCATTAGTAAAAGCACCATCATAATTTTTCTCCCCTACAAGTGTTTGAGATAACTTGGAATGTGTCTTTTATGTCATTAACCAAAGAATTTTAGGCTTACACTTATTTGCAGAATTAATATAATTCCAAGTTGGTGGAATTCTGTGCTTGAATGCCACTTTCCCTGACTTGCATTCAAATATAGACTTTAACTAGAACCTTAACATTTCAAAGCATTCAGAGGATTTGCTGGTGTGCTTCAGATCATTGAGATTAAAGTAGAAAGTGATTGGACTTACTCTTTCAGGATTTTGTGGTAAAGAGCAGGCAAAGCAAACCTATGGAGCCCGCTAGGGGACATGGCAGATTTTATTTTTTTTCTGTTACGTTACCTCGCAAAACTTTTGCGTTACATCGAAATAGGTTTGTGTTCTCTCGTAATAATGTACTAATCAGTTCATGGAGTATAATTGAATACTGTAAGCCTTTCTTATGGTGGCCATCGTACTTTCTGTTATTATGTAAGGTTTTCTTAAGGCTTTTCCACGTGTTAATATCTCGTTGTGAAACATCTTAAGTGTTATATATTTTTCTTTAATACACCACACACGTAAGATATAAATGGAAACTTTCCGTAAGAAGGAAAGACATAAAAAAGACATCCAAACTATTTGGACTATTTCTGAGTTATTTTCACGGGGACAGGGTAATGAGTCTTCTGACAGTTTTGATTATGTCTTTCTTGTGTTGGTAGTCTATATGGTTTAAAGGGCCGTTTTCATGTGGAGTTCCATCTCAACTTTACACAAACAGACACAAACATGCAGTGAATAAATCGATTTTCAATAATTTTTTTGCACAAAAGAGTTAATAATAAGCACGTTTTCACTGATGCTCTTTAAATGTGTAAATATTTGAAATGTTAAATTTACATTTTTGACTGTATATAAAATAGACCAGCAAATATTGCAGCAGGCATATTGCGAGGTAAATTATTAGAGATATAGAGATACATTCATTTTAATACTGCAGTTGGCAAGCAATCAATCTGTTGATTCTGCCTGAACACAAAGTCCACGGACCATCTACAATCTGCATGTCAACATGTTTTGCACAATTAGCTCTAGAACACTTCTTCTAAATTAAATAGGTGGATGTTGTACATTCTTACTTAAGTCTACATATCAGTACAGCTGCAAAAATCAAAGTGTTACCTTTTGGTAGTTCCAGGTTTTCAAAATTATGTTTAAATGGTGTTCACTCTTGATAAGGCCATTGAAAATATTGATCACTTCCTTGTTTTTTCTCTCCATTGACAACATTACTTATTTTAATTTGATGGAATCTAAACAAGAACTGCATTAATATGCACAAATCAACCTGAAGTCCATTTTTTTCTATCAACTTTGAGCCATATCAAGGATTTTACTCAAAGTTGTAATCAAAGCTGCAGAAAATGTTTTGATTTGTTCTGTTATGTGTTGCTTGTGTTCTTTGGAGAAGATGGGCAGAAGAACTGATGTTTTAAAAAATTGTACCAGAAAAAACAACTGAACTTACAGACTTATATATAAAAAAGATATATGCTTATGTTAATAAACATAAAGCGGGATTACCAAAATTCATGAGAAATTCTGGAGAAAAGCTATTTTGTTCACCAAGTTTGGTATTAGAATTATAACTAGCATTAGTTCTTCAATTTCTTTCTAAAACAAGTGGGGATAGCCCATGGATGGATGTATTATTTTACCCCATTTTAAAACTATGACGTTACTTTGGATTGTTCCTTTATGTAAAATCCTATTAAAATAGACGTACAGAAGTGACATTGAAAAAATCCAGGAGTTATGAATCCTTCTGCAAATCAGTGCAAATAATTTATTCCATCATCTCCAACATTAGCAAGCTGGGACTTTAGGAGTAATGTGGAGATTCAAAGTTTTGCTCAAGGACACCATAACAATGTTCCCATCAAATCACCATTTATCTACTACTGACCTGTGACTGACCCCTCACTGATAAAGCTTTAGATTATTGCTTTCTACTAAACCACGATGATGAGTCCATCACTGTCCAAGAATTTTCTTTGGTTTTAATGTCCCATTTCCAACTCATCCATTGGATCATAAACTTTGAGAATTAAATAGAATAGAAATAGATTTCACCAAAAAAATCTCTCTTCTTTTTCTCACTATGAAGGTGGAGCACAATATGACTTCTACAAGAATAATTTAAAAAATAAAAAATTCAACATTAAGTTATCACACTGGTGATGAAGAAATGGTGTAGACATCTGAATGAAGAGAAACATTATTAATCCTGGAATGATTGTGAAAATCAAGATGCTCCCTGAAATTATTCTTACAATTTGTATATTATGAGCTTTGACCTTTAACCTGTTGAATGTTTTTATTTTGTCATTATGGAACTGAATGATAACAAACACAACTGAGGAACCACACCCTCACTGACTCTTTACCTTTCTACCTTCCGCTATATTCTGACTCCGTCTTTCTTTCCTCTGTCAGCCAGCCATACATCTCACGTCCTCCACCACACACACAGACACACACTTCCATTACTGCTTCATCATGTTGACCCTGCATCAACCCCCTCAACGTCAGCTCTGACCCCATTCTACCCTTCCTCCACTCATTCCTCTTCTCCTCTTCACCTTCTTCTGTCTCTTCACCTTTGCCTCTTCCACTCTCCTAACTCCACCCTTTTCTGCCTTTTTTATTGATACTTCCCCGTTCCTCTTGTTCCCCCTTCAACACTTTTTTATTCTCCTCTTCCCCTCATTTTTCTGTCCTCCGTTCCTATGCATGAAAGAGTCATTGTGTGGTCATACTGAAGGACAGAGGGAGCAGGGAGGTAGAGAAACAGAAAGACAGACTTCAAAGATGGATGTGAGGAAGGAGGAGAGATATTGAAGGGGTGAGCACATGAAAGAGGAGAGGAGTGAGGGAAAAATGAGGAGGTGAAGAAAGTGGTGAAAAGTAAAGGAGTTTTTTAAGGAAAGACTGTCATGTTTAATCAGCTATGTTGGAAAGCAAACTTTACGAAAATGTTTAGAATCATCTTTCTCTGAATGTTCAAGGAGTTTCTAAGGCATCCTTTTGTTCAACCTTCTGCACAATGAGCTGCAAAGTTAAACCTGTTTGTTGGCGTCTATTGCAGTCTGATGTTATTTTTATGAGCTTGTCTGGGCATTCCTGGTCGCTGCCCCCTGAGTTTAACACACTGCTAATTAGAGACGTGGAAAAGGGACAGAGAGAAGGAGAAAAGAAAGGACTTGGGTAGGAAGAAGAGAACATAGTACTTTGTGAGTGAAAAGGGCGGGGAGGAGAAGAGTGAGTGTAATGGCACCTATTAGCACATACCTTTAAAGAGTAACATGTTTTACAGACTGGCAGTACTTCATAATGGCTGAAGAGATGTGGTAAAGAGGAGAAAGACCAGAGTTGAAAGTACGATTGATTATTTTCATGCAAGGACATCTACTATTGTGTTTTCCAACATAACAAGCAATACAGTTGCTTTATTTTATGCATCCATCCATCCATCCATCCATTTTCTAACACCCTTGTCCCTAGTGGGGTCAGGAGGGGTGCTGGTGCCTATCTCCGGCTAACGTTCCGGGCGAGAGGCGGGGTCACCCTGGACAGGTCGCCAGTCTGTCGCAGTGATTTTATACACACCATCAGAAATATTTTTATGTCATATTTCCAACACTGATTGTTCTAAGTACATTCAAAAGTCTATTCCTGACCAAAATTTAGCTCCTGACAAGATTGAAGCTCTCCTACAAAATCTAAACATCTGACTGTCAAATCGCTAAAACAATGAGAGTTTGGGGTGTTTTTAACAGATAGTTGCAGATTGTACAACAGCATGGGATGATTCATCCCTTTAACTGATTCATTCAAGCATCAAAAGCATTGATCAGTGCATCAGGTTGTAATATTAATATTATCATAAATAAATCTATCAAGTCAATACCAAGGCAACTTTATTAACTTTTGTCCCAAGAGACAAGAGAGTCTTACATTCATTAAAACATATTGATAAAAAAAACACATAGAAAAGAAATTGACATGGAATAACTTAAATACGTAAATATAAAGGTCGGATATGATCCAGAAGATGTGTTAGTAAAGTGATATTGTAGGGCCCTATTTTGAAAGATTCTCAGTAGTTTACTGGAATTCTGGCCCATTCATCCTGGGAACTGGTGTAACTGAGTCAGATTTGTTGGCCGCCATGTTCACGCACACCTTTCAGTTCTGTGAGTACAGTGACCCCTGGTATCTACAAAGGTTAGAGACCACGACAAGTTAAAAAACTCACCGAATTCTTGAGACCCCCTCTACAGGTGCTTGTAACAGCCTATTTTATGGTTTTAACACCAAATGTGCTTTAACTTTCATAAATACACACAATGAATCAAATCAAATTAAATCAAATTTTATTTGTATAGCACCGTTCAGCACCAAGGCATTTCAAAGTGCTTGTTGCTAAGCTATCTTGGCACTATGGAGGAAAGTAGGATCTCCAGTCTTCGCGGTACCGACGATCAGTGTCAAGGAAAGTAAATGACACTCCTAGATTGGCTTGCAAACACCAGCCAATGTATGTCAAGTAGCTTTGCTGCTAGATATCTTCCCCAAAATATATATTTTTTTCATATTTTGTGAATAGGTGAACCAGGAAGACAGGCTTTTTAGGATCCTCTTCCATTTGAAAGACACATTCATGCACACTCTTTCACTTCTTGATTGATGGTTTTACCAAAAGTTCTTTCCTCATGATGGGATCTGTTTTGGGAAGTATATCAGTCAGGAGCCGTCATTGTGAAACCATGGACACCAAACATAAGTTGCACTTCATAGTTTGCAAACCCAAACATAACTTTTATTAACACTTTTTACGAATACTTGTGTCACATAAAAACTTATTATTGTCTGACTCTCATCAAGCATTATCAAATATGTTAATCTCCAAATTACCAATTTATTCCTATTTTATTGTGATGTTTCTGTCTATTGTGAATTTCTTTAAATTTTCTTCAGTTCAATTAATTCAGTTATTTACTATATTATTACCCAGCAAAAGCAAAAAAAGAGAAAAAATCCAATTCATAAGCGAGAGACACCTTGCTCTCTTTGCTACTTGTGTTCATCATACACATACACATTGCTACATTTTTGTCCCACTGAACACTGTTGGAAACAAAAAACTGATGTTTTGTTAAGTTTATTTTACTAGTTAAGGTTTCATCATGTATTCAAATATTTTCCCGTTTTATGAATTCCTTGGAAATGTTGCAAATCGACAAATGCTTTCAACACCTGCGTGCTTGTTGGTATCAGCAGCCAGAGAAAGGATTTAAACGCCCATCCTGTTACTCAACAGAGTTTTAGTCATGGGCGTAGGTTTGGGTATGGACGGTTGTGACATGTCACAACCAATATTCAAGGGATATAAAATAGTCCCGACCAATTTTTGCCATATTAATAAAAAAAAAAAACATATGGATTTTTTAACAAAAACAAAATAAATAAACGAAAATCTACATTGATTAGTTTAATATTTCAATATACTACGCAGTGGTAGCATTCATTTTAAAATTCGCTGTTATGAACTATGACGACCCATGCCGCTATTGGCTCAAAGAACGTGGATCTACGTTCTTTGATTAGCTGCAACAGGCGGCGGCAAGCTGGCCACACGCGGAACGGAAGCTTGGTCCATGGTGCTGAAAGTGAACTCGTCTCCTTCTGAGTTTGACATTTATTATGAGTCTCCGAGACCATGTCGCCACCAAAAAAGAAAAGGACGACAGACATTAGAAGTTATTTTGCTACCTCGGCTGTAAGTACAGTGAGTGGACTCATAAGTTAGATATCTATCACGCAACGCATTTGTTGTAAAGTCCGGTGTTTAGGTCAGCACTGAATGTGAGGTAGAATAGGTCTGTTAATTATGTAATATTTTTTCACATAGGGAGGGGGTTATTAGGCCAATGTGGTGCCCCCCCCCCACTGGTCAAAAATGGTCGGTGCGGGGGTGGGGGGTTGTTCAGTAAGTTGTAAGGTCCCACCAAACCTACGCCCTTGGTTTTAGTTACTTAGTAACTCACTGTCTCACTTATCAAACACCCTCCAGAGGAAACCTATCAACACCAGTAGCGTGCTGACATCAACTACTTCCACTCACTGCCTTCCTCTTCCTCCTGGCCTGTCATCAGGTGACTCCTCCTCCTCATCTTCTCCCACTCCATTTCCCATCAGACAGACCTTATCTAACATCTGACCAATGATGAGCACAGATAACGGTAACAATCCACACTCTCACACTTTAAAAACAACAAATCACCTCTTAGTAACTGCGGGGCAACAGGTCACAGCTCACAGTGTTCACTGTTGTTCCTATTTGGTTGGAAGTTATTTTATAAGAAAAAAAGAATGTGGCTCATGACTATACAGAGAAGCAGTCAGTATTTTCTTTATGTTGTAACATTTTTTAGAGCCAACATTTGCCATCATAACTTTAAAGCAGCCAATATCTGCTTGACTTTCACAGCCTCGCTCACATTTTCTTTCAGAAAAACTTTCATCTTCCTGTTACCTTTAAACAGGCTCTCTGTCCCTGATGAAGAGAAGCATTCTGAAAGCATGATAGTGTAACCAACATGTTTCACAGCAGGGATGCATGTTCAGGTTTATGTGTAGTGTTAGCTTACTGTGATGCTGCCTTATGCATACATAACAAAAAGTTTAATTTTAGTCTTATCTGACTCAAGCACCTTCTTCTGCATGTTTACAGTGTCCCTATGGCTTGCAACAAAGTGTACACAAGAGATTAGTTTTAACAACAGCTTTCTGCTTTCCACTCTTCCAAAATGGCCACATTTGCAGAGAGCACAACTAAGAGTATGACAGAGTTACCACAGGCCACTTGGGTGCTTTAGAGATTAGTCTGTCACTTTAGCAGGATGGGAATGTTCTGGTAGATTTGGAGTTGTTCTCTACTCTCAAGCTTGGGACGTTGCTTTATAAGCTAACCCTACTATAAAATTCTCCACAATGTTATCCCTGACCTGACTGGTGTGTTTCTTGGTCTTCTAGAAGCAGTTATTTTTGTACTGATGTTCTTTCACAATCCTTTGGAGCCTTCACAGATCAGCTAGATTTATACTGTGATTAAATTACACGCAGCTGGACTCCATACTTACTAGTTAACTGACTTCAGAAGTTGATGATTGCAAGGAAATTCATTTAGAGGCATCAGAGATAAAGTCATCTCAGGTTTATCTGTATAGAACATTTCAGCAACAAGGCAATTCAAAGTGCTTTAGTCATAAAAACATCATACAGTTACCAATTATGAGACAATCAAAAAACATTACATTTTTGTTAAATGCCATAATCAAAATCATCAGCGAATATACATCAGATACATTAATCAATGTTCCACTTTACTACTAATCAAAGGGTGTGGATGTTTAGCCTTGATTTAAAAAAAGTCTGTTTGATGTTTTGCAGTTTTCTGGAAGATTTTTTCTAAATTACTGGAACATAGTATCGGAATGCTCCTTCTCCATGTTTGGTTCTGGTTCTGGGGATGCAGAGTAGATCTGGAAGGTTGATATAACAACAACAACTAATCTATACTGTATTCTGGAGCTAAGCCATTCAGTAATTTATGAAATAACTGAAGTATTTTAAAGTCTATTTCTGAGCTATAGGGAGCCAGTTTACGGACTTTAGAACTGGGTGTTGTGCTCTATCTTCCTGGTTTTAAGAATGAGAGCATCAGAGTTCTGGCTCAGCTGCAGCTGTCTGATTGATTTCTTAGGCAGGATTGTGAAGACACTGTTGGAATAATCAGTGTGACTAAAGATATGACTGAGTTTCTCTAAATCTTGCTGGGACATTTTGCCCTTTAAGACTGAATGTTCTCTGGTAGAAGGCTGTCTTTATGTGTTCCTGAAGGTTCAGGTTTGAGTCCATCACTACACCCAGATTTTGGGCCTGATCACGTTTCTAGCTGTAATAGCTGAAGCTGTATGCTGATTGTTCCTCTTCAGGTCCAAAAAACAACTTCTTTTATATGCTATCCTTTTTGTTTCTACATCATAATTTTGCAGTACAATGTACTCCCTATAACATAAACTGTAAATGAAATATGAATTGTTTGCAAGCAATCTGCGTGCTAATATGCAGCTTCTGTAAAGCAAGAGTAATTCATAGACCCATTCATCCGTTTTCTTACACTCTTATCCCATTGGGGTCAGGAGGGGTGCTGGTGCCCCTCTCCAGCTGTCAACAGGCGAGAGGCGAGGTCACCCTGGACAGGTCGCCAGTCCATTGCAGAAGAGTAATTAATTAATTAGAATTTAGAAAAATTTCATAATAATTGAAAAATATCTTGTGGCTAGTGGAAAAATAGCTCACATTTATTGGATAAACATTTGTTTGTTTTAAACGTGTGCATATGTTTTAAGTTGTTTTACTTTTGTGTAACTAGGTTTTTTTGTGTTGGAGATTTCTGCCCAGGTCACTCTTGAAGATGAGTTCCAGACCTCAATGGGGTTTTACCTGGTTAACTAAAGGAAAAGGAAAGCAAAGTCCTAAGTAGACTTACTGCACGTTTAGAGATTTCACTTCTGCCAGCAGAGAATTTCAGCAGTTTTCATGAGTCATTACAATCCTAAATTAGTTGTTACACATATGCTGTAAGGGGTTTCGGTATTTCCCAAGTGTAAAGCAAGGTTAGTGTGTTTCTACCTTTGTGTGTGACAAGCATATTTTGTTATGATCGGATATGACTGAACATTTCTGAAGCAATACCAGAGGTTAAGAGTGTGGAGAGGAGAAGAGAAATAGAGGTAGCTACATGGATAGTGTGTGTGTCAGAGAGTATGTGTCTGTGAGATCCTCTGTAATTTGTCCAGGCTTTGCAGTTAGCCTGTAATTACCCTTCTGGCATGCACGCACACACAAACCAAAAGATGTGTCTCATGATAGCCCATGTGACCAAGATTATGTGCAAAACACTTCATATTCTGCGCAAGTGACACACATACACAGATATACACACAGGCAACTGACTAGGAGTGTACTATGAAATCCTCATAGCTCTTGTGACATACACACACCTACACACACCCCAACCAGTTGTCATGTTAGTTGACAAGTGGACAACATATTGGCTCAGTGGAGCGACTGTTTTTACTGGTTAATATTTAGTTAGGGTTGCAACTCACATGATTGATGTAGTCTGGAACTAAAAGAGAGAACAAGCAATGAATGACAACAAGCGCATGGGAAAATAATACTTTGGCAATTTAAAAAATCTTTCAGAAAAAAATCGAACAGCGTTAATAAAGGGATGGCATTTGTTTGACATGTTGGTGCTTCTGGTCATCTTTGAATCGCCTCAAACTTGTACAAAATGCAGCAGCTCATTTTTAGCTTTTGGCTTGCTATTTATTTCAAAATGGTTTCAACTATTTTAAACTGTCATTATTTTAAGTTTGAGTTTCTTAATGGTCTTGCTCTCCCTTAGTTTTTTATGTTATTGAGCTTCTTCAGTCTCACCAGGACTTTACCACACAATCAAGATTTACTTACAGTTATACAGACAAAGTACATATAATATACAATAATGTACTGTATATATAATATATATTTATATACAACATATAAATTAGTACATATATTGGCTGAATGGTTTAGTGCCTTTTACTTCACCAAGGCTTCTATCAACTTAACTGTTACTTTGTCAATAAATACAATTGTTTATTTGAGATAAAGGAGTAACCAGAGAAAACCTGGTATTTACCTTATAAAATAGTATAACAAATATTTCGTTTCACTTTAAATATACACCAGTCTTTCAGCAACAACAAAACGTGAGTTTTGTCTTCTTATTGGACTATATGGAAATAAAACATTGAGAGACGCTTAACCTTCATAGTAATATTCCTGTCAGCAACGAGAGTCTCTTGGTGTGAGTGCATTTATGTTCTGAAGTAACCCTGGCTCCCTCTATCAGCACAGGGCTTAAACCCACAGGAAGCCACACATACACCACAGCCTGCAATCATTAACCTGCATCACACTCACATGGAAGCACACGAACAAACTCACATGCATATACCACTGCATTGCAGCTTTTGCATCCACTAAAAATTTCACAAGTTCACAGGTTGATTGGTAAAAGCAAAACTTAACTAGGCATGTGACTCATAGCACCGGTTAGAAAACAAGACGGAGTCATGCTACTGAGCAAACCACCGAAGCTAGTCATCAACTCATCAACAAGCCCACAATGAGCAGTCAGGCCCCTGGAGATATGGAAGCTGTCAGAGCTTCAGGTGAAGCTAGAGCAATCAATCACTGATAAAACACCCCAGCTTTATGGTCCTGGAACAAGGTGAGCACTGTTTACACACTTTTAGATAGAGAGTTTGTGAAATAGAAAGTATGGAGGCCAAGGGCTAGCCCTGTAACACCCTGATAAAATATGTCACCAGGTCGCCATGAGCCATCACGTACACACAGGTAACAATGGAGAACTCTAAAACGCCTCAAGACAAACCTGTAGAATACCTCAAACATGTAACAAAAAGACGGAGATAAAACGTATTATGCATTTTAGGATGTGTCTCTCTTTACGGTAAGGTAAGACAGTTTCAGAAATGGACACAGAAACACTGACAGTAAAATCCAATCTGACTCACCATCATTTTTTTCTACATACGTCAGTCTTTCTGCCATCGTCATCAACATATTTTTCTTGACATGTTGCTAATATTTGCTAAAGTCAAGCATTAATTTGTTCCAAACAGTTGAGGTATTGACTACATGTATTTTTACCGTAAAAGTTAAAGCCAGCAACAAAAGGGTTTGTGAACAGCTCAGACTTTAACTCACTTTATACCGAAAGAACATGTCCGCCTGCAGATAACTTATAAAAGCAGCGAGACCTGTTCAGGTGAAACCAAACGACTTTTTCTAAGGAAAGGATCCAGTTTTGTTCTTCAAAATACAATAAAAACTTCCGGCACTGCATAACTACATGTATTGCATTTGAGGTTGTTAAAGCCGTTGTGTTTACAAAAAAAAGTTTCTGTTTGGTCTCCTGCCACGCACACAGTAAAGACTTTAAATGAGCCGAAACAAATAGTATCATTTTGAAATAGAAAGTAAAACTAACATTTTTCCAGGTAATCGGCTGACTAAAAATTATGAAATGTTTGCATGATTATTCCTGTCATCTGGAGAGGACTCTGTTGTTGCAGTACAATGTAATATTGGGATTATAAAATCCCAGTATTAGGATAGATAGCATAAATAAGTAATTGTCCACAGAGGGAGATGTATGCAAGGATAATATCCTTAAATATGTCCACTCACACATACACACAGTCATTGGAGTTACCTCTTTTTGCATAACACAGTTAAAATTTGCTGTAAATGTCTCTTAGTTCACTTATATGTGTGACATTTAGTGAAACTCAAACTAGTCAATTTTCTTAAGTAAAAATAGCATCATGAAGTCCAAAGTTCCCAAAAACAGAACTTCAGCAAGCAGGTATTTCTCTGTGAGGTATTTCTTTGTGACCTTTGTGTCCTGGGTTAAAATCCTGGCCTGTGATCTTTCTTTGTAGATGGATTCTTTCTGGGTACTCTGGCTTCCTCCATAAACAGAACTGTCAAGTCAGATGAATATTTTTGATGGCATATAGGATGTGCATGGTTGTTTTGCCCTGTGATTGACAGGCAACCTATTTGCTTCTTGCCCAATGACTGCTGGAGGCACCAGCTCCTCTGTAACCATTCAAGAAGATCCCTTAATGTTGAAATACTAATAAACACAGTTGTCAGTAGTCATCAGAATTTATTGTGACACAACAAATTTGATTTTGGATCCAAATGTGTTTTTCTCATTTATCCGCTGCCCCCAGCCAACACATCACACACACATTGTGACCAAACTGACCCACACATGGTGACCAAAGGGACCCACCAGCTCTGCAATAACAAGGTAACGAGGTGACAGAGAGACACACAGACGGAGCCAAGGGGGAAATGTGTGTGTGTGTTGGGGGGGGGGTGAGGTTGGTTGGTTAAACAGCTGAAGGTCCAAATTGATTTCAATTGGCTTTTGCACTTATACAGACAGTGACTAAGAACACACACAGACACACCCCAACTTTAACCCCTCAATAACACACAGGTAATGACCAGATCAACAGTAGAAATGACAAAGCTGCTGGAGACAGAGTGTCTGGCTCCATATTTAAATTCCACTCTGTCACTGTATGTTTGTGTTCCTGTATTGCTTCAGCCCTTCTGCTTTATTACTGTGTTATTTATCAGCAGTAATGAACTCAGGCCTCCAGCCTCACCCAGGTTTTAAATACCAACAGGACAGAACAAGACTGGAAAAAACTTTCCATCGATCATTTTTATCACATTTACAGCAGTAACAGGTGGCATTACCAGTTCTGGAAGTATTTTTTTATTAAATGCACATATAAATATAGTTCACAATAATGTGAAAGAAGAAATTAACAAGAAGTTCTCATGAAATGTCAGTTTTTAATTTTTTTAGACTTTGAGACGTCTCTAATTTAAGGTATAACAAGCTGACCTGAACTCTAGAAATCATTTTATTCAATGTTTGCTCAGCCTTCAGAGAGCAAAACGTGACTTTTACAAGCTTGGCATTGGCAGTTTGATTGATGAGACCCTTAAAATAAAAACATCAGCAGGGATTTCTGAGCAGTGTCATTACTGGTCACCTTAGATTACATTAGTTAATAATTCAATGTTTGTTGTGTGTATCTTGAGGTTGTGTTTTAGGAGGATGTCTTTGGTTAGACTTGAATCTGTACTTGTATTTTGGTTCCATTTGGAGCTGCTTTTCATGTTCACTTGGAGTTTTGCCTTCAATCTTTCATTCACTGTTGGATGACCTTTGTTATTACATGCATACACAACACGCGTGGGGTGTGCCAACAGCTTTTCCTCTGCAATGTTATCAGTCACTTATTCATTACAGTGCGCTGTAGTATTTACTGGAACTCTGCCAACCATCAGCTGTGCATGGGTGGGTTTGTAGGTGTGTGTAATTGCGTGTGTGTGGGACAGTGAAAGAGCGAAATGCCATTATATTGTCAGCTCTCATTCGCCTTTAAACTGTCACTTCACCAAACAATAAATCTTTTTTTTTTATTATTTGAGATCAGTTTGCAAAACTGCTGATCAAATAGTGATAAAGCTTGTTTAACGGCTGAATATAAATGCTGCTGTTGTACATGTTGATATGACTCATGAATGATGTGGGAAAATGTAAAATATGAACTGTAAAAACACTTCTAAGGTATAAACATCATGGCAGCAATTTTTTCATAACAGTCATGAGAAAAGAAATCTAAATTATTGTTATGTTCCAGCTCATAAAGTGTTTCTTACTGGTATTTTGCTGTTGTTTTTACATATAATGAGTTACACAACAATACAATGTGTTACACAACAGTTTAAGTAGTGTGAAAACTATTATTTGACCCAGATGATGTTTTATATCAGCAGCCATGTGGCAATAATGTCATCCTTGATCCATATTCCATTAATCTTAAAATAAATGTATCCGTTTATTTTTCTCTTACCCTCACAGTCGTTTGACAAGATACACAAGAAAGAGACAAGAACTACCAACAGTTCGGGGAAATTCATGCCAGTTAACTGTTTTGTATGAGCTTCTATTTTAACCTGTGTGTGTCACAGTGAGAGTGACAAAGAGGTGCAAGCCTTTTAATTACACAACTGACATACTTAGGAATTCAGGGAGTGGGTACTGTGTGTGTATGTGTCTTTTTTATCGCCCCCGACCCGGCCCTGGCCTTGTGCCTGCGCTTATGCATAGATATATGAATGCTTTAAACTCTCTTTGTCGGCGTAGATGAGTGTGTGCTTGTGAAATGCGAGACGTTCCAGTTATCCCAAGCGGCCGTCAGTTAGCTTGTTCACCTGTTGTGCGGCACGAAGCCCAAAGCAAGCACAACGGCAGCTGAAAGGGTCAAAGTGCATCCCAGAGTGTGTGTCAGAGTATCAGCTATTGTTATTCTTTCTTCTTTTTTTTCACTCAGCCTTGTGTTCGGTAACTCTGGTCTTTTTATAGCTGCTCATTGGAGCACACATACACACACACACCCCCACACACCCCCACACAGCAATGTGGCAGTGAAAGCTAGGCTACTGCTGTCGATTTTCAGTCCTTCCTTTCTCGATCAGCCACAGTAAAGATCACCTTTCACACACCCGCCTGTTCTGTGCTTAGCACAGAAGCACCTTCACTTACCACACACCCTGACCGCCAGCTACACCTTCATTGACAACAATTTATTGGACCAATTACATGTTTCCATCTACAATGCATTTTTTTGTTCCTACCCAAAAATAAAATTAGATGATTTAGTATTATCTTGAAAACAGTCAGATCCTTACAAGGGTGTTGAACTAATGAGTATGGCCTAATGAGGCAGGAGTTCGACAGTGTGTCTTTTACTGTCTGGTTGCGGGATCAACATGCAGCTGATCCTGCATTACGTTCATGCGCATGAATGAAAGGATGTTGTTTACTGAACGGAAGCAGGAAGTAATAGAAAAACATGAGCATGAGTTATGGAACTGTCAAGTACGTGTTGAAGTGTGTGCAAACCTTTCTCCCTCCCTTCTGTCTGTTTCCAAGGTAAGAACACTTCACTAAACTTTTTTTCTTTTATACATTTTATTATGCACAGCTACAGTATATACATTTTACAAGGCTGGAGAAGATTACAATTATTTTGATCATTTTAAATGGAACAAAAGCATTTGAAATAGCAATCTGGTTTATGAGCTTGGTCACAAAACAAATTAAACTTGTATCTCAAGGTTCCATCGTAGTCCTAATAAACAAAAAAATATAGATATTCAGTCATTTACCTGAAAAAACAACTCCAATTGATTTCCACTTGTACAGAAATGCATGTTCAGTCAGAAAGACAGTGTAATATGACTTCAAATGCCAATTGATCAAGAAAACATCAATATAAGCACTTTTCAGCAATCTCAAAAGAACAACTCATTTATTAAACATCCCCACTTTTAAAACATTTACCCAATTGTTTTAAAAGAGTAAAGTAGAAATTAGAGTAATAAAAAAAACCCATCTACAAAACACCATAGACTCAGACTATTCAGCTAGTTAGAGGGCTAACCAGAAACATGAATTCTGTGGAAAAAGCTGTTGACAGATGATTCAATCGAATTGGTTCATTGACTTGACTTAATGGATTCAAAGGAAACATTGTAGTCTCAGATTTTTTTGAATGAAGAAACACCAGTTGTTGTTGTCCATGAACACCACTGAAGAAATGTCGGATCATAAGCAAAAGAAGATAAACAAGCTTGATTTTTTCGAACAAAATGTGTGGTGATCTGCTGCTTTATGCAAATAATAACAATAAAAATCTTAGCTGCACTAACCTGTTGGTAAATTCTAGTTCTAGTTTCATCACTATTCCTTCTTGCTGCATGCAACTCAAACACATTCATGGTCGCACAGACATAAATACAAAGAGACATGGTGTGCGACCCCTGTCTGCGTCTCTATTCCTGTCTTGTCGCCAGGGTCAGAGTTGACAGTAGTCTTCAAGCTGCTTTAACAGGCAGTAAAAAACTGCAACTGAATACACAAGTCAAGGTGAAGAGAGGAGGGGGTTGGAGGGCATAGTGTGGCGCTACTTCAGGGTCTCACTTAAGGCCCATCAATGTTCATAATCTATTTTTTGTGTATAATGTTATGTTGAGCTTAAAAGCATGGCTGAAGACGCTATGGAACTTAATGCAGAAGGAATTTTCCAGACTGAGATACAGTTTCAAGGCATTACTTCTACTTTAGAGTGACTTTCCTCAAGAGTTTCAGTTGTATGTGTTAAAAAATATATCTGCTTGCAATGTCTACACTCTGAGCATTTTTTAAAGTGGTAGAGAAAGGCTTTTTTTTGCTTGAACACTTTGCTCAAGAAGGATGGAGCCCTGGGTACTTTTTCTGCTGCATTATCTATGTGCATTTATATTTAAAAATACTAATAAAAGGAAAGAGATGCGACAAAATAAAGTGAGAGGAGGTGGAAGCCAGGCATGTTCTTCTTACACACCTGTCTATGGAACAGCTGTCCTGGGAATCAATCTGCCTCTCCTGGAGCGTGGCGAGGATGAGCTGCCTTTGTAAAAGGAGCCTTTTGCTTTCTTAGTATTTGCATGTGTGTGTGTGTGTAAGCATATATCATTGTGTGGAAATGTGTGCCCTTGTTGACATTCAGACTTCGCTGTAGTCTGAAGATGTGAGCCAGCCGACAAGACAACTGTCAGCAAAAAAAGCTAAAGAAAAAAAGGCTGTAAATTTGGTTTTTCTTACTTGTTTGTTTCAGTATGAATAAATGTGTGTATTAATTTTATATAAAAAGAGAAAGTGCAGAAATTAAACCAAGATAGAAAGTAAGAACTAGTCAAAAAATGTCTCTGTCTACTGCTAATAGGAGTTTCACTTAAGGTATTATATACTATATTGTTGCCATCTTTTCAGATGTTAGCAGTTACTGAGTTTCTTTAAATGTTACAGTGATATGCTGAATGAAGGTGGTTTAACTTTTACCAACAAAGCAGTGACTTATGTCAAATTTCAACCAGAAAATTCAAACTGAAACTGATATTTCTGTTTCAAAAAATTTGTTTACAATTCCAAACTTATTTAGCACATTTCAAATTTTTTTAAATTAATCTGTTTAACTTTAAAAAAGACAGTAATTATCTGCAACGACTACATTATCACTACCTCTTTCATATTGTTTGAAAGAACATTACATTTCTTTGAGTAACTTTAATTTTAAAAAATCATACTTATGTAGTTTCAGGATTGTGATGCTAAATATTTAAAACATAGTGGAAATGTACTTAATCTTTATATTGAAAGACTTTTGGGATGTAAAAATGTCACCATGATAAAAATTTCTAATTATAAATATGACATGTACAATCCAACTGATAAACTTGACAATATTTGTCCATTCTATCTTGCTCAAATGTCAAAATGTTAATTTCATCTCCCCTAACAAACCCCCCACTTTCATCTCAATACATATAAACCCCGAGCATCATGCTGCTACTACTTTAGGTATGGCGCTCTTTTGGTTTTGTTTGCCACATAAATTATTGTTTGGCGCATAAACTTAAGCTCTTAGGCCACAACAATAATCATGAGAACAATTGTTATGAAATGTTTTATGATATTTTTAAAGAATATTCTTCAAAAGATTAGAGGACAAGATTTGCAAGAATGAGCAAGACTTGTTTTTATCTGTAAAAACTTTGTCATTCCATGACATAAAGAATCCAGATGTATAATTACATATGTGTCCACATAATGAAGCCATGTGTTGCCTGTACTTGCACAAATACGGTGTTGCCTGGTGTAGAATAATGTTTAGTGACAGAGGTGATATGTGCTCCATCTGTACTGAAGCTGTCATTTACACAAGGCCATCCACACACACAAACATTTAACTTGATGGCATTTAAACTGATGGCCGATTACAACGATGAACAGCACAGTGTGTGTGTGTTGGGTGTGTGGGTGTTGTAGGCTGTGATTGGTCCTGTGATCATGCCACATTCTCAGCTGAGCTCTGCCAGTAAATCACCCCCTCACACCCCCACACAGCCTCGCTGAATCTTTAACAACAGCACACCACCCTGATTAGTCTCATCCCACAGTCACTAATAAAGTCTAATTAGTGAGGATGTGTGCATATGCGTTTATGTGTGTTTTGCTTCCCCTTGCATTGCTCCCATGGGAAATTTTCCCAATCTATTTCCTTCAGGCTTTATTCCGCATTCATTCACATTTACACAATTTTTATTATAAACTTTCCCTGCATTGCACTTCATCTTTCATTTTTTTTCTCTTTCTTGAGTTCAAAATTGAACATTTTATTTGTCAAACTGTGACTTACAACCCAATATATTTGGCTCTTTGATCCCTTTTGTTATAAAAATAACTAATTCTTTCCCAAAACTGTAAAACTTTGACTTGAATATTACTAAATACAGATCTAACTTCATTTTGCCTTTAACTCTGAAAAGTTTTCCTGACTCTAATGAAGAAAAGCATCCCCACATCATGATACTGTCATTACCATGTTTCAACGTGGGGATGTTTTGTTCAGGGTGATATGTGGTGTTAAATTGTAGATTAGAGTTTTGCATGTAGGCCTGCAAATTCCAATTACATTTGATTTGACAATTAGATTTCTTCTGCGTTTGCTATGTTCTTGGGTCATTCAGTCATCTTGATTTTGCAGCTAATTAAAGTGAATCCAATCAATTTAAAATAAACTCCTATATGATTGTTTTGGTATTTACTCATTTTTTAAGTTTTTGTTAAAGCTAAAATTTGTAGATCTCTTATAAAACTGACAGAAGAGACTTAATTGTTGAAATGTTTTAGATAGGAAAAGAGTGGAAAAATAGCATTATTTATGCACATTGAGAGCAGTGACCAGTAATTGTAATATATGTAAACCAGAATAAAATATTTGTTCGAAACTGATTCCTGTTTATACTCCAAAATCAAAGAATACGGAAGATGATTAGGGCTTCTAAAAAAAGAAATCTGACGTTAATCTCAGAATTCTGACTTCAATCTTTTTAGATCAAAAGTTAGAATTAGTTGAAAGTTGAATTTTTTTTCTTTTTTTCAGTGACCCTAATCCTCTTCTGTAGAATTCGGAGAAAAATGTCTGAAGTTGGGTTTGTCATTTATATATTTGTGGATATAGTTACATGATGTAGCAACAACAACATATTCTCTCAAAACGTCATTTGTTGAGATAGAATAATGTATTAGAATTTGTTGCACAAAGCTAGACCCAACTGTTGGAGATAGTTAAAATATTAACTATAAAACAGATAATCTCAATGATGCTAAAATAATCTCAATAATGATATTTTTTGAGAATGGGACAGAGATTGTTGGATGTCAGACACAGTTCTGCCATGCTTTATTTTTAATTCCTTCTCCATTGTTCTTTTTGCGGTGGATTAGTGTGACATAGACTGGACATAACTTTCTATTTTTAGAAAATATTCATCTAAAACTAATAGGCAGTAAAAGTGATGTGCAGCTGATGGTAACAAAACCTGAAATGAAGATGTGCAGAAGGAACTGTTAGTGTGTCTCAGTGTGTAATTGTACCTGGTTAACCTTGGTGGGTTTCATTAGTGGCCCAAGGCCACCAGGATAAAGATGAATTAGGAGGCCAGGGGCTACAAATTTGTCTTGGACAAGGCCTTCTCTGATTAAACCAGCTGGACACACACGGATATGTTGGCACGCAGACGAACGAGCACAAGCTCATACATGCAACGGACGTCAAGGACAAGGTGCAAGGATTTAACATACAGTGTCATGAAAAAGAACCTATCCTTCCCATACAGTACGTACTGTATTTCTTCTGTTTTTGCTTTTTGTCAGACTGAAAGGCTTAAAAAAACTAAAATGATGAATTATTATATTTCTTAAGGGAAAAAGCTGTCTAAATCAGCCTTGCCCATGTAAAAATAACCTTGCCCCGACTGTCTAATCATTAACTGTTCATTTTCACTAGACGCACCAGCAGCTTGATTACCTGTAGAAAAATAAAAAAGAAATCACCTATATACAAACTATTTGTCAAAATTAAGAAGGCTTAAAGATCCCAAAAGCAACACATCATGGCCCAACCTAAAGACATTTGGACCTGGATGACAAACAAATCCAGTGACATCTATCAGTTTTGAAAGTTTGACAAAGGTATTTCTAAAGCTTTAGGACTCCTGTGAACTTAAGACTATCATAATCCACAAACAGAGTAGCCAAAATTACTCAAAGAGCACATGAATGACACCACAAGAACACCAATGAATGAGGAGCAACCTCTGTAGCACTGCTGACGTCTTTGACTCAGTTAAGGCTGGTGCTTATAGTGTCCATGGGCCACAGCAGAGTACTGCCGCTGACCAAAAATAACAGAAAGGCCCGTTTATCCGTTTTTTGGCAAAACATTTCCTGATGATCCCATCCACTTTGGGAAAATAATTTCATAAACTACCAAGGCAGAAGTGAAGTTTTTCTTTTTGAAAGGTGTCCAGTCTGTTATATCTAGCATAAACGAATAACATTTCAGAAAAATCACATTATCCCGCTTGACAAGGCAATCAAGCATGAAGGTAGTAGTGCAACAGACTTGGTCTGGACAACTTGCTGTCATTGACAGAGCCATGAATTTTGCATTCAGCAAAAAATTTAAAAAAATAATGTCCACCCATCAGTTTGTGACCTTAAACCTTAGTGATGGAGCAGGTCAGTGATCCAAAGCACACCACACATTCTTACTTGAAACCTCCCAGTGTGGCTATTTAAAGCACAACCACATTGATATATTAATTACACATAGGGCCAGGTTGGGTGGGATACCTTATTCCCATAATCTTCATTTTAAAACTTTGACAAAGATAATTTTTGTACTTTTTGGCACAGTGCTTCTTGACAAGCTATTGACTGGTGGTTGCAAAGCAGGCGATAATTATTTTCCTTGGCACTGATTGGCTGTACCCCAAAAGAGGAGATAAGTTAGAATGTGGATTTTGTTTCTGCAGTGTAGTGGACAGTTTAGACTGTGCATATTACTGCAAATTAAAGTAGATTTGGTGTTTGAACAATTAAAATGGCAGAAACCTTGCAGATCTAAACGGTTTTAGCGAGAGTTTGAAGTATATGTGTATTTCACCTATTCACAGGGGACTGCAGTCCCTGACCCCCAAGAATACGGGAGGTCCAGTGTATAAGCAGAATATTCTAAACTGTGTATTCGGCTAACAAATGCACAGTAATAAACTCAGGCTCTGCAGACCTTTGCCTGGACACACGAATGCTTACACGAAACAAAAAGTGTTTAGTTTCTCATCCAAGTCCTCTGTGCAATCAGTCCAGAACTGGAACATATGTTTGCTGTGTGTTTAAAAGAGAGAGTGTTGACCTTCCTCCACAGTCACTGCGTCAGAGCTCCAAAGCCACCAAGATGTTTAAGCGATCATGTCAGCTTTACTAAGAAAAGTGCAGCAATCGAGAGTTGTTGCAGCTTTGCATTCCTGTTGACGAGATGACTGTTGACGGTCATCTGGAGTTCACAGAGTGCGAGCTCTGATCCCTCACCTGTTCCAAGATTATACAGACCTCACTATAGTAAGGTAGCCATTGCTGCCTCATAATTAACAAACCATAAACATTGGCTTTAGTCTTGGGTTGAGACACTAATTGTAAAAGGTTTTCATTTTCATTTTCTATATAATCATTTCTTTTGTCTCAGAAATCTTACAAAATGTTCCCTTTTCTTAATCATCAAGAAGAAGACTCAACAATTGAGCTTTGCTGTTTAACATTTTCAGTAATGCTTAAATCTCCAACGAATTTGAAATATGTATAATAAAATACAAAAATGCTTCTGAAGCACATGACACAGCAGCTGTTTGTTTGGCTACTTATTGCCTATTTGTCTTTAAAATGCTACTTCTAAGGTTGTGGAAGTAATAAAATAGACTAAAGGTCACTGTGTATGAGTGTAAGTAAGCCCCTCCAGGCTCCCTAACTCTTTCACTCACTCTGGTAATCTGGTTGAGGAAGGGTCAGCAGGTTTACTGGACAGTTGGAAGGGTGATCTAGGTCACCTTTCTCGACCCTTAGTGTGAAATTATCCGACTAATACCCAACCAAGACCCTAAATCCTGCCAGGTCAGAGGGACTGTGACCATCTTTGCGTGGAAACACACACACACACACACGCACACACACACACACACACAAGCATACAGACTGGTAGAAGCCCCTTAGCAACTACTTTCTTGAGATCCCCCCATTTAAGAAGATAATTGTTAGAGCTCTGATCCATTCTGGGATGAGATAAAGGTGGACTAACTGGCTTTTTCCCAATTTTTTCTTGGTAACTTTTCTTCCTCCTTCTTTATCATCAGAACAAAAATATAAATATATATATATAATTTATAGGAATACAAAAATTGAACATACATAAACATATAAGTAATTGGCAGAAAGATTCAAATTTCAAAATAATTTTTAAAATCATTCTTAATATGATGTGCAAAGAAGTTATGATTTTCTTCATTAACATCCACCAAAACCATGCTGAGTTTTGTGTGATTCCTGAGGAATGGTGTAAGTGTAAATGAACCAAAGAAAGTAGGAATGGACAAACTGACCCAGAGTAACTGAAAGTGGAGGCAAGTTACTAGAGTCCTAGCTGACCAGAAGATGTCGGTCGATCTAAAGTCTACAGATTAAAACATTAATTGCCATTTCTTCTCTGTGTACCCTGGGTAGCTACCATTCAACATGAACAAGCCCTGGAAGGTACAGAGAGACATGATGCTCTGGTGGGCGTTCAGTTTTGTTAGATTTAATCATGCTACTACACCAAGCCATGCATAGCAATGAACAGTCAAAAGCAGCCTAGAAAGGCTTTTGCCTCAGCTCAGACAGACATGGG
Source organism: Xiphophorus hellerii (assembly GCF_003331165.1). Classification (NCBI taxonomy): domain Eukaryota; kingdom Metazoa; phylum Chordata; class Actinopteri; order Cyprinodontiformes; family Poeciliidae; genus Xiphophorus; species Xiphophorus hellerii. Next base: position 4,481,728 of record NC_045674.1, read on the forward strand.
CCACACGGACAACCCAGGAAGTGGTGACATGATCAAATAAAGGAGGCCCTTGTAATGTGGGTTGCATTTAGTGGTTGAGAGGAGGCGGCAGTGGTAGCATTCAGCAGGACAGTCGAAAACTCACAACCACATTGGTTTTATGTGCTTGTCCGTTTGCTAAACAGACTCTTTTCCACCCTTGCAAGAACGACTGCTGCATTATCACACATGGAGTGGTCAGTGTTCACACAACCTGTAAACATACTTTTGAATTAGAAAGGTAAAAAATATAAAGTTCATCTCAGTCCATGCGTCCACCTGCAAGCCCGCTTCTCAAACAACTCTCTACAGAGGACAATGGTGAACTCACTAATCACTTACTTAAAATTACAATTATGAACATTGCACAGGCCACTGTCACAGGCCCCAATGATGCCCTCTATCAGAAAAGGTGGAAACATTAGTATAACCATTTTTGCAAATAATGAATGAAAATCCGTCTGTCCATCCGTTTAGCTTTGTACACCTTGTTGATGTTTCTTTCAGATAAAATATGGCAGAAACAAAACATACAGCTTTAAAACTTTCTTTCTGGGAAAGTATGTTTCACAGGTCTAGAAACTTGGAATTTACCATTCAAACACCTGAGATAGTTGTTAAAATTGTAGGTCTAATTTCAAAAACAGCAGCTGGGAGAACAAATAGATATCTTTTGAACTTCCTCTGGAACAACATCTCAACGACATACTTTTTCTAGTTTTTTTTCTGGTGGGTTTTTGGTGAAAAATGTGCTTTTGTTGAAAGCTGTGACATTTTATTGGTTAAACACAAACTAGATTTGTGCCATGATTGATATTTCAGAACCACTCTAGTTTTAATCCCATCTGCTTGTGGATTTATAGCCTCATTCCCTCACTTTGTTGCATTAGAGAACATCAAAAGAGGAACAGATCCCATTAATCTCAGAAACTTTCCCTCTGTGTCTCTTTTTATTAGTTTTCTTTCTCTTTAACCTTCCCTCTCTTAGACACGCATTCATTGTGTAGCATGCGTTGAACGGTTTGGGTGCATTTGATTTATTTCTCTACGTTTCCTCCGTGGCTCATTTCCATAAATCACATGTCAGTGTGTTTGTAGCTTGAGGGACGTTAACAAGAGGCTCCAGTCCAAACACAGCGTGCATAAAACCCTGAAACACTTCCGACGAGTAGAGCTGACCGGCTCCATCGCAACATCCATCAGTGCAAAGAGCAGGTCGGAAAATTTCTCCTGGAGACAGTGAGGAAATGTTTTGTCATCTGAAGAGCACTTTTAAAAGTCTACTTTCTCATGCCGGACCACATGCAGAGCTGAGAGAGGGCTGAAATCATCATCAGCGTGTGTTAGCTCATGTTTGTTTATCAAGTAGTGTATGCAGCCACATGCTCATGAGTTGTAAAGTAATAGGTGAAGCTATAAGTTGGGTGGTTGCCATTGTTTCCATAGAAATTGCCACTCAGATCCTCCTTCCTGTGTTGCTGGGTGGACAGCAAAGTGGGCGCTTGTGCAGATGTGTGCGTGTGCGTGCGTGTGTATTTCCCACGGTTCTGTGATTGAATCAGCCTCAGATACTATCTACTGTCCTCCCCCGCACCTCCTCCTGTTTACACAACATTTCCTGTCTGGCCTGAGGAGTTAAAGGTCATACAGTAAACTGGGGATGAATTTTGGCCTTGAGTTTGGTTTGGTTTGTTGTTATATGAACAAATCAGGTAAACAGAAATCAGGTTGTATATGTCAGAAATACACAATCAACGCACTGGGACTGCAGAGTGGGAGTTCTACAGGGCTCTATGCTGGGATCAGTCATATTCATTCTTTCTATTATCACCATACCAAGTGTATATACAGTACAGACCAAAAGTTTGGACACAACTGTGTGTCCAAACTTTTGGTCTGTACTGTATATAAATATAAAAAAAGTAGTATATGTACTATACTAGTATACTAGTAGTATATGTCAATAACTCTATATTATACACACATGCCAAAGCCAAAAGCTACACACATAAAGCCAAAGCTGCTCACTCAGTGTCTGCAGCTATGGTTTTAACATACAAACAGCAAATTGTTTACATCTCAATCGAAAAAAAAATGTCTCCATCAGACACTAAGGGTACAACAACAATCATGTGTACTTGTTATTAGAGTGTGCAAAAGCTTTTGTGGATAAAATAATATTTCTAAATATCATGTACTGTTTTCCAACCTGATTTCAAGCTACAGAGACATTAAAACTTGTGAAATCTGTTTTAAATAAAGACACTATGTTCTTGGTAAGAAACCCTTTTGTTGTGCTGTGACATTGTTTGTAAGGACAGCAAGTACATTTTACGTCTTGAAAGTCATCAATATTTTAAGAAGGGTGGTCTTGTTTTTACAGTTTTAAATGTGTTTGCTCATCCGTCATGAAATGACTCTTCAAAGAAAAGACAATAAAAACCAGATCACAATCTTTAAAGATCACAAAAGTAACTTTTTCTTCATGTGCTGACTTTTGATTTGTGATCTTTGGCTGGATGACTTTTCTAAAGCCATGAAAGACTTGATAAGTTCTTCACAGGTTCTAAAAGACCTGTCTCATATTTCCCAAACATCTTAATTAAAAAGAAATTTTGGAAAGTGTTCTGTGAACTGATGAGAAAAAAGAGGAACTGTTTGAAACATGTTCATCCTGTTACATCATGTGTAAAACTGACAAAGCATTTCAGTGAAACAACAACATGCCTACAGTGAAACATGGTGGTGGCAGTGTAATCACATGGGTCTGATTTGCTCAAATCTTGCACAACTTGATGTATTTGGTGGAACTATGAATTCTGCTCTCCAGCAGAAGATAATGACACACAATATGTGACCATCAGATGCAGACTTTGAACTACCTTTTGATCACCAGGATTATGATGATCAAAAGCAAACTGTCAAGTCAGTTTTGTAATTTTAATAAAACCCAATTACAAAATGCAAAGAACAGTAGGCCAATTGTATAAAGTTTGAAGGTGAATAACGTTTTTGATAAGGCCAGGTTTGTTTTGACATCTTTGATAGGTAATCATCAAGTTATCTTTGTCTAATATTTAAAGTTGTTTAAGGATCATATTTAAGCATGACAATAAATACTAAAAATGTAAGAAAATTGCTAAATTTTCCATTTGACTATACTCAGTTTTTCTGAATGTTGTGTATAATGTTATAATGTTACAGAATGTATAAATGCCATGCATTTTTTTGTTAATTTAAATTACAATTAGGAAAATCTCAATCTGAGATTGACGCTGTTAAAAGATAGAGTGTAATATAAATTTAGCTGCCTTAGTGTTTCACTGCCTCAGTGATATGTCTATGCATGCAGTTTCTCATTATAAACTTGGCAATATGCGCACATTGAGCAATACATTTTCTAACTGTATAGAAAATGCACTTCTGCGTATTTGCTTTAAGTGTGGTTCTGTTTTTAATGGCTTACGTAGAGCCTAGATTGGTAGTTGCAACTACATAAAGTGTGATGTCATTCTTTTGCCAGGAGTGACAACTTCAGTGGAGTTGAGTGAAAATGTTAGACTTTGGAATAATTTGTTTGAAAAGATGTCAGTCAATTGTGAGCTTAATGAAATCAAATAGTAGACATCCTGTTTCAAATTCTCAGATTCCAAGCATTGCCATTGGAGTGAGGCCTCATATTATCATTTTGGCAGTGCTGCAGGCATCACTCAGTCACAATCCCACCAGGATCGTGGTACTCTGTCATTATAAAAAAATAAACCACAATGACTTCCCTTCCCTTCAAGATACTCAAATCCCTTTAATTGTTGGCATTTCTTATAAATAAGGTTGAACATAAATGTCCGCAGTCTTTGCAGAAGATAAATATGAAAGTAACACTTCTTTCAGTTTGCTATTCTTGAGTAAGAAAAAAAAGATCCATCCCACACCTGATGTGCTTCTCTGGAAATTCAAGAGGAAGTTTAGTGGTAGTCTTGTAAACTTGTCCAACCGGCTAAATTATTGCTATGACTAAAAGTCCTGTTTGAGCATTGAGCAACAACAAACTTGCTGATTTGTTGTGAGCCCTTTTTAAAGGAAATTGTGAACCTATTTAAAATCTTTAATTTTCCATCAGAGTGTACAGTGTGGCCATGTTATTCCTTAAGATAAATTCACTCCATGTCTCTGTAGATTTTATTCATCAGTGGGAAATACATGATTATGCAATTACATTTTAAAACTACAAGATTTTAAACAGTAAAATGTAAGCCACATAAAATTATCTGTCAGATGAAATAAGATCTGTGTTTTATGCTTTGTAATATCTGAAAGTCTTAAATATTGGGTCCTGCATTAGTTTACTAAAATGTACAAAGGTATCATAGACATGACCAGTAAAGGCCTTTAAAAACTATACAGTGAGTTCACAAAGCTATTTGCACACAATGTCTACAAACCGGAGTTTGCACTTCTGTCAAATTCTTGAGCTGCACACAGTAGAAGATCGACTCCTAAATCCAAATGAAGAATACATAGCTTCTGTCTCTTGGGTGTTGCAGATCGGCCACATGTAAGATATTGTAAATAGATTTAAGTGAAAGTCCATCAACATTTTTGTAGACCAATGTAAAACACAACTTTTGTGGAGTTGAATGAGCAATCTGAAAGCTTTGGGCTACATGGTGACACAGTTATACTGACTGTCATCTTGCAGCAAGAAGGTCCTGGGTTTAAACCTCAGTTGGGGCCTTTCTCCCAGGAATTTATCTTCACCAAATCCATGCTTCTCCAAAAACATCAATATTAGGTTAAGCAGCCTCTCTGAATTGCCCTCATTTATAAGTGTGTATATGTGTGTGCTGTCCTATGTATTTCTGAGTTACCCTGTGATGGACATAAAGACATCACAGTGATAATGTACAAAAAAACAAAAGAAACATGAGATATTCTTAAAGCTTTAGGAGACTGCTTGATCTTGGCAGAATCTGGATTTCTTTGTAATGAAATATTTTTTTCTACCTTTTTGATCACTTTTGCACCTGTGTTTGTTGCTGCAGAGATGAAAACTACGACCTCAGATAAAGTGTGAATTGCTGGCATCTCCATTAACTTAATGTAGGCTAATGCAAATATTTTATGCAAATATGTACAAAAATATGTGCTTCATCATCTCATATCTATAGATGCTTATTGATAGCAAAGGACTGTGTAGGTTTTCACACATTAACACCTAGCTATTTTCTTTTCATGTTACATAGGTGAATAATGAAGAGGACAATCTGGATATATTTTATGTCACTTTTCTTGAAACAGGTACATCTAATTGAGAAAAGGGATTTCAGTTTTGACTAAGACCTGTTCTAAACATTCAGTTGCACCTTGAAAGGAATAATACTGTAAATATTCATCCACTGTTCCTGAACAATAAAGTGAATCTTTACAGCTCTGTTCACTGTATCCCACTTTTAGAAGCACTTGGAGAACCTGTGTGTAAAAATCAGAGGCAAAGATTGGTTGGGGACTTTTGTAAAAGAGACAGAAGGGAGGAGCACAGGGGCATAAACACGACCAGAGTGAGGTAACTGGTGCAGGTGATAGTTACCTGGTCTTCAAGTCTGTAATTTATTGTCAACAAGCATGCTGATGGGGACATTTCCTCTGAGGTGCCAGTCCTGTGACAACCTGATGGAGCCACTGAACCACACCTACCTATGTCTCTCTCTTTGATCATTGATGTCGTGGACCTTTTAAACTAATGCTGTGGGAAAACCCCTATTTTCAAGAGCATGTCAACTGCAAATCTAGGTTTGGAGATGTTGTCTGACTCATGTTAAAATCTAACCATCAATCAGTGTATAGATGAGTTTTTGTTGTTGTTTTACTCAAAAAATAATAATAATAAATTCTTATTTGTACTACAATGTTTACAAGAAAAACATAGGAAATGTCAAAATTGAAAGTAAACAGAAAAATACCCTAATCATCGACCACAAGTCATTCATTGTGTTTTTTTCTTCCCTCTTCTCCCTCTTAAAAGTCCTTTAAATAAGTTCCCAGACAAAAAAAAAAAAATCAGAGTGACTGATTTTCTCCTACTGTTCGTAGTACAAAGAGCTGCCTGCCTCCTCTACACATGTCTCTATTTAGCACAGAAGGATAAATTCAAGTGTTTAGAAATTGTGCCAGTTAAGAAAAATGGAAAACCTGTTGCATTTATAAAGTTATAAATACAACAGTTGGAACATTTTTTTTGTTTTTTGTTTTACTGAAAAGCAATTGGATAATGTAACTTTTTTTTTTTTATCTTTCAGTATTAATACCTAATGCAATTAAAACTGACATGCCATTAATGGGCTGGTATAGAAGTATGGAATATATGTTGAAAAGTCGTGCAATAAAGATATTCACCACCCCTGGAGCTTCAAAAAGGACTAAAAGTTTTGTAAGATATATGAGTCACCTTGTTAAACAATCCTATTCACCAAGCGCCAAGCTTTGTGTTCATGGCTGTCAGACAAATGTTTGGTGTATTCTGAAATCTAGAAATTGAACCTATTTAATTGCTAAATCTAATATTTTTTTATTTATATGAAATTGTTGTCCTTATGAGGGGCCATAAAATGGGTTTGCTGAAATACCTACAAATAGATACTTTTATTTCTATAGAGGGTTCTTACTCTGCAAATCTATCACTGGTTTCCTTGGAACTATGCCAAAAAAGTAAATAATAATAAAGATCCAGGAAGTCACTGCTTATTCCCAAAATTGATGGGAATTTTCCTGGCACAAAGGAAAATTCCTTGTGTGTCATCTCTTCCAGTGATTTAAAATTTCTCAGCTGAATCAAATGGGATGTTGCATCATTGTGATTACACCCACCACACCTGCTGGTAAGCTGCCAGTCCCTCCAAGGACATCAGGCACTCTTGTTTATAGAAAACAAGATTTTAACTGAAAAAAAAACAACAACATTTCAAAGAATTTAAGATCTGAGTAAGGAGATTTCTGGAAAGCCACTGGATACTGAATAAACCTCAAACGTTGTCTTTATTCAAAATTACTTTGTTTATGTGACAGCAGCTGTAGCATACATCTATTTTAACTTACTGTTAGAAAAGGATGAGGAAAAGGGAAAACAGGAAAGTAACCAGTAACCGGTAGAACGTGAGGCGTGTCGTGACCTACTTTGAAATTAGTTGAATTGAACTGAAATAAATTGATTTCAATTCAGTCTATTATATATATATATATATATATATATATATATATATATATATATATATATCCTAATCCAGAAGGATCCATCAAAGGGTCCAGTCCCACCCAACTACCGACCAATAACCTGCCTCTCCACAACATGGAAGCTCATGTCAGGCATCATAGCGGCCAAGATAAGCAAACACATGGATAAATACATGAGCACGGCACAGAAAGGTATCGGTGTAAATAGCAGAGGAGCCAAACACCAACTCCTCGTAGACCGCACAGTTGCCCGAGACTGCAAAACCCGACACACCAACCTGTGCATGGCTTGGATTGATTACAAGAAAGCCTATGACTCAATGCCGCATACTTGGATCATTGAATGCTTAGAGATGTATAACATCAACAGGACTCTGAGAGCCTTCATTGCAAACTCGATGAAGCTGTGGAAAACCACCCTTGAAGCCAACTGCAAACCACTTGCACAAGTGTCCATCAAATGTGGCATATACCAAGGAGATGCTCTGTCCCCGCTACTGTTCTGCATAGGCCTGAACCCCCTCAGCCAAATTATCAACAAGACTGGATACGGATACCGACTCAAAAATGGGGCCAACATCAGTCACCTTCTCTACATGGATGACATCAAGCTGTATGCCAAGAGTGAGCGAGACATCGACTCACTGATCCACACCACCAGGATCTACAGCACGGACATTGGGATGTCATTCGGACTAGAGAAGTGTGGTCGGCTGATCACAAAGAGGGGGAAGGCCATCCGCACAGAAGGGGTCTCACTCCCAGAAGGAACAATAGCAGACATAGAGGACAGTTACAAGTACCTAGGTATACCACAAGCAAATGGCAACCTCGATGAGGTCACAAGGAAAGGAGCCACAGCTAAATACCTCCAACGAATAAGGCAAGTCCTGAAAAGCCAGCTCAATGGCAAGAACAAAATCCGCGCAATAAACAGCTATGCCCTGCCAGTAATCAGATACCCTGCTGGAATAATTAGCTGGCCAAAGGAGGAGATAAAAGCCACTGATATTAAGACTAGAAAACTACTAACAATGCATGGAGGATTCCATCCCAAATCCAGCACCCTGAGACTATACACGAGCCGCAAGGAAGGAGGCAGAGGACTAGTGAGTGTGAGAACCACAGTCCAGGACGAAACAACTAAGATCCATAAATACATCAGGGACAAAGCCTCAACAGACAATGTGCTCAGTGAATATCTCAGACAACAGGGAACGGAGGTTGAGGTGCCAGAGATGCCATCATGGCAGGACAAGCCCCTACATGGGATGTACCACCAGCAAATAACCCAAGTGGCTGATATCAGTAAATCCTACCAATGGCTGGAAAAAGCTGGACTCAAGGACAGCACAGAGGCCCTCATCCTGGCCGCCCAGGAACAGGCCCTAAACACCAGAGCAATAGAGGCCCAGATCTACCACACCAGACGAGACCCAAGGTGTAGGTTGTGCAAGGAGGCCCCTGAGACAGTCCAGCACATAACAGCAGGGTGCAAGATACTGGCAGGGAAAGCGTACATGGAACAACATAACCAAGTTGCAGGCATAGTGTACAGAAACATCTGTGCAGAATATGGACTGGAAACCCCGAGATCAAAGTGGGAAACACCCCCAAAGGTGGCGGAGAACGCCAGAGCTAAGATCCTGTGGGACTTCCAGATCCAGACAGACAAAATGGTAATGGCGAACCAACCAGACATTGTCGTAGTGGATAAACAACAGAGGAAAGCCGTTGTGGTAGATGTAGCAATACCAAGCGACTGCAACATCAGGAAAAAGGAGCACGAGAAACTAGAGAAATACCAGGGCCTCAGGGAGGAACTGGAGAGGGCCTGGAAGGTGAAGACCACAGTGGTGCCTGTGGTCATCGGGGCCCTCGGGGCAGTCACCCCCAAACTGGACCAATGGCTACAACAGATCCCAGGAACAACATCAGACATCTCAGTCCAGAAATGTGCAGTCCTTGGCACAGCCAAGATACTGCGCAGAACCCTCAAGCTCCCAGGCCTCTGGTAGAGGACCCGAGCTCAGAGGATAAGAACCACCCGCGGTGGGTGAGAAGGGAATTTTTTTTTTTTTATATATATATATATAAACTTGGATTTTGAGTGAGAAGACAGACCAGACCTGCAAAAAATAAAGAAGCACTAGTCCAGGAATCCTTTCTATGTTAAAGAAAAAGTAACGAGTTCTGGGAGAGAAACGTAGCTGAACATATAAGGTCTGAGCCAATAGTGCAAGGTCTGGGAAGAAAAGCAGAGTACAACCAGCTAATCACGTAGCTTCTTTGATTGCTTTGTCTCACAGAAAGAGACAGGATCAAACACAGAAAGACAGTTAAGTTTATTATGTCTATAAGCACTATACAAAAATCATGTTTTAAACCTTGTCTTAAAATTTTAAACAGGGTGTCCTGGACAAAATGTGTGAGCTGCTTTAACAGGAGGGAAGCTTGTTAAGTGAAAGATCTGCCTCCCATTGTACTTCTAGAAACTATACACCTATACAACCTGAGAGTGAAGTGTTGGAAACATGTGGAACAATAATCATTTGATTATTAGGATAATGGTGTATAAAAAGGGGAATTTTAAACCATATTTTGTATTCACAAAGAGTTAATGATGAGAATCTAAAGAAGGATAAATATTATCCTTATTTTTAATTACCATTACAATTCTCATGTGAGTGTGCATAATTGTTCAGGTCCTGTATGATTTTTGAAATTCCACAGTGTGTGATGGCTATAACAACACATTTTCAATCAGTTTCTGATCCATCTCTATCTTGTTTTCTGTGACTTTGTGGAAAACAAAAACTAATTCGAAAAGAGCTATAATAAAAATAGGAATGCCTGAAAGACAAACAGAAGGGCAACAGCTCCTAAAGTTCTTTCTGCCTTGAAGGGAAACTTGACATACATACATCTTGACAGTCCTCCTCCTCTACATATTGCTCCGTGCCTCTGGCAGCTGTAAAGCAGCAGGTTTGTAGGTTTTCAGGCTTTGGATGATCCAAACTATTGACTAATGCATTGGAGCCACGACCGTGGCTAAATTAGCCTGGTGGCCTACCCCTGGGTGCGACATATGTTTTACTGTCTGTCTGAGTCCTCTACCAAAACACAGACAAACAATCCCCCATGTACAACCCTTCTAACACACACAGAAAGTGTACCCCCTGCCAACACCTCCTCAGGTCAAACAAATCCCTTTCAAATCTGGGCCTGTAGCCAAGACACAGGGGGTAAGGCGGGTCTTTGAGTGCGGTTCAAAGTATCACTGTGTTTAAATGTCTTACTAGGTGTGTATGACCACCTGGATGGACATTTAAATCATTGAGATTCTCTGCATTTTTTAACATGATATAGTCTTCTTTATGTGCATGTCTCTAAATGAAATCCAGAACAATTGACTTCATTTTGATATCATGTAGTTTGAAAATAGACGTTCGTGAAATTTAATCTCAGTAGAAATCCAGCTTTTCAACCAGCATCACAAAGACAAAGAAAGACAGTAGACATGTTAAGGATGAACTGGTAGAGAAGCAGTTTCTAAAAACCACATAGGTAACCGTGGTATGTATGGTAACGTATGATGAATGTCATACAGTAAACGGTTCAATTCACATCCAACTGTTTTGTAAGAGACACAAAGATGATAAGGTTGAGTGAGCACAACTAGTCACCAGGACCTGCATCAGCCAGACTGTCACTTTGTGCCACACTAGTACAGTAGTTGTGAGGTGGCTGCCCTGGTGGAGAAGAAACGGGGCTAGTAGGCCGCTCCACAAACTTGGTTCTATTTATTTGGATTGTGGGAAATGACGCATCTCAAGCGCTGTTAAATCCATCCTACAAAAATAGGAAGGACTACTGGACATAAAAGTAATTAACTGGAGAAGCAGCCAAAATACAAGTGATTCAAATCACAAATTCTACTTCATTTTGTTATTTTGAAATTACATTATTTGGTTGTTTGAATTGTTTTCATTATATTCTTTAAAATTCCAAATTTTGCACATATTTTTCTCCATCTGATGACATCATCAATTACTCAGAACTTGAACAAGTTTGGTGCAAGATACTTTTTTATTCTTACATGTGTAACATATTATTTAAGTTACACATGTAAGTTTATTACTTATTTAATTAAAAACTATATTGAAGTAGTCCTATTTTTATTTGAGTACTATTTCTGGGTACTCTACCCACTTCTGCTAATTTGGGTAGGTGAATCCACAAATACTGAACCTCAAATCCACTGTATTACCTTCATTCTCATTTCTTGTATTTATATTTTAAAATACACCCTAGAAAAGACCCTCAAGACTTTAGTCTCATGTGTGATTCCTTTTCAGTTCTTTTTAAGAAATTCTGAGAGTTTTTTTTCATATTTATGGCAAATAGTAACAAACAATGCACACCATTATCCCACATGAATTTAGGAGTAAACAATCTTAGTTGTCTGCCATTGTTTTTTGCAAAGACATCATGAAAAGATCAGACAGATTACATTAAGCTGAGTGTATTCTGCACATAATTCCCTCTGTCGGATGCATAATGAAGTGAGCCAGAGCCAGTGAAATAAAAACAATGACAGAACTTCAGACTTCAGTGGATTAAAACGAATTTACCAAAATAAATAGAGCAGGGAAACTCCCATGCAGGTTTTCATTGTCCTGTTGTTTTAAGACAACCATTTTCATCTGAGTTTGAGGACTGATGCAAAGGATTTTGGGTGGCGGTTGCTGCTTCTGTACGTTTTAGATGTTTGACATAGAGGGACTGCACCCGGGGGATTTTTTGGGTTGGGTGGAGGATTTGGGTTGCGGTCTTCTCTTGCGAGCTCACTGTCAAAACTTTGAGATGTTTGACCTAAAATTACAGCAGAGAGAAGCGAGAGTGGGAGGGATTTGGGACATTTTTCTGCAGCATTTGTATGGTTTTCTTCTATATTTTATTTTTGTAATGTGTAATTCTCAATTTACAATAAAACATTTGATTATTTCTGTCATTCCTTGAATGTAAGGGAATAAAGTAACTTTTTCCAAAATTACGTTTAAACTAATTTCAGCTAATATGCTTCATTTCTGTACAATTTATTTCTGAACCAAATATGCAACTCTGAAGTTTTCTAAAATAAATGTAATGTCCACATTTTCTTGCATTCAATGGAGAAAGAAGATCACACACAGTGTCAAATCCCTCTTCTATTCTCCAGATGGCCAAATATTTTGGCCAAGATTAAAAATTTAATCATCAGATATGCAGTACTTTACTGAACTTTTAGTCTGTGTTAAGAAATCAAACCAAATTTACCTGAAGCTCAGGTTTCTCGCTGCTCCACCACCAGTCTGCCTTTCTTATAAATAAATGCAGACAGGGTGCTGTGGTGGCGCAGGGGCAAAGCATGACCCACGTTGAGGCCTTAGTCCTTGTAGCGGTGGTCGTAGGTTCGATTCCCGGCCTGGCGACGTTTGCCGCATGTCTTCCCCCTCTCTGATTACCCTGTTTCCTGTCAAACTACTTTCAAATAAAGGCCACTAGAGCCAACAAAACCTACAAAAAAAAACAAACATTTAAAAAAAATAAATAAATGCAGACTGCAGAACTTTGACAACGCAGTCGTCAGATTTTTATTCAAAATGTTTTATTTCTCAATTTACAACAAGGCTGTTCTGTCCTGAATATATTTTCCTCTGAGCAACACTTGTTTGGTCTAGTCATTGTCCAAGCTGAAGTTCTGTTCTGTCACAGCAGTAGGGAGAGTCTTCTTTGTCTGTGAGCTTTTTTTCATAATCTTCAGAGGCTGGTTCTCTTTCTGGAATGCTTGAATTACACCCTTGGATTAAACCGGTGAAGAATTAGCCTGAAGAGTTTTGTAAGCAAGCAAAATCGTCCTCAAACCCCTCCAATCTGTAAACTGATCAGAGTTTAAACATCAGCAGCTCTGAAGCAATGAAGTCTTTAGATCAGAATTGGGGCAAATGTAGGGATGTCATAATGTAATTAACTTTGGATGTCTGTGCTGAAACTTACATTGTAACTCATAGTTAGCGATTATTTATATAAAAAAGCTATGACAAATATAACCAGAAAGCTTTGGAGTAAAATGACTTCAGCAATGTAGGTCACGGGCAAAGCAGAAGTGTTGGATTACCATCAGGCAATCTCCTAAATTTTAACTTGTCTGTACAGATTGGACATATTCAGAAATCTTGATGAACTGTAATTAAATCATAATAATTTTGCGGCATTCTTCTTGGAACATGTCCTAACTTGAGTATATTTTATTCAACTGTGATTGAAAAGCATTTTCTGTTGTCTCTGATGTCTGTTGCTTGGCAACCTGAACCACGTCTGGACCTGATTAGCAGCATTCTGCAAATTTTTACAATTGTCAGAGTTTCTGTCACAACAAATAATGAAAAGTGTTGGTTTTGGCTTAATATCTTTAGATTTTCTGTGGGTTGTATGAGGCACTTGGGTTAGAAGAGACATTTGATTGACAGAAAGGTGATATAAAACAGGATGCAAACAGTCATGAACAAATGGGGCTCTGTCTGACCATGTTAATCAGGGATTGTTAATCTGATTAAAGTTTTTGAGTCAAGTTTTTTGTGAATTAAATTACATTTGGCAAGATATTTCAAATCACACCAGTCTTGGCAAACATTATTATATGATTTATTTCAGAAAGGAGAAATGTCTGCAAAAATCTGTTCAATTTAATGGCGTATTACTATATTTGCTCATTTTCTCATTAATATTTCACATGGTTGTCATGCTTTTTCATCACCTGTAAAAAAAAATGGAGAAAAACATTAAAGTGTTTGCATACACTGAAATGGTTTAATCATATAAACACATCATTTTACATCTACAACTTATTTTCTCAAAATTTTTATGGCCACCAACCAATAATGTCTAGAGATGGCATCAATTATATTGCATTCATTGCAATATTTATTTTGAATGATTTTGACAACTTGTTTATGCAAACCTAATTTAGAAAGATTTAATCTCTTGCTCACAAGCAGAAACTAATCAAACAATAAAGAGAAGTAATGCTTTGTTATAGAAAGGGACATGAAGACCCAATGGCTCCACTTCAGCTGACTTTGAGCTTGTATCAATAACAGAGAATTCAGGAAATGCTAACATTGGCCCATTTATAGCCTGTATTCTTTGCTTCTTTGCTTTAAGTTTTCCGAAGAGTTATGAAAATGCGGCTACAAGCTGTTGCCTTGTAGCAAGAAGGTCCTGGGTTCGATTCCCAGCCCGGAGTCTTTCTGCACGGAGTTTGCATGTTCTCCCTGTGCATGTATGGGTTCTCTCCAGGTACTCCGGCTTCCTCCCACAGTTCAAAAACATGACTGTCAGGTTAATTGGTCTCTCTAAATTCTCCTTAGGCGTGAGTGTGAGTGTGTGTCTGGTTGTTTGCCCTGTTTGTCTCTGTGTTGCCCTGCAACAGACTGGCGACCTGTCCAAGGTGTACCCCGCCTCTCACCCGGAACGTTAGCTGGAGATAGGCACCGGCACCCCTCCCGACCCTTCTAAGGGACAAGGGTGTACAGAAAATATATGGATGGATTATGAAAATGATCCCTGTGACATTTGCCTTACTTTTATGATGGCACCATTCTTTGAAATAGATTTTCTCCCAGGCTGACAGCTGTCAAATTCCTAATTTTTATACATAAAAATATAGTTTTCTTTTTTACTTAAAACTCCGGAAAGTGAGCCTAACATGTTACATTTTAAACTGCTTCCAAATGAAACTTTGCATAGTACCTACCATTTCAAAATTTCACCATAAATCTGAATTATTTAAAACCTTGGGGTTTTTTTCTATGCAATTACATTTTTCTAAATTAATTGTTTGATAGTTCTACCAGTGTCAGACTTGCTTGTTTGTTGAGGTGGACAGAGGTGGATGCGGAGACATAAAAATGATACTTAGAATTTAGAGTTTTGGAACAGTTCTTTGACAATGATTA
Organism: Xiphophorus hellerii; assembly: GCF_003331165.1. Classification (NCBI taxonomy): domain Eukaryota; kingdom Metazoa; phylum Chordata; class Actinopteri; order Cyprinodontiformes; family Poeciliidae; genus Xiphophorus; species Xiphophorus hellerii. The sequence continues at coordinate 4,496,973 of NC_045674.1, forward strand.
AGGTTTTTTTTTTTTTATTAAAAATCTAAGCATCAGATGGATTATTATCTTTTAATAATGACATTTTAGAAGTGCTACATCAAAGTGTAACTAACATATTGCCTGTTATACTTTGCATAATAAGTGTGTTATTTGTAACTCTTTCTTGAACTTTCTCTTGTATCTCTATTTTAGATTCAATAAGAAAGTGTCTGATTTTGCAGTCAGTGCTGCCTGAAATAACTCTGCTGCAACTGCAGATATTCATCCTGGCGCCAAATCCTGGCCAAAGTAACATTTTCATTTTTTCAGGAGCACAAATTTACAGACCGGAAAATCTTACAATGAGACTCTGAAGAAGACAGCTACAAGAATAGAAGAAACAAAAACAAGTCTGTGAGACTAGAAGAGTTTAGGTCTGTTATAGAAGATGTAAGTCTACAATTGTGTTAAGAAATTGCCTAACAGTGCAGAAAGTTGATCTTATCAGAAAATCCATGTAAGTTCAGCTTCAGATGAATTTATTTTATGTTGTTTATTTTACAACATTACAGATAAATTGTAGTGATGCCTCCTTATTGGCCAATGAAGGGACAGTATAGAGGTCAGTGGTCAAAGTCACAGCTCCTTGACAGTATAACTTAAAGGTTTTCACAGGAGTTTTTCACAACAGTGGGTAAACTCTAATGATGATGGATGCTGCCGTGGTGGAGAATCCTTGCATTGTTCATGTGACATTCCTGCCAGTCATTTTGAGCTACATTTACCAGCCTGCCTCTTTCCATAACAAAGACATGGGTCACCTGACATCCCAACTTCACCCACTTCACTCAGCAGCCTCCAAGCTAAAGTAAACACACTGTTAATTCAAGATAATTCACCATAACCTACAGCCCCAGCCATATAAATTCCTTATCCTCATCCCCCCTCCAACAGCTTCCCATTCTTCCCTGCTTTGCTCTCTCCTCCTCGTCTTTTTCTTAGTTATTTTTATCCTTTTATCCCTTTTTGTTGGATTCAGTGGATGTTTGGTGTTTTGTTTTTTCTTGTCTCTTTTTGTTCATAGAATAGTTGCCAACTCTTTATTTGTAAAAGTTTGCTGAGAGTTGCCATATGGCAACCATATGGACACCATATGGAAACATACATTATACAAAAGGAGATTTTGTTTCAGAATCAAACATCTTAAAAACATCTATAAACACATTTAAGTTTACTGTTGATGCTTTTTCTTCCATCCATCCCAATCATTACTTTTCCAGCATAAATACTTTTAAATCAAAATGATCATTTTCTTGTTGGCAAATGGGTTTAATTAAATTTCCGTCACCTTTATACTTTCAGAAATTTGCCTTTTTTAGTGGAATGTAATTATTCTTGGACCATTTGCCTCATCACAGATGTTTTCATGGACCATTTCTAAAATATTTAAGAGAAAATGCAACTTTGGAAGCAGAAATACTTCGGCAGAATGCTGTTTGACATTTGGTTGATTTGGTTTGATTGGATGTTGACAAAGCAGCTAATCGAGGAGCACTATTCATTTTCCTTGGTGACGATTGGCTCAACCCCTAATACAGGAGATAAAGAAGAACATGTACAGTATGTTATGGTGCATTTTATCTGTTGTCAGAACTCATATCTCCCCATTTCCATGTTCAGTTATGAGGATGGTGTGCTCACATTAACTTTTAGAGAGCATGCATTACTGCTAGATGCCCTATCAACAAATTGTGATACTGATACGTAGTTAGATTATTTGCTAATGATGGTTGCACTAGAATTTATGTATGGATATTAGCATGAGTGTGCCTGAAAATAAATGGATGGTGCACTTTTTAAAATTGTATTTGTAAAGGTTTTTATTAGAAAGCCGTGGATATTTTTTCTTTTTTAATTTCAGAGTTTATCATATCTTTCTGTTCTTTTTTGACGTGAAATTTTGATAAAATACACTGATGTTTGTGTTTTTGACGTGATAAAAATCTCAAATAATATGAATAATTATGAAAGACACAAAATGGATAGATTTTAAGTCAACTCAAAAGCTTTGTTTCAGATGTTTAATGATGCTTTTTGTACATTTAATATCTCAACTTAATTGAAGTAAAAAAAAAATGGGTGTGTTAGTAAAAAAAAAACTTCTATTATTTGGAGAGGCATCCGTCATCTATTCACCTCCTCACGCCATGTTAGACAGCATCATTCAGCCTCTTATCAGGTAAGTCTTCCCTCCACCCTGCACCCTTTAGTTCTCTCACTCCCCTCATTTACCTCTCCCTTTTTCCCTCTGGCCTTTGTCCCATTCAACAATGGGGCGATCAGGGGCACAGGAGGCATAAAGGGGTAAAGGGGCAGTAAAAGGGAAAAAAAGAAAGGTGGTGTTGATCTCTTGTTCTTCACGGAGAGGTGATTCAGGTAAATGGGGGCCTTTTTCTTCTCTCTGTTGTGTTGAAGGTTTGGAAGCACAAAGAAGAGGTTTGTGTCGGCGTGTGGGCGTGGGTGTGTGTGTGTGTGTGCGTGGGCGTGTGTGTGTGTGTGTTAGAAAGACTCTGCATTTGCCCCAATGAGTTGTTTCAAGTAAAACGGAGAAGAATCTGTGACATTAACTGATTATTTATTTTGTATCACAGGAATAATTTCACATGGTCTTCAATCTCTTTCCAAAAACTATAAAGTATCCAAGAAATGCATGGAGAAAACTGAAATCAATATTAGGAGTTTTTACTGTTTTTATCCTTGGAATGATGACCTTAGATGGTCTTGGTTATTTAAACTTTATATGTTTCAAATCTATTGAAAAGTACCTGAATCTGGATTTTTATTCATTTAATGAGCCAGCACAGTGCCAGTGCAGCTGGTGAGGCTACAGGGATAACTAAATAATATTTTAAGATTTGCAAACAAACAAAAAAACCTCCAAGATAAAAATATATGAAAAAATTCAGTAAAAAAACAAACTAAAATAACTTTAAGTTTCAGTTATTTAAATCAACTGTAGCTAAAATGGATTTTTGTGTAATACAACTGTGTAATTGCGGTTACTGAATATTTTTTCACCAAATGTTTGTCACTAAATAAACAGGAAAAATGCACCCTGGTTCTATTTGCTGACATCTCAAAGATATAAATATTTTTACTTTCAGTCTTTGTGTTAAAACCGGACTCTGACAAATGTGATATTTTATTATTACAATATATTATTTCTAGTAAATATAATTTGGACTGTTTTTTTTTCCAATCTCAAAATAACTAGAGTTCTTTTGTAAAATGATTTTAGACATACCTAATTAGTTAATATGACTTTTAAAACTGAAGTACATGTTTAGGGGTGTCTCCATTAATTTTGAACTGGAATGATTCCAGAGCAGAAACTTTTAAAGTACATATCATTTTCTTAGTTTTTAGACCTACGCACATCCTGACAGCTTGTCTCAGCCCACTACAATAGTTCCTATTACAGAAAGTAAATTTGTAATTTGAAAACATGAAGCTGCTTTTTTGTGTCATATAAGTCAGGTTGTACTTGAGATGGATTGCTTTACTTTTTCATTAACTTAGCACTTACTAATCAAATTAAAGTGTGTCGTCACATATTTAATCATTGTAAATATGGCTTCTTTAATAATCTAAAACGCAATGCTTAAAAGCACCATGGTGCTCTCTTTGCCAGCAGCCTGAGGTTGCTTTTGCACTGCCCTGGTTATCGCTGGAGCTGTCAGCACCCCAGGGAGAAGCTCTGGCTGTTGGGAGGGGGAAGTCACCTGGGTCCCCCTCACCCCCCATTCCCTTCCTTCAACCTCCATCTCCTCTTTATGGGGAGATCAGAGAGCTAAGAGTGGAAGGTGAAGAAAGAAGTCTTCTTTTCTCTCACACTTGCCTGCTAACCATCTTAAGCACAAATCAAAATCCAAAACTCTTGGAAGGCAAACGTTGGACATTAGTTGATGTGTTCACAAGAGATCCAATGCAAATGCAAAAGAGAGCGTAAGCTTTAACTCCAGCAGATCCCTGGCATGATCAAAGGTCATAATTACAATCAAAATGAAGTATTTACCACCACAAGTCTTGGAAAAATATTTATATATTCAAGAGAATGTTATTTTTGTAAATATTTCATCTGAAAAAAACAAATCCCTGCCAGCAAACAACCGGATCAACTGATGTCACCTGTCAAAGGTCAGAGAGAAAGAGCAACAGTATGCAGGTATGTGCGAGTGTATGTGAGAGAGCGTATGAGCTCTGAAAGGGAAAGGCTCCATTAAAGCTCACCTGTTCTGACCCCTGCAGGTATGCTCTCATTCATTCATTCTTTCATTCACCAGCTTCTCCCTCCCTTCTTTCCTCAGCGGCCCCGGGCCTCGCTTTGAACTCACAACTGCAGTCCTGTGGAATAGAGTGTGCGCCCGAGTGTGTGTGTCTTGCAGGGCGGGGGTGGACTTTAAGAAACGAAACAGAGAGGCACTGTTGAGCAGAGGGTAACGATGAAAACATATCATTTTCCTAATGTATGATCTCTGGATGATTTATAGACATTGTATAAGTCAGAATAGCTTCATTACAGAGTGATGGTTTTGCCTAAGGTGTTGGCCAAGCTTTATTCAGAGATAATTAATCTTGCAGGAATACAGAGGCCTCTCAGAGAGCGTGTGTGTTTCTTGGAATGGAGATGACATCCCTGGCAGCCACACAGATCTAGTCTGATCTTCTTTAAAACAGTTAATCAGGCATCCACTGCAGATTCATTTAAACTCTGTTCATGTGTCAGATGTTTTTTTTAAATAAATATTTACATTGTTGGACAAACCATGTGGCATTGTAAATATTCTTCAACATTAGATAGAAATTATAGGTAAGCGCAAAAAGGTTCTTACTGTTTAATTTAGTTCAGATTTTTCTAGGCTTTTCATAGGCCTTTTAAATTTCTCTCAGAACTTTGACTGCTTTTTAAATACGTTTTCAGTCGAGTTCTTTTAAACAGCCATGAACTGTATTTGATTTAAAATCTCTAAAGACCTTCAGATGATCATCAACTTTGTGCTAAATTTTAACAAACGACTTTGGGAAACAGCCAATGATTTTTCGTCATCCATATTCACTTTTTTGAAATATAAATTTTGTTAAGTAAAAAGTACGTTAAGAAACAGCATCCGTTGAACTAATAATAGTAATAAATATATTCCTGGATGGAATGGAATAAAGAACGTATTTTGCAACAACAATTACACAGCTAATTTGTAATTTTGAAAGAAACTGATTTGCATAACCTTATCAAACTATGCAAATTATAAACTCACTAAATAAAGTCTGAATGTTCTAGTGCCAAAACTACATAAACGTTAAATAACAGCTGATAAATAAGTAGTCAGTTTTCAAGTCAGACTGCTTATTCTAGCTTTTTTTTTAAATCCCGGGTTCTTACTTTTTGTTTCCATCAGAAAAACAAAAAAGTTCCATTTTGAAAAATATTATTTGGTAGGGATCAATCTCCAAGCCTTAATTTGTAAATCACCAACTTCTGTGAGTCATTATACCCAATAAAATTAAAAACCTGCTTTCAGTAATATTTATTCAGTCTGATTAACTGTTTTAGCTATAATGCATCTGTTACCTCTCAGATGTGCTTTATGGTTTGTTTCTGTGCAAAACATTTGGTCTGAACATTTTTTATTTTTTACAAAAATTTCAAATGTTGTCTTTATCCTGATATGAATTCTTTGTGATAGATTACTTTATGATATTTAAATATATTGAAAGTTAAGTTATATTTATTGCCTATTTTCATACATTGCTTTATGTATTCATTTTTGTCATTCAGAAATTCATTAATTTAATTAACAATAATCAGATTTAGTTGCTTAATCATTAAGTCAGTATCTGATGAGCCAGGTAGCACACACACACACACACACACCCCGTCAGACTAAGTCAGTCACCCCTGCTGGGTGGTGTAGACACAACCCCACTGAGCACGGACGGCCTGATAATGGGCAAACAGCGGGGAGGACTTTGCTTTAATCCATGTTAACATAAGAATGGAACAACGGACTAGATTCTGGTGGAACACTAACTTCTCATCTGGTGTCAGGTGACAGTTTGGATCATCCTGAAAAGACTGTCTGTGCAGGTGACTTAAACTCGTCAGGTTAATTGGAGGCTTGGCTACATTTAGGAACAGGTGTGACCTCGCACACCCCCATTTGGTCTTTGTGTCTTCTTCAATGTTTTATATTTTTGCCACCTAATTCTTTACATCCATGCATTCAAACTGCTTTATTTCGTTTGGTTCTTCTTTGAAATCTGTGTAGGAAACTGTAACAGTGAAAACAATCAAAAGATTTCATCAAAACGCACAGATGTCACCTTGGTGGGTTTTTCATGGACATTAGAATTAGAATGCACAAGAATTAGTAGGCAAATTCAACTGTTTAATGTCTGCAAAACTTTGCTCTGGGGAAGTACTGCGAAAAAAAGATAATGGAATGAAACAGCGAAAGAGAGACACTGAACCTCTCAATGTCTGTAGTATCTTCAGTGGCCTCTAATATAGCACACATATATACAATATGTGAGCTGTGTGTGTTTGGGTTCAAACATTTAACACTTGAACTGTTTATAGAAACATTATAAGCAGATAAAAATGGTGTAGCTCAGAAAAATCCCCATAAAGATTGAAAAACAAGCTGTTCTCACTTGCTTGCAGCAAGCTAAATATAATGGAAGAAATTTAGTTGAAAACTTTTGCAAAAAAAAAAAATAGATGTAGAGTTATAGATATAGATAGATATAGAGTTTTATGGTTATGACATTGAGTAGTTACATTGCACTGTATGTGAAACTGAAAAAGAAATTATAATTTAATTGTTTGATCTTTTCTTTAGTTTCTCTAGAAAAAAAGACAATAACTTGTTTACAGCCCATGTTGCCTTCAAGAACCACAGTGGTCAACTTTTGCTTGATGATGGTTCGCTGCGTCGTTTCAAGCAAGAAAACAGACTTAGAAAAATTGAGATAGAGAGGAAGGAAGGGTCACATACTCTCCCCTCTGTGCCTTTTATGAGTGTGTGTCTCTGCTCTGTTTACATGTTAAAAGCTCTTTAATAAGAAGCTGTAGGGGAAGCTAGCAGACAGGAACCTTTCATCTCAACCTGTCCTGTCACACCCAAGGGGAGGGGGACTTTATTTATGGCTGCACGCAGGTTGGCTCTTTGTATAGAGCACTTACACAGTCATCTGAGTCAGACTGCAGGCTCCAAAGGAGGATGAGGAAGGCCTGGATGTTTTGCACATTACAGAGCACAGATTACATGCCAGTGTTAACAAAACACTTATCAGTGATGGAATCTTTGGGCTCAACAGGCACAACAGACAGATTTCTTTGATTTTTTTTGTTTTGTTTTTCACTTGTATTTTTTGCCATTTTCTTCTGCTAATGTTTTGTTGTATTTACTTTGCTCATCCTACTGCGTCAATGAAATTCTAATCATAAAAGTTATGCATTCAGATCAGGAGTTCATTTGTTGCTAATATCCTAGTTGGCAGTCAAAAACTGAGCTGGTGCTGAAAAGAAAAGTGCATGTCACATTTGAACTTGAATTCCAACCAAAGACAATCCTCAAAAAGTCTAAATTTTTACCAATCGTCATGGTTACATCTGAAGAGAGTTGCATAAAAGTGCAACTTATTTGGGTTTTCTCAACTTACATTAATTGGATCTTTGGATTTTTGTTCTAGTCACATGCAAGTTAGTGAAAACAGCTACTAGAAAACATGTTGCATCACAGTTTGTGAAGTCAATTTTTCTAGAATTGTGGGGCTAAAGGTTGTCACTGTGGTAACAGAGTAAAATAATTAGCAAGGTCAATGGTTTATACACTGCAACATGCTTTAAGTATGATGCCATTGATGCGATATGTAAATGCTGACCTCCGTAATTTGATAAATTGAATGCTGCACAAGTTTCAGATAACACAAAAGTAGGAAAGTCTCAGTAACACAATTTTGACACAATGCTAATTAATGTATTATTAATGACATTTGCTGATACCAAATCTGATCCAATATCACCTCTGTTAACCAATCTCTTGCTCTTGCAGATGATGTCTTTATGTAGGACAGTTAGCTAAAGTGCAAGTCAAACAATGCTCGTCTATGTTTTGTTATGACTTGTTGATATTTCAGTTAGCAACATATTAATATGTGGTTCCAGTTAGTCACTCCTGAAGCATTATATTTACTATGACTGTTGTTATTTTTTACTTTTTTAAACTCTAAAAATCTGAGCACATTGCCCAAAACGAACCACAAGATGGATGGAAAGCTACAGCAGCATAAGAAACACTTAATTTGAGAAAACCCAAACCAATCAGTCCTTAAACAAATCCCTAAATCAATGATCAATGAGGTTTTTATAATATATAAACAACAAAAAACTTCAAAATTAACAGAAAAATTGTAAGCATTGCATTAATAGAGTTCTGACCTATAAAACACATAGAGAACATTGATTTTTCACATTAGGGGCTCCTTTGAATCACACAAGCCAAACAAACTAACTTTGGTTTCATCTTGTGAGGTGGCTGTCTCATTAAACTCCTAGTTTGGACACAGCAGTTTTCCCTTATTAGTGTGAAATAATAGAGTCAAGTAACCAAAAGTAAAGAAAACTGCTCCTGCTGTCTTAATAGTAAAACCTGTAAGATTCCAGTTGTAATCAGACTACTTTAATCTCATTGCATTTGTTAGCTCAGAGCCCCACCCAGCTTGCAGCCAGACAGCATGACCTCCTTGATGAAGCTCTCAGACCGTAAATCAAAGAGCTGAATGAGGGGTTTGTCTCGGATGTGAGCTAATTTTTAGAGACACATGAGTTATAAACCATCACATTATCTCCTGCTTCCTCTTTTTCTCATATCCTCTTGCGTCTCCAAACAGTGTGCAGAGAAAATATCTAAACAGGACTGAAAAATGCGAGAAAAGTGATGTGAAAATCCTGAGAACAGAGACAGAGATATGGAGAGCAAGGATCAAATTATTATTTACTAAATGTAAGTTAGATGTCAAACCAAGTCGTCTCTTTGTGTATCTCATTTAATAACATAAAAAGGAGGATTTTAATGGCCAGAATGTTTTCACACAAACTCATGCTAAATGCTAATTACAAAACAGGGCTCCAAATACATGTGACAGCTTGTTTTTGTCTTCTCTGTAGGTGTAAACAGTATGACTGTGATTGATCAGTTCCACCGTGGCTTTGTGGACACGCTTAATCAGCAGACAAATCAAGGTCAGGCGAAACTTCATCACTTCTTTTTTGACTTTATGTAGTACGCCCAAGAACAAACATCTCAAATCTGAGGCCTAGATTTAAAAGTGAAATATTTTACATCCATGGTATGTAAAGGATTATGCATGCAATTGCCTATTATTCTCTAACATCTAATCTGATCACCCTGTTTCAGTATCTCATTCTGTGGGAGTCATCGTATGTGACTAAGACAGAAACTACTGAGGGAAAAATAACATGTCAGTCATTGGTCTTGGTTTCAGATTTGAAGTTTAATTGTGACCCCATGAGCTGTTGGTCAGATGATGATCATTCTTATGTGACCACAGAGAAAACAGCTCAACTTCATGTAAGTCCACCTGACTGTACCAGGTCAGTTTTTAAATCAGATTTGGAGTCAAACTACATGATATTTCTGGAAAGACATATTTTCTCCTGACACATTGGATAGACCTTAGATATTATGGTTGTAAGAAAGAAACAAAGTGCAACTGGAACAACACTACAATCATAAAGGTCCTGATGTGCAACACTCAGGTTTTTTCATGAATCTAAAAATACGTTCAATATCAAAACGGGGAGTTTTGTCTCATTATTATAGCTGACAAATTAAGACAGTTATGTTGTGCTCAGCACAATCCTCAACAGTCTTTCTGGCACTGTAATATACATAATTACAACTGTGCAACCCTACAGTGTTGTCTTGCTCTGTTCTGATCCGAGGCCAGCAGAGTGACGAGCTGCTATCTAACTTTCCCTTCTGAGGCAAGTTGAACTCTGAACTCTTCACCTGGCTGTGATGGAAGCTGTGGAAACACACACAGACACACACACACCTGCTCCAAATCATCATACACACAAAACCCAAGGTCGAACCCGCTGTAAATCTGTCCTGACACAACGCTGCCACATACACACACTGGCAGGAACATGTCTGAACAAAGGCAGAGCTGTAGAAGTGTTTTATTTCTGTCTGTAACATCCTTTCTCCATTTCAGTCTTCAAGTCTTTATTTTTAAGCCTGAACCACATCAACAACTTGTCCAATTTGCAAATTTTGCAAACGGGGACTTCTGATAGAAGACAAGACCCAAAGAAATGAATCTGTTTAACATTAAGTCACACATTTTCTACTCATGTAAGTCTTTTCTTAATTTGGGGATTTACAAAAGAATTTTTCACTGTACGTAGCCTTGAAATGACATAAACACACAGGCTTTCCAAATTGTAATGTGTCTGTTAAATGGCTGGGTGGGCCTGTGTCATTGTCTCCCAGTTTCCAAACATTGACACATTGTCTGACAACCGACACCACTATATACTTTTCTTCTCTCTGTCGTCTGGCAGACAGATCCATAGCAACTGCTTGAAGACTAGAACCTCCAGAAGTATGCAGAGTGTAGATGTATATATTTTTTGAGACATGCAAAGTCTAACCTTCCAGTCTTAAAAAATTAGACAAACACAAACAGCTGAGCAGATAATGTCACAACTGAAACCCCAGAAAACAACACTCCAGCAGACAAAGCATCTCCATTTTATGGCCCCGAGTTCCTAATTGTAAAAACAGAGGCACAGCAGTTGCTGCAGGAAAAATGTGAAACTCTGCTACATCCCATCAGCGCAGTGTCACACACATGGACACTAATAAGACTGCAGCAACACTAAAGTGACGAGTTGCTACAAAAGAGAAACCTGCTATCGCCTGTCAGGGTGGCCTGTGTGTTACACCGAGGGTCTCATAACAGAGAGGTGACAGTCTGATCCCACCAGGTTGTCGTTCTGAGCCCAGAGAGGGTAAGTTAATCTGGAGGAGAGCACCATCTAAGGCTAGAGGTACACACTACATCATTGAATAAAGTACTGTACCAATCTTTCTTTCTTTTCAATAGTAGAAAGGGGCAGCAACATTTGTTAAACAAAACTGATCATTTCTTTAGGAAACAAGCTTGATGATTCTAAAAAGACACTAAATTGGATTTTTCTTCTATGCATATAATTTGAATGTTACAACTAATATACTTTATGCTATCTCTCCAACTCTCAAATAATGAGTGGAATATGCTTTCTAAGATTAGAGACGCAACAGACAAAATGTTGTGACTCATTTCTGAACACAGGTTTTCGTAAACCTTTGAGCTGCCAATACCCAGTTTTGTTAATCCAAATTTCTTTTTTTCTGTACCAACAATGTGAGAGGATAAAAGAACTACACTGAAAAGAATGTACCTTCCTGTTATTTGCCAAAAGTCTTGCACTTTTTTCCTTTGACTTAAATACCTTACTGATACTGAACATAGCTACTTTTAACTTTTCATTCCATAGTAACACTCTCTACACTGAATGGTTTTGTAGCTGGACCTGTTAGTGCTTTTGTGAAAATATGGGAAAAGGTTGTTTTTTTTTCCATTTTCCAACGGTTTTGCTTGATCAGGGCCAGTCAAGTGAAACAAAAAAAAATGATACAATTCTAGTTAAGAGCCAGTTTCTTTTTTGGCAGGAAGATCAATTTAAGTCTCATCCATCCTGGTCTTTTAAAGGTCTTTGCTTTGCTTATAACAGATTAATTGAGTTGCTGTTCTTGACGTAAAGAACTCAACTCTTATCTTCCTCAGTTGAATTGCATGTTTTCTTTTTTTCCCCATTTAGAACAGTGGAGAAGAGAAATGAGCCTGTGTCACATTGCACATATTTTCCAGGAATACGCAATCTAATGAATTAGTGCTTCAAGTATTCCTTTCCCTTTCATTTTAGTGTGACTTTTAATGTAGTCACATTAAAATTCTTACTTTTGATTTTTCTGCTGCTGTCATAAAAACTGTAAACTTAAACTGTGTACATGGATTTTTTTCCCCATAGGATTAATTTCTATCCAAATCGTTTTTGTTTCATAAAAAAATAACAAACCCAAACTGGAATGTTGCCCCCATGTTGACCAACTGTCCTAGTGATAATCGTTTCTAAAAATCCACTAGCGTGTCATCGGCCTTAAAAGTCTGAAGTGTAAATCCTCTATCAGTAGTTCTTTCTTTTCACTGCAGCTGACAGCTGTGCTTCAATCTGACAGAGAGCTCAGCCTGCGATGACATTCCTCTCATTGTCCACATGGATAAGGTGAAGCGTCTTCTAATCCAAACACACCCCCCGTGGACATCTCCTCGTCTTGCTGCCCCACCTGGGATCCTCTGTGGCCTTGCGGTTTCAAGAAGAAACACACACCCTCTGGTCAAAATAACTCCTGTCAAGCCTGCATGCGTGTACTGCCGTGTGTGTTATGATAAGGCGTGCGTCCTAGATGTCCCCACTCAGAAGCACACGCGTGGACACCAGTCCAGTCGCCTGAATAAGCAAAGCGAGGAGGAATGTCAGCATGTCCAGATCAGTAACATACACACAGTCTCACACACAAACAGTAAACTAAACTGGGCAGTGTTGTGCTGCTATGCTGACAAAAAAGTGACAGCTGCAGCTAGGAGAAAAGGGGTTGATGAGAGGAGCGAGGTTAAAAACAGGAGACACTTCCGATTCTTAGCTTATCGTGACCAAACTCAGAAGCAGATTTTAACAACAGATTAATCCTTCACTTTCATCAACTCAATGGTGTTATTACATTTTGAGAAATTAGAATATAGTTTTTTATTTGTACTAATTTGCTTTGAGTTGACACCAATACTATTAGAAGATTGCATACAAGTTTTGAGGGTAGTTTTTGAAACAACTGTTTGTGCACTAATGAACCAAATAATTCATTACAATTGATTTAATTTATATAGTAGAATTTCAATCCAATCATACATTCCAGTAAGTGTGTTTTTCACACATGATAGTACTGTAGACTTGGTTCAATTGGTGACCAATATTGCAACATTTGATAATTTCAACTGGTAATGTTCGCGTTCACACTGCGCTGTCTCACAATCCAAACCCTTTGAAAAACCTGCTCCCTTCCTCACCTGTGGTGGCGCTGCATCAAGAACTACTGATGGAAATGGCACAAAAGCCTCTGAAGAAGACACACGTTGCAAAATGTATGACTAGAGTTCACTTCTTTGGTCCACATCAGAGTTCTATTGCACCTCCTCAAACAAACCAGACTTTCTAGGCAAAAAAAAAAAAACTTGATTGAAGTGGACGAAGCAGAGATGGTGTGTGAATGCCTCCCAGCATAAACCTTTAATATATTTTACCATTATTATATACAGTTATTATTATCAAATATGTACAAAGTAAAGCAACACACATTTTTATTAGTTTTTAGCAAAAATTGTAGCTCATTCAAAATGCTATATAAAAAGAGTGAAAAGAAAGAAAACTGAATCTAGATTTTATTGGAATGGCTTCCAGACTAAAGAGAAAAAAAATTAATTTGATCTCAATTTCCATAAAAGAATCTAATAACTCATTTAAGTCTCATCAGTTCATCAGCGAAGCCAAGAAACAAACTGCATTTTTTAGTCTGAACCAAAGAGAGAAAAGGAACCCATTACAGGTGTAACAGCAGCCTGAGGATGAGTTTCAGATGGAGAGAAAGAGCCATAAAGGCTTAAAGAAAAAGAGAAGGGGATTAAAGTGAGAGGGAGGGAAAAGGTAGGATTAGTAAAGAAGGACGAAGGCATTTAGTTTCACAGCTTAAGGTGTGAGCTGTAAATATTTAATGGCAACATTTTCTCTTGTTTCTATTCAAGTTAATTTTGTCATCTTATCTAATTTCTTTCCATCTGCCAGAACTATATAAACATATGGCCCTTTGACCCCATTTAGGGCTAAGATTGTTGGAAAGAAGACACCCTACATGAAAAACTGTATCCCCCACAATTCAGTATTCTGACCTTGTATTCCCTGCATTATTCTTTCCACTGTGTGATGTAAGTCAGCATCGTTCAACAAACTACCTTCAGTACCTGGTAGTTTTTTCTAAATATTTTGTTGACATTATAGCATTACACAGTTGCAGCTGACTTGAGAACTACAGATCCTTTGTGCAAATCAAATTTGCAGCAAATCTCGATTGCCGGATGGGGAAGATTGGGTCAAACATTGGCATAAAAATCTGAATGAGCATCGAGTGACTTTTGGGCTGAAAACACAGATAAGTATCTGACAAACCCATTACCTAACTTTGATCTGATTCTTCTCCCACATAATCTAATGGCATTTTGCTTTTATAAGTACTAAAACATCACTGGAACAAAGTATTTGCAGTTGTTCTTACTAACTGGAACTAGTGCAGGCTACAACTTTCTAGCTTACAAACTCATACTAACTTTATGACGCTCTCACACACACACAAGGGTATCTTTGTGATGGCACTTCCCTATATCTCATGAGAAATCAACATTGGGCTGACTGAAGACTGGGACACTCCACCCTTTGAAGTCATACAGTCCCACATGTGTGCGCAAATCTGACACAAGTATTTATTTTTTTGTTGCAGTTATATAAAGGGGAATACAAAGGCAAATTATTACAAAGCAACAAACATGTCTTTGGCAATATTTTGTGCTTGAGTAATAAAAACACAAGTTGCACATCTAAACTCAGGTCGCTGCTGCAGCTACAGAGTGGGTGAGTCAATTGTTCGCTCCTCAAATTACACCAAAGCCTTTAATCTGTGACCCAGAGAGAGGGATAGATTCTACTAACAGGCAGAAAATATGACAAGATCACAGAGGATTTTGTTTCTCTGTGAAACAAAGAGTGAATGAAATGCCCTAAATATTTGAAGTATTTTACTAAGATGTATTGAAACATATATCCATCAAGCTAAATCTTAAAAATTCTGAAAAATGTGCCTTTTCTCTTGGGGGTAGTAGATGTTGGATAACTTTATTCTACCCATAAAGACAGTCTTATCCTCCTATAGAAATGATATTGGATTCTTGACTCTTGCTTTTCTTGTTCTCAAGAGACAAAAAAATTCAAGCTGTCTGTTTTAACAAAACTTTTTAAACGTTTATTAAATTCTACCGTTCCATTGTGTCTTAGACAATCATTTTGGCCAGAACTCCCTAGGAAATCATTTCTGTTTAGTTTCTCCAGACTCTCCTGGCTCTTCTTCTTGCGGTTCAGTACCTGCGGATTCACCTACTATCAGATTTTTCTGTGAACCATAACTCCAAATTAAGAACTGTGAAAAATTTGTCAATTTTTACATGTTTCAGTTGTTGTTTAAGATCATGCTTAGACAAGCTAAAGTTGTGACTTTGACTAGGTCCCTCCAAAATCTTAATTTAAATGTTTTGAGCCATTGAGAGGTGAACTTGTTGGTGTATTAAGTTCAACAGCACATTCTAATCAGGGTTTTATCATAATTTCTGACCAAAATTTAGTTGTCAACTAAGTCTTCTCACATTGTAGCTGACAATTGCTTGATAAAATTACCTGACAAAAATACATATAGACATATACGTATAAAGTTATCAAAATGTAAAACCAAATCTGACTATTTCACATTGTCATTGGGTCTGGTATATCTAATCAATAAAGAACTTTCTTTCACTCTAAAAAAATGTGGTCTTGTTCGAATTTAAAAGAATTTAGCTAATTCTTTTCATTGCATGATTCAACTACTTTCCTGGAAGGAACTATAGCTGTGGTTGTGCCCTAATTTTGGAATGAGCATTTGCTTGAATGACATTGCATTAATCCAGTGTTGACTCATACAAGATAACAAAATGCTGAAGAGATTATTAGAAGAAGTCTTGTGCAGTGAATAATCCTTAGGTTTATTTTCAGGTTCTGTTGCATGTCTATATTTGGGATGAAAGGTTTTAATCCATTTTCAGTTTCCTGATGTATATGTGCTTAAACACCCCCACAATCCACCAGACCAGATTTTCAGCTGTTTCTTAATATCAGCTCTCAGAACTGTGTCACAATCATGTGAACACAGCTTCATTGTTAACATGGTTCCAGATACCATTGTGACATGATGATATTAGGCAATATAAGTTCTCATTTTACACATTTTAAAATGTGATTTCCTCTTGTTGACCATGTATCTTTTTGTTTTGTGACTACCGCGTGCATCAACTCATGTCAGCAGAATATTTAGTTCTTTCGATTCCAAATATTCAGTAAGCTTGATCTATGAAAAAAAACAAACATATGGGGATGTTTATGGTGCAGTGCCTATGTTATTGTGTGTTTGTTTCTATTAGTCACCACTAGTCCAGTTTTGTCCATCTGAGCACTGACATCAATGACTATTAAAATATTGACAAACTGAATATGTCGACATGTGGTTTATACAATCAGAGTTGGTGCGTCATCACCTGTCAAGAGTGAATGATGGGAAAAGTGGGGATATTTTACAATAACATATCTTCTGAGTCACAGCTGAAGTGAAACTCAAATCCCGAGTCTAAAATTCTATCCCTTCTACATTCACTAATTCCTCACTATTTAGCAGTTTATTCACAACTGCTGTTGGAAAAAAATAAGCAGAGTTCAAGGATGATCTACATTGATATTTTTTTTAACTTATAACATTTATGTTTTGATTTTATTTTACAGAAAACAGAAAAAGTATTATATCTAAAAAATCTTACTGTAGTACATATTTGCCTTCTAAATACTTTTGTGGCAATACAGAGAATACAACATACACTAAATCATTTCATTGTTATTATTGAGTATATGCTGGAACAACAAACCAGCGTCCCTTATTAACTCATTTATGTTTCAACACAACACTATAAAGAATTGCATGATGATATTAGCCAATATACATAGAATTGCACAAAAATCCGTGAGGGACGGCAGAGTCCCTGCTCGAAATTCCATGAAAGAGCCTTGTGCCAGACGCCCATTAAAATGCTGTCTACATCGTTTTAAACTGTGTGATTGTGAGCGTGAGTGGGAATAAAATAGCAATAGGTATTTTGTTTCATATAACACAGTAGGAGTGTAACCAGTAAACCTTTTATGGATGCAAACTCGAGTAAAAACCCACCTGTTTAGGATTGTATTTGAAACGTAATCAATTACAAATATATTGATGGAACCTGACTGTTTTTTGTGTGTTTTGATTGTTGATTCTATGTTGCATTGTGTTTCTGCGTTTGATATGATGTAAAGCACTTTGAAATGCCTTGCTGCTGAAATGTGAAATTTGATGGATTGATATAAAGATGAGACTTTATATTTAAATCACATAATTACATAAAATATCCTCTTATAGATAGTATGTTAATTATTTGCTTAGCTTAACTCTTTAGTCTATATAGTCTGCTTCTGTTTACAATCTCCAGTTCTTTGGAAAAAGTTTGCCTTGAAAATAGATTTTTATTTTTCAAGAGACCACACATTCGAAAGCTGACTGATTAAAAAAGACAATTCGATTGCTATGTAGTATATCTAATAAAGATCTGCTCTACCAATTCTGTCTGAATAAATTGCCTTTTGCAACACTAAAAGACTGAAATTTGATTGGACGAAACAACAATAACAGACATGTACAGGAAGAGCAGCTACGAAAAACTGTAAAAAAAGAGAAAATAGACTACTGTTAGTAAGTTAATAAAATGTAATTGAGCAAACGTTATGACTTAAGTTGCAGATTAGGGTCTTTTGATAGTGTTTAGGCCAGCAGAGAAGGCATTGAAAGCTTTGACGGCCCCACTGTAACCACAACAGATGGGCCCCCCCAACACACACATTAACAACGCCAACGCTTATTACTTCCTTTCATCTGGGCAGCTTTAGACCATCGTTTGTCTGACTGGATAATCACTTCTGTACACACCAACATGCACATATGCACAGATGCTTACAACTGAAAACTGAACAACACCAAACACAAACTGTGACATCAATGACTACAGAGTTACAGGAAGAAGAGGGGGGGGGGGATATGACATATAGCCATGGATACATTTTCTATAAATAACTGTTTTGTTGTAAAAAAAAAAAAAGAAAAAAAAATCTAAATACTGATGTAGTTGCATGCATGGCATTTTATGTTAAAGAAACTGTTGACTCCCAGCCTATAAGAAGGCGAGGCAATTTTGAAACATGCAATTGTCCAGCGTTTATTATAATCCTGAACAACCAGAGTCTTTAAATCGAAAACAATACTAACTCTATAACTACATGAAAGTACAAGCTGCTTGTATTGAAGAAATTGAGAAACTAGGGAGTGCTTGAATATTTGTAAATTAATATTTAAAATGAGAAATTTTGCATGTGAACCCACATTCATAGGGTGGCAAAATTAGAATATTTATGTAATCCTGGTTTTGTGTTTGTGTGTAGTATCAAATACGCTGCTACATACTCGGTAAAGTGTACTTAGTACACTTGGCCCACTTTATGCAATGCACCACAACTAAGCTTGAGAGTCAGCAGAGTGTTCTCAGATTTGAAGAAATCTCAAAGACTCCTACTTATGAAATTCCGACCACTGTAGTCACATGACTTAATCTTGTGTCTCCAGAACGCATTCATCTGCAAGTTTTAGTCACGTTTGAAGGTGACAGTTTTGGAACAGATGTTTCTTTCTTGGTCTGCTTCATGCCAGTCCATGTTAATGTATAACTAGGTTTACTGTCAGACTGGTCATCCAACATCTTCTGGTTCACGGTAGGCTTGAGATGTAAGGGGTTGCTTTTGAAAATTCTAGCCAGTTTCATTTAATCTAAGGTTAAGAATTTGGTGGTCAGACGGTAGAAAAAAAATCAGCAGGCTAATTTTAACCTTACACTTTTACTCAATACTTTATTGAGTATTTAAAATACTTTTTAAAAAATGTACTAGGATATACACTTCACTGGGTAAAGTAATCACAACAGATGCCACTCCCCCTGACGCAAAACTAGTTAGTTCAAAAATTCAATAAAAGGCAGTACTTGCTTTTAATGTGGACTTGCATAAAATTTTACAAGACTTTGAATGTTGTTTTTCTGACAGATTTCAGTACATAAAGTTACAGTGTTGATATGCTAGTAACATTATTGCACACTCATAAAACACCATATACTGTTGAGTACCCCAATTAACTGTTTTTATTTCATGTTTCACTGGAACAGCATCCAAAGTGACTTACTGACAGTGAAAGGGCTCACTCAGCATTCAGACCACACACACGTATGCACGCACACAAACATAGCAATCTGACTTCCTCTGTTCAGGCCACAGGCTCGCTCAGCTTCCCGTGTGTCTGACAAAAATGAGAGAAAAACATTCACTTTCAACACACTTTCACTTCGCCTTCCTGCCAGAACTTGCATGCTACTGTGCAAAGAACACTGAGAAAATAAGACAAATGAATCCTGGAAAAAAGGAATTAACAAGAGATGCTTCATTTATACGTATCATTCATCACAATTCAGCTGAATGAGATAAATCACCAAAGTTAAATGGGATAATCATCAAAAGCAGATTTAAAATTTTGAGGGAGAGCTTGAGAGTGAGCAAACACATTTACTGTCATGTTTTCGACTGACAATTATGTTTAGCCAGCATGGAAACTGGTCATGAATTGTTGCCTGGAGACTTGTAGTGGCCTAAAGCAAGAAATGTAACATCTCTAACCCATACATATATTTGTGCCATGGGTCTAGAAGCATTCACTACAGTCTCAATCCATGCATTTAATAGTCAAGGCTACAGTTATCACCTTTGCCTGTATACCTTTTGTTTAAGCCACACTTTCCTTCCACCCAACGTTCTAGTACTATGCTTGGACACAGTCCAAGGGTAAAGTGTAAACTTTTTTTGCGATTAACTGTTGTGGCACAATGACTGTTTACTGGACAAATGTAAAGTAAAAATTCTTCCACATGATTGTGTAGGCCATAACATGTCACAACATTGCTGTTTTAGAAATCCCGTATAAAATGGTACGGTGTGATGTAACATTGGTTTGTATTGGCTGTAAGTCATAATTATCTAGATAAACTGAAATAAATGCTTTAAATATATCACTCTGTATGTACTAAAACTTTACAATATATTTTTAAGATGGTTTTGCTCAGTCACTAACAGAACATGTACCAGTTGTGGCATTTGTTCTGGGAACAATAAGCACTAGATACAAAAATCCACATGTCGAGGCAGGGTTCTGTGGATTTAGAGGGACTTTCAGTTTTACTCAGATGGTTTTCTAGTCTGACTCTGGTTGAACTGACCAAACATTAGGGGTTTTAAGCAAAAACATCACTTTTTCATAAACTTTCTGCAAGTGTTTTTTGTGGGGTTTTGTTTGCTTTTGCTTTCAGAGAAAGAACTCACTCATTTAGATTTATAGGTTTGGACCTTTTCATCCAGCTGTATTGGTTGCTTGTAGTTTGTCTCTAAAATTCTCTCACAGCTGTACCATAATTTTTAAGGCTCTTTTTCAATACACCTTTCTCAAGCTGAATGGCTAGCTTATTGCTTGCTTATAAAACCTTGAGCTTCCATCAAAAATGGTTACATTTCTTCACAGCTACTAAACATTATGAAATTAGATATTAAACAACATGAAATGAAACACGAATGTGATGGCATGCTGCTCTGTGGTATGTGTGGAAATAATCATATTTTCTTGGATGTGAACAGAACAAAGGAGATGACTATAGACATCAGGAGAAACAAGAGTATTTCAAACACTATTTCCTTCATGGGAGACATTATGGAGGTGGTGGAGGATTATAAATAATTCAGTGTTCATCTGGACATCAGACTGGAAACAGAACAGTCTGGAACCTCAGAAGACACATTTCAAAAGAAGGATGCACCATAAAATGAAGAACATTATCAAAACCCTGAGGATTATCTTCCCTAAGACTGTCATACCACAACAGAGTGTCTTCAGTCAGAGTTTAATTTTGATTTGCTGTAATACTGACTGCTGCAGAAGAACCTTCCTGTGCACGAGTGTTTTATGTCCTTTTCATTGCTTTTATTCTTTGAACTGCAGCAACATCATAGATTAAACATGATTTATGAAAATGACAACAGGACATAGACCAAATGATAAAAGATAAATCATCTGTAATTTTTAATGCAATCATATGCATCAAAAAAGCATAACTATGCTACAGGAAATATCCAGTCAAAGAATCATAAAGTGAATGTATCTCTGTGTTACAGATTAGGGCAATGCTGAGCAGGACTGGGTAATATTAAATGAGAAAAGATGAGGAAGTCTTTTAGGAAAGGCCTATGTGCAATTTCTCATGAAAGTGATGCTAGAAACTGCAAACAAACATTGCTTTGAGAGGAAGTGTTTGACAAACATTATGCAAAAAGGAAAAAGTGTTGGATTGCAGCTAAATGTGGCTTCAGGTTGGGTAAGAAGGTGTTGAAAGTGAGTGAAGACACAGCGACCGGTGAAGACCAACACAAGCTGGGGTGCAGTTTTGACACACAGCCCCCACTTTCAAAAACTACCCTGGGTCCCTCATTGCTTCTTGCAGTGGTGTTCATAGGAAAATGGGCCGTTTTTTTTTTTTTTTTTGCTTCTGCGTGAGAAGAATAAGGAACTCTTTGTGGTGACGTTATTCTCACGCAGACAAACTGAAATAACCATAGTTTTATTTTTTTTCATTATCTCTTCCACCCTCACTAAACCAAATAAAAGCAGAAGTTCGTTTTTTTTTTCTTTTTTTTTTTTAAAAAGGTTTTACAGTATGACTCAGGTCTGTTTGATTTGTTTTGTCTAGCATTTATATTACAGTTATCCAAAATGCATTCACATGAATTTCTTTTCATAATATGTTTTCACATCTTTTAATGCAACATTACTCCAATTACCTCCCCAAGAGTACAGTAGCTTGAAGCCAAATTTCAGAGTGTTGTAAAGCAGAATGAGACATTTTATTCCCCTGTTAATGTATTTTATTCTGCTTGATAGGAGACAAGTTTATGTTGTAACAGCAACCATATTAGTGCTTCTGTAATCATTTCATTTTCTACTGTCTTTGTTCAAAGAACTAAACTATTATCCAAAATTAATCGGTAGTTTATGAGTCAGACAATTAATGCTTTACTCATGCTAATCAAGCTAAAAGGTGAAATGATGCTAATCCTTATTCAGTGAGTCACCATCTTGCAAACTGCTAACTGAGAAAAAAAAAATTCTAATCCTTACTGAAGAGAGCACAAAGTCTCGTCTAGATGTATAACAAAGACATTTAATCCATGAGAAGCACATTAGAACATTTTGGCAGCTGGCCTGCGTGTGTGTGTGTGTGTGTGTGTACGTGGGAGACAGTTGTGAAATAAGTATTACGAATTAAAGACATGCTTGGTGATCATCATTCTACGTGCTTATCAAAGTTACGTCCTCATCAGCTCAAACTGCCCCTGATGTAACGAAACAGAAAAGTTCATTTTCTCACACTTGAGAATCCATTTACATTTTAAAGTTTAAACACAGTTCAAAAAGAGCAAATTGATACTTGTACCAGTGGACTTTGAGATATTCAAATTAACACTTTGCTGATACTTTTCACACTGCTCTTAACCCAGATTAGTAATTTCCCTTGGTATTGTTAAAATGGACCATTTCTGTATTGACTTAGACTTCTTTTCACTAGATTCTCAAACAAAAACATGAAACAATCATCTTATGTTGCTATGGTTAGAATGTCATTAACACATCAACACCCTGGCACTCTGAATCTAATCTAATCTGGTTATCTCTCTGACATCACCTGTAAATTGCTGATTGTACCAGCACCAATTCTGAGGATTAACTTATGTTGATGTTCTGCTCACTCTACTGCAATGATAGCAATTCTTCGGTATCTCTGTTCAGCTTTCTAAGCTGCAAAGCTACAGGATAAGAATTTAAAAAGAAAATACCAGGGTAACATCCAGAAAGGGTTTAAAGAGGTGACCAGATGGAAGGCAGATAATCTTGGGGTGTTGTATCAAAAACAAAGGCTGTAGCATAATTTCTGAAGTATTGCCATCATGTTGCCATACACATGATTACTACTCATCTAATAGTTTGTTATTCCATCTTTGGCTGCCAATGTAAAGTCACCTTTATTGGTAAGGAACATGTTAGCAGCAGATCCTGTAAGTGGTGTAAACTGGGAGGTGTGGTCTCCCGGATTGGAGCTGTTTGACTAGAAAATCCCACCCATATTCATTCAGACTGAGAAACCAACATTTTGGAGGCCAGGTAAACTTTTGAACCCAACCACCAATGAACCATTTTCATTTGCAGTTGAGAGTATTATTGTGCTGAAAGAGTTAGCAGCTTTCAGGAAATACCATTTTTTAATTAAAGGTTGTACATGGTTAGCAACAATACTTGAGGTTTTCCCATATACGTAGATTGTATGTGTTATTTTTACTGTATCTTATTTTTATTCATGCTACTGTGTTAATGTTATTTTACATTACATTACATGGGACTAGGGATGGAAATTAGCATCTTGCTAAATCTGGTGAATTTACAACATTATTGTTTGTTCTTCAATAGGGATTGCCCTGTTCAATTCAAATTCAATTCATTGTGCATCAGTGAGTCTTTTTCTCTTATTACTGCCTTTATTAGTAGGAACCAACAACTGCAGATCAGGGCCCAACAAGAGATGAAGTTTATTACAATTGACTCAGACTCCTTACTATTACACTTAGGTCTTTGCATTTGAACAAAATAAGTCAAAGATAAAAGTTTGTCAATAACCCTCTAACAAAAGCAAGTTTTGATTTGTTATGTAATAATTATTATTACTCACAGGGAATTTGCATATACAGTATTACTATCTGTAAATACTTTAAACTCTTTAATAGTCTGCAAGTCATTGAAGCTTGTCCTTGTCTGAAATTTAAACTCAGAGCTTTTACATTTTATCTTGTTATTTTTGTATGTGGATCACAAACTTTGATCAAGATGGGTGTTTCAACAAATACTTAGCCCTCTCCCATAATCTCTTAGAGTTTGAAAGCTTGTAATTAACTTAGAAAGAAAGTAACTAGTGCATAAAATTTTTCCTTCTCTCACTAAAACTTTGATATGGATTTATAAAATAGATCAGAGGCTCTGAAAAGAACATTCAGTCTCCAGCTTTCTGTGAGACAGGGCCTAGCGAGGACAACAGGCCGACAGGAAGCCATGTGAGAGTGATTTACCTCCACACTGACTCGCACATGTTTGTCTGTTTTGTAATCTGCATTTTAGAGGACATGCAAAAAGGAACTAATCATTGCAAACACCACATGCCAGTCACTCACTGCTTTCTCCTTTTCCGACCTCTGCAGGCCTTCTTTTTTGTTGTTGTGGTTGCCAGATCTGAGGGGGAAAATCCCCCCTAAATGCAACCAGGCTATTGATGGTAAAATGGCTACCAGATCAGAGAAAAGGAAGACATTGACGAGAGGAAGCGACAGGCAGCTCTTTGATGGCGGTCTTGAGGACAGTCTCTGCGTGTGGCATGTGCCGTATATGTTTGTCCCAGTGTATGTTCTTGTGTATGTATGTGAGTGTCTTGTCATCAGTGTGGGTGAACTTGACTATATTGTATATATGTGCTTGTCGTCTGTCATTCCACCCGTGAGTGACCACAGTTTATATACACAAAGCTGAGCAGGGGTGGTACTTTGAGTGTTAGTGTTAGTGTGGAAGCAGGGGTGTTAGCAATCCCTGGGTTTCAGTGGTTAACCCCTAAACTTTTTATTTTTCGGTGCAGTTAAGGGATCAGTGGGGGGCATTTCAGCATCAGCACCGGTGTGTGGGCACTTTATATTCTTTATTGGCCAGGAGCGACGAGGACGGGAGGAAGTGAGGAGAAATTTAGAGTGGGAGGAGAGCATGTGAGGAAATAACGGCCACCAGCTCCCCAATACCCAACATGCACTGCTTGCTCTCTTACCCCTTCCCCAGAAAACCCCCGCACACCAAGACCGGAGGGAGAAGAGGAGGCTGCTGGACCACAGACCACCCAGAAAGATGGAGACAGACAGCAATGCAGACACAAAGACAGACAGACATTACGATTACAGGAGACAGACTGTGAGGTTGAAAACAGAATCAAATCAAGAAGCATCTGGAAAAGAAAGAGTGAAAGTTAATTAAGGCAATTATTCACAAAGGCATCTAAAAAATATACAAAACTCACTCCCAGAAATTTAGGAGTTGTAGTCATACTAAGTCAAAAACATGGAATCTAATTTCTTGTCTATTAAATTTAATGTATTGTATAATAAAAAAGAAAGGTTCACAATAGAAATTGAAATTTAGTGAATTTGCAGTCAAATAATATTATGAATAAGTATAGCGTTTTTCAAAGTAGCAATAAATTAAATGTATTTTTCAAGAGCGACAAGGAAGAATGAGCAGTCATCGGCAACCTCGCCCCGCCCCACACGTACCATGCTGTGAAAAAGGATTTACCATTACAGATTTCCTCTGCTTTTGCTTTGATGTCAAACCTAAATGTTTCTAGTCAAACATTTAGGTTTGATTAGAAATCTTAACAACAATCACCTGGGTGGATGTAAAAAGAAATTATTAAAAACATTTTTGTATCTATTAAGGAAAATAAGCTGCATAACCCAACTCCTTGTGAAAATATAGTCACCCTTCTTTTTAAAGCACAAATCAACTATGATTAACTTCTTTTTCAACTTTACTAGTCATATTCATGAGGAATTACTTATGACTTGTATTAAACCCACTTAAACAGACAGTCTAAAATTCAAAACAAGGTGAGAATAAAGTTATTGACATCTATGTGATAATGGCTGTAGAGCCCTTTCTAAGGTTTTGGGACTTCAGCAAAACAAAATGATAAGCATTATACACAAATTGAGAAAACCTGGAACAGTGGTGAACAGTGCCATGAGTTGCATTCCTAGTACAATTGCTCCAAGAGCACATCAATAACTCATCCAAGAGGTCACAAAAGAAGCCACAACAACAAATGAAGCACCGCAGGCCTCACTATCCTAAGTCATCCCCAGTGCTCATGATTCAACAGCCAAAAATAGACCAGCAAAAATGGCCTCCGAGGGAGAATTCAAATTCAAACCCACTGCTGGCCATTAAAACTAAATGCTCTTCTCACATTTTTGTATAAACATCTGTATACTTTTGGGAATCTATTCTGTGGACTAACGAGACAAAACTGCTGCACATTCAGCTAAATGTCCCTTAGCAAATTACACTTTAACCACAGACTTTTTGTCTGATGTTTTTGGCATCATTCTGGTTGAATGTTTGGCCAGAATTATTGGATTTATCTGTTTAGAAAACAGCTTAATATATCTTTATTTTCCACTATGTTCATGTTCACCTTCTAAAGGTTAGTTTTAGGTGAAATTTTAAAAAATGGAGTTGGTTCTCCTATACAGTCCCGTTTAGGTATGTAGTCCACCATTAAGTCTGGCAATGAAACAGCCCCACAGCATGACACTACCACGACCATGTTTGAAAGGTCGTACAGTTTATACCTCAATCTTTGTAATCTCTGCGTCAACTGACACTAATGTTTCAGCAGTTGAGGCTTGAGTTTGGTGATTATTGGATTATTTTAGAACATTATCATCTAAGGGTGACACTTTGTGTCTTCTTTCATATCTTGACAAAATAATGAACACATCAGAGCAAATTATAGTTGTGCACAACTGTTTGAACTGGTGATCTTCAAATCTGCAACTGCTTAGAAATGAATGTGCAAATCTTTCCAACTTCTACAGATCTAAAGTTTTCATTCTTCTAGAAAAGCAGACTCCAATTCCTGCAGCAAGAGTTACTGTCCTGCAGATTTTAGATAAATCCCATTTGAATCAAATGAATGGCTCACTACAAGATCTTTGACAAATTTGATGGTATGCTATTGATGATTCAATCATTTTAATGAGCTATGTTGGAGCAGGAATGCAGGGCAGTAGGTCTCAAGGAAGGGAGTAGGGGACCCATATATCAGCAGAACACCTGCATAAAATTTAGTTAAAGTATTTAAAGGAGGGAATATTGCAACAGCATCAAGAAAACCTTTAGAAACGGAACAAAAAAAGGGAAGGAAATTGGTTGAATGAAAATTAAGAAAAAACTGAAAGAAGTTTCAAGGAATGTCATGTAACTGCATTGTCCATGTTGTGTGGATTGAGTATTGGCTAATTACTTTACTGAAAGCAGAAACAGCTAAAGAACGTTAGTGATGTTCATCTTAAGAAAGAATATCCACTCAAGTTATTTTAATGTTCATTTAATTTATATTTTGAAGTTCTTTTTAGACTTAACCCTATCAGAAAGCATTTTAGAATTTTACATAAGTCTCTGCCATGTTACTATCACAACTTTTAATTTGTAAAATAAATTGGTGTATTTCAACTGTCTATTTACAACACCAGTTTACTAGTAATAGCATGTTAGCAAAAATAAAATAAAAGTGGGCTGCATGATGGCACAGTTTTTAGAACTGTCCAGGGTACAAATCCTGGCCTTGGCCATTATCGCAAGGAGAAAAAACAGAGAGAAAACAGAACATTTGAAATACCAACAAATAATGCAAATTTGAGAGTAGTAGAAGAAGAAAGTGAGGAACAGTGGTCATATTGTCCTCCAGCACCCTAAGCTTATCGCAGCATAATTATGGAGATAGCTCTTTATAACCTAAACCCTTAGACTGAAACATGAGGGAGGCAGTGATTAAATTATTATATTGCAAATCCTTCAAGACAAGAGCACAGAAATACTAAAGATAGGAGAAGCTCTCAGAGGACATCACCTTTCACTTATTTCTGCCAAAATATTCTTATTTAAAATGAAATAAAGTTTTAAAAAACACATAAGACTAATTATCATTCAATATGTAGAATTGATAAATCTCTGCATGGCAGCTTGTGATGTTGAATCTCAACAAATGTAAAGAGTCACTGCATGGGGGATTTCACTAGTTCCAGAGGGGAAAAGGAATGTCTTTATTTTTCCAACATGTTCTGGAACAATAAAGGTTTGTCTACACACCCTGTTTCTATTTTCTGGGCAAGACACAGAACTTCAGGACAGAGAAACATGCACAGCTTTCAAATTATCCTCATGTATCCAACATTACAAGGTTTCAAGGTTTCAGAGTAAGCCATAAAACTACTTTATGGCTTACTCTGTAACACTTCTGATGTGGAACAAAGGTAATACACTTTAGAACTAAACCTCCCCAAAAATTAAAGGTTTAAAAATATACAAAGGCTTAACGTAAAAAAATGCAAATGGAATGTCTTGCCGATGTACATTTTAATTTTGCACAGAGGCACAAACAATCCACCTATACCCTCAGTACTGAATCTATACAAGTTTCTATAATGACGCCTTTGCACTGCAAACAGTGTATATACATTTGTACGTGGGTAGATGACAGAGTGCTGTCTTCGCCACATCAGTGTGAGCAGTGTTTGTGTGGTTTCCTCCATCTCACCGCTGCCTCCTCCACTCAGCCTCACTATTGCTCCGTTTCCCTCAACGTTGTTAACATCTTTAAAGCTTTTTGTATCAGTTTCTAACACAAGGCCTTTATTCTACTGAACAATACATGAATATTTTACTACATTGATAGTTAGTCCAATGATCTGAAGTCACACGATTGCAATTTTTGCGGCTAAAAGCTGCTAAAATACAAGTTATCACCCATAACTTACGAGAAACCTTTTGGGACTTTAACAAATATTCCTTATGTTTCACCTCAATAATAATCATTAACAGGACAATTATTAGTTGTGCATTCAAATAAACCTGGCTTTCAGGGAAAAGCGGCAATAATTGTGCTGTTGTGGAAATTAACTCATAAGAACTTATATCAGGGATTCTGCCTGTAAGGCACTTCGGTTCTTCCTTGATTTCACATCCGTCATCCACCTGTTCAACACTGAGCTACTAGTTTCTTAGTTCCTATATGAACACTAAATGAAACCTAGAGAATAAGAAAAAAATAAATGCAGCAACATTTCTTATCAATGCTTCTGTATGCAGCACCTGAGCCAGAAACATATTGTGGTCATGGAGAGCCAGAGAGGGGAATCTCTTTCCAATGTGCCAGAGGCTCTACAGCCTCTGAAACATCTTTTCAATCTACATAAAAGCAGAAGTTGCAGGTAAAAACGGAAAGAAATTCTTGGAAGGTTTTTAAAGACATATTCTGTTCAAATGCAGAAAAGAAACTGGGGGTGAATTGAAAAGCTACTTATCCAACTGGCAAATAGTGTGAGAAATCCCCTAACATTGGAAGACATGAGGTAAATTTTCCTCTGATCAAAACATCAGCGTATCCCAAAAACCAGCACAGCTTCAGAAACGGCATTTATTGCTGGGGTGGCGGGAAGTAACATACCAATGATCTCTGATGAAACCAGCTACCGTTATTTTGTTTTTGACCAATAATCCAAAAGTATGTCTTGACTTTCTGATTGTCTGGCCCCCTATTTGTTAAAGAATGGATGGTAAAACCCTGCTCTAGATCTTTAAAGCACTAAAAGGACTTGGGGTGAAATAAAAGTTCTTTGTTGCTTGCCAAGTATGAGCCATGTTCAGTGCCTAAAAAAGTATTTACCCCTTTGGATGTCAAATCATTTTGTTGTAAATCATTCAGAATCAACAAAAGTTGATGAACACAAGTACAAAAAATATCTTTAATGTCAGAATGAAAACAGATTTTTACAAAATAATGACAAATAAAAATATGTTACATAAAATAAGAGATTACATATATTTTCACCCCTTTTATGAAACCAACTTTGGACAGCTGATTCATAAAGCATGCATAAATTCAGAGACTGTCTCAAAATCTGAATTACTTAAAGGTAAAGATACAAAACATATGGACAGATATTCACTTTTGTAAAATAGCCTTTTCATAATAAATATATTTAATTTTTTACAGCTGTATTTTTGTTCATCAGACTTTGGTCTATGTGTTATGGTGCCTTTATTCAGTTCAGTTAAATTTATTTATATGTCCCTAATTCACACTAAATATAGCCTTGAGGTATTTTACCAAAAAAAAAAAAAAAAAAAAAAAAAAAGTAAATTCAACCAGTTTGATTCAAATATATGTCCAAAGTGTCTGAACACATAATCCCTACTGTGAAGAACGGTGGTGACAGCCACATGATTTTTTCCACACTTGCAGCTGTAACTGCAGCAAGAGATCATTCTGAGGGATCAGAATCTGAGAATCTCAGCATCTGAGTGAGGGGTGATAGTCCACACGTTTTAGATTTTTATTTGTAGGAAATATTGAAACTCATTTATCATTCTCCTTACACTTTCAAAGTATGTGGTCTTTTGTGTTTGCCTCTCAATAAAATACAGATAAAGTGCACTGATGTTTGCATGAATTTACTTCCTAAAGATACTTTCACAAGGCACAGTAGGATGGTAATATTTATTCTGCTCTCAAAGAAAATTACACCTTGCCGCAAATCTAAAAACAAGAGCTATCAATATTACTTTTAATAATGAATGTATATTACAGATTGCTTGTAGCTATTGTAGACACTTTTTTTAAATTATGTGTGTGTGTGCTTGGGTCCATGTCTGATATATGGAACACTGCAAGATGCACATATTTAGTCAGTAAAGGAAGAAGATCAGACAGATAAAAAAAAAAAATGGAGATTAAAATCTTTGTTCTTATATTCCAGGATCTTAGAAATTTTAGGGTATCTATTGGAAACCAGGGAATTACAGAAATGAATCACAGAATAAAAATAAAGAGGAATGTGTTTAATAAACTGTTTTGTGCATGCCCCTTCTAAAATGCAACATCAAGTGGAAAGACATCATATTTTTAGCCAACAAAAAACATGTCATGGAAAATACATCCAAACCATCATCTCTATTGTTAACAGCTTCTTTTCAGTCCTAACTTTCCTCACTCTTTTCTTCTCTCTCTAAAAGAAAAAGCAGAAATTCTTTTTTTGAGGGGGAAAGGAGGAAGGGGTTTGAGAGGAAGAGGTGAGGTGGAAATTCCCCTTGTGGATCCAAGTCAGTCAGTTCCACATAACAATCCGTCTGACTCTCTGACTCACACCCCTATCATACAGCAAACCCTCTTGTCAGATGATCCACATGGTCAGATATATGGAAATGGACAAAAGTTTTTGAGCTGTAAAGTTACTGGAAGAGGCGCAATGCACCTGAAGCTGCAGCTGTTATGCATTGCAGATTGTCTAAGGATCGGTAACAAACTCAGTTCTACCATCTGAATATAGTCAGTTGAAACCAGTTATTAACAAAAGCTGCACAAAAAGAAACAGAACTTTTTTTTGGCAACGTCTTCTATTAAATCTGACTAAACCTTTTTAGAACCATTAGGGTTAATAATGAAAGAGAGACTTTTTAAAATAACTCTGTCTTACATTGTTCAAATTCAGATATGTATAATAAAAAATTGCAGCAATGTAATGGCTGATAGGTTAATTTACAACATTTGAGTTAATTAGAGGCATACTTGTTGTATTGTTAGATAACACTTAAAACACACTGCTTCTGTCTCTAAAGTAATGAAAATTTTATTTTAAATTATGCAATGGATCAGGAAGAAAACTGTAGATCTCCAGAAGTCTATTTCATTTTTGTGACCAATTTCCAGATAGCTGAAGCTGCTACACTCATCTTTTCAAACAACTGTATGCATGTATAGATGTCACTGAAATCTTCCATACCTTTCAGGCAGAAGGTTGGTTCTTTGTCCCAAATATCAATATATTAAAGATAGCATTACTGAAACTGGTTACGAGAAATTCGATATAAATATTTTGGACACATGTACTGTGGGACTATGCAGCCAAACTTGATGCTATAAGTTAATAATAAGCATTGCCACCTCTGGTGGGAAAAAAAGGGGAAACATGGATGATTTAGAATATCATACTAACTGGGAAGGATGTGGGTGGCAACATCATGTTCAGAACATACTTCACAAAATACATGGCATTATGAGGAAAGAACATTATGTGGAAATATTGACGCAACATCTCAAAACATCAAGCATGAAGGCAAATCTTGAGCACAAAGGGGTCTCCCAGATGGACAGTGATCCAAAGTAGATTTCCAAATTAGTCACAAGGTGAACTAAGAACAACAGAGTCAATATTTTTGGAGAATTCATCACAAATCCCAGGTCTCAATCTTGTAGAAAACAATTGAGCAAACATGACAAGGCATGTGCGGCCTAGTATGGCGGCCTACTATGGTGGGTGTAAATGAGTCAGGTTATGCCTGACTCATTTACACCAGTTTTGTCAGGAAGAAGGAGGCAAATTCCAGTGAGAAGCTTGTGGGAGGATAGCTAATATTACACAGTTTATAATATTACACCTTCTCATTGAATTCAATGAGAAGGTGTGTCCAAACTTTTGGTCTGTACTGTATATATATATATATACTGTATATAGTTATGAAATCAAGCAAATAAATTTTTGCAACCCTACCTGAGCTAAAAAGGAAAAGATAAATCTGATTTAATTTCAATATGTAAATACCTTATTATGTTTTTTATATTGTGGTAATATTTGCAAAATAACAGCAGTTTCAAAAGGTATGGCAAAAAACCTCGTTTAACTTACAAATAATATATTAGTTTGATCACAGAACAGTAAGGTCACTAATGAAAACATTAGCTGCATTTCCCTTACAAATGTGCGCAAAGCATCACACAGTCACAGGATCAACAACCAGATATTGTGCAAACCACAAAGAAGAAGGCAAAGTATTTGGTTTGTGGTGCAGCATGTTTTATAATTACTTTTGCATGAAAAAACTTATTCAGGTTTGATTTTAATTGCATTTCTTCTTTAATGGAAAAACAGAGATTGCGAAATTTTGTTTTTTTGACATTATCCGAATATTGACAATGCAGAAAAAGTGTTTCCATTGCAGATTTCTGAAATGAAGCAATTCTGATAAGGCCAAAACATTTTTTTTCAAAATTGCTGTGTTTCTATGAAGCCATTGTTTGTTTGTTTTTTCGAGATTACAAATTGTGTAATTATGTGGTCTAAGGAAACACAGCTATTGTCACCGTATTGTTGGACTTATTTTTTTATTGGCCCCAAGTTTTTAGAATTTTGGGAAGAAAATACCAAACTGTAGATGCTTATTTCTAATGTCCTGAGTTAAAACAAATACAGTTTTGAAATAATGATTTAATTTATTTAAAAAAATCGGTCTGGGCATGTGTGGAAAAAGAAAGGCCCCTATACCTATTAACTAAGTTTTTGAGCAAGAATTGGTTCAAGGTCATACCATAACATCTAAGTTGAATTTCTATATCTTTATTTTATCGTTATTGAGCCAAGTAGAGTTGAACCTGCTGCTGTAATTTTTTATCTTTTTTTTTGCTTCATGACCCTAGCATGCTTGTGCTTGAGGTCAAAAATTGATAGTAAACATTCACCTTAAGGATTTTGTCATAGAAGGCAGAATTGATACTTCTGTCAATTAGGAACAGGCATCCATGTCCTGAATCAGCAGAGCAGCCCAAGATCATCAGACTACCAGCATTCTGTTTGTCGGTCTTTGTATACTGTTTGTTTAATAAAAAAAATAAAAAATTTAAAAAAAATTCTGTTTGATCTAGTTTTTCTAAAATGTGCTTTCTTTACACCACTTGCAACGAGACACACACAAGTCTGGTCAGACAATCTAATATTTTCAAAAATAGTCTTAAGGATCATCGAGATGTTTTCATCGTGAATCATACCAACTATTACTCTGGCAAATAAAGTTTCAAGTTCTTGGGATGCTGTTTTGGGTTCCTCTGAAACCTCATGCATTAGTCATCACTGTGTTCCTTAAGTGGTTTTGGTAGGCAGGCCACTCCTGGGAATGTTCATTGCTGTTCCATGTTTTGTCCATTTGTGCCCTGCACTGTGTTTCACTGGAGTCCCAAAGCTTTGTAAAGATGGATCTGTTACCCTGTGCAGACTAATAGATTTGTATTTTAGATCTTTCAGCCTAATTGCTGTTGTCAGATGGGTTCTATGTATAGGTAGTTTTTGACTCATCATTACCCACATAGACCTTCTGTATGTGTGGGTAATGAAATTTGACTCAGTTAAATCACAATTTTAAAAAGAAGAGCAGATGCATTTTCTCATGGGCCTGGTCTGGAGAAAGTAACCCCGTCATACTGTGCTTATCCAAGGATGCTTGAACATGCAGATGTCAGTCACTGCCAATATTTAAAAAAATGAAAGTGAGACATATAATTTAATTATGCCTAGACTTTTATGACCCTGTCAGTCAATATGACAGACAATGAAAAGGTCTGCAGTCACTGGCAGTTAAGAGAGATCTTTTTTAATGGGAACCTGGAGGTAGAACCTGTTTCTCAGTATCAGGATCTTACTAGTTTCTGTTTGGATGAGCTTTCCATTAAGAGCTGTTGAGTGTGATTAAGTTGGTATGTCCAAAATCCCTTCTCTGAATAATTTGCTTTGTCTTCAGTGTTCTCCAAACATGTGGCCTTTCTATACTTGCTGGTGACAGTTTGGTTGGGGTAAGACTCATACAGTCAAAAATACTCAGAGAAGTCTGAGATTTTTGGATTTTGGTTGTATCTTGGAAAAGGACAGAGAGTTTAGATACATTCTTGGTTGAGGCATTGCTCTTTCTAGTTAAGGCCTGGGCATTGTTGGGTTCAACCGTCTCAAATAAGGCTAGAGTTAATTACAAACGGAAATAGCGAGACAGGGCGTGTGTATGTGGAAATGTGTGTGTGTGAATTTTTGTGTATGGATCAGTCTCTGGGTGTGTTTGTCGGGGTGTACAGACATGTGTTTGTCTGTGGTTTTTCAGTGTGTGTGGGCCTCACTCTGTGGTAAGTGACTGTTGCGCATGATCTGTGACGGCAGCATCACCTCTACTCCTGTAGGTTTTGCTCTAATGGGTGTGTGTGAGGAAGTATATATGTTCTCTCATTTTTATTTAATTAAAAGTAAAAATGTGATTACACTGTATCGCAGACATTGTACGTTGACTTGGGACTGTCAGCCCTTTGTTTAAAATTGGGAGGGGCTTAAAGCCTTGATTAGATATCTTATTTGAGTCACCGTAAACTTTTACTTGTCTTATCCAATTCTTTTTGAAATGTAGCCAAGTGTTGTACCTGTTTAAATATAAATATAACTATTTAATTGGAAATGCTTTTGAACATACAGTACATACATGTAATAATCAAAATAGTCAAACTGTCAAAATTACATATTTAGAACCAGCTCTGTTGCAGGTTGCAAAAATACATTTATTAATGGAAAAAATATGATACACTAAGTAATTATTTGTTTTTGCCTCACACATGTTGGATAACTTGATGTTAATACTTGGTAAAACTCTCTTTTCTTGAAAAAAATATTGAAATCTTTACATAAGATTGTTACAAAAAGAACAACATAATTTTTGTTCAATTATCTTTAGATTTTCTAAAGTTACATGCCCTCCTTCATTACCCCCATCCTCAACTCACCCCACGGGTTTTATTTATGATTTAGGTTTATGGAACTGAGAATTTGTGTCTGATTAACCATTTCTGCTTTTATTAGGCAATATACTATATGATTATCCAGCATACTGAAGGTACTTGAAGATTTAAAGGGAAGGTTGAGGATGTTTTTGAAGATTGTGGTATTTAAAAAGTTCATGGCAACATGCACCCTAAGGAGGTTCCCATAATATCTGGAAGAGGAATGTCACAGATCCTCGACCACACATAACATGCTCAACATTTTATCACAGTTTTATGTTTGTGATGGTAGGACAGAAAAGACTTTGATCTGACCTGCCTCTGTAAAAATTGCAGTGCATTCAGATTGCTTCTTCTGAGTTGTTATGGACACACGGGGACCCGAAAACGTACTTTCTTTATTTCAGGTCACAAACTAGTGAGATTTGGAGATGTTTTTACTCCCCTTACTATGAGAAATAATTAAAGGATCCCTAAAATAAATCAAAATAAAAAAATATTTAAAAATACATTATTTAAAAATGTCTAATTCTCAACATTACAAACCAGGCACCTGATTAAAAGTTAAGAAAAAATAGTATTTTTGAAGTTCCAGG
The DNA here is from genome assembly GCF_003331165.1 of Xiphophorus hellerii. Taxonomy (NCBI): domain Eukaryota; kingdom Metazoa; phylum Chordata; class Actinopteri; order Cyprinodontiformes; family Poeciliidae; genus Xiphophorus; species Xiphophorus hellerii. The sequence continues at coordinate 4,533,236 of NC_045674.1, forward strand.
ACCTTCTCTCAAACCAGAACTTTTATATGTCTAGTGTCAGAAAAAGTGCGGCTAATATCTCTGCAGACCACACACATCCTGGACAGAAACTGTTTACAGTTTTACTTTGAGGTCAGTGCTACAGTGCTATTTCCAAAAACGAGCCGCTATAGAGACGGTTTCTTTCCTCAGGCTTTCTCTCTCCTGAACACAACAAAGACCTTACAGCCTGAGTAGTCAACCATTCTGATGTAAAACAATATAAGCCAATTTATAGTATTTTAGCAAAACTATTGGTACATATAAATGGATATAAATCAGGCTTTTTATTTTTTAATCTAATGATGTAAAATGTCTGTACACTGTGAACATGTAAAACCAAAGTCAAATTCCTGGTTTATGCACAGAAACCTGGCAATTGAAATTCATTCTTCAGAGATTGGATAATTGTGCCCCTTCTAAAATATCACAAACTAATTAAACTAAATTTATAACTTTGTAATAAATTTAACTTGGTGACCATTTAAAATGAATGTAATTTTAGATGGTCACTGATCTTGGAAAGAAACTTTTTTACCAGTCGGTTCGAGTTTTTTGATCTGTCTTGTCTCTGTTTGTCTCCTCTGTTTGTAACGGCACGGCACACCTACTCAGGGTGTGTTTATGTGTGCTTTGTGCTTTGTCTGTCTTTGCCCACACTGTGTCTGTCTACTGTGTGTGTATTTGTCCATACTTATGCTTAAAAACTTAAGAGCTGCTTATTAGTCCTGAAATCCCGCTTGCTTTCGATTGTGTCTGCCTCATTGTGACTCATTCTGCGGCACTGTTCCTCGCTAATCACAGTTGGATTAAATGTGATAAGTTCTCCTTGTTGTGCTTGTTCAGTAACAGACGGAGGTTTTGATAGGGAAAGGAGAGGCATTGAGCCAGACAGACGGCGGTGGCTCAGAGATCACAGAAAAAATTTGGTATTTAACTCTGTCTGATTTCACATTTTAGTATTTCTCAATAAGGATGCAAAGTCACTCCACTGCTAAAACAATGACTGCTGCTGTAGCTACAGATAAAACAGGAAGTTTGTCAGCAGTTTATTAATTTCAGCATTTAAATGCAACATATTATTAAAGCATAAGTGGCCATCTGTCCATGGAGTACAAAAATTTCACAATGAGCTGATTTATTTATCAACTTAAAACAACACAGCACTGAAACTGAAATGACAATATGCCACTCTCCCAAAATCAAAAGACAGAGCTTTTTGGACATCTCAGTCAACCTAAACCTGCCTTATTGAAAAATATGTAATCATTGTACTTTCAAAAAAATTTTTTAGGATTAAATAAGTGTTCATTTCTGCCTACTCCTTTTAAAACAGGATATTTTTAAATAAATACATAATAATAAATAGATTATTAAAAAAAAGTTCTTGTTTTCAAAAAGCTGTTTTAAATAAATAAATACACAATAGGATTTGAGTATTCTTTACAAATGCACATACTTTATACCACGATTTTTGCTATTAGAACACAAGTAGCTTTATTTCATTTTAAACTTGCCATTAACCCTTCAAAAACTTTTAATGCATTGTTGGGAAATTTAGGCATACTAAATATAAAGACTACACATCCAGTCTAATGTCAAAAAGCAGTAAAATGTCTATTTTTACATTTTTGAATGAGTGTTTGAACTTGGAAAAAAAGAGGAAAAAAATCAATTGGGCACACACATCATTCAATCAGACATAAATCTATACACATATTTTGTTTTCAAACTCCACTGAAGTTTATTTCACACTTCAGGTTGCAACAAAACACACTACAAACCATCTTTGCAGTGAAACACTTTTGTGTAACAGTTTTTTTTTCTTTTTCATCCATACTGCTTCCTGTGCGCCCCCTGCAATGATTATTATTTCTTTACTGTTAGAAAAATTAGGTGTGGGATTTTCCACATTCACAGATCACTACCCTAACAAAACTGATTCATTATTTCTGCAGGATAGGACCAGTGTTTCTAATAAAAATGTCTTCACTTGGAATACCTTTCTATGCTGGAGTTCATTAGGTTCAATATACGGTAAACATATAAAACTGTCCCTCGGATTCTGCTATTATAAATGCTGTGTGGGTTTTATTGTGACACACTGTTAATAATCAGTGTTTCACCCACTTTCATGTATTTACATGACAACAGGAGGAAGTTGGAGCTTGCAGCCCTGTTCCTGCCGCAGATCGATGAATACATCTCAGCAATGTGAACTTCTTCTGATTCTACTTTTACATTTCATGTAAACATCTAAATTGTGTTAGACTAATAACCTAAGTTAACTATGAGAAGCAGCTCAGCAGTAGGACATGTATTTCTTTTTAATTCAACTTTTATCCACTGCACCCTCCATATTTATTTGAATGCATGCAAAGTCTAATTTTTTGTGGCTTTGCAAGATACTACCCCTGACTTACTTACAGCTTTATTGTTTTTTTGTTTTTTTATCATAAATGTTTCAAAGAAATCCTGCAGTATTTTTGATAGGAGTGATATGACTCACTATTCAGGGCCAGAGAACAGTATGAGTAATGGAAATGTCATGAAGTTTCTGGAGGAAGAATATATGTATTCTGCAGATTATATTGTTTTTCTGACTTGAAGCCTGTGGTTTAAACTAAAATATCTATTTCACAATTGTTATTGTGAAATCTGGACATCAAAATCTAACCACTGGCTCATTAGATAACAAATAATAAACAGAGATAAATCATAGTTTAGTATTTGTGAATCCTTTATTTTTCATGTAAAAATCACAAGACTAACTTCTGTGCTTTTTGACATTGGGGACACTATGCTGTAGGTCACAAAAGCTTTAAAATGATATTTAATAATGGAGCTGATCCACCTTCATCGCAGATTATCCAAAACAAATTTTTGATCAGTGAAATATTTTCTCCCATCATCACATCAGATCAGTAACAACAGTCACAACAGGTGCACCAGTAGGCAAACTGCAGAGCAAGTCAATCTGATTCTCTGTTGGGTTCAGATAGTAGAGATAATATTCTCATTAGACTTTTTTGATGCTTCAGTTGATTAGGTTTGTTATTGGTCTTTTTTTTTTTTGTAGTTCCACTGAACACAGCATAATTAATAATTAATTTTGTCTAACGTTCATATGTGATGACTGTAGTTATATTCTGGTAAAAATATTATTACTCAACAATAACTTGACATAAATATTCTATTTTTTGTAGTAGTGAAAGAAATATCTTTAAGAAAACATTAGTAAAACAACATGATCCAACAGGTAAACTTTTTGCATTATCAAAATTGTTGTGGTGGCTTTGATCAACACGTTGGATTTCCCCCCCAATAGTCTGATCTATGTTACAACAAAACAATCTGGAGACGATAGATAGGATTTTAATAAACCATCTTTCAAAAGAACTGAAAGGATTAAGAGCTTTCATACAAAAATCACTGATGAAGACAAGCAGCTATGCATCAGTACCTTTGAGTTTTGTTGGTGTCTTGGATGAATGCCTCTTGAGTATCATGTAATGACAGCTTGGATTTCAGTGGTTGACAGAAGGTGGAATCCGAATTCTGAGGAAAACCCAAAGCACGGTTTGTGCACCCAGAGGATTAACCTGACCCTGATGCTCCTTATTAGCAAAATAAATAAAGTAAAATAAATTAGTGTGCAGTCCATCAACACTCAGCTTTGTAATCATTTCAAAATGTGTCTGGAGACTGAAGTTAAAATTAGCAACAGGTGCCAGAAATTATACAACATGGATGTGCATTACATATTCCTAGTAATGCAACAACAAAATCCACCACAATTTAATTCCAGTTAGATATTTAAAAAACCAAAATGTTTAATCTGTTGATAATTTATTACTTTGCTGGCATTTCTGACCAAAAAGTGTGTGTCACTGCTCATTATTATTTATTATTGTTGTATGCTTATTCTTATTAGTTTATTTATCTATTTTAATTTTTATTGTGTACTATGCTAAGACAAAATTTCCCCCCTTATCGTATCAATAAAGTATTACTATCTATTATCTTATCTATTATCTATGTGTGTAATCTGGCTACCTCCCATAATTAACCTGCATATGAAGTTAATTGTGGGATTAACCTCATATGCTGAATGGTTGTTTGTCTAAAAGTCTTTTTTTTTCTACTTGCTAGACCCTCACCTCTTGTCTTTGTAATATATTTACAAATGTAAATGTATTATGAGTCCTTCTTAAGTTCCTTAGCTGGAGCTAGAAATGTATTCTTTGTCCTCTACTCGGTTCTACTATATTCTGTTTCCATACTTACTTTCTTTGTTAAAGTCATACTTCCCTTTCCTTCCTCTGTTGTTTCCTTTAATTCTGCCCCCAGCTTCCAGCCCCATTGCCCCCTACAATGATCCCCACTCTCCTTCCTTGTTTCTCTGTCTGTGTTGTGTCTTCCTTAGTTTGTCCTTTTATCCTTCAGAAGACGAAGAGAAGGAAGAGAGCGAAGGCCTGTTTGAAGTTGGCGTCTGTCCCAAAACCAGTGGGCACACCTGGAGGGCAAATTGATGGTGTTGTTCTCGTGTGGTACTCACACACACACACAAAGGCCCCCACTCATTTTCTCACAGACACTCTCTCTGACTGTCTTTCACACACGTTTCTATTCTCACTTCAAAGCCCCATGACTACAGGGCTCTGAAAGACTAAATACAGTTTACCTTCAGCTCTACTGACTGATCGGCTTCCTCTCCACGCACACACACGCACTACAGGAAACACACGCACGTGAACACAAACACAAAGCCTGCACACGCAAGAAAGTCTGATGACAATATGTTTTGGAACTAAATGACCCCCTTCCTGCTACAAGAGACAAGTTTGTTTTGTGCTCGGTGTGCATCTGTGCATGTGTTCATGTTTACCCTTGTCTCTGTGTCACTTCACACTCATCAGAGGTTCCTGTCTGCGTATCACCATTACCGTTACATCATGAGTCTCCTGACAGAGCTAAGTATACCAATGTTTACAGCTTTGTGTGTCATCTGCATATCCTAAAAGTTAAAATGGTAACGAGAAAAAACCCCAAACCATTACAACTTTTCAAAATTGAATTTGAGAAAGCCACATTCATGGTCCTCACTGACAAAAATGTGTAAATGGAATTTTCTCTAAGCAACATTCTCACACTCTTCACAAAATATAATTTTTTTAATAATTTAATTTTAATTTTCAATGGATTAATTTGGCAGCTTCTAGAACATCACAATATCCTACTTCGGTTTTAGTTATACTTTTGTTTTTTGTTTACACCCAAACACAACTTGCCAAACAATCTGCTGGGTTTAATATTTTCTTGCATCTGGGCAAAACATTTTAATCTGTAATAATGAAAAGTATAAGTCATCTAACGTGACTTGAAAAACAGTTGTTCCCTAGATTAGAGTTCACATCCAAACTTCCCTGCAGTCACAATGCATTCAAATATGAATCATATTTTTAATTAATTGACAAGCTAGAAACAAATGTGATGAAATTCTGTTACTGGAATTGGCGTCTCAAAGCAGCAACATTTTTTCATCACATTTTAAAGATTTACAGATTAAAACAATAGTAGATAAAATGTGTTGGGTGACATCTAATGAACTTGCCTTATAAAGGCAAAAATAATCTGAGCCTTACAGAACTCTTTTGTAGAATTCAGCAGTATGATGTTACAAGTACTTCAAATGAGAAGATAAGTTATTAAACTGAAAACATTTACCAGGCTTCTAGTAGGATTTCACTGTAACATCATGTCAAATTTAACTCCTGACATCTGATATTGTTTCTCATCTTCATCTCTCTCACAACTTATGAGCATTATGAGATCACTATTAGTAATGAAATGACAACTGTAACTCAAACATGAAACTTGAGTAGTTTAATATTGTACTTTTAAGTCTGATATGACTTAAAGAATACCTGAAGAAATGTTGATGGCTGAAACATTCGGTGGGAGAAATAAGACCAAGCATTTTATTTAAAAAAATAAAAGCAAATTGAGTAAATTGAGACCATGCATGATTTGCCATGGGTGAAAATTAAAGATGAGATGATCGTTTCAAAATCAGACAACAGCAGACCAGGATTTCCTCAAAGAAAATGTTGCATCACATGAGAGGAAACAGCTGAAGGTTTACTGTTAGTGGACATTTTCTGAGGCGCACTGTGAGGTTTGAGATGCCGAATGAAAATTCCCATGGATGTCATAAGACGATCCTGTCTGCCCTCGTGTTTGTGTCTGTCGGGTTTTTCTCAAATACACACACGTGAACACAAAGTAAAAGCAGACAGACTTGAAGCTGGGTGACTGACTTGTATTTTGTAAACATCTTCTATTTACACTGGCCAATCAAAGCGTAGATCCATGACATGGATGCACAGGCAAGTCTTTGCCTGTAGTTGTAAGATGCACAAGAAGGTGTATTTACACACATGGATGCTACAAGAAGCAAGCACATCTTTACACCTTTACATAAGCATACCAATAATTTGGTCTTGCATACACATTCACATTCAGAACTGTGTGATGAAATCCAATTATAAAAAATGGCAGTTGAGCTCCTCTAAATCCACAACAGACATTTGTTTTGACTGTATATAGTTGTGGGAAAATATTTACCCCCATAGAGCTCTCTTTAGTTTTGGCTTTTATGTCATAATTTTTATATTAAAGAAAGATAACCTGAAAAAACAAATTCTAAGCCAAATGATAATTTAATTGATCAAAACCAACTAGAGCCTATGTGGAAAAGTAATCTCAACCTAAACCTAATAAGTCATGGTGACTCTGTGAGTTGCAACAATACTAAGTAGTTAACTGTCAATGACTCTTGTACATAGACGTTATTTTTTTATTGTTTTAATTTAGTCACTTCAAAACTCAAAGAAATATCACACATCTTAATTTAATGTGTATCAGACATTAGGCCACTCCAAAACTTAAAAAAAAAAAATTCAGTCATTAAGAGATAGATTTGGTGGTAAGATTCTGATCTTTAGGTGTTTCTTGTGACAATCAAAAGCACCAAAATATGCTAATGTGTGACATTTTTTTTTGCAAAATTGACTCTTCTTTGTAACTGATGGTTCCGAGTTATTGACAAAGGAAGGTGCCGACAGAAACCAAAATTATTAGTCACTGTCAACAATAGTGTCAAAGCAAAGAGTTGCACAAGCAGCAGCTCAACTTCTTTTGTGCTAACACTCTCCCTGCTGCTGGACAGGTAGACGTTATTTAAGGCAAGTGTCCTTGACTTTTGACAAGCAATCAAGAGACAATGATTGGCTGTGATGTAACAACTGAGCCCTCTCTTATTTTAGTCATCTTTCCAAGTTTTTTTTTTTTTCCCCACCAAGATATGTATGTTTGTTATAGCATGACTTTGAATGAAGCAACAGGAGGTATATCGTAACTTCTAACTAAATGACCAAGAAGTATACTCACTGGAAATACCACAGTCTCATGTGAGTATGAGACTATGGTACACTAAATCAGGTTAGTGGACTTCTCTAAAACATGGTAGACTTTCCTGGAAAATCGCTTTCTAACATGATTTGGGTAACTGACTACGTTCACTCTGACTACGTGTTAACACCAACAATCAGGGTCAGTGCCGTACACACAGCAAATAAAAGAGTCAGATCAGGTGTAGAAAAAGAAAAATAATAGTGATGTAGTGATAATTTAACTCCTATGTAAAACATGGCATTGTGCAGTAATCATATCTTTAATTCACTTACTTTCAAAACTCTAAAACTACATTAAAATCAGTTAAATTCCCTGTAAACACTGATTTACTGTAACAGAAATGAATGGAGAATTCTCGATGTGTGATTCTCTCTTAATATATCTGAGCTTTTATGTGTTTGAGAGTGTGTTCTTCTGTCAGAGTTGTGAATTATGCTGTATTGCATATCAGTGTGTGTCCTTGGTTGGAGATGAGTTGTTTGAGAAAGGGAGGGAGATTCAGTCCAATCCTGATGGAAACTGGCAACCTTTAAATCACTCTTTAGTTTTGGCCCTGAGGTCATGGTAAAATCTGTGCTTGCAGATTAAATGAAAACTCACTCTCCCTATCAGTCTCTGTTCATCTGTCACTAAAAAGGGAGGGAGGATCATTAAGTGGATAGAAAGAGATGGAGGGAAATGAAGAAAATATCAAAAAGGACATAACAGATACAGTGAATTGGAGGAATGAAAAAAGAGTGAACGGAGAAAACATGAGAAGAAATATGGACAGAGAAGGTGAGAGAGAAGGAAAGGGAGAAAGGAGTAAATAAGAAATAGCGACTGTGAGGATTTGACAGTGTTGAAAGGAGAAAGATGAATGAAAAGGAAAAGGAGGGAGTGAGATTGGAAGTGGAGGTGTTGAGAGTTATTGCAAGGCTGATTAGAGAAGAGAGGGAAGGTCGCAAACATAGACACTCACATACATCTTATTCAGAGGCCATCACAGTACCGTCTCTCCTTCTCTTCTCTGTCCCATTTAATCTTTTTTTCTGCTTGCTAAAAATGTTGAGAATTTCCTTTTTGAGACAGTTGCTTTGCATAAGAAAATGTTAAATACTTAACTATCCCTTGTCAATATAGGGATAGTGATTTGAGATGAAGATCTTAAACATGTTTATTCACCTCCAAGTTGTTTTTAAGTAGTACCTAAAACAATGGTGGCTTTGCAAAATGTTCTGCAAAATCGTGCTCTCTGCACAAATTGCAGCCCAAACCGAGTTGAGAATCTTGAACTCTTGCCAGTGAAGCTTTTACCTGTCAGGAAGACAAATACATGCTTTCCTTAGCGTCAGATTTCAAAGACTTTCATAAAGACAATAGGGAACAAAAGAAGACTTTTATTTGGGTAAATAAGTTCAGTGATTGATGACATTAAGTTTTTGGTCATGTTTACATCTTTACTGCATCTGTCTCCAGGTGTGGCTATAAGGGAAAGCCCTGTTGATGCCGCTACCATTTTGCTCTTGGTATCAAATGTCTGAGTCAGTGACTCATCAGATGCCTGTCTGGGTATTAATGACTCACACAAACAGAAAGGGATGAACAGTGTACAAATAGATCCATTCCTCACCCACACACAGGGAAATTATTCGCTGATTGCTGTGTGCCTATGGTTTCTTGCACACACACGCGCACCCCCCCCCCCCCCCCCCCCCACACACACACCCACATGCCTGCACACCCGCAAATACACACACATGGACGCAAACACGCACATAGACTGAAGGCATTCCCATTTGTGAATGACTCAGCGTCTGTTCGTAGCAGACAGACAGAGGAATGTAAACAGCAGTAGTTGCTGGTTGAAATCCCTTCAGAATGCAAGGCACACTATAGCCTTTTGGCTTTGCTTTTGCATGGACACGACAAATACCAGCTGCTGTTTACTCTCTGCTTTGATGCTTTTGTGCATCATGTGGCTTTTTAACGCCACCCTGCTGCTGCGCATTCTTTCCAAAATCAGGCTTTTTTGGAAAGCCTGATTTTGTGAATGTCAAAATGAGCTTTTGAAAAATAGCACAAAAAAAGACGCCTGTTTGACCAGTGAACTATCATGTAAAAATGCATTTGAGATTCTATAGTTTTTTATTACTTCTTAAAATGTATATTTAAACAGTTTCATGCATTTAAAGCACCAGTGTTTAACAAAATGTCATGACAGTATGGTATTAGAGAGATAGTCAGTGAAAAGATCAGGCTCCTCTGCCAAGGGCACTAGGGAGGTGTGAACAGCACATACATAAGCTTGATTGACAGCACCATGTATTTCTTCAGATGTCAATAATAGCTCAGGAAGGAGGTGGAGGAGCTCAATCTTTTCACTGATTATTTGTCTCTTATTTCACTGTCACAAAATGGTGACAGTTTTAACAAAATATGTAAAAAACACATTTTTGTAAAAGTTAGCTTTAAGCATCCCCAAATGTTGCTACCTTTATTCAAAAATTTTTCTGAATAACATAACTGAATAAACATTTTGCTTATTTGGAATTTTTTTGTAGAGTCTGACTAAAATATTCAAAACAAGATGCAGCTTTGGAAGCTCAAATGCATAGGTTCATTGAATATATTTATGCATAATGAGGTATACTTAATGTTTGAACTAGTAAGCAGTTAAAAATGTTTTTAGAAATGAAGTTTAAGTTAAACATTTTATATACCTATGATCAAATAATTCCTAAAGCTGCTATTACTCTGTTTCTCATTATGCTACTAAGGCTGGCATACTAGAGACATATTTCACTTGGACCTAAACATAAAGAAATGAAAGACATCTTTCAAAACATGAAGTTCTGTCATGTTTATGAATGTGTGTGTTGCTAACGTGACGCAATTTTGAAAAAAGGAATGTGTTCTGTGATAAACTATCTAAAATGTGTTACCACTTAAGGAAGAAGTAAATTGGTTTTGTTGTAAATTGTCACTGCCTCTTTTTTTGCATAAATGTTCTAAATGCATTTTATGAGTGTCTTCAGGTGGCGAAATAGATATTAGCTGAATAATTCAGAAAATACGTTATGATGATCTGCTATCAGAACTGATTCAGGGAAACAAATGTTTATACCCACAGACATAGCACCTTAGCTTGCTTCAGGGTTTTAGATGAACTGTTGGTCAGTAGAACCAGCCTCTCCAGTAGTGACTGCTGGATGTGAGTTAAAGTGAAGACTGAGGGGGAGTACTCTGCACAGTTAATTGTTCTGTCAAAGTCTGTGTGTGTGTGACACCTGTGTGAGCACAAGTTCCCACTCATTCATACAGTCATTCATCTCCATCCGTGCTGCTGCAGGTGCTTCAAACTCAGTCCTTCATTCAGAAAAATAGGCTGTGGTGGAAAAACAAAAGGAAGGATGTTGCACTTCAGTGTGGCATTGAATGGACGCATTGTGTCGTTGCAATGCTACATCCACCACACGTTTCTCACACTTTTCATTTTATTGTGGACGGAAGGCTCAAGTTCACAATGTTGGGAAACAATAACTGAGTTTACTTCCACTGAACATATTGCATTTGGTTTGTAGTGACACAACTCCAGACTATCTTTTGGTGAGTGGCTATCAAAAATAGCCACTCACAGACTCAATAATTTTCATGTGTGGAGATGATCCCTCACTGAAGTCTAACATATCTAAGAAATATCAAGTCACCAGACAGTACATAACTTTGCAGACACTGAAACGTGGTTCTTGCATATACATTCCCTCCAAATCAAGTCAATTGCTGCAGTTAAAAGTCCAAAGTCGTTTTAGATATGTCTCTGCCGGCTTTGTGCATCTTTATATGTGCATGTTTGTTTATTTTTTCAAAAATAGTTGAAGATCACTCAGATTGAATGTATGATATCTGTGAACAGCAATTTTCAAGACTTGCCATAGATTGTATTTAGGTCTAGACTTTAATTCAGCCATCAAAAAACTTTACAATTCAGTTATTTTTACCTTCGTTTGTGTAGTTTTAAATCCTACGTAACTCTGAAAAAAAGGAAAATGCCTATGATATAAATTTTATTTTTTTTGGTTAAACTAATCTCAATTTTATTGAATTTATGAATTTTATGAACATAAATTCATAGAAAAATACTATTAGAGAAGGAATGTATTTTCTTGGGAGAAATATTTCATATTTTAAAGAAAGACAAAATAGGTTAGTTGTTTGGCACCATATATAGGAACTTTTTAAAATGTTTTTCTCTTACCAATATTGTAATTCTTTCTTGGTAATTGTATGCAAAACTCACAGTCGATATGCATGTTTTTCTGGCTCTGGTCAAGATTAAACACAGATTACGCTGCTCCACACTGTGCAGCTCTTTAATAGCACACAACATGATCACTGGTCCACTTCGGTGGTTAAGATGTTGTTGTTTGGAGTTTGCAAGGTGTGGCATTCGCACTGACGTAAAACATGGGCCAATCATAGAGTGCAGTGTGCTGTCAATCAAATTGCTTGCGCACAATACATGGCTTTGCACAGCTTGTACTATCCTTGAAATGTTTATGAGAAACAGAGAAGAACTGCGTAGGATCTCCAAATGGAGACAAATCTGGCCGGGGCGGACTGAGGGAGAACCAGTTAAAGCTAGCTAAAATAGTACAGTTATTGTGTTCTTTCACTAATCCTCCACTTATGGAACATTTCAAACTCTTATACAATATTTCAGCAGCTACAATACCTTTCATCCCCACCATACATTCCCATGTATGGTTTGGAAATTGAATGTATTTCATGTGTAGATGCTGAGAGTTTCTAGCTAAATAGCATTGACCTGATGAAATATATCTTTAATGACTTCACACAAATCAAAGATTGACTCAAAGACATAAATAACACTTACCTAATGTATGCTGATGTGTACTCAGTTTTACCTTTCTATTCTTCATAGATGAGTCGCAGGTGTCCCATTTAGGTCCCAGCTGCATCCTCCTAATCTTCATGGTCTCCCTTTCTCCACACCCAGGACACTCATGACCACATGTGCCAACCTCTAACCTCAGCTTGAGTCACCTTGTCCTGAACTAGCCACAACTCAAACCCTGGGCTCAGTGGCCCCGGCCTCCACAACTCCCTATGCTTAACCCGCAGGCACGCTATCCTAAGCTAACAATTAGCGGTTACTCTGTGATGAAACATATGTTCTGAAAGGTATTACAGCATTTCTTAGATATTTGAACACTTCTGTTTTTGAGTCCACGAGGAGTGTTTTTTCAGAGTTTTAACTTACTGATGCGCAGGGTGACTAATGTGTGGTCAGACATGACAGAAAGCAACATCGGGAATTTTCAAACATGGATTTGGCTGTCATTTAATTTTTACTGGTGTTATGATTTCGCTTTGAGTGATTGATGCCCCCACAAACACACCAGCACTGAGTAAGAGTCAACAGAAACTGAAGTGACAGTTGACAGATTTACAATCACTTAATCTTAGCTGACTCAATGGAAAATAATGGTAATGCAGCAGCATTTTGACATTCATTTTGGAAAATGGTTGCTAAATATCTTACATTACCTCAGTTGCTAAATACAATAAAATTATGAATTAGTTTGCATTGTGTAAATAAACAACAACAATCTTTAAAATCATTTTAAGATTTAGTTATAGAATATTGTTTGATCATTTAATCAATAGATAATTTTATCTATTATTGGCACTGAAGGTTTGTTTTAAAGGACTAGAGTCATATACTGAAATTTTTTCCCATTTGAGTTATTTTTAAGCAGACCGGTGAGAATACTTACATGTTCACAGTAGAACTACTCTTATAATAAAATATTAACATTATTTCCATCAGAAATATCATTATAGATGTATACTGATACAAATGTTTCTATATCCGCTTAGAACAAAAGATGCCTTGTAAATACTTTTACATAAAAGTTCAGAGTTAAAGACTTCAAAGCTTCAAAGCTTTCTCCAGATTTTCACTATTTTTAGATTACAACCACACCAACACATTTTAGCTCAAGTATCACCATGAAATCATAAATCCAACAATGATTCAAAGGATATTAACACACAAACATGCTCACTCATGAGTCAGTGTCCGCACATGCTGAGAAAAAGTGTTGTGGCTGAATGTTACGACCCAGGCCCACCAGCTAACTTTATTGAGAGCTCTAATTCAACCCAGTCTTATTTAGCTGTATTTATTTTAATTAAGTTTGTTTATAGTACCAGTGCAAAATAAATATTTACTCAAGTATCTTTGAAAAGGAAAAATCTATTCATTTTGTTGATACAGACAGATTCCAAGACAACTCAAATTTGTTACTACTCACTTTGCATTGATATAAATTATTAAAGCTTCAGGTAATAGAATTATGTTTTAATAATGTTGACATGTTTTCCCTGATACTCTCTCCCTATAAAAAAAAGTTGATTAGTTCTTCATATAGAAGCCTTAGCATTAGTTTTGGGGTTTTGTTATGATATTTTTCAAACCCCATGACATCAGATAATGTGTACATTTTGACATTCATACAAATTTCCTGCTTTGAAGTTTCTGCATTCTGCAGGGGCACAGAAACCTGCAAATGTTATGAGCATACTCATTTATCAAGATGATCAAAACATGTACACACAAGTACATCCATAACCCTGCAGAAGGCGTGCACAGGCTCAAAACAGAATCTGTGCGTGTATGTCTAATAAACAGGCCTATAAATAACACAAAAGGAGGAGACAAATAGCATTTCTGGTGTGGTTTTGTGTTTTGTCGCTTGAAGATCCTGCAGACACACAAACATCCCCAAAAGTAATTACCGTCTTCACGGGACAATGATGACTGACGAGTCCTCCCCTCAAACAATTGCACACGTAAGAGGGGATGGATACAATGTCTCTGGTTTTTGTTTTGCCCACTCTGGATTTGCATTAAATCAAATGAAAGTTATTATAGAAATACCAGAAAGAAAATAAAATATTACAAAGGTTTTCCCAGGCTAGAAGGAATATATAATCCTTGGTTCTATATTTATTCCCTTGGTCTTCTCCCAACAGGAAGCACAGAGTTTAATAAAAATTTTAAAAAAATGTAAAGTCTGCATGTGAAGTTTAATAATTCTGCCCAACTCTTGATGTCTTCTTGAGGCCGTGTCCAGACCTGCCAAGCTTGACATTGAAGTATGATAGAAAAAGGAAGCACATTGCAGTTGCTTAGATCCAGGATCTTGTCTTTCTCGTGATCTACATATGATTACCATATAGGTGCAGATGGGAACACAGATGGACCAACTTTCCTGCAAATGAAACCCCAGTCTTCAATCCAACTCTTACTTTATGCTACCATCACTTGTAAGCATGGTGCCAAAGTATTAAAACTCTTCCACTCAAACCAAACACTGACCCCAATCGGAAGAGAACAATCCACCTCTTTCTGGGTTAGAATCATGGTCCTGACTTTCATCCAACCTGCCTCACACTTGACTTTAAGCCTCACTACAGTATTTCAAAGGTCAAGGCCAACCACAACTACTGTACTTCAAAGACGAGACCTTAAAGACCTGTAGGTTACAGAAGATTGGCATTATTTTTACTTAGACACATCAACAATATCATGATCTGCTTTAATATTCATACTTTATCATTGTCACAATGAATTAAAAAGAAAAACTTTTTGCTCAATTTTTGAAAACTTTAGGCCCATATAAGAATTCTCAGAAGTTGCATCTTTTGCACAGGTGTCAAACTCCAGTCCTCAAGGGCCGCTGTCCTGCAACTTTTAAATGTGCCTCTGCTGCATCATACCTGAATAGAATAATTAGGTCATTCGCAAACCTCTGGAGAACTGATCTACACAAGGAGGAGGTAATTAAGCCATTTCATTCCAGTGTTTTGTACCTGTGGCACATCTAAAAACTGCAGGACAGCGGCCCTTGAGGACTAGTGTTTGACACCCCTGATCAAAATGTGCCTGACTGAAAGCTTGAGACTCTGCATTCAGATGTATAAATTCAAATAAATTATAGTTTAAGCAATATTAATGTTTGATGTGCAAATGTAACTAACAAGAGATATTTTTGACACAATAATGCTTCAGATTAAATGTGAGTGAGTAAGTCTAAAGGAAGAGAGAGTGACTCTGGGATATAATGACCTGAAGGAAGGGGGCTTTCATTGTTTATGATGGTAAACAGGAAGCTCACACACAATGAAAAAAATTCAAATCCTTTGATTGTCAAAACTGTGAGAAAACTTGGCATCAGTGTTTCATGAGACACCTGCAACCACTTCTTTATTCATATCCAAACTATGAAAGTCACATACAATGAATTGTGACACGTATTCTGATAAGGCTGGTTTTAGAATATTGGCTGGTTGGTCAGACTAAAAGTTCTTCAAACTTCAAACATAAACTCACATTACTGTGTGAAAACATATTTTTTAAAATTAGTCCTAAATAATATTCTGGAACTAAAAGTGTTTTCCTCCATTAGTTGTGGAAAATCATCATAGATAACTGAAATAAAGGCTTTAAAACATCACTCAACAGGTTATTAATTTATATAATGTGCATTAATTTATAGAATATTGCCCATTCTAGACCCATTTCAAATCTATATATACTCCTTCGACAACACATGAGGATGTGAATGTATTCAATCATGGGATTATGAATGTGTGTTTGTGAGAGAGAGTATGTCTGTACTCTGAGAATAGCTCTGAGCAGGAAATCTAAATTGAGCCTGGACCAGGAAGAAAAGTGTGTTAGAGGAACAAACAAATCAGGAAATGTTACCCCCACCTCACAGCCCCTCACTCAACATCCCCCTCACACACGTACGGACCAGCTCAAAGATTCAGAGACAAGTAAACAAATCTGCATTCACTTTTACCATCACTTCATTTTTTTGATTGCCTATCTGTTTCTTTTTAAAGTCTTGTGGAATCAATATTCCCTTGTAGCAAAAATAACAACGTCAGCTATTTATTGCATTCGCAGTTGAAGTTCTTTGGTTACTAAAATAATATAGACATATTTCTATATGAAATTGATGAAAAGTTATTTAAGGGTTTTAATATCTGCTGAACCCTAGTTTTCTTTATCTATTTATCAGGTATAATCCAGTAGGAACCATGTTTGCATAACAGTATATATCTAAACAAATGAGTAGAACTACCTGAATTCCTTTCCCTAAAGTAAAATCTTTCATCTATGCAGAAAAAAACAACTTTTGGTTAAGTTTTATATATGCAAAGTAGTGATTAAGTGGATTTACTGCTTTAATTAGTTCATCCAATCACCAGGAAAACTTTCCCAGTCCTTGGCTGTTGAATTTTTCTAATTGAACTGAACCAAATGAAGTGGCTCACACACAGAAGAGGAAGTCAATTTCATTTTTTCCCTGAGGAAGCCTGCATGTGCGCATGAGACAGGTTCTCAGGCCCGGCGCTTACTTCCTCCTTCTTCTCCTCCTCCTCCAACTCCTCCTCCTGTTCTTCTTTTGTTGTTTGTTCCACCTCCAGCTGGACTCCAGACAGGAAACAGATGCTGTCCCCCTCTCTTCCTTCTTTTCCCCTATTTTCTTCCTCTACTTTTCAATCATCCTCCTTACTTTTTCTCTCACCCTCCATCTTCACTAGATTTCTGCCTTTCCTTTGCTATTTTTCTCTCTATCCCTACATCTTTTTCTCCTCCATCTTGTATGTCACCTATTTGTCTTCCTCTGTTCCACCCCTTTTCCTTTTTGTTGGACCTTTCCTCCAAACTTTCTTCCTATTTTCCTTCTCATTCCATTACCACTTTGTTTTTTGACATAGAGTGTTGTATATTCTTTCCCCTAAGATTAAATTTGTGAAACACTGATTAAACATTTGAATCTATATTATTTATATACCTGGTTAGATGTATTATTTTCATGTAACATGTTTCTTCTGACCAAAAGTCATATCAATATTGTCAGCCTTGTGTCTTGAACTAAAGATTAGGGTGATGGAAAGGAGACCTTCTCACCTCAAAGACTTGGGGCTCATTGTGGAAATTTTTTTTTCTGTTCTTTGTGAAGGTTATAAATAATTTTTGTGTGCACTTTTTGGGTTTTTTTGCATATCTTTTCTCCAACTCTTTTTTTCTAACAGTGCATCTTCCTACTTTCCCTTTTTTTATTTTTGTTTGTCTACATTTGTATGCTGTTAGCAGTAGCCGTGATGAACAGTAGTTCATCACGGCTACATTCAAGGTAACCTACAAGAAAATAAAATTATTTATATTTGGATTCATCAAATAATGCAATGCTAGAAAAGTTTTTCTTTTAGTGTTATAATTATACAAGTACAACACTCAGTAAGCTCTTTTAGAGACGGAGAAAAAGTGAAAACTGATAGAAATAAAAATATCTGACAGGATGAGAATAAATTACTAAAATATCTAAAGACAAGGATGTAAGATAAACAAACTGATCCAAGTAGTCAGCAGACAAATTACTGATTTATAAAATCTTAAAAATGTTGCACAACACGTTTCATGTACTAACGTACTTACATGGAAAGCATGCTTAAAGTTTCTGGACGCTTACGTGTTCATGTGTGTAAAAATAAGCAGATGTTTCGCTGGCTATGTGTCACCCTCTAGTGTACATTGAAATTAATTTCTCTTGTATGAACTCATAGGTTTTAGCTTTGTTTGCTCATCCAACACATACTGTACAAATACAGAAACAGCTTAATCTTTGTCCTCTTCACACAATAAAAATGTCTGTTATCTGGTTACATATAGATAAGGGCAGTTTCATATTTATTCAAGCTTAACTATCTTGTTTACAATATTCGCGTACTACAATTTAAATGTAAGAACTGCTCAGACAGAAATGTTTTAAACTTGCAAGGGTTCACATTGCAGACATGGTTGACGTGTTTAAATCCCTAAAGGCCATGTTGTGTACACACTCTTCTTGCAGTAACTGTTCTGCATGTGTAGCTTGCTATCTTGTGTCCACTGTGAACGTTCTTGCAATTGAAAAGATGGAAACACTGAAAGGAGATCAAATGTACAGATATTAATCTCTGTCTGTACAGGTGTGTGCTGTAAATGTAAAAAATGAACCATAGCAACGTGTGTTTGTGTAGCTCTTTGTGTGTGCGTGTGTGTGTATGTTTCTTGTGTTGAGTATACCATGTAACTCTTCCAGTAAAATCAGTCAGATAGTAGTGAATCAGAGTTTAGACACTTTCTGCTTAAATGAACCCCCTCTATTGCTCACATACACATACCCACGCACACGCCAACATGCCCCCGCAGGCCGTCTTTCTAAAACCACCGCAGGAGTCAGAGGAAGCGTCCAGCGTGGTCAATTATCATCGTGGCTGAATCTGCTGGCTTCATAGTATTCTCAAGAAAAAGGAAATTGATTTTACATTTTTGTTGAATCTTATTAAACAGAGCAACGTCAGTAATGTTAGTAAAACAAGTACTGTTTATACCTTTTTAGTTTGGTTTAGGTCGTTTTTATAAATAATATTACACTAAGTCATTTGTTTGACTTATCATAATACTTCAGTCAGGTGGAGTCCCTCTTTCCGCCCTGGCTTTGGGGTTACCTGCTGGTCAGGGGCCAATGACAGAACTCATATATCAAGTCTTTATTAGGAGGAAGTCATTAGGTTTCTGTGATGACCCAGCCTTGACCCTGCTAAAGTTGCATTAAAATCCTGGAGTCAGAGGGTCAGGGCAAGAGGTGGGTGGCTCACGCCTACCAACAGCCAACCACAAATGACAAGGGCTCTTAATTTAGCTCTTTAGCACAGGTTCCAAAGTTTTCTGTAGAGTGTTCATCAGTAATGTGTTTTTGAAGTCTTACTGCAATACACACATGCTTTCTCCACTAAAAGAACTATCTGCAAAGACAGGCTGGGAGAAGTCAAAAATGCAAAACAGAAAAGAAAAATCTTAAAAAATAAACAAGGCTTTAAAACTTTATGCACACACTCTTGAAAACTAACTTTCAAATATCCTGATCTGATTCTATTGTTTACAATGCAGTTCAGCGTCATATAAGGTCAGGCATTTACTGACAGTTTTCCAGCACAACAATTAATTTTGCCATGTAAGCAAAGTTCTAATAACTAGGAAGAAATTATAATTATTAATAACACAATAGGTCTTGAGTTTGAAACCCAGGCATAACCTTTCTGCCTGGGTTTCAAGTTGGTTTCAAGTGAGGTTTCAAATTCTTTCCATTCATTTGTTCATTTCTGCTGGCAGCCACAGTTTCCTCACACAGTAAAAATGTCACACATAAGATTAGTCTTTTTAATTTCCCCCAATTTGCATGATTGTTTATGAAGTATGTCTTCTTTTTGTTGGATTATTGACTTGTTCAGGGTATTTTGCACCTTTTCCCCAAGGACTTCTGTAGATAGCCACCAGTAGCGCTGTAACTATGAATCCTGAGGGACTGAGATTGTAAAGTCACAATACAGAAGACAAAAAAATCCCCCTGTACTGAGCTGGAGGATCCAGCTGGGTATCCGTGAAATCAAAAGCAGATTCTGGACCCAAATTAAGCCTCTTACTGGTGCTGACTCTAGTCCACTTATTATAAAAAGACATCTGAGAGAAAAGCTTAATGAATAAAGAATTTCCTTCAAAGGTCATGTCTTTTTCCAGGCCACAAAATTATCCAGTTGAATTTTGCAAGGGAATTTCAAACATGGGACATTGAAAAATGGAGGACAGTTTTAGTCTGAAAAAAAAAAATAAAAAAGATGTGTCTTCACATTCCACGTGGCTTCAAGCATCACTGGTGTGACAAACAAATCTCACTGTTTTCTTAGTGCTGCAGTTGAGGAGGCTCCATCATGGTGTGGGAATTTTTTTCTTTCAACCAACAGAGCTTCAGGGTGTTCAGGGACATCAAATCACGCCTGCTTATGTGGAGATGTTACAGCATGCATCAATCTTGACTGAGGGCCCTTGTCTGTGTAGTGATGAATGGATCTTTCAACAGTACAACTGTGTTGTTCATAACACCCAACTGACAAGGGATTTGTAACTTCCTCTGCGGTCTTAAGATTTTGATCTGGTGTCTAAGTTAACAAACTGAAAAATGATACATTGGATTTGATCAGAATTACACCTTTTGTATTCTGTTTATTTATATAGCGCCAATTTGTGACATGTTGTCTCAAGACACAAACGTCCTAAAATGTATAAACTGGAATTATAGTTAGGGTTTGCATAGCTCTCTCAACCTTCACACACTAATCTGCGTATAGCACATCATGCAGGTTCCATCCAGTAGAAAGACAGAAAACCACAAATGTCTCTTTTTCACTTCACAATTAGATCATTAGGAAAACCCCAGATTTGTTAGATCGACTGCAGGTATGAGGTTTGTATTTAAATTAGTTATTTTTGTTTGGAACATTATATAAAGTAAGAATGTTTCATAGATTTTGTGTGTTGTTTTATCCACATAAAGTTCTGTGACCACTTTCGTGCTGTCCGTGTGTAACATCATTTTGGGTTTTATTGAAAGTGAAAATGGACTGCTGAACAAGAAATGTAACAACTACTGAAGCCCTTAAGGGTTTTGGGTGCAGGTCTTGCCTCTTACAAAATGATATTTGTGACCTGTAACACTCACAGTTTATATTTATGGGCAACTTTTCAAAGACAATATGGGCAATCTAAAGTAATATACATCAAAGAAAACCAAGATAATAAGAAAATAAGGGGCTAAACAAGAAGGAATGTTAACAGAAGGAATGTTGAAGGACAGAAAAAGTAGTTGTGTTAATGATGTAAAAAAAAAAAGACTTATCAGAGTGTAATGGTGCAACTCTGGCAATGTTCTTATTGTGGTAAAAATCAGTTTTGGTGTAGAGAACTTACCTTTAAATATAATATAACACCAGGGTTTAATTAGATCTGAAGTATTCATTCTCAGGCTGCTCTGTGGCACAGTTGGTAGAACTGTTGCCTTGGAGCCAGAAGGTCCAAGGCAATAGTTGGGGTCTTTTTTGCATGTTTTCCCATTTATTCTTTCCAGTTACTCCCATTTCCTCATACAGTCCAAAACTTTACTGGTAGGTTCATTGGTCTACCTAAATTGCCCTTAAGTCTGAATGTGTGTGTGCATTGTTTGTCCTGTGTGTCTTTGTGTTATCCTGAGACTGTCACCTGGGACTGGAGACTTCTTTACGGTGTACCCCGATCTTGCCCAGTGATTGCTGGAAACAGGCACCAGCTTCCCTGTGAAGCAGTACAGTTTTGCAGACTGTGCACTTGATAATTAGAAGACTTATTTTAAATTGGCTAAGGAAATAGCAGCCATATGGCCTCTGGAAATGGGGCAAACATAATTACAGTTTGTTGACCAACAACAGGCACTAAAAGTTAAGTTTCATCAGGGAAGAGGATGCTGGCAATTGAAAAAAAATGCCAGAAGAACCCATCCAAATTAGACATCCCTATTTCAACTTTTTAAAATCTTTTAAAGGCTGGTTGACAAAACAGGTTTTAACATTAAACATTAGCATTAACATTGCATGTAAAGTGTCATGCTACACTGTTTAATAGTGTAGCATGACACTATTAGAATGGGTATCAGACATCTCCCATTCCCACATCCAAGTTTATATGATAAAGCCCATTGAATTATACTTTATTATCTGAACTTGGGGTTTTCTGCAACCACAATATAATTAGGCAGGGAAACAAACTTTTGACCACTGGTTTTTGTTGGACAGTTCTCACTTTCAGTGAAGGACTGAGTTGCGTATGAATGGGGCAGCGGAGGGGTGTGAGTTTGATAGACAAGAGGCATAATGTGGCGCCGGCCGTCCACTTGCCCTCCATCTCCCCTTTTCACCTCTCTGTTCAACTTCCTTTGTCCGGATCCCCTTTCTGAGGGTCAAAGTTCGTCACTAGGATGCCCTCCATTCCTGATAATACACGCATTTACACAGACTGGATGTAAGAGTTCTGCCCAGCATCGGACTCTGGCAGGGATTGCGAAGGCCGGCAAGGTTGACAGCCTCCATCAGTCTTTAAGCAGCCTACTAAAACCATCTGTATTGGCCGCACACAGAAACCTTTCCCCCAGGGGTATTAGTGGCCTCACTTTGCCCTGAATGAGAGCTGCGCTGACCGGTCACAATGATGACAGAAAACGTGATACTCCTTCGGTCCTGGTCTGCTGCTTCAAACTGATAAGTTTCACACTCTTCCAATGTTTCTAATTGTTTCTCCTTAAGGTAATACTTCACTTGACCTTCCATAATTTGACTACAAAATCTAGGAACTATGTTTGTAGATTTGACAATTTATTGTAGTTTTAATCAGCTGAAAACAAAAGCTAACAGTATGCGATGGAAATGGACAATAGTCTTCAGATTAATGTGATACTTAAACAGAAGTAGCTACTTCTTCTCAAAAGGTCTTTATTAGATACATATTAAACCTTATTAATTTAAAAATGCAAGCTTTAATCAATAGGGTCTTCTTTTGTTGTCCTGTATTTTTTTTTTTTGTTACTGACAACGAAGCCACTCGTGGCACAAATCTTACTTTTCAAAACTAAGTGAACATTTAGTAAAAGAAAGATTGCAGAATGTTTTTGAGTTAATCAGCATTTGATCAAAGGACAGGATGTAGAAACTGGCAATTAGTTTAGGTAAAGTGATTTATTTTACATTTCAGACACAAGAGTATATAGTTTCACTTAATAGTGGGTGGTTGTTGTATCTGAATGGTAAAAGAAGACATATTAAACAAAAGAAGCTTCAACACTAAATTCCTGGGGAAATGACTAGACTGGCTGTCTCAAGCTCCCAAAATGATCAAAGACTACATACAATTTATAGGAAACACATCATTTCACTTTTGCATAAAACTAGGAATATATGATTGTGTTTCCTTGGAACTAGGAGTAGTTGTTACATTTCTAATTACTTGCACATATTCACTATAGTATCCAACATTATGCAATGTATTGTTATAATCTGAAAATTCATACAACTTTAAATTAGATATTAACTTTTGACAGACTTGAGCCAGACTTTTGGAGATAGAGATTTTCTCGTTGTGAATGAAGTAACCTTAATTTTCCATTTATTTTGTTTAGCAAAAAAGGAGGAAATCTGTATATACCTTATTGTTTGTCCTCATTGTAAATAAGAAGACCTTCTTTAGACACATCAAGCATAAAAATTATTTTCGGAACAGACATTGAACAGGAACGCTGTATTATGTTCCTTTGCAGAAATGTGAATGTGCTACAGGTTTACACCACCTCTATTCAGTGCTTCCAGTTTTTTGAGGAAATTAAAGCAAAATCAACAAATCACGATTTTTTCTGCGCTATTGATATTTGTGAGTTTATTGCACATTTTCTGCAAGAATAGTCAAAAACATTACGCTTAAGTGATACAAACTTAACTCTTCTCACAGAATCAGTTAGTCATTACTTCCTTCCAGTCAACAAAAAGGTCATGAACCTCATTTAAGCATTAGTGGCGGAACACAGGTTCAAACAATTCTGAAAGTACCTACTGGATTAATCATGGCTGATCATATTTGGACAAAGCAGAATTACCTGCCTGTTGAGAAGCTGAGTGTTTCTCTGGTAACGTCTGTGGCTGGGATAAATATGTATTGTAACACAGGGCCATAAGGTTCTTTTAAGGGGAAGACCCAAATCATTTTACTGTTCTTACATTTCTTATTTATACAAATATTAGTTGAAGCACTGCATTACACTGCTGTTAAGTATAATGTATGTCCCAGAGGTTACCCATAATTTGTCACATCACTAAGCAAAAATATGTTGGCTTCTTTGTTTTTGTTTTACAGCTTTGTGCATATTTTCTCACACTTAGGAAATTCCCAGCAACAAATACTGGTTTACACTTTAGAGAAAATCTCTCCACAAATTCTGTTCAAGGGGAAACCAAATGTCTATGGCATAAAACTAAATCCTTAAATCCTTGAGGCTCAGGGCTAACATTTATGTGCAGACTTCTTACTGTAGTTGCAACATTGTTTTTCCAAAGCTAGAAAGTTGTGTAATGTTTAAATTGAAAACAAGAATCCGTCAATTAGAGCCAGCTGAATGTTCAAAACGGAAAAATGTGTATTTATTTTGCATATGTTGTAAGCAATAGTCAGAAAAACAAGCAATATAGTCATCCTTAACTTGTTTGAGATTAAAAAAATACTCAACATTACTACATCAGAACAAGAGCCTGTCTTTACCTGTAAAACAAGCCACATTTGCAAATTTAAAGACCACTGAATTTATGAAATCAAATATTAAACCCATTGCTACTCATCGGATTTTTCTCCTAATTTAGCAGGACATCCCAGCTGGTGATGCAGTTTCCCGTTTTTTATAAAAAATAGTAATTGTGCAGTCATACTGATTTCACATTCTGGTCTGGTCCTAAATATCAGGATGGTATATTTGAAGCTATTTTTAAATTACGGGTTTTATAGTAGCTGCTTGTAATGAACTCTTGATATTTCTTATTTCCCTTCTTTTCGTATGTCACCAGTCAGCCATAAAAAACCCGGTTGCTGTAATACATTTTGACAAGCTGTTGCTAAGAAATCTGTGGTTTGAAACAATTTTTAAACAGAAACGGGAACAGTTCTGACACCACTTGCAAACTTATCAATCTGAATATTTCCTATGTGGTAATGAAGGAGCTACATCAAGAAACACCAGTTAACCAACATACTTTGGTGTTTTTTTTTAATGAAATACTGTATTATTTCAATGAGCACATATTTAATACCGCATGTAAAATATGTTTTAAATCAGCACCAACCTGCTGATTAAAAAAATACAAGGTTGGTGCTGTGAAGTAGACGTTTAAAAGTGTATACTTTTGAGAAATATAGTCCTCAAAAGTATACACTGGCCAGTTATCAGTATCAAGATATACTGAGGTCTGAAAGTGGCTAAAACATTTTGTGATACATCAATATTTGGTTCATAGTCCTATTAATAAGATACTATAGAAATTGAAAGAATACCTGAATACTCCCTAACAAGTGATGACTGAACTCCCACCACTGGTTCGTTGATGCACATCCCATATCCAACAAAGATTAAATATTAAGGCAGTATGTGCAAGTCTAACTAGATCCTTCATAATGTCCCTAAAAATTAGCGTCAGCTATGACTATTAGAAAATTAAATGTAATCTTATGATGCGTTAACATAAATA
Source organism: Xiphophorus hellerii (assembly GCF_003331165.1). Lineage (NCBI taxonomy): Eukaryota > Metazoa > Chordata > Actinopteri > Cyprinodontiformes > Poeciliidae > Xiphophorus > Xiphophorus hellerii. The sequence continues at coordinate 4,558,943 of NC_045674.1, forward strand.
GGATTAGTTAACATGTTATTGTTATTGTTACCTTCTTTTTTATCTCTGGCTTCACATTCACCTACTCACGCACATACTCACGTTTATTCAGTGTCAACACATGTAATGGTGGCGCCTCTCGGCCAAAACCTGAGTGACACACATCCGGAACTTTAAGTATAACCTTCCCTTTTACCTTTGTGTTTTCATCTTGTTATTAACATTCTGCGGTTGGACAGTGCTGCGTGCATTGTCTGAGCTCACTGTGACAGTTTGATGAGCCATTAGTCAGTATAATTTATTGTGTTCACTCTGCCTGCAGACTCCCTGTCTGCAGTGGGATGGCGTGCCTTTGTCTTGACTGCTTGAGTTTGTCAGACACACTCTTACGTAGAAAGTCAGGCGCAATTGACGTAAAAAGCAGTGGGGTCTGTAGTTCTTGAGAATGACATAACATCATGACTGGCAGACTTACAAAGCATTAAAAGTTCTATATTTACTCAAGGTAATGGGTGGTCGGGTCAATAATGCATGCATCATCTTCTGCCCCAGTTTCATGTGAAGACTGTTACAGATTTATATTTTCTACCATCATTTATTTTCTGTTTATTCTACATTTAATTCTCGGGAAGCAAACTGGTGCCGCCAAAACTACTGTTTTAATTTATTTTTAGTAAGAGCAAAGGGAAGAAACTGTGAAAAAATGAAGAGTTATTGAGAAAAATTGTAAAAATATTCCTTGTTAGAATTTGCGTTTTTGAACAAAATGCTAATTCTTAAAGTGGTGGAAGCTGTGATAAGGACACATTTTATGTTTTATATGACAGGCTATGTGCCATCTGAAAAATTTACTAAATTACTGTTTACAGAATTTCACATTCTATTATTGTACTGCTGGGTGTGGTAAAACACCTGAGAAGACGTAGATAGTGTTGCATAAATCACAGCTCAGAGTATTCATTAGTTTTCGGGTTAGATACTGTTTTGGAGCAGCAGGGGAAATAATATTTTAGTCAAGTGTAATAAAAATGTAGATGTCACATGTTAATTCTAAAAGATTAAAACCATTTTGGTTTAAATTAATTCACAAAAGACTTCAGACTTGCAGTAGAATTGAGGCCTGGGATTCGAGTCTTATTAACAGTCTTTATTTTATATTATCTGGAGCAAACTGGTGCTAGACATGACAGCTCTGTTCTGACGATGACTTTTGTTGTGAAATGGCGCAATATGAAAAATAAACTGTATTGAACTGAGTTGAAATAATATTAAAACACTAAATGTCTCTTAAACTGAAGACCATATTAAACATCTTTGTATGCTTCCTTATATTCAGTTCTATTGGCTTAGACCAATTGTTTCCAAATTTAAGATTGCAAAGTTGAAAGAAATAACAGACAATTATTTTTTGTTTTATTTTTAATAGATATTAAACAATAATTTAATATTTTAGGTGTTTTTTAATCTTCTCACCGATAAACAAAAGCACTAGTTGTATTTAATCAAGTAAAGAAAAATGAAGTTAAAATGTTCTTACTTGGACATTGTTATTCAGTTGAATCTTTGATATTTCCTGGCAACGAAATTTATTTATCTCCTGGCATTCTTTTAGTGCAATCAGAACATCCACATAATCACTTTGCAAACACATATGTATATCTGCAATGTTTGAGGTGGAGTTCCTTTATGAAGCAACAATGCCAGGTTTGGACGTAAATGAGAGATGAGTCACCAGACAGAGCCAGAAAGAAAGATAAGAAACATATAGTATCAATATGAGTTACATTCAGGATTAGGGCTAACCTTGGAGGGAAAGGTTAATGGGTGCCAACACAATGCAAGTTCATAAAACATACATAAATGTTATACATGTTATATCAATGGAATTTTGTTTCTTTGCAGTTTCAACTTCTACTTCTCACACATTGTTGTAATCAGTGTGTTGCTCAACAGCTGAACATGCACTGAAGAGAAAAGCTGGAATACTAAAGTGAGAGGTGCGGGGAGGAGGAGAGGAGGCGCTCCGTCTGGTAGAGGGCAAACTTCCACCTTGATAAGAAAGGTGAGAGGTAAACATTGACTTAATTCCTATCACTGCTTGTCCAAGTCCATCTTTCACTGCAGAAACTATGCAAACAGGAGGGATTCCCTGATAACTCTCTTTCACTTCAAGTAGTTTTAGTCTTAGTATCGTCTGATAACACAGAGCAGATTCCAAATGTCAAAGTTTCCATCGGTTTCAGAGGAGATGCTTCACTTTTTACCATTTTGATTTCTTGTCGCTAGAGGGTTTGAATGGTTTACCCCTTATTTATTGATATGACATATTTTTTTATCAGTTATTCAGTGTACTCTTAAGAAAGAATTATTCAATTAACCCTTTAGGGGTTAAATGGCACATTCCTAAGCACTAAGATGTGCAAATACCAACTTTTTTCAGAGTTTAATACTTATTTTGTGTTATGGTGCTGTATGTGGTTGCTCAGTCCACATCCTGGTTTTTACAAAATACTCAGCGTTCCAGAAATTTGTTCTGCAGTGAGAATGACTGTGATTCTTCGACTGTCCAAATATTCTAGTATGGACAATCGAGCCTCAGTCTGTGGTTACTTTTGATCATTCTCTCAGACTCAAAGAGCTGCTCCTGGTCACAAACCTTTATATCACAAAGCACAGTTTGAAGCAGTAAAACTGCAGAAGAAGGTCTGACCTCAAACAAAAGAAGTAAAGTAATACAAGATGACCCAGTCAGTCTGTTAATGGGTAACTGGATCAGTACATAGTTTAGCTTTCTGCATGAGCTTAATGCAACATTTTAAGCAAACACATGCATGAGCACATACAAATTATTTGTAGTAAAGCAAAATCCACTCATACAGCGACATTTTCTGAAAACGTTTAAAGTTTCCTTTTTAAGGATGAACTATTCTGTAGCTTAACATTGTTATGTGTGTATGCAAAATTGTTTGTCACTTAGCATTAAATTAGTAAAGTTTTGTTATGTTGCACTTTGCTCATGCTGAATTTTCTTGACACATCAGTCAATGTTTCTGGAGCTTTAGTTAATACTGTTGGTTTACTACAAGATGCCAAAATCTCAAAAACAAACTGCTTAAGAACAGGTGAGGTTAAAATAATAATGTTTTCTTATTAAATATCTTTGCTTAATTTAAAAAAAATGATTAAAAATAATCCAACTTCTTTATTCTTATAAAGTATTTACCTCTGTGTTATTCTCAGAAAACAACCTATCATTTGCGTAATGCAGCAAATGTAACACAGCTATGCATTACGTAATGCATTGACATTGCGTAATGTCAATGGGTTTTATTGAATGTGACGGGATTTTTTTGTTTGTTTGTTTTTTCTTTATCCATTTCTTTTTCCCCTTGCTGTGTAGGTGAGTTTGATCGATATGTTTTTTTTGATTGAATATCATATTAATATGCTGGAGGTAATCAAATCAAAATCAAATCAAATTTTATTTGTATGGCACATTTCAGCAGCAAGGCATTTCAAAGTGCTTTACATCATTACAAACAGAAACACGATGCAAGATAGAATCAACAATCAAAACACAGCATTAAGTCAGGTTCCATCAATAAATTTGTAATTGATTACATTTCAAATACAGTTCTATACAGGTGGGTTTTTAGTCGAGATTTAAAAGAAGTCAGTGTTTCAGCCGGTTTACCGTTTTCTGGAAGTTTGTTCCACATTTGTGGTGCATAGATGCTGAAAGCTGCTTCTCCTCGTTTGGTTCTGGTTCTGGGGATGCAGAGCAGACCAGAACCGGAAGACCTGAGAAGTCTGGAAGGTTGATACAACAACAGCAGATCTTTAATGTATTGTGGTGCTAAGCCGTTCAGTGATTTGTAAAATAACAACAGTATTTTAAAGTCTATTCTTTGAGCTACAGGGAGCTACAGGGAGGGAACCAGCCAGACACAAAAAAATCTTCGAGAGAGTTAAATATTTCTGTAATGGCACAGAGGCCTTCCAGCCTAAAAGACAGGAGCTCATACAAATGGCATGAAAATTGTTTAATATGCTGTTTTTGTTTAATTTAAATAGAATTGTATTAGTTTATAAAAATAGCACAATGTGAACAAATTATTACATGTAAGTGAAGCAAATCACAGACTGTTGAACCTAGGTTTCAGTGTGGCTTTCATTTTGGCCAGGGAACAGATGTTTACCCTTGAGTATGACTTAATTACACCGTTTTGGCTGATTACAAACGTTTCTATGCAAGTGCAAATAATTTCTCTAAATGACCAAACTAAAATTACATTTCAATTTGACAGGTATTACTAGTGACAAGGTACATTTTTAATCAAATTCTAAATGTGTAAGTAAATTGCTGTAAATCATCGTTGACTTCACTCAATAACTTTTCAGTTGGGTATGTGAGAACTTCTGAACATATTTCATTATAGTTTGTCACAACAGATGTCACACAAAAACCTGTAAAGTATCTGTAATTGTCATACTGTACCAGGAAGTGGAGATGTTTAGTTAAACTGAGAGTTGCCTATTTTACATAAATGTAATTATAGTTATCAGGAGTTAATCTTGAGTTTTACACGTTAAATTAGTTTCAAAATCAATATTCTTTTTAAATACAAACCACATAAAGGAAATCATTACAAACAAAACAAAAAATACAAAAGAGCATAGAAACAACTAAAACAAAGTGATTAGGAAATAAATGAACTAATAAAAATAAGTGACCCTAATTTCACCAGAAAACAGACATTGTAGGTAAAAAAACAAAAAACTTTAATATTTCATCTGCAGATATATCAGACAGTAGATATTAATACGTTTTATAGATGACTATAACAGTGAAATGACAATTAGTTTACTTCATCAAATTATTTTAGAGTTTTTTGTATCATGACTGTGGTTTTGATAAAACTGTATTAATGCACGGTATAAGTACCTTTCCATCGTTTTCAGCTTTGATAAGCATACAGTCTTTGTCTCCATCTGCTGGTCACTTAATGCAAACGTAAAGGGAGAAAAGCACCAGAGTAGAAATCTACCCCAGGAAGAGCATGAGATAGTTCTTGTTCATTAGCCTACGCCTTTTGGGTGAAGTTTTGCATAGGGAGATTACTGGGCATGTTGAATTATTATTATTATTATTATTATTATTATTTTCAACCTTGCATTATTTCTTCAAAACGGCCCTTTCATTGTTCACATTTTACAAGTTATGACTCAAACCAATCTGAACATGTGTAAATTAAATCTATTGCTTCTTTACTTTATTAAGGTGAAGATTAGATCAGTTTAACTACGCAGCAATTTGTGCTTTGTTAAAATCTATGGAAAATCTATAGAAAAGCAAAAAAAAGAAGAAACAGTTTAAAAGGAACATATATAAATATAAAAAATCACAACACGGCATTATTAGTAATAGCATTAGCATGGCAGTATTTAGTAATATTACCACTAAATCAGTCTTTTCAAATGACTAGATTACTGCTTTCCAAAATCTCCAATAAATAGATTGCATTTAAAACAAAATAGTAGCTCATATTAATGGTAAATGTACAGGGAAATGTGACTACATTCCAGTTCTTTGATCTCTGTTGAATACATTATATAAACCTAAAAAGCATTAAACAGCATTAAACATACTGCATGACAGCTTGGTATGCAGCTGTAAGCCAACTCTACTGAGTTTGTTTAACCAAGTCTAAAAGTTTTCTTTTTAAATTTTAAATCCAAGCCTTTCAAGTATGGGGTTTAGTTTGCAGACCTTGTTTTTTAATTGGGGCCTGCCATAGCAGAGCATAGGAGAGTTCCATGCAGTCCATGGAAGGCACCTATTACTCTGCAACTCAAAATAACTGCCGCTTCCGTGCACACCCACAATATACATATATAAAAACATGAGGCTGGATCTCGGCATGCGGGCCATTACATCTGTTGGCATTTCGAGTACCCATGGCGACGTAATTATCGAAAAATGAGCCTAATTCCAATGAAAACAAATTCTAACTGACACTGTTTTGTGTCAGTTTGACTCAAAAGAGAGAGAGAATTTTGTCTCCCCCTCTGTGTCTCACTCACACATGACAGTTTTCAGAGGATTAATTACCATAGCAACAGAACACTGAGGAGGGCAGACATTTAGAACTACAAAGATGGCGGAACACCTACAGAGGGCGGCAGAGCTTCCAGTTAGAACTACAGAGACGCCACCTTGGTGGAACACTTACTACAGAAAAGTATACATGTTTTATAACCGTGGTCCCCAACCCCTGGGCCGCGGACCTGTTTTATGTATTATTTGAGTCTGGAGGATCTTTTATTTTGAAAATCATTTAACCGGATTCTCTCGGTCTTGGGCGCCAACATTGAGCCCACAAGCAGCAAAATTAGTAAGAAACAGATCAAGTAACTGTTAACTTCAGTTGTTCTAAAAATGTATGTATAAAACACAACTTCAATGAAATATTGATGCTTTAAAATTGGGCCTCCGTCTCTTTAAAAAGCCCCTTCTCTTTCTGACCCTGCCTTCAGCGCGACAGGGTTTCTCCATTAACAACTGTTCTCAGGAGCGTTAGACTGAGAAGCAGAGAAGAGTTTCCCTCTCTTACACTAGATGGTGCTCACGGTTTCATTGAAAAAGATACAGACCAAGTTTTTACAAGTTGTAGATCAAGAAAAAGAGCTTTTCAACCAAAAAGACTCATGGACACAGGTTAAACACTATGTTTTATTAAAGATGGCAGACCAATGATGGATAGGTAAATGTAAATTATTGGCCATCTTCCAAGATGATGTGTGAGGATATACACTTCTACATTTGTAGATCCTGTCAGATTCAATGTCATGAACCAACTTTCCAGCTTAGTTTGAGCCCTTGTTCTGTTTAAGACAATCCACAAAGAACTCGTTGCAAGCCACAGTCAGTGCAGCGACCAAAACCACAAACTCCTGGAAGTCCACTTCACCATCTTTGTTGTCATCTAGGCCAGTCATAATCTTCTCAACCATAGTGGGATCATTTGAACCCTTAAAATAAATAAATAAAACAAGTCATCAATCTTTTCTCAACACAAGAGACAGTAAACCTTAAGAAAAATCCATTCCAAGATCAGTTAGTTTGTACGAAGTCTGGAGTTTGAATTTCTTCACTGAGAAACAAAAAGATTAAATTATGCATTTATTACTACATTAATTTAGCACAACATACATTTTAATGTACAGATACAGTCTACTAATCATATTCATATGCATGGTCTTCATCAAGTGTATTTCAATAATGACATAGTGAATGCAATATTGTAAATAAAAAGTTTTTTAATTATATATATAATTCCTTAGACTGTCTTGTGCGTTATTAGGGCTATAAAACAAAATTGTCTCACTTTCAGCACAGCATTGTCAAGAATGTTATTACCATAATTTCCTGAATATTTAACATCTAATTACCTGGCTGCTTGTTCTGTTTCCATTTTATTTTAGGACTGTAACATCCAAGTTAAAATAGAAGACAAAAGACTGTGTCAAAGTTAAGTTTTAGCGCTTTAAAAAAAGATTGGTAGTTTTATTTTTCTTTTATTTGTCAAACCCACATTCAGGAATTCTGAGAGTTCCTCCTGGAGCATCTTCTTCAGCTCCTTCTTGTTCAACTTGTACTTGTCACCTTCGTTTCCTGAGTAGCGGTAAAAGACCTTGATAAGATCTTCCATGGCTCCTTGCAAAGTGGAAGACATTTTTGCAGTCCTGTGATGAAGGAGTAGACGACACATTAAGATTACTATTTTCTTGGTAGCGGAGGGGGAGGAGGGTAATGAACAAATAGAGAAATATGCTGCTATATTCTCTGCATATAGCACCAACAGCAAAGGAGTTAGTTAGCTGTTAGTATTAATTTGAGATCCACAGCATCCATGCACTCCAGTCTGTAGCTGAACAACTTAACCATTCAAATATAGATAATTATATTTCAACCCTTGTCGAAAAAAACTAAATCTCCGTATAATCTTAATTTCTCCAAAATTTCAGTTTTTAAACACTGAAGTTACTCTGACATGTATCTATATAGTAGTAATTTAAATGCCTTTTCACTTCAAGTTATCTTGACATGCAGCTTTAGCCAATTTTGACAAGATATCAATTATCACACGGTGGGTAAGTCGTTTTCTACAAACATTACAGCTTCCTAGAAATGCTCTGAAAACAGAAGGGAAATAATATTGAGATATTAGATTTGATTAATCAGGTGAAAAAATTAGCCTTCACATGCAAGTAATGGCAGCTGTTTTATCAATACAGATTCCAGTAGCTAGTATTTAGTATACATTCACCCTGTAAACATCACAGAAATAAAAACCCCTTAAGCGACCTTCCATCTGTATATTTAAGGCATATGAATGAGGGTCACTGATGTCAAGTAAAGTCAGAACAGGTTAACTGTCTAACCTTACATCAGCCCTTCAGTCTGACACTCGAGAAGTGGACACTGGGGTCATCTCACCTCCCATCAGCAAGAAAGACAAAGCCCAGACCTCCTGCAGGGCAACTTGCAAAGTAAAACTGATTATAAATAAATAAATAAAATCAATCGTATATATAAAAGAACATATATATATGTATTATTATATACATATAATAACATATGTTATTATATATATACATCTATATATATAATAACATGCTGGTTGATCTTAATTCCATCATTTAAACTGATTATTTCAGCCTACAACACAACAATCAACAATGGACAACTGTGAGTGTGTGTACAAACTCAGGTAACAGAGTTGAAAGTTGCTACAATGCTGCTTCTCTGAATTATGCAATATTCCTGCTAGTTATTTGCAATAATTGCGATTATTTATTCCTGACTGATTCAAAGAACAAATTAGAGTTTCTAACTGTGAAGCGCAGCGTTGGTGATAATTAAGCTCCTCAACATGAACTCTCCAGTTGCAATGGCACATAAAAAGAAAGAATAAAAAGCAGAGGAGGCAATTTACTTACTTGAATAGGGGTGCAAATAGTTCCTGACCGAAGAGTCTTCTGCTGCTGAGTTTTCCTCTCATCAGTTTATATGGGCTGTCCAAGCCACAATCAGATAAGCACCTCCCTCTGCAGAGAAGCATCGCTCCCTGCTGCACAGGTGCGTTGCAAGGCCATTTAAGGTAGTTTCTAACCAACAAACTACTTTTACTTTTTATCAGCCAATGAATACACCCAGATAAGTGAGGAGGCACAGAGCTACAACAAAGAGGAAAAAATAGAACTGCATCATATTATAATTTGAAAGCTTTATTATTATAAAAATATACATTTGTGCAATGTACTATTATGTTATTACAATATACCCTCCATATAATAAATAGTGGCGGGCCATACATTTGGTATGGGCCCTTCAGAAAGACTTTACCGATTGTATAATGTTACAAATATACAACCCACAGATACAACATACAAACAAACCACACAATATAACAAGGTCTGGTATTACAAAGGTTTGTTCAGCAAACATCAGTATTGAGTGATTGAATTTCAAGCTTCCTGCTCTTATGCGTGATTTACATCTGGGATTTAAATGCGCCCCTGGTGTGGGGCTGCTACACCCTTTCTTGCTTCTGAACCAAAATGAACATTCATGATCATAATCATGATCATGATCTGGTCTCAAGGATTATTTCAAGCTTTCCTGCTTCTGTTTAATGTTTGGAGAAATTTTGCTGCTGCTGAACAACTTGATAGCCATGTGCAAACTGAGAAGGAAGTTAAACCAGACAGTGCCTTCCAGGAGGAACAATGAGTCTGATCCCACTGAGGTAGCGATGGGATCCGGAGGGGCAGAGGAAGCTCCAAACTACACCACCTGAACTACATTCAGGCGGGTTATATTTCTAATAACCAAGAGACATTTTCAGACCCATGCAAGGTGAAAAATTATGAAATTCTTACATTATAAATATATTGAATGATCATGAACATATTTATAACTTGTAATAAGATAGCATATTGTATGATAAGTGTATTGTTAGAACAAGAACATTATCACATTGAACCAGTCCAACATAATATGGGGCTATTTTTATTTTGCCTGGGAGGCAGCTCTTCTCTTCTGGAGGGCAATAATTATTTAGAATGTTATTTTTTCCTTGCTTGAAATGTTTACAATTTTCTTAACATGAAAACATTTATCCACAGACAAGTTTATTTTAGAGATTTTACCTTTGGAGTTAATCTTAATCATTTTATAACAAGATTTATGCTCCGATATTATTGTAGTGGGGTTCTCTTAAATTAAATCACAAGGCAAACTTTTCAATGAATTACTAAAGTATGACATCAATTTATAAAATGACTCATTTCATTATATGTCCTGTTTTGCAAATGGCTTCCTTTAATTTGCAACATAGGCGACTTTTAATGCTTCACTTAAGGATACAGGGTGCTGTTCAAACCCTTAAACATTTGCATCTGCATCAGTATTTGCATCACTGGCCTCTGTGTAAAGGTTTCATATGCATTTCCATATTTTCATTTTATAACAGGAAAACCAAACTACAGTGGAGCTGAGATCCTTAACAAGAATGCTGTTAAAACAAACACGGCCAGTGAGGTCATTTATGCAGCTTTCCATTTGCTGCTATGTCCTTAAAAGTCATGGAAACATATACATACCCTTTTTTTAATGGTTTAACATATCACATTATATTACAAAAATAACCTGAATAAGATGTACAGTAAGGTATATTTCTATCTTGATATTTTTTGTAAGTATTCAGTTCAATTTAAGTCATGTATTGTCCAAGTATTAAATCAACTAAAGTATTAATACATATCAGAATATGCTCTATATGCATTCAATAAATCTGCAGTTGTTCATTGTTTTTCCATAAATAAATAAAAACTAAAAAGAAAAACTCTGCTGATGGGTTTCAGAGAGCTAAGGTTGCTTTAATAACAGTGTTCAGCTAATGTCTGTTATTGAGGCTGAAGAATATATAATCTTAATTTCAACAGTTTTTATCAGGTATGACCAGTTTGTTGACCAGTACCAGTTATTCTAGCAAACATTGATACCAAGTATGGGTAGGTGCTAAGTCCTGCTGGAAAATTAAATCCCTATCTACATGAAGCTTGTCAGTAGAAGAAAGTGCTTTAAAATGTTGTGCAATTGGATTTGATCTAGATTAGTATTATATATGAATTATAGATTTATTTTTCTTTGTATAACACATATTCAATTTCTGGCAATTTCACACATCACAAGTTACTTTTCTGACTGAGAAACAATATTTTTCCATCTGCTGAACTTGCTGTGGCATTTGGAGGTCAAGTGTACAAATGACAACAAGGGGGAGCCAGTGAGTCAAAATCCAGAAAACAGAGACAGGTCTTGTGTGCAATCCGCGGTGAAAATCTGCAGCCAGATCCAAATCAGTTTCACGGGGCTTACGACTCACGTAATCAATCATGTTAAGATTGTAACTTTCAGTTTAATCGACAGCTGCTGTTTAAACAACAACAACAAAACCCTAAAGTAAATTATTAAATAAACCTGGTCTCAGGCCCGGCGGCATGGACAGGCATTGGGGGGCATTGCCTGTCCACAGAGTCAGTGTTTAACTGAATTTTTAACTGTGCTTATTCTTCTCAACCTGGACAACAACTACAAATACTTGTAAATGAATTGTAAATATTTCATTCCCATCGGGGAACAGATTATTTCAGACAGCTGAAATATTTGGTTCCCCCCAGGTAGCTTCGGCAATTAAAGAGCAAATATTTCCAAATCTACAGAATTTGTTGTCCACGATGAGAGAAATAAACAGAGTTAAAGGCTTGCTGGTAAATTAATATTTTCCCACATTATGGAGGGGCAACAGATGATTTGAAACACCTGGATTATTTTGTTCCTTCCAGGTAACTTTGGCAAATAAATAGCGAATATTCCCAAATCTACAGTACCCTATTTGTTAACCATGATTAGAGGAATGAACATATTTAAATACTTGCTGGTAAATTATTTTTTCCCATGTTATGGAGAGGGAACAAAACATTTAAAACAGTTGCAATACAGAATAAACATTAGTAATGCTTATATTAATTCTTATATTATAGGTCTTACATTAATTCCTTTGTATTTTGTTTCTTTATTCTTGCATGCAGTTTTTTTTGAGTCTATTTGATTTTGGTTTTGTAAATTGGTATTATTTTCTATTTTCCCTTATTATTTCCTATTTTCCCTTACTCCTTAGTCCTATTCAAGTCTTACATGAGTACAATATACTCTACCCACCTCTAATGATGTTCTATGACACAATAAGGAGTTCATGGCAAAAATTTTGTTTTCTACATGTTAAATTGTTCCTTAGGACAGTGTCTTAAAATTTAACTGCTCTTGAATTCAAACCACAACCCTACACTGTTTCACTTATTTAAATAAAGAAAAACTCTTTCATATTTTTATTTATTGACAAAATTGAAAAGTGAAACAAAATAGCAACAGTCTCTTGTAAACAAGCATCACACAAACCTTTTCCAAGTACAAAATTTTACTTCAACACTGCATAGTAAGGATTATGAATGTCTAGTAACATACAAGCCTCTGGAGTCAGGCACATTCTGCATTTAAGTATTTGAATGTATTTAAATTATCTCCATCAAAATGTAAACAGAACTGATTTCTTATATACCTTTCTCTCACCACAAAGTGAGAAAGTGGTGGGTCCTGCTATCAACTTGATGTTATCAAGATGGACAAGTACTTGCCAAAAAGACAATGTGGAAATGTGATAAGTCGCATTATATTTTGATATTTTGAATTGCTTTGATCTTGTAGTTCAATTTCAGTTCTGTGAATAATTTCACTTTGAAATTCTTTTTTGTTGCCCTTAAGATGTTTGTCTACTTCTGGTATCCTTTCTTCAACAACGGGCCCAAACTCTCAAGAGTTTTAATAAACTCCTGAGAATCGTTCGGATGAGTTTCTACTCCTGATGCTGTTAGTCCCCTCACGAGTCATTGTGGGTTTACCCAAAACACTCCTCAGCTGTGCCCAGAAAAATGGCTGCTGGTTGACCTGTTGGGGCCACTCCAGGTATGTTTTGGTACGCAGCATCTTTTTGAGCTTGCAATATTTGCTGGGCAAAGAACTTGGCTCAATGGGCTCCTTCAGCACCAGAATGACATCACTGAAGGTCTTTCCCATCGCTCTCTGCTGAGCAAAGTACAGCTCGTAGTTGCACCATTCACTGTTCACAAAGTGCCGGGAAAGGACAAAAATAACCTGTAAAAGATAACACTAAATTTAATAAACTCTTGATTAAGAGAAATGTGGTTTAACAAAATTACAGAAATAATGTAGCAAATAAAAATACATGTTCTGACTTCTGGGCCTAAGGTATTTGATTTTGACAAATCTGAATATAAATACAATGCAACATAGGCTAAGTGCTTGGATAGTTAGCTCCAAGATAGCTGCTTAACAAGCATAAAGCTTACAGTTTGCCAACTGTAAATTTAGAACATAGTCACCTTAACATGAGTGATAGCTAGTACTTCTTTAGTTTCTGTAGAATGTGCGAAGATTTTTTTTGACTGAACATAATTATGAATTACTCAGTTTGCATGTGTTTTGATTGAATGCCACACAGAGAGAGAGAGAGAGAGGGGGGGGGCAAACAGCACTGTGGTCCTTCCAGCTGAAGAAAACTGTGGACTCTCCAGTACTTTCTCTGGCATCGTCTTAAAATAAGTGCTGCCAATTGGTAACAAACCAATTGGTGAGTAATTACCTGTTGCCATTTTTTTTTTTAGAAAAATCTGGAAGCTGCAGCACACTGAGCTCTAATCATTGCCAATTCATGAAATGTGACTTTGACTACCTGATGTCTAAAACTGTGAAGGGCTGCATTAATAATTTTAATAAGTAAAATTTCAAAAATATGAGCAAATCAACTAGCTTGTGACATTGCTAAACAGTTTTCACATTCTTTGATCCAAAGCATTTTTTGCTGATAACAAATCTGCCTGGTCACCTTGTTTCTTGCAAAGCTATTAAGAAGCAGATAAGGATTTTATTTTTTATTTTTACTGTTCTTAGCTGAAATCAAAAGTACTTTCTCTTACCTTACGACTGCTTTCAATGTTCTCAATTATGTTGTCAATGATCCATTTTCCTGGCATAAAGTCCCGCTCATGAATACACAGACGATAGGGGTTCTTGTTGTTCTCCAAACAGGGTAAGAGCTGGTCCCTCACCCAGTCAGCATCTGAGTGGCTGTAGGATATGAAGGCATGATAATTGAAGTTCCCAACGTCCCTTGCTAGATTTTCCTTGTGCGCTCTGTATTTGGCTTGTATGATCTGATACGTGGCTCTAGTGTACCATGGGAGGTCAAAAATATAGCAAATTAGAACAAATATCAAGATCACTACGGCAGTGGTTGCAACAGAAATGATGATAACAAGTCTGATGTCACACGCTACTTGACCAGGAAAATATTTGGATATTGAGGTATTGAGGAACGGTTCCGGGTGATAGCATCTGTAATTCAATGGCCAGTCAGTGAGATTGACCTTTCCAATTGCGATGGTGTCCTGGACAAAAGCGTGAAGCTCACAAGTGCAGTGGTAAGGATTGTTTCCTGCCCTGAGCTGAGACAGTTGAGGCATATGATGAAAGGATGCCTTGCTTATCAATCCAAATGAATTTCCATCCAAAGCTAAAAACTGAAGAGATGGGGACTCCCACTTAGATGGGATGAACTTAATTTTATTCCCACTCAGTAACAGAATTTTTAGGTTTGTGGCTTTCTTAAAGTAGGTCAAGTCCAGCTGGTCCATGTTGCAGTCGGACAGATCCAAGTAAGAAACAGTGGTAGGTAGACAGTGAAATGCTTCGCTTGAAAAGTAGTTGTGGTGTGCAATGAAACGAGTTATATTTTGTGTCCAAACACAGTGTCGACTTTCTTCTGCAGATCCCAGTTTGTTGTTGCTGAGATCCAGTACCTGCAGCTTCCTGAAGTGCTTTATCAGAGACGATAGGTCTTCTAGATTGGTCAACTCATTGGTGCTTAGGTTGAAGGTGAGAAGATTTGGCATGGACCCTTTGTAATTACATCGCTTGTTGTAGAAAACATCATCATTTAACCGATTGTTTGAAACATCTAATAATTCCACACCTTCCATCTCAGCCCAGGAGTCACAAGGCACACTGCTGAAATACACATACTGGATAGACAGCTGCTTTATTCTCTTGAACCAGGTGAAGCGCCAGTCAAATCGCAGCACATCAGGATTGCTGATATACCTGTAAAAAATTCAGATTTACTTAGAATTTTATTAGTACCTTCAGATTCATCACCCTTGAGCTAACTCAAATTTTGCAACATTAAGAACAAAAATGTAAATATGTATTTCAATGGCATTTTATATGATAGATCAACTCAAAGAAGAACAAATTTGTAAGGTGGTGTGCATTTGCATCACCCCAGCATTTTGTCATTTTTGTAATTCTTTGAAAAAAGAAAACACAAGTCATTATGCTCCAACCATCTTGTTTCTTCAGGTATTACTGCCTATTTAACATCTTCATAAAATGTCTTCTGTTTTAATTTATTATAATCTGCTAGGGCTTGGGATTCAATTGGGCAAATGTTTTGATACCTAATGCAGCTACAGTTCTTACTTCTCTGTGACAGTAAAGAAGATGTCAGCGATGATATGAAAGGTCGGGCTTTTGACTGTCAGCATAATCTAATTTTAGTCAATATATTAACAAACATTTCATAATGCCAACTTAGTTTTAGATTTTCCAACATTTTTTTTAACATTACATCTGTGCATAGTATTTGAAAACACTTACCAAAGATCCAAGTTATCCAGACTCAGCTTGGTTATGCTAGAACCTGCTCCACTGTCGACAAATGTTGGTGAACGGGCAAAGTCGATGTACTGAAGTCTAAGCCGTTTGATGGGAGTCACTTGTAAGTTCAGTAATGCCATCTTCAGGAGATTTTCGTTGAACTTGCCTCTGTGAAAGATGAGCTGAAATGCTCTAATGTCTTTTAAGTTCAGGAAAATATCTTCATCACCCATGTAGTATGTGAATTCAAACAGGTTGCGGAATTGAATGGCACTGAGTGTCTTGTTGGCGAGATCACGTAGCATATGATGGAGAGCATTCGGTCGTTGATCGATCGCCATGTCAAAGCCCATCTGTTTTGTGTGGATGACCTCTAAGCTTCCTGGCTCGTAGTAACTTAAATTAGAGGAGCACTTGATGGCAAAAACTTGTAACTGGATGTTTTTTAGGGGCTGAAAATCATTTTTCTTTAGTCCCATCACCAAAGGGCCTCCCAAGGACAGAACTTTGAGTCTGACTAATTTAGAGAAACTGTCTGCTAAAGTTGCATGTCTATAAAGATTATTTGACATGGAGAGCTCCTTCAGATTGAGGAGGGATGTCAGAGGTGAAGCAGGAATTTCATGCAATGAGTTATTAAAAATGTTGAGATGCTCCAGTAATGGGTTATTTTTAAAAGTCTCATTGGCAATGTGTGAAATGTTGTTGTACTGCAGTAGAAGGATGCGAAGCTCAGGAAAGTTCTGGAAGTCAGCTGCACTGATAACATGAAGCCCATTATAAGAGAGGTCAATGCTTTCAAGTGTAACTGGAAGTTGTCTCCATGGAACGAAATCTAGCTTTCTTCCCTGACAGTCTGCTGACAGACCAAAGTTGTAAATCCGACATGGTCCTTCATCGGAGATAAATGTGGAAGGTGAAGATGGATCTGGTGAAAATTGAGATGACACAGCTCCAAGAAGGAGAACACCGACACTGATCAACTCACCAATCATGGTTACAGATCTGAAAAAGAAAATAAAAACATTATTTAACTTTCAGCTTCAAGCAGAAATGATCAAAATGATTTTTGAACAATGGCATGTTTTTTCAATATTTTCTTTCAAAAGACTAAGAAGAAATGATTAAAATTTAACTGGGATTAAAGGTCAAAACTGTTCCTATCTCAAGTAAATTCTAACAGAAAATGAATCTGTTGTTATCTCAGCCACTCAAGCACTCATTACGCCGAGGTGAGTGAATCTTCATCAATGAAGACAGAACATCTGCATAGTAAGGCATGGAATGAAATAATGTAATCATGGCATCAATGCTGCCAAAACTGTGAGTATTTACATCAATTTCATAGCATTGTTGACATCATGTCAATAAAATTTGAGTGATTCAGATGGAGATTAGATAACATATGCCTCAGTACCAGTTGATTTAAAAATATAATGCTGGATCATTGTTTGATATGCCATGCAAAAGCAAATAAACCTTTAAATTGATAATCCTTTAACTGACTTATTAATTTATCTAATGGATTTGGTTTTCTGAAGTCACTGTATTTCAAGGGGGGAAGGGCTTTATTTCCTCCCGTCTTAATTTCTTCCCACAATTTAAGAACAAACATCTTCTGCCTGTACTTCTTTGCACACTGACATACAATCACATGCACAGCCGCTGTCACACACAAAAACAAACACATATAGCACATTTGGTGGAATCACACCATTACATGAACACACAAGGATCATGCAACAAGGGGCAAGCACAACTATAAACTACAGTAGACACATTATTTCTGTCTCATTTTTATTTATTTATTTGCTAATTTATTTTAAGCTAGTTTTGTCTTTATAATTGTTCTCTAATTTACTGTGTGAGCAACAGTAAATCTGCATCTGACACTGCAAGGCAATCAATTCCAACATGTCTCGGCTCTGGTTGCCTACTTATCTCAGCAGACAATACAGTACACAAAAAAATTCTTCTTTTATATGTATGTTTTTCCTTTCATTTTTGTCACTGTTTTCTGTGCAACTTTTAAAATTTCCATGTATGTAAAAGTATTAAAGAGAATCAAAATAATTTAGTAAAGTTCACTTACAAAAACAGACAATTACCTGTGTTTGAAAAATACAGAAATATGTTTTTGTTCTAAATGTTTTCTATTTAATTATAAAGGTAAAAATCGTGTGCCATTATTTGTCTGGATTAAATGTGTAATCAGTTTGTTAAAATCTGAAACCAATTTTTAACTGTGCATTTACTGAAATTATCTTGTAACACACATCTTCTGGAAACCAACAGTGTGTTAAATATAATCAATTTGCGGACACAAATATGATCAGACATACTCACTCATCCAGGCGTTGTTCGCTGTAAAACACTTACCCTGCTTTAAATCACTGAAGACTCTATTTGCTGTCACTTTTAATTAATCCTGTGCTCAACCTACACTGATACTGAGATGCTAAAAAATTGTTTTGTCCTCACGTGAAGGAAAAATAAAGCTTTGTGATAACCTCCTGAACAAACAGTGTTCGTTTTATTGGGTCCAGGAGTGACACAGCTTGAGTAAACACTTCTGCCTGGATGGGGTTGTTGCAGAATAGAACTGGAACCATAATAAAAATGTGAGTCATTTTGTTGGCTGGACCACACACAGACACAAAAATATGATAGACTAGTAACTCTTTTCAAAGAGTCCGTTAAAGTATTATTGAAAAATCCTAAAACATTGTGGTATGTTGAGCAAATTGTAGATATTACTTATAGCCAAGAGTTTTAAATTCCTCTGAATTATATATATATTATATATTATATATATATAATATATATATATATATATATATATATATATATTATATTATATACATACAGTACAGACCAAAAGTTTGGACACACCTTCTAATTCAATGGGTTTTCTTTATTTTCATGACTATTTGTAAGGCAAGAAATCCCACTTATTAACCTGACAGGGCAGGTTGACCTATGAAGTGAAAACCATTTCAGGTGACTACCTCTTGAAGCTCATCAAGAAAATGCAGAGTATGTGCAAAGTAGTAATCACAGCAAAAGGTTGCTACTTTGAAGAAACTAGAATATAAGGGGTATTTTCAGTTGTTTTACACTTTTTTGTTTAGTGCATATTTCCACATGTGTTATTCATAGTTTTGATGCCTTCAGTGTGAATCTACAATGTCAATAGTCATGAAAATAAAGGAAACTCATTGAATTAAAAGGTGTGTCCAAACTTTTGGTCTGTACCAAAATATACATATATATATATCTATATCTATAGATACTATATATATATCTATATCTATAGATATAGATATATATATATTTTTTTACATTAGGTGTTTGCTTGAATTACAGCTAGACTCACACAAAGTCTTTAATAGCTACTGTAAGTATCTATTAAATTTTCAGTTGTTAAATGTGTCAAAATAAATATATATATTTATTATATACATACGCCTGCGCCTCCTTTATTATATACATATATTTTTCCACTGAATTAATCTCATATTGCTTCCTTACGAGCTGTTTTTCCTTCTTTTTTATGACATCATACGGGAATAGATTTACTGCTTCATTGATTACTCATCTTGTCAGTTCTGAAGTAAGCATCTGCTTCTTACTGTTGATCAAATTATCAGACAATATGTTTACAGGAAAGTGAAATTACCTCACATAAAGTCAATGCAGGGCAAACACTTTGTGGTATCACTTGCTACTATCAAAAGTGATAAAAAGTACTACAAAAAGGAAAATTATAATAAATTTGTTTGGCTGATGGTCAATTCTCTTGCTGTCATTCCCATTTTAATAATATTGTATGAAATATATCTTGCTCTAAAATAATATACAATATCTGCATTCAGCTGTAGATCATATTCATTCTAATCTACAGGTATATGAATTCAAATTGGTCCCATTTCATCTTGTGTTAATTATAGAGTGTTTGTTACATCTTATTATCTTATTTATAACATATGCCAGCTAATAAAGTTATAGTCTTTTTTGTGACAGTGGGTGTAGTAACCAAAGCTCTCCTGCAGGGGAAGTGTTGAGCTGTTCAGCTATGCAAAGACTTTGCTCTTCTGTCATTCCTGACCAGCATAATTACAAGTGAGTGTCCATGCATTTTACATGGGATATTATCCATTTGAAGTCTTTTCACATAGTTTAAAGAATATGTGGTTATTTTTAACAAACAACTCTCCTTTTTTCAGACCGATGTATCTTTGGAAGAGTGTTTTTCAATGTTGGTCCTCAAGACACCTTGCTTTATGTGTGTTGAAGCAGGGGAACATCTGAGACATTTTTGATTTGTTTTGTGTGTGCATGCATGGGTTCTCTCCAGGTACGCTGTCCATAAGTATCCATGTTAGATTAGTTGGCCACCCGAGTCACCACTGAAGTGCGTTTGTGCAAGTCTGGTTGTGTTTCTTGTGTCGCTCTGTGTCAGACAGGTGACTTATCCAAGCCGTAACCCTTAATGGATTTAACAGCTATAAAAAATAATGGATGCAAGTGGTTATTATAAAAATGTATTCATTCAATATCAACTTTGGAATATTTAAGCTTTAACAAGTTACACTTTAAATAAAATCTACTTTGTTTTTTTTTTTTCTTTTTCTTTTTTTTCCCAGAAATTAAGCTTAACTAGCTTACTGCACTAAATAAGAAGACAAAAAGTTTCAAGGCAAATATTTTTCAGTTCCTGTTGTATTCAGTTTTTAATTCAATGGTTTTAGTTCCAGGTATGGAAAAACAAGATTCATGGAAAAGGTATGCTCTGTAAGTGGCTTGGCATTAATCTGACACGATGTCTGTTTTTGTCAGGGTCTGCTTTATTGATTTTTGTGCCTGACTTGTTCACAAAAGAGAAAATGCTCCTGTTCTTTGGTTTGCAAGCCTATCTGCGACAGGCATGTGCAAAAGAACGCTGCAGTTGATATCTCTTTATTTCAGGTTTAAAATAGGTGTTTGCTACTGAGGTCAGGTGTTGCAGACATAGTTATATGGGTGTGCCGTGGTGGCGCAGGGGATAGTGCGACCCATGTTTGGAGGCCTTGAGTCCTCGACGCGGCTGTCGCAGGTTCGATTCCCAGACCCGACGATATTTGCCGCATGTCTTCCCCCCTTTCCTGTCAGCCTACTGTCATATAAGGGACACTAGAGCCCACAAAAGCCCCCCTGGAGGGGTAAAAAAAAAAAAGACATGGTTATGTTGTGATAAACATAGAAAACATAGGGGATTGTATTAAGATCAAATTTTTTCAAGTTCAGTTTTGCTCATTTTCAAGCTTATGAAGCAGAACAAGGAAACTCCATGAGACATATACTGTAGATATATTAGCTTTTTTCATGTCTGAAAAATAGTGATGAGAACCTTGTCCATCTTAAATACTGATAAAAGAAGATAACATTGAAGTTTGATTCGCTGATGAAAGGGGAAACATAAATTCAAGCTATTTTCTACACCCATATAATCCTTGTGGGGTCAAAGAGGGCCTGGTGCCTATCTGTGTGGGTCACTGGGCGAGAGGCGAGTTACACCTTAGACAGGTTACCAGTCCAAAACAGGACAATCAGCCCCACAGACGCACCTTAAAGGAACTTAATACGGATTACTGGAGAGAATACCCAAGAATGCACAAGTATAACTTGAAAACTTCATGTAGAAAATATTACCTCAGGACGTTTTGTTGCAACACCATGCAGGACAAGAAAAGAAAACTGAAGAATATTATAACTGAACTCATGCTCTAGAAATATGTTCCCTGGTCTATTTAGTGTTGGTAAAAAAAAGAAAAGACATTTATTTGAAATAGTATTTAGAGAATATTCAAATATTTTGTGAAAAAATATTTTCTGCATCCTCCATCCAAAATCATTAGCACTTTAAACTTGAGACAAGCAGAGCTGAGTGTTTGGTCCAAATGCAAACAGTTTGGATAAATTGTTGGAGCAAATGTACTCAACCAGTAGCTTAGGAATTGTGTGAGGGGAAACATTGATACAAGTGTTTTTATTTCCTTTTATTAAAATAATTAACATGTACAGGGTGAATGAACATCTTATATATCACCAATCATCAATTGTGAGAGAAAATCACATTGCACACTTTTAAATATCTGATTTGCATTTTATTGCACTGTTGTTGTTTTAGGTACATCTGTTATTTGTTAACTTAATTAGTGAATTTCATCATGGATGTAGAGTTGACAAATGTGCAGCTGACATGTGATGCAATCGTGTCAGTGTGGATCAAATTCTTAGAAATGTTTCTGACACCCTGTCGACCACCGGGCAGTGTGTACAGTACATAATAAAGCACCAGGGAGTGACTTGAGAAAATTTTAGTACAAAATCCTGTAGCAGCATAAACCAAACTTTAAAATAAAACACAGTACTCTAAAACTACACTGTTCCCAGCAACTACAACTACGCTGTAGCCAGCAACTGATTTGCCGGAAATGCAAGAATAAGAAACAAATGCTTCATAAATGATTAAACTGTTATATACCTGACATGGTAAGAAATATGTCATTCTTGAGAGTCCAGATCTCTGTTAATGCATCAGTTATCTAGTTGTCAATAGCCAGTGGCAAACAGTTCTTGGGTTGACATGTTTTTGCAGTATTATGTCGCCAGGCCAGCTTCCCCTCTTAAAGAAAAAAGATTAAATAAGGCTGCAGACCTATGTCACTGATGTTCTGTATCCTGGTTTATTGAGGCTCTGTGTTTACATACTATCCACAAACACAGCTGCGCTTACATTGGACCGGTGGACACTGAAAAACTGAGCTTTCAGGTAGTGATGTTCATCCTGTACAGCAACAGAGGCTCAATATGTTTATGGGCTGAAGTTCTTCCTTTCATATCAAGATGATTGTTGAAACAATTTTTTACACGGACATTTTAACACCAAAATAAGCTTTTAACTGAATCATTCAATACTGGTTCTGGTTTTCTGTTTGGCGTTGATGTCTTACTTGACTCTGAACCTCTGACCCATTTACAAATCTTTTTAAATATTTAACAAGATTTCTCTCAGAATTGCTCTGTACTTAACCAGTTTAACTATCTTTCTATCAACTCTTATCAGTGTCTGCAGATGTACTGTAGCAAAGCATCTTCTCATTGCTATACTTCCACCTTCAGATTACAGGATGGGTATGCTCAGAGTGATATCCAGTGTTAGTTTTTCATCAAATTTTAGTCTCATGTTGCCAGAGCACCTTCTTTCACATGCTTGTTGTGTCCCCAGCATGGTTTGTGCCAAACGTTAGACACAACTTTTTATTGCTTTCTCACAGCAATAGCGTTAATCTTGCCATTCTTCTATAAAACTCAGGTTTGTTGTGTGCATGGCTAAGAATTATCTTGTCAACATATTTTCTATCCTAACCTATGAATATCTGCAGCTTCGTTAGTTACTATTTATCTCTTGGTTGCTTCTCTGATGCATTTAGGCTACGTCCTTATAGATTTCTGTATGTTTTTATTTTCAGAAAATAAATGAACGCTTTTTCCAACATAGTCACCATCAAAATGACTTTTTAAAGCTGCACTGATAGCTGCACTGCAGCTGACTGCTTTAATAATCTTTATTTAAGATTAAGATCTTTATTTAAGATTTCCTGTTTTTAGACAAGTAAATGAAAAAAAGAGTAAAAAAACACAAGAGATGTGGTACCTTTTGCAAGATTCTGTGTATGTCTCTAGTTTACATTGCAGACTTAGTGTCTGGTATGCCAGAAAATAATTAAAAGTTTCATTGCCTCTTACTGAAAAGTATCACTGTGTGCAATGAGCCAAAGCAGCTTTGTTCCAAAATATAATGTTTCACTGCCTCATTGTTACCATGACAAAATAACAACTCTTCTCAGGTTACATTTTGTCATCAATTTTCATTACATTAATTAACTTGTGAAATGGGAGTAACTACGTATATCTATGCCTCTTAATGTTATTTCTGTCTTTAGCTGCCAGAGCTCTGCAGTTGCACAGTCTGGCTCATTGTTGTGGCTGATAGCAGTGATTTAATGAAAATTGCCAGTTCAATTTGTTGCACCTGGGCTCATTCTATTTTGACAGCGGAAAATCCCCCTGAAGAAATGTCTATTAACATTTTGGGGTTTGTTTCTGGACACTCTGGACAGTTTTTTAAACTCTTTCACAGCAAAAATTAAAAAAACGCAAACAGCTAATAAAAGGGAAGAGAAAATTTCAAACTCAGGTTTACACCCTATAAAAAGAAAAAGTTCCCATGTAATTTGACTCATCATGGGCCATATTCCCAGTAAACTTTAGAGTGGCGCAATAAAATCAGCCATGTTCTCTACATGCCATCTCAATAAAGTCAAGATTTAAACGTAACCTTTTATTATTTATCTCTGTATCAAACATCTATATAATTCTGCATACTTTCTGCCCAGGTCCCCTTTGCAAATGAAGTCTAGACCATAATGTGATTTTAATCTAGTTAAATAGAGGATATTTTTAAGCTAGAATGAATTGAAACTTTATGGACATTATGTAGGAAGTATAAATGTCTCCTTACAAGTATCTAAAATGATGGGATGTTAGACATTTTTTGCTGACTTTTGAAATAGCATTTGGAAATAATGCCTATGTTTCAGCAGTGCCCAAATGTGGGATACAAGTAGGTGCTTGTCTTTCTGACTTTTCTTTATATTGTGAATTTCTCAGTTTTTGTTTTTATTGGGTGCTTTAATCAACTCATGCTTTGTACCAACTTTGTGCCAAATACACCTATTCAGAAATCAGGCAACCAATCAGTCAAAATGTTTTTCTCTAAAAAGGTAGTCTTGTCATCAGTAGCATGTCTTCATCATAAGAAATATCCAAAGTCTTTCCTGAATGAGCAGAACAGATGTGGATGGAGGAAGTGAAAATGGCAAACCTCTTTTGTTGGCAAGATTGAGGCAATCTTGAGCAACACAGTCTTTAACTGCAAGTTACTCAACATGAGCTGCCCATAAAGGGTAAAGTAGTGTTTGCTGTCCACTTTGTTATTGAACATAATGCTTGTAAGCCGGTCAATGCAGCTAAGTGACACTGTATTCTAACAGAACAGACTAAAAGTCAATTATGTAATCAATAAATTGACCACCATCTGCTCTGTCACCTGTAGTTGTACATTACTTCTAGCTGGCCCATTGCAATTAACATTTCCGGTAGCTGAACCTCTGATAACTTCTATTACCAGATGAATATGGGCACAGAATATTATTTTACTTATTATCTGTAAATATAATTTTAATCAAACATAAATCTACTGTATGTTTAATTGAATTTGTGCTTGGTTATTTTTATACTTGCACAATTCTTCAGCAGATCTTAAGGTTCATCAATTGCCCAAAAGTCTAATGCTTTTGCTATGAAGATTAGAATCCTGTAAATCATCACATACTCAAGGGTAATTTAATTAAAGCTGTCACACCAATGTGTTTTATATATGGCTGGTAAGCATATGGGCACGGTAAATTTTGAAAGGAAGCAATAGAAAATAAATTAGTAAAATGATTGGGAGGAAAACATGCAAAGAATTGCCAATGCAACATCTGCGCATGCTTTTGAGTTCTCTTGAGCCAGCACACAAGGGATAGACCCCAACTATTAATAAACTCAATCTTCAGTTTGATTTGACCAGCACACTCTTAAAAGCATTTTTCATGCCGCAATGCACTGCTTTGACAAAACATGCTCAGACAGAATATTACAGCGCTATTACAAATCTACCTTGTAGTAAACTTCCACTTCAGAAAGTGTCTGACAACTCCCTTTTTGTCATGATAACAGGCAAGGTAGCCTATGCAGAAAAATCAACGTCATCAGTGTGAAATCTGTCATAGCTGTGAGATACTTTCTAAAACTTTAAGATTAGTTTTCTAAATTATGCAAACAAACTAAATCAGATACTACTTACCAGGTAGTCTGACTCTTCCCTTCAGTTTTTAACCTGTGGTGTGGTAAAGAATCAGGTTATTAGTGACTCAACTCTGGAGGAGTTAGCCTGGAGCTGTTCTGTTCTGTCAGCTCACTTAATTTTTATATCTCCCTCTCACACCCCCTCCTACTGCATGTCTTTCACTCTCCCCCAGTCTGTGTGCGAGTTGCTCAGGAATGTAGGAAATACCAGTGGAGGAACTGTTTTTCTTCCTTCCCACTGTTCCAGATTTTACTAAGAGTGAGCTTTATCTGGCAAAATGTAAAGGTATCTGTTGCAATACTTTCTGAAAGTCAGTGTTAACCAAAATGAGACTTTCCACACTGTTTACTAAAGCTGTCAGGGCTTAAAAAATGTGGTAAAATATTAATTAGCTTACTTATTAAAGCTTATTGAGAACTGAATGTGCAAAACATTGCAACCCTGCATGAATTTTCACATGTTTATTGAACTCAATAACCATGTGAAATGTTTCTGGGCATGTGTTTAAGTCAGTTTTATGTAATTTACTTCTCTGCTTTGTGATATATCCCCTGTATTTGTTATCTTAGCCAGGTTTTTGCGAACGAGAACTCAATGAGACATAAATGGTCAAAGATAAATGAATTGCTATGGATATAATATGAAACAGAGGTTATAAATATGGATAAGTCATACTACTATATCTAAAGGAATTACTGGAAAACTTTGGGGCCTCTGGGTCTTAAAATAGGAAAAATGGGGTCAGGGTATTCTGTTCACATGACAAGACATAGCCACAAACATGACCCACATCTGTGGAAAATATGAGTAGACATAGCATATTGTGCAGTTCTGAAAAACTGCCTCTATTCTGCCTCTGTGGAAACCAGTGTTAAATAACAGGAAAATCAGTGTTGTATAGTAACGAAGTAAAAATACTTCACTACTTTACTTAAGTATATTTTGGAGTACTTCATACTTTCCTCGAGTATGAAAATTTTTGATGACTTTCACTTTTACTTCACTATATTTCCGAACTTAATTGCGTACTTTTACTCTGATACATTTTCAATGTGTGGTTTAGTTACTCGTTACAAAAAAGCGAGAGAGAGAAACGTAAGTGTTTTGATCCCACCTACTGATTAGCAAGTAGCAAGTAGGCTACCGAACAAAGTCGGTAGCCTGCTTGCCTGGGCTTGTTCATCACCACCAATAGGATACACCTGTTTCGCTTCTCCCATTAAACACAAAGCAAGTCTCGCAATCAGCAGCAGCCACATGGAGGAGGAGACGGAGACCACAACGACTGCAACTACGTCGGACACGGCTCCAGGGGGACCACCAGCTGGTGATGAGAGCCCATGGCCTTATTTAAACACAATACACTCTTTCGTGGGTGTTAAAGATTTTGTCGTAGCGCATGCAGTTTATGTTATTCCTGCCCGAAGATGTGGAAATTCTATCTTACAAAAACTCCCCGTCCAACTTGAAGAAACACATCGAGGTAACGTCTTATGAAATGGTTATAATCCTCCTGTTTCAGTATCTATAGCTTGGTCACTAGGCACTATTGTGAAATCTTGACCATAAATGAACTTTGTTTGGCATTGTTTCAGTTCCACACGTGGTGTATTTAGCTTAGGCCTAATGTTGACTGTAGCAGGCTACCTAGACTCCTCTGTTCAAGGGGGGACAGAAGCCATAGCGATAGCAATTTAGACTAAATTTAACGAATATAGGAAAGGCATGCAAGTTCAAAACCAGGTTTACAGATGCCAATAAGCTGCATTTCCCTCCCAATTCTTTTTTTCTTTTGCATAATGACCAGTTGTGTGCACCACCTACTGACTGTAGCATTGACTGATTCACTGATTTGTGAAGTAGAGTAATCGTAACAGTTCTTTTTCTTCATGTTGGCCGCATTTTCTGTACTATTTATTTTTCTCATTTTCAGCACTGACCTTACTTGAAGGGAAAACTTAAGGCTTACAAAAACTTTGTATTTTCTGTCCTGGAGGGTATACTAAGAAGCTGGTTCAGTTGTAAAGCAGGTTAAGTTAACCTTGTGCTATAGGTAAAGCACCTAATTTTCTTAACTAAATGATGCCTGCAGGTATATCTATTAGCAGGTTTAATTTTGCCTGCACTTGGTTGGGTACATTATTTTAAGTGTATTTGACAAGTTTACCAAAATATAAAAAATGTCATTCAAACTGCATTTGCTTTGTTTTACTTTTTACTTGTACTTTTCATTACATTACTTGAGTACATCCATTTTTACAGTAATTTCCATACTTAAGTACAAGAAGTTTCAGATACTTTAAGACTTTAACTCAAGTAACATTTCAGTCAGTGACTTCGACTTTTACCAAAGTCATATTTTGGAGAGGTACTTATACTTTTACTTGACTCTGAGATTTCAGTACTTTATACAACACTGAGGAAAATATCCAGAAGGTTCACAAAATTCAAACAATGCATTATCTACAGTATCAAGAGTGGATGTTACTCATTTCAGATTTTACTCTTTGCACAGGTTCTACAAAAACATCTACGAGTACAACCGAAATTCTTCTAAGCAAGTGTCAACAGCTCTCTCTACCTGACGGCAATCAAAGAAATAACTGAAGCTGTTATTTTTGGTTGAATAACTCCAGATTCTTTAAATGACTAGCAAAAGCTAATGAATGCAAAAAGGTGTTTACATAAAATATGTAAATACATTATACATGCATTATACATATATATATATATATTTTTTTTTCTTTGTAATCCTATGTTATAAGAATCTCCTTGCTGTTTCAGTGCTGAAAGTCTTGTTGCATTCTATCATGACTTTTTCTCAACATTTAGGAACATATAAATATTTTTTCTTTTTTGCTGAGCAGGGCTCCAGGTTGATCTCCGTGTTGTGGTTTGGCACCGTTCCAGATTATGTTTGTGGTTTCGTTTCAGTCCTTTAAAGGTAAAATGAGCAACCTTGTACTACCAAAGCTGCACAATCTAACTTCAAAGTGAAACATAGACTTTGCATCTCTTTAAATTGCTAAGAGCCGTTCTGCTTGTCGATCTGGTGTAACAATGTTTTTATCCTAAGATTGGGTGAGTCCATGGAAAAAATTGCAACACCCTTGGCTGTTACAGTAAATCTGTCTCTGCTGTCGGATTGGGGCAAAGGCTCTTGGAATTTCAATGTTGCAGGAAGGAAATACAAGTCAGAGGGAAGGGTGCTGCATTTTGATATTCCACTATGAAGTTTTAAAGGTGACTTGCTTAAAGTCTGACTCTCATTTAATGAGCTACAGTCCCTCTGTGTGCAGCAAAATCATGAAGTCTGATAACTGAACATAACTAGTCTCAGAATCTCTCAGAACTGCAAGGTCATTAAGATTCTCAGCACTCCTAATAGGCACAAAAGCAACATTTCTGTTTCAGCTTTAACACTTGGAAAGGCCCTGCATATTAATCATTAACAAAAAAACCCCCAAAAACTGAGATTCTGTTTCTCTGCTGACCCTTTAGCTGAGAAATGATGATGATAACAGCAACCATATTCAGAATAAGTTAAATGTCTTAAATCAAGCTGCTGGTTGATGATGAACATACAAAGCAGTCACAAAACTTTTTCTATCTGGATTTTTATTTTTTATTCTAACATTCTGGCCAATACAAATTGGAGAAACTAAGACTTGTCATGTTGTGGAGAGGCGTTTTTTTTTTTTTGGATGTTACTGGCAAGCTGGTTGGAATTGATGGGGAAGCCGAATTGGGTTACATGAAGGCCAATCTAGACTTGTGTCTCCAACATCCAAAATCAAAAACTGGAAATTGCAAACTGAAACAACATTACCAAAAATTGATGGGGTCTGAATGCTTGAACTACTCAGTTCTCAACAGGAAAGTCTGCTGGGTTACCATTGACTTGACATATCTGTTCATTATAAAAAGTGTTGAGGTGAGAACTAAGAACAGAAAGTGAGGTGATGGATATTTGGATCAAGAAGCGATAACAGGTTTTAGACAAGGGGAATAGCTAATGATTATAGGAAGGTAGCTATTGTAAACATTGTAATGTGAACTTCCGCAGCCTCAATCTCACCTGACCACCTCCAGACCAATCAAGAGTCCGTCCCAGTGATCCCCAGCTGCAGACAGGGATTTAATAGCTCAGGAAGGCAGTTGGACCAGTCAATATCTGGCTTGGTGTGCTGAAACCCAGTTGTGTGAAGTTTTACAGCACCTTTTCAGCCTGAGCTTGCACCTGTTGAGAGTACTAATGCTTTATTAAAAAAGAATAAATTTACAGCTTTAAATCTCTACAGGCCAATACAGCTCACTTTGAGCATAATGGAGATATTAAAACGATATATTGCCACACATCAGGTGGCGTGTTGGACCTGCACAAGACTACCAGCTTTATGTGTGGGTAATGTTATAATGTATATGTTGAAGAAGGAACTTTTTTCAGACACATCCAACTTTACATTCCTTATTTTTGACAACTTCTCAAGCACTTTTCAGTTAAATGGCTAAATCTGATTGTGAAAACCTTTGCCTTCTGGAGGTTGTCAAATAGGAAGGAGGATTACCAATTTTTCACTTCTTCTGACAACTGGAGAAATTTAAAAATTTCATCAAAGTCTGAGCAAGTATTTCTGTAATATTTCCATCAGCAGAGAGAAATAAATGGCTGACTCAACTTCACTTGAATCATATTGCTGCTTGCGTGATTAAAAACAGCCTTTGAACAAGTTGTCATCAGTTTTTTGAAGCTTCATCTTGTGACTTTTTGTTCTGCTATTTTTTGCAAGGTCATTGGTCTCTGTTGAGTCATCATTTATCACTTTTCATATGTTCTGACTCATATGCTGCAGAATTTTTACTAGAAACCTGACTGCTTCCAAGTGCACATTCATTCATGATGTAGGTTTGGGATGACTCTCATTCTGCTCTGAATTCTCTCACTATTCAAACGTAATCAAAGGTTCTCCTCCTCCACTGTTAATTTTGGAAAAGTGACTCATGCTTAAAAGAACAAGTTTGTTTTTTTTCCTGGAAGTCTTCCACTTTTTTCTATAAACAACTTGTTTAGAAAATTCAATTGATTTTGAACATTTTAGAAATTGCTCTAGTTTAATCCAAGTTAAATTTTACAAACAGTAATATTGAAATTAAAAAAATGTTTTTCAATTTTGCATGTCCTTTAGTGAAAGAAGTATTTGACTCTCTAATCTAAGCACTTTGTCATCACTAAAAGTAATCAATACTATTTTCTTTGTCAGACTCCTCATATTACTAGATGTTTGTTTCTTTTTACCTTGACAGCAGGTAAAAACATACCATACAGAGCAGTCAAATGACAATGTGAAAAGGTGATACATCTGCAAGGCTGGGGTAAGACAGCCGGTCAGAAGTTATAGAAGATATTCATGGGGAGCCATTTTTCTGGCCACAATTACCGACTTTACTGTACTGAGATGTTAATAACAGGGCCATGTACCATAAAATCCTGGACGACAACCTTTTTTGTTAGTCAGTACACTTATGATGAGTCTTTTTAGTATCACAACAACCCAAACCTTTTCCACAAGACAACAAAGGATTGCCTAAAGAAGCACATTAAGGTAAAAGAGAGACAAAGCTGCTCTTTGGATGGGATTCTTCTTAAAAATCTATGGAGGAAACTAAAGCTTATAAAGGATTTAGGTTCTTTTTCCTACTCTGCCAGGATCCATTTTGAGATCTATGCAAAGAGAGACAAAAGTTGTACATTTAAATAACGGTGCAAAAGGTTACATGTGAACAGTTGAACAATCAGGGGAAAATAAGCATAAAGCCAAGAAGTATACTCTAAAAGACATAACCTCATTTTTTACACATTTATTTGAGGCTTTAGGGGTGTAATTAAAAATGTGCTAATGATGTATGTGTTGAAGAGGTGTGGAAACACATTAGCACACTTGCTAATTAGCACATATGTGTTAGACCAGCACCCTTGTTGGATTTCTTTTGGTGAATGCTGCAAATAATTCTAAAACTAATGTACTGTATAAGTTAAAACAAAAAAAAAAAAATTATGTTTTTTCATACACTGCTGTAAAGTGTTACCCTGTTGTTGCAACACAATTGGCCTGAATCCCTTACAACATATTTGTGCTTAATGATGGATAGAACAATTAAAAATAAAGACTCCAAAAATTTGGGAGATGCTTTTGTGATTAAACATATTCCAAACATATCTCAAACAAGATTTTGCAAGTCTTATCAGGGCATCAACCTTTGACCAGCAGATGGTGCAACCTGCTTGTCCAATCAGGTCCCGCCACCATTTTGCATTTTGGCGCGTGTGGACATGCCAAGTCTTTCCTGTTAGAAATGAGCTTAAGGTTCATAGATTTGGCTTGAAGCAATCATCAGTACAAATGTATTGGTTTGCATTTACAGAATTATGCATTTCTGTAACCTGGTAGGCAAATAAAGTCTATGCAAGGCAGAAGTTTACATAAAAAGCTTTTAAAACTTGTATTCATGCAAACTCCTTAAAGTGTGGAAAAAGTCCCAAATAAACAAATAACAAATCATTTTCATTATACTTATAATTTTATTAATTTTCACTGCACATGTTCAGGGAAACACATGTCGATATGAATTTGTTACATGAATATCTATTGCACTATAGATATCTGTTATTTAAAAATACATGTCATGAAATGGTATTAGAATGGCATGGCACCAAGACAGTATAAATCTCTTTTTCATATAGTAGAGTTTGGCACATTGCTATTAAAAGTAAATCTACCAAGACACAGAATCATGGGCACACATCATGTACAGTACTTGACACTCAAAAGCCCCACAGCAAACAAAAAAGCAACCCGCCTACAAGAATGATTAATTTACAACAGATAACGGGATCCACCACAATTCTGCCCCCATTGAAAATCAAAAGCCTGCTTTGAAGGAGATTAGCATTTAGCCAACTGGCTGACAACTACAGATGCCAGAAAAGCGATAACGTAATCTGCACGTAGCAACTGCCAAAATCCATATCATAGCAATGACTCAGATGATCTTCTTAGGTTGATTATGTCAGCAAGTTCAGGAAGTTCTGTAAATCTTAAACCTAGCAGTAAGTGTTGTTTAAACAAGTACTAAAAATATTCTGGGTGATTAAAAATGTTGGGCAATGATCAATGGAGAATCGATTCCACCCTCAAATCATGTCTTTCCTTCATGTGAGCAAACAAATCATGTAAACTAAACTAAAGATGTAAACAGTAGTATTGGCTTCAAACATGACATTTTTGATAATTCATATTATACAATGTTGATTTATTTTTTTCTAGTCTACTAACAGTCGCTGGGAAACTGAAAACTGTCAGTAGAAGCAGAAGGTTAATGCCTCAATTCTACATAGCATTCTGCATGTATTAGAAGGGAACTTGTAGCTGGATAATTGTGAATAGATCCTCTTATGTGGTAGTTTTCAAGTTTGAGTTACTACATTTACTTCATATCTGTAGTTAAAATATATTTTTACAATTTTGATGTAATTAATGTTAACATGAAACCATAATTCAAACATTGTACACAAAGATTCCCCTTGACTACAATAATATATTTAAAAACAAAAACAAAATAAATAATATATATATCTTATAATAAATTATAAGACACTGCAATAGGAATGTTTTTATATAAAGAATAGAAAGTATTTTTGATCATTATTAATATTCATTAATGCAGCAGATTAACTATCATTTGTTAATCTTTAGCTTAAATGGACACCGAAAGCAGTCATTCTGTAGTAAAAGTATGTTTGTACATTATTATTTTAATCTAATTCTGTTTCTGGTATTTTTAAATGACTGGTATTGGAGTTCCTTACTAAACTCTGATCACAATGATTGACTGCTTTTAATGGATTTAAGTCTGCCATAGTTACAGCTAGCCATGTGGTCACCCAGCTATCCTTCAAAAACTACAGCCTAATATTGTGTGCAGGACAGAAAACCAATATTTTACACCTGACACATTATGTTGACTTTTCAGCAGTGCAAGAAAGACTGCAGCTTTTTTTTTTTCATAATTTTTCCAAGCGACCTGATCTGAGGAGTGTGCTTAGACAGATATGGAGGACAGCTGCAGATAGTGCAGCTAAAACACAAAATTGTAAAATGTTCAAAGCAAAGTGTTCAGTTAAAAAATACCTTTTTTTTTCAGTCTTCCTTGTATACACCATCATGTAATGTTATGAGCTGAATGATCAAAATAACAAAGAAACATGCTAGCATTAGCCTAGCACATTAGCAAACATTGGCAGCAGGAGTATGATTTTAGTTTATTAAAGACTGTAGCTGTAAGTAGGACTCATAAGTGTTTGAAAACATAACACTGTCCAGAATGAACTAATTTTTCATCAACGTATCAGTCACTGTGGAAAAAAGCAGATACTGCTGTATTGGGTATGTCACTGGTGACAAAGAGAGGTAATACTGATGAGGTAATACTGAGGAAATGTACTGATTTTTATTATGGGCTTGGACTCTATATAAAGTGTTTTTTTTGGGGGCTCTTCTTTGAACTGGAGACAAAAAAAAATCAGATTGAGAAGTCACTTAGTGTCAACCATTAGCTGAATTGCCCTTTTATGAATCTTAATATTATACACTAATAATCTGAATGGCAGCTAAATCTTACCTAATCTCATATGGTTTATTTGAAAGGCCATAAAGCAATATAAAGCATGGCCTCCCTCGAAAAACTAAGTGTCAATGGACATCATTTTTAGGAGTATTTCAGTTTGGCATGACATAGTTCATATTTGCATATTTGTCTTAGAATATTTGATGCCCATATGTCCTGTTCAGATGTTTCTAAAAAGAAAAAAGAAAAAAAAAGCTTGGTTATCCCAAATGAAACCACTAACAAATTATCAACCACATATTGTCAAATATATTTTTTTGGCTTTCACTGTAACTACAGTTACATGTTATGATAGAAGGGGGTGGTTACTTTCAAGTAGGTTTTGAGCTGTTTTTTTTCTTTGTTAATAATCAGTTTTGGGATACATGAAAATTCATGCCCCAGGCTCAATCACCAAGTTGGACCACATATCCCACTTTACTCTGCATCTTGTGATAACAGCATCTCTAATCTAATCACATAAACACATACAGCAATCAGCAGTTAAAATTGCAGCATAAAGAGGTTATTTGTAAAATTGCCTCAAGCAAATCCATGATTTTTGTTTATTTTCCGCCAAAACTCTGCGGCAGGTTGGAGTAAAACAGCCTGTTTTAAATGTTGAGTAGCACTTAGCACTTGGCTGAAGGCTAGAGTGAGCTTCCCACCATGGTGCTGACAAAGAAAATCACACACAGGATTACCATTAAACCTGAAGTGATTATCCGTGAGTTTGCCTGTAAGGAAGATCGGTGTTCCAGTAGTACTTGGGTTTTATCAGACACAAAATGTTATTTGTCGTAAGGAAGGAGGGAGTTTTCAAATGAACATAAATGAAGCAAAAAGCACCAAGTGAACAGTGTTTAAAGATGCCTTGCTTTCCCTTTTTTTACCCTTTTATGTCACAGTCAGTGGCTCACATCTGGGGACAGCAGAATGCTAAATGAGGAACACAATGCTGTGTCACACACATGCATTTTCACAGTGGAGAAGAAGATTGCAGCCCGCATCTCTAATGGCCTAAAATAAATTCTTTAATAGAAAACATGACAGGTTGGCTCTGTTGTCTGATTAACAATTAATGACATTTCTGCCACTGTGGAAGGTTGATCTCAGACAGATTCATGTGCCTTTAGTGAATGATAATACTCCATTGCCTCAATGGAGGACTCGTTAATCCAATGCATAATTCATCACTGAAAAGGTTTAGCACAGTGTTTGATATTTTAGGGTTTATGATTATGTTTTAGTATTTAATAGCAATATACACCAATGTATTTTTTTCACCATTTTTGTCCACGGTCATAAAAATTAAATTAAATTAAATTAAATATGATGCTCCAGTGATTGGATTTAAACACTGCCTCTTGTTTCCGATAGAAAATGCTCCTGTTCATCTGTGATGGCCTGGTAAGCACAACTGTGAACTCCTTACACTCAATTAAAGTAAATGGTCTTAAATTACCAGACCAGGAAATGATCTTCTTTGAATTATTGAAGCCTTTTGTTTCAGAGATTTAAAATAAAAATATAAAAATACAGCGGCTGTGGCTAGGTGTCGCGTTCAAATCAATAAATTATCAAAACAAATGCTTATATATGTAGGCAGCAATGGTAGAAATCAGTATTTGCAGAAAAAAAAAATCCAAAACACATTGTCAGTTGCTAAGCCTTTTTTCTTCTCCTGGAAAACTATAAAATGTACGTGAAATATATGGTTTCACTTAGTTTGAACTCTTTCTGTGTTTATCTAAGCATCTTTACTGAAATGATTATAGCATAACGTCTTGCTCACAACTTTAGGCATTGTCTGGTACAGTGGCGGTTTTTGCATAAATGTTGCATGACACAGAAACAGAATTTAACTATGTTTTTGAGAAAGCTATGAATCCAACATTTTTTGACATTTTATTGTTTAAAAGTACAGTTTCAGCAATTAAGTCAGTCTTTTCAAGACTGTACTTATGTTAGTGTTTTTAAATATCAGTAGGTCAAAACTGATTTGAACGAGACAACAAAAGATTTCAGGTTATTAGGAAAAAAACAGTGATATAGCCCTTTAGTTTGGAGCTGAACATCATCAACTGGCTGTGGTGCATTACCATGTTTACTCACAGTGCTTAAACTGTGCACAACATAGGAGGGCAAACAGTCCCCATTGACATGCAGATACACAATAAAAACTCAATCTGGGTGCAACTAACAGAACAGGACAACCTTCCTCGTGACAAAAGGGCAACCTGGGCAAAGAGCAATTTCACCCATATCAAAAACCGCCACTGGTCTGGTATAAAGAAATCATTTTTCATTATTTACAAAGAAAACTGCTCCTCTTTGACCAGGAGCTATGTGTTCTAATTTCCCAATTTTGACGTACATTAATGGGTTGTGGTAACAACATGCCATCATCTACTTAAAAAGATCATTATCTCTGTACCTAACTTTAAATAAGAATGATATTTAATTGAATATCACAGATTATGAGGACAGGGTAAATGAGAGATGATGGCATGATGAAAGGAAAAGAGCAATGCATGAAGCTGTGAACAAGGCAAAGTTATGTTGTTTGAAACCATCTGCTGTAACATTGCTAGAAACTGCCCAGTCTGAGGAGGAAGTGCTGAGACACAGTGATGTTCGAGGCCCATCCTACTTTCCATCTAAAAGCTCACTTCCTCCCAGCCACATTGTTAGACTCAGCTGCACTGAACATTTCCCCAAGTCCAACTGAGTCTGCAGTTTTCACCCTCAACTGCAAAATTGTGCTTAGGAGTCCATGTCCCAAAAGTATTAAGGCTTTTAAAATCTCAATACCAGACATTTTTAGGTTCCAATAAGCTTAGACAATAAAGTTGAACAAGAGGAATGAAGAGATGTAATAGCATTATTAAAGGTTTACATATCCACAAATAAGCACAATCAAGGTAATTTCAAAATATGTAGAGAAAAGTTTAAAAGAATTGGCCTGGTATTGGTGTTTTTTGCCCAACTCACTGGATATGTTCATCTTTTTTAGTAAGAGAAGAAAGGTTCGCAAAGCACCACATCATGGTTGAATGACATTATTAGTCAGCAAAGTTCTGAATTTTACAGGTTTTATCTAATGCAATCAGTTGCAGCTGTAGATATGTTATTTTTGACCAAGATATCCACCTTATTTTTAACAGAAATATAGACACAAATGGTGTTTTTTGTGCGTGACTTTTGGTCAGGCACTTCCGGCCGCTGGCTAGCTAACTTACTGTTCACCGTCTTCATAATAACTCACTTAACATTATGGCTTTGAGAATATCCTGGTTCAAAGGAAATAAATACTTGGAGCAGAAGTCGTTAAGTCACAAACCGCTTTCTAGAGCTGAACGTGGATGTTTGGTGCCCTATGACCTTCATCCCCTGCCAAGGGATGAGGAATCCCTTTGCCTGTGGTTAAAAGCTTTAAATTTGAGAGCAACCGTATGTTTGCTCTTTTCGTTTGATGGACACAAAATCAAAAGAAGACCAGGCAATGAATGTATGTATGGAAGTATATTTATATGTATGGGTATACACACGTGAGTGTGCTCTGAGAGTAAAGTGAAAACATTTATTCTTTACAGTACTGTCCTTACTGTATATTCACTACCAGTAAATGGCACAAGTTCAGCAGTAAGATGGGGGAAAAAAAGAAGAAGAAGCTTAAGAAAAAAATGAAGTCTTGCTTTAATGTAAACTGTAGGTGTGTTTCATTGTCATCCTCATCTTTGGGCAAAACATGTATGTTCTCTATTCAATTAAGTTTCTCGTATCGGAAAGAATATCCCAAAATTTTACTTAAGAGTAGCAATGCAATATGATTATTTCAATGAGCAATAATAGAGATGATGGACTTATGTGGTTTTTGTTTTGCAGAAAATTAAACTGAATTGCAATCTAATTACAACAAAGACGCATCTTGTAAGTTAGCATGCACTGAAGTGACAATTTATTAGCCTACCTTCCATAATATCACCAATGCATGACTTCCCCTCACCCGCGACACAGGAGCACCTGGCCATCTCTGCACCAAGTGACAACACAAAATAGTTAAAAATGTCCTCATATGTTAAGTGAGGTCACTTCTTCATATCATGCCACTTGTGAAATGTTTGAGGGTGCTAACTTGCCATTTCGTTTGTTCAACAATTTTAGGAAATGTACCCACAACAAAGTTCACAAGTTTAGCTAAGCTGCTGTTAGTTAGCCCAGGAAAGTGGAGAAATGAAAGGGTCACAGAAAAACCGGAACCTGGACCTACATTTACTTCCATGTTCAAAAATAAGGTGGATGGGATAGTTTGAACTTTTTTATACTAATATGTTCTTGATAAAAACCTAAATAAAAAAACGTTTCAGGTGTCAGTGCACAACCCATCCATGAGTGCCGGTGCAATGCAAACCTAACTCCCACAATGGCCCCTTGTTTATCCTGTCAGTTGGAGCCACTACAAAAGAGAAGATAGCATCAGTGTTAGCTATAGTTAATGAAGCCATAGGGTCACCACAGCAAGCAGGGCTGAAAGGCCCAAGATGGAGGCAAATGAAGCAGATATAAGCCTCCCATCATTCACCAGCCTGAAGGAAACAACTTCCACCTTGAATCCGTCCTCAGTGGCCATGCAGCGGAAGACACCTTCCTTCAAGGGAGTGTTAACAACCGGGCCCAGTACGCAGAAGTCTCCGGAGAACAGGCACGGGTAGTTCCTTTTGCAGTTGTCTTTCTCCCAGCGGTAGGTGGCATGAAAGGAGTGAACGGGGCAGGGCAGAAACACGGTGGTGTTTTTTCCTTTCACCACAATCTCTCTTGGCGAAGTTTGCCGCAGCTTAAGTGCTGAGTAAAAACACAAGTAAGTTATTCTATTAATAGTTCAGCTACTCAATTATTACAAGGTTTTTAAAAACTTCTCAAGTATTTACACCTCTTAAGCTTTTTCCCATCTTGTCAGCTTAATGTTATTGTACTATTTTGAAGATTTTATACACCAGTAAAAAGTACTTTCCCCCCTTACAGATTTGTCCTATTTTGTAAAAAATAAAAGTTTTAGATCATCCATTGAATGTTAATATTAAACAGAGATAAGGTAAATAAGAATACGCTTTCAAATTCTGATTTTATTTATTAAGGAGCCCTTTAGGGAACAAACTTTTGCATTCCCTTGCAATATTTTGTGTTACCTCGCAATAGGTTTTGCGTTCTCTTGCAATAATGTACTGATTAGTTCATGAGGCATAATTGAATACTGTAAGCTTTTCTTACGGTGGCCATTATACTTTCTGTTAATATACTGTATAAGGTTTTCGTAAGGTTTTTCCCATGTATGTTAATATCTCATTGTGAAATATCTGACATAAGCGTGCAGTGAATAAATCAATTTTCAATCCGTGTTTTGCACAAAAGATTTAAGAATATGAGGCTCATTAAATGTGTATACATTGAAATTTTACATTTGTGACTGTATACAAAATAGACCAGCAAATATTGCAGTAAGCACATTGCGAGGGAACGCAAAAGATTTTATTCCCCATCTCTCCTAAAAGGCTCCGTACTTTATGAAAGGAAAAAAAAAAACTAAGCCAAAGAAAAAAGGTACTAATGAAAGTCAAGAATGTATTGACGAGATCACAAAAAGGCCCATATCACTGGGCAAAACCAGCATCAACAAAAGGGTTGTGAGGTGATGTCTTGGCCTGTCTCTCATTTGCCAAAAACAGGTAATATACTTTGGGCTGGCAAAAAGTGGACAACTGTTTGAGCCTCTTACAAGATGCCCCAAAATGAAGGCAAATGACTTGCTAACAGCCCTAAACAGACTGTTCATGCTGAAATATCCCCCAGTGGAGCTGAATTAAAGCAGTTCTGTAAAGAGCAGTTGGCCGAAATGTCTCCACGGTGATGAAAAAGTCTCATTGTCTGATTTTATAAATTGTAGCCATCAAGAAAAGCACGGCCAGATTTTAGCTTTAGGGGTGAATAACTTTGTCAAATAGACCCAGATTAGATTAAACAGCTCTTTCTTTAAATAAGTGAGACATCATTTGAAAACTACTTATTGT
This sequence comes from Xiphophorus hellerii, assembly GCF_003331165.1. Lineage (NCBI taxonomy): Eukaryota > Metazoa > Chordata > Actinopteri > Cyprinodontiformes > Poeciliidae > Xiphophorus > Xiphophorus hellerii. The sequence continues at coordinate 4,599,471 of NC_045674.1, forward strand.
ACTCCATCTGGTTGGTTTTAATATTAAAATGTTTGATTTAAACATTTAAGTTGACAAAAAGGAAAAAATTGAAGGAATCTGAAATGTGAGACAAGTTTTTTTTTTTATTTCATGCCACCCTGTCCACATTGTAGAACCACCTTTCACAGTAATTACAGCAATTGCAATTCCAGACTGACAGTATGTTAGAGTCATTGCCCTGCTGCTCACGTCTCAAGTCTTTTGCAGCCCCTGACAGGCTTTGATTCAGGGTCCTCCTTCCTCCTAGAGGGGATGGTGTCACCAAGGTGATGTTCAGTGTTGGATTTCTTTCACACTTTGTGTTTTATATGTAGGGCATGGTAATCAATTTGTTTTCATTTAATTACATCACATCTGTCCAAATGTTTGATTTCCAGTTTCTAAAGATCTAGCACCTATTGATTGATATTGTTTGCTAAAGAACATGTTGCTTCCACCTGTTTCACAATTCCTCCCTTTCAATATAGTAGCAGAGGGAAAATGACCACAAAACTTTAACAAGATAATATAATTTTAATCAAATAATCACTGATATTTTTTGACTGCCTCAAAATTTTGTCTTAAAGGGGGATACTATATATTTTCCAGGCACATAGTGCAAATTTATAGCACAATCAAGTAACTATGTTACCTTCAGTTATTATATAAATGCTGTATGTAACTATATTACTTAAAAGAAATTAAACTTTGCAATTTGACACATTCAAATCGGCCTCCGTCTCTTTAAGAAGCTCCTGCTCTTTCCAGCATGACACCTTCAGCACATCATCACAACAATGTTTCTCCATTATGCCGTTGACAGTCATTTTTAGGAGCGTCGGACTAAGAAGTAGTTTGTACAAGTTCAGAAGACGAGCTGTTCCACTGGGTGTTTGTTAATTGTTGCTGCTGCTAGTCTGGAGGATCTAAGTAGTTTGTGAGGGTTGATCTGTGAGGCAAAAGCTGGGCTTGGAGACTGTGGCTTTATGGAAATAGTTGCCGCATTATATGAGAAAGCTTTTTAGGAACTCTAAATGTACGCCACAGGAGATTCAAGAATAACTCGAACATGCATGAAAGAATCAAAAGCAACACTCGAGGTATTTTTTGATGACGGAATAACATAAAGAAAAAAATTCATTTTACATAATACCTCCCCTTGAACATAAAATGCATATCTGTAGGGTACTGGCTTCATGCAGGAAAAAAACTCGAGTCAGTGGAACATTTTAGTGGGTCTTCAGCTCTGCTAAAATAAACCTAACAATATCCATGCTACTGTGAATTATTTAGAAAATTAGTAGGATTTATGGTCGAGCTTGGGAGTCATGAGACTGTCGTACATGCTAGCTTCGTTGCAAGACTGACCGCTACCGGAGATCCTTTCTGCCCATGACATCATCATCTGCAATGACTCTTTGACGATTCCTGGATGATCTGAGTTAAGACAACATTTAATTTTTCTTTGGGATAAACAAGGTGTTCTTTCATTGAATTGAATAACACTAAAATATATTGGTTTTCAGGAACCGGAACCAGTGATACAACTTGAAACAGATGCAATGTCAAACATCAGATTAACTAAGTGCCTCTTGTTGCTACGCACAGTCAAGGTTGCATTGGGGTATGAGATTTGAGACAGGGCAAGTCATGAAATAGAAGTATACTGTCCCTTTGGGGAATTTGGACACTGCTCAATTATATGATAGTCATCTTTTGTTTTTTTGCTATAGTTGCACAGAAACGCTACCACTGTGGTTTAATTAAGACGGGAAGAGAGTGGGAGAGTGTAGATAAGAGCTCACCAGCAGCTTCCTCACAAATGGAGGAGTTGGAACTATCGAGATTCTGAATAAGAGTTCTGTAAAGAAAAAAATGAGAGAGAGAGACAGAATTAGGAGCAGACAATTATTTCACAAAGGGGCTAATGAGTCTCTTTCTTTCATAAAGCTGGCATTACTCATAAATTAACATTAGCAGAGCCATAACAGCAAAAATAGGTGGAAAAAAGAGAAATTATTCATAGGCTAGGTCGTTGCTATTGTTTTTATATTGGAAATACGGCAGAGAAAAGCTTGACAGTCAAAATGTAACATGGCTTTACATTTGAGAATTTCATTCTTTAACATTTTTATCTGTCTTGGTATTTGAAGCTAGTTTCACCATTCTAGAGCAGGAGATTATCACACAAACCATATAGGCATTTCCCCTGAGAGTCTTGAAAGGTGTTAAAGAAACTTAGCTGATTCAGTATCTTATATCTGTTGGTTGCAATTAGATGAGCCAATAGTGCTGCAGCGATGACATCATATCTAAACTTACCCAGTTGTGACGTTGTATCCGGGCGGGATGGCGATGCACTTCCTCCTGGCCTTGTCCCAACCACAGTAAGGATCCCTGGAGAGGATGCACTCTCTGCATGTGTGGCCATAGCGCCTGCAGTCAGCCAAAGGCAGACGCTGGACTTCCATAGCAGTACCGACATACAAGTGACCCTAGAGAGAAAAAGATTCAGCCATTTAGTATACATATATCACTGAATGCCGCTAATTTTTATTGTGCTAGATCACTGGTGTCCAAACTCAGGACTCAAGGGCTGGCATTCTGCATGTTTTAGTTCTTTCCCTGGTTCATCAACCTGAATCAAATGATGGTTCATTAACAGGCCTCTGTAAGCTGTGACACACTGAAGGAGATAAATGGACCATTTGGATCAGCTGTTTTGGAGCAGACACACATTTAAAACAGCCAAGACACCAGCCCATGAAGACTGGAGCTAGACACCAATGTGACGCTACTGTAATAAAATATGAATTTATTGTAAAGCTTTTTACACATTTTCACCAAGACTGTCAACAAATAAGATTTTAAAGTTTTTATGTAGCCATTTTGCTTGAACTTGACCATAAGCAATTGCATCTTCTAAAAACAAGCTTTGAATTTATGCACCAAATGGATAAGATTCTTGTTGTGAGTTTATCACATCTCTTTCATTTGACTGTCGTATTCAATCAATAAATTATGTATATGTGGATGTTTAAGCTTTATCAGTAGTAAAAAGGAAAGCTGAATTTCTCCCTTTTCACTGACAGAATCAGGTCACATGAAGGAGACATTGATACAGAAAAGATTTTCTTTGCTATGTCTTTTAAAAGAGGTTCCTACAGCTGTTCCTTTTTTTCTCTTAGATATAGAGTATCATTAAAGATTAAAAGCATAAATTCACCTAAATAAGACTTTGCCATGTTTTATTGAAGCATCACTTGTACCTTTTGTGAGTCGATGGCCATATTTAGAACAGGCCCTTCGTTGTGGAACAGAGAATACTGAGATATGATGAAGACATCCTGGATGGTGTGAAGAACCTTGAGAACTTTGCCTTGGTCTGCAGAAATAATGAAGGAGAACACACTTGACATAGATTGAGGAGGTTAGATGTGACGTTTTTTAATCACATCAAAAGAAAACCCTTTGGTGCCACTCAAACTTTAATATTTGATGGATTTTACTTTTCTTTGCTTAGCTTAAGTGGCAGTCATTATTATGCAATTTGACGGATTTGCAACTAGTAATTCCAATTTAAAAGGCTGAGTAACGCATAAATTAACATTAATGTGCATGTGTCAGATAATGTTTTCATTTCAAACAAGTAAAAAGCAGTCTTTTTATGTATTAATTTTTTTCCTTCTGCTATTTTTGGGGTAAATCTTTGGATGTATATATAAAACAGTCTTGATGTAAACTAATTTTGGACTAATATATTTAGGTGGGGCAGATGTAAATGAAAATCTGGAGTGGGCATATTTATTGCTCCCCTTCTCGGCGCCTGTACGTTGGGGTTTACCCCGGTGAATGAGAGGGTAGCCTCCCTCCGCCTATGGGTGGGGGACGGGTCCTGACTGTTTGTGCTTACGGGCCAAACGACAGTTCAGATTACCCACCCATCTCCGGCAGAACTTTGAACACGTTCCGGGGGAGGTGGAGGACATTGAGTCTGAGTGGACCATGTTCCGCGCCTCCATTGTCGAGGCGGCTTATCTGAGCTGTGGCCGCAAGGTTGTCAGTGCCTGTTGCGGAGGCAACCCTCGAACCCATTGGTGGACACCTTCGGTAAGGGATGCTGTCAGGCTAAAGAAGGAGTCCTATCGGGCCTTTTTGGCCTGTGGGACTCCGGAAGCAGCTGATGGGTACCGGAGGGCAAAGCGGCATGCGGCTCGGGTGGTTGCTGAGGCAAAAACTCGGACGTGGGAGGAGTTTGGAGAGGCCATGGAGAAAGACTTCCGCACGGCTTCGAGGCAATTCTGGTCCACCATCCGGAGTCTCAGCAGGGGGAAGCAGTACAGCACCAACACTGTTTACAGTGGGGATGGTGTGCTGCTGACCTCAACTCAGGATGTTGTGGGCCGGTGGGTAGAATACTTTGAAGACCTCCTCAATCTCACCAACATGCCTTCCATTGAGGAAGCTGAGCCTGGGGACTCTGGGTTTGGCTCTCCAATCTTTGGGGATGAGGTCGCCGAGGTGGTTAAAAAGCTCCTCAGTGGCAGGGCCCCGGGGGTGGATGAGATCTGCCCGGAGTTCCTTAAGGTTCTGGATGTTGCAGAGTTGTGTTGGCTGACGCGACTCTGCAATATTGCATGGACATCGGGGGCAGTTCCCCTGGATTGGCAGACTGGGGTGGTGGTCCCCCTGTTCAAAAAGGGGGACCTGAGGGTGTGCTCCAATTATAGAGGGGTCACACTCTTAAGCCTCCCTGGCAAGGTCTATTCCTCCACCTGCCCCAGGTGGAGGAGTTCAAGTATCTCGGGATCTTGTTCACGAATAAGGGAAGAAGGGAGCAGGAGATCATCAGGCGGATTGGCGCAGCATCTGCAGTGAAGCGGGTGCTGTACCGGTCTGTCGTGGTGAAGAGAGCTGAGCCAAAAAGCAAAGCTCTCGATTTACCGGTCGATCTATGTTCCCACCCTCATCTATGGTCGTGACCGAAAGAAAGAGATCACGGATACAAGCGGCCGAAATGGGTTTTCTCCGTAGGGTGTCTGCGCCTTAGAGATAGGGTGAGAAGCTCAGTAATCCGGGAGGAACTCAGAGTAGAGCCGCTGCTCCTTCTCATCGAGAGGAGCCAGTTGAGGTGGCACGGGCATCTGGTCAGGATGCCTCCTGGACGCTTCCCTGGTGAGGTGTTCCGGGCACGTTCCACCGGGAGGAGGCCCCGGGGAAGACCCAGGACACGCTGGAGGGACTATGTCTCTCGGCTGGCCTGGGAATGCCTTCGGATACCCCTGGAGGAGCTGGAACAAGTGGCTGGGTAGAGGGAAGTCTGGGCCTCCCTTCTGAAGCTGCTACCCCCGCGACCCAACCCCGGATAAGCGGAAGAAGATGGATGGATGGATGGAGAAGTTTACTACCTTCACTGGGATTTTAAATGCTGAAACCTCTATGTTACCAATTTAAGATAAAAGAATAATAATCCAGAAGCAACATGTGATTGTTTTCAAACACACCATCATCTTAATGGCACAAAGTCAGTGAAATAAATCATATGTAGCAAGAAAGCAGGAAATTGTAAAAGGATTTCAAAGTGAAAATTGTGACAATATGCAGTCATAAGAATTAAAATGCCCAATGTTAAATAAAAAAATGTCTAATTGGGGGGAACCAGAACAGCGAACTTTGCTGTTTCCTAACAACCATACTTGACAGCTTCTATCACCATCACCATAATATTTGAAGTTACATTCTCAATCTTTCATCTCTGTTTTCTATTTGAAGTGTTAGTTAATTCATGCTCATTTCAATGTGGCAATGTTATTCCAGTTTAAAGCAAGGCATCCTTGCAGATAATAGAAAACGATGTGCTCAGATTAATTGCATGTTTCATTAATTATAGAAAAGAAAGTTCCCCAGTTTCCAATACGATCACAGAAAAACATGGTCTGCAGCATGTATACAAGATAAAGAAATTTTTTGTTTTACAAGGAAGAAAGGCACCAGCAATGATCTGATAGAAAAGCTTCAACCATTAAATGAAGATTTAATAAATGAGCAACTTTAAATTGCTCATTTTCCTTTCAACTTTCCATAAGGCTTTCCATTGATCTGGGAAAGCATTAAAGAACATTTGCAAACAACTTTAAGTCTGCTATTCAAAATTAAGTAAGCAAAAATAATCTGATTAATAGTTAGGATTATCAGAGTAAATGTCCCAGCAATGTCACCTGAAGGTCAAAACATGTAATGCTTGGAAAAATTGTAAACAAAATAAAAATATAGATCTTCATCCTATATCCCACGGGTCACATGTTCCATGTAAGAAATAATGTTCTTTCAGATAGTCAAGACCAAACCAAACATATTTGTCTTCTATGCAGAGTGCCATGATCAGAGAAAAAACAAAAGTACATTTCAACACAAATACTTCATACAAACCATCAGCATAGAAATGTGAAATGCTTTACAGCCACAGGACCTGAAGACATTACAGTTATTGAGCCCATCACAAGAAACTCTTCTTTATCCAAAAGTATTCTAAAGTCAAATCAGAAGTAATTTGTCCAGCAGTTCAAACTCGACCCAAACTGAGTCAACAGAGCAATGATTCCAAACCCAGTAGGAAATCTACAACAAAATGGCTGTGGTGTTACAATGGCCCTGTCAAAGTACAGACCTCAGTCTGATTGTAATGATGTTGGAACAAGTGTCTTCAGTAAAATGTAAAGGATTTTTTAAAAGATGACCAAACTTCTCTAATGGCAATTTAAAAGACTTTTAAAGTTATGCAGAAAACAGCTACATCAAATTATTGCAAATTATAACCCATTTCACAGACTGATCAGCTTAGTTTTTCCAAGAACAAAGTGACACTCATTGAAAGTTTCTTTTGTCCCATGGCTGTTCAAGTCAATGCATCTTTTAAATATGTAAATACGCTTGTGGAAGCAGCATGTCACTGCTCTAACAGAGTGACAAGGGAGCTGATTACCAAGAAACTCATTTATTGGTCTGCTGTCTGGATTCGAAGTTCTGCTCTAATGCGCAGCAGGCTGCGGGAAAAAGCAAGATAAACTTCTGACTTAATGAAATGTATTCATGTTGCTAAGTTAAATGACTGAATTGTTCAGATTGGCCAATTTCACCATTTGTGTTTTTGTTGTCAGACACAAGCATTGATTTTTAACACTACACATATTATGCAGTCCAGTCATGAGGATTGTATGAAGGTTTGTAATTTAAAACAGAAAAATTGTGTTTTGTCTGTTCTATGAATAAAAGTGCACAAAGTTCCAACAGATAAAAAGATGCAGCTGAAATTCCAGACATGACTGTACAGCTTTCCTCCGTTAGTCAATAGTGCATGCACTCTCAGTTTGAAAGATGATGAGTCATTATTTTCAGCAATGAGCCATCACTTTTTTGCCCAACATGCTGTGCCCCTCCCATCTGAGCAGCCACAGCTTACATAGTTTACAGTATCTCACTCTTGCCACCGTTGGTTGCTATTTCCCTGCAGGGTTTTATTTCTAATAGTTAATTTTTCTTCTCACTTCTTAATAATGCTCATTCTTATTGTCTACAAACAACTTCTTCTTGTCCAGATAACCTGTCAGTTTGATGTAAAAATGAGTCAGATTGTTTTTTTCGTCTTTTGTCACATAAAAGATTGTTTTACCTTCTCCACTATAAAAATGGGAAGCTGTGATCCCTTTTATTGCACATTTTCATTTCCTGAATACTCTGCCTGTCAGGCACTTTCTCATTTATAATCAGACAATCAGGTTCATGCTGTCACTTGGTTTTCTTTTGTCTCTTTTTTCATGGACTTCAAATCCTTCGGTGTTGTCAAAGATAACTTTCTCCATTCTTTCCTGTTTATTCTCCTGATTCTTTAATCCAGTCTGCAGCTATTTTCAGATCTTTCATCAAACCAGCGTATCAGCACAAAAAGAAATAGCTGAAGGGGAAAGGGTGACGTTACTGAACTCCTGTGACATCTGCTTGGCAAATCTGTTTTTAGCCATATTTATGCAGGCAGAAACTGCTGAGGGGACATTTGCTTAAAGGTAAAAAGCTTCACACTTTACCTTTAAATCTCCACAATTACACAAGTTTATTTTTAATTAGTTGAAGACAAGAAACTAGGGAAGCTTTTTCATAGCTTTGACTCAAACATTCCATTATTTTACGGGAATAATCAGTTTTACATCTCTCAACTTTGATATTCTTTCCCGACTGAAATTTTGATAAACTAGATGAACCTCTCCTGTGTGACTTTCCAAGCACAGCAGCAAATAAAGGAATATAACTTCTAATCTGGAACATGAAGTCAGGCTAAAACAGATATATATCTCTGACATTTCTTCAGCCCTGAGGAAAGCTTCTGTATAAGCTCCATGGCCAAAACACTCAAAACCACTTTGTGCCTGTGGTGGTCAATCTGTCACTGACTTACTGAGGTAAAGTAAATGGATCCTTATTTTTTCATCCCTAACAGTGTACTGATAGACATATTGACTGTTTCAGTTACTCTGCAGGCTTTTACAAGTCTGCTATTTTTATTTCAGCTAAGGAACTTCTTAGGGCTCACTGCATCTTTAAGCCATCGAACTACAATATTGTTCCTCTTATGCATATTTGATGCAGTTCTTTCCATTCTCTTTAATAAAGCTAGTGTAATTTGGAAGAATCCAATTCTGTGTCACAGAATATGGTGAAGCAAGAAATGTTGTCAAAGCTATTGTTTATTTTAAATAGATCATGTGATAAAAAGGTACAATAATAATATGGTGCACCTCTAGTTTTTAGTGGGTATAAAAAGACTGCATGCTACAACAAGTCTTGCAAAGAAACGGTAATAAAATAAAAACAAAAAAGTAAGTTTTAGCTCAAGTTCAAGGTTTTTAACAGGAAACCAAAATAAAGTCAATTTTCAGAGGTAAATAAATCACCTTAATTTCAGAACAAATCCACTGCCAAAATAGCATTTCATTTACAGCCTCATTGAATTAAGATAAAGAATATAAAACACGGTAAATTTACACATGGTCATTTTACGCTGAGTCCAGTTTACTCAATTATATATTAGTTTGTGATTGTTAGCCAAAAAGTTTGTTTTATAAAGTAAATTAGTTTTATAAACTACAGTGCATTGTCTGCTTTTTATGGAAATAATTAATGGTTGATCACAAAAGGTATGTATCCTTGCAGAGTTAAATTAATTGCTTTAGTAATTTAATTCATCTGACAATAGAAAAGACTTATTTGTATTAGTAGGGGAAGAGCTTAGGCTATGCCACATTTGAAACCTGTAATATGTAAAAAGAAAATATTCTGTGAAAGAGTAAAGTTAATATGCTGTGATTCTTTTATTTCCAGAAAGACAGAGAATAACTGGCTAAAACTGAAACCAGCCTGACAGAGTCAGAAACCAGTCACAAAATCTCTGATATTTGCATCTCTAAATTACAGTTTTAGTACAACTGGTTTTACAATCATATTCTCCTGATGAAAACAGCAGTTTTTCAAAAATCAAGCTTCCATATTTAAGAAAATGTAAGTTAAATAAAAGCAGGCTAATTTGTTTGACCTAAGTCCTACTGAAAGGGTTCTTCTGTATTGCTTTTAGGCATCCATTTGCACTTCTCTTGGCTCAGCCTTGAGTGCAGCAAAAGCTCTAAGAGCTTCTTCTAAAAAGATTATCTGTGAGCTTTCCATCCTATTGCATTGCCATACCATGGAGTAAATGAATCTCTAAACTAATGCTACGTTTTTAAGTCCGTGTTTTCCCTTAGTTATAATAGACAAGTAGATACTTAGAGTTTGGCAGAGTTTGTGATTTCGTTTTCATATTGCTCTCAAAGTTTAAGAGGCATCACTTAAGTGTGTTTCCAAGCTTCCACACAAATCCCTGTGGAATTGTATCAACTTTATACATTTATTTTTTCATAAATGCACATATGCCCGTGAGCCCTGTGGTAAAGTTCTGTGACTCACCTTTTTATGATACGCGTGATAAAATGTAGCTTCAGTGAAATTAGTATCTATAACAAGATATCAACAATTTTAATTCCAATCTTATTACATTGTGGTTTGTGAATCAAGTTAACTTTATGTGGAAAAGTAAAGCCTTTGCACCAATTATTTACCTTTCACAGCATTGTTCAAGGAAAACACAATATGTTCTTGTTTTGTTTTGGTGGCTACAGATAAAAAAAAAACATGAACTGGCATTTTAAAAATCAATTTAATCCTTTTAAATGTTTCCTGGGTCGTGATCAAAAGCTGAAGAAATTAATTTAGTCAAATACTGCTTCACCCCGCTAGCTTGGTTCACTGTATCCCAGCGGGACCAGTACAAGGTGTTTAAATCACAGTAAACTGTGCTTTTACTTATTAGGAACATGTCAACACTTTGTTAGTTTGTTCAAAGGCAGTGTTCTTAAATTATTTCTTTTAGCTTCCAAACCCAGGAGACTTTCTGGTTATATACAAGATTTGTACCTAGCCACATTACTAAATGGGTGAAAACTGAATAATAACAGTTTTTGTTTTTTTCTACTTTATGGCAGTTAATTTAAAAATAACTTGGAAAACTTATTTTCAAAGAATCAAATGTCATCTGATATCAAAACCCAATTTAAAACATATATTTAAACATATTCTGTGGTCCCTTTCCAATAGACATTTCATATCAAGGTATCTGATGTGCAACTTAAGACAGACTTACAGTTGAAACCAGAAGCTTCTTCTCAGTGACATTAAACTTGAGTAATTTGTTTTCTGCTTTCTCTTTTCACCTGTTTTCTCAGGCAAAACCTAGATAACAAAACCACAAATCATAAAAAAACACACCATCCTGATATAAATCTTTTTACCGATATTGTCAAAGTTGTGTTTCCACTTTGTTACACATTGACAAATTTCATTTCATTTTTTTCCTTTATTTTATTTTGTTTGACTTTGAAAATTATTAATGTTCAAAAGTACTATGTTAATAAACTAAAACTGAGTCTACCAGTAAAAGGATTCCAGTACCAACATGGGCTGAAAAGGCATTCAGAGCAGTTACTCTCTAGACTTTAGCCAGAAGGTTAAAGCTCTGACACAAAACGAACAATGATGCCAGTCATACCACCAACTTTTAAAAAATGTCTAAGCAAGATGTAAATAGTTTGAACTGGTCATCTTGTCTCGAGAAATAGTGGACAGAACTGAAAACCAATTTAGGTCAGAAAGGAGCAAAAGGTCAAAATTCCTTCAAACTATGATGCAAGGTTTTGGAAAGGATTCTCAAATTAGACATTTTTATAGACAAATTTTAACTAATACAAAGGGGAAAAAACAACATGTATTTTATTTTTCAGGTAATTAGGAAACAGAAATAATTTTGGCAATTCTAACTGACCTACAACAGGGGAAGATTAGACTAATTTAATATCTGACAGTGAAAAAAGTGTGTTTGTTTATACAGTGTATGTACACTTCTGGTTTAAACTGTTTGCAGTTGTCTTGTTTCACTTTGTAAGCCAGTATTACTAGAGTTATAACTTGAGCACTCAGTGATGTTTGCATTATGGACTCACATCTTACAATTAGCTTTTGCAAAACCTAATTTTCAGCCTCTTTCATGCTTATGAAACATATTTGCTGGATTCTCCCTCAGTGGTGAGGAGTTATAACCCCAGTCTGCCAAAATGTCCTTTTTACCATCGCTGGACTCAATGCAAACCCACAGCTGCTCATTTGATTGGCTTTGACTTTTAGAATCTAATCCTGTTTCCCTTATTTGACGCTGAATAATTTCATAGAGGTAACTTCTCTCCATGATTTGCACAAATATAAAAGGCTCTTTGAAAGTAATTATGATGACTGATTAGCTCCACTTGGTGCATGATGAATATTAACACCCTGCACTCTGAGGGAAGGCAAGGTAACATCAAAGGTGTTTAAAATGAAAACCTTTTATGGCAAAAGTTTATCCACAAATGACAATGCCTGCATCTATGGGTGCAAAAAATAATAATAATAAAAAAACAAAGATAAAAAGTGCATTTCTAATGCAATGTTTTCCCTGGCCTCAGTTGGAAGAGTGAATCAAACTGTTCTACTTTCTTTTTAGGCCACCATAGAAATCCACAGCTGTTCATTACTGTCCCCTTCCACAGCATTAACTGACACAGTTAGTAAAGCCCACAGTGAGTGGCCATCAACCTTTTCTTTTTTTTAACTTTACATTCGTTTCTGTCTGCTAAAAATACACCCAACCCAGAAAGGCCTGATGAATGACGGGAATACAGTCACTGTAGTAATGACAGAACCGACAAACATCTTTTTGGTGAACTTCAGAGTTGTGACACATTCAGAACATACAGAGCATGAGGATACAAGTTGTGATGGTTGCCATAGTAATGCTCTTGAAGCGCAACACAATTTTTAGATGAACTGCTACAAGCAACAGCTGTGCCTCAGAGTCACTGCTTTGACTGAAGAGAGGTGACAGATGGTAACTCTTAGAATGTATGTGGACACAATTTTGACCCCGTATAAGTTTTCAAAAAATTCTTTTTTGGAAATTCTGCATTTTTAGCTCAGTAATTATGTAGTGCAATCAGTATTTTTACACATCTCTAGTTCTGCTTAGTCCTTCATACATTATCTCTCTTGCTCTTGTCATTATGCGCTAAGGGTGTAGTCACACCTGATAGTCAAACAAACCAAAAGTTTTGAGTAACTTGTTTACCTCCTCACCTGTGGTGGCGTTGCGCCAAGACCCACTGAAGGAGACAACACAAAAACATTTGAAGAAAATACTAAACCACAAATTGCTACTTCACAAAATATAAACAAAAATGAAGTGGTGTTAAATATTAGCAGTTATAAGATTTTTCTGTTTTCTTTGTAAAATGGCAACGAGCCATTTAACCTGCTAGCACTAGATTTTTTGTTTTGGTTGTATTCATATGCTTTTGAACCGCACTAAAGTTCAGTTGAACTGAACCAAGAGCAAGGTTTGTGGGTGAATCAAAGCTTGCTTTTTTGGTCTCAGTTAGAGTTTAATTATATATTCACACCTTCCTAAATGATCTGGACTCTCTAGGCATTTGGGGAGCAGGCATTTGTCTGTTTTAATCAAACCAGCTTTGATTTAAGCGGACAAAACAGGGCTGGTGTGAATGCACCCTAAGATTCAGTAAAAAGCTACAGCTCTGGAGGCCAGCCAGCTGATCAATCAATAACTCAAACGACTTGCTCTGCTATAAAATAGAGGCAAGAGATTAAAACTGATGCACGTAAAACAACTAAAGCTAATCTCAGGATCAATTAAATTACACGTTCTACATTACCAGCAACTAAGAGAATGCTGTGTTTTTGGTTTTTAGCGTCTCTATAGAAACATCTCTGAATCCTACTGCAATTATTACAGGTGCTTGGCAGCTAAAAGTGGTGGACCTGCTGTATGCCCTGTATCCTGATGCTGTGGTGTAATTCTGCTCTGATGCAAAGCAGTAAAATACATGTTGGTAACTAAGGCTGCCCATGGTTACCAGGGAGATATTGAACACAGGATGGTGAAAGGACATCACTAACCAATAATTTACATGCCTTTCTTAGTCAAGTTCATCTGATATGAAAACTACTTGATCAATGTGATTGTTTTTTTTTGTGTTGTTATTGTATTATTTTTCTATGGACCTATTTGTGTCTTTAATAAAGCTGATGACGATGATGAATAGTGTCAACATGAGTTTAGTTCTCTGTCGCTCACAAATACAGCCACCTCCTTAACCTGAGGTAAATGAATACTAAAATAAACATCCCATAAATTCTCCTCTACTCTAACTGAAGTAAGATTTTCTAAAACTGTTTGTTTAACAAAACAGTTACAAAAATGTAATTCTTGACACTGTAATGCTGCACCAATAGGGAGTAACAATGATCTCCTCTTTTAGTGGCAGTTTATCCAGTCAGGAATCAATCAGAGCCGAGAGGAAATTAAAAAACTGGGTTCAGAACAAGCAATTTTCCAGAAAGAACAGGTATAAAATGAGTTAAAACAGTCAGATTTTGAAATTTTGTGGTGTAAACATGGATTTTTTTCAATAAATGAAAACTCTCTAAACAAAATTTTACACATGTAGCCACTCTTAACATTTTGACACACAAATGTGCACCCGTACCTGTTCCGAGGTACAGGACAGTGTAATGCTCATCATTGACTGCCAGGACAATATCTGCGACAGCGTGGGTGATTTGATCATCTGTGGGGAGGTCGAGTGGATTCACACCAACCGGCCGAATTACATCCTCAATTTCAGGGTAGTATCTCATGATGCCAAGGTTTTTGACGTTGTTCTGACCATCTGCTGGTGATGGACTTTTACGTACACACTGAGAAGAAAGGCGGAATAATCGAATTACATCAGACTGGATTGTACAAAAAGCAAAACATCCTGAATAAAGAGCACAAAATTGCTTCTCCCTTATTACCATTTTTAAAATAACATTTTAGTCACTAAATTACAGACTGACTCATGCTTTTACACATATTGTCTCTGCACTGTGAAAATATAGGATAGAAAAAAGGCAAATTTTCTTACCATCCCTGGTCGAGTGCCACCAAATGAGCTGCTGTAGCCTTTCAGTTTAGAATTAGAGAAGGCTCGATCAATATCTTCAATGGAATAGGCACAGACCACCGTTCTTCCCCTAAAATGGAGGAAAAAGTAAATTAATCCTCGAAAAGGTATTTAGGGTGTTATGTGGGAAACTTGTTTATTCAACCTTTCACCTTGAAATAAGAAATTGAAAGCATTTTTTTTTGTTACCCTAATATTTAACATCTTTTTAATTTCTGTGCAAATTAGATTAGTTTGTGGCGCACCAAGGATTAGTCACTGCCCATAGTCATTTACTCCTTCCTTTGTGATATATGAAATGAATTCTTTTGTTTCCTAAAAGTGCATCTTATTAAATAAAAAATAATTGAAAACTACATTTCTGTTGGTAATTCAATTCAAAATGTGAAGCTCAATTTGCAGTATGAGGGACTGCTTCAATGCAGAGGTGGCTCTGCACTGAAGGGGTTAAGGAAGTCCAGATTGCTTTAATGGCGGCCTTCAGCTTCTCTGCATTGTTGGCTCTGGTGCCTCTTCTTGACAACACTCCACAGATTCTCTATGAGATTTAGGTCAGACTAATTTTCTGGAAATGGCTTTTAGAGCAAGTATTGGTGCTTTTAGAAGTGTGGGCAGGTGACAAGTCCTGCTGCCAAAAGTAATTTGCATCTCCACAAGGCTTGTCAACAGAGGGAAGTAGAAATTACTGGTAGACGTCTGCTTTGACTAAACCATACAACTGGAATTTACTTCTTAGAGTTGATTGCATTTGATTTCATTTAAAAGTATCAGAGTAAAGAGGGCTGCAATCAAATGCAATTTTTTTAAACTCTATGGCAAAAGCAAAGCATAATCATATATATTTTTATTAAAAGATTTGTCTCTTAACACCACTGCTTTGATGACAATTGAGCTCAAGATAATTGAGTGGATTTTATTCATACAGAATAAATAGAGAATCAAGGTTATTTTGGTGCTCTTTGTAAAAATGTGAAAGGTCTAGTTAGTACAAACCTTGTTTTTTTATTATTCCATCAGCCTCTAATTCATTCTAATTCATCAGTTAGAGCTCAGTCCAACACAGTTAAAATAAATTCATTTCAAATGCTTAGCTTAAAACAATCAGAATCAGCAAATTATAAAACATCAGTCATCACGAAGTTGGCTGAATGGTTTAACATGTTCTATTTTATATAAGTTTCTTTATCATTTATTTGTTTAAAATAGAGTTTAATTCATACAATTTCAAATATAACTGTATCATCTCAATCTCAATCTCCACATAAAAAAAATGAAAAAACGAACAAACCTCAGAGTAAGTTGCAAATAACTGCTATACCCTTAGCATAAATAATGAATTTTGACCAGGTCTTATTAAATTCATCTTGATACCCACTCACTGTACATCTTATTTTTTCCAGACCCAACCCCAACATTATATCTTCAATCCAATGAGCATTAAGCTTGCTTCAAGTTGGTTTAACATGTCCTAAGAAGCAGTATTACAAAATCGTACATATGTGTTTAGCTTTCTTACAGAGCCAATCATACTTTTGGCTAGAATTAAAAGGTTGCCATGTTTGCACCTACCATGCGTTGGAAAAAAGGCCATACATGACTCCAGCCCTCTTGTCCTGAGCCGTCAGGACCACAGCCTGCTTCATGTTGTTGTACTGCTGCTGTGTGTTGCCTGCGCCACACATCACCCGAGCCTTCAAAAAGGTGGTAAAAGATTCTGGCAGGAGGGCTTTGATGCCCCCTTCATCCACCTGGAAATAACACAGAGGGGCTCTTATTAACAATGACACAAAGGGGCAGCCAGGTCTGCAGGCTGATTGTGTTTTTGATCGCTTTGTGTTTATTGCCCGTGACACAGTTCTGTCCCACAACACAGAGCAGCAGAACCTCATTTCCCTCTGAAAAGAATTATTTCACTATTTATTTTAGAAAGCTTTGGATATTAAGTCCAAGATGTTTATTATCTACTTACTTCATTTAGAGCTCAGTGATTAAAAATGCAGTTATACTTTTTATTGCAATAAGCAGTCTCTGAAATAATAATGACAGTTTCTACTGAGATATATAAATTTCGCATTCTTTTTCAGTGCCTTTGTGAAAAAGGAGAAAACCTGTTTTATGTTTTCCTTCCAGACTGATTTCAGTCATATCAGTGGTTTTGCAGTTTGAAGGAAACTATTGAACCTTAAATATATTTTCCCTTTTGCTTAGAGACACTACAGAGCTACAACAGGTGGGCTCATCCATGTTCCTCCCAGAAACAAAGCCAAGAAATGCTAAGTAAAAAAAAAAAAAAATCACTTAAACAATTAAGACATTTCATAAAGAGCTGCGACTTGTTATTGATCAGTAAATATGAAAATATACCTCTTCAACATTTCCTCATTACATTTAAGGTTCTTGATTTGAATTTAGAGGATGAGTCACGGCTCACACAGAGCTGCAGGTGTTTTGCCTTTGAGAGCTAATTAGAAAAACACCTGATTTGATGCTGCTGATTGCAACGTTTGATTAAAAGCATCCTCCAAGCAAAGCAGCATATTTCACTCTACAATGACAGATTCTGTCTTCTGAGAGACTCTAAAACATTCAAATAATTTTATAGGAAATGTAGCACAATTCACACCTGGAGATCCATTGCATCGTCAAGTGCCTCACCATTTTGTATTTTTTAATGGTTTATTCATCAAAACAACTAACGTGGTGCAGAAATAGAGCTAGCAACCTGTAATTTTTTATCTTTTTTTACTTATCTATTGATGTTATTTTCAGTCAAAACACTTCATCCAGAAAGGCTCTCCCACATTATTGGTTATTTAAATGGATATTTACACCTCCATAAATGAACAACATTCAAAGCTAATAAAGTATCACTACTATGTTAAATGCTAAACCACAGTTTTTCTCTGAATTTGGTTCTTTTCTAACTCCAAATATGACGGTATCACTTGAAATGTGATTTATAATAATTATTTTAGATGTTGAGGTGCACAAATGAATAGTGTTCATACCTCTGGTATTCAGTACAAAATGTTGTAGAGAATAATGGAGTTGTTATTTGCATTACTGATTGAGCACTCAGAAAGGAGAACATTTTATTTCTTCCATGAATGACATTACCACAAATACAGTGTTTTAAGTTTTAACAGGGCATGACAATCAACCTCCTCAGATCCCACTAATACCCCTGATGAGAAAGTCTTATGTGGAAAATATTTTTAATGAACAATAACTTAAGAAAAGAAAACGGCTTCAATTAGTCTGAATTATGTATGTGGTTTACGTATTTATGTTTATGTAATCTTTGACCCTCAATCTTGTGAATAACTCACTTTTATAAAGTTTATTACAGTCCTGATTTTATTTTAGTGTGACACCCAAGAACAACACTTAGCCCCTTCTAGCCCTCTTTAAAAGCTTCCTGGGTGTTCAGCAATCTTAAGGAGCCATTTAATATAAATTTTATTACGTAAACATTGATAAATTTTCATATTTTGAATATTATGCACTAAGTTACACGATATGAAGAAATGCAGCCAATAGAAATTCAGAAACCTGTTGATCTGATTTTAATCCTAAATGATTCAGCTCCCATCTGTCACCTAAAGTCTCTGCTCCAGACAACAGACTTTGGTCACAATGTTATCAAGCATTTGCAATATCAGCACAGTAATTCATCAGAGTTTTTTCATCACAAATACAACATATTTGCCCTGAAGTTTTCAATATTTTTTTATTGGTAATATATTTGCAAGGTTAGAAGAGAAGCATGTTGGTCACCTTGATTTTAAGTTTTATGTTGGATGAAATAAAATTACGCTGGTAATGTATGAGACACTGTTAAAATAAGATTTTTTGAAATTATTATAGGGAATGGGGGAGTGTTTCTTCAAGTCAGAGTGAAGGTTTACATTTTCTCAATCAACCATGAGGCCACCAATAAAGGACACAAGTGGCTTCTGTAGATCTCTTGCTGTGACCCAGCTAGATTCTGAACATCTATAAAGAGGACTAAAAATGGAAGAGTGGGAAGATTCCCAACAGGATTTGAAGCCACTAATGCTGCCAAATGTACTGAAAACCATAGACACATGAATTTAGATGTTTGTATATGCTGTATGTACAAATGTTTGGCAAATATAAATTTTGGCAATTCTAGCTTACCTGACACAGGAAATGTTGGATTTTATGCCTATTTATATAGGGTGTATATGAATTTGGTAAAAACTGTATGCAGACTCTTTACCGTGCAGATTCGACCTATGCGGGCCCTGTATGGCTCCTCATCCACTCGGGCTGTTTTGTTGAACTCCGTGAAGAAGAAATAGATCTCCTCTTTGTACTTTTCCGAGGCAGGGATTATGGATGCTCCAGCAAACTGAGGATCTACAGGTGAGATTTAAATATATCCACAGAGATCAAATACATCAACACTTAAACTAAAAGCATTACTGCACTTCTTGTGCAGTTATTTCCTATCTTAAAAAAAGAACCATGTAAGATGCTACATGAGCATCTGATTGGAAAGACAGTTTGACAGCAGTCGTGAATACACCTACATGGTTTTGTCCCTATGGGAACGATAGTAGATGATTTACAGAGAGCACCACCCACCATCTCCATATGCAATTATCTAAACGTGTACACCTTCTGCGTGACTCCCCCCCACCTACTCACTCAGCAGCCAAACATTTTCCGTCTTCAGGAGTTTCTGGGAGCCAAAAGTACGACGGATCAAGCCGGTGTGACCTCCCACTGATGACATGGCCGAGTACAGACTCCCATCTGAGACAGGCGGAAAAAACAAAAGATGCACAGGAGAAGAAATGGTGAGTGGCAGGTAATAAAAAACAGGGCACACTTGGCGAATCAGTACAAGGTTGAAATGGAGGAGAGGGGCGCCTGGAGTGACACAAGAAGAGAATTGACTATGGCGAAAAAAGGGGAAGACAAAGAGGAGAGAACATTAAATACAGAGTTTAGAGGGAAAAAAGTAGGGCCTGGGAGACAAAGACAGAATATAAAAAAAGCAGGGCAGAGAATAGGGAGCCAAGAGCAAAGTAAAGACAACATTATAAAGCAGAGCAGCTTTTGCTCCCATGAGCTACAAATGACCATATTGTTACAATCCAATGCAGAGCTGTCTCCATAGCAATGCAGAGGGGGAAGCATTTGAAATCATGGCAGTAACATCTTAATCAGGACTGATCAGTATGTAGATGCCACTGAACTCAAGCAAAGGGGTCGACTCATTGCATGCACAATCAACCCCCCCCATGTGGAGGAGCAGCCAAACCCTCACTGATTTAAGTGCCTCTTCAAACAGCCCATCTGCATTAGATGGTTGAAGAAACACACAATTTGCAAGTCCCTCTTCATGCACAATGACTACTGAAGGTCAGTTTAATTAGATACAGCCCTATTTAGGCAATGTTATGCAAGACTTAATACCTACACACTCAAGGGTTTCATTTGAAGAGTCTTATTTTTTGTGTTGTGAAGCTTTGTCTGTAATTTGCAAGTGCAAGTAAATCCAGCCTTATATATGAATTGTCTTTACATACAAAAGAAATCTAAGCTAGATTTGAAAAAATATTGAGTAAAAATCTTTACAGAAATAGGTCAGATGTTGTCATACCATTCACATCAGGTTCAGCGATCTGCCGAAGCCAAGTTGTAACAAAATACTAAGTTTACTAAAATTAATGTATGCATTATCTAAGTCTTAGCTGGGGACCAAACAAAACCTGGGGAGCAAAGCTTTTAAGTTTTTCTTTTTAAAATTTATGATAGGAAAAATAAATAAAATTAAATTGGTCTCAAAAACTTACCATAGCACTATTTAGTACAGTGTCTGGCAGTTTTTCAAATAACTATTGTAACGCTTTATCCCTCTATGTCTTATAACTCTGGTTTAAGTTGGAACATTTTATTAAGTTGCTGTTGTGAGCCACTCCTATGCTGTACAGACAAACTGTAGGTTATTTTCACAATTCCCTTCACAACCTCTTCTCCATGGCAATAACATAAATTTACGCAGGAATACCTGACCACAGAGCTGATGTAGGAAATGTATAACTATAGAAAAACTACTTGAACAATCTAACTACAGAATACTTAAGGACACAGATGACTATAGAAATGCCCTTTGGAATAGTCGAACTACAGAACATACTACAGTATTTTCTAAAAACATCCAACTTTGTGATGTAAATTGCAACTTTAGTAACTGCAAACAGTTTATTGAACTCAAAAGTTGGAATTTCTCAGTAGCAAGACTGATGAATTAATCTGTTAAAATAGACTTCTTCTGTTCCCCTAACCTCAACATAAAACATGGCTGCCCTACTGATAAAACTGCATTCAATCTCTAAGAAAAAGATTGGATTTCTACTTGTTTAATTTTTATCTCAATAAATCAGTCTTGTATATTGTACCATATTACTACCTCTATGAATAAATGTTCTGGTACAGAGTCTGCATACATACAAGTGCAACTCAACTAATTCTTACCAGAATTCTTGCCTGGTCACTGCACACAATAATGACTAAATCCTACTGGTTTTCTACTATGCATTTGGAGAACATATGGGAGTGATGTAATAAACTTTGAGTTCAACTGGAACTCAACATTTCATTTAGATACACTGGTCGTGATTTTCAATTCTTGTCTCCAACTGTAGCTTAAGAACGCCTTTGATCCAAATAAGTGATTTGTTCTTATGTTAGGATTAGTCATCTGCCAAAATGGGCGATTTTATTTATATTGCAAAATGACTCAAGTTACTCAGCCCACAGTGGATTTTATAACAAATCTTTTAGTCAATATTAATAAACCTTTTATGTGATTAAGTTCCAACTATAACCAAATATAACTTAATAATAAAGAAGCAAACTATAGTTTGATTATGAGTCTAAATAAGTCAGAGCTTTCAGTACTAGGCAACATAAGAACTTTTATGGTGAGTCTGTATAATCATCAAAAAGCATTTTGCACTTAACATTTCAAGGGACTACAGAGAAAAGAAACCTTTAGTCATCTTCATTACACGAATAGAAGATGATTATGAGAGCAAGATTGCTCTTGGCAGCCCAGGATTCACAAGTGTCACGTTGTTTCTCCTGACACAAATAGGCTGAGTTAATATGAAGACCTGAAGGTGGCTTTACTCCAGAGTAAGACAGGTGCCAAGGAGACAAGGAGGCTTTAGAAATAGATTGAAACACTTCTACAGAACCAAATGCTAAAGAAAATCAATCTACTCATTAATTTCTAATTTCTACTGCATTAAAACACTCACTTACTCCCCAAATAATATTTATCTTGTTCATCTCTATGCCTTAAACAAATGCATGGAAATTAGATTTAGATTTAATGTACAGAAAAAACAGATACATAGAAAGAGATCCTGCATCAGATACAAGTATGGGCTAGGCATTAATATTATTTCAGGTCAAAAGAAACATGTTGGTGAATTTCAAAAATTACTTTAAACTAAATATGCAAGGGGTAGCAAAACCTTTATGCTTTACAGTACATGAGTGGTGGAAAACTAAGACTGAATGAGAGAAGTTCAGTCAGGAAAGGCAATGCCAAAGCTATTTGCAAAAAGTAATCTCCAACATCATAACATGTCTGCTTATTTTATTTTGAAAATAGTATCATTTAATCATTTTAAGGCAGCATGGAGATCCTAAGCATGGCTTAGAGAAATATCATTGCGCCCTTCTGCTCAGACATGTTGACTGTATATTTTATGTATTTGCATGATGATTTTAATGATGACATTTGATAAAATGTAATGCTTATTGCTTGTTTCATAATGTGTTACTGTATGATGTTTATATGGGGTGAGGCACTTTGAACTACCTTGTTGCTGAAATGTGCCTTATAAATAAACTTGAACTTGACTTAACATGCAAAGAACATGCATAGAAATATGCATAATTTCCACATACACCATCCCTTGGCTGCCTTTTATCTTACTTCCATGTTTTCATTCTCTTCCCTGCAAATATAACTCACTGGATCCAATTTTGGGTGCAAAATGAATTCAGTAAGTGTTCCTAATTTAGAACCAATACTTCAAATCACTCAGATTTTTCACCAACTCTTAAATGACTTGGAACTTGTACCACAGAGTCTGATGTTTTGCAGCAGTTGCTTCCTCAGATATTAAATTACAAATAAAATCTTTGATGTTTCCTCTCTTTTCATCTAAACCTGAATTTTTGAAAGGAAAATAGTTTTCATTTTTGGAATTCATTACCTGCAGGCAAGTTGATTGACTTCTGCGAAGGGAAGGGAGGTGAGATGTGAGAGGCTGGCGCTATCATCCCACCGCCTTGGACGTCTGTCAGCACCGTGTCATTTACCTGCAGGGGAAAGGTGCAGGATATTGGAGCCAAGCGGAGGTCTCCTTGAGATCTGTCTCATTACATGTTTTACCCTTCACTCACTGGGTAAACTTCAATTTATCTGTGAAGGATCATATTGAAGTAAGAACATTCTCTTTGAGTGTAAATAACTGTTAGCCTTCATTTTATGAACAGAAGAAATAAGTGAGGAAATAGATAAATGCTGTTTGCAGCTGCTCTACAGATGGCTCAATTTACTGCAGAAAGGTCTTATGGCAGCAGAAAGAGAGACAGGGAAACTCAAAGGAATTTATCTGTAGATATTTACCAGCATCCAGCATCTGGGGCTTCCAGCATTCGTCCCACATACTATGAATGTGTCATTAACTTTCTGAAGGACGGTGATGAAATTGTCGCACTCCATCTGTTGAAGAAAAAGAAAGTGAGTGAGACAGAAAAGGGAAAAACATCAAGGATGCAGAGGATAGGGGAGTAAAATATGCTGTTTCTTTTAGGGTTTAAGGATTAAAGAGAAGGGGAGAGAAACGGAAAAGGGTGAAAGGGGGATTTAAAAAAAAGAGAAGAAAACAAAAGACAACAGGAAGTCTACCACGGGACTCAAGCAGTGGAAGGTAGAATAGAGGGATGGAGAAACAAAGCAAAAGTGCAACAGAAAACAAACAGATTACTGGAGAAAAATGGGCTGCTGAGAAGAGATTGGAAGCCTTCCATGCTTGGCACATTTGGCAGACAGCAAAAAAGGCTTAGACCTGCAGTACAATACTATGCACCACTTCATCAATAGGGACAAATAATGGACTGCACTGTACACAAATGGATGCAGAATGAATATGGTTACAGAAATATTCTTAATGAATAATCAGTTTTTTAGGAAGTTTTGCTCATCCTTTATCAAGACTTTTAAAAAGTGTTTAAAGAGGCATTTTTTTCTCATGTTGAAAATAACGAGAACATCAGTTTAGATACATATCCAGTGATGATAGAGAAGCATTGCTAAAATCCAGAATGAGGATTGGACATGTGTAGGTGGGTATGTAGGTGGCTGGATAGGTGGTAGAGTGGGATGAGATTTTATTTTACTTAGCTTCTTTTATTTTGTGTCCACGCGCATTTCAGTTTTTGAAAAACATAGTTGCTGGTGTATGTTTGGGCATTGATTTTTGATGTTCACGATTAAATGGAGAGCTGAAGTTAAAATGTGTGAGCTGTAGAGTCACAGTTGCACCTGACACTGGGACTGATATTTTCTACCTGGCAAGACAAGACAGGTTTATATGTTGTTGGGTCCACATGTCACCCCTTAACCAAATCCTTTGACATTTCTGTTCATTTCACATGCTGTGTATGTTTTATATTGTTTTTGAGCACTTTTGCAACCACCTTAAGAAATTCACATGAGGAACTGTTAAAATATAAACCTATATCTCTTGATAAAAATATGTTTCTAGTGGATAAGTGGCAGCTTGTGGTTATAATATACTGAAAGAGCTGTGAGTGAGTGCAAACCATTGTAGTTGTTTAGATTTAAACAGTGTATGTCACATAACTATTTGATATTTCAATTACCTGTGACAAAGTTTGGCTTTAATCCTCTGATAACAGACAAATTGACTGGGAATCATAATGAGCAGAAACATCAGAGTCCCCATACACCTTCTCTAAACACACAGTAGTTTCAATGTCCACAGCATGATCACCAAGGATCGCTCACCAAGAATGAAAAACACATTAGAGAGATGGTTTTACACACTGATTAATACCACCTGGAATTAAAAAACCTATCTTCAAGAGTGGGAGTGCTTTTTATATCAGCCTGAAAAGCCCCAAGTGAGATTTGATTGAGTCATGCAGACTTTGTAGGTTGATTTTTTTTTTTACTCCTCCCGTATTCAGGAAGAACTGTCATGTAAGAAACAGTGTGTGTGCTCCTGATAAACTTATGCAGAGCTAGACAGAGTTCCCACATGCAGAATGCTTGATTCATCTCCATCTAACCTTCTGTATTGCTTTCAACACAGAAGGTGAAACATGCTTCTTTTGCTCACGTTTTATCTGAATTCCAAGTTTCACAAGTAAATGCATTCTAACTGTCTATTTATTGTTCAAGTTAATGTATAAAAGATGAATAGTTTCATAAAAATAAACAACAGAAGTGTTAAAACACTGAACTCGAGTCTCTCATGAATCTGTTGGGTCGAGCCAGACATAAGTGCAGACTGAGCACATCACATCAAACAGACAGGCAAAACGCAGTCGCGGCCAAAAAGGTCTGACTTTCAGTGTGAATGTCAGAGTAAAGGTTGAAGTCAATCAGATTGTTACAAAACACCTATAGTTGTTAGACCAAATTCACTAGTTCTGGTATATTTTATGTTATGCAGTGGAGTCTTTAAATTGTTGAATCATCTGAGAAAATATTGTCAGGTCAAAAAGGATGCCATTAGCATTAAAACATTTCACTCATATCAAGATTTAACAAATGTTTCAAACCATTACATCGTATAGACCTTTAATCTTTTAAATTATAGTGTGAAAGTGTATCAGTTATATTGTAATTTTTTTTTTCACTTAACCCTTAATTAACCAGATGAGTTAATAAGAACAAATTCTTATTTACATGAATGACCTGGCGGAGAAGGAAGAACACATAGAAAGATCAAGCAGCAGACTTTTACAGTAATCAACAAACAGCAACACGGTTGAGGTCAGGGGTGTCAAACTCAATTTCACCAAGGGTCACTTCAGCATATTGGCCACCCTCAACGGGCCACATTGACGGTATAAATCAGGAATGCCCAAGAGCAGTCCTCCAGACTGCAACTTTTAGATGCGTCCCTGCGAAAACATACCCCGGACAAAAAGTTGACTTCCCCCATTAGCAGCAACTCAGTTCTGTAGAGGCCTATGAATGAGTCAATGATCCAGGTGTGTTAGAGAAAGAACGCATCTAAAGTTGCAGAGTGATAGGTCTGGAAAACTAGACTTGGGCAACCCTAGCATAAATGTATGAAAATACAATGTTAAAAATAAATTAAACACCTCATATTGTTAAATAACTGATTTTATGTATTCAAGTTTTAAATATTACATTTGAGTTTGCATGGATGTAAAATTACTGCTCAGTTTAAAAAGTACAATGTTTTTAAACTGAGCAGTTTAAAAATATGCTCAGTATTTTTAAGCTGCTCAGCTAAACTTCGCTCTTTAGCTTGTTAGCTTGTCGATGTTTCAGTTTTATTCGCTGAGAAAATTATTCTTTGTCTGCGTTAAAGAGAAGCCGACAAAGAATAAAAACAAGTTTTGATATTAACTCTCAACTTCCTTCACAAAACTTTTTCGTTATTTATTACACAACGAACATGTATTTCACATAAGAACAAAACAATTAGGTGATGTTGCCTGTCCTTGAACACAACGCTGATCCTCTTCACCCTGTCACCAACTCACACACATCCTCATTGTGTTGTGTTCTGTAAATAAACAAAACACAAGCAAAATCAATAAACTATATGCATATTCCAGTATACTGAGTTTTGGTTTTACATTCATTCTATTTAAATTTAGTTTGTTCGTGCTTACCAATGTTTTCTGTCTGGCACCGTTTTCCCCTGGTCAGTTCGTCGATGTCTGGTTTTAGTTCTATTCTGTGGCAATCCGCAAAACGGCGTGTAGGTTTTCGTCAGTAATGCGCGATCTGGTCTTGGTCTTGTTTAAATTCATTATTGGAAACATCTGTTCGCACAGATAGGTGCTTCCAAACATGGACAAAACACGAGCTGCATGGAGTCGAAGCTGTGGCATCAAATCAGGGGCAGTAGACGGTAAAAGTCCTCGATTGAAACATCACGGAACTTCGCTCTTTAGCTTGTCGATGTTTCAGTTTTATTCGCTGGGAAAATTAATAATCAGCTTGAGGTGACTCTGCTGCACTCTAGTGGCGAGAAGCCGTAATGTTGGCTGGTAACAATCGGAAGGCATTATGGGAGATGTAGTTTGTAGTCAATTCGTGCTCAAAACCTATTTTAAGTCAATCAATGGGGCTGTAAAACGGTGGTGGGGGAGAGGGCCACATAAAATGACGTAGCGGGCCACATGTGGCCCGCGGGCCTTGCGTTTGACACGTGTCATAAAACAATAAAAAACAATACTTAGACATCTGCAGGTTTCAGACAGCATCTTCTTTAGAATATCTTTAAACGTTGGTGCTCAGCTTTAACACTGAGCACCATTGTATTATTTCTCCATATTTTGATTTAATTGTGGGAACATTAACCATAATATGTTGGGCAGAGCACAGATAATTGGGAATCAAAGATAGGGCAGAGATTAACCTATTAGACATTTTATAAACAAACACATACGAGTGAGTTTTCCTTCGTTTTTGAAGGACGATCGGTTAATAAAAGACTACATACTACGGACAACAGCAATGTCTGTAAAAAGAGGCATTAGTTATGCCAAATACAGAAGAGTGGTATGAATCACACCACTTTCTGAATTGTATTAAATGTTTATTTTTATTCATGTATGGGCTTTAAATGCTTCAATTTCAGTAATGAACATCAATGCAAACACCTTTTGAGGATTCCACATGTGCTATTTTGAAACAACTGTTACACTTTCCTAAAGGCATAGGGCAAGTCTGCTATAGATTTTTTTATAATGTAGCATGAGTTGGAGAGGGGGCTTCAGAACATAATCAGTGGCAGACCAGCTCGCGGTAGGTAGTCACCACTGACACCGTGTAGCTGTGAGTAATACCGCAGCCTCGGGATGACACAGCTGTCAGACTGAGACGGTGGTTTATTAAAGCTGCAAGCCGAAAACATGCAGCACTGTGTGTGTTGACTGAAAAATTGTATTAAAGCTTTTGTTTTCCTGCGCTTTGTGACGTTGGTGGCATACCGGTGTCAGAAGCAGAGCAGGTTCAAGCTGTAACAAGAAGATTAAACCTAAGCAAAAATAATGAAACATGTCCTGCTAAATCCTCGCCCACATAAAACAGCAGAACAATCAGCCACAGGATACTGTTAGAGATTAATTTCCAAATATGAGTAAGGTTGATGCACCAAGCAGTCATATCAGAAGTCATAACAATCTTTAGAATGTTACAAAATAAATGTAAAATTCCAGGACTGAACTGGAAGCTGTATTCTCTGGTAATATATGTATTTATTCAGGGGAATGCAGAAGCTATTGTGTGAGGAGGCACTAACATGCATAATAAAACAATGTACCTTCAGGCAGTAACATGTAGAAGGTCCAGCTGCTTCTCCCACCAAGGACTGAGACCATAAGCATGATGCTGAATGCCTTTTTTCTCAGAAAAAAATATTGTTTCAATGTGTTTTCAAGTTTCTAGTAATGATTCTAACTTGAGTCTAAATGAAAAAAATACATTTTGAAAAAATAAACTTGTCGTGTGTGTTATAAGGATGTATACTACTGCATTAGGACTGATTTTATTTTGTTCTGACATCATTATCTCTTTTATGTCTTTTTCAAACTAAAGCTGCTGTCACACTGTTCATTTTTCCATGTGTGCTGATTTACTAAAAATGTGTTTTGCACAGGTTTAAGCATGAGTTAATATAAAGTACTGGTACCTGAAAGTAAAATTTCTGAACATGTGTAGCTTTTTATGTTCTTTTAATTAGTGCATATTAGTATTAAAGGTGTGAAATGCACAGCATTCTTTTTTTGTTGTTGCCATATTTGAGTTGTTGTTGCAGATAATTCTAAATCAATGGTACATGTGATGGAGTTCTCTCTACTCTGATCTATGGACTTTAAAGAAAGGCTAAAGCTAAATTATTCTACAAAACATTTGTATTGTGACCTTCAAAACCTCCTTTAATTGTCTTTCAACACTTTAATTATCTAAATCAAACCACATAATTAGCAGCACTTATGATGATTTCACAATTTCTAGTTCAGCTGGTGGTTAAAAGCTGTGTAGCAGTCTGTTGGTTTTACTTTTAAAGTTAGGATATCATTTGCCTGATGGTAGGAATTCAAAAGGTTCATGAAGACAGTTGTGACACTTTAATGATTCTTTCTGCTCCCCTCACTGTAGAAGCTTCTTACATCCTACATTGAAGTGGATTTACTACAAGCTTTCAGTTGTTGCGAATCCTGTGAAGATGCAGTTTACTTAAAAAATAAGGTATTTTCTGGGACAAGTTTACATATTTTGTAAAATGTATCTATCTTTACTAATTCTTAATTTCTATTTTTCTCTCTGAGAAATTGATGTAAATTATTCAATGCAATTAAGTGCTCAGTCAAGTGTGCAGTGTTTGTTTTGAGGTAGGACCATCTCATGTGTAATTGTATTCCATCTACATAAATTTCCACTTCTTGATGTCTTTATGTATCATTGTATGTTTATCTGGTTCATCCAAGTCTAGAAACACAGGTCTTTCACAGTCATACGTTATTGTGCTGAATATAATGGTGATGAGAAACAACATGCTAGTGAGACAAATGCACTGATTGAGCTGGTTAGGGTTGTGCAGAAGAGATGGAGGTTCTGGCAGTGAGGATGAGTTTTTACCTCATCTGGAGAAGCTTTTGCCTTGCAGGTATCAATTGCAGTCTGATCCGATGCCGCTGGGATCTGTGGGAGGAAGGACGGCTTATTTTGTGCCAAGTTATTTCACACTAAACTCTTTCAGTCTCACAACAGCCTCTAGAACACAGTCCTCACAAATGACATTCATATTGCTTGCTTTTTCTCAGGATGTGAGGTATTTCATTCTATATATTTTTTTATTATACTTCTCATTAAATGTGTGCTTTTCTTCAGTCTGCCCTGACATTTTCATGCAGACCCAGAGCTCCTCTAAGCAAATTTGCACCACAGCCAATTATTCATATGACATTACAAGGGAAATCTTTTGATGTAATTGGTTCATCATTGAAAATCTGATGATTGTTTCTGAGCCTTTTATGCCACATCTACCATAAATTGTTGAATTTTAAAAGAAAAATTTTCGTTCTCTCATTTTTACGTGAAATGGATTGGTGTTCGCTTTTGATGCTTTCACGTAATAAAATATTGACTTTCCTTCCACTGTGTTCCATTAAACCACTCTCTACTGGAAATAACAGGCAAAGTGTAATTTCATTTTTTTACGACAGATACCAAGGTTCTGAAAAGTTTAAACGTCCCTGTTAAAACAGCAAGTTTTTGTGAGGTACAGAATAAGATCAAGCTATTTCCAGATATACTGTGACACGTATTCTGGACAATTCAGCTATAAAACAAATCAGTTTAAAGAAAAAATATGAAAAAATACAACGGATACCACCCATAAGTTGAGATAAGTGCACTCATATACTAATACTTTGTAGAAACATATTTTGATTTAATTTCAGCAGCCAGTCTTTCTTGGAAGCAGTCTGTTACTATCTCACCTGTTGACCTAGCAATAATTGGCCAACCTGTTTTTCAAACGTCAAGAACACCTCTTTTCTTCCCTTAAGTGACCCCAAAGATTTTCTGTCAGATTTCGTTCTGAATTTTGAAAACTTAAAATTTTCTTCTGGTGAAACTATTCTGTTCTTGATTTTGATGTATCCTTGTACTCAGAGTGAAGCTGAAAATTATTCTAACTGTCCTTCAAAGTTTTCTAAATGACATGTTTTGTGTCAACACTGATTGGTAGTTTTCAATCCTAAAATGACAACACATTGAGTATCACCTAAAGGAAGCAGACCATCATTCTGCCACCACCATATTTCACTTTGGGTATGGTGTTTCTTTGGTGAAATGCAGAGCAGATTTGTGCCAAACTTTCCTTTTGGACTTATGATTAAAAATTGTCTGCACCCTTTTTGTACCCTTCTAATAACTGATATGAGATACTTTAAATCCTTCATAACCTCTCTGAATACTACAGTTTTAGCTGAATGATGCAAATAAGCAAATGAAAACAAATCCTGCTAAGACACCTCAACTATATTTTGGTTTAATTGATGACATCTGTGAACTAAATGTTGAAACTGAGTCAAAAAATGATTCAAGAAAGTGTTACTTTAATGGTGTTCTTGTTTGTGCAGCGAGGGTATAGCTGCTGTTATTTTCATCCTTCAAAAGATTTTTTGGCTGCCCATTGGTACAGTTGGTAGAGCTGTTGCCTTGCAGCAAGAAGGTCTGCAACCCGGGGTCTTTCTGCATGGAGTTTGCATGTTCTCCCTGTGCATGCATGGGTTCTCTCCAGGTACTCTGGCTTCCTCCCACAGTCCAAAAACATGACTGTTAGGTTCTCTCTAAATTCTCCCTAGGTGAGAGTGAGTGTGTGTGTCCTGGTTGTGTGTCCTGTCTGTTTCTGTGTTGCCCTGCCCTGCAGACTGGTGACCTGTCCAGGGCGTACCCCGCCTCTCACCCGGAACGTTAGCTGGAGATAGGCACCAGCACCCCTCCCAACCCCTCTAAGGGGTGTTAGAAAATGGATGGATGGATTTTACAGGATAAATGTCACAATTTATATAAAAAGTCTTAGAAATGATTAATCAAAAACATTTTTATCACCGGTAAACCTGACATTTTAACTTGGGTGTATTCACTTTTCAGACATTTGTCCGACTCAGAAAAATGAAGCAATCTTAACAGATCTTTTTATTCCCTTTCATCATGTTGAAGGACAACCCAGCACACTCAGACTGCAGACATATTAGAAAATATCTCTTCAATTTTTGGCCAGCTAGTATAGTGCTGTAAGATACTCAAAGGAGTAATCTTGGGTATATATGTTGGCAACATTAGCTCAGTTAAATATGTTCTCCCCTCTGACAAATAGCTGCAGCTTCATTATTGTATGCATGACCTAATTTCCACAGTCTTCTCTGGATCTCAGCTGCTGCTCAGGGTCAGCAGTGGGTCAGCCATTATATCTCCCTCGGCATACAAGGTTCACCATGTCACATACTTGAAACAAAATGGCAACCAAGCTTAGATTTATCATAAAGAAAACTCCAAAAGTCAACAGTAGAAAGATTTTGGGGGGTGTATTAGGGGAATAAAGAAACATTAATGCAACTGCATGAACTTCAGCAATACTGACAAACTGCACTTCCTCTGAAAGTGATCAGATTTAATAGTTCTGAGACGGGATAAAATGCAAATAAATAAGAGCTGAAAACTACACAATAAAGTCAAAAGCGAGAGTCGTTAAAACTTAATTGGGGAATAAACAGCAAATATCACATCTCTGAATTAATTTTTTCATCATATCTTATAAAAAAGTTAAGTGCTGGATAATGGTTGAACATTACTTCACCTTCAGCAATTAAAAACAAGAGACACAACCGATCAATTTATAATCACAGTGTTTACCAGTGTTGAGAACCTCCATCTTTCCCTAACCTTAACCAAAGCACATTAATTGTCTGAATCAGATTACCTCTCCCTAATTCCACTGTGGTCCATTAATGGAATTTCTTTGTATTTAAAAATGCTTTGTTAATCACAGTCAACAATTTCAATTCAGGTAATGAGCAACAAAATTATTTCTATATGGAAACAGCTGTTGATTTGAATACTAAGCAAAGAATAAAGGACTCCCTTTGTTACTTTTGCTTGCACTCATCATGCTAAGCTAACAGGATGCAGGGAAAAAAACTAACAGGGGAGGCATCAACCATCCCATAATGCTCCACAAACAACAAACTCAGCGTTATTTTCTAACGACTGGAAAGAAAGTGTCATGAAGTGCGGGTGGTGTTGGTGGTGAGGCAGAGGCAGCGGACCCAGGTTAGATGAAAATGTTGATTTAATAATAAATAAGTCCAGTGACACGGCAGCTCGCACAGAGACACACCGACGACGAACAGACTAGACATTGACGAAACATTGACGAGGACCCGACGAGGAACAAGGAACACAGGTGGAGTTAAATACACAGGAGGGTAATCACAGAGACGAGACACACCTGGGAACAATCAAGGGGAGGACAGGACAACGAAGAGACTTAAGGACACAAAAAACTCTAAATGAACACAGAAAACACAGATCCTGACAGTACCCCCCCCTCAAGGGCGGCTACCAGACGCCCAAAAAAAAAACCACAACAAGGGTGGGCGGAGGGGCGCCGGAAGGGGGGCCAGAGTCCAGAAAAAACAAAAACACAACAAGGGTGGGCGGAGGGGCGCTGGACGGGGGGCCAGAGTCCAGAAAAACAAAAAACAACCCACCATCGTGGGCGGAAACACAAGAAGGGCCAAGAGTCCGAAAACAAACAAAAAACTACCCACAGGGTGGGCGGAGGCAAAGGAGGCAGGAACCACGGAGGTGGTCCGGCGGCCGTCCGCGGCGCTGGAGGCGGGAACCACGGAGGCGGTCCGGCGGCCGTCCGCGGCGCTGGAGGCGGGAACCACGGAGGCGGTCCGGCGGCCGTCCGCGGCGCTGGAGGTGGCGATGAGTCCCGGGGGCCGCCCACAGACGGCGACGACGAGCCCCCCGAGGCAGGGTCTCAGGTGGAGCACAGGGGGTCTCGGTCGGAACGCTGGGGGTCTCGGTCTCGGGTGGAACGCAGGGAGTCTCGGTCTCGGGTGGAACGCAGGGGGTCTCGGTCTCGGGTGGAACGCAGGGGGTCTCGGTCTCGGGTGGAACGCAGGGGGTCTCGGTCTCGGGTGGAACGCAGGGGGTCAGGGTCTCGGGAGGAACGCAGGAGGTCAGGGTCTCGGGAGGAACGCAGGAGGTCAGGGTCTCGGGAGGAACGCAGGAGGTCAGGGTCTCAGGAGGAACGCAGGAGGTCAGGGAGTCGGGGTCTCGGAGGGAACGTAGAGGGTCTCGGGAGTCGGGGTCTCGGAAGGAACGTAGAGGGTCTGGGTCACGGTAGGAACACAGGGAGTCTCTGGAGGAACACAGGGAGTCTGAGTCGGAGCGCTGGGGGTCTGGGTCTCGGAAGGAACACTGGGAGTCTCGGAAGGAACGGCTGACTCGGCCTCGGGTGCGCCGGCTGGAACGCCGGCTGATTCGGCCTCGGGTGCGCCGGCTGGAACGCCGGCTGATTCGGCCTCGGGTGCGCCGGCTGGAACGCCGGCTGATTCGGCCTCGGGTGCGCCGGCTGGAACGCCGGCTGATTCGGCCTCGGGTGCGCCGGCTGGAACGCCGGCTGATTCGGCCTCGGGTGCGCCGGCTGGAGGCGAGCCGCAGCGAAGCCTTGGAACCGGCCGCGGGGGCGAGCCGCAGCGAAGCCTTGGAACCGGCCGCGGGGGCGAGCCGCAGCGAAGCCTTGGAACCGGCCGCGGGGGCGAGCCGCAGCGAAGCCTTGGAACCGGCCGCGGGGGCGAGCCGCAGCGAAGCCTTGGAACCGGCCGCGGGGGCGAGCCGCAGCGAAGCCTTGGAACCGGCCGCGGGGGCGAGCCGCAGCGAAGCCTTGGAAACGGCTGCGGAGGTGAGCCGGAGCGAAGCCTGGGGGCCGGCTGCGGGGGTGACAGCTCCGGAAGGCGACGAGGGGCCGGGTCCACCGGCGGCTCACGTCGCTGTCTCCGGGCTGACCGTGGAGGTGGCGGCTCCGGAAAGCGACGAGGGGCCGGGTCTGCCGGCGGCTCACGTCGCCGTCTCCGGGCTGACAGCGGAGGTGACGGATCCGGAAGGCGACGAGGGGCCGGGTTCACCGGCGGCTCACGTCGCTGTCTCCGGGCAGACAGCTGAGGTGACAGCTCCGGAAGGCGACGAGGGGCCGGGTCTGCCGGCGGCTCACGTCGCTGTCTCCGGGCTGACCGTGGAGGTGGCGGCTCCGGAA
The DNA here is from genome assembly GCF_003331165.1 of Xiphophorus hellerii. Taxonomy (NCBI): domain Eukaryota; kingdom Metazoa; phylum Chordata; class Actinopteri; order Cyprinodontiformes; family Poeciliidae; genus Xiphophorus; species Xiphophorus hellerii. The sequence continues at coordinate 4,634,233 of NC_045674.1, forward strand.
AGCGACGAGGGGCCGGCTCCACCGGCGGCTCACGTCGCTGACCTTCCGGATGGAGGTATCGACGGGGGCCGAATCCGGGGGGTGCCAACACCAGCCTCGTTCCCCGGAAAAGCTCCCGCTGCAGGTCAGAGAGAGCTTCAGCCAGTGTCCTCTCCTCCCTGCCGGATCTCCGCCTCGATCCGCTCTGCCCTTTTGGAGGGAACCTCCTTAATGCTGCTGGGTCCATCATGAAGCGAGCCTCACCGTTCAGTCTGGTCGGGTCCTACTGTCATGAAGTGCGGGTGGTGTTGGTGGTGAGGCAGAGGCAGCGGACCCAGGTTAGATGAAAATGTTGATTTAATAATAAATAAGTCCAGTGACACGGCAGCTCGCACAGAGACACACCGACGACGAACAGACTAGACATTGACGAAACATTGACGAGGACCCGACGAGGAACAAGGAACACAGGTGGAGTTAAATACACAGGAGGGTAATCACAGAGACGAGACACACCTGGGAACAATCAAGGGGAGGACAGGACAACGAAGAGACTTAAGGACACAAAAAACTCTAAATGAACACAGAAAACACAGATCCTGACAGAAAGATTAATTTAGCTCTGCTACTGAGAATGAGTTGGAAAGGTCTGTGCATTCACTCGGTGATTTATGTTCCCACAGCAGCCCAGAAACTAAAACTGAGTGTTGTTTGACTTAAAGGCACTTCACCTTTGAATGTTGGGTGGCAGTAATGCAATTTTACAGTTGACCACTTGTTCATAGTGCATCTATGCATATCTTTTATTCTCAAACAGAAAAAAAAATAAAAAATACACTTGCTGTGACAGTGACCAATTATTCTGAACAGAATTTTCCCAGAATCATGACTGAAGTAATATTTTGAGTAAAGCAAACTTCTTTTATCTTGTATCTGGTCTCTTGTTCTGTCAAGATAAACGTCATGGTTGCTTGAGAAAACCAGCAATTTTTCCTTGAGATGACAATTTAGATTATGATAATGAGTAGTTTTTGTGCTACACCCAATTTCACAGTTTAGTGATGCTGCCATCATGACTCCTGGGGGGATCTTTAACAGTCCATTCATGCATGCACCAAGATTTTCATCTTGATTTAGGAACTTGTGCTATCAGTGACAGCTTGTGCTTAGTGGGTACCTGGGCGAGTCATTTCAGTGATCACAGATGACATCCTCTTCTATGAATTTGCTTCAAATTCAAATATTTGCTTACAATAAAGCTACAATGCTTCCAATGTATTCTAATGGCTCTTAAGCAACAAATGTCTGAGCAAAATTTTATAATTTAACTTTGCTCAGACATTTGGGCTTTTACAGTTACTTATATAACTTATGAAGTTGTACAGGTAACTTAATGAGAGCTAAGAAAAATTACATGTGAGACCCCAAAGCTCCAACTTGGGGCTCCTCTTATTTGATATATTCGTGCTCCCCCCATCAATAACAATTAATGCAATTAGTTACCGTAACTACACAGATGACACACAGCTCTACATTAAAACCCATCTAAAACCATTAAAGTACTGAACAAATGCATAGAACAAATCAAGGTGGGTGTGTGGCCATAACTTTGTTCAGTTGAATAGAAACTAATTATTTTTTGGATCTAAAGAGGATTGATCCAGAATTGGCATACAGCTTCAACTACTACAGCAAGAATTTACTCATACATGTGATTGACCATAACAATAAAGAATGACTGCAAACAGCAGGAAAATTAGTTTAGTTGAATTTACCTGCATGTCAACAACCCTTTTATCACTGAATGTCAACACGTAGATCGTTGCTTGGCCGCCGACATAAAGCGTGTCACTTCCTTCCTGGTGGTACATGCTGATGTAGTTCTCAGGCTTGTTGAAATGGAACCTGGGGGGCTCTGAGTGGGAGAATGAAAACAATTTTAGTAAAATATGGAATGTTGTGACAAATCTTAAGTAATGGGAGTAAAACATGATGCATCAACTGAACATGTTTTAATAAAATAACAGATTATGCTGTCAGGAGATAAGCCCAGAAATCTACAGACATTATCTTTATAAGAATACATATTTTTTATTTGTTTGGTTTGCCAGTTTAGTAATTGTGATCATTTTTAATGTATTTCACAAATTTTAGGCAAGGCTGTAGTACTGCTGGCGGTACATCACTATAGTTGGTACTAAGACATTGTCATTTTAAAACCATATGGACCATATCTAATGTAGTTGTGAGGAACTTCTGCCTTGAACATTTGATCTGGCTAAGGGCTGTGATTCCAAATTGCATGACAGATGTGGGTGTCAAATTTTGATCAAGGTTGGGCCTCATGTCCTGTAAATGAGACTAACCCTTTCTGAAGAGTGTCTATGATTATTGCATGTAAAACTTCTGACCTGCATTGTAATTACAAGTACAACAACTAGGAAGAGGACACAATGTTGGCTTCTGTTCAAAATCAGTTAAAAACAACTTTCAAATCACAGGAAATTAATCCATGACCACAGAATAGATTTTCAACACAATAACAAAAGATTACTGCAGTAAGCGCAAATGTATTTTCTCAAAAATATAATAAAAAGATTATCGAGATTTAACCAGCCTAAGCTGCTCTTGCAGGTAAATCAGAGTCCTGAAGTACTCAAAGCTCTCAACCCCCAGTTTTTTTGTTTTTTTATTTAATCTCCCATCAATATATGGAACCAGGTGAGTATTTCCTGGCAACGAACCAGCCACATTTACAGGAACATTAGCTCCAACATCGCTGCCCTTTCTGGTTTCTCATCAAGCAACAACCCAGTCAACTAGAGAAGTTGGGTGCTAGAGAAAAAGGGCATGTGGTGGGAGCATAAATATCACTGAAAAAATCATGTGGGCAAATTCTATCACATATTCTCTGTCACCGAAGACACCTCCAGAAGGCTTCAAAGTACATTTGAGCATCTCTGAATCACACTTACCTACACTGCAACTGTGCCTTCAGTTAGAAATGGATTGAAATCACTGCTGCTGTATGAAATATGTGAGTAGCTATCTAAGTAATTATAACTTCAGAGAGATTTTGCCACATATAATGATAAATGCTCTGCAACAAAAGGGGGGAAATCTAAAAATGATTACCTTAAACTTTCAAGACTTTAATCAATTTTATCAACCAGAAATTAATTTCTCTGTTTCTTTTCCTGGGATGTGTTTTGGAAAATCTCTTGTCTTCAACTTACATATCAGATAAATGATTACTTCCATAAAATTTCTCTTCACTCTTGTAATAAAAAGGACATTCAGTCTGACAGCAACACCAGAATGAAGAGAGAGGAGGCCCTATAGGTTGCTAGCCAACCAACTATGTTTCTATGGAAACAACAGCCTCCTTCGTTGACGGGAATCTAATTGATGAAACTTGTTGTTCAGACAAAATGAGAAATACCGAAGGATACCCAGTGTGGCGTTTGGCTGTGGGGGAAATTATGAGGCAATCAAACAAACAGATTTATTGCAATATTTACTTTGGCAGCTGACACAGGGGGTGTTACTGATTCCTGAGCATGTCTTTGTTGACTCAATGTTATTTCAACCAAAATTAATGTCTGAGACAAATTTACAACAACCTCAAAGCACATTTTTAAAACAAGCATGACTGTTTTTAACTAAAGTCATTCCCTAAGAGCTAAATCCAATAACTACATAACCCTAAAAGACAAGAACATATGAAATCACTTCAATTAATATGTTTGCCAAAATTATGATTTTAAGCCTTAGTCAATTTTAAAAAGTTACATCACAAAAACTTTTTAAACAGCTTTATTTTATGAAGAGACTTCACATACTTATGGTTTACATGTTGTTTAACATAGCAGACATTTCCAGGTCCAGGTCTTGATGGCTATGAAGCTTAACTAAGGTAAACTCTCAACAAAAATATTTAACATGAACAGAAAGTAAACAACAGAAGAAGAACATTAAAGACAGTGGAAATTGGTAAATCAGAGTTAGAGATCTTTTCAAAGGAGTTGTACTTTATATTTCTATGTACTGTATTTTTCGGACTATAAGCTGCTACATTTTTCCCACGTTTTGAACCATGCGGCTTATAACCTGGTGTGACTTTTCTGTGGATTTTTCTTCAGCCACTAGGGGGCTCTTTAGCAGGAAGTGAATCATTGGAAGTCAAAATTGGAAATCAAAGAAGAAAGTGCTAATTTTCATTTAGAACAAGCACATGCTAGCAGCAGGCACGACGAAGAAATTTCTTCAAATTCATATGATGCAGCTTTTAAGTTAAGGGCCATCGATCTGGCAGTACAGGAGGGAAATAGAGCCACTGCACGTAAACTCGGTGTGAACGAAACCATGGTTCGGAGTTAGAGACGGATTAAGGAAGCAGCCCTCGGCTGAGGCGGAGATACCAGCGGCAAATATATATACATTTCCAGTTTTTTTGTTTGCTTTTTTTTTTGTCAAAAAATGTGTAGGTGCGACTTATAGTAAGGTGCGCTCTGTAGTCCGGAACATACGGTATTTTGAATGTAATAATGTTACAAAGTGGTTCAGTTTTGTTTACCACTTGTCCCTTTAAACATTGCCGTTGAAACTTTGCTTCACTCAGTCTCCCGTTTTTTTGTTGTTGTTGTTTTTATTTAGTAGCAATATGTTGCAGATTACATCTATGTACATGTTTTAATTAAAGCCAACACTTCTGGACCATTGGAGGAATATGAATGTTTCCTTTAAAGGTAAATTTCTGATAAATGTTTTTTTTTTTTTCTTTTTTAACTCACCATTGTTTTTCTCTTTGAGATGTGTTACATGCTTACACTTTGCTTCCGCCTCCTGATTGTTTATTTTTGTTTTTATTGTTGGCACCTTTGACGGTTCACTGGTGGGGGCGGGGCACAGCCAGCCCAGGTGTTTTAGCTGTGCTGGTGGGCACCTGAGAGGGATGAGTGATGGTGGCGTCTACGAAGCTGCCGCAGCAGCGGAGTTTTGGGCGAAGAAAAATTAATTAAGAATACGGTGCGGGAAGGCTCTGGACGAAAAAAAGAGTGCCTTCACCTCGGGACGGATCCATCCAGAGGGGAGCGTCGGAAGTTTTGGCCGGGATGAAGTTTGTTTTTGATTGTTTGGGTTTGTTTTGGGAAAACCGGCTGGACGCTAAAGCATTTTAGCACCGGGGAGTTACGCTTGCCAAGATCAACCACCGACGAAATCACCAGAGGTGCGGTTTTTAGGAAAAGAGAAAAAACTACATATATCAAGATAAAGAAAAAAAAAACTATTAAACGGAGCGGCGGATGAATGAGGGATCGCCCTTTTCCAATGGATGCCAGCTGGTCAAGGAATATGATCTACTGATCGGACATCTAAGGTAAGCCCCGCCACACTGTGTGTTCCGTCAGGTGCCCAGTTTTGTTTTCTTTACTTCGTTCCTTTTTGTGTAAATTATTACACACTTTGTTGCGGCCCCTTCTCTCCCGTGATCAGCATTTTAAAAAAATTAATAAGAACGAGCTACGGTGAGGGTAGCGGGACGTAACAGATGCGAAAGCCTGAGTAGGTGTACAGGAGGGGCCCCAGCATTTCCTACTTAAATGGTGGTGATGTCACTGATTGCATCACTGGGTAAACAAATGGAGTGTTTTCTTTTTTGTGTTTTTTTTTTCTTTCTTTAATGTAACCTTTTGAGTTGCCCTGTGTTAAATGTTTTTTTTTTTTTTTCCTGCAGACCAATTAGTTATATACTGTACATGGGTTTGTAAATTAGATTAATAATCTTATTTCTCTGTTTAGATTTTGTTGTTTGGTTTGGCCTGTTCTATTATGGTATGGTCTAATGAAGTGCAGTTGTGTTGCCAGTTTGGTATAAAACCAGTAAGATGTCAGAGCCTTAAAAACATGCTAAACTATAAAATTCACCAGAAGAACCCGGAACTGGCAGCTGATGCTGCTTTTTGTTCACCTGTTTGGCCATTTAACCACACTACCTCCCAAATAATTACATTCTTCTTCTGACTTAGCTTTCCAGATGTATCTGTCCTTTACAGTCATTTTAAAAGGCAAAACATTCACAATTAATTTATGAACGGTATAGAGGCTTGTGTCAAGAAAATCCGAGCTCATCCCACTTCCCCATGCTGGAGATTTTAGTTTAACAGTAATAATAAATAAAGTTATCTTTAAAATGAATCACTCAAGTGACATCAAGGCCCAACAGTAGACTTAAGTGTCAATAAAATAAATCTGGTTGTGTGTGTTGTTTTGTCTAAAGCAAACTTTGCTTTAATTCTACTTTTTTCTATCTAATCATAAGAAATCATAGTCAGTCAGAGAGAGTCATTAAACAGGAAAAGCAGGTTTCCTGGAAAAAGAGGAAGTTTCCAGCCTGCAGATTTATAAAAATAGCTGAGACTATTACTTATTTTAAAACATGAAAGTTTTAAAGAATGAAATCTAAAACATTTTGAGTAATTTGATAAGATTCAAAGTAAAATACTTATATTAATATTGGTTTACTTGTAATAATATTTACACGAACATTTGTGGGAACACTTACAAGAAAAACAAGTAACTGTAATTTTAGTATTAAATAATTAGAATCATGTATTATTCTTGGTTTCTTTTCAGAAAAACATCTGTAATAACTCACATTAGGATTATAATAAGTATAATTAATAAGTTATGGTTATAAAATCATAAATGAATGATAAATCAGAGAAGCTGAAGAAAATAAATGTGATATAAGTTATGGTTATAAAATTATAAATGAATGCTAGATCAGAGAAGCTAAAGAAAATAAATGTGATTTTGACATTGAACTTGAAATGGTGTAAAAGGTGTAACTGCAATTAAACATCACTGATATGTTGGAGGTAGATAGTAGGTGAAAGGTGAACGGTTAAGGGAAAAAGGGGAACTAACAGGAGAGCAGAGATGATCAACGCCTTATTTAGGTAAAAGGTTGTGCAGGCAATGGACATAGGAGGTTGAGCAACCCTGAGACATTAGCACAGACATCAGGACATAAGGTCTGTAAGACAGTGATGGATATGAGATCATCTGTCTAAGCAGACAGCCAATGAAACAAGCCCAGCAACAGTGCTAGCCAAAGAAACCCTATAAAAGGTGAGTGCAAAAGAGGAACCGTTCGTTGGATCCTCCGGGCAGCTTCGAGCCAAGATCGAGATGGACAAAGAACTCTGCAGCTGAAGAAGAGCCGGGGCCACGGAGCCGAAGACTGTCCTTCTCATGGAGACCAACCGGTCAGGCCCACAACCTGTGGCTTCAAATCGCACTTCTCTCATCGGCTGGGTTCAGACCCCAAAGACAAAGATGAAGACAAAGACAAAGGCAAAGACAAAGAAGAAGAACTGGTGCCTTTTTTCCTGCCAGCACCAAGTCCTGTGTAACCTCACCATCCATGCGGAGAAGAAGCTCATCAGACCTACAGCGATTCCTGCCTTCGCCGATCAACATCTTCCTCCTGCTGCAACACCTTCTTCATCATCAAGCCAGGTCTGGGGTTCGAAACGTCAAACTCCGTCCGTCTCTCTCAAAGGTTCCCTTTTTTTTAGTTCTCAGTATCAGCAGTAGGGAAAGATAGACTAGATGATTGATTTTACTTATTTGATTATTTCTGCTACTGAATTAAGCTGTACTGACCCTTGCAAAACTGCCTTACTAATAAAATATTTAGCATAAAGAAAATCTAAAAGATGTTGTGGACATTCAGTTAATGAGTCACCTTAAAGTTCTTTGATGGTTGTAAAATAGCTGTGATGTTTGATTCTGGAGAGGAAAAAGTTTAAAATGTTTTTAGGTTGCTGGTAGCCCAAATTTAAAACGTCATCCTTGGGACTCGCCCGAGTCACTAAAACCTACCTGGTTCAATAACAAATGCAAGTTGTAAAATAGAGAACGAGCGACCGTTAACAGGTGTGCTCTGTGAAACTAGTTGGCTGTAGGCTGCTCAGTCTGGCTAATTCACAGGGGGAAGAAGGGTGGGACACCTGGATGTAGGCCGTCAGAAAACCAGGCGAATCGTTTCTCGAAACCAGCTTAAACAGAGTTTACTTCAGTTCTGGACAGGGTAAATCCCGGCAGATTTAGGAAACTCAATTAACCCGTTAGAAGGAGAGCTGGTAGCACATCTCCCCTCTCAGAAGAGGAAGTAGAGAGTGAGACAGTAGAGACAGAAAGGAGGGGGGGGGTGTTGCGCAACAACACTTGGTTTGCTTAAACATACCAGGAAATACCACAAACTAGAAGGAGGGACACAATCAGGTTTAGAGAAAGGAAGCTTTGTTGTCTCAGTTCAAAGTTTTCAAGAAAAAGTACTGAGAACTAATGAGCAAAGTGGCCAGAATCCATGGAAAAACATTTAAAAACCAATGGAAAAGTGTTTACAGAAAGAAATGAAATTACACTAAAAAATAAAACTTGTGAGCCAGAGGACATCAACATACAATTTGAAGCTGAAGGGGTTCTGTTGCTTCACAGTTTTCCAAAGTGTCCACTCTATACTTTCTGGGTGGACTAGAGGTGACAACTACAGCAGACATTAAAAGCCAGAACACTTCTCCTTGAGAAAGTCAAACCACTTTAAAAAATCTACTGTAGGAACACAAATTGACCCATTTATGGAAAGCCGGACGTTTTTGTGTTCGAGTAATGCATTAGTTTAATTACAGTATAGTTTGATCTGCTTTCAGATGTTTCCATAGCAGTTTTCGAACTACATTTCCACTGCTCACATCCTGACGTTGAAAAATGTTTTACAAACATGTTAAGAAATCAATTATTTGCCATATAATGTCTAAATCTTTTTAATTATTAATTTTCTTGAACAGAGTTTTATCCCTAGAAGGCCAGACTTATTTCAGATGTATAAACAGACATACAAAGACATAATTAAATAGCTTTGTTACACTAAAATCTCTGGTATTAAACTTACACGAGAAACTGAAGAATTGTAGTGAAAATTGGTTGAATTCTATAAAGATATACAATTAGTATATTTCATACCGTTGATCCAATTAATTGTAAGCCTGTTAGTAAGTTTTAATAATGTAATACAGAACATTAGTAAAATTGTTTAACAGCATCCTGATAGTGAATGTAAATAATTCTCCATGGGCTTAGATAAAACTTAAATTTATTTAATCTTTTTAGCAATTTACAATATCTTTTTATCAGAAGCTTAGTAAATCTGAATGTCCTCATCAGAAATGTATGGAATATGTTGAATCATGCATATTTATTTATTTTAATTATGTATACATATATTCAAATTTACCTTACTGTTGTATTTACACAAACAAAGTTTAAATTGTCTCGATTAAATGACACAAACATTTTGAGTTGTGTATTTTAACCTCCATTTTACTAACTGGGAAAACCAAGAAGACTTACAAAAATCTATCTTACTTAAGATAAAAGTTAAGCGCCTAGCAGAAGTTTTCATGTGACATTTGCAGATGTGTCACACTACAACCACAATGCCAATGCATTTTATGTGAATTTTATGTAATTGGCCAACATAAAGTGGTGCATAATTGTGAAGTCAAAGGAAAAAAATAATACATGGTTTTATGCAAATAGAAATCTTAAAGTTTTGCATTTATATCTAGCTTCTCTGATTCAAAACTTTTTAGAACCACCTTTTGCTGCAGTTACAGTCTTTTAAAGAATATTTCTTTATTGACAGACTAACATTTCTGTCAATTATTCTTTGAAAAACAGTACAAGCTGAATCACACTGAATGGAGAGCATTCTGGAAAATGCACTTTTAAGTTTAGAGTTAGGTTGGTGTAATCCACTGTTTCTCAATTCCGGTCCTCACGGCCCTCTGCCCTCCATGTTTTAGGTGTTTCCCTTCTGCCACACACCTGGATTGAATCTGTGGGTGATTGGCAGGCTTCTGCAGTACTTGGTCATGCAATCATTTGAATCAGCTGTTCTGGAATAGAGACACATCTAAAACATGCAGAGCAGGGGGGGGTGGGAACTGGAATTGAGAAGCACTGTAAAAATCCAAGTTTCAGCAGCTGTACCTGGTCAACAAATTGCATCGCTATTGCTCTCCTGTGTAAAGAGCGACAGCAAGTCATGTCACTTCCTGCTTCCTCACTTCCTCTCAGACTGAGAGACCTGTTTAAAAGGCTGTTGAACTTTCAAACCTTTGTACACACAATTAGTGGTTAGTTCATCATGTTCAGTAGCTGTTAGTAAAACATCTTATTAATCTAACCAATTTCATAAAGTCATTTCCCAAACTCTCTTGTTGCTGGCAGTTACAAAGCTAAATCTGTAGCTTATTGCTACCAACCACATCAGATCCCCACCAGATCACAAGCTTTGGACAACTTACACTTTGAAAGCCAAGGTTTGTACTGTTTAATGATTTTGTGTGTTTTATGTATCGAGATGAAAACACATCATTGCATCAGTATATTTGATGTTGTGAGTTCCCCTTTGAAAACAAGATTGAAGCTAAAGGTAAACCAAACATTTGTTTTGGTCATTTAAGTTGAAGTGTTGTATAAATAAATTAATTTTTAATATTTTGACCTCCCTACAGGTTGTATTTTTTGGGATGATTTCATGTTCCTGTTGAATCTCTGCTGGTGAGCCTTGACACAAATACTTTTTTGTGAAGAGCTAACCCTGTATGAGTTGGTAAGCACTGTGGACTTGATGCAAAGTTATGGACTCTAACTTGTATTTTTTTTCTCCAACTGAAAGGCTTTCTAATTTATTTATATTTGCTATTTTTTTGTGTAACCAATTAATTTGGCTAGCATTAGAATGCTTTAGTGGGCTTAATACTAAAGTAAGAAGTATGGTTTTACAATTTATAAAAGGAAAACTAAAAACTATTCATCCATTTATTTCCACTATGCAAAAGTATGACAATATATCACATAAATCAACACAACATGCATCAAAATTATGGTTATAACATGACAAAGCATGAGAGTTTGAGGAGCCCAAATACATTTGCAAGATGTATTTATGGAGACGAAGGCCAGACTCTCCAGTAAACTATATTTGTTTGCATTTACCAATTTTAACAACTCTTTATTTTATAACAGTGAATGGGACTATTTTGTAACACAATACTTTAACTTAACCAAGCAACTACCTCAATAAAAGTGCTTTATAAAAATCAGGTAATGACTGCTAATGAGTAATCTACACTTGTATTTAACTGTTTGTGTGCTTTTCGTTGTCACTGCTTCATAATCAGCCTTTTTCAACTTTCCTGCTTCTTGCCTTGAAATGCAGGATGTGAAATGTAATGTAGAAATCAGGAGTATTTATTTAGTATATGCAGTTCTAAGAGGTCATGAACTGCCTAGGGCAGAGCAGCTTAGGGCCTGGACGTTAATGCTAAAATACTGACGCTAAAAACTTGGAGAAATGTACTCTTAAAACATGCAAAAAGATTCACTAAGCCCTGTGGAAACCTGCTTGTCGGGGATTATATGTTCTCTGGGGTGCAAAACAGAAATGTCCTGCAGTTAGCAAAAAACAAACAATGAAATGAACAGCTAGTGCAAGTTGTCCATACTTTATACTATAAAAATATGTCAAATATATTTTTAAACAATTTATTGAAGTAAGTCAAGATAATATCTGACATCAATCTGGACTCATGAATATTTATTTCTGTGTTTCCAGTGGTTTTAAATATTTTGTCCTCGTCTTCTTCCTTATTTTATTCTTACTGTGTAAAAACCTTGAATTCTCAAAAGGCTTTTCCCAAACTGAGGCTCATTTTTTGCTTAGCTTGAAAAAGCTGTCCATAAAGGCAGCGAATTATGGCTTTTTTTACCCTCAAAGGACAATGTGTTCCTTGAAGTTAAGACATTTTGAAATTAATGAGCCACTCTTGAAGAAACTAAATTCGAATTGCTCAAAGAAACATGAAAAAGAGTGAAGATGTTGTTTCTGTTTAAGAAACAAAAGCTTCAATGTTGGTTCCACATTTTAAAATTGCAATAATGTTTTTTTAGATCAACCTCCAAGTTTTCTCTTGATGGGTAAATCTGTAAAACTCATTTATAGTTAAGTATGGTTTTGCGAAAAGGTCAATGCAAAAAAAAAAATGCACATAAAAGGTTGATTCTCTGATTCTTTTATTTTACACATTTAATTTATGAGTACATTTTAGTGTCATTAATTTCCTTTTTGTCTGTGTTTTGGGTTTTTCCTGTTGTAGCTGTGCACAGCAAAGCGAGACTGTTTTTCATTTTTCATCTACTGCCTGCCTAATCCAGATCCTAATCCTAGAGCAGGTTCAACAAAACCAAAGTAAAAAAAAAAGTCCAGAAATGGGTCCAAATAAATATTAAACACAAAAGCTGTGGTTTAGTTTACTGTGATTCAAGCTGCACAAATCTATTCATATTGACAATAGCTGGATTTTATGTGTATGCTTAAAGTGAAACATAGCAGCAGCTGCCTCAAATATTTATCCTACAATTCTACAGTTCCCTTTAGACCCCCTGAAATACACCAGTGAGTTGTTTTGCTTGCATTGCTTTTAGTTTTACTCCTCCAGATCTGCCACTCACTCCATTTTCAGCAGCCAAGAAAAAACTCAGAGTACCGAAACCAAACAAAATGATGCATTTTGGTGCAAAATTTTGGTATAACCCTTGATACTGTGGTATTAATTTACCCTGAGAATCCCAACCGTGCCCATCAAGAAGCTACTTTGATCTTTTATGATCAACATCTCACAAGAAGTGACTTTCAAGCAGCTGATTTCTTCATCCTTTCAACAACTTGTTTCTTACTTTGTATGGATCCTGGTTAGTGATGGGCATAATAAGTTTAGGCAGAAGAGAAAAATATTCTTCCTGTGATTACAAAATACATTGAAATATTAGTTTTGTTCTATTTTTTACCTATAATTATTAATCATAGTTTGGCCAAGTATAAACAGCCAATTAATTTGGCTTCAAATGTGTTTACACAGAATGTTTTGCTGTTCTTCTGTTTGTACAGTAACACTGGGAGTTTGACAAGCTGCTAGCTGATCTATTAGCTGAACTATCTCTTCAGGTAGCCAGCCACTTTAGATACTTTAACTAAGCGATGAGTGCTATTTGTTTAGTTTCCAACTAAGCAAACAACGCAATACGTAGCAACCATGTAGAAACATTCCTTACCACATAACCATTTTCTAATTAAAACTGAGTTTTGGTATAATCCAGTCAAATTTAGTTATTGCCAATTAGAAGTAAGTTATTTAAGGATGCTCAGCTGCTTCAATTAAGTTACTCTTAGCAATCTGTTTCTAATTACAAATTAGAATAAGTACTGAGGTAACCTAAGGGTGAGTTATATGGACCTTAAATATTCTGATAATATTCTGTTTTATTGCAATAACAGTGGCAATAGTACTTTCAATCAATCACAGTTTTATCAGCAATGTGTCTGGCAATGCTTCACCGAACACATTGTAGCTCTGAAAGTAAGATGCTAGAGGCTATTTCAGCTAACCTTTACACCAGTTAATATTTCAGTAGTATTTCTATTAATATTTCTAAACAGCACACAACAACTTTGCTCAGTCCAATATAGTGACAACAGTTAATGCTCCTCTATAGCATAAACAACTGAGAGTAAAAGTAATGATCCCAACCTGGCAACATAAAGAAAACACTAATGTGATGAACAAATTGAGACCAATGATAAACAAGAAAGACTGAAAGGTAAATTCTGGGCTCTCTGCCCTTTTGCCCTTTGTCAGAGGTATGCTGGTGACACAATAAGTTGAAGAGATGAAAATGGTTCAATTTCCAACGATTTGGCTGCCAAAAAGTATCTCATATTTCTTAGTATAAAATATATTGATATTTCAACTGTTTAGACATGCCAAACGCTTCTATTTTTGTGTGAGACTAGTCATATTCATATTTTATGATTAGGATAACCAATTATCAATCCTGATTAAGAAAGACACTTTATGCAGTCCATAAAGCTAACATTTATGTTGCTATAAGTATCACTTTTGTTTATGATGTTTGTTTGTGACCTTTTTGCATTACATGCAGACAAGTTCATTTATCTATTAATGAAGTTACTCTATTGTAAAGCACACCTGTCATTAGAGTTGAATTTTTCATAATTGTTTGTTGTACTTAAGAGCTTTCTGAGATATCTTGCTCCTCCTGAGGCTTAATGCACTTACAGTAATAGACCTGAGTGAATGCAGTGCAGTGTGTCTTCTAACTCTCAAGATCCCAAACCAGCCTCAACACCGTGTCTGAAAGATATGAGAACCTCCTTAATGTCCTCATTTGGCTCAAGGGTGCCAAATGAGAACATCAGAGAGTTCCTTGGGGCAGACTGAGGCTTTCGTGGATTTACGCTGACATTCTCTACCTGTACTTCACAGTGTGTCCCTGCCTGCAAATGCATTACAACGAGTTTGATTGATATGACACGCACGTTCAGAGACGTCATCTGGTGGTGCGTTTTTGTGTGCTGCCCCATCCAGAGGGAGGAGAGCGATCTAGATCCAGATAACTTGACACACAGCCACATCGCCATTGATTGCTGAATATATTAGAGGTCTGTGTGCGGCGTAAAAGTGCGTGAGTGGAATGAATAACGGGGACTGGGCTCGAAATTTTCCACTCATTGCTCTCTTGTCCGTTCAAGTTCCCTTTATGAACCAGTATATATGCAGCTATGCATGTTTTTTCCTCCTGTTTTTACTGTACAGCAGCCTTTTCTTATACGAGCCTGATTCATCTGCTGCAGTGTGGAGCAGCTGCCGCGTCCCGCATTGCAGCTCCGCAAGGACACGGCAGCTACAATGAACGTGTCAACCTCCATAGACTCGTATATCATAATAATGACGCTTTCCAGCGATTCCCGGCCGCTCTTAAAAAGACAGCCTTTCTGGAGCAAACAGGCGCCATGAAGCCACCTTTGGCATATTAGAGTTGCTTTATTAGTGCCTCTGGTCCTAATCTCTCGCTGTGCGTCTGCAGGATGTGACAGTGTGGGAGGACAAATTAAAGCGTCGTTGTCCTGGGCATTGCAAAGAGATGTGGATTTAAAGAAATGGAACTCAGAGTTTGTCAAAAGGAACGACAGAAAATCCACAAGTTGCATGAATAGCCCCCAATTTTATGGTACTCCGCAACTACAACTGCAAACAAATTGAAATAAAACCCCCCCCCACTAATCTCATAGGCCTAATAAATATTTTCTAACACAAGGTTAATATGTGAATTTGATTTTGTAAAATAGTTTTTCTTAAGGTGCAAATGCAATTAGATGCTTTGACAATTAGTGCGGGGCCTGAACGCTGGAACGCGCAATTTACACCCCGGTTGGCTGATGAAGAAAATTGATGAAGTGCTCCGATTATTATTTTTCTGTTTGTACTTTTCTCTTAGAAACGGTGTCGAATTGAGGAAAAACAAAACAAAACATTTGAGCGCATCAGCTAATAATGTATGCTCCGTTAATTCATTCACTCATCCAACCATTCAGCCATTCATGTATCCATGACACAGTCAACTCCTAATGAACACGACATGAAAGAATAAGCTTGCAGATATTAATATTAAGCTGAATTATCAAGCTGAATCTCCGAAACGGTCCAAAATAAATGTCTTACCGTGCACAATAAATTTCAGGCGAGGTGACTTTCCGGTAACCACCGTGGCCAGAACCGACAGGAGTATGAAATAATTCATCTTTTCGTGCGGATCTGTCGATCACTGTCGGTTTGTAGGATTTGTAAGCTGATTCCTTCCCTGAAGCCGTCTAGTGAGGTTCCCTCCCCGAGCTGCGTTCCAGAGACGCGCCAATGTTCGCTGGTCCCGGTTCTCTGTCCTCCGTCTCCTCCGCCAGCAGTCAGGTTCGGTAAAGTCGGGGTGTCAGGCTCCACCTCGGAACAAAAGGCGAAAAAGAGGGGGGAGTGTCTCTTGTCAGCGTAGGAGAGGAAATCACAGCTGGGGGGGATTGGAAGTCACTGTAAATCTTTTGATTTGGTCACTGATCTGTGGAGTAACGTCATACCTGTTGCTTACAAAGATGATTTTCACTGATAAGTTTGTTTTTGACAGCGATCTCATTTTCTAGTGTCATCTTCTGGCGTTTAATCTCACATCTTTGATTTGATCATATTTATTTGGAAGAAAGAAAATCCCAAAATAAAATATTTATTTCCTTTCTCCAAAATCATATTGACAAATTATTGTTACCAATCTTTGTCATACTTTAAATTACCCCCTTTTGCCAGTATGGCATTTCACAGAGTTGGAGCACACAGAGAGTCATTGCACTATGTTCTAAAATGTTTTTAAAGAATTATGGTCAGAGGATGGAGAGGCAGAAGGCATAGGGGAGATACAAGAAGGTCCTGTGCATCTGTGGCTTTTCTCCTGGTACTCTGACTTCCTCCCACAGCCCAAAAACGTGCATGTTAGGTAAAGTAGTCTCTCTAAATTTCCCTGAACAGAGAATATGTGTGTGGTTGACTGTGTTGTTATGGATGGATGGATTTCAATTGAAAATGTTAATTTTGATTTTGTCTCTGATGAACCATATCCATATTATATTTTGAATTATTACCTTGTTCAAATACCTAGTGATAATGTAATTTTCTGATGGACTCCACCAGATTTGTGTCTGAAATGTCCTGCTCTCTTAGGGAAGTAAATTAAATTGCCAATATTGACACAGAGAAATAGTTGCACAATTTTATACAGCTGGAACTGTGATAAATTAGGTTGGATGATAACCAAGAGACATTTTTCTCGTGCATATCAAGGAAGCTGGTAAGAGAGATAAAAATAAAAAAATCACTATTTGTAAAGTAGCAAATTACTGCAGCACACAGTGGTGTTCTGTGGTCAAACCAGATCTTTTCCACCGATGTCCACTAGATGACACTGAGCTTTTCAGAAATAAGCATACAAGGTAGAGCCAGGCTGACCTCATGTGAAGCAAAGTATGATCATGTGGGATAGAACCTCATGCCCACTGTTAAATACAATGAAGTATAGGTGAGACTGTGTACCTTTCTCTCTTTCTAAAGCCATGAAAACCTTGATCAAGAGCAAGATATAAACCCTCAAAGGCTTTTTTCTTACTCCAAGGATACTTAATTGATTGGCATGTTGTCTTGTCTTCTCCAGTTTGAGGAGTGACTAACCATTGATTTCAGATCCCTTGGGAAATTTGAAGCATTAGGAATCATTGATAGTATCACACATTTCTGCATATCTGTCTGTATTCTGTATCTGTTGTTACTTTTACTCAGTTACATTTACTTGAGTAACCTTTGGGGGGAGGGGGAGTATTACTTTTAGGAGTAGTTTTATGACATTTTTTACTTTTACTTGAGTAATTGTATCATGAAGTGTCACTACTCTTTATCAATAATATTTCTGGATAGTTTTCTCACTGTAAGTAACTTCACTGAAAGAAGAATAAACATGTTTTAACCAAAAATGTACCAGACTCGGACACAAACCTACAGTTCATGTTATCATGATTTTTTCTGTTTGTAAAAAAGCTCATTTCTATTTGCTAAACCTGATTTGGAAAATGGTTTCCTTTGCCTTAATTTGTAATTTCTGAATTGCTACTTATGTTTTTTATTTTATGTCTTTCATTGTAGTTTTTAAGGTACCAGAATTTACACAAAATTTATTTTTTGTCTGATATGATTCTTAAATATTTGATCAGATCTTATAATCAGTTGCTCAGTACTTCAATTTCATCTTTTACAGAATATTTTTTTACTCTTAATCGAGTAATTCCTTGGATGCCTGCTTTTTTTATTTTTAATTCAGTCAATATATGTTGAAATAGTGCCAGTCTTACTTGAATATAAGTTTTGGAGATTCCACCCACCTGTCAGCAACACAACTCAGGCAGGGAATGATCCTCTGTTGGTACTAATGGGTCCAAACAGTGCATAGAAATGATTCCCCACACCATTATGCAACTACCAACAGTCTGTACCTTTGTACCAACAATCTGAACCTTTGCTACAAGGCCGGATAGACCCGTGATTTAATGTTGAGCATATTGTGACACAACCAAGTTTGCTTTGAAAGTAAAATAAAAACTTACTAGTACAGGTAGCATTTTTCTTTTGGTGCCTAATTTTGGTGAGCTGTGCAAATTGTTGCCTCACTCTTCTGTTCTTAGCCTACAGGAGAGGCATTCGATGTGCTCTTTTTCTGCTGGAGTCCATGTGCTTCAAGGTTTAATGTGTTGTAACAAGAGGTTGTTTGAGCTCCTGTTGTCTGTCATTCCAAACCACTCTACTCATTTTCCTTTGACATCAACAAGGTGCTTTTTGCTCTCTCAAATGCCCACTGGACATTTTCCTCTTTTTCTGATGATTTTTTGCTAATCTGATTGTGCAGAAAAATCTCGGCAGATCAACAGTTTCTGAAATATTGAAAAATAAAACTTCACAATTCATGTGATGTTTTTAGTGATCTTTTATAGATACCAAGACCCCCACACCTATGGCTAAGTTTGATTTTTGCCTCATCAACATCCTCCACTGTAATATCCAATCAATATGTGCCAATAGTGCCCAAGTGCCTGATTTGAAGTGGATCAGCAGTTTCATTCTGCTGTGCTTGCATTTGTGAGCAATGCTGACTGAAATGTATGAACCTAAACTATAAACAATGAATCTCTGTTGATGGTACTAATAAAATGTATTCCTTCAATTTAGTGAAACTGATCTCCTAAGTGCCATTCAGAGAATAATCTGACTGTTATGAGAACTTTCTGTTATGAGAATCCCTCTGCCCTGTTTCCAGTGGAAACAGGGCAGAGGGATTCTCATTTTCCCTTCCAATCAGAGAGCACTACATGTCTTACAAAGGTTGACATTTCCCAGGTACTCCAGCCTGAATCTGTCATTATATATCTCATTCAAAGGCTTTAATTGTCTCCACATGTTGCCACTGAAATTAAGACTTTTGAGCACACTCTGAAGAAGCAACTTTTTGGCTTTTAATCAAGAGTAAATTTCACTCACATTCAGTTCTCTTACTGATCTATAAGACTGAGAAAAAGTAATTCCCCTTTACACTTTTATTTTTTGCTTTTTGTCACTCTCAAATGGTTCAGCTTTAGTTTTATTCTTATCCCAGAGGAAAATTGGTTGGCAGCAGGCATCAGAAAAGAAAAAAAACAGAAAACATCCACAAATAACATCACATTCATTCTCTTAGCACACTTATTAGAAAAAATAACTCATGCCCTAGCATTAGATGCATGACACTCTCAAGATAATAAGAATATAAAATTTGAATTTAAAAAAAAATGTAGAAAATGGTTTGGGTATTACAGCCTAAGCTAGGGAGATTAAGTTCCACAATAACTGCAGGAATAAAAGAAACTTGATCGATCTTTGGTGTCCTAAAACGGCGGCCAGATGGCAGATCAAACTCTCTACAGAGTGGATGTTCATCATCATGATGTTTAATATCAAAAATAACCTGAGTAAATACAAAAAGCAGTTTTCACTTGGTGAAAGGACATAAACCTACCTGGCTTTATGCGGCTTCCTAAATCTAATCAATGGTTGTGACATATTTGACCTTCAAGCATTTACAAAAAATCTGTTACATCTATGTGGAGAAATTTTGGTTTACTCTGTTTTTTTTTTTTTGCAGAATTATTCTAACTCAGTCACGTTGAAGGCTTGTTGAGTATGAATTTCCTCTTTACTTTCAATTTGACCTAAGTTTGAACTTTGAGTTCAAAATCTGCACAATCTTCCTTTTGTTTTTCTAAGCTATTCAAAATGATCCCTGTATGGTGTATTTGTTTGTATCATTGCCCTGCTGCATAAACCAAGCTTGAGGTCAAAGATTGATACCCAGGCAGGTAAAGAGCAGATTTTGTGGTTCCATCAGTCAAGACAAATTGTTCTGATCATAAAGAAACAAAAAATTTGCAGACCATTAGTCTTCCCCCATCCATGTTTGACAATTTCTATGATACTGTGTTGTTTCATGCCAAAAAAGTAATGGTTATTCTCTCAAAAGTCTTGGGGATCAACAACATTTGGCTAACTTGAATTGAGATTGTTGTTTTCTTGGTCAACAGAAAGCTTCCTCTTAAGCTCTTTCACATATATCATTTTTGCTAAATCTCCCCCCTATCTTTATTTATCTTCTGTTGCTCCATCTATTGTAGCGAAATGAATTTATTTAATAAGAGTCATGTTATTTGGCTACTTTGGGTTAAGAAATGTTTTGTATCAGAAGGAAATGTGTGGATATGTGTTTGTGGGTGTGCAGGCGTGTGTGTGCGCAAGGTATTGGGTCATCCTAACCTTAAAAGTTAGGAAGGAATTTATGACTTTTCAAGCTGTAGAAAGATAAGTTGAGTTGTTGTGTTTTAATTGATAGAAAACATACTCTAAGGATTCCAAGAGACTCCCCATAACAGCCCAACCAACATAAAGGAAGCCATAAGATCTGCTCCAGCCTAAGAACGGACTGGTAAAAAAAAACTCTGACTGGCTTCAATATACATACACCCAGCTTAATATTAAATCTGGGGTTCTGAGAGATATGTGTGAGTACTGAGCTTGTGTATGAGGCAGGTGTGCTAGAAGAACCCTCCATGTTCAGAGTGATGATTAATTTTTCTTAAGAGAGATTTTTTTACTCTCTGCAAAGTCTACCCAACAATCTAGTCAACCTGTTCATTCATCTGCTCATCCATCCATCTTTGCTTAAATGAGAGGATTCTTTCCCTGCTCTTCAAGGCCATGATTAAATCTAGGTTCTGACCACTAGGTGGCAGCAGAAGCAGAGTTTTAAAAAAGTATTTCATTTCAACAGGAAGCGAATGGAAATCTTAATCTTCTGATGTTGCTTGATGAATTATTGATGTGGATATGCTCTGTTACATTCTGGACCTTAGTGCACTGATTTGTATTCGTAATATTTAATTTTTTGGTAGGAAGTCACATTTAGAACAAGGCAATCATTGGCTTTAAACATTAATCACTACTAAAATATGTATTCGTTTTTCATTTAATGAGAGCTGTCTACATGAGGGTCACATAAATATTCCAATTGAAAAAAAAAAAGAGTTTTGCATGTTTTATTCATCAAACTCACAATGCAGCACCTGAGTGAAAAAAAGGCTAATCTGTTATAGTGTGATAATTGTAAATGGGGCTTTTCAAATATGAAATTGACTGAATAATTGTTTATTGCAGTGAATTGGTATTTTACTCATCAGCCACTTTGCTAAAGTTGATTTGTCAGGAGTTAAATTTCTAATAATGTTTTTGCAAAATCACACGTAACAAATAACATTTCTAAAAAAAAAATAGAAAAACATCTGGTGATATCTTAATCTTTAGACAATACAAAATTGCAATGGAAAATGGTGCAGTTCAATGAAAAAAAGATTGAAATCATACATCAGTTTGTCTTAGGTAAAACTAAATTAAATTATGGAAGGTCTTATGTTCATTGTAATTAACTTCAATAGATCCTCTTTAATCTAAAGTGATTCAGGCTTAGGGGTTTGCCGTGTTTTACTTAAACCATGAAGCAAATTGAGGTGATTTACTTCTGCTTGTTAATTCTAATGAGGCTACCTAATTGTGCTTTCAGCACAGACTGCAGTATTAAGTCAATATACATCACATACTGCAGGATCAGACTGGTAATAGGCAAAAAGATAAGATTATAATTGCAATACTTCAGGTATTTGTAGTGTTACATAAACATGGCAGATGAAGAAAGACAAAAAATGTACTCAAAGTAGTCTGCATGATTGTGATCATCTTATTAAGCTCTCAGCACATCATGCAAAGTGAGCAACAGAATAAGACTGTTGCTTACTTACGTCTTGCATTTTAAGTCAAAACTGTCTATGAAATTTGAATAACGTTGAAAGCACTCAGTATGATTGAAGCCAAATCTCTGGTGATTTCTTTACATGGACTGTTTAAAATATACATTTCTCTCACAGTTTTACAGCTAGGTTGCGTCAGACTAGGAGGGACATCTAAAAATAACTAAACTCAAAGCTGAACATTCAGTGGGCTCCCGAGCTGACAAGCCTGATGAAGACGATGTAAAGTTACATAACAAAATATCACATTTTATAGTTTGAATAATGAATTTGAATAAAAGTAAAAGGCTATTTATGTAGCAGACATTTTTCTCAGGTTTCTCAAGCATAGCCAAAGAAAACCAAAGTTTACTGCACTTCTAAACTGTCACCTATTTGAGCTTCTCTTTTATTGTCCTGAAACAGGACAACATTTCGACAGATTTAACATCAGCCCCTGAAGGACCAAATGATGAATCTGTTTGCTGTATACAGTGTTTGTGAGTATTTACTTCATCTATGACTTTCTATCAAATATATATATATATATTAATTTACTTCAATTGATTACTAATATCCCAGCTAAAAGTTTTGAGCACAAATATCATAAATGCATTTTATTTCTAAAACAATCTTCATCCTAGCCTACAGCAGATGCATAGAGACCATAATATCCCTGGGGTCTGTTCATGTCTGTTCAAGTGTTGGGGTGTGGTTTATAAACACCACTTTAATCTGTTTCTTTGGCTTTCTGTCCAATGGGAGCAAATAGTTGTATTAAAATAGATAATATTACAGGCCAAGCTAGGCCGAAGGATAGCACCCGCCAGACAGACCTATATAACAGATTGAGACAGGGAGAGGTAATCCTAAAGGGTTTAAATCTCCGCTCATACACGTGATTATCTTTTTTTCTCCCTTTTTCTGGGTTATTCTGGGCGACTGCATGAGACGAACAAAATTATTTGCTGCTCAGGGGTTTCGCTAAGAGCACGGAAAGTCTCTTAACCCTGCAAACATGGGCACCTCCTACCTTTATGATTATTTTCCACTACTTTGTCCCATATTTCGTTTTTATTTCAGAGTCAGCATTTAAGCACTTGGAGCAAAAGAGGCAGAAAATGTCGGTAAATGTCCAAAGAGATTAATGGTATTTCAGTTGGAACACACGTGGGGCCAGGAGAGAACGAGCAGCAAATACAGTATTACTGTGTACACATAATCCTTCATCTTTTTAGAAAAAAAAGAAATCACTTATTTGTAGGGTGGTTTTGTGGTTAATGTTGCAAAAGGACAACATAACCAGTTTGCTTTTTCAAACTAAAACTTATATTCGTCAGAGTGGAATCATATGGTGAGGATAAAGCTTCTCCTTTATGCAAGGAAATGTGCCATTTTGGCAAATTCTCAACAATTCCAACTCTGATTAAACTTCTTTTAGGTACAAAACCATCAGAAAAAAATTCTTTATAAAAAGTAAAAGGACACAGACATTGAAGATTGAAATCAGCATTTAATAACAGGCTGAAAAAGAGTAATTTACAGTAACTAAACATTTTTAGTACATGTGTGCCACATTAAAATCTTTTTTCTGGGTGTGGTTAAGCACTGTTTTTGTATATAACATTGTGCATCAACTAAATTAAGCACACATGCACCAAGAGTGGCATATTTGAATGACACTAATCCCCAAAACTAGATAAAATGATGCAATAAACAGAGGACACACGTTGCCCCTGACCTAAATAACAAGACAATATTGTTCAGGTGAGCATTCTCTCTGTCGATGGTGAGAATGTTGCTGAGGCACATATTTCTCTGTTTTGTGTAGTTACATTATATATATATAAAAAAAACATTTCATCAATATAAAAAAGAGAAATGTTAGCATGCTGTGATAGAATAAATATCCCCTAATATTGTAATAAGGTGAATTTAAGTAACAAAAGGAAAGGCAGATTTAAAAAAAGAGTCTAAAATCTGAAACAGGAAGGATACATTCCCTATGTACATTATGGCTTGCTATCAGTGGTTTGACACTCCTATATCACGATTTAACATAAGTGCTAAGAAAAAAATATATAGCTGGATGCTATATATATGTTATTTTTCTGCAGCCTTATAAGTAAAACAAATCCCTAAAGTCACAAAAAGTTTGGTTTAAAGGAAGAAATTCTTTTGCTGATAAACTCCATAGTTGGATATAAAAGCTTTACATATATATATTTTTTGTTTGAGAATTAAAGCCAGTGTAAAATTGATAAGTCAGTTCTGGCATGTGAAGATAAGATTGAGTACATTAATAAAACATGAATGATTAAACAGCATCAGGTCTGGTTTATATTTTTAAAGCAGTAGATGTTTCAAATTTACCACAGCTTAATAAAAGTGGAGTTAAACCTATGATAATGGTTAATTATTATTATTTTTTTATTAAAAAAACCAAAGCTGTGGTA
This sequence comes from Xiphophorus hellerii, assembly GCF_003331165.1. Taxonomy (NCBI): domain Eukaryota; kingdom Metazoa; phylum Chordata; class Actinopteri; order Cyprinodontiformes; family Poeciliidae; genus Xiphophorus; species Xiphophorus hellerii. Next base: position 4,658,548 of record NC_045674.1, read on the forward strand.
AGCACATGCTGATTAAAAGTATGATGTGTTAAAACAAATGCAGAGCAAATGCATTTTATTTCCTCAAATGACACAGAAAAGAAGCCACTGATATAATTTTCATCTCTAAAACTCACAGAGGGACTAGCATGATCGAAAATATACCCTAACTGCTTTCTCAAGGACCATTTCAACTGTGGTTGCTGTCTTTGAGCCATATAGTGGAAGTACTTCATTCAGAGACTGGCCTCATCACCTTATATCTCTTCAAATAAGTTTCATAGTAAACCTGCCCCCTTCACCTCCATCCCCTCCTCCTCCACCAACAGAAGAGCGAGGAACAAAGTCAATAGTTGCTGTGTGCTTGATCTGACCTTTGCTCTGACTCCAGAAAAACATGAAGACAAAACAGATGGCCACAGAACTGAGGAATGACAGAAATCCCATGGTAGTGGCAATTATCAGGGTCTTTGCGTCAAAGGGATATGGCTTGGCCATTTGAGCTGAGGAGTTGGCAGCTTGGGCAGTTGAAGGCTCAATCCAACCTTCTTCTGTGAATAAAGGGATGGTTCTGTTACGTGGAAGCCCCTTCACATATAGACCCACAGTCAGGCTGTCATTGCCAGCTGCATTGCCTGCCAGGCACTGGTATGTACCACTGTCCTGAACCTGAGCAAATCGCACCTCCAGAGTACCATTCTGTAAAACTCTGATTCTTCCTGAAAGGGAGAACACAGTCTTCTGGGGGGAAATCCAGGTGATAGCTGGTAATGGATCCCCATCAGCCTTGCAGGAAAACAGAACGGTGGTACCCTCTTCCACTCTCGCCTCCTGCGGCCTGCGGTCCAAGACACGAGCAGGGCGACAGGTGAAAAGCTTTGGGAGTTCTTTTTCTGAGAACTCTCTGAATTCTCGATGTTTCACCGTATCAGGAGAAGAGCAAGTGGGCTGATGTCCATCAAAGTTCAAGCGCAGCCTGCGACGGACCACCCACAGAAGCCGACAATCGCATGCAAGGGGATTCCCATCCAACCGCAACACCTGAAGGTTCCCCACAGAATGGAAAGCACTCTCCTCCAAAGTAGTGAGCTGATTTGATGTCACATTAAGCATGCGAAAGAAGGACAGTCCCCTGAAGGCTCCTGGCTCTATTTGTAGCAGACTTGACCCGGCAAGATGCAACTCCTGGAGTCTCAGGAGATCCCCCAGCAGGTTACCTTGGATGACAGTGATAGGGTTGTAGGACAAGTCTAGAAAGCGTAGGTACACTAGATGACGAAGGGCTGCATAAGGAATTGAGCTTAGGTTGCAGCTACTGATGACAAGTGAGGTCAAATTAAGACCAATTAGACTGTTGGCGGCAATTGAGTCTAATGCTGGCCAGTTCGAGATCACGAGACTTCGTAAACGGTGGAGTCGTCGGAAAGCATTGTTGGGTAGTGCAGAAATAGTTAGGCGTATCATGCGAAGTTGGGTCAGGCTCTGGAGTTGAGACAAGGCTTCGGAGGGAATAGAGGTCAGATTGCTGCGGTCTAAGTTGAGCTCTTGTAGATTCTGCAGACCAAAGAAAGCTCTTTGTGAGATGAAGACAAGGTCATTCTCCCCAGCTTCCAGCGTTTGCAGGTTGACCATTTCTTTGAATGTATAGTCCAGAAAAACAAGAATCTCATTCTGGCTCAAGTCCACATAGCGCAGACTAGACAAGCCAGAAAACACTCCCACTGGGAGGATCTTGAGACGGTTGTTTTTAATTCGAAGTGTCCTAAGATTCCTAAGGCCCAAAAAAGCCTCTACTTCAATCATGGAGATTACATTATCACTGAGGTCCAACTCCTGAAGTTGCAGGAGGCCAGAGAACTGACGACGTCCCACAGTTTTAATCCTGTTGCGGGATAAATCCAAACGTCTGGCGTCGTTGGATACACCCTCTGGCACAGAAGTCAAATATTTCCCAGAGCAGACAGCTTCTCTTGCCTCAGGTCGGCACGTACAGCGTGAAGGGCAGCCTCCTGCAGATACACCAAGACCAAACTGTAGCAGGATGCTCCACACCCACCATCGGACAACTGACTCCACAAACATCTTACACCCTGCCTGAAGAGAGACAAACACAATGTCATTGCATGATCAGAGGATCCTTAGAAAAAAAATAAGAGCACAGTGTAAATACAAACCGTTTCAGACTTGGAGTGCAGATTTTCATAACCAGTTATGCAGGAACCATGGCTGATTTAGGTCCTCGGTCGGGAAGTTTTCTGGTTCAAAAGCATTTCTTCTAATGTGTCCTAGATTAAAGAAAGAAGAAGAAAAACAAGCATAAGCAAAGTGTAAAATGATTAGACACTCAGAAACAGAATTTATACATTTTTTGTACATACAAGTTTAATTTTTCAGTGAAAAGGCTGCAAACTTTCTTACAATAAAAATAAAAAGTATAAATCCTGTCCATCTCATTAGGTCTCTAAATTAAAACTGTGACAAATAAGATAAGTTAAAAGCATGAAACAAAGGCAGCGTTCTAAGCATTCTGTTTTCCCTTAAGTGCTAAATGATTCATTTTGCAGCACTCCGCTACATGAAAGATTGAGGTACAACTACAAGCGGAGCTTAAATTAAGGGTAGCCAAACATTTCACAGATCAGTCGGCATTGATTCCAACCTTCTGATCCCCCCAAAAAGCTACTAATAACAGAGATGGACATTCTTCATTGTAGCTATATAAAATAAATGACTTCTGTTTTTTGATATGACAAAAATTAAGAAATGTGCTCATGATGACATATAGTCTGCTCTTGTTGATTATAAGTCGAGCTTATTTTGAATTATGATTTTTTTTTTTCTTGGCTGAAAAAATTGTTCATAATAATGCCAATTGCAAGTACACAAAGGCAACTGAGAGTGATATGATGCACAAAATACAGAAAAAAAAAAAGCAGACCAAAGTTTGATACAGTCCAAAGTATTTACAGAATTTGATGCAAAAAACAACATAAAATAAAACCAATAACGATGAAGTGTGAAAAACAGTAAATAATCACATTCATATGGAAATTTTCTTATATTGTTTCTTGAAGTGTCTGACCTTGTCAGCAGCAGAAAAATGTCATAAGAAGAAATATTTAAAATGTGAACTTCCCTTCAAACAACCACTGGAATGACTGGCTGAAATACAACAAAGCTTCAGGAATTGAATTTTATCAGTAAAGTTAAACAAAATCTCACAATTTAAACCCTAAACGTAAGCAACACTTTTTCACCAATATGTCCAATTATAAAGACTGGACATATATCTTCCAAAAACACACTTCAAAATCCAAAAATTATAAAATAAAATATTCTAGAAGCAGTTTAAATCTAACCTGGACCAGCCGAAGCTTCTTAAACTTCAACATCAGACCATTCCCAGAGTGTTGCCCCAGCTTCGTTGCAGCCTTTCCTTTTAGTGACAGCTACCAACACTCCCAGAGCTGTGCAGGCTTTGTCTCATCGCTGTTCTCCAAGCAAACACTTCTTATACCAACTGGGAGGGAGTGCTGACTCACGAGCCAAGACTTGCACTTTTAAACTCACTGCACTTGTGGTTGAGTTATACATCAAAGTGCTGGCAAACCCAAGGGAACTTTATACAACCCTCCGTTGAGATGGTGACAAGTAGTCATTTACAGCTGGTCCACATTGACAACAGCTTGACTTATCAGTCAATTCAGGCTCAACAATAAAAATATTTTTTTATTATTAGGTATGACCTTCTCTAATATGAGGAGACAGAGTGCTGTGCATGCCCTGACTTATTAAAAAAAAATAGAAAGAAAAAAAACATCTCCTTAAAAATCAGTACTCTATGGATAACTACAATACTTAATAGATTGTCAATAACAAAAAGCAGCTCTTTAAAACCAGCAGGTTTAAATGAGCTTAAAATGCCTTTCCTAGCTAAGTTGTCAGAGACTGAGCCTGGCAGGTGTGTGAAATCTCAGACTGGGCCAGTTGCTGAGCCCTTTCTGCTCATCTTGGATCAGAACCACTCCTCTCAGTTTTTTTACACACATCATAAAGCTGCAGTCCACACAAAGGTCACCACATTGAGCCACCGCAGGGACCGACCCCTTCCATCAAATCAAAAGGGGGACAGGATGGGTGAGAGAAATGCATTTGGAATTTTTTCAATTATTTCTCACCCTGCAAGGAGCAAAGTCAAGAGTTTCACATTACGGTGTTAATTATTTTAACTATTTCTTATTACATAGAGTCCTTTGCTGTTTCCATTGCTGATGGAGATTGAAAATAGGGAGGTCACAAAACAAGCCCTTACTGATGTCTAATAATGTGACATAAAAACATTTTTGGAATTTAGAAACTTATAAATTTTCTGAAAACTTTAGAGAAATATTTTTTATTGCAGTTACTTAATCAAACAGTAACAAAAATCTGAAGAGTTACAGATAGTCTTTTTTTCTGCAAAAAATGCTACAATTAGTGGCACCCTGAGCAATCCTTATAAATTAAATAAAATTTGATTGTATGAAACCCCTTGAGTTTAAATCACATTTAAACACAAAACCACACTTTTATAAACACATTTTCAAAATGGGAAAGATGGGAGCACATGTCACTTATGTGTGGACGGCCCTGACCACTTGGGTGACTGAAGTTTATCTTGCCCACACACACAGTATGAAGTCTAGTAAAAGACTGCCAGAAAACTGTGGCAAAAACTGATATCTTGGCATCCCTAATTCTTCATATTTACCATGACATCTACCGCGGTATTAAATGAGGGTTAAGAACCACAACCACCTAGAAATAGCTAAAATCTATGAATCCCCTCTAAAAAACCTATTTTAATAGCTAAAACAACAGCTATGCATTAATGTTCACAGTGGAAACCATCTTAGTACTACCATAATACTATCATAGAAGCTTTCTTATTGCCATCCTTAGAAGCACAGCCAATCAGTGTCAAGGAAAATGATTGCTATATTAGCAGTTTTTCAAATGCTAGCCAATACCATGTCAGGGAGAATTGTACACAATATCCCAAGTTGCATATTCTTTCAAATATCCTAGATATGCTCTACAAAAACTCTGCAAATAGATGAATTTTCAACCGTATATGTCAACCAACACCTATGTTACCTATATTAGGACAAATATGAGACTAAGAATGCTTAGAAATACCAGAATATTTTAAATAAACTTATCTCTGGTAGAAAGGTTAAAAAAAATGTCATCACTTGGTATTTCAAAAGGACATTTATCCACAACATGGGGCCAATTATCACAGAAATGTTTATGTGGACACATAATTAACCCTCTCTCATCTGAATGCCCAGAGCTGACCCCAACATAAAAGCTGTGGGATCACCTGAAGAGAAGCAAACAAGGGAAAGGACCGGTTTGACGATACTTGGAGAATGTGTTGAGGCAAACAGCCAGACAGTCAAAGATTGTTTTATCTATTTACTGCATCTTTATAGAATGTCATAGGACAAGAATCAGTGCCTTTAGGTTGGTGCCGGATATAGTGGCAGACAGGGCACCCCATATACCATGAGATTATTGGATGGGATTATTCATTTGATTTCTCACCTGAAGACTTTTGCTGCAGGTCTTCCTCTCTTCTCTCAACCCATTTCCTATCTCAATATTTGGAATATATGTCAGTACGGCCCCAAAGTTTTAAAATAATGTTTTTTATGTCCCTTTTTAAATCTCAGGTCCATTAGGGTGCTATAACAGATACAAATCACCTTTAATTCCATGTTTGGCAGGACTTTTACACAATAACATTGGATGTCATTGGAATAAAAGAGCAACTCTTCATTCCTGAAAAAAAAACAACTGCTTACCACTTGATAATAAAAACTTTCTTTTACTGCAGGAGAGAATATCATGAGACCACTAAAAACCATTTTAGTTGAATTTTTTTTGTTGCTTATTTAAGGGACATACTCCAACTGACTTTTCCAATTTGTTCTTTCTGCTCTTTCATCAGACAAAACTCATTAAGCTTCTCGGCTCGGGCCAGTTATCGCATTACATCAGTCTCTGGCCATTCGCCACCAAATGTTTAGCTGTCTTCAGGGCCTGAACACAGACCGGGGTCTACAACATTTCTTTGTGCATCTTTTTATTTAATGATACTCAATACTTAATGATACTTAATGATGAGTCATTAAGATTCAACATTTAGCAAACTTAAAAAATGCATTCAAAAAAGTTAAAAGAAATGAAACGGATGAAACACTTTTGCTGCTCATTTCTCAGAGCTCATATTTTCTGCGGTGGTACTGCCAGGAGGAAGCAAGGTGCTGCGATTCTCTGTTAAATCAGTCTGTTCTTATTGCCAGCATTATGGCCTCATTAGTTTTGAGAATATAAGACTCTCTCTGAGCATTGCTTCTTTAAGTGCTGCCTTTTCTGTCATTCCCTGGAGCTCCTTGTTACTAAGTCACTTGCAGCGAAATGTGAAAAACTGTGACAAATATTCAAGAGTGCAATTACTGAGATGAATTCTTGAGGCAAAGGCTTCCTTTTCAACAGGTCCATTAAATAGGAACATGATCTTACTGGAGCCCCACATTCAAACTGCTTTGTTTCCTTTGACTTGATATGCCCTGAGCATGACTCCCTGTGCCAAGCTGCTCTGTCCTGACTAAGAATGCACAGTCTGAACCCGACGGGGCTTTCTGACACTTGTCAGAGACTATTTTTAGTTCATCATAGTGAGAAAGAGAAGAGCCTGTCCCAAATCCCCAATTAAAACGGCTGGAACAAAACAACAGACAACTGGGTCTTTGCACTTAGTGTGGTTTCTGAGTGTCTGTTTGAATTCTGTGTTTATCTAAAGTTTGGATGGGGAGTGTTTGTGAGTTTTTCATTTTTCCTTTAGGGGCTCTGGCAGCTGCTACAGTGTGACAGCCCTTGGGATCTTCTAAATTCAAACTGCAAATATTGAACTGTTTGCCAGCAGAACAGCTGTTGGGTGCAAAGCAGGCAAACAAAAGTCTCTGGGGTTCTCCCTTGGATTTGTCTGGGAGGGGAAAAACGTATAAACAATGTCCAGTCATGAGTCACAATTACTGTATGCCAAACAGACAAGGTCTCTGAAATAAACCATGCAGAACTTGTTTTATTGAAGCAAAGTTAATGTGGTTTGATGTTCGCACCACTTTTTAAACTGTTTCTATAATGGTTCAATCCAACTGAGCTGCAAATGAAGGAAAGTCTTATTTCCCTAACTACACAACATGTTCCAAATGAAGCATGAAAGGACAGTGACTCACCATATAAGCACTGCCACATTAAGGCCACATTAATCTCAAACTAACTGAAATATCTCAAACAATCTTTGTCTTTATGTGTTCTTTTAAATGTCGATTTTTTTTTTTTCTTTTTCCCTTTGACAATGACTCCCATACACAAATCCCAAAAGAAGGACTGCAGGACATCTATGCCCACCTTTCATTTATTCATGAAAATTAGATTTTAGACAAAAGGATCAGTTCTCCTGACATGAAGTTGAAATCTGTGGTACAAACTCCAAATGTCTAAGTTTTAAGGGTCTTTTTAGGTTCAGACATTTCCTTTTTTTTTACTAGTCTTGTAATACTGGGGCAATGAACTACAAAGTCTTTTTACAATCTGTGTTGAAGAGGAGCTAAAATTGAATGTTGGCTTCAGTACCGAGTGCTGACTGACTGTTACATCATTTCAGAACACCAAATTCTGATGCAAATGTTCCCCATCCATATTCTATACCCGCTTAATCCAGCTCAAGGTTGCAGGGAGTTGGCGGTAAATTCCAGCAAGCACAGAATGAGAGGGTGTGCACACCCAGGACAGGTCGACTGTCCATCACTGGGCTAAAACTGGCATGTGTGAGACAAACAATGTTACCCTTCGCTTACTGTGTCATCTCTCTCTGTGTTTCTGCCAAATTCTGACTTCATGTTCTTTCTGTATACGTGATATCATGTCTTTTAGTATGTAACATTTTCTCTCTCCCACTGAAGGAGCTAATGTTACTATTAAATGGAAGTATCTTATTTGTCATCTTATAGATTGTACAACTGGCTCAGATCTTCTCTGTTTAGGTAAAACTCACTTTAGGAAGAAGTCATTTAGGGAGTAGCTGCTGCCTTTACCTCTGGTCACACTGGTTCTATACTCCTGGACCAGGATGTTTGTGTTCAACGTTTTTTCTGTCAGTTTATGATGACTGTGTATATTTTGCAACACCCATTTTGCTTTAAGCATTTAGGATGAAACAGACCAGCTTGCTAAGTCTCCTTTGAAACTGGTTCCTTCTTCAACTGAGCCAGTTTTAATTGCAGCAATTCTGGCTTTGAATCCCTTACAGATTTGTATTGTCACTGGCTTTACGTTATGATCCAACATTTGACCAATGACATCACAGGTAAAAATTGGGCATCTGTTGCTGTCATATAATCCCCTTTGTGGTGGTACAGTGCCATGTCTTTCGGTAATTCAGGTCGAAATTATGTAATATTTATGGACAATGTGAAGGTAAAGCCACTTTCAATTTCATTACTGTTTCAAACAGCTGTGACATGGGCAAAATCCCCAAGTGTATGTGATCATTAGATTAAATGAAAATTACGTAAAGTGGATGCTAATTGTCTTACTTTTATGGAAGCTGTTGCTTTTTAGGGCAGATAATGATAGAGAAAGTGACACATTACGATGAGCTGGAGAATTTGCATCATAAATGTTTAGTTAAAGTGGTTCCATTCACACACAGCACTTTAACTCCACACTGTGTGTTGGTTGGTTAACCACTTTGCTGTTATTCCACATTCTGACATCACGTAAAATGCAGCGCCTGCAATATTAATAATAGCACAAATAAATGAGGGAAGGGAATTAGTCTCAGCACAGCACCTATGTAATGTGACAAATTAGGCCATCTCAGCTGACAGAAACGATGCACCGGATCCATCATCGTACATCAGAGAGACGTCAGGAGGTCATGCGTTAAAGGCCAGCTGACTGATGGGAGACTGAGGACTCCAAACCTGAACCGGGTCATTTGTTATACACAGATTGTAATTCAGGGCAATGCACTTAGTGATCATAGTTGCACTCATCTCTTTATAAAACCTGCTTACTGCCTGGTAATATTTATTAAATCCATGACCTTCACCTTTTAACTAAAGAAGTTCTTCTGAGTAAAAAAAAAACAAGATCAAGGAGCAAGTACCCAGAGATTTCCCTTTTTGTTCACATATGTGTGAGAACCGGAGCACAATGAGGCAGAACTGGCTGAGCAAAGTGAAAAGATTGAAATCTGTGAAACAAATGTGAATTTGGAAGTAATAACCTACAGAAAGAAAGAAATGCATTTAATTTCTTGTAAATTTGTTTGTTGCCATGTTTCTTTACAGAAATATACACATGTGTGTATTTTCTAAATAATTTATTTTAATTTAGGCTTGACATTAACAAATATACAGAATTGTTTCTATTTTGTAAATTTCTTTCTGTACTCTTTTATATTTTTTAATTTTAATATGTTTGCCTAAGTTGAATGTGCATGTTTCAATTATCCAATGATTTTTTCCTATACTAGATATAGATGAATAAAAATAGAGATTTTCTGTGACATAAGATTAAATAATTTTTGGAAAATCTTCCTATTCACAATTGTTTTTTTGAACACATATTTAAATGTTTTAAAAATGCAGGTTTTAAAAATGAGGTTGACATACTTAGGTGCAATAATATTTTACACACTATTTGCTGGCATTTGCAAAGCAGTCAATCCATTATTTTCCTGAAGACTGATTGGCTGTTCCCCTTGGCGTGAAAATAAGGAAGATCATGAATGTCAACTTCTGCAGAGATGTAAAGACAGTTTCCACTGTGTGTGTCAAGGTATATTTGGTATTTGAACAATTAAAATAGGACATTACATACTTTTTTACATGACTTAAATATATCCCCTACCTAAGCATACTCAAGGTATATATTTATACATATATATTTTTTTTCTATGACAGCATTAAGTCAGTGCTATGGCGTAATTTTCAAGGAAAAACAATCATATCCGTAATCTGTCTTCATTGTTCAGGTGGAGGTTTTCCTCTGTGTCTGCCGGCATGCTAATCTGACAGGACCTCTCTATAATCCCACCTGATTTCCATCTGAGTCACAGCCAGGTGTAACAGCACAGACAGGAAGGGAAAAAAGGCTGGATGACTGACAGAAGTGCTGAACCGACACTCCAAGAAGATACATTGTATGATGTACATTTTTAGATTCAGACTTTTTGTCTTGTGGAGCAAGGCTTAAGTTACAACAGTAAGCAAGAGGTTTGCTGGTGTTGAATGCTGCATTTGTGACATAATGGCGCTTTATGAGATAAAATCTCAAAAGCATAAACTCCAACAAACAAAACGGACATACAGGTTTACCCTTACTTGATGACAAAAACATCAGGATTTGTGAGAACATAATTGAGGAATTATGCTCCTACTCTGGCATTTACAGGCAGGGATGTGAGCGACAGAGATCAAATATGTTACATGTTTAAAATTTTGCTTCAAAAATGATGTCTGCAGTCAATATATTGGTTCACTCATGTCTGCATAACTGAGTTGTGACTTATAAAAACAAAAACAAACTATGACAAATAATGTCAAATCTTTTCCATAAACATAATGTGAAGGCTCAATAGAAACACAAACAAATCTGTATTCACATCTATTAATCAATTCTTTCTTGAAGCATCATTTGATTCAGTTTCAACACTTAAGTCTTCTTTAGTAGGAATCACATAGAATCATCCCTCAGCTTCGCCTGGTAAAATATTCACCTGCTACAAAAGATCCAAGCGTTATGTGAACTAAATAAGTTAAGTGCTGACACTAAATCAAAGTTTGCTTCATTCAATTATTAGTTTAAAGGCGCTAAAAACACAGTCAATCTATTGCAGCCATTTATTTTATTTTTCTCTGATAAATTCATATTTCACAATTACTTTACAAAATATTTCATACTATATGTGGAAAAAGCTGTTTTAAATTGGTATATAATATAAATATATATATTTTTTAATCACAAAAAGCCAGCACTTAACTGAGGTGTGTGAACTTCTGAATGCCAGTATGCATACTAAAAATTCTGCTCGTCCTCTCCTTTAAATCATGGAAAATGAATCATAAAGTAGAAAAAGGCTTGCAAAAAACTATTCCATACATTGTGAACTCCAGTTCTGTAGAATAAATACATTTAAAGATGATGTATAGTTATAGCATGATGGCATAAATCAATAAGGAAAATTAAGTCTTGAACTCAAAACCTCTTACTTAAAAAATGGATTAACATTTTCAACATATTGGGAGGGTTATGTTAAAAAAACTTGTGCAACACCTTTTGTAAAACTTAACAGATAACAGGAAAAAGGGAAGTAACTTAAGTTAAGATAATAAGTTAAATTCCAAAATTAACAAAAATAAAAATTTGTGCTATTGCAAGAAATCTAAAACCAGAACTACTAAACAAACTACAAGTACACTGAGGAGAGTTAACAACTAAGAAACTCCAGGCAAATTAAAAACCCTAAAGACAAAAGTTAATGTCTGTTAGAGTAAAATCAACACACAAGGAAAAGTCACCCAAACATGAATGTAGCAACAGCAAACAGATACTAATTCATTCTCAGATCCATACCTGTTTGGATTTCATAGCCATGTACTCATACCATGACAATAGCTACATTTCCCTTAACCACATAATTGTAATTTGACACAATTTGACATTTTGAAAATAAATGTGCTCAACAGAAACAGGCCATTTTGGAAGAACTCTCAACTTTTGTCACTCTAGGATGAGGTGGAGTTTTTGGCCATGTCGAAATAGCTTAATTTCACAGAACTGCAATGGAAACAATTTTTTTCTCATCAAATGAGTCACATTACAAAAAAAATGTATGGTATTGGTCCAAACCATGAAGAAGGTAGCAGAAAACTGCTGCAGAGGCCTAATAATCAACCATCATTTCATTTAAGTGTGCTAAACTAGAAAAATTACTAAAACATCCAGGATATCAACCCTTGAGGACGACTCACTAATACCTTGGTGTGTTAACAATTTTTTATTCTTGAATTATGAACATACATTTATAAAAATCATATAATTTTATATTAAGTTCATTCTAGTAACTTATTTTCTGAAAACTCCATGTTACACAATTTACATAAATAAACAGTGCCCCACCCCAACCAACAGGCAAAGAAAATGTAAAGAATTAACTTAAATTCAAAAGGAAAAGAACAAAAAGGGTGTGTAGATAGAAGACTAATGCTGCTATACCTGAAACCAAACATTGAATTATTAAACTGCATCACTGGTTATGAAGGTATCTGGTTATAATCATAATAGCACAATTTACGAGGTTCAATTCTACTGATTTTCATAAGTTCTTTTTCTATTCTCAGTCTATCAGTTTTCTTGAACTATCCTGCAAAACTGAGACGTTTAACACTCTGGCCTTTATCTATTTAAATTAAATTAAGAGAAAAAAAGAAAAATCATCCCCGAAATCAACTGAGGTCATTACAATTCTGCTTACAGGGAAAAAAAATTAACAAAAAATTCAACTGCTTATGCTTGGATTTATTCATTCTGAGAAATTGACAACATGAACAAGCAGATGGATGGGAACATTGCACAATAACTGTGGGAAGAAATCATTCAAATTATTTATTCGAGGAAAGTGCAGATCTGTTCGAGAAATCTGCTTTTCAACAAATTGCGTTTTGCAAACCTAACAGCCCCCAAGAGACATATTTTTGCCTGAATGGGAACAAAAGGCACATTGGGAGGAAGATAGGCCAATTTAATGGAGGGTTTTACTTGTAAAATTGTCAGTGCTTACTGTATAATAGCTCTTCCTTTGGTCAAAATGTCTGCAGGACAGAAAATTATGCTGATAAAAGCATAGAGATACATTAGTTCAGATGAAGAAAGAAAAAAGATACAGGGATGGCGCTTTAGCAGACGCTTTACAGTTGACATTGTCTGCCATCAAACGTGATACAAAAGTCTTCGATGTTGGAAGCTGGATGCATAAAAGTGCCTGACCTGATTTCCTTAGCTTTGTAAATACTGCATTTGTCTGCCTCTGTGGTCTTCTACCAATAAATTAAAAAAGAGACTGCACTTTTGTGCAGCTGATATGGAGTAACATTTATAAAACTGCAACAGTTCGAAGTCAAAGAAAGTGATGATTTTAGTAAAAAAGTCAGTCGCTGACACTTTTTTTTTACACCTCCAGGATTGAGTGCTGCTAGAACCCCGACCTCATTAGCTTCAAAGAAAATGTCAAAAAACGAGACATATGCACCCCCACTTCCTGACAGATAATCCATACATATGAGCAAATCCAAAACACAGGGGTAATAAAACCTGATTCAATAAAGGAGGTTTTGGTATTTTTTGGTAGTGTGAGCACATGCCAAGTGCTGCTCATAAATGAAAACAGCATGTTCATAAAGCTAATCAACAGAAGAAAGCATAACATGGTTTAAAGGTTTCCAGTAGAAGGCTGGAGTTACTTTTGATGCTAAATAAGTACAGTACATTTACAGTCAGACAGCTGTAGCCAATGGATGTGTTAGTGTTCGCTCTTGGTGGTTCTTGAAGCACTGACTCCAAGCAAAGTCTACAGCTTGTGAATCTCCAAATTATTAAATGCTTAGGACTTCTCTCAAGGATGTGGTTTATCCCTGGTGCTTTACATTGAAAAAAATAAAACAGGTGATACAACTTATAAAAAACTGTTTATTTGTTACAGGTGATCAAATTAAGTTTATTCAAGTAAATATAATAAGAATATTAAGTTGCCTTGTTAAACATATGTAAGTGAAGTAAGTTTGACAAACAATTTGAATACACATAACAAATTATTATTATTTTTTAAGTTGGAGCTTCACTATCTTTTTTTAGTGTAGCCTTTGTCTTCCAGACTTTTTCCTTCGATTGTATTTTCCAATATTTTCTTGGTGAAAGTAATACGTGAACTGCCAGTTTCTTTCACAGAGAGCTTTTGTAGATTACTATACTTGTTGTCAGTGACTGAAGTCATCCACGTATTTGTATCCTATTGAAACTCCTTATTTTAAAATGTATTTTATATAAAATTCTTAAAAACTGAATTATGAATTTTCATGGGCAGTAAACCAAAATAGTTGAAATAAAAACCTTGCAATAGTTTGCAGTATGTAAAATACATCTTGTTAATATACAAGTTTCACTTTATGGATTAAATTACTGAAATAAAATAAATTTTTAATAATTGTGTAATAAATTAAAATGAACCTGTTCATCAAAAATGCTTTTAAACTCGCATTTCTTTCTACTAAAATTCATAAAGTTAAAAGAGAAATTGCCCATGAAAGCTTTTCTGTTATGTACAAAACAAAACAGATACATTTGTCTGGAGTAACCCAGTTTCCTTTCAAATGTGGAACAGCTTCATACTTCACACATGAGTGAATAAAAAGGAAAGGAAGGAATGTCTCTTTTAAAAGTAAAACATGATGAAAAAACCCTCTAATGTATAGATGCTTTTTATCTATAGTCCAAAAACATCAGCCCCGGGCAAATATTCATTTCTTATTCCTACTCAAAAGCAGAAAACATCCCGTCCTTCTATTCATCTATGAGAGAACGTCAAATCACAACGTGGCCTAAATCTTGAACAGCAGGTTCAAAAGTGCTGTGCATTATTGATTCCTCCCTGAAAAGATGTTTTCATGTACAAACGCTCCAAAAGCGGTTAAGACTGGGATGAAAAGACAAACAACTGCACATGGCACAGACCTCATGTGCAAATTGAGAGATTTGTCCTTTGCAGCTTTAGAAAAAAAAGTAAAGTGCTGAAGATAATCTCCTGGCTGTTAAGACTGAAAAAAACATGGAGGCTGAATGTGAGGATGCTTTGTTCTGAGCTCTGATACACCTTCCCTGGACAGAACCATCTTGACCTGACCCTGGTATTAAAGCTCTGGCAAAAAGGTCAAAGGCACAGTCAGACAATGAGTTTATCAACATATGCACGTGGCTTTTTTGTCGACAGATGTTTTAAGGCTTAAAGCTGTTAACGCTAGTGGTTTGAATAAAGATTAATATGTGCTAGGAGTGTTTGAGGATAGCGAGTTCCACAACTAGAAAAAAAAAAAAAGAGATGTCTTTGGATTTTATCCTGTCAAATAACAGTTTGACACAGTTTTGCCAACCAGAGTCTGACAGTATTGAGGACAGCACAGGATACAGTACTGTCAGTAAAGTGAGCAGCTCTTGAGCCAAAGTTTGTGCATTTCTAAAAGTATGTTCCCTTATTTGTTCCTGCTTTGAATTTCTCCTGCTCTACCACATCCTAAAGGTGCTATATTAAATTGAGATCTAGTGTGAAAGACACATCAAAGGCCACAACTTTTCTTTTTTTAACCCTGATCCCAGCAAATGGTTATGTATGAAAATGCGTGTTGGTTGTTAACAGCAACAACTAAAGTCATTTAAACTCCCTGTCTTCTCCATTCTGATCTGATGCTCAGTTTGTATTTTAGCAAAATATCTTCAGCACCTCTGGATGTCAAAATATTGAGAGTGATTCGTTAGACTTAACAATCAAAAACACCAATGACTGGTGATCAATGAATCATTAACAACATATGATTGTCCAAGTGCTAAAATTAGGATTGACACTTCCAATCATAATCTACATTTTTCTCTTAGAAATGTTACAGTTTATTATATGATAAATTGCAAAACAAAAACAATATTATCGTCATCATCATATCTTTATTCCATCATATCTTTAGTAAAAGGATAAAAAGATAAAATACTGTTTGAACATGAAGTTTTTAACTCTTCCAGGATTTTTTAAAGCTTGTTATATTCCTTGGGTATTTTGAGTTTTGGGTTTTGATCATTTTGTTGCAATTTACTTTTTGTAGGTCTTGCCATATTCAGTTCATTTCCCTCTGTTCATTATTATTACTAAGGTATTGCCATATAGGTTTATTCCTCCATTTAGTTTCAATTTATTCATGTGTTCTGTTCCTTGAGCAATTGAATTTACTTTTCTTGATTATTGGTAAGCCTTTTCCATTTTAGTTTTTAGGTACTTTGAGTTCTAGTTCAGCTCCATCTGTACTCATCAGTCTCATCAGTCGACCATGTTTCCTCTGGTATATTTGTCACTTTCCATCCTTGCCTCAGTACTAAAGCTTTTGATTTGTCATTGTTCATTGCTGGATTCTTCTGTTTCGTTACTATGACAGATTTTTCTTCTGCTCCTTATTCCATGCTCCATATTGTTAATAAAAAAACAACTGTCAGAATCTATACTCTGCCAAGCATGAACTAAAAATTAACCATCTGAGTAAAAAATATAAAGTTCATTCAAAGTAAATTTAGCCTGCAAAGTCTGAAAATATGAAATTCCCAAGACCATCAAAATGATGAAGGTCAATGAGCCATGA
Source organism: Xiphophorus hellerii (assembly GCF_003331165.1). Classification (NCBI taxonomy): domain Eukaryota; kingdom Metazoa; phylum Chordata; class Actinopteri; order Cyprinodontiformes; family Poeciliidae; genus Xiphophorus; species Xiphophorus hellerii. The sequence goes on from NC_045674.1 coordinate 4,675,038, forward strand.
ACTGACCCATTAAAGGCAAATACACCCAGAATCACCTGAAAACAAGAAAGCTCAATAGCTTTTTCTCCTGAAGCTGAAGTCAGTTGCAGTCTAAATTTCCCTCTGAATATAATAGTTCAGGTAAATCATTCGCTAAGGAGAATGACATAATTCCTGTGCATAAAATGGCCTCTGATTAAATTGCCCATTTGGCTGAATCCCAGGCGTAAATCCTTGGTTTTCCCTTGATGGTGATCTGCTTCTCCTGAGCTTCAACTGATGTGATGTGTGTCCTGATTATGATGGAGCTGAGGGGACTAACAGTTTGCTTCTGCTCTAAGTTCAGCACTGCAACTTTTTTTTTTTGTTGTTGTAAAAAAGCTAAACCTTGTTCACGGCGTAAGTGACATTCTAACAAGCTGTACCAAGTCTGGTAATGCGGCGGTTTTCTCTTACAAAAAACAGTTTAAATGGACTTATATAGGACTTTGATGTAAACACCCTAAAGTAAACGCTGTCCCATGAGGAAATGAGGCTGCAGTTGTTGCTGTCTGTAATCCTGCTCAAAGGCAGTTAAAACACAGTCTGCTGCAACCCTTTTTAGGTTTATGGAACAAACTATGGAGAGGATTACTGCACAGAGGCACTCTACAAAACACAGCAACAGATCTGCACAAGCAGGCAACTCATGATAAAATAATATTAAAGTCCTTTTATACATGTGTAAGGATAATTTTAAAAGAAGAAAATTGTGAGTAAAGATGAAATTTTCATCCTCCTGGAAATCCACTCTATCACTATAACATAAATCATGAACATAAAGTTGCTAAGGGCATTAATATAAAAGTTTGTTGCTGCATTGACTGATCTGGGCTTTCTTAAAAATTATGAAAGGTGATACATTTTTCTGAATACCAAAATGAATAGACACCATTACACTACCACAGAAAACAGTCAGGCAAAAATGCAGTAATATACAGTATATATACTGTATACTGTATATATATATATATATATATATATATATATATATATATATACTGTTAAACTTTGCTTTTCTTGATCTTATTGTTTCCTTCAATCCTCTATATTACATATCAGCTTTACAGAAAAGTAGGCTTTGGCTGTCAGGTGAGAATGTTTAAATTGTTTTGTACGTAAGCAATTACAATAAAAGTGAATATTTCCATCAAATTTATTGTATTCAGAATTTTTATGCTATCAGATTACAATATGAGTAAAATTCATCTTAACATTTGTTATTATTGAAAAGGTATCAGAATGTAAGATGATGTTTCTAAGTTCAGAGCAAACCAAAGTGATGGAAAATTGCGTTCAATTTCTGCAGAAAAGCAATTATTTCATGAATGAAACTCACCAGCGGATGTTTTCAGGGAAGGAATCATCGCAAATCCTTCATGGCTTTAACACTCACATGCTCATCCGAGTTCAGGACAGTCTCCCTCCTCTTCCTCCTCTTCCTCCTTTTCTCCACGTTCAACAAGACTTTCCCAACATCTGTCGCACCACAGTGGCGGCAGTTCACTCCGCCCTCCTTATTTCATTAAATCCTTTTCCGACCGTAGAATACCTTGGGGAGTTCTCGGATAATTATGGCACTAAAATAATTTAGGTCGGCTCTGTCTGCCTTGTTGTGTGATGAGGTGGAGAAGCGGCTTCACTCTGACGCGCTGCTGCTGCTGCTGGTGCCGCTCCGCATCTCTCCACTCAGCTGCCAGTCTGGTACAATAACAAAAGTCCTGCAGATTTAAAGGATGGATAAGCGCCGCGTGTCTGGCTGTAATGCTTTAAATCCAGAGGAATACCTTCAAAAATAACACCAAAAATCAGATTTGCAATATTGAATTTTAATTTATTGCTCTTTAGAATAAAAACAACATTCGCTAAATGTGCAGCAACATTCTAAAAATTGCGGGGTTAAAACACCTTTTGGTTTATTTTGTTAACCTAGTCCTCAGCTGAAAAAAGGGTCCAACCTTGTATAGTTTAATACAAAAGAGTTGGGTTCTGGATTTGACCCAGAATTAAGGTTTCAACGCAACAGTTGAATTTAGGAGGACGGTGGGCTAGAACAAGTTTTAGTGCCCTATCCACACAATTTTCTTTTTCACATGCAAATTACAAATCAATTCAGATCAATACTTGACTTAAATAGCGCCAAGTCACAACAAATTCACTCTCAAGTAACATAGAAACAACCCATAGATGTGACATTATTCCCCTGTGTGTAACCCTCAGCAGATTGTGTTTTTTAGCTAAATAACTTTGGTTCTTTTACAAACTCAGACTGAAAAGTGTGTTTCCTTCTAGCAGACAAAGAGTGTTGAATCATTACTTTTATGACATATTGAACCTTTATTTACACAGTACTATGTTATAGTTTTGGTTCAGCCTCACCTTGTGAGAAAATGGTGAGAGGTGGGAAAAAAACTGCCAGAAGATTACAGAGATCACAGCACACTGATATTTGGGATCAGCGATAGTTCTTTAGTTTTTAAAACTGAAAAGAATGAATTACATTTGTTTCAGGCGTACGTTGTTACAAATTATACTTGTACAGACTAGCAGATTTCTTTGTCTTAATACAATTCAACAAATTGAATTGTCTATGGCAAGTAATAATAAACTGCACCACAATACATTTGCATCCAAAGTGTGCTTGAGGTAGACCCAATGCAGGCAAGAAACCAGGAGCAACATAGTGAGTGTGAAGAATTTAATGGTAATTAAACTTACAGGCAGATGCAAGAACAAAATGTAAGAAAACAAAAGATGACAATGAAGGCAAGGAGGTTATACCATATACCAGGTGAACATAATCTGGGAATGCTAATCATTTTATAGGGATAGGTGTGAGAAGGGATGGTGACAATACAGAAACACAAAGGGTGTTGTAGCAAAACACAAAAGGACCTAAAAAAATTAATGGATTAAAAGCCAACACTAGTATGATCTAAATACAATACTTTTGAACTTGTATATTCCTTTCACTATTTTCATATCACACAGGCTAAATGAAATGCCTTTGCTTTAGTAACATATTGAAAAGTCAGGAGTATAAAAAAAGCTGTATATAACCAAGGATTTTACCCAAAATTGTAATTGTTTTCTCAGACCATAAGCAGATTTTCAGGATGCTTGGACTTTTCCATTTGGTTCCCAGTAGGTGATGGTGGTCCGAGGCTAAACCTCACTTTTCGTTTTAATTAATCCCTGTTGCTTCTGGTTCGCTGCGTTCTGAAAGACAGTCATGCACATCTTCATTTCCGCTGCTCAAGGGGTTTAGATCAGCTGGCAGGAGGCTTCACACTATGGCTCTGGAGGAGGCAAGCTGCTTAGTAAAACAAAAGTCATCATAAAGATCTGTGAGGCTGGTCAAAATGGCTGCAGACATAGTGCACATTACATAAAAAAAGACAATCAGGCATCACAATTAATATTTAAATGTAATAATTCAATGGAAACAGCCTGAGAAACCCATCATCAATGAGTGTATGCAAAAGTGACAGTCTTGCCCAAAGGTGCACTGATGGTTGTCATGTGAAAATACATCGATGTATCACTTTTACCCAAGGGTTTAATTATATCAAAAGCTGAGTTGAGTTGAGTTTGTTTTGTCTGAGATCAGCATCCGGAAGTGAAGCTAATTAGGAAAGAGACATCATGAAACTTTAACTTTTGTTACCAGAATTAGCTCCTACTCAAAATCCCAGAGCTAACAGCAGTGTTGATGAAGAAAAGAAGGTTAGTTACTTCTGCACCGCCTTCAAAACTCTATGATATTTTTAAAAGCGCATCAGCTGTTCACTGCTTATTGCCTGGCATGAAATAAACCCTTTGTGTTCCCCTTCCCAGAAAGTTTAATTTCCGTTGTATTTATTGTGGGTAGCTTTAATGCTATTGAAGAGATATGAGCAGATGATCAACACTGGAGAGTTTTCTGATGTTAATTTTTGTTTGTGAACACACAAAATAAGAAAATGAATCTGATTTGGTAAATTTTCTCTTGTAGTTAATGTCTACTCTCTTCTTGTTTTTCGTGAAAATCAGAAAATAACTTTAAAAATGCTTCAATAGGTTGAGTAAAAGTAAAGTTTGCAGGAGTAGAAAATATTTCTAAGAAATTCAACCGGCTTTAAGTCCAGCATTTATGTTGTAATAACTGTTGTTAAAAGCCACAGCTTAAAATAAATGACTCCATAAACTCTGAAATAATTGCTTTTGTTGGCTGGTACTGCTTCTTGTTCTGCAATAATGAAGATGATGGCCTTGTTTGTTTACTGTTGCAAAAGAAAAGTGAACAGTTAATATTATGCTTGTAATTGTTGACAATTTTTACATTTCAGTTCATATTTGCATATTTGTTGACCATTAGTCTATTTAGTTTTTGAGTGTCCACATTCCACCCTACATCAAGACCCACTGAGGGATACAACATGAAAAATACACTAAGCACAACTTCCTTCTTCATGAAAAGTAAAATGGAGTGGCCTCAGATTTTAGCGGTTGTAGGATTTCTCTTTTACCTATAGCAAAAGACCGTGAGCCATTTCTCTCGGCAGCTTCTTATGTTATTTACTTTGAAATATCTCCAATTGTCCCAAAATTTGATCTAGTTCAATTTGTTTGGCACCAAATAGAGTAATATCACAAGAAAACATTTTTTTTTCTTTTTTAATTATTATTATTTTTAATGCTCTACCATTGGCGTTTGAGTGAAAATGAGAAGTTGGTACTTTAGTCCCACACTAAATGATACTGCAGTTGTTGCAGGAATTCAATAACCCAGGCTCTGTTAAGTATTGACTAAATAACTACAACCATTTCTGTGCAGTGAACCTCTCTTTCTTTGCTCCCTTTAAAGCCATTTCTGAAACCAAGCACAGTCAGACCATTTAGCTTTTAAGTACATGCTGAGATCCCAGCTGTTGCTTGCTCTAATGAGAATCCAGGGTTGCACTGATGGTGCTGATAGCTTGTATTATCGTCACTGCGTTAAAGAGTGTGCTGCTACAAGCCTTAAGCTCATTTCATGAGCTCATTTTGCACATCAGCAATTTCTCTCCAAACCTCAATTCAAATCTTTTATCAATTAAAAGAAAGAGGCACAGAGCATGGCAGCACTTTAAAATCTAACGCTGCTGCTAATCTCCAAAGAGCAAATGTGGAGACCCATCAGCATGTGACAGATAAACCACTGAAAAAATTATGAATGTGTGCTCCCAGCTTGTGTTTATGAAAAGGGCTTTCATCTCACTGTGTGTGTGGGGGTGTATGTGTGTGTGTGATGCTGGGAGTTTCTGTGGCTGCTTAAAAATAAATACTAATCCCTTAAACATTATAGCACATGTGTGCATCAACAGATATCGCAGATGCCCAGCAACCATGCCATGTAAAGAGATTAGACAACAGGAATCATGAATGACTTGGTTTTGCATCCAGTTTCAGACTGGGTCCGTTGATAATTCTCCTAAGATCATGCAACAAACATTCAGAGGGTCTGCAGTCAGGGCTCTGCACATGCAGACTTATTATCTGCCCAGATGTCCCAGCTGGATTCAATGCTGAAGTCATTTGTTAATACTTTGAGTAAGTCATTATATATTTATTAAGACTGGTATAAATCTAAAAGAAATATAATAAATTAATCTTTTGCTGCAGTAGCGTAATATCACTCTAAAAGTGTAGATTAATCCAACCTATAATTTAAGCACATGTCTGCAGATTAAAACAAGATACCTAAAATATATAATTTCCTTTTTGATCAAATTAATGGTGTCACCATTTTTGGCACCCCTTCTGTCATTACTTTGTTCAACTCTATTTTGCCCGCATATGGCAGTTTTATCCATGTCCAGTAGCATTTCACAATGTATTAGCATACAGAGAGAAGGATCCTTGAATGTTAATCTTTGCACAGTTTCTCTCTGCCATGTGTTTCATCTGTCCAAAGTACACTGTTCTAGTTAAAGTAACAGTAGATTTCATGTTTGTGCTGGTGCTGGTGCAGCATTCAGCAACCACCACTACCTGTATGCCTGCATGCTGCCTGTCCTTCTGACATTTCTATTGTTGTTCATTTGGTCATTTCCAAAGAAAATCTTTGTGTGTTAAACTGAAATCTGATAATTAAAAAAAATACATTTTATTTAAATAACTGTTAGAATAAAGTCAATGTAGCACGAAAACATGAAAAATGTCTCATTCATTTCACTAAATCCTTATTGGCTATGCTGATCTTTTGACAGATCTCTAGCTGGAGTTTGTGTCAAGCTCCAAATTTCTAATTACTACTCAGTCAAATCTCCTGTGATTGAGTTTTGCTTTGAAGCTAGTCTGATAAAGGTGTGCACTGAAAAAGCTCTGTACCGTCACAGCTCCTTGTAATTTATGTTTAGGGTCTTTGAAGGATCTTCAAATAGTGAAAGAAAGGATTAAGAACCCAATACTTAGTCATTTAGATTGTTTCTAGAGCCATTGCCAAATATCTCCCCCTACAGTTCAGAAGAAACACTGCACCATTAGTAAAGTTTTCCTTTGGGACTTTTTAATCAGGTTCCTGTTGAACTTGTTTCAAAACTGTAGAACATTTATTAAAAATCTCATTCCTCCCTTTTCTACAGTGCTACATTTAAAGAAAAAAAAAGACATACCGATGTTTACTTTGATTACAATTCATTGGGTGTTTTAAGCCTTAAAATACCATTTGGTCACTTGTTGAACTTTCTGTTTGTCAAATAAAGTGAAATGAAACTGTAAAGTCGTCAAAGGCTGATGACTTTGAAAACCTTTAAAGCTGTTATATTTCAGTCCTCGGGAAAAGCTTTTTGCATTTGCTTGCTTTCATGACCATATCTTGTCCATGAAATGATTTCAATCATTGGTGACTTTAACTCTTAATATTTTGAGCACTTTTTATCCTTCCACTTACATATCTGCTCATTTTGAAATTGAAAAGAAAACGGGGCAGACATGGCTCAGACAACAGGAGCATTTCCAACTCTGCAAACACACAATGTCTTTGCTTTCCCAAACAATCAAAGATTGGAATGGGGGAAAAAAAGGCAACATAGTTTAATCTGCTGGAATCAAAACAAGCCTTTACAACCTCGTTGGTGTGTGCTGGCCTAATCTCTGAACTGGTCAGGGAAAAGTCTACACAGTTCAAATCAAGATTTAAGGCCTGTTGGGCTGACTCTCTCTCTATTGGCTTGAGGGCTTGGTGTTTTCGAGCCCTCAAGCCTGAAGCAAAATTAGGGTTACATAATCTGTCCCCAGAGGAAGTCAGTGGTATGGATTCAAATAGAAAATGGGATGCCATTCAATTTCCTCTGTTGTACCTCACTGCAGTGATGTAAGGTTTTCCTGCCTATTCTCACAGTGCCAAATTGGTTTTGTAATGGCAGGAAGCTGATACCCCATGACGTCTGAGTCAACGAGTTTATCAACCGGAAAACTCTGGGAGTTGAACTGCTTCCACATTTATGGTGGCTTTTGCCTATATAGAAAGAAACACTCTACAAATAATTTATTGCAAAGCAAGGGCTTTAATTTTCCATTATTTACGACAACAGTGAGGCTCAGGCTGCCAGTGATCACATTGGAGACAAAAGACTTCCACCATGAAAATATATTCTAAAACCTGAGCACATAGCACTGAGGATTATTGGAAAATAAATCTATCTCCCCATGCATAATTTAACACCCAGGTCATGACCCTCTGGGTGATGTCTGCTTGAGCTGAGACGGGGTAGCCGGATGATAGATCAGTTTAGAGACAATACCTTTCATAAGTTTCATTATCTAAAGTGGCCAAAGAGGAATCTGAAGGAAGAGTCTTAAAGCAGCTTAGGATGCACTTTCCAGCCCAGAGAAAGCCAGCGGGGCTCTAATAAAAAAGGAAGGAAAAAAAAAGGTGCTCAGATAGATAGAGAGCTGTCAGTGATGAAAGCCAGTGCCTGAAGCTGCTCGCCTGCTCTGCACTTAACACAACAAAGATCTTAGCACAACAGAGATCTCAGCACAGCACCCAAGGTTGTGGCTGACCTCAAGGAGCAAAAGACAGGAAACAGAAGGAGAGGAATTTGAATTATATTTTCTTGACTTGTTTCAGAAAAATTCACTCCCATGTACTACACTTTAGCGACATTATGAAACCTTTATTTGGAATAAGTGAAAAATTTGAGAGCCTGCAGTCTCACACTCTGAATTATTACAGGCTTTTTTTCAAATTTTATAAACATACTGATAATTATTTCTTTTTGTGATTTTCCTTTTCCTTTCAATTGAAGCAAATAAAGATGTAAGAGGGAAAGGAAGCAGGCATACTGTCTAATAAACAGAGTAATGTTATTTAGTTAGCATGAAGGGCGGCAAGTGATTGTGGGTCAGTTTTTACAATTGTTTTCTCTTTATTCAGAGAGGAAGTAGTTTGCATGCTACATCCTTTGAAAATTCGACCAAAATCAACAATAACTGGATATTACCAAAGGTTAATTAATTAATACAATTTTCAGCACCGTGTTGTTTGATGTCAGATGTCACCAACAAACCTTTCTGGCTTACAATTGCCAAAAAAATATGCTTCTATTACATGAGAAAGAACATACAATGTATTTTATCTTAAGAACTCTCCATCAACCTGCAGCAGACGCTAATATTTTTAGCTGATTGCTAAATGCATTATTTTTGCACTCACTTTTAAATTGATTATTGTGTTTTATTGTAAATATATTTTCCAGAAAGCAAATGTTTATATTTCTGGTATTGAATAGATATTTGTTGCTTTGGGTTTTGTGAAACCATTTTTTAGGTTTGCATTAGGTTTAGTACTGCAGCTGCTCTTTGGAACCTCCTTGGGAAAACACTGTTTAAGCATCTGCCAAGCCTGGTAAACCCCTAAAACTTGCATTAACGTTAGTTTATCTAAAAGTTAAGTAGTCCTTCAAGCTTATTAACATTGATTAGCTAATTCCAAATTCGGGCAAAGTTAGAAACATTTACAGTATATTCAGCCTGACTTACATGTGAAACAATTACATAAAATCATAAAACTCTGATAGTAAACAAAAGAAATTACATAAATTAGTTTACAGGTGGACTTACTTTCCTTTTTCATATCCATGGGTGGGATTCATTTAACTAATGCTTATAAAGGACCTGTTGGAGATTTAGGGGATGGAAAAATTCCTAAGCCCAATCAATGTGTCGGCATCGAGTTACTTCCCTTTTTGTTTTGTGAGCATTGAGATTATCACAAAAAGGTACCAAATGACTGGCTTTTAGCACTGAGGTAATTTGTTATGAAGTGTGCAGTAAAAGTATAGAGAGCCACTTCATGAAGGATGTGTGAATGTTTCAATAAAAGAAGAAAACGTACAGGTCTTGAACAAGGGAAACTTGATAATAAGTAACAATGAGAAATGAACTGAATATGAAAAGCCCTGTTAAACATGAATAAACAACAAGAAAATGATTAAGACAGAAAATATCAAATCATTTATATCATAATGTTTAATTGTCATTTTACACAAATATTGTATTTTTCAGTTTGAACTGTTTTTCATTCAATCAGTTGTGATTCATTAGTACTAAGTGGTTCATCCAGACAAAAATAACCTGACACATTTAAGTAGAAGATGTTCAATGTGGTAAAGATGGGAAAGGCTCTAGGCAAGTTTCAACATGCTGCATTCCACTGAAATGCAGCATGTTAGTAGTTTAAAGATTGATTTATTAATTAATCTCAAGTGTTGATGCATCAGTCCAAGCATATTTTTTGAAGTGAAGAGGAAGATGCTGAAATTGAAGTTTTTCCTAATGGTCATGAGCATTGCTTCAGTGGGAATGGGAAGAAGAACGATGAAAACAAAGAAGCTTTTTGTATTTTGTTGTTGTGCAAAGGACAACAAAAGGGCAGTATACTATTGTAAAGTCTGAAATATGTCTGTGTATTGTCAGCTTTATACTGCTTTTATAACAGTATAAAATACTGTATATAAATTACAACAATAACAATTCAGACTGATCTAAGGGAAGACTTCCTATTTTTTCTGTCTTTGTTTCTTTGGAGCATTAGGATCAAAAAGATCATTGCATGCATTCATTAAATAAATTTAATAAAGGACTAAGGAACACTTGTGTTTAGTGTAGCTGCATTCATTATATTTATATGAATCATAAACAGCCGTAGAAATTAAGCCGAATATCCAAAAGCCTCATGACGGACTAAACATCTGTGATCACATCAAACATAAAATCAGATATGAGATGTCAAGCCAAAAGAAAAATCTTGAGTTTTTAATGAATTTATTAAAGAATAATAATAAATTCATGAATGTTTTTCCAAAGTGAAGGTGTAATGATAATGATTGCATACTGAAGCTGTTCCATTTAAGCTGCTTTATTTGTTAATGGAGGAGTGGTTGCATGCAAAATGAACCAGTGGCAATACAGTCATGTGTCACTGGACATATGAGGCATAGAGGATGTTCTTATATTTAGATTGGTGACTAGATGTTCTGGTCTGCTGTATGACAATAGAAGTCACACGACACATTCATACATACACACATGACTTGCAGGACAAGGAAGTACTTCACCACCAGACAGCAGAAAGACATGCAATATGAATATGGTGTCTATTTAGGCCATGCTGTGGGAATTTATTTACTTCAGGTGTTTATATGAGTAATTCTTTTGTGCCGTGTTGCTATGATCTTTATTTTGATTTGCCTGAAATAAAGTTCAAAATTGACTGTTGATAAATAAACATAAAATGAAATACCAGCATTTTTATTATTTTTCCAATCTTTAGCAAGCATTTTAAGAAATTGTGTTCAGGATGGACACTTCTTTATTTTCTTTCATCAAATGTGATTTCAGTTTACACTGCTTACACATAAATATATCCCATTTAAAATAACAAATAGAAACTTTCAACTTAAAGACCTTCATATTTGATAATACTGCTAATGTTCATGGTCAAACTTTAGAGTCTGAGTCTGAAATTATGCAGATTTTTTTTAGCACAGTAAATGTGTTCATTCTCTGAACTACTCTACGCTAAAATTTGAAAATTTGTAACAAAAAACATTTTCCATCCTTCTAAATTCACCTCGCATAATTATTGCCGGGTAACAGCTGTCAGCAGTACAAGCTATAGTACTTTGAGTGTGGTAACATGCGCCTCAGGAGTTTGGACAGTATATTTGATGTGTTGGGTTTAGTGAGAACCTTCAACTTTCCCACTGAGTTCTGAGACATTTCAGTTAATTTTTATAACCAGAAGCTTTGAAATTTGAGCTTCTGACTCAAAATGGAAAAAATTTGAGCCTTTTTGTGATTCTTTCTGTCTATATGATAGTACTTGAAAGACTGTATTTTTAGTGGTGGAACTTGTTATAAAAGCCACAAGAATAAATTATATTTTATTACAAGCTCAAAATACTTACAAGATCTGACCCATTTCCTCAATCAGTTAGATTATTTCCCCTTATAGTCACAAATTCCCTAATTATATGTTCTCATTAAGATAAAGATAATTAATATTAATGTAATTTAATGGTATTCATTATTTTTTTCATGCAGCAGCACAGAATTTGCAGCACTTCAGTCGTCTGTGTAAAGTTTTGGACATTCCTGTGTAACTTGACACTTGACATCATCCTGCTCTTTCAGGAAAACCAGATGTAGCTTCCCTGTACGGAAAAACAGAGAAAAAACTCCTCCCCATACATGGAGTTCCCATTTTACTTCCTTAAAATCCTGCCAATATAAACTCGCACACTGACCTACTTTAGCAACACAGGCACAGAACTTCACACCTAGAAGACTTCTCGAAACTTTTCAAACTTCTGAGCCCGAGGTAAGTCTGCTTATCATGCACGTTTACTTTTGTTAAGCCTTTGTGTTGAGCAGGGCTCGTGTCAGAAAAGGCTTTAAGCAATCTGAAAGCACAGATGTTTTGTAACCTACTAAAAGCTGACCGGCTGGTGTAATAAAACAAGCTCTGGTGTGAAATGAAGCTAAACTTAGTTCTCTCAATTGCGGCTAAACACTGTATATTTCACTATATAAATAATCCATGTGAAATAAGTTAATTTCTACAACATAAAAGAACCCTCAAGAGGACTATCTGTGTGACTCATGCAGAAACACAGCGCCCACACAAGTAATTAAATGCACATTTGCTTTTTAGGCGAAGCTCTCTAACAGATCACCATAAAGGTGAAGCTATAGCTCTGCATATATAATCAATGTGTGTAGGAAGCAAACGATGCAAAGCCATACACTTCTTCAAAACAAAAGGAAACAAGCTGGTTCCCGCTGTTTAGAATGAAAACCCCAGAAAGTCATTGGCCTTTAACTGGAAACTGTGAACAAATGCAGATTAGATGCACAGTTTCATAAAAAGAGACTTGATGAAGTGAAAGCAGAGAGCTGGAAAGGCTGCGAAGTCTTTAAGATAAATATATCTTGGTGAAATAACAAGCTTTTCTTCACATCATGACTTGGATCTTTTGTCCTTTTGTTGTAACTATACAATATAGAATCAGAGAGAGAATGTTGTTTTTTCTTTTAAAGTTACCTGTCTACTTACTTGAAGCAAACCTCAGGCTGCTTTCACCCACAGCTTGTATAAAGTTTTCCTAACAGAAAAAAAAGTGTATGCACATTGTTCGCTCTTTAGTCATCAGCACATGACAGAAACCCGGAAATTGAAACCAGAAAAAAGTTTGTTTAAGAGCCAGGTGATGGTTGGGGGCTTCTTTTATTTACTCAAATAGTTACCGTTCTTCACTGATGCAATGAATTAAGTTAATTATAATTACAAATACATTTATTGCCAAATAATGGGATAAAAATAATACCAACTGACCAAAAAGCACTTGGGTATTAAATCTGGGTGTGTTTATTATTATTTTTTTTTTTTTTACTTTCAGGATGTTGTCGTGTGTGTGTGTGTTGCTGCTGGCTGTCTCAGCACTGAGCCACATGGATGAAGCCTTTCTGGAAGCTCAGTGGGAGCAATGGAAGACTACACATCAGAGAGAGTACAATGGTTTGGTGAGTGACTGCTAAAACAAACTCCGTATCACACAACACTTATCTGCCACTGAAGCCTGTGGCAGTTTCTGATACGGGTGACATGGGCAACATCCCAGATCACTCACATCATCTTGTGGGGGATGGCATGAGCAGCCCCCTGCACCCACCTTGGGTCCTTGTATTATCAAAAAGTATAATTTATTATGTTAAAATCATTATTAACCTTTTACTGTCGACAACACAGTCAAGTTTTTCTCTCAGGCTAGTCATGTGGATTGCAGTATTTATAAAGCAGTTGTAATAGAAAATGCTTATTCACCACAGGACACCTTTGTTCGCTAACAGTAACTGACTTGTGTGGGGTTTAAATGGGGTAGATAACAACTCCTGGTTGTAAGACCTGAAAGAAAAAATAAAGTCTTCTGGGGAAATGAGAAATAAAAGACCAGTGTGTTTGAGACAAAAAGAAGCAGAAATAAAAGAGGACATGCAGAGTGAGAATTGACTATACTGATCGTTTTTTGTTTTTTTTATTCTGACCATTGCATTCAGAAATGACTTAGAGAATGATAAAAGACAAGAAACACGTTAGTAAAATGTGTCATCTTTGTCAGATAAAAATCCCAATCATTGTTATATTCATAATAATCATTCTCCCATCAGCTGAAATCATGAGGGAAAATCCAATTAGCCCATTTACTGAATAGCTTTTATTAATTTGGGTCATCTTGACTCTGATGGTGAAGCATAAGAGCAAGAGTCAGAAATTCCCAGCAGAGGAAACCTCCATCACCCCTGACTTATTTTATGCCCCCTATTTTTAAAAATGTGTCTCTTCTGCTAAATTTTCACTCCTCTGTCACATTGATTTTTTAAAAAAAAAACATTTTTAAGTTCTTGGCAGTGAAGATAAAAGAGAATATGAGTTATTTGGTGTTAAACCAGAGCTGACTCCAAATTTATTTCGTCAGTGCTTGCAGAGCATCTGTCATCCCTGTTTGTGCTTCACCTCCAGCTAAAGGTCAGCTCTCTGCAGCTGTAGAGTGTGTTAGCATCTACACTGTGTGAAGATGAGTGTGAAGATGCATGTTTGCTATGCCACTCAGTCTTGTTTTTCTATACAGAATATGAGCATGACTTTTATACAACTTTAACTGATGTTGTGCAGACACAGATGATATTTTATGTAGTAGACAGATTAATCTTTAATGTTTTTAATTTGCATTCCTTGAAAACATCCTCAAGATCAGTTCTTTACCTCTACAGTTTGTCCAAACTGTTCCTACAGGATTGATATTCCCTGAAGCAAGTTTGGTCTCCACATTAAAGCATACCACATAATGTAGTTGAATAAAATCATGAAAAATGAATTTCATTGGGCTGCACCAGCATGTTTGTTGCCCATTTTCCTCACAAACAAGAGTCAGAGAGGTTGGTGAAAACCCAACAGCTTAACTGGTGAGTTTGCTTCTCAGTCAGTGTCTCCAATTCCTCATCATCACCTTTCAAAAATGCCTAAGCAGAGACAAAGGTGATGTTTAGCAGCTGCACCACAGCCCAAAGCCTGTTGGGTATATTTTGTCCCTCAGACATATGGCTAAATGTAAATATTGTGTTTTGACATAATAAAGTGCCTAATTCTGATTAAAACAACTGTTTAAAAGAAAATTACTGGGAAAATAACACGGGTTAAATTGTCCTAATTAATGTAATTAGGCTACAATACACCAAGCTTTTTTCTTCTTTTCAGTGTGCTAATTATAATGAAATTTGCCCTGTTTGCCCAGATTGGTTTGCATCAGCTGTCAGGTCTTTATACAGATGGGAAATAACAAATGTAATTGTTTTTTTTCTTTTTTCTTCTATCATTTTTTGCACTATCCTTTTTTTACTCCTAAGGAAATACATCTGTATGGAGCAAAATTAATTGGCTCTTGCTTGCAAGAGTTGAAGAAGAGTTAGAAATGTATATACTGTATATACTGTATATATATATATTTTTTTTTTTTACATACATTGTTCTAAACAAAACGTAAAGTGTTCTTTCTGTTACCTTTTCCATATGTAGCAATGACAAAGAGCGCTCGTCGTATGTAGGTCAGCATTTCACAGAACAGCTCTCTCTCATACACAGCCTGGTTGCTGGTTTTATGCAGTCACCAAGTAATGGATTCACAGCCTGCAGGTGTTATAAGTTAGTTGCTATTTAAGCTTGAAAAATGGGAATGTGTATTCAACATCCATTGTGATTTAGTCCTTGATAACTTAGCTTGCTTTCCTACATTTTTCTTTACTACTAAAGAATAAAGTTTTTGATTCTGGTTTTCCACTGCTTTCTGATTTTAACACTAAAGCTTAAATAAACTAATTTCAAATGTGAGAGTTCACACTAAAATGTAATTAGTTGGTGAAACATAAGCATTTTAAAAATGTCTTATAAAAATGCTTGAGAAACTAAGAACTCAGGAGTAAATGATGCTTTAAAGGCTGCGGAGGATGAGTGCAGTTGTGCCTTTTGAACTGACATCAGGACCTGAAAGCTGTCTTTGTTTGACTCAGGATGAAGAAGGGATCCGCAGAGTCATCTGGGAGAAGAATATGCAAATGATTGAGGCTCACAACCAGGAAGCAGCACTGGGCATGCACTCCTACGAGCTGGGGATGAACCACCTGGGAGACATGGTATGCTAAATGCTTCTTTCTCCATCTGTGTAGAGTTAGGTTAAAGTACATTACACATGCACATCTCAATAAATTGTATATATTTTCTTGTTCCAGTGTTTTATTAGAAAAACACACATATCTATTCTTCTTTCCTCCTTTTTGTGGTCATATGTGATGCACCACTGTCTGCATTTTTTTTTATCCAGAACTGTATTTCCAACAATTCTATGACTTTTAGTGTTCCTGTTATTGTTAGAACACATTCTTTTTTATCCACCACATTTTAGACTCAGTCCATTACAATAAACCTGCCACACTCTAGATGCAACCAACTGATTATATTCTTTATTCAATTAAAAAGAAGTTAACATGAAAACTTCATGATGTCTGTAAATGTTTTGGTTTTACTTACATGGCTTTCACTGATGGGATAAAATATAATCAAGATAGTTCTTCAGGTTTTACAAAAGCAAAAATAATAATATCAGTATTTTCTTAATCTGCTGAAACACTGCTACTTAATTTGCCATGTATGCTGACACATCCAAGAAGTGCATGGGGCTTAAATCTAAGTATGTACATTGGGATAAAGAATAAAAGAAACTACAGTCTCCTGTTACCTCTGCAGTGATGTCACTGTCTATTTTTTTCCCCTAATGACCATCTCACCATCTTGGGTTGAAACTTCAGCTATCTAAACTCATTATATGAGTACCTTCAAGTGGCTAATTAATTATTAGCCAATTTAATGAAACTGTCTGTTGGACTAATCATAGATTTTTTTTACTTGAAACCATTAAATTATGGTAAATATTTCAAACATTAGTTCTTCAGCATTTCTTTTTCTATACACCATATCCTACTGTCAATTTTTTGGCCTACCCCCTCTTTGTTGCAGCAAATGCTAACCTGTCTGAAATCTTCCATAGGCGATGCCATGCCTGTACACAACTGTCTTCCTGCTACTACATGTTGTTAATCAAAAACTAATTGGAAAGCAGAGTTCATTAACTGCAGCATGCCAGACTTTGGACTCATTTGTTGGAGGCAAATTGTGTACATCCAAATTCTAGATTAAGGACTCATTTATGTTCTTGTTTAAACAGGTGGCTGTAAATGAATGATGCCTTCAAATTTTCATTTTGACTAGAAGACATTGAATTAAATGAAGGAGCTCAACAGATGGCTGTGTTCCTTCCTCCTGCCTGTTTTTAGACCGAGCTGGGCTGAAATCTCTCCATAAAACTGATAGGAATGAAGGGAAAACATAATCACTGAATACCAAGTAACCAGCTGTGCGTTGTGACAGCCAAATACAAAACCAGAAATCACATAATATCCCCCATGCTGTTCTTTTTTTTCCTTTTAATTCCCCTTACACACTCTTGTGCTTTATCTTGTTTCGACATTGGTGTTGAGAAAAAATGACATTTCATTTTATGGTAACCTGTGTTAAGCCATCTCTTCATAAATTCCTTTTCATCCTCTGTCACCTTGCTGAATCAGTTCCTCTGTCTCTCATATCTCTGTTCACTTGTCCGTGTCAGAAATCTTAAAATGAATCCCTCTGCTATTATTAGGTTTAAGTACTTCAACATTTTTCTTATTATATATTCTTTCAAGAAACAGAGAAACCATTTATTGTTGAGATGAGACAGTAAAATGCTTGAGTCTGATCAACTCAACCTTTCTTTCCCTGGTTATAAAAACTAACTCTTTGAGAGACACTCTTTGAATGTCATCTGTAGCACTTGTATCTATGAAACATGAACAATGTAACTATTAGGCATTTTTGTGTTCCTGCAGACATCTGAGGAAGTGGGGGAGAAAATGACTGGCCTACTGGTGCCCATGGATCATGAGCGTAGCTTCACCATGGCATTTGATGAGTCCGTGTCCAAGCTTCCCAAATCCGTCGACTACCGCAAGAAGGGCATGGTGACCCCGATTAAAAATCAGGTCAGAAAACAAACCAAAAAAAAAACGATTCTCTTTCAGACCAACTTCTTTATTTTGGAAGTTATTTCCAATAAGAACTCCACTTGCTGTGTTTTAAGGATCATGAAGAGTCTATCTGAGTAAATATTTAAAGCTACAAAAGATTGCTCATTAAACATAAAAGAAACTAAATATGGAAATATGGCATTTTGCAGAAAGAGTCCATCATTGCTCTGCTTTTTATAAATGGATAATATTATTTGAGCATGTTCCAGCTGTGATTGGGCGCCCTGCACTGTTCACTAATTATAGGACCAATGCATAAATCCATATAATTTTAATTTGAGAGAACAGGCGGGGAAATTAAGAGCTTACTGTGCTCTTTCTTCACTTTCTTCACTTGGACAAAGTGGAGCAACATTCTCATGATAATGTCTTTATCCATCAATAAAAAACCTAGTCAAAATAAAGAAAACATCTGAATATTAAAAAGGTCTAACTTGGATTTCATCTGAGGACCTTTGACCTGTGAAGTTACAAGATATGTTTGCATTCACTTTGAGGGGACCTATGGCTTTTGCCTTTACATTTCATTAGTCTTAAGCTTAAATAAGCCATGAGAAAAATCTAATGTAAAATGGAACATTTTGACCAATCTACTGGGTGGAAGGGTAAATGCTAAGATCCAACTCCAAGCTTCTTCAGTCTTTAAATAAGGTCCCTTTCCCTTGTTCTTCACAGTTTCAGAGGAGGGTCACACTGTCTAGCTTTACGTACCTACAAGAGACTGATGCCCTGTCCAGTAAGATGGGGTATTTTCCTTAAACTTGCTGCAGGAAAATCAGTACTAGGGCACTGTTTCCACATCATGAGAAAATGAATCTTAATCTCTGTCATTGATCATGACAGTATAAACCAATCTAACAATGATCAAAATGAAATATCTTCAGTTACTACAAGTTTAAATGGTAGAGCAGGGCAATAGACAAGGAGATGCACTTGAATCACAAATGGATGCATTTATCTTTTGTCAGACTGTGGAAGAAATTACAGATTCACCGTGTCTTAATTAAAGTGGATCGTGACACTAAAGGCATCCAAGTTAAGCTGTTGATCGACTAAATAGTTGGCAGAGATATTGCGGTGCCGTAACATAGACAGATATAAAACGGGGAAGTACAGCTGCCATTCTGGTAAATATGATGAACAACAAAAAGCATGTGAGCACCAAAAGAATAACAACACATACCTTTCATGTGATCAAACGCTGAAGGTATGTGAGGAAGCAGAAATGTTTGCAAAGCAGGTACGCAGACTGTAGACAGAAAGGTTTGATTATTAGTCACCAAACAGCAATGTTCAAGGTGCTCATCTGGTGAAAACTACGTCTTTGTAAGTGCTTCATGACTTTCATAGCAACCATCATGTTTCTAGGTATCTGAAATGAAAAAAAATTATGAAGGGTATGTTTTTACATAAAACATGATGCAAATGTTTCAAAAGCATTGAGAACAAAGTTCCCAAGCTTTTCTTGGAAGAAAGTTAAGAAAG
Organism: Xiphophorus hellerii; assembly: GCF_003331165.1. Lineage (NCBI taxonomy): Eukaryota > Metazoa > Chordata > Actinopteri > Cyprinodontiformes > Poeciliidae > Xiphophorus > Xiphophorus hellerii. The sequence continues at coordinate 4,694,241 of NC_045674.1, forward strand.
AAACACAATTTTTGCAAATGATTAATCACCTGGGAACTCATGAGGTTGCTTTTAAAAAAATAGAAATGCAAAGTGAGAAGACTTCAAATAATTACTTGTAACTAAATGCAGAGAAAATAATATTGGAGATGGGACATGGGTTGCTTGACAATGAAAAAGCTCTAAACATTAAAAACAACATCAATCAGCAGGCTACAATGACGTCTAGAGAACAGCAGCTTTTCAGCTTTGAAATACTGAAATTGATGTGAAAGTGAAGAGAATACTTAATACCCTCAGAAATACCTGGAAATGCATTTTTCAAAATATAAGCTTAATTTACTCTAAACATAATGGATAAAGCAATTATTGCAGTAAGAGCCCAGTCACGTAACAGGGAAAAAAGCCTGTGTTCACGGCTAATGGATTTCAGAAACAAAGACCAGGCTGTGATTATAAAATGTAATTAGTCATCATGAGAGAATTGAACACTCTGGGGTTATTTATGCAAACTGTTGTCCCACAGAACAGGAAGTGGACTAAGCATAGTGAAATCTGGTTTACATCTGTGATTCCTGCTAATAGGCAGATCAGCTTCAGAACAATGTCATGTTATCTAATGAACATCGGAGCTGGTAGAGACACTCTGAGCCCACAGCTGGCTGAACATTTTCTCTTTGATGTTTATAGATTACAAAATTCCTCTGGGATGAAATTTTGTTTGCTTAAAATGATGCTAAATTTTCAGCTTAATTATTTAAAAATCTATGAAATGTATAAGTCATGTCTCATCCTTCATCTCTGCAGTACTGAATTTTAATTCACACATAGAGATGTCAAAATTACAAAAATGACAAACTTATGAATCTCCTTTCTTGTTTATTGTTAGGGGAAATAAAGAACTTAATATTTCACTTTAAGATTATTTTTGGTATCTGCTTTTTATTAATTTGCTGTTTTGATTCAAACATATCCACCTTAATTTGTAGGATATAACTCATTTCAAGAGTTTCTCATCTAAGAGTCTTACTGAAAAAAATGTCGTTATTGTATCGCCCCCTTGTGGTTGAGTTTCATACCTGCAGAAACGACATAAATAGGTTGATCTAAGCGTCTCCTTTTCTTCCTGTTGTTCATGAATTATTCAACATCGTGGCAGCAGTCTCTGCATACTAACAGCTCTGCTGATGTCTCACCCTCAGGAGATTTTATGCTACTCGGTTATTATGCCCTAATGTTTTGTTTGATTGTAATCAATTTTAATTTTCGCCGAGATCAAATAGATGATCAGGGCTCTAAATTAATCTGGTCGCACATTTGTAAATCTTTTACAGAGAGCACTAGCTTGTTATAAACATCTATGTGTGGAAGAGAAGCTGTTTAAAAATTCATGGTCAAATAATTAGTGGAAATTTACAATTGTGTGGCGGAGTCACTCGAAACAGCATTATTCCTTTGAGTTTTTAGTTGCCTGGGTTAAGCATTCGTTTCTCAAAATTTTGAGTTCCAACCTTAAAGTGTATTCTTAAATCTGTTTAACTGTTAGATACGTACCACAGGCATGCACTTAATGATGCCCGAATGATACCACAGAAACAATTCTCATTAAGTCTCTAATCCGTCTGAAGTCAAATTTATTCTTGACAAACTCTGCCCTCCAGCGTTCAGACAGTATAATGCAACCACTACTTTCTAAAACATTTCTTGCACTGGAAGTGTTTGAGTCAGCTGACTTTACAATAATAAGGTTTTTGAATGTTTAAATTTGCTCGTTGTTATTGCTAAATAATATTACTCTGAACAGTAGACGGTATAACTACTTCTACAGCACTAATTTAACCTTGAGCTCTCGGTTATGTCCTTCCTGACAGGGTTCCTGCGGCTCCTGCTGGGCCTTCAGTTCTGCCGGGGCGCTTGAGGGCCAGCTGGCCAAGAAGACGGGTAAGCTCATCGACCTCAGCCCTCAGAACCTGGTGGACTGCGTCAAGGAAAACGACGGCTGTGGAGGTGGATACATGACCAACGCCTTCAGCTATGTGCAGGAGAATGGAGGTATTGACTCGGAGGAAGTCTACCCATATGTCGGACAGGTGAGAAACTCATTTATTAAAGCTTTATCTTTTGTATAGTCTTTATGTGTTTGTTGTAAAAGTGGAGTGAGATTCAGATTTTTCCATACATCTACTAAATCCCTGAGGGCCTATGAGCAACCTTTGAATGGAAATGAGGTTGAAACCCTCACTTGACTCATTTTTATTTTAGTTTTTGAAAGCCTTAATTTTGCGGTTTTGAATGGTTCAACAAAAAGGGAAAGAATTATGAGAGCTTCTAGGTGTTAGCTTCAAATATAGCATGAAACTGTAAAAATCACCAGTTCTCCTTTTGTCACAATGTCATTAATAAAGAAAGTAGACATTTTTTCTGTAAAACACGAGCTAAAGTATGACCAAAATGTGACTCAGCAGAAGTGATGAGGTAGAAACTTTGCCGCAAAATAAACGAATGTTTCCTCTTCTGTTTCTGAGAAAGTTCATTGTTTCAACTGTGGGAATGTGATCAGTCAGGTAATGTGAGATGGGCATTTGAATGTAATGTCACAAGGTCAAAATCATCAGGAATACATTTTATTCCATTCAAGTTTTTCTTTTTTTTTAGCTTCTTTGTTCAATTTTTTAAAATTCCACCAAAACTGTTCTGGCTTTTTCATCTTTTGTTGTGTCTGTAGGATCAGCCTTGCCGTTACAACTCATCCGGCATGGCAGCCCAGTGCAAAGGCTACAAGGAGGTGCCAAAAGGTGATGAGAATGCGCTGGCAATTGCGCTCTTCAAAGTGGGCCCAGTGTCTGTGGGCATCGACGCCACACAGTCATCCTTCCAGTTCTACCAACGAGGTCAGTGACAGACCTGAGTCTTTACATGACTTCAATAAAAGCTTTAAGTAATGAAATGCAAAACCAACAGGTAGACTTTCTTTTTTTCACACTTGAATCAGTGTGAAATGTGGATTTTAAAGTTTATGCTTTATATTCCTTCATGGTGAAAATTTATTCCACATTTTACCTGAAGCTACTTAGAATCCTTAGTAGTGCCTACTGCTGACTAGGCGTTTTTTAACTAGCAGTTCAGCAATAAGACTCCTGAAATCAGGTCTTTTGAAGTCTGTAATTACTTGAGAAAATATTAATTTTATTAAAACCTAATTTAAATATTTTTAAACTAAATTCATACTTGTTTTCTTGAAATTTGGAGTCTTTAAATGTAGTCTCGCTGATGTAGATAATTGATTTATGAGAGGGAGAAAACTGGAATATTTTATATCTTACAAATTAAAAGAGAAATTAAATATATATTTTTAGAAACTGCAAAGTTTTATGGACTTTCAGCTCAAGGTTGTGTGTCTCTCATCTGTGACATTATCAGGCATTTACCACGACCCCAACTGCAACAAAGAGGACATCAATCACGCCGTGCTTGCAGTTGGCTACGGTGTGAACACCAGAGGAAAGAAGTACTGGATCGTCAAGAACAGGTGGGGCTCCTCAGCTTTCTGGAAGGCATCAGGTGGCTCTTGGTGTCAACTAAATGAAAGCTGCATTGTTTGCTGCTCTGCTGCTGATTTGATGCCTGACAGCTGATGTTTTCTTCTGACAAACTGATAAACTGAAACGCTGCTTCACCCCTGGTGATCTTCAACATGTGCTGTTCTTTATGTTGTCACCGCAGCTGGGGAGAGACCTGGGGGAAAAAGGGTTACGTCCTGATGGCACGCAACCGTGGCAACCTGTGCGGCATCGCCAACCTTGCCAGCTACCCCATTATGTGAACAAAAGACTGGTGAAAAGAAGGGAGGACAAGGAAAACTTACATGGACTTTGAAACACCACTACAACAAAAATATCAACTTGTTTGCACTGCAGAGTTTTTCTGATTCATTGTGTGAAAACAAGACAGGACATGAAAGCATTGCTGGCAATGTAAGTTCCTCCCTTCCTGTGGTTGGAGAGTCAGTTCCTATAAATGTTCTTTTTTTTCTCGTGATCCTGTGTTTTGTTCAAGCACTTTTACTAATAATTCAAATGCAAGCTGTTGTTTTCTATTAAGATGAATAAAATTTTAAATTTGAAACTGAAATCATGTTAATTTATTCTCTTTCTTTTTTGGCTCAACCCCAAACTCCCATTTTTTACATAATCCACAAATTGCCAAACAAAAACGACCCATTTTAGGTTAACTAAACTTTATCATGCTAAACCCTGAAGCCAAATAAAGAGAAAAAAAAGGTTCCTGTATTCAGCTCTATAAATACAGATTTGGGAGGATGTAAACAGAAAAGGAATTCTTTGAAAGGAATTCTTATCTATTTCCAATGTATCCATGATAAATAATCTGAAAACAAATTAACCAATCTGAGAAAATCAAAAATAAAATAACTGGCTGATTCATCAACAAAAGTTTCAATTCTCTATGGAACTTGGAGTATTGCATCAGTTTTGACCTAATATGCAACATCCTGCTTGGCACAGCGACCAAAAACAAGTTCTCTTTGAACAGAGCTTCCTCAGAATCTTTCACATTTTGTTTACAAATTGACAAAGTCCTGAGTTGCAGTTTGTAGGCATGAAACACTTATAGATGTTGCATTGTTTCCAGAATATGATATTATTATTATTTGCATGAAGCAGTCTCCCGTATGCAACAAAATAAGTCAAACACCACCAATGAACAAAAATGTGAGAGCTAACATATTTGCTGACATTATAAATATGGAATTTTATGTATGGAGCAAAATTACAATTGGTGAAAGCAGACATCATGCATCACTGGCTTCAAACAAGAACTCATATCATGACTCTGACCATATTGTTCTTAGAAATACAAGGACTCTAGTATAGCAATCATTGCATGTCAATGTATCCATACACTGCTACCTACCAGGCAGCCAGTACAAAAGCAAGAATGTCTTATAAATGTCTTACTGGGCCTTCTGTAGTAATACATTTGTGCATAAAAAAACTAACATTAATGAAGATAATAGTTGAAACTTTGACCTCTTCTAACCATATTTATCTTCAAAATACTCCAACAACAGAACATTTTTATAAACATAGTTTGTTATTGTACTGTAACTTGCCGTCTTTGTAACCAAAACATTGTGTTTTGCAGATTAACTTGCACATTAAATTCTAGTGGACTGTATAAAACTTTTCATTCAAATATTCCGACCAAAAAACGATACCATAATAGAAATAACATAACATTGTTTTATAAAGTTACAATAAAGTGTGGCTCATGAATGTGTTGAAAACTAATAGCATTTGTGATTCAAAAATGTATTCTGAAACTCTGCGATGTTCAGGACTCTTTAATGGATTCCTCCTCATAGTTCACCCTGTCACTGACCTCCAGGAACCACTGTGAACTCTTGACCTGCCATCCATAACTCTTTGAGGTCAAATTTTCAACTTGACCTCCACACTTTGGTCCAGAGACCGCTCCAGTTGGAGCTGAATGTTGGATGGATAACCAAAAAGTGTTTGCTGCCCTTCAGAGCATTTTTAGAGACCTTCTTGACCTTTTGTTGTTGCAACAAAATGTTTACTGTGTTTAGATTTAGAAAAAAACTAAATGGAGAAGAAAAACATAATATAACCAAACATAACAATCATAGGTACTCCAAAGCAATTCTAAAAAAAAATAATTACACACGAGGATAAAAATTGTTAATATTCCTCTGTTAATGACCAACAAACTTACAATAGTCACAAAAATAACCTGAAACTGAAAAAAGTTTTATTTCCAACTCTGCACCAATAAAAAATTACTGCAAATTAACCAATAAAATTCAAACATTGTTGTTCAACAGAATCACTTAAAAAATTACTAATAAAGCAGGGCAAAAATGATGGTACATGTAACTTAATACTTTGTTGCACAACCTTTAATAACAATTATTTTTATGTACAAGTTCCTTTCATGACACTCAGGGTAAATTTACAAGTGCAATCATTACAATTAATTTCCAAATAACTTTCAACGAGACTTCTGCACCTGTCCAGAAATATTTGAGCTAATTCCATGTGTGCAAACTGCTCTTGCAAAGTTTCCTAATAAAATTTCTACAGTATTTTGTAACCATTAAACAGCAGATTGTCTAAAAAACCACTTTAAAACATTATAAGGTGTGACTGCTTGGAAAAAATCATAAGTGAAGAACAAGGAGGAAAGACTTGGAAGCATGTTTTCTCTAAGGGCTTGAAATGTGAATATGATTTGACACAAATACCATGATATACTGAAAAAAAATTGAATTCTTTAATGTAGACCAGAGATTTTATAGAAAAAAAACATTTTACTTACTAAAAAAATGTGCATTAAATGTTACTAAACATGATACATTATATAGATTAACTGCACACTTATTTCTGTTTTCAAGGCTGTTGTGATGTTTTTCTGCTTACAGTCAATGAAACTAAAGTGCAATAACTATAAGAATAGTACATCAGATTAATTATAAAAAAATATTTTTAAAACAAAAATGGTTTACATAAAAATTAAGTATAAGATATGTTCAAAGGTCATTATTAAAATGTGCTTGTAATCTGACATACGAACCTGATTTATTAAAAATGACTAAATGTAAGTTTTGTTAGAATTGCACCTGTTTTTTTTTTTCCAGCTCTGCCATATTAGAGTCTTTTTTTTTCTCTTCAGTTTAGTTATGGGGTTGTTAGATTTGGTCTATACTTACCTTGTTGCGCAGCTTTCTGTTTCGAAAGAGGAAGAACTGCGACAGATCATGTGACATTTTCTGCATAAAAACCAAGCAGGAAAGTACAGTGTGAGGAAGTTCAGTACAGAATCAGCGATGTATCCGGATCAGAAAGGTCAGTCAATACCGTTTTAATCGCTTAATTGCTTTAAATTATGTTATTATCAAGTAACCTAAGACACCGGATACCTACTCTTGAGAGTCCCTGCCTTTACTTTCGATTTTGGGTGCTTAACAGAAGCTTCTTTTGTGTTCGGGCGTGAAGACATTTTAACGTCGTTTGTCTGAAGTACACGGACATTAAATTTCACTTTAATTCTGTAATTCTCTAACATTGCCCGTGGTATTTTATTTTAAATCTTACCTGAGCGCAGGTGTAGTTTAAAAAAAGTTCTTTTATTGTAGATATTTTGCTAAGGATTTAGCATATAAAATATCCACTATATTTTCTCTTTTCCAAAAGCGTTAAAAATCAGTTTTATCATTCGTCACTCACTTTAGCAGGTGGAATACGAAATCATAATAAAGCCTTAGATGCGAGAACAAGTCACACTGATGTCTATTGCCACCTTTGTTTTTTCCTGGCAGCTCATTAGTTTCTAGTCACAAGATCAAACTGTTACCTCATTTGTGCAGTTTTTTTAACCACATTAATTTTTGGAGAAGCGATATTTGCTGAATATTGAAGTTCTTTCACACCCACATACTGAAGACAAGTGCACATACAGAGGAAGTACTGAGGAAAATGTGACTGGTCAAAATGTTCGAGCCAAACGTGTAACAATGAAACTGAATTACTGACTGAAATCAATATATAACAAGACAGGTACTAGGTAATGCATCAATCAACAGAAATCAGACATACAATGCTTTGATGCATGAATTAGGAAGGTTTTATAATTTCTTATTTTTCTGTAGGATTAAAATTTGCTTTCTCCATCAAAAATTTTAGATGTTTATTCAGTTCACTGACACTGAAAGATCATGTGACCCAATTTTAAAAATCAGTTCATTTGTTACAAGTAATCTAATTAAGTTTATCCAAGTAAATATATTAAGTTTATTATGTTGCCATGTTAAACAATGTAGATTAATTAACTTTCACAAACTTCATTCAATTACATGTAACAAATTAATACATTTTTGTTAAGTTGGAGCACTATTCTATTTTTTCGGTGTACAATAAAGAGGCAATACAAAAAAACATATATATATATATATATATATATATATATACTGTATATATATATATATATATATATATATATATATATATATATATATATATATATATATATATATATTAGAAAAATGTGAACTTAGTCCTTTTTTTTGTCCCAAAATATATTGGTGAACAAGAACAATGTATCAAAATGATATCTTCTCAAAAATACACCATTTCCTTTATCCCTTCTGTGCAAAAGCAAGTGTTGCAAGTGTTGCAAGTCATCCAAACACACGTAACTTCACTCTTGTTGACAGATATTTGCACAAAATATCATTAAAACACATAAATGTTGTTTATTTTCTGCAAGGAAATATAGATTTTTTATTTTTTTTGTAAATAAAAGTGTAGCATGATAAAGATTTCTATGTGCGGTTATTGCTGTTACCTAACAGAATCACTGTTTGGTAACTGCTTGGTGTGTCCTAAACAGGAAGTCCCTTTCAGAAATCCTCTTTTGTGAACACACCTTTAAAACCACCAGAAGTCAAAAGAATTTCATAATTTCTAACGTTACAGTTTTAATTAGATCTTTTTTTCTAGTTATCACTGTAAGTAGTCCTACATTCAGCAGCAAACCTGACAATAGGATATATGGCATTTAGAATTAATATTAAGATTTGCAACTGTTCTATGTGCTCTGGTGACTCAGAGTCTGCTAGTTTGTTTTGCTCTTCTCTTCCACAAAAGGTGAAAAGCCAGAAAATATTTCAGGAAGCCACACCTTCCTTTAATTACCTCCATGTCCTGTTGGTTGTTGGAACTAGAGCTGTTATGTTTTTCTTGTTTAATTTGCAGTATATTGCCAGATTCATTTATATAAAATGTTTTTGGTTGCACTAAAAAATCACAAAATACTACCTAAATTAAATAGCTAAGAGGTTATATCTTAGTTTACAATTATTCCACTTTGTTAAGATACTAAAGGTGAAGACTGAAGCGTGCAGTTTCACCTGGAAGGTGTTTCAACCGGAATGTTATATGACTTTTTAATTGATAAGTGTTACTGCTTATTTAAGGCAGTGACAGGCACAACACCTACTTTTGAAAACCACTTCCTCCTACACCAGCCTGAAACCCGAAAAGCTGTTCTTCCTTGTGTGTTCTTGGCTATATGTGACCATAAAAGTGTCTGTTCTGTTGAATTTGAAGGCTTAAAGAGGTAGTTAACCTCTGTAAAGGACTGAAAAGTTGATTCTTTAAATGTTGGTTTTTATACAGTAAATGTTTGCATGTTTCTTAGTTCTACATTTCTTTTCTTGCATAGCAAAGCCTACATCTGCCTTAGCAAAGGTCAGATGACATCCTGTGTTGTCTGTGTTTGCAGGTCTGATGTTGGGGAGCCTGCTGCTCGTCTTTCTGTGTGTGGGAGCCGTTGTCTCCCTCAACAGCATGCTGGACAACCACTGGGAGCTGTGGAAGAAGACACACAGCAAGAAGTATCAGAATGAGGTATGCAAATCAAGATATGTAGGCAATGCTGGTTGTTGCATGTACAACATTTTGGATTTTCTCCTTCATTTGCCTCCCTGCATACAACAAAACAAACACTCACTCCCGACAAAGCCAATTCTGCAACAAAGCTTCTTGTTCAGGATCTGATTCTAATTTACTATCAAGATTCTATAACGAGTTTAAAATTATTCACTCCAGATTTGATTATTCTAATGTTGTGTTTGTCTTAATCTAAGGTGACAAAAAACAACGAAAGATGCTCTGTTTGTGTTTTCACAAGACCAAAGGCTTCATAAGTCTGACATTGTGTTTTAAAAAAATGCTTCATTGTAAAATGATCAAAATGAGGAATAACCAATCTGAATAGTCAAAATGTTTAATTTACAATAGCTGCAAATGTTATGGAGCTTTCTTTTTGTCAGCCCAAATTTTAATAACTGAAACTGTGTTTGTCTCGTTTTGCTCTTTTTGTTTGATCATTTAGGAGGAGAATATGCACCGCAGGACTTTATGGGAGAAAAATCTGATGCTTATTTCTATGCACAACCTGGAGGCTTCAATGGGGATCCACACCTATGACCTGAGCATGAATTTCATGGGAGACCTGGTGATTTTACTTGTTATTTCCACATCACTCTTCAGTATTTAATAAGACTCCTAAATTAATTATTATCACAAGAAGCCATATAAGTCGCCGGGAATCAAAGCTTTTTTGGTGACCTACGTTAAGCCAGAAAAGTAAAATATATTAACTTAATATGAACAAGAAGACTAATTGTAGCTTAGAAAACTTGGGTGTTTTACTCTCAGCTCAAAGTGAAGCATTGCTCAGATAGTTATCTAAGTATAGGTCTGTTAAAACTCTGAGAATGAAGCACTAAATGTGCACAAAGCCATTCCATCGAGTAATCGCCACATGTGAATCTCAAGTAAAGAGCAAACAGGAAACCAAGACCAGCACTTACCGCAAGTAGCTTAATAAAAATAGCAATCTAGTGATGTAGCTTGTTTAGCATTTTTTGGTTTGTTTGAATAAAAGTTAAACTACAGCAAATATCTTTAGCCTTCCACTATAACCAGCACTTAATACGTTAACTGGTAATAAATATTGTGTTGCATATATTTCCCAGCTGTGCTTATTTAAACAAATAAGCAAATAATGTCTTTTGTTTCTGAAATTGTTTGTGAACAATTTTTTTATATTGACCTGCAAGGTTGCTCAACCCCCAGTCAGCAGCTTACAAGAGCTCTTGATTGAAACAGTGGCTAAGCAGCATTTTACATTTTACATTAATAGAAGAATAAAATTTATATTAAATCTTAATCATCCAGTGGTATTAACACCTTTATGATAGTACTAGAAAAATAATTACAAATTCCTATGCTATGCTGTATCTTGACTTTTCAAATTAGTTTTTTGTTTCTTGCTCAGAGTCCAGAGGAGATCGTGCAGTTTTATACTACACTCACTCCTCCTACTGACCTCCAGAGGGCGCCATCTCCCTTTGTAACGGCCTCTGATGTACCAGACACACTGGATTTGAGACAGAAGGGCTTAGTCACAAGTGTAAAGATGCAGGTAAAAATTTACCAAACAACAACAACAAATCCATACAGATGCCAAGACAAACAAAAACCAAAGTATACCTGTACTTTTATTACTTGTTGAAAAACTCGTTTCAGTTTGCATTGTCATTGTTTGTGTTCACCTTTGCTGAATACTTCCTGTTCTGTGTTGCTTAATCAGTTTTTTTGCTGTATCATAATCAAAACCAGTTTAGCAGATATATCCACCACATGTGAGTCTGATGAGATTTAAATTCTCACCTGCATTTCAACCTCTTCAATTCTGTCTTCTTTTGAACCCAGGGTGCTTGTGGCTCCTGCTGGGCCTTCAGCGCTGCAGGGGCCCTGGAGGGTCAGTTGGCCAAGAAAACAGGAAAGCTGGTGGACCTCAGTCCTCAGAATCTTGTGGACTGTTCCTCAAAATATGGCAACCACGGCTGCAATGGAGGATTCATGAGTCGGGCTTTCCAATATGTCATTGACAACCAGGGTATTGACTCTGATCAATCGTATCCATATATGGGACAGGTGAGTAACTCAATTTGACAAAGCAGATATGAAATGTATTTTTACATCTCTCAGTTATGATGTAATGGACTTTACCTTTAATAACTGTTACAAACAAAGGTACCAATAAAATAGGAAAATTAACTTGTTGTCTGCAGTTTTAGTTAAAAGTGCATTCATATTTGTAGGGTAGATACTGATATCCTAGTTGCACATAAATTATCTTTGAAAAATAGTGCAAATCAATATACTAGCTTAATTTAACCAGGAAGTCCCTTCTAGATCACTTTACAAGGGAAACCTGGCCAAGATCCTAAGCACACAAATCAGAACTAAGTTAAACAAAGATTTAAAAATTAAACATAAAACTGTGTAACTATTTAAACATAGTGACCAAAGAACAACAAAGAGCATTTTTCTTTCACATAATTTATGATAGAAATTATTAGTGGATATGGGTGTTTTACGTTTCAGAAGTTTTTGTAAAGTTCCCCATGATCAGATGCGTGGTAGAAAAAGGCTGTTTAGCTCAAATCTGTCAAAGCCCTGGGAACATTAAAAAGCAACCACTGGGAGACAGGCTAATTATTGCTACTGGAGCTGATGGAGAAATATCACTGAGACACCAGGGAGTTTACCTAACGGAGCCTTATAAATAAAAACACATCAAAGTTGCTGTCTACGTATATTTACCGATGTCCAGCTAGCTAATTCATAGAAAATCCATTGGGAATTTGCATTTGAAACTAAAGGAGCATGCTAGAATATATCAAGGTTCTTTAAAGTGAAAAAGGCTTGTATGCACGTACAGTACAGCACTGTGATCAATCATATTCAGAAAGGTGGCTTAAACCACTTTTTGCTTACTCCATATTGAAGTACTTATATGAAAATACACTTTCAATCATTGTATAATCTAACTTATACTCTCTGATGTACTATTACAGTACATCTGCTTCTTCTGTGCTTCAGAAGAAGCAGATGTACAGTACTGTAAGTAAATAGGAGCCTATAAGCAACTGTAAAAATTTACAGTGTTCATATTACTTCTTTTATGATATTTTTGTGAATTTTTAACTGTTATTTTAGGACCAAGCATGCCAGTACAACCCTGCAGCCCGTGCAGCCAACTGCTCCCAATACAACTTTCTATCCCAGGGGGACGAACAGGCTCTGAAGGAGGGAATTGCAACTATTGGGCCCATTTCAGTTGCAATTGATGCCAGGCGACCCAGATTTGCTTTCTACAGAAGTGGTAAATTGGATGTCATTACATGATTTGGTTATTATGAACAAATAAATATTCATTTACTTTTTAGCAGTCGTTTCTTGTAAAAATTAAGCTATAAGAGTTTCAAATTGCCTGAAAAAATAAATGACAGAGATAATTTTTTTTCTTTGTTTGTTTGTTTTTTCATTTAGGAGTTTACGATGACGCAAGCTGCACCCAGAATGTGAACCATGCTGTCTTGGCTGTGGGCTACGGTACACTGGATGGACAAGATTATTGGCTGGTAAAGAACAGGTGAGACATTGTGACAGTCCTGAAATTCTTGCTAACTTTCTAAAAGTTAGCAAGAAGTTAGAACAACTTAAAAGTTGTCCTAGGTTTCTTCACTAAGTTTCAAATGTATTAATGTTCACAGTTAACCACCTAAACATTTAAGCTAAGTTCATACATCCACTACAAACTACTTCTCTTTAGAAGTGCTCCATGTGACAAAAATATAATGTAATAAACAAACAAAAAACATTACATTACAATGGCAAAATAAAGTAGTGAAAGTTGCAATCAACACACACAACAGTAGCCAAGATCTGACCATAGAGGGTGAGATCTTTAGGTTCATATAAATGAAGATTCTATAGCAAAAACAAACAACATGACAAATTGTGAACAATTTTGGTAAAGTTTGACTCAAAAGCTTTTTGGAATGTGGGTTAAAATATGTGTATGATGGTAATTTCATTTTAGATATTTGCTCATCATGTTTGTCCCAACAAGGGCAGTTGGAAAAGAAACCAACATTTTTAAAAATTATTTCCAAAGAAAAGTGAAGAATGTGATGTAATGTATTTTTTTTATAGTAAGTTGTAAAAATGATACATTCAAAAATACATATATAAATATTGCTGACTTAAATGGAACAATTTGGAAATACTTTTTTAGATCAGGATTAGGCCATAGTCATATGTATGGAAAATAATTTAACTATGTTTGCTGCTTTTTCTCACTCTTTGCATCCAGCTGGGGAACTTCGTTTGGAGATCAGGGCTACATTCGGATGGCACGCAACAAGAACGACCAGTGTGGGATTGCTCTGTATGCTTGCTACCCCATCATGTAACAATAAAGGGAATGGAGAAAAAAATCTGAAAAATAATATAATTTGAGTGTTACTACAAGTAATCAAATACTAAGGTTTAAAAACAGCACATTAGGTGTTTTTCTTCCTTTGGTCTAAAGTTGATTATTTTAATTTTTTTACATGTGTAAACACATACATTCTTTCTAAGACTGTATGTTTATTTTCGATGAAACTGTATTTTTTGATTCTACAATAAAAATATGTTTTAATTTTCCTGATGTGTTTTTTTTATTGAAATTATAATATAAAGATGTTCAGTTTAAAGATAAACAGAGTCTCTACAACCTAATAGTGTTTGGTGGTTATGGCCCCTTTCAGCAGGATTATGCACCTTTGTACAAAAATGATTCTGGAATGAGTCAGAAAACACAAAAGTTAGATGTTGACTTACCTACCAAATTCAATTTAATTGAGCTTCTGTGAGATGTTGTGGACAAATAAGTCCAATCTAAAGAGGCCCCACCTCACCACTTACAGCAGTTATGACACATGGTGCTAGCACACCTTCAGGGCTGTGGTGGAGTCAAAGTCTCAAGAAGTCAGGACTGATATCCAAAGAGGGATCAACAAATTATGATACAGGTGGTCATAATGTTATGCCTGATCTTTGCAGATTGTTTCAGAAAGCTACTATAGTGAAATATATCTTGAGGAGTCTCAAATTACATATTAAACAGTATTTTCTGTTTGGTTTTTTTATATGTATAACTCACTGTTTATTTTATATTTGTCTATTTATTATATGAATTACTGGAACTAAACCTTACCTAAAATCACAATTTCCTTTAAAACAGAGTAAATGCATTGCAGTCCTTCAGTTACATCCTTTAAAATGTCAGCGGCCTAGTCAGAATAAAGAGGACAGAGCACAGCGTTGGGTTACAAATGAATCATTTTTATTTTTTAGTGCAACATCACAACAAACAATTTTCACATGAGGTATTCAAAGGGATTTTTCTTTAGTTGTTGATACAAAACGTCCCACCATGATTGATGTTTAAAGTGTTGTGTATCTTTTTTTTTTAAAGCCTTTGGTTGGTTAGCCACATTCATTAGTTAAGTCTAACACATGGACAAGAATGGCACAGTAAAGCATGGTGGGTCGATGAGTCCAAGCTGAGGTAGCGCCAACATTTCCCTCAGCCTGTCCTCAGTTAAAGCTTTCTGTATGGATTTCATTAATTCCTACTTACAACAGTGGGATCGAACAGTATTTCAACTACACTAAACATTTGGAAATAACAGGGGAAGGGAAAGGGTGGCTTACAAATGTGGAAAAATAGCTTCTGTCTCCTTTGACCTTTCCTTTTTCTTATTTCGGGATGAAGGCTTGATTCTCGGGGGATAATTCTAGTTTATGGAAAACAAGGAATAGGCAACGTTGATTACAGCAAGAACCTCCTTGCTTAGATTGTCACCTCCTTCTTTTTTGGTCTTGAGAATGATTTCATATATATATACAGAACATGGATCAATGGGACTCTAGCGTACTGGAGTTCAGCTTTGGCCGGATGGGAGCCTCATTCAGGCTCTTGTTTCGGATTGATTCCAGCACATTTGGTTTGGAGCAAAAAAGGCATGAAGAAGAGACGGATGGACAGACAAGATAGATAGATAGATAGATAGATAGATAGATAGACAGACAGACACCCTGACAGGATGGTTTCTTTGGTTAAGGAATATCTTTGCCACACAACAACTCACACAGTTGAGGTAGATGGGTAAAGTCTTTGTGTACACACAGGGCAGGAAGGCAGGGACAGACACGGACACACTGGGGTTTCCAAAGTCCAAAAGACTTCCATCTGAAGACGTGGCCTCATGCCAGTTTCTCAGTTCCAGCTATACATAAAACTGTTTTCTGTAGCATAAAGACTCAGCAACCCCTCCGGTGCTATTTTTTAATCCTCTGAGTGCTAAGGTCAGCTCTAATGGGGAACCGTTATAATGATTCAGCAGTTACCCATTCATCTTTGGTTGTTTTCTTTTTGTTAAAACAAAAATAAAAGAAAATATATTTTTTTTTATTCTGAAAGGATGCCTTATATTTCATTTCTGCTATTTTACCATTAACATGCTGCTCAGGTTTCTGTCTCAGAGTTTCTGAAGATGACACTAGGGGGTGCCGCAAGTTAAAAAGGCGAAGGAATCACCTGCAGCATGGAGGGGTGTGTTCAGCCCTCCCCACTGCCTCTCTGCTCACAGACTGAGAAGGAAGAGGCTTTCTGCTTGACACGGAGCAGAAGGTGGCTCAATACAAACAGATCTGTCTCCATTTTAGGCTCCCAGTCAGAGAGACAAAGACAAACCTGAAAGGTGTCACCTCTGCTTTGATACGATGACAGCGGTGAGTAGAGGTCGGCAGAAGATCCTTCAAGCTCTTTTATTTTTAATTTTTTTTCACCCTGGTACTGACTTGACCACTCACCCCCACCACTAGCCCCCCTTAACTCTCAGCACGCTTACAATTGTCACTCATTAAAGTTTAATTCAGTTCCATGCCCCAGTCCTCCAACACCCCCTGCTCCTCAAACAACCCCCCCTCCATCCTACTTTTTTCTAAGCACACACACTACCATCCTCATCCTGGATGATTCAGCCTCCTCTCTGATGTCTCACCCACTCCCTCCACCCCTTTCTGAATGCCCCCCTAAAGCCCACAGGTCTGGCCAACAGCAGACCTCAGTCCAGAAACCCAGAGAGGAGACGGGATAAAAAAAAGCCTCCACTTTGAAGTCCACGAAAAAGTCGATGGCCTCTTTCATGACCGCTCGTCTTTCAAGTGCACGCTGTGAAGGGGGCTTCACCGATCCGCCCCCTTTCTAGGCGTTAAAGATGGAGAAAGAGAGAGAAAATGAGAGAGGGGGTTCAGGGCAAGAAAAAAAGGCCATGTCAGCCTCGCTGATGGTTGGAAGCGTTTCCACAGGGGGTCAGGGCGTGAGGTCTTCAGTGACTGTCCTGGTTTAAGCCTCCAAACAAACAAAACACTAGAAAATCTAAACAGTTGTGCTGTGCAAGTTGATCAGGCAATCTCAGAAGTTGATGAAGTTACTAGACAATTGGGAAGGGTTGTTTAAGAAGTCCCTGCAACAAAATGTATATAACAAAATAAGTCCAAAGACTCTGCCCAGAGACTAGGAAAGATGGACACCAGAAGTGTTGAGAGGATGAGGACGTTCTCAGACCCTAAGGAGCAAAGGATGGTGTTTAAGACCTTCTGCACTTACTTTCTGAGATACTGCTACAACAGAGTTGAGGAAAATACGGAATATATCTTAATATCAAGAAGAACCCATAAA
This sequence comes from Xiphophorus hellerii, assembly GCF_003331165.1. Taxonomy (NCBI): domain Eukaryota; kingdom Metazoa; phylum Chordata; class Actinopteri; order Cyprinodontiformes; family Poeciliidae; genus Xiphophorus; species Xiphophorus hellerii. The sequence goes on from NC_045674.1 coordinate 4,711,410, forward strand.
ACAACAGGAGTAAACTTAAAAAAAAAAACCCTGTTGGAACTAATAATGGGCTGGTTTGTGATATCAGAGTATACTTAGATTATGCTTTCAATATTTTAAATTGTCAATCATACAATTTCTATAATTCAAAATCCTTATAATTTTCTTGAGAACATACAGATTTGACTGGGTTTTAATCAATAGAGTAACATAAATGACCCTCCCCCAACTGTTGCTGTGAACATCAGCTGGCTTGAACTACACTCGTAAATGTGTTACTATACTGATAAAGTGTTCCTTACAACATTGGATCAAAATCAAAACTACTGAACTAGCTGTCATGAATTGTATTGCATTAACTTCAATAATTAATATGCATAAGGAATACTTGTTTCTCAGTTTTAAATAACAGCAATGCAATCATGTTTTACATATTTGTTACAAATAATGTTACTATACTGTGATATTCTCATACCAGCCCATGCTTAGTTGGAACTGAGATAACTGTCAGAAGGGCTTGGCATGTGTGGGACGGCGACATTACACATAGACAGGAGTTCCTGCGCTGCGCCGTGGAGGAGTTTAGGTGAAGGAGAGACGGCGGTCACAGCCATGCATGTTGAGCCAAGCAGCAGCAGGCAGGTTGCATGTGACCAGGGTGGACTCCCACTTTCACCTCAGACAACGCTTTAAGTGGGTCCCCAGACGCTTCATCCCACTCCTCCACACGGCATCGGTCTGAATGTAACTTTAACAAGCAACTCGTGAACCCATGGGATGCCACATCACCGTTACCGTCATCTATAGCGTAATTATTTCTAAATATAATCACAACATTCAAACAAGCTTTGGCCTTGGCATTAAGAGAGGACAGCAGAGACATTTGCAAGAGTAAAGAATTCCCCATTTTCCTACAAAAAAAAATAAAAATAAAAATAAAAACAACCAAATCAAAAAGAAAAACGGAAAAAAAGGCCAGGCCTTTTAGGATAGAGAAATAGAACATCACATGGTGGATCGGGTCGGGATTGGGTCGGGATCAGGAATTGGGTTTAGGGATTCAGGGCGTACATTCAGGGAGGCAATGTTAATCTTTGGTATTACGATGGGTTTCTACAGCTAAAAGTGCCCATCAGAAAAAAGTCTTCAGTTTCACACAGACATACGGAGCATTGTTAAATAAATACTTACAGTATATAGATAGCATAAATTAATTACCAAATAAATACAGAGAGGAACACAAAAGGAAAACAATAAATACATGAACGCAGTAATAAATATCATAAATCAGATCAGTAATTGCATTTGAAATGTTCTTGGTTTGATTTTGCTATTGGCTATCAGAAGGCGTGTTAGAGCCTTTCCTTTGCAGACCAAAACAAAAATTAACAATGACCTTCAGCAGGGCTGAAACAAACCGCCCCACTCTTCCAACATGTTTCCTATAAATAGGGTGATGTGCTTGAAATCTGTACAAAAAGGGCAGAAAGAATCACATTCCTCCATTTTCTAGACATCTGTTAAAAAAACACTTCAGAATGGAGCAGAGGTGAGTACAGTTATTTGTAAATGAGCTGAAAAAAATACTAAAATCTCACTATACACTGTGTCAGGTGTACCTCTTTTCTATGAAACCTTTTGTGTTCAAATTTATTTTTTATGTTTTTCTCTTTTTTGTGGCTTGATTTTGAGTCAAAAAATGGCTGAGGAGCTCTTTTTTGGAAGCTCAGCGACAGTCTTAAAGCTAAAACGGTTGCATCAACAAGTCTGTTTCCGCGTCCTACTTGCATTTATTGATTCTGTACCAGCATAACATTGGTGATCTCCCCTGAAACCTCTGATTAATTCAAGGCGAGACCGACCCAACAAAATGCTGCAGATGCTCTCGTTGGTGATTTATGATTGACGGCTGGGATTTACAGACGCTAGCAGAACCCCGTCCTGATTATTCCAGGCTCCAAATTTGAAACAGCACCAAAACAGTCCTGGGAACCATCACCATGGAAACACATGCTAAGAAAGGGGAATTGACTTCATCACAAAAAAATAAAGGAATAAAAAAACTGCCTCTTCTTCCTCTTTCACCTTGATTCTTGAGGAAAAATAAGAGCACGGGGAGAGGATTAACATCTTTGGATGATGGTGAACACTTTTGATTAAAAAGTTACACAATGGAGCTCTCCAGGTGTGAGTAAACGGCACCTCTTGATTCTTCACGTTTGGAGAGATGGGAATAGATTTGAAGGTACATCAAAGTATGCTTCCTCCTGATTTGCAATACCCTCATTATCTCTAATCTACATAATCAAAATAATGCAATGAGATGGTGTCTATGTGAGGGTGTTTAACTTCTTCGCACCCTTGACTATACAAGCAGGACCTCACATCCTGCAATTTTATCATTCTAGGCATTGCCTCCTTCCATTTCAAAGAGGCAATTGACTTTGGTTTGGGAAAATGCTTCATAAAATGATCTGCAACATCTCCGTCTCTCCTTCTGATAAAGAGGAGGACATTTGTAACGCCTGATCTCCACCTAGACCAGTCTATGTGCCCCCCTTGCTCCCTCGGCGACTTCCCCAACACACCTGCGGGACAGCCCATCATCACGCGGTGCTGCAGGACACCGCGGAGGAGGAAACGCTGGAGCCCGAGGAGCCGGTGGAGGAAGGGCGACCCTCGTCGGCCCACTTGTTGAGGTTGCGTCTGCGGGCATTCATGAAGAAGTTGCTGACGGTGGAGAGCTCCAGGCCCAGCTGCTGGGAGATGGTGACCTGCAGTTCTTTGGTCGGGCGGTGGTTCTCCCTGAAGATGGCCATGAGCGTGCGCCGCTGCAGGTCGGTGAACACCAGCCGGGTGCGCTTCGGGCCCTGGTTGCGCTCCAGCTTGCTCTGCTCCTGCTCCTTGCGCTTGCAGGCTGCAGGCACACGGATGGGAGATGTATTAGAGGGAGGGAGGAAAAGGGGAAGCAGGTTAGCTAACAGACTGGCTGGCTAACTAGGACAAATGGATTAAGCTGAGGGAAAGTGGATTTGTTGAAAGAAAACAGATTAGCTAAGCAACTTTGATTAGTTGAAAGAGATGAATCAGCAACTTGTTTCATTGTGCAGTGGAGGAATCAAGACATTCAATCTTTCACATCTTGTTGCCAGTGAGCTGCTGGTGGCGGCTGGGGAAATAAAAAAAAAGCAAAAAGCACGTCCAGGCCAAAGCTTTGATGTTTTCATTGTTTATTTTTAAAGGTTCTATAATTACTTTCAGAAAAAAAAGTTTTCCTTTTTAGTCAGATCTAACCAGGAAAATAAATCTAAAACCTTTTATTGGTATTAACTATGTGATTTAAAGACATAGAGGTATAAAAAATTATTTCTATGCACAAAATTTGTTATTGAAACCACTTTCAAGCATAATTGTTCTGTTTTGTCTATATTTGAGTATATATTTTTTTCATGTTTTAGGGATTTTTGAAATGTTATTGTTGCCTTATTCCAACATTTAATCTGTATGAGATTCACACAGCTTAATGGATCACTGTTTTAACACAAATTAAAACTAAAATGTTCAATATGATCTAAATGCATACTTATATGCTAAATAGTAAATTATTCTTACGTCTTTGAAAAATAATATGACATATAAAATATTATAGCTATAATTTGCCCCCTAGATTTACTGTTATCAGCTTCAGCTTAAGTAGAAACTTATGGTAAACATCCATTAAATTTCACGGCAGTTCTTAAATAAATATCCATAATGACAGTTTTTTATACTTTTGCTCTTGATACAGGACCTGGTTCAACAGTCGGGGTATTTGCTCAGACAGAGCCTGCAGTCAGCTGCTTTATGCTGCTCAGAGCTCATTTAAAGGACTGCATGAATTGTACAGTTTTGGTCTGTGCACCATGAAAACTTATCTGAAAATCATTCAAAGGACATTAAATCCTCTTTACAATTTGAAAAATGCCATTTTTAAAAACCTTGATAGGCCTTGACACTTCTAATCAACCCATTCAATATCACAACCGCAGAAAAGCAGACGTGTGAGCTTTAAATGAGTATTTCACCTAAAGGTTAATAAAAAAATATCATCTTTGCAAAACAGAGAAAAATATATTTCAAATTTATTAGCTGGTGCCACCATTTAGATAGACCTTTCACATTTATATTCATTTATTTCTGAATCTGTGCTCCAGAGTATATTAACATCCATTGTTTCTTGTTAAAGAGTTAAAGTTCTTCATACTCAAATAGTGCAAACAATGAGGTGAAAAAGTCCCCTGGTGATTCATTTGTTTTAAATCTATATCTATATATATATATATATATATATATATATATATTTATTTTTATTTTTTTATTATTATTATTTTTCCATGTCAGCCTTGAATACATCAACAAAATGAAAACCCTAGGTCTGGGTTAAACACCACTGCAGCCTGCACAATCATATAATCAATGCTTGCTTATGAGAAAGTGTAAAAATCTAAAAGATATAAAATTGCCCTGCCAAATAAACCAGCGCAGCTCAGAGAGAAACGAGAAGCAGCCCTGAGTGTGTGGGTTGAGCGCAGCTCCATTTTGAGCCTCAGACGAGCATTTTGAATTCAAGCTGCATGTTCCTCTCTGCATATCCATCGCTGAACCCTTCACCTCTAACACGCTGTAATTCTGTATTTACAGGAAACACAACACCAACCTCTGCCTTTATGCGCAGAGCCAACTCCCCTCCACCACCCCTTCCTCCACCTCCCTCTTCCTCTATCCATCTCCTTCCACTTCCTCTCTTCCTCCTCCCTTTTTCCCCTTAGTGGACGCTACAACATCATTAGCTTCACATAAAAGTCATTTACATGTGGCGGCGGTGAGTGAGTAATAATCACTTTAAAGCTGAACTCGTTTATTTTCTGTTTAGGCGAGGTGACGTCAGGGGTGAGTGAAACGAGCAGAGTCGGCATTGCCCAAGGTGTTTCGATGCCTTAAGTGGGACTAAACATATTTAGGGGAGTCGCGCAATTACCTAAATGCACACTTTTAAGAGGTTTCAATCAGCACTGTGTGGTTGTTTTGCTGATGGTATCAGATGCATTTGTTAGAGTAAGCAGCGGAGTACAAAGCACAGCAGAGCAAACACATGCACATCAAGGCCCCAAAAAAAGATACTCAATTTTTAATGTTTTTTAGATATTAAAACTATATTAAAGCATTTTTAAATTGGCATGGTATAATTAGGCCTGTTACCATAACATGCTGGATGATAAATTGTCCCAGTAAATATTGCAATAAACAATAATATTGTTTTGAGGCCATTCTCTACTAATATATTGATAATGACATAATATTGCAAGTTCCTCCTCTCAAAGAACAGTGAACTTTAATTTTGTTAAGAATCTTTCACATACAAGACATTTTTAAAATATAAATAAAGCAAGAAAATATACACTTAAAACCAAAACAATGAATAAAATTGATTATGATCCCTCTCTTAATATACCTGCCTTTCAAAAAATATTAATCATCAGAATTATCATTATCATTATCAAGATTGTTTTAAATGACATGTGATTAATTGAGTAATTGCTTATTGTGGCAGGCTTGAAAAAAAAAATGCAACTAAAACTATAAATCAAATTTCACTTGATCTTTTAAATCTTTTGAGTTTTAAAAACCATTTGATTCTTTTGACCTTTTAGTGTAAAATCGGCCTTGACTTAAAATAAAAAAAAATATTTAAGTTTGCTTTTTGTTTACTTAAATGAAGAAATTATCTGAGTATTTAAGGGAAAAATGAAAGTGAAAATTACTCTAATTTTAAAATGAACTCCTTATATAACAATTCTTATATATATTGTCTCACAAAGATACACATGGAGATCTAATACTCAGATTAAATGCCTTTCCAAGATGGGGAGCCCAGCAAGTAATAACTTTAACCCCTTCATTTGAAACTCTAACACACGCACTCAATCCAGTTCACACATGTTACAAACGTAGATTTTACAAACCACCGATCCTGCCTTTTTCTCTCACAGCAGCTCTGACACGTCCAATTGATTGGTCTACAGCTTCCCATTGAGAAACATATCAAGGCTGCTGCCGCTGCTGCTGGTGTTTACTGTATGACCAACTCTTCACTCCTCCAACTCGCACCAGCAAATTTCTCTCATTAGCAAGGTGCTTGAGAAACAACCATGACCTCACTCTGCCGCCTTTTCCATTTTCCACACGAGTGCCGTCGCAGCGGCAGCACCCAAGAGCCCCCCCCTCCACGCCCCCACCAGCCCGAGAGATGCTGTTTGCCGCCTTTTGTGCCTTCAGGGGCTTTTGGTCAAGCCAACTTTGTGAAACTTAAGCACTGAAGTAGACCTGAATAAATCTGTATCATGAATTCCCTGTGAACATTCAACTTCAAAATCATTATATGAAGGAAATGTTTTGACTTGGGGATGCGCTCTTGTCAGCTTGAGATTACAGGAGTCTGTTTGGCTTTTAGGGCATCAAGAGCTCGTTTGCATTTCTGAGAGTTATCGAACCACGTCTCATTAAAATCTGAACAGGCCGAGATGTCAGCGGTGTGTCAATATCACCACAAGTACATTTCTCTTTTTTTGTGCAAATGCTACATTTCTTTACTGCTGTTACACCACTTTCACTGTCAATATTTGTTGGTTGGGGGGTTGGGTGTAAGGTGTATAGTGTACATATAGTGGTGCACTCTCAGCTTATGTAGTAATGAAAGGAATGACATGATAGTGCAGACTGGCTTGCTTGTAGCTCGGATTTATGGCTTGTTGGAGTAGTCGCTGTGTCCTGCCGCTCTCCTCCTCCTCCATCCCGTTCTCGCCGCTCTTCCTCACAGACGATCATAACGCCAGCCATTAAGTAAATGCTTCCTTATGCTGTAATCATGTGTAAAAGGCTCACAATTACCATGCTATAAATCCCTAGCACTGGGGCTACTCCTGGAGATATAAATATTCCCCTATAGGCTTCTTATGATCGTGGGAACAGCCCCTAATCATGATGTATGCCCCTGTCTCGTGTTGCTGAAACGTGATCGAAAGTCCTTTCCCTACCCCCCGGCGTCCAAACCTACACCCCCCCCCCTTCCAGCTAAAACCCCTCCCAGCCTCCTTCCCCATCCATGTCCACCCCCCTGCCCCATCCCCAGCCCACCCCCTGCTGATTTCTTGGGCCAGGGGCTGATAGAAATTATTGATTAAATCTGTGCAGCTCAGACTTCTCGACCCATAGAGGCTGGTTAACCCCTTCAGCACTGAAGTGGGGGAAGCTGCAACAGTCGGATACACAAAAAAAAAACACAACAGCAGCAGCAAACCGGAGCCGTTTGCTGGATGTTGCATGGCGAATGCAGAAGAAGCTGATTCCCGATATGCAAATGGAATCGGCTTTGACCTTTGAGCCTCGCCAGCCGAAAGTAACCTGTACACAGCGAGAGCTGGATGAGGCTATGAGGTTTGCATTGCTGTTGGGGGTTGGTGCAACGCTGGAGCCAACACGTAAACCGCATTGACCTTTCTTTTTCATTCAGACCTTTAGTCAAGGGCTTCGGCCATCATCTTTAAAGTTATAGTCTCTGATCCCCTGCTTGACTTTAAGTGTCGGAGCTGTGTGGTCTTTATCCTGCCTTCTTCTCCAGCTAAATCCTGATTGCCTCCTCCACAGCCTGAGGTTGGACTGAAGATGCATCTCATATACAGTGCAGCAATCAATGGAGCGCACACACATGCACACAAACGAGCTACTGCAGATAAATCCAAGGGATCACCTCCTCCATGTTTTGCAAAGTGTCTCTGCAGAAAGATGGTTATTTGAAAAGACAAAATGGCAGCAAGTGCATTCCATAATTACAGTGCGTCGAGCTTCAAGGGGAGCTCTGCAGCTCTCCATAGACGACACACAGTTATGGAAATAAGATAACGCTCCCAGCGCACTCTGAAGGGCCGTCTATGTATTTAAGTGACTGCCGCATTAAGGGGGGGATCATCTTAAAACTTGAGGCGTGGAGCAGAGAGCACTTGAGCTACCTTCAGACTGGGGAGCACAGGGCACCGCGCATTCTAATTCCAGTCTCGATTCGCCGATGCGGCCGAGGTGTGTGTGGGCAAAGCGTGCTGCTCTTTCCCATGGAAATCAATAGTGGCTTGTAATTAAACAAAAGGGGGTTGGCCGGGCAAGGGGTGGGGGGAGAAAAAAACAACAACCCCCTACGGAAAGTAGGTTATGTAGAAAAGTGCCGAGCTGTCTAAATTGTGGCTTTGCCAGGAACTAAATATGCAGTTTTAGAGTGTGTGGGAGCAGAGGGAGAGAGAAGCAATGTCAAACATTAAAACACTTCTCTGTGTAGGCTTTAATTTTTTATGAGTCTGATTGATCGGCTGCTCAGACGTGGCGCTCCGACCCGTCGAAATGTTTGTGTTTGTAAAGATGAAGGCAGGGAATGCTGAAAATAAAGACGAGTGAAGTGTGCTAGTTTTCTGATAAAAAGGACAAAGGGTTGATTTGAGTTGGATCATGATAGGTTGGTTTTTTAAAAAGCAGTCAAAGAGAATTTTGCATACAGAGCAATCCATGCTTCCCAGGATTGGGTTAAACAAGCCGACACTTTAGTCAAATTACAGAACAAACCCTGAGATAACTCATCTCCAGATAAGAGGTTTAGTCGTGATTGTCATGACGTTTCGCTGAATAGAGGATGTACACATGTGCTCTCAGAGTTGAACAATCAAGGATCAATAATTGTGAAGGGATTGCAAGAGTGCACAATCATTACCTATGAACCCCATTGTGTTGTTGGGCTTAATCAGTCGAGCTGCTGACAGAGAGCGAAAAAGGCAGTGATGAACCGGACAGACTCGCACACACGTACAGCTCACAGACCCCTACAGTGAGCAGACACACACACAAACGCACACACGTCTACGCTCATCTCATATTACTGCGCTCACTTGGATTTCTCTCTGTGCTTCGTGTATCAGATGGGCCTCCGTCCCTATGGAGGAACAACACTGTAACACGGCACTGTACAGCGTACAGTTGTGTCTTGAATCCATGTCCCAGAAGAATATTAAATGTCAAGCAACAGATAACAATGTGCCTTTCAAAAAAAACAAAATCTTCATCTTTTTCAAATATATACAAATGCTATCAAGTAGGCAAGAAGTAAATGATTAGAGAATATTTTGAAAAACACAAAAGGAGATTTTTATCCTGAAGCCCAATTTGTTTTCATCGTCTGTGACTGAAAACACACAAAAAAATCCTCAATTAATTTTTGAGTAAACGTCACAAATCCGTTGAGACCATGTCTTCCTTCCTAAGCTAAAGTGAGGTGCTTCACCACAAGCAGAACGTTTGTATTTAGTCTTGCAGTAATTGCCTCAGTGACGACGTTGATAAAAGACGTCTGGCAACAGCTCAACTGTGATTTGCATCAGGTGCCTCGCCAAGTCAACTTCAGGCAGCTGCTGAACAGACATAAATCACCGCTCAAATTAATCAATCGCTCCACAACGGTATATCTCGTGCAAATTATTTGGTGGGCTCAAAAGCGATTAAATTTCCAACCGCTGCTCACGCTGATCTTCATGGTTCATTTGAGAGGAGGGCAAATGTCTGAGCCTTTTTTTCTGATGTTGTAGCTACTGTACAAATCAATAGCTGTTTGGGAGCAAAATAAACAAAGGAATAGCACATATGGCCCTTTCTGGCTCAGACTGTCCTGGATGTTCTTATTATCAATACCTTATGAGGTTACAAGACAAGCCAGTGGTACGTTCTCGGTGTGAAAAACAGAAACATCCGTATGATGCTTCATGCTTTTCCTCATATGTCAACCTGAGCTGCATACTGATCACTGGAGAGGAGGAATTTTTTTGGAAGATATAAAGAGGACTGGCGTTGGGGGAAAACAGGAGGGAAGAGTGTGTTTTTGTTTGAGTGTGAGGGTGCATGTGTGAGGCATACAGAGAGCAAAGCTAGATCTTACCCTCCAGCCGGAGTGAGGCCATTCTTTGAAACTCAGGCTCCTGCAGCCAGCGAGACATCCTCTTGAAGGTCTCGCGGCCAGACTTGAGTTTGCCCCAAGGCTTGGGGTTCCTCAGGAGGTCAGACAGTGTGCCCTGTGACCTACACAGGACCCTCTCAGCAAAGATGGCTTGGGGGATGCTGTAGCGCTTCAGCTCGGTGATGATCCTTTGGGCCACATCCCGGGTGTTGATCTCTTCTCCGCCACCCTGCGAGCCTGGCAGCATGCCCTCGCCAGGTGAGGATGAGGCGGGCGATGAGGAATGTAGGTGTTCGCCCATCTTGGCTGATTGCTGGCTTGGGTGATGGTGAGGCTGGTAATGCTGGCTGTAGATGTGAGGGTGGTGGTTAGGCGTGTGCTGGTGAGCCTCTATCTTGTTCAGCTGATGCCCAACTGAGACTTCGCCACCTCCCAGGCCTGGTGGTGACATCTCTCTGCCAAAATCTGACGCCCGACAGAACAGACTCCCTCCGTGGACATCATAGCCGCTGTGAAGCATCTGTCCACCGTTGCCATTGGGACTGTTGCCCAGACTGCCATAGCCATGCATGGAAGAGCCCAGACCTGACCCCGTGGTGGGGGGCGTCAGGCTTTGGGTCATAGCCAGCTCCTTTCCGTACGGGTTGTAGAAGTTGGTGCTGAGGCCTCGATCCTCGCGCATCAGGGTGAAGCTGCCGATGACGTTGCTGACAGGGAGGCAAGGGTGATGGTGGTGATGGTGGTGATGGAACTTGTCATCAAACGGCTGCAGGGGGGTTAGGGTGGTATAGGTGCTGCCTGAACTGGACGGGGAGTCGCCGCTGTAGCCCAGGGCGGACATGGAGTGGTCGTATCCTGATGGACGGGGCTCGGGTTCCAGGGACATGGAAGAGCTCCCGAGGGAAGGCCTGGGGAAGGCAGCAGAGAGGTCCCGTGTGTGCAGCATGGCCCTGCCATCCTGGCTGTGAGCCAGATCAGAGTGGCTGTGCAGGGACATCTCCCCTAGACCCCCATCCATCTTCAGTTTCAGCAAATAAATGTGTGTTTCTAGCCTCTGCGTGCTGTTGCTCTAGCTTTGTTATTGTTGTTCAACAGCCAGGCCAACAGTCTGGAAGGTCTCTTGTTACACCAGACTATGGATTTATTGATTTGTGAATTAATTGATTTCCGGGCTTACGGGGTGTCTAATTAATTATCTGATAACATTAAGTAGTGTCTTCAAACTCCCTCAAAGTCCCAGAAAACGAGCTTGGAACAGGATGGAGAGCCTCGGTTATTTTATTCTCAGTTGTGCATCTGTTTGTGTCTTTGGTGCTCAGCTGGGGTCTCCGGCTGGAGCCTCGATCGCTTTTGTGCCTGCGTGCGACAAAACAGCGGCTGTTACCCTCTAAATTTAAACTTTCGTGGATGCACAGAAAGAAAGAAAGAACATTGTGTTTTTCCTCTTTCTTGTTTACGTTATTTCACACATTTAAATTACAAACAATAACCGTAGGTTAGCGAAAGACGCACATTCAACGAGAAAGCCACGAGACGAGAACTTCATTCATTTCATCCTCGTCTCATCTTGTAAATTATTCCGATTTTCTCGCCGCTGCATGCAAAGTAATATCCTACAGAAAGAGCGCACATATCATGTCCTGCAAATTACCAGTGCGCTACATGGAAGGTGTTTTACCCACCAAACATCGCGCTACCGCCAACATCGACAGCTTAAAGATGGGAAATCCTACCTTTATTTATCCGCTTCTCGGAGCGCATCCACGGCTGCTGTCCGCCCTGTGCATCTCTCCGACTGTGTCGCCGAGCAGACCTACAGATTCACACAATTGGTCCGCTGCGCCCCGGGGTGCTACATCCACCCAAAACCACGCACGGCGCATAAAAACAGAGAAAATAAAGGAAACAACATCTGCAATTTCAGATGAATTTCTGGATATCCGCTTGTTTGTTTTTGTTTTTTTGTTTTTTTTTTACTCCTAAGACAATCTCCGGGTCCACGCTCCGTGTTTTCGCTCTGTTACCAGCACTTCTCTTTTTCTTTCATTATCTCGTGAGATTTTCCTCCTCCTCCTCTTGCCTCTCTGCCTGCCACTTCATCGATCTCACCACCAACTCTTTCTCCTCCTCCTCCTCCTCCTCCCTCTGCTCGCATTGACTCCCAGCTTTCAGTGCGTCACGGCCTTAAAAATCTGACAGATGTGCGATGAAATTCCTACTCCAATTAACCCTTTCTCTCCGGGGGGAGGAGGAGGAAAACATGGGAAGAGGAGGGGTGTGTGCGGGTGTGTGTGCGGAGGTGGAGATGCTCTTTCTCATAACCCCACAGGTTAAGCCTCCTTCAGCAGATTGCATGCACAAACTTATGAATTATGTGAGGACATTTTTGCTTTATCGCGCCTGATCAATTGGTTTTATGGCTGCATAAAATCGCTTAGTGCTTTTTTATGTAACAGGTAATGCTGCAGCTGCTTTTGTCACTGTGCAACATTATGCGGACATTTCATAAAGAAGGATTGGGAGAACAAAGAAGTTACTGAAAAAGCATTGGTATTTAAGCTTTGAACACCTAATTGTATGGATCAGAGCCGGCCCAGTGCTGTTTGAGGTCCTGAAGAGAATTTAATTCGGGGGCTCGTTTCAGCTATGCATGTTTTTGTTGTTTTAACAGAAGAAAATACTAGACAAATCTTTAGTGTTCAAGGAATATACATTGTGTGACCCTAGAGTTAGTGGTGCAGAATTCTTAGCAGTTCTTTACATCGTGTTGTGGTACTATAATTTAATTTGGAATAGTATTAATTAACCAGAAAAACCGTTCTGATGTTATGATGTTAGTTTAACATTAGTTCACTGTAATGTTACAATATAAGACATATTGCATGTTTTTATGGACTTTCTGCTATTTTAACAATACGCAATATACAGTTCATATGTATTTTTGTTGCAATATGCATCTAACATTACCATGATATATTTTTGGAACTGCAAGGTAATGTCAGCTACACAATATACTGCATTAGCTGAATTTACAGTGTTGCTATTGATTTCACTTGATTTATATCTCAATAGCGAACGACACAAACTGTGTTTAAGCTTATATTAAAAAATTACTTGTTCTAAGATAGAAATTCAGTTGCCGCTTTGAGAACTAAGTTTATTACTTGTTAATCATTAAAAATAAAGTCAAAAAATTTAGAAAATGTTTCTTTCAAAAAACGAATTTGGATAATTTCTTGGAAAGCCAGTAATTTCCGATAATAGTTTTTGTTTTTCCTTATTTGGTTTTATGTAGTAGTAGAAAGGTAGGATGTAAAAACAGTTAGCCAGTAAAGAGAATTACATATTTAAACACTTTTGTTTCAGTCATAAGGAGGGTTTACATTTATAAATATGGCAACTTTCGTGCTCTTGGGGGCCCTCTGTTGGTTCGGAGGCCCAAAACAGCTGCTTAGTTCGCTTTTGCCTTGGGCAGGCTATGCTTAGGTTGACAATGCTACATAAAGCAGTTAACAAGGCATTCAACTTTGCGCTTTCTTGGCCTATAACACCTCATTGTATTTTCCTGTAATTCTGATGCTAGATAACTGAAAAGACACTTTTTTATCTTCTTTTTCGCTTTTTTTTCCTTTCCTGCACCACCTATTGCTGTAAATCCCACCCAGTGGGATAAATACTGTCAAGCGACGCGCTTGTTTTGCTCCGCTTCTAATCAGTACGCGGCTCCATTCAATCACGCTTCATTCTGCAAAGTCCCTTAACAAGATCAGTGCGCCCCCTCCATCTACCCCCCCCCCCCCCCCCCCCCCCCCCCCCCCTTTTCGCCATAACACACGCGACCTGCTGCTGTTGCGCCACACAGCAGACAACGACGCGTGCGTGTGCACTCAGTGGATGTGAAAATCAGTGCAATGCAAGACCAGTTTTCCTATAGTGACAACAAAGCTTTTACTTATGCTGCATTAAATCATTTGTTGCATGTTCATTTGTTCTTTTTAAGTTTGTGTTGTGTTTTCTGGGTGCGCGCGTGTGTGTGTGTGCATGGGGGTGCATTGTTTTTTTCAATGCGTGCATGTGAAAGTGCCCAATAGTTTTTTCTTGTGCAATAGAAAGCATAATTACAGTCTCATTACAATGTTTCTCTTGCTTTGTTGCGTTTGCGTGTAAATCTTTTGTAAGTTTGTTAGTTGGTTTTTTTTCTTTTAGCGCGCAGATGCTTGTGTCTGATGATCCACTTCTGTCTGTGGTCACCTACTCTCTGCACAAGTTCACGTTCCTTTATGTGCATTTAATTATGCGAACAGGCGCCCGCTTCCTGTGCGCATTAAGTTCCATGAATATATCTGTAATGCTTGCGTGGATTTAGGCCTGTTCGTGCGTGTTTGCGCGCGTGCCGACCTGAGAGAGAAAACTCCCAGACTCAGACACAAGCAGAGAGGCAGAGCGCGCATACTAATCATATCTGTCTGTCAGTTTAATTTTCAGAGATGACCAGCTCTGGCGTTTGGAAAACAGCGAGGCGGTGCGCGGTGTGGGACCGCCGGCTTCCCGGAGCAGATGCTGCCCTATCGATCCGCCCCATGCAGCCACAGCGCGGCACGGAGGGATGCGTGTGTGGATGGCGAGGATAGCTAGAGGTAAAAAAAAAAAAAAAAAAAAAATGGTCAACAGATACACGCTAAAGGAGAAAAAGCTTGTCCTTCTGAGGTGGAGGCGAAAGTTCACCCACTGTGTCTGGAAAATATAAGAAGGCGGGATGCCACACGAGCTGCAGACCCAGAGGGCCCTGCAGCTTTGACACCCGCAGAGGTTCTGCATTCATTCAGCCACCCAGCCTGCATCATGAAGCTGAAACTCCGCGCATAAAGTGGAGTAACGATGAAAAATTGTGTTCCATCCTTTTAAGTGAATTCAAGATTCAAATCTCTTGATCGCCGGTGCCATTTGGGGCATTTAGCTGTTGCTCTCACAGAGAGCCAGGACGGCATTTACATTTCAGCCATTTAGCTGGTGCTTCCGCAGGGATTCATAGTGAGGAATAACAGTGGAAACTCCACTTCGTCCATTACTAAATGGCAATAAATACACGCTCACGCTTAGTCGCAGCTCCATCTATACATGCGTATGGATGAGGCTTCAAATCTGAAGCGTGTTTAGATTTTAGCTGATGCTTGAATCCCGATGGGCATTAAAGCCGCCATCACAATATCACAGGCAGCATAAAGCAAGGGGGTCAGAGGTCAAAGGACAGTGCTGCGACCTCCAAATGACCACATATGAGCTGGAGCACAAACAGAGTCAGCAAAGATGAGGCAGAAAGGCTTTCATTTTCTGCGCTGATTAGGGATCGAGAAACCTTTGCAGCTCCTCTCCGGGCTGATGAGCTTCCAGCCGCTTGTCAGTATTCATAAATTCATATTTAATACAAGAGAGGGGAAAAAGCGAGCCGTATCAGAAGGTATTTTCTGTGGCCATGCGGACGTGATGTGAATGCAGGAGCTGGAGGCCTGCGAACCTCCCCGACACGCACCGACATGCTGCAGCAGAAGCAGCAACAGGATGGAATACAGAAAGTACACAAACACCTCAAACCTGCTGTTTAATCACCGGGTAAAAGCAATCAATTATTGGGAAACTGTAATTGATGGAGCGCATGCGCGTCGCTGCGATTTTGAATGAGATATCGACTTCCCGTTTGTGTCGGGATCATCGGGAAAAGGATCATTTAAATAACAATGATACAGAATAGAAACTGAAAATATATATATATATATGAGAATCATCTTAATGTCTGTAGATAATATTCGTTCCAATAAATGTATTTATTTGGAAAAAAAGAAAAAAAATCCACAATAAAATGGTTTTATTTAATTACATTTGTAAAAACCCATCGATTATCTGGTTTGAATTTTAAATTTAGTTTTAAAACAAGTGGATTTATTGCTAATCTACCGACATGTCGCACTTATAATTTGTTAACAGCACAGACACACCCACCCACACACACACACACACACACACACCCACACACACACAACGTTTGCACTCAATATTAACTGCTAAATGCGCCAATTGAAACGCTGACTGCTCACTTCAAACAGTTCAGCTGATGTTTCCACAGGCCAGTCACAATAAAAACCAAACACAGGCAATTTTTCAGGTAATTTATTATCATTCAAAACTGTTATCATGCATACAAAACCTATTCACAAATAATTGTGCATAAACATCAATTCACGCCTCTAGAAAGTTTAATTTTAAAACAAAGCAACTAATAAAGGAGATGTTTTAACCGGAAAACGTGTTTTATTACAAGAGTAAAGAAAAGTGTTTGAGGTTTTAGGTGTGAGCAGTGCCACACAAATACAAGCAGAAAGTAAAAGAAATATAATAAACTGGGAGTTTTTATCAATATAAGATTTCTCATTGCAGATAATTTGATCAGTTATTTAATCATCATACATCCGTGTTTCCACAACTGTCCATCTGGGTATAGAAAATGGCCACCTTCATATTTTTGAGTAATTTTAATTTAAAAAAATCTGAACAAAGCAAAAATCTTTAGAAGGACAGGTAAATGCGGATTTTTAAAAAAGAATAAATGTTTGACATTATATAATAATAAAAACAGAAACTAGCTGAAAACTGAAAGCATTTATTTTGGATCCAACTTAAAATAAAAACTGAAATAAAAAAAACCGTTTCAAGTAAAATTAAAGTTAATAATGACACATTTTGAAGTTTTCTAAAAAGAAAAAACAAAGATCAAAATTATTGATAACTATTAAAGTACCAACTTCAAAGTTTGGGGACGTTTTATTTTGGTAGAAATAAAGCTGAAAATCTAAACTACTGAGAAACTATTTAAAAAACACTTTATTTGTTCAGAAATATAGTTTTTATCTCCTATGAATATAACAATTATTAACACAACATTAACAACTAAAAATATATTTTTAACGTTCTTTTCTTTTGAGAAATGATAAAACTGTCGTTTTCATAACCTGTTTGTCAACATTGCAGTTTGCAGAGCTACTTGTAATTTTTATTATATAAAGGTAAAAATATAGATATTTGAAATGTGTGTAAAATATTTATAGTTGTCAATATAAGAAAAAGACAATAACAAAGATTAAAACATTGAACAAATAATGAATAAAATAGATACAATTTCGGAGTTAAACCCATTTCAGTAGCATTTCCTGTTTTCTCATATTAAATAAGAACTCTGACATCTTGTAATGACTTCCTGTTACTGTGACAACGCACTGCGTTTCTCCTCCATTTTCCTGTCGTCAGCTTCCCTTTTGAAATCTCTCCCATCTCAAACTGATCAATGAAATCAATGATTATCACAAGCCCCGGCGTTACAGATCCCAATGTAGAATCAATAACGGAATTAATTTAGCCTGATTGGGTATCAAACAAGAAAAAAAAAAAAAAAAGACTAAATATCAACGGTAATAATGATGATGGTGGAAATTAGCACCGATGGAAAACTGACTCGTTTGACTTTAGATGAGTTGAGAGAACTTGAACCTGCAATCCGAGTCAGGTGATTTTAGAGTAACAGGATAACTTATTTGACACAATTTATCACGCAATGAAAAATTAAAATACTAATACAAAACTGGCTGGCCAATTTTTTGGCTTTGTTATTTTGTTTGAAATAAACACGAGGGACCATTGATGGCACAGGTGTGCTGCTGGAGGCCGGCAGCTGATCTGCATTAACAGCGCGTGGCCTCCTGCAAATACGACCACGCCACTTCACTCTTCATTCAAAAGAAAAAAACGAACCGGGAGAATGGCAATGTTTTACATTACATTCAATAATGAAACTATGATCCAAGAAATAACCCGCAAGCTAAACAGACCCCAAAGTCTCAACAGATGTTTCTCTTTTTATTGTTACGTCTAAAAGATTAAATAAAAAACTGTTTTTGGACTCCTTTGAGTTTTTTAGAGGTTTTCTTTGGGAGCTGTGGCTGGAACCGAGGATTAAATGGCTGCATTATAATCTCTTTTTTTTCCCATTATTTCTTTCTTCTATTATTTGCAGATTTAGTTTGCAGTAATGATCCTGGGGGCCGTGATGTGGAACTTGACTTCGCAGCGTGAATAATGTTATTATCGATCATATTTGGATTAATGCAAATTCACTCCTTTAATTCACTGGGCTGTGGCCCCGTGAACACGCAGCCAGTCAGGGCAGACCAGAGGAAAAAAACAAGAAACTTCAACATCATATATGATGCACGGATCTTATTTTTAAACATTTGTCTGATGTGTTTTCAGATTTTTTTTTTTCATTTTCTTACATTTATATTTTAAATGATTGTAGTCCAGTTGAATAAACGATATATATATATATATATGAAGAATAAAGTTTATTTCCAAATCGAAGGCCACATCTGTTTGTATTTGTAAGCGTGTGAACGCGCATCTCGTTTGAGCGCGCATCAGCCTGTATCGATCCGCGCATTTTTAAGCAGCCTCCGGTTTGCCCTACAACTATGTTTTTCATATAAAATGTAAACATATCTCCATTAATTGGGGCCTCGCATTCTTTATGTAAATGAAATTATTTTGTGGTCCGAGCCGCAGGGGTAGAGACGTGAAAAAAGTGTTTAATTTATGCAAAAAATGAGCGAGAAGGAGGCGCAAAGGTCGATAAGTTTGGAGTTTGTCTCACTTTTTTTTCTCTCTCTTTTTTTGGCTCAGTCTAAGTCAGAGTTCAGTATAAGTTTTTAAAAGTTATGCAATTAGTATCACAGCAGGTGATACTGTTTCACCTGAGTGAAGTGGAAGTTTGCAATGTTTTTTTTAATTTAATTGTAGTTTCAATTATCTGCCAAAATGCAGAAATTATGCTTCAATCTATAAACTCGATCTGACAAAATGATTCTACTGCTTGATTCTGCTCATATTTGATATGACCAACTATAGCTAATAGTAAAGTCATGGGCAACACAGGGCCTGTGAATGCATGGATGCGTTCCTCAGTCTGCAGGGATCAACTGCACCTTCACGTTCACCTTAAGCACAGCAGGTTAGTTAAGCTGGTGCTTAATTATAGAGCACAGCAAAAAAAAAAATCATTAATTTTCCCAGACACGACTTCTTACAAATGTCAGATTGGGATCAGATGCAGTGGCTCAGATAATCACTCAAACATCCTCAACATGCAAACACACACACATAATCACACACACATACATGCAAACGCTTGAAGGCTGAAACACTGAATCCCACATTTCCCTCTTTTACTTCCTCCCTCCATTTTGCCCAACAACACTTTCCGGTCATCTCTCAGTATAGATCAGCACTTCTCCCACAAGTCCTTGGAATCCCTCTTTGCATGCAGCTCAACACTTACTGGTGAAAATACCATCTTAAAAGAATCTACATATTGATCACATAAACACTCACAGCTATTTTTGCCACAATAATGCATGCATTCGCCCAGGCCTCTTAGTCTCAGATGGTGTGTGTGAATGAGAGGATGCAGGTGCGTGTGCGTGTGTGTTTGGTTGTGTGGGAATAAGCGTGTTTGTCTCAAAGCTGTAAAGTGTGTGTCAGTCTCTCCAGCCAGTCAGACGGTGTAACTCGGCGGGGGATCAAAGGCGGCAGGCTTTCTCTCTCTCTCTCTCTTTTTCTTCCATCCTTGGATTTCCAGGCAGGTCGGCCCCACCTTTGCATCCACTCCCCTCCTGCAACACTCCCCCCCCCCCCCCCCCCCCCCCCCCCTTCACACCACCCACCCCATTACTCCTCTTCCTCATCCTCCGCCTCTTCCTTGCATCCGCTCCTCGCATCTCTCTTCTCCTCCTCTTCCTCTTCCAGGATATTCCCTGATTTTCTTCTCCCGCTCATCTGTTAAATCCACTCTGCATCCTTTTTCCTATTCCAGGCGGCGGCTGCTGCTTCCTCTTCATCCGTCCGAGGTGAGGCGAGGAGTGCTGCTCGTGTGCAGCCTCGTCTGCCTCCCTTTCACTCCCTCTCTCTCTTCCTCTCCCTTCTCTCTTTAATCAGCATGTTAATAAGAAAGGTAACTAATCAATACATTCAATGGCCTGGCTTGGCGATTGATACGATCTTCATTCACCTCCCCCTCGCTCCGAGCTGCTAAACACACAGAGTAACACACAGACAAACACACACAACTCAACAACCGTCTTGAGTTAAGAGGCCCTCAGAGGTAATTCAGTCCAGTCACTTTTAAAAACAACACTTTTACTTCCTGTGAATGATTCAGCGGAGCAACATTAGGAGAGACATTGGAGGGGCCGGATGTTGGCGATCAGCATGAAAATGACTAAAAATGCTGAAATGACTTTGAAGCAGGACTTCATTTAATAACTCAATTATGACGATTTCTGTTATTTGAAGAAATGTTTTCTCCTTCAAGGAAACAACAGCATTACTCAGAGCATGATGGGTAAAAAGATCACTTTTGAAGATTCCTGGCTGTAGCATCAGAAGCTTTGTGTAACATTTATTAGTGGCAAACATCAAAGTTTGATCAGTCCACTTTAGCTGCGCTGCTACAAACATTTCATTCTGCTTCGTCTACGTCTACATTTCACCTGAAACTTCTGTTCTGCTTCTCTGTGTTTCTGCTGCTCATGTAATCCCATCAAAACAGGAGTGTCACTATTCATAGATCACCTCCATAAGATCAAATCATATTCTGCAGCTTATGATAAGGTCATAGTCCAGATCACAAATGGTGACAATGTTCTGCTCGTTATAGGAGAGTTTGGTGCTGTTCAGCACCTGTACTGACACCCCTGATACGAATGTGCTGCAGTACAGTTAATGTATCTTTTATTTCAGCTGCATAACTCTTTAAAATGTATGAAAAATAATCTAACCTTCAATTAGACTTTATAAGAAATCCACTGTCAGGAATTCTTTGCTTTCTCTAAAATCACTGGTTGCAATTATTTGCATCTCTAACTGGTCTAGAATTGTGGAATATATTCATAGTGTTTTGCATTTTAATATTTTGGTATGTTATTGTTTTATTACAAAATAGATACAATGAATCATTGTTTTCAAAAATAAAGAGATAACGATTTGTTTTAATATTTTGTGGTTATTTTTAAAGAAAGTTTAAAAAAATTAAATATACTGTTACTCATAAGCATTACGCTCAAAATTGGGCTCAGAAGCTTATAACTTTCCTTATATAATTCTAAATGACCTATAAAATAATCATGAAACAACTGGAGTATGCAGCAGGCCTACTATTGGTCATACCTCCACCAATCAGGCCTGTATGGTATGAATATTACCTGACAATTTCTATTATAAAGAATGGTGGTGTCGACATTATGATGTGGTATGGCAGGAACTGGATTACTATTCCACATAAAATGAGAGATTGCTGCAGCCAAATATAAAGAAATCCCAGAAGAAAACTCACTTCAGAAAACTCTAGAATCCAGACCAGAGTAACAATTCAGCTTCCAGCGTGACAACGGCCCGAAGCACACAAAAAGAAGAATATAAGCTGTATCTGCTGATGAAAGTGCATAAGAATGCAAATGAAATTTATTATTTTTGTAAAATATTTTGGGACTATTCACTTTTAGTCACAATTCATACTGGAGTGCTGTGAGAGAAGGGATGAAGACATGCAACAAAGGTCAGGAATCAAACCCCAGACTTTGGCATTGATGACTCACAACAGGCCATGTGTTTTTCTATTTTTTTCATGTAGTGATGCAGGTAAATTTTTGAAGAACAACATTATTTCAATACAGTCTGGAAAAAACTGAAAGAAGACAAAACCTGAAAAAAATGAAGGATTTTTTCAGTAGAGTTTCTAGGAAGTCTGAAATTTCGTTTCAGTCAGCCTGGGCTACAAATGTAATTGGACATAGATGTTAATTTGTCTTAGGCACTATTCAAAATGTGAAAGACAAGTTGGATTCATCCTGATCTTCAGAGGTTTGAAAATGACTAACTGTTTTATACCTGGTATAATTGTTAACTTGAGATGTTTTTTTTCCCTAAACCGATGAATGTACATGAACTAAAGGCAAGATTTTCTCTCATTTTTTGCAGTGTAGAGTTACACTACTACAAAAAAAAAAACAAAAAAAAAAACACTTCAGCACTGTATACAAATATTTACCAGGGATGTCAATAAGCATGCAGGGTGCAGTACAGGTCAGTTTTGAGGAAATACAGTATTTAAAAGACATAAGGTCAACCAGTTCATTTTCCCCTGTGGAACATTCAGAAAAAACATGTCAGGGGACTTTAAAGACAAAATTTTCCATTCAGTGTCCAAAAAAAATGAGAGAAACAATGCTAAGACATTGATGTAACCAAAGAGGGCTGTGGGTTAATGGTGCCTTGTGAGTAAGAAATGAGTTGGAAGCCGTTGGAAACAGAAAAACAAATAAATTTCTCTAGAGAGTGAGATGATGTGTGAAGAAGCAGCAGCAGCAGAAAATAACCTGATTTCTTTAAAATGTACATTTTTAGAAGTGGATCTAAAACAACCAGCTAACCTGTCAAACTTTCCATTTATGGAACTCTTTAGAGATAAACACATGAATCTTTTGTATTCACACCAACCAAACCCCTGGCATACAACCTGAACAGTACAACTGTTCTATTTCCCTCTTCTCCTCTTTCACTTTTTCTGCAGCCACCCAGGCTCCTCATCCTCAGCGCTTAAAAAATTCAGCTACCAGTTGCAGCTACGGGTGTGCTGATATTTGGCCAGGGAGGTCCGTGTATCCCTTTAGGGCAAAAGATAGTTTGAAATCCTGATCCTGACACACTAGGGAAGAGAATATTTAAAAGCAGAAACACTTGCACAGCTTAGGGCTGTGAAGAGAGAAGCATCTCGCCTTGCAACTAAAAGAAACAGGAGCTTCTGTCTCCCTGTTTCTCTCCCCAATATTATTAATAGATAGGAGGGAGGAAAATGCAGGAGCGCACAGCGAGACAAAGACACACATAAGTCCACCCTCCTCAGGATATGGAACTCCAACAGACATGAAAACGTTCAGGCTCCTTCTGAGGAGGACATGAGAGGCATGGCACGGGATGAAGGGAAATCCTTCATACAGGAACAACACAAGCAAGAGCCGAACTGCAAGGTGGCCTTTCAGGGCCCGCTGAATGGGTTTCTCCCCATGACCCTTACAAACAACTCTCCCACCCCCTTCTGTGCTGCTTTTCTTGCCTTCTGGTAACTTCTCTTTCTCAGTTCTGAGCTTACAGCACGATGTGGATCCTTTTACATTCGGATCCCAATTTAACCCCCCCCACCCCCCCACCCCCCACCCCTCGATGCCGCTCTTCTTCTTTTCCTCCTCCTCCTGAATCGTCTTTTTCTTCTCTTTTTTCTTCCCTATCATTTTTCACTCGTGCAGCGAAGCGATCGATATGTAGAAAAGCGCTACGGTATCATGTATCATTGTGGAATATGTGATATAGATTATGGCCAGTTCATGTTTACAGTATTTTTCTTCTGTGCTCTTTGCTGTTGGCACACAGCCTGCGATCTCACAGAGGATTTATTCTGCTTTTGGACTGAAGAGTTGAAGAGTGTTCATTTAAGACAAAACACAGCAGATGTGGGTGTCAAAAGTAATACTTAACATTATAAGCAGGCAATATTCTACTTGCGTGCTTACAATCAATGAAAATGTAAATTTTTCTAAACAGTTTATGATTTCAATGTGTGAATTAGTTCACTTCACTCTATGGACCTACAGTGAAGGATTTTTTTTTCCTCCCTTCAGATTTCTTCTGCTTTGTGTCATACTTAAATGTTTCAGACCAGAGTAAACTGAGTAAATATGAAATTCAGCTTTTAAGTGATGAGATTACTTATTAAAGACAAATAGCTATCCATACCAACCTGACCCTTTCTGAAAATGTAATTCCCCCCTAAACCTAACAGTTCATTGTGCCATATTTGACAGAAACCAAATACAGCCCTGATCATCCTCTTTAATTAGACTTTTATAAAACACCTGAGTTTGTTAAGTCAGAGGTTTCTTCAGAGCCCCTGCAATACTGACTGATACTGGAGATCCTTCCAGCTCACAGCCTGTGTATTTATATGTTTGTGTAAAATGAGTTATAACAAAATTGCATTTCCCTTTGGGATTACTAAAGTAATATTTATTGAATTAAAATGTTTTAAATTGTTTACAATTTATATTTAGGATTTGCTGGATCTAATAAAAATACTTTAACAAATGAAACCATTTGTTAAAGTATTTTTATTATTGTGTCAACATTGTTACAACTTGACAGTGCAAGTTAAATCTTTTTTGCTTGTCTCATATTGGTTTGTTCGCAAATATATCTCAGCACATAAAAAAATAATTATTGCTTTTTATTTCAGCCAATTAAATTTATCCTGCTCTTCCAGATTTCACCAAATGTGTGTGAAATGTTGTTAGTGGTGGTAATATTCTTAACAAGAAGGGGGGCTAAATCAAATTCTGCTTAAGGCCCCATAAAACCTTGACCCAGCCCTGCAGAGGTGAATTTGGTGGCGTGCTTCAGAGAGTGAAAACTGCCCAGGCATTCACATTAATAATATATTCTGTTAGAAAGTTTTATTCATGGTTCCATCAAAGCAGCCCCACACCATCACACTACCAGCATCATGCTTGGCTGCAGAATTTATTTATTTGTCCTGAAAAACTACTTTAGTTTTCATCCAGTTATCCAACAAAACATTGTTTCAAAAAATTTGGAGGAGGCAAAGGGTCAAGATTTTTTTTTTTTTTTTGGTATATGTGAGAATGATCTTTGTGATTTTTGGTGGTCAGTGGTCTTTGCTTAGAAACTTTGCATATGTCAGCTATTTCTGCCCAATCTTCTTATCATTCTTATATCAAATCATTCAATCCCAATCTTGCTGAATCATTAATATTAACTGAGTCAACTGAGGTCTGCGGTTCTCTCCTGTTTGATATTTTTCCTCAGAGATGAGAGACTTGTGGATTTTTACTCTGCTTCTGGTTAATTTTGAGCCCCGGGTGAAAACAAACAAATAAAAAAAACAGAGTTACATTCAAAGTTAATTTATGATTTGAAAAATTAGGGTAATTATTTTTTCACAGATGATGGTCACACTGATTTGGATAGTTAATTCTTTAAATCATCATTTAATGAATGTCACACATCCAGTGTGGCATAATAGCAAAAAACACAATAACTCTGGAGAGGGGCAACTATTGTTTTCACAGTACTGGAAGTGTTTACAAAGCTTTATTTAGACTGAAGGGCAATCCAGTAAACTCTACATGTCTGTGAATTGCTTTGCTCCTTTAACAAGGTATAGAAAAAGCAATATCCTCAGTCTCCAAATTTAGGCAATATATTTTGGACTATGACTATTTGAATAGCCCTTGGTTTGTCAAATCAATATTTTCATATATGGTCTACAGCCCTTTTGAAATCACATGGGTGCTATAAATATTTTTCATGGAATTCATTTTCTTTTTTTTTGTGGAAGATTCTGTGATGTGAAAGCTGAAAGCTAACATAAAACACATCTAACAGCTTCTTTCCACTTTTATTTCATCATAAGGCATGTCATAAAAAACATATATACACCGTAGCTGCAAAACAATTCGCAGACGGTGCATTGATCCTGGCTGTGTAGTACCAAAATGGTGGAGCGGCTTCGCCTCTCTCGCATTGTCATTTCTACAGTTCTGCTTTGCTTGTTTTTCCCTTCAAGTGGAGGTCCAGTTTCATTGCATTATCTGCATGTCCGGAGCGTCCCTCAGGGGGCTGCAGAATGACCAGTGGCCTTGCTGACCCTCAGAGCTGCTGTCACCCTTCATCACCCCGCTCTCCATCTTGGATGGTGTGGTCACCTAGCAACAGAGGCCAGGGTTCGCCGCTCATGGACCAGAGGCTATTGGGAAATCAATCGATACTCCTCAGCCCAACCTAGCGAGCTGCCTGGCTGGCTGACTTCCCCTCCCCTCCGTGCTCCTCCCCCGCCTTCTCCCTTGTTATGGCCAAATGAAGACGATGCAGTTCTCACTTTTCCACACCTCGCTGTATGTGGATATCCTGTTACAGGATAAGAAATGCCTCTGCTTGCCAGGGGCTCGCAGCTCGTGTGGCTGATGTATTTGTCCTGTCAACCAGCCTCCATTTTCACCAATGTTTGGATTGAGAGGCGGAGAGACAGCAATTAATCAAATTTCAGATGAGGATTTCTTTTTCCTATCACGGTATTGGCTGTGAAGAAGTGCTGACCACAGATTGCACTGGTGCACAGTTGCAGCCCACCGCACCCCTCCACCACTTTTATGAATTTCTTTCAGCACACTGGAGGATTCCAGAGTTTCGTAGAACAATAACTACACCACCAACCCTCGCTTACCTCATACGCATTATTATTTCACCATGGGTCTATGTCAATCAAATTAGATTCCAATCAGACATGAACCCAAAGATCGCTTTCAGGAGAACTATGATAAATGTTAAAGGGATTAAAGAATCCCCAAAGATAAACAAAAAAAAAAAAAACAGAATTTTTTAAGCTCATAGAAACATCTGGAAGGTCAGATCTGTTTAGTTGGACCTCTATTTATTATGAGGGATTCCTCATTACATCAGGGTGGGGTCAGCAACCTTTGATCCCTTCGGACCATCGTGGGAGGATGGGCCAAATTCGATCACCTTAAACAGTTTAAGACAAAAGGATTGTGGGAGAAGGAGAGGATGATGAAAACAGGAGGAGAGAAAGATGGGGGTGGGAGTTTTGGAGGAGAAATAAGGGTGAGGTCAGAAATAAAAATAACTTGGTGCTAATCTGTTCTCATATCGGATTCATCAAAGTGAACATCACAGCTCAAAGAGAATCTGGTGGTCCAGCTGAGACTGATGAAAGTCCAACTTTGATAATACAAATCAACAGACACTCAAGCTCCTTTCTTTATTTAGTACCCTATTTTTTCTTATTTGGTTTTTGATTTCTGAAGAAAGCAGTCATCAATCCAGTGTTGCTGCCATCATTAAATCACCAACCCTCCTCTCAGTGTAGCCTGCTAGAAGATTTTTATTTTGCTTTTCTAACTTTTAAACCTGCAAATTGAGTAAATTTTAGATGTCAGAGCCAAAAAACTCAATTTATTGTTTCAAAATTGCACTTCTTCACCAATTTAACCTTAACTATCATTCTTTGGCAAAGTATTCACACTTTTAGAACTTCTGCACATTTAGTTAAATCATACTTTATTTTTCACACCAACACAAAGTAGTGCATTCTTGTGATATGAATGGATAATATTACCTAATTTCCAAATTTTATTCTAGAAACAAATCTGAAAAAGTGTGGTGTGAAAATGAGCTCCTTTTGCCCTGTTGCCCCCAAATAAAATTGAATGCAATCAACTGCAATTGAACAATAATGTTCTTCTTGTCAGTTCTGTTTAGGACTTGCATTCCTAATAGCTGTCCTGTCAACAGCTTGTACAATTTGACCCGTGGATGTCTCCATTTTCTCCAGAGTCACCATGGACCTCTCAGGCTGAAATACAATTTCATCCCACACTTTTCAGATCAAAATTTGTGAAAATAAAGTTGAAACTTTTGCTTCAAAATTAACAATTGCTTTTGTTGATCTCTTTGTAAAATCTTATTAAAATTCATTGGTGTTTGAACCTGCAACATGGACAATAAGGGAATATGGAAAATTAAAAGGTATAAGAATACTTTTTCTTGGGGCTGTACAGGCCAAACTAGAGAGACACAGTAAGGTTATTTGTAGACCATTAGAAGTACTTTTGGGGGGTAAATCTGTCCCATGTTCAGTGAAAGAGTAGATGTGCAGCTGCAATGCCCCCTCCTACCTTCCACCGGATTATCCCAACAGATTTCCTGACTTTTGTTGACAGCATCTGCAACTAAGAAGATGATTCTGCTTGTGTTGGGTGCTTGTCCACATCCCCAGATGGTCATCTAGCACGTGGCCGGAGGTGGGCTGCGAAATGACCCCCCCCAGCTGGACACTGTGGCCAGGTCACTGATCTCTGAGCTCCCTCCACCCCCATCTTCTCCTCCTCCTCTTTTTTTAGGCCCAGCTGCCGACTCCATAGTCCCATCTTAATGGTGTTGGATTGCCTACCTCTAAAGCCCCCACATCAGTAAGTACAGCCAGGCCACAGGGAGTGTCCAGCTGCCCTCTTCTCCTCCCCTTCCCTGAATCCACTGGCCTTTCACTGGACACAGGAGACCCCTGAGGGGCGTGAAAGGATGGGCTGTTCTGAACACCCCCTCCCACCTATATGAGGAAAAAGAGGAAGAGAATCAAATGAGAGTAATAGCCACAAGGATGAGCCATCGCCACATAGGCATGACATTGACATGGTTGAAAGAAAAGAACCTTTTAACCATAAAAGTGGAATAGTAGCCTCTGGAAATCGGAGGTGACAGTAAATGCATTTGTGAGAGACGGGGTGTCTCCCTCATTGTCCCCATTACCCGACTCATGGTGGTTAGGATGGAGAATTTGGGGAAAGGGGTGAAGCTTGATAAGCAGAGGGAGGGGGCCAAAGCTTAAAAGCATTCTCAGTGACATACATGCATCCATATTAAAATCCTGTTTGGCTGTGTGCAGCTAATGCTTCTAGAGAGCGGTACAGTTGGATGACTTGGCATGGGCCCACCCAGCGTAGGGAGGGAGGCATGGTTCTGCCGGGCTGGAGCCAGGCTGCCTACTGAGAGAGGGGGCTTCTGGGTTCGCTTGCCTGGAGTAATGTCGATAAATCAATAGGACACACGTCACTGCAGGCCCAGAGAAGCCACATGAAACTGTCATTGATCGGCATAAGGTGGAGTGTGTGTGGGGTAGGAGGGGTAAGGGAAGGGGGCAGGGATGGATGGTGTTAAGAAGGGAGGGGTGAGGTTGTGGGGGGAGGGAGACTCCAAACGCATGGAGCCAGAGGGTCATCTATCCTCTTCCTTCTGCTCTTGTGTCTTCCTCCTTCCCCGCTAACAATGAGGGCTGCTGCATGTATGGGGTGTCAAAGGTCAGAGCGGTGGCCAGCGAACCCCCGAACAACATTGTAGAGCCACGTGCCCGTCAATAGCTCTCTGTCACAGCTCACAAAGCACAGAGGGCCTCAAAAGGCAACCGCTGAGTCGTCTGCAGTGTGCAGGGCACCGCAAGCTGACGTGCTGTGCTCAGGCTAAAATGTCCCTCTGCTGCCATTCAAGAAAATCAGTTGAAAACACAATAGAGTGCTAGCTTATGAAATCTGTGTATGTTGAATTTGTCACTCTTGTGATGTACAATAATCACAGAAACTCCCATTTCTTTTCCTGAGGAAACACAGCTACCCACAGCCGCTTGATACAGCATTACTGACTACAACTGACAGCATTTTCCTCCAGTTCCTTTTCTGGCTCACTCTTTCCCAATCCTGCTCCTTCAGCAGCAGCTCCAATTGGCAATCAATAACGCACATGATCAACACACGTCCTGAATCATGATATCTATCCCCTTCATTCACGGGGTTGCCCATCTCTGCGACTTGGCTCTGGAGTCTACAAGGCTCCAGTTCAAAGTGGGCTGGAAGTTCAATGCTCACCACAGACAGACAGACGGACGAGGAGTCAGAGAGGGCCAGGGTGTCAAGTTCTCCTGACAACCTGTCTGGCTCCTCTGAAGAACGCTCCAGCTAACCTCAAATACAGCAGTATCCTTGCCCTTCTGTTGGTCTCAAAGAATAGACTTTAAAATACTTTTTTTACTTTATAAATCACTGAATGGTTTAGCACCAGAAGATATTAATGACCTGTTGTTGTTATATCAACCTTCCAGACCACTCAGGTCTTCTATGTCTAATCTGCTCTGCACTGGGCCATTTTGAATCAAGTTATATTTATATTTATTGTTGCGACGATGTAAATATTCCTGTATAGCAAAAAAGCTGACTCACCTTGTTGTAACCAAATCTACCTAATGGTATAAATAAAGTTGACTTATTGATTGATTAATCCCCAGAACCAGAACCAAACATGGAGTAGCAGCATTCAGTTTCTATGCACCACAAATCTGGAACAAACTTCAAGAGAACTGCAGCTAAAAAACTAAGTTCCTTAAAAACAAGGCCAGATCTCTCTTGAAAAACAGATCATATATCTGAACAAGGTTCTTATCTAGTTAAATAAAGGTTATTATAAAAACCCACCTGTTTAGAGTTGTCGTGTCATTGGTCAACATATTTAATGTGTATTTGCTTGATGATTTTTGA
Source organism: Xiphophorus hellerii (assembly GCF_003331165.1). Taxonomy (NCBI): domain Eukaryota; kingdom Metazoa; phylum Chordata; class Actinopteri; order Cyprinodontiformes; family Poeciliidae; genus Xiphophorus; species Xiphophorus hellerii. The sequence continues at coordinate 4,741,680 of NC_045674.1, forward strand.
TAATGGCATTTGACAAAATGTAAAGTTTATTGCTTGTTTCATAATTGCATTATGTTTTTATAATGTAAACACCTTGAAGTGCCTTGTTGCTGAAATATCCTATACAAATAAACTTGACTTGACTCTTTTCTGACTGTCTCTCCTGTGCAGGAGTCTTTCTCTGCTCTTATAGTATAGTGAGATAATGGCCAGCATTGACCAGACTAGCTTAACCTTTAAATTGGGGTCAACCAGAGAGGTCTCTGTTTCTGAGGTCAGGAAAACCACTGTAGCTGTCATCTGTATGTTTCACATGAATAATAATGCAGAAACTGTAGGATGCATATTTATATTCAGTTTGATGAAACCTTATTTCTTTTGCATCTGATTGTCCTTCAACCCACATTGGCAATATGAGGTCACCAAACCCCTCTGGCACCCCGAACACCCTCCACCTTTCCCCCCACACTTGTCCCCATTTTTCCCCCACTGATTTCCAGCAAGCCATTAACCTTTATGTAATTCCAGAAATTGTTCAAGTTGACGGCGGGCTGGAGCCCCCTTTCACCCACCAGCGTCACCTTTGCATTTGTTTCCCCGACACTTTCATTATCACGATAGGTGTATGAAATAGACAGGTGCAAAATGCATGGCAGCCCTCTGTCCTTGCTCGAGCGGTTGCCATGGAAACGGCTGATAGAGTAGGTTATCGATCTTCGTGTCCAGTCCCCCTCCATTCCCCCTCCCCAGCAGCCCCCCAGTGCACCGACTTTTTTTCTGCAGTGATGGGCGTGGATCAATAGTCTGTATATTGTATGCTATTCTTGCCACTCGTCCTCCATTATGGCAGAATTGTACAAATGTAAGTGATACTATTTAAGTGGACACAAGGCAAGCTGATGACTAACAACTGAAAGAAAAAAATGCAGAATCTGGTTACATGCTAATTCAGGTGATGTGTTTTGTGATTTACGCTTTTCAAGAAAGAGAGAGAGAGAAAGAAAGCAAGAGAGAGAGAGAAAGAGGCTCTGGGGCCCTGGACATTTGTTCTGCTCTCCTGTCACAGCCACTGCTTTTCTCCTCCCTGTCACTCTGCTTACACACACGTCATGGCACATTTACCCACATATGTAAGGTTTTATTTCAATTTATCCAAATCTTCTCCCTTTTATTGAAATTGAACCATCAGCGAGAACCAATTCACGCCTTCCAAAAATGTGACGATGAATAGAGGGGCCGACGCGGACCTGGGGGAGCTCGTTTAAATCTCGCCTCGGGGATCCCTCGAGCGAGGGGTCATGGTTGAAGTCATGGAGTAGCGGATTTAAAGGTGGGCGCTCCTCAAGGTGTCTCTGTCGCCCCGAGGCACGGTCATCACAATTCCAAGAGAGGTGGAAATAAAAGTGAACTCAGAACACAAAGGCTTTTGGACACTTCTGGAGAAATTAGATGGCCAGCTCACTGATGGTCAACAACCTCAGCTCAGCTACAAACAACCCACACGCCCCCCTTGTCTGCCCCTCTAAACGACTTGATCCCATACATCACAATTCATCCCCACAATTCTCTGACTCTGTCGATATTACTCGGACAAATGAAGCTGTAATGATTTCAGAAAAGCAATCTCAAAAGCAGGAGTGCAAAAAACCTGACAAGTTCTTTACGTACATTTCATCTCAGCTATCAAAGTTCCAGACTTTATTACTAAATTTACAACAAAAAAAACCCCTAAAGAGTAGACATAAGTGGACTGATGCAGAGTCTATATCTGTGTGTCATATTGTCAAATTTTCGCCTCTGACACCCAACTGATATTATATACAGTCTCCCCCTACACACATATGTCAATATGTTTGGTCTTCACTGAGAGGAATGTGCCCTCAGGCTCCCATATAAAATTAGTGGACCATTCCCATGTTGGCTCCCTTTCATGCCCCCACTTGCAAAGCGGGCAACGCCACTGTATCAATAATTCAGCCACAATTTAGTTGTAGTTGGGCCACATGTTTTGGGTCGGTGGTAACAAGAGCTGTTCCCGCTGGACACCCGATCCGTCTGATGGGTTTGTTTCAGCTTTTTGTCCAAAATGGCTTTATGTGACCAGTCAGGATGGCTTGACTCATGTGGATCCACATGTGAGCCTGTTGATATTATCAGAAGGTGGCAAGTCACACTTTTCTGATTTTTATTTGGAAAAAGCTGAAAGCCCTTTATTATGTTTTTCCACTTCACATCTATGCAGCAATCTGTGTTCATCTATCAGATAAAAGTAAAATACAATTCTGTGGTTGTAATGTAACGAAATGTGAAAAGGTTCAAGGTGCATGATTACTTTTGGTGGGCACTGTATTTTTAGGTCAAGATATTTTAAAAAGGGATAATGAAACAAATAACAAATGAAGTTTTTTTTCTGTTTATAGATTCTAATCAATGGACAATGTATGCAAACTCAAAGGATAAAAAACCTGTTTAAGCTATTATAATTGCATCAAAAGGAAATTTACTGCAATAATGAACAATATACCACAGTTGTAAAAATCATAAGAAATGTCTTCTAGCATTTTAATGTTATCAAGAATAAGAACAATAATGTGATTATTGAGATGCTGCTTGCGCTTTTGTAAACTTTGCTACATTTTGAGTGCAGTTGCAGAGCCAGCGATATGTGAGGCCTGCAAGTTGACGATAAATTGACACCTCACAACACGGCTCATCCTAAACAACCACATGTGTATTTTGAGGATTCATCCATAAAATCCGCGGCGGCCCCAGACAAGTCTTAGGGGATCTTCTCCCCCGCATGCATCCCACCAACACTGCTGGTTGTCTGCCCTCCTGTCTTAAGCCAGCCTTGGGGTGGTGGAGCTGCTAATCTCACTCTATCGCTGAAATGGAAATCCGCATGTGTATGAGCACACTGGATGGGAAGAAGGGGCTGGGAGAGGATAGAAGTGGCTGCCCTTGCACCTTGGCTAGATGAAAAACCCTCAGCCTGGAGAAGGAGGGCAGAAGTCAAACTCCCAAGGCCATAAGAGAAAGACAGGGAGGGAGGAAAAAAGAAAAAAGCTACAAAACTTTTCATTTCTGCCTGAGGCAAATTATAGTGAAACCATGGACCTGATGTGGAAACTCAAAGTTATTGTATATGAAACATAGATTCAGTCCAGAAGAAAACTTGTGAGAGGCTGCAAGGCTTCAGTGACCTACTTTTACTAACTTTTATTTCCCTGAATACTTAAGACTACCAAATCCTCTCATAAATATAAACATCTATTCATAAAATTTATTTGGTTACTCAAAGAGTGAAATCATTCAGTGAACTTTGAAGTTTAGTTAAATAAATAACCAAATTATTTTCTACCTTTTATGGTTGATTTTTCTTCTTTCTTTTTTTATGAACTGGTACAAGAACACGCTGATCCCTACACTTGGAAATGTGATTAGTGACATCATCCAGACAACAGCTTCTGTGATTTTGGCTCGGACCTTTAACAGTGAACATGTTTTTTTTGTTGTTGTTTGTTTGTTTTTTCTTCTGTATTTGTTTGTAAAATAACCTTTCCCCTTTTTTCATGCATGTTCAAACATAACTGTACCAGAATTTTTCACTTCATTAGAACTTCAACAATCTAAGCAGTGCTGATAGAAGCATATTTTCTTCTTGCAGTTGTTACCCCGCAACCTTGGAGGGCTGAGGGTAATGTATGTGATGGTCTTCCCTCAACGTGTGGTGCTGTGGTATAGAAAAGATGAGGCACACACGTTAAGCTTTCGCCAGCATAACAGGAAGATTTATTCTTCTTATGTAATGAACATATGTTCAAATATTTGTTTTTTTAACAATTCAAATAAAAGTGCATGAATTTGCTTTTCGATATTTTAATAGCCTTCACGACCTATTCTGCATAGGTAAAACACACTTTAATGTCCAAGCATCTTATCTTACAACAGTACCTTATCTGCCAGATAAATAGATACAAAACTGGAAAGAAAAAAATTGCATCAAACCAGTTCAATATGAAATTGGTAGTACTTTAGCCGTTTCTCAGCTAGCTTAATACATAGAAACCAAAATCCGCTAGCATTAGCATACCCCAACCTCCAGAACTGTGTCCCGTTTTCCACACAATACTCAACACAAACCGGACAAAATGACTCACTAGTCAACAACCGATTCAATGAGCTCTTTAACTCCCGAAGGTCATCAATATATATGTATAAAAATACATTTTACCAACCTGTGGTATAGAAAAGATGAGGCACACACGTTAAGCTTTCGCCAGCATAACAGGAAGATTTATTCTTCTTGTGTGCTCAGTCCTTTCTATACCACCAACGCGACAGCGTCCCTAGCGGCCGCGCGCGGAATTGCAGGGACGAAATTAAACAAAACTATCTAACTTATTACAAAAATTAAAAATACAAAATGAAAAATAATGTTGGGGTGCCTATTTTTCTACTTCTTGGTTTTTATTCACTAATAACTTGTTTTTCCACCCCTCTACACAGTTCTTGCAAGCCTTCACATTTGCTCAGTTGCTTTAAGATTTAACATGCTAGCTTTTGCTAGAGGAGTCTTCTGAGAGCACAAGTGAAGGAGGCTAGAAGCTGTAAGGCAGTGGAAATGAAGCAGAGAACTTAGACAGTGTGGGAGAATGTTGGGAGAAAAGTAACCTGTGCAGACTTTTGTAGTTTTTACATTTTTCATTCAGGCAGTGAATATTTTGTTTGTAAGTCAATCAACTCTGCATACCTGCAGAGAAGGTCACCAACCTTTCCCTTGTGTTCCAAATGAGGAGCACTGAATCACTTCCTCAAGAGTTGTGCAAAAACACAACTCTTGAGGAAGAGTTGTGTTCCTCCACTCGTCGCCAAAGAGACGAGTGGAACAGATTTATGCATGACCAAGCTCTGAAACTTTTAGCACAAGAACAATGCAGACAAAATGCATTGTTCTTGTTGGTGGCAATACGTTACTAAGGTATCGCCACCAACTGAAACTGTGCGGCTGGATTATATTGACTACTTTGAACATTGAAATGTGTCAAAGTACACCAGACAAGTTGTGGAAGGTGAAGTTGGAAAGCTTGTTCTCTGGTAAGAGCGATCCTCTGATTGGGCTGACAAAGTTAGAGATACAGTTGTCAGATTTCTGCTATTTCTCAAAGCATTGGAAAGGTCAAACTCAGTATAATCTGATTGTTACATCCACTTCTTATAAGACTTGTTTACTTTTTGTAATGTTTCTAGCTCCAGAATGATGGAGTCCAGATAGATAGTTTGGAAATTAAAGTGAATAGGCAATAATGTCAAAAAGAACTTCATGGCAGCAGGCCTTATATTGAGATCAAACTGTAAGGAAATAGATAGAAAGGTGATGCAGTAGGATTGTTTTCCTATGTTTTCTTACAATACTAAAATGAAAAACAGATATGCAACAGTGTGGCAGAGTATGAAGTTCTTTTCCCTTTGAAATTCCATTAAACATCTTTAAACTGACAAAACATTTGCATTTAAAAATGTGCTTAACCCTGCTGATGTTTAACTAATGAGGTTCATGCAAACTTAAGGTCTAAATATTGAGGGAAAATAATTTGGGAATAGTTTCCAGCCTAATTAAAACCAAGTAATTCTAAGTAAATTGGGATCAGATTAGGATGTTTAGCTACCTTTTGAAAATAATAACCTTTGTGGTGGTATTAAACTATTTATTCTTATAAAGTCCACATTTCTTCACCACAATGTTTTTTATTGCCATTATATTCTAATTTTAAATGTCATTTTCCGTTAGCTCTAAGCAGAAAATTATAATAACTCAATAAAACTTAAAAACATTGTTACTCTATATAATGTGTTTCACTTGGTGTGATTGACAAGGATGATTGACAGCACTAAGACCCTCCTCCTGGCTCTTATTGGTTGTTTCTGATGAGGTAGTGTATTTCTGAAGATAACGTCAGGATCACAGGAGAAAGCAGAGGAGCTGGATGTTTTTCTTTCCATGGATTATGTCTCATAGTAATTTTGTAGGTTTAACAAATATGTAAAAAAAAACTACTTTTTTGTAAAAGTTACATACTGCAGCTGTAAACAGAGTGAGAGAATGAATTGCACAGGATAGTCGCAGCAATTTAGGAACTAAGACCTGTTGTGTGGGAAGAGTGGAATATGATCACAAATCCTTAATACCATAATGTTCCACAGCTAAACAAAGAAGCTTGATAAGAGTACAAAGAAGAATCACCCTGCTGTATAAGTCTTTATTATGAGCCTATCATACAAATTGCTTCATTATTATTTCACTCTCCATAGTGCTAAAGACCCCATCGTCCAGCTTTGGTTATGTAAGCTGCAGTATTTTTTTTGTCCCTTTTCTGTGTTTCTCAGAAGCTACTGTAAAATTCCCCTATTAGAAATGATCAATACTGAGAGAGAGAGAGAAAAAAAATCCACAGTAAATGCCTGAACAGCTGATGTTGGAGGTTAAGTGTTCCCAAGTATAAATTGAGGAATGCGTGTTGGAAAAATGTGCAAAGCAGAGAAGAGATCTATGTCTTTAAGCACCTTCATGTGCTCTGGCTGGCAAGCTTGATGAGCTGTCGCCTGACTGCTTGGAAAAAACAAGTCTAAGTGATGTGGCCCTCCAGTCACCTGACTTACCACTAATGCCACAGTGGGCGCGTATGGCTGGCTCCGGCCTGCGTGGCGCTCTGACGTATGGCGCAGGTATGAGGCAGTCGGTAGTTATTCATCATCCATAATGTTAACGATTACAGCATGTCGATAACAAACCCAGGAGTTAAATGAGTTTGTGCATTCAGCTACGCCTGCGCAGCGCCAGTTCAAGGTCAATCCCTCCCGTCCCTGACAGGAGGGATGATTCCTGGGCCGAACACCGAGCACACACATCTTCCCTCAAGGTCAAGTGTGCCACTATTTAGAACAAATAGATACATAAAACACTCAGTCTTGTGAGCACTTACAAGTATGAAGAGAGACCTTGGACTGGGATAAAGTTGGCCAGCAGCTTGTATATTTTGTGCTGTACTTGTACTTCAGCGTGACACTTTGTCAAACCACACCTCGTCCACCTCTGTCCACCCCCTCCAGTCACTTCAGCGTTTGAAGTCCCTTTTAATGTGACTGAACGCAAAAAGTTAGCATTGATTTTTGTCATGTAAGAGTCCATCTGAGAGAAATGTGGTAGGATTCTCAGCAGTCCGAGGACAGCAAACTGAATTTATCATTCAGCCATGGTGGCCAGCTGAATTCAGACTTGGCAGCCTTCCTTTAGGCTGATGTGTCAAACGTACCATGCCTAAAGCTGCTTGGAAGTCTAAAAACACAGAGGGGCCTTTGTGTTTGAGCAGGACCAGGACAAGGACAGGGCGCGTGGTGAGAGGATACACTTGATTTGGAGTCAGTTAGCAGCACATGCCTATCGTTATGGACAATGGGGCAAGGGCAAGTGTCTCCCTCCCCTTAGCTTTCTGCTCTCCATCGTCCTGTCTCTTGGCGTGCTTCCCCCATGAGACACGAGCCGGGGGCTGGGCGCTCTGATGGCCAAGCGTGACATTTAAACCCCTGCCCTGCGGTAGTTTTATGTGGGCTTTGTAGAGAAGATGGGGGTGCACACAGGTCCATCTGAGCAAGGGGAAAAAAAAAGGGGGTATGGACAGAGGCTCACCCAACAAACTCTCTGTTACTTTATGTACATGTTCCACTCCCCCCCACCGAAGCCCTCCCTTGCAGAAAACTTCAGTGTGGCAGGGGCCCCATTGTGTGCAGGTCTGCTGCTGAAGAAAAGGGCCCTTTGGTGGTAAACAATTCAGCTGTCCACTCTGATCACAGTGGGGGTACATCCCATTGCTTTGAGCATCTGCTTCAGGAAGGTGTTGGTCCCCTCGCCGCTCAGCAGCGCTGTCCAAACGTGCGTGGTGTGCGACTAAATCCCTGAATCCGCTGGCCCACTACCACCTGCTCTCTCTGCCTCCCCTCCTTTTATCATTCTGTATGCTGATCAATATTGTTGACTCCACTGCAGTATGTCTTAAAAGGCCAGCTGAATAGCCTTGTGCTGCCTGTTTACTTCCAATGTATGCTTTCTTTAAAACTGTGCACTGTGTGAAGGCCAACTGTATGAGCTGATTGAGGCATGCATGAGAAAGAAGATGCTTTATGGAGGAGGGCACATGATGTTATCTATGGAGTCCATCAGGTTGATGTATGGCTGCCTGTCGCCCCCTTGTGGTTACTTAAAGTATTTGACTTCCTCTGTTATAGGTTGATAGATGTTCTTATCCTTATGTTTACAAGGAGCTTAATGTCCGGCTTACAGTCAGGTTTTATTTTGTATGAATTACAACATTCTAACACAATTAAACTTCTCTTATTGTCTTTTCATATTGAAAACTATGAACAAAACAACACTTTGTTTTATTTTTTCACATTTCTATTACCTCTGGTGACATCCTATTCATTTTTTTGCTGTAATATTAGTTATGTGGTAAAAGATGTTGTCTTTTTGGTAAAACAAAACAAAAAAAAGTAGAAAATATATGTGCATGTAGAAAATTACCTGTTTTCAAGATTTAAATGTACTGGTATGTAAATAGTTATTTCCTGGAAAAAGACGCTGGAGAAATGGTTGCTGCCATTGCCATGCAATTGCTTTGAGTTGCTTTGGTACCATAATAAATGAAACACTAACCAGCATCTTGATGTGTAATAATGGCACTTGGAAAAATGTAATGTTTTAATTTTTGTGTTTTTATTATGTAAAGCACTTTGAACTGTCTTGTTGCTGAAATGTGCAATACAGATAAAATGTGACTAATTGATATGTTAACCTTCTAGTTTTCTTCTCAGAGTTTAGTGCCTAGATGCTTCCCTGATTGTCTTCTAGATGGACCTACTAACAGAGCTGCAGTCCTTTCATCTGGTCACTCCTTTTGTCTTTAACATAGAAAGTACTCTTGGATCAGTGTGTTTGTTCCTCTGTCTCGTTTCTGTCTTCTCAACCCCCAGTCAGTTGTGGCAGATGGTGGGTCGAACTCAGCCTGGTCCTGTTGAAGGTTTCTTCCTCTTGAAAGGCAGTGTTTCCTTGTCAGAGCCTCCACATGCTTGCTCATGATGGATGATTGCCACAAAGTTTACATCTTAATGCAGTCAGTCGTTCACTGTTGACATATGCTTGCTCAGGAGGAGAGATAACAAAAAGCCAACAACTTGATGCGAGCAACTGGGCATTATATGATCAAGTGAATTTGATTACACTGTATTAATATTACAGTCAAATTTCACTGCATGTAACTGAATGTTAATGTGATATTATGACTTTAATAGAGTGAAGATAAACAAATTTCCTCTGAATCTGGAGTGATATGAGATTCAAACTTGTGATTACTGATTAAGTCTGTTGGAATCTGGTGCTATATAATGCTATATAAATGAAGCGAATTTAATACATTTATATTTATTGAAATTGTTCGTTATCTAGGAAGAACAATAACATAGGGACATATTACTCTAAAAATCTGCACAATCTTGAATAAAACTCTGTTCTATTGCTGACTAAAATCCACTAAAGAAGAAAATTGACTCCAAAACAAAAAGTAGATTCTCTTAGTAAATTTGTGTTTTTGTTTCTGTTAACTATGTTGCAAAGACTTTTGTAAAGTTTAATGAAAGACACAAGAAAGTTAATTTCAAGTTTAGTCTTCTTGGTTGCTCTAACTGCACAAAAATTAAATAAAATCAGAATTTCTTTTCTGCCCGCTATCTAATTCCAAAGGGTTAACAGCAAGCGGGATGCTCTGCTGGGGAAGCGCTAATCAGCTCGGAAACATTTGCCAGCCTTCTGGCAAGGTCACGGGGTCACCGTATTTGGGCTGGATGTCCACTCGGCTCCTCGTTCCTTCCCCCTCTCGCAGTACAGTCAAGTCTCCCCTTGGGCCCTATAGGCCCTGCAGGCACAATCATCTCATCGCCACTATAGGCTCACAGAAGCTGGCTTTAATCTATACAGAGCCCTGGGATGGATTGCGGCTGTCTGTCCATCAGCCTGTCAGTGCGTCTTGCCTTAAAACGTACAGAGGTGGCCCCCAGACCAACGCAATCGACTCAGACGGGCCAGGACTCGGCTCGCTGATTGGTCTGCAGAGGTGTCCGGCAGGAGTCCCTCCTGATGTTTGACCAGCTGATTGATCTGTCAACAGCAGCCGCCCGATGTGTGTCCCTGAATTTAATTTTGGAATTCATTTCTGGGAGGCGTGTGTGAACAAAAATGATGGACAGTCCCAGGATCCGAGACAAGGATTGAGGGTGGAGGGGAAGCAAAATTGATATTTAGATTTCTTTCCACAGTTGCTATAGTGCTCTTGTTTTTCTTCTTACTTTAATTACATTTTTAATTTAAACTGTTAATGTTTGGTTTTAACTTTAATTGTAGCCTCGGGTGCTGAACTGTTTTTCAGCATTTTTCATTGCTATTTTCATTCTTCTAAGGGCATTGTGTTATTTCACAGCTTTTATTATTCAGTCTGGTACAAACACATTTTTGACATTAAAAAAAAAGAAAAAAACATGACTAGACTTGCAAAGGGAACTTTTAATTTCCGCATTTATCAATACCCTGAGAACCCTCTGCTGTTAAATTAATAGAACGTGTTGAAAAATGCCGCCGGAGTCAGGCTGTGAGGTTGGGAAACCCTGATCCATTTCACAGCTCATAAAGAGCGACAATGCTCCTCTGAGTGGGGATTGTCCACTACAGATTTTCCCCACCGCTCTGCTTTATGCCCTACTGCATCCGAAATGCCCATAAAACCCGAGACTATGAAACAAATGTGAACACAACCGCTGCCAGGAAGTGAGGACTGATTTGATGGGAGTCTTTTTTTTCTTTTTTGGCCCCTCTGGCCTTCCGCTGCAGACATGTGGAAAGGAGGGGCTGCTTGGATATGCATCACAAAGGCTTCCTGTGTTATTGATCTGCAGTGGGTTAAGGCAGTCTATCAGCAAATGTCCCCCTCTCTGGGAAAAAACAATAGGAGATTAAAAACACACAGCTTGCCGGGCGGGAGGCTGCTGATGGGCCTTTATCTGGGCCCAAAGGTCACTGTGTACAGATTTAATCCACTTTCACTTAACAGCTTCATTTAAGGCACCTCTCATGCAAATAGTGACATTTGAGTAAAAGGGCTTTTTTTTGTTAAAACAGGAAGTTGAAACTAGCATCTACATTTAATTTTCTAAATAAATAAACAATTAAAGGCATACTGTTCTACTCAACATCTAGACTGTAAATGAAAATTTATCAGCTCTTAATTACAACACCAGAGTTGTAAAGTCAGTTAAGATTGTGTTTAGATGTAGAAATAAAATTCTGAAGTAAAATGTTTAAACAGTGTTCAATGTTTTAAAATAAAATCTTAAACCATTACTTTGCTGAACCACTTTTCACTTTCCACATCTGCAGACTGAATTTTCTGCCCACTCTTTTTACAAAATGGTTCAAGTTCATTAATTTTATTTGAAGAGGTTCAGTGAACTGCAATTTTCAACTCTTTCCACAGAACCTCACCTACATTTAGTGCTGGACTTTGGCTGGGATGTTTTAACAGAGAAAAAATGTAAACCATGATGTTATAACTTTGGCTGTGTTTATTGTTGCAGTTCCACCCCAGTCTGAAGTCTCTTGCACTATCTTGTTCTATCCTGCCATTGATTCTGACCAACTTCGTTGTCCCAGTTGAAGAAAAGAGCCCCAGGGAATTGTCTGGTGGGTTCCTTGATCTCCATCCTACTGTTCACTAATTTTCTCTGCAATCTCTGCAAATGATTGTGCCCCAAATTCTTCCTAACACAAACATGGCAGGCAATGCTGTGCATCATCTTCGTCAAACTGTGACACAAAAACAGTGTCTTCAGTCAGATTTGCTGTAATACAAACTGCTACAGGAGTTCCTTCCTGCACCCTTGTAAAAACGCATGGAACAATTTCCAGACTTATTTGTAAAATAAAACTGCAAAGTAAAGCATCTTTAAATAACACTTTTATATTTTATTGAAATTTGCAGCTCAATGCTACACACATTTATTCGTTGCTTTAATAATTAATCACAAACTTATTATAAAGTGGCTGCTGCACAGCTTTGTTGGTAAATAACAATAGATGCAACACATACATACAGTCAAAACAAATACTTTAACTGTTGTAGTCTTAACTTCAAAATGTTTCTAAAACATGTTCCTAAACGTGTTTTTTTCTTTAAAAACTAACTGCACAACTCGTCACATAAATGAAAAACATGACTTTAAATCAACAAAGTGCTTCAGTTGCACTGAGGTCAGTACTCAATAGTGATGTTTAGGCTCGCTGAACTTGCGCTTCTTTACGGCTGATGATGATTCCTGACTGCTGAGGATGTCATACTGAGAAACCTGAAAACAGCAGAAATTAGTTTTTGAATGCCACATTCAAAGCATTGACGTGCGGTCAGGGGAGACAAGTGAAGCAGAGCCTCACCTGTCATAATGGAAAAATATAATAAAATAATTTATATTGCTTTTATCACCCTGTGGTTTGTACTGTAAAGTATTTATTTTTTATTTAGCTTAACCAATTTTGATTATTTTTTCTTCAAAATCGCTGAATTTTCGCATTTTCCCATTCAAATATTCGGAAGCGCAGAAGGTGAGGCAGCAGAGAGCTGAGCCTCACCTGGGATTGCGCAACTCCTCCCTCCAGCGTTGTCCGCATGCGCAAAATTTCCTTATGTAAACATGCAGGTGGTCTACATTTGTATATCTGATTATGATAAAGTTAGTGCCTCACCAGCATCGCACCTCACCGCACGTCACTGATTCAAAGTTAATAGTTCGTACTTTAATAAAATGAATGATTTGGTTTCTCACCGTCTTTTGCTTTGCTGCTGTTGGCTGCATATTCTTCACAGTCACATTTGTCCCCTGCTAACAGACACACACACACATATTTATAAAAACCAGGTAAACGTGTTAAAAAAAACAAAAAAATATTATTCCTGAAGCATAATCTTACACAGAAAAATTCAACCTTTAATTTAAGAACTCAGATTCAGCGGGGGGGAGGGAGGATAACACATTAAAGAATAATTGTTCTTAAAATCCTTTATGCCACCCTCAACAATTTTAATAAAATAAAGATGTTTATAACTTGATCAGAGGGAAATTTAATGGGTAATTTACCATTCTCTGGGGTACCATTATAAGTTGACACAGCAGCCCTTTTTTTATGGCCACGCACAGTCAGGAGGAGGGTAATGAACCATTAGATCCTACATTTAAGCAGTCGTACAGGAGATGTGAAAAGAATCCCTGCACTCAACTTTATCTGAGCCGTGTGCTATAGGATGTAGCTTTTCAACAACAAACACTTCAGATTGATCTAACATGAAACAGCAGATGAATATATGGAAAAGCAACTCTGTTAAGTACAATGGATCATCTGTGATGAAGTGGGACAGTCTGTCTTCCAAAGGCCTGGTAAACTATGGTTAAGTACTAATATTGGTTATGTTACGTCTGAATATTCTATTATAGACAGGCAGTGCTACAAATTAATTCATTATAATAATAGCACATCTTCAAACTTAATCAAGTTTTAATTATTCACTTTTGTGGCATACCTCTACATATCCAATGGTGCACTTGAGATATCAATGTAAAATAAGACAACAGCTGAGTTCGGAATATTTTACAAATGAATTGCAGAAGAAGAAAAGCAGTATCACATTTGATGTAGCTAATTAAGATAATCTCTCAAATGTTCAATGAAACCAATAATCAAAATTATGAGCTATCTGTCCTCATTATAAACACATTTATATTGTATTTGCAAAGTTACATGTTAATGCCATACATCAACTATATTTACTTACCAAATATGTAATCAACACTGAAATTTACCATCTGCATATGTGATTAAAAATAGCTGAGATATACTCAAGTATACATGCATGAAATCTGGTTGCTTTAAAGAGGATTATTTCAAAATCTATTTCATCCTAACTATAATTAAGATCTGTTTAGGGCAAATCTAATTATGATTTTTTTTCCTGGTAATTCCCATAAATTCATCTGGGAGGTTTCTAACCCTCAGAATTTTCCAACCTTATCACTAGCTGGTAGAGAGCAAAATGAAACTTGTTGGTTGATTAATTTTAACTGGATGACCCACCGTAAAGGACTTGATTATCCGTCCACTCCTGGTTCTCTTCACACCCAACTCCATGTCTGAGGCTTCTATTATCATAATCTGGCACAGGGGAACAATGTTAACAAATGTTTAATGGCCTCAAACAAAGATTTTTAAAACTATTCCCTAACAGGCTAACATCATTGTGGACTTCTCATCATTTCAGTGATGTTTTTCTATCTCAGGATCTTGTTTAACAGATGTTTTTTTTTCTGAGTTTCCACTTGGCAGTAATGAAAGTGCATCAAATGGCACTATTATGTTACACAATTAGTGCTCTTTACATGTGCAATTCTGACTGAAAGCAGCTATGCATAATTAAACATGCATCATACATAATGTGTGGATTAAGTCTCAGGGAAAACAAACATACCTCTGGGACTTCTGCACTTCTCTCATTCTTCTCATGAATGTCCATCTGGATCTCTGGAGGTAAAACAAAAAAATTAAGTTATTTTAACTCTACTTACAAATCAAACCATGTTTAACTTCAAAGGAAAATAAGTATTTCAAGTAAAAATTAAAGATTCTCACAAAAAACAACAACAACAAAAAACATGCTTATATAAATATAACTGAAAGCATTTTATCCCTCCAGGTGGAAGACAAACTTTATGGAATCAACCGTTCAGAAAAATAAATTTCTTTTATTCTCTTATCTAGGTGCCTGCACATTTTTATTTCAGCAATGTTGTATTTTAAAACTATTTTACTATCAGAGCAAAGGTTTTTATTTTCAGCATAATGCAGATTTTTTTTGAGACACATGCCAGACCAAGTTTGACTCTGTAGATGTAACTATGAATTATTACCTGTGTTATCGACGTCTGTAGGGTAGTTTTCTGCCTCCTCCACTTGTTCCAACTCAGGACTCTATAGGTTAAAACAAATTTTCTGAACACCAGGTTTAGAATTAATATTGCTAAAGCAATTGCAGCAGGCTTCTCTGTCTCATTTTTTTAAGAAATGTTCTCCTACTTGTTCTCCTATCTTCACAATCCATTTCTCCTTCACAGAAACACTCTCTTCCACCTGCAAACATGAAAAAATAAATAACATAACAGTCCACTGAGGGAAACCTCAATCATGAAACCACAATCCAAAAACAATGCTGCAAACATTGGTCTTTTCAGAAAACAAATTTTCCATCTGTCTGTCTATCAGTGTACCTGCTCCAGTCTGCGTCTCTCTGTGGCCATGTCAAACGTCACACAATGGTAAGGCGTGGCAACTTTGCCCATTGTCAGTTTGACCGGTTCCTGCACAAACTCTATTGTGTTTCCTACAGCCTCGCTGAAGCCTGGAGGCTGGTAGTCCTGAGGAGTGACTTCAAAAAAAAGGAATAAAACACACTAAAGTCAAACCTTTAAACCATAATCAAAGGAGAATGAAAAAGAAAAGAAAATGGGTTTGGACATTTTTGCATGCAAATGCTGTTGAATTAAAAGATCTGGTGACATCTAGTGGGGCATTTGTATGCTGCAACCAAATAATTACTCCTGTTCCTTGATTAAAAGCTGAAATGGTCATTAAATGTCTGGTTAATAAAGAAAACCTGAGTGTAAAAATGAAATATTTACATTAGCACATTAATTTTGAAAAGTGCTTTTAGCATATAGTATGCGGGACGGGAACCTAAATTCAGTGGTGGCGCTTAGCAGGTTCAGTCACTGTCAGTGACTTTGTCTTCTTCATTTCAGAGATCAGAAAGCAAACCTGGTAGTAAAAATCAAAAACTCATTATGCTCCAGAAGAAAAAATGCTGATGTTGTATCTGGGATTGATAATCCAGGGTGGTGTCACTCTACTGCCTACAGTAAAACACCACTGAGATTAGATGTGTTTAAATTCATCAGATCAGTTCAATGTGCAGCAGCTGTAAGTTTTCAAACCCATAAAACAGAACAGTGCATTTCTGATCATGGAAAGAATTCTACTCATCTGAATTACTATATTTTAATTGCATATAACAAGTTGCTGCTTTTAAAAGTCTAAATGCTTCATCAATATCTGCAAAAATAATTGATAAAAATCACATTCAAAAATAGAATATATATTTGGATACTACTAATGTAGGAACACTGACATCAATAAATAAAATCGTCAACATGCAGGCTCCACAAAACAAAGCAAAAACCCTAAAACTTCATAATGTAAAACTTAAAAAAACAAAGCTTAAACCTGCTGTTGTTTGCTACTTCCATGCTCAGCTGGAAGAACTTTTCCTTTCTTCAGCTTGTCTTACCTTCATCGTAGTAACCCAGCTTCATGTTGAGGCACACATTTTCTGGCAAAGGACCCAGACTCTGCATCAGAGTGTAAAGCTTCCTCACCAGCAAGATGCCCGCTTTCCTCGTGTTTCCCAAAGACATCGCTGACAACTTCTGGTTGTTTATGCTAAAGAAAAAAAGAGGAAAACACTAACAGAATCGCCTAAATGTGCATGGCCTCTGAAGTTTATAAGTGGGATGTTGGAACATGCGCAAACCTTTATGCCAAGGTTATAGTGACCAGTCACTGTGCATGTTGGGAAACAATTTTCTAGTGCAATTGTATTGATATTTATGTACTAAAAGAAAATACACTTACTATTCAATTTGTTAACTTTAAATACATTGCATTGCACTAAATGCAGGAGTTCAAATTTTATTCCAACCAAAGATAAGAAGAGTTTGCAAAAAACTGACTTGTACATAAACTTTCAGAAATTTTCTGGACCCAGTTACTGCAATTTACCTTTCAAAATCCACTTGTGTTCCTTCTGTAGTGTACTGAATCTTAAAATGGTAATACTCAGTCACTTTCTAAAAGAGAAGAAAATATGAGTCCCAAAAAGTACAAAATATTGGTGATCAATGGCAGAAAGACCTTTTGAGTAGTACCTGAGGGTTGCTTGGGTCAGTATAGATCTAGAAAAAGCCAAAAGAAAATAGAGAAATTTAAAAATATAGATTCATTCAACTTTATTTGAAGAAAAAAGAACAAAATGAAACTTGATAATTTGATGTTCAAGTTCTCTAATGTGTAGGTCAAAATTTTCATTATACTTACAGACATTATGACCGCTCGCAGCTAGATGAAAACATAAAGAGGAAAAGATTTTGTCCACAGTAGTTTTGATATGAAGACATACTATGTTTGTAAAATGAATGTATGTTTATGATCCAATACGACTAAACCAGATGAGCATTGCAAACAATCTCTCTGTGGGTAAAAGACTAAATGTGACTCACATATTTCTTCTGGATGGCATCAAAGCAACCCTGCATCCTGGAAAAATTGAAAAACAATCTGTTATTGTTACTGTAAACATAAAAATGTTGTAGTTTAAAGTCACAAGTTCTCTTTAGAAGCAAATCAGGAAGTATATTAAACAAAAACTGCACTCATCTGCAAAATGTAAGTATTCTTAACTGTGCAGCATCAATGAGTTTTTATGACCCCAAGGGATTACAAAAATAAAAACAAAATTATTTAAATATGCCACTCATCCTGGTGTGTTAACTTTTAATTTGTGTATAGTTTACCATTGAAGTATCTCTGAAGTTCCAGGACAGTCAATGTTTCCTTTCAGGATCATCACTTTCTGATCTGCAGAAACAGAAGTGAGAACTTGTAAACATATCCAGAAAATAAACTGAAATAATTGATGCTGTGAATGGCAGAAACGTTTTCAATGTGGTCTAACCTTCGACGTATTTACTTCCATAGGCTCTCCCTGGGAATATGCCCCTGAGGTATGTGATGCCAGACACAGCGATGGCCAGAAGCTTCTTTACAACAATAAGCGACTGTTGCTCAGAGGCAACCTCATCAGGGAGTACCTGAGCAGCCTGCAGGAGCAAGAAAAACAAGTTTGGCTTATTTATCAGAAGCAGTGATGCATTTGATATAATTTTATCAAGAGCAAGTCAAAATTTTAACTAATTTTTATTTGCTATTGCAGATTTAACACTTAAATATTTCAGGTGAAAATGTAAAAGAAACATGCCAAGAATATAGTTTGTCTATTTTGCAAAAGTGAAACTTCAGAAACATATACTTCAAACAGTGTCTATTTTAACAAAAAAAAAATACCTATGCTTATAATGATAAATTGTGCTACAAATTTGTCCTCTTCATTGCAGTTTACTAGATAACTGTATTTGTAAATGCCAACTGTACCCTTCCTATTATGGTCAAGATACAATAAAAGGCTGGAATCGCCCTTTTTTAAACTTTCACAAAGTAAATAAAAATTTCACAGACTTGCTTTCAATTATTCTGATGTTAGTGTTGAATAACCTACTCCAAATTTGAACAGCTTTATAGTTTCCGAGCTGGACCCATTTTAATGTGGTACAGATGCAACAAAAAAACAACAACACTAAAATAACCGTTGAATTTTTACAAATCAATGTTTCACAAACAACAAACTGAAATATCTGAAATAACATTGCTAGCAAATAACATTGCTAGCAATGTTGAATAATCTTGTCCAGGTTTGAAGAGTCTAATTGTTGTTCCTGAGAGTTCTAATGTGGTCTAGGCGCAAAACCGTGCTAAATCGCCCTTTATTGAACTTTCGAGGATCAAAAAAAGATTTCACAAATCACAAACCGAGTTTGAATAATTCTGCTATTAGTGTAGAATGATACAATTTGAGTTAGAAGAGTCTTTAGTATTGTGGTTTTAAAACCAAAGCACATTTAAGATTATCAATATCGTAAAAATAATTCGCCGTTTCCGACTCGGAAGCTACAATGGGAAACGCTAGCATTTTTATTAATTATAGTAAGTAAAATTACCTGTGAAGGCCTCACTTGCTGAACATAAGCCATTTGGTGGAAATTATAAAACACAAAAAATCTGCAAAGATAAAATAAATAATAAATACATTCTGTAAATAGGAAACGAAATCTATTAATCTGGCATTTCTAAATGATAATTTAGCTAGCAGACGTTAGTGTAACCTGGTTGTATTTCTAGCTAGCTAGTTATCCAGAAACAAAAACTGACATTATTTCAACCTTTGGAAATTGATGTGAATTTCTTACAAAATGATAACACTGAAACTATAGTAAAACAAAAGTAGAGCTATTTCTTTTCAAATAAATTAACAACTAACTTTTAAGTAATAGCTTCAGGGGTCATCAACGATAAGAAGACTCTCCAACACTTTTTTATTAAAACTCAGCCAATCACGGAGCAGGAAGCAATGACTAAAAATTATGGCACAGAAGGCTTTCTATGCGAAAGACTACGCTATTTTAATCAGCTACAAATGTTGTGAAACTATTCAACAATGAATATACATATGTTCAAATAATTTAATAAATTATTTTTTAAAACATTACATTTTTGTGTTTCTTATATACACTTTCCGCTGATGCAGTGTAGCGCGGCCCCCCGCATTACCTCTGGTGGCCAAATTGAAAACCCATTGGAGCATTGGCTGTCAATCACAGCGCGGGAAGAAAATAGGGATAGTTCATTGGCTAAGAACAAAGCACTGTTAGCACCCTATTGGCTAAAGTGCGTGTCAATTTGTAAACAGGACTTACCTCAAGTAATGACGTCGCATCTCGTTACGCCATCTTTGTTGGGGAGCTGTCGTGTTTAGAAAATCAGGATTAGGTTCAGTGCAGGTTTATCTAACGCTGCCTGGTTTATTCAACCCCTTGTGTTGTGTGGCAAACGGACTTACAGCTGGTCCACCGCACTCAGACAATGTCGTCGGAAAACCTCGACTCGGACACCCAGGTGGAGTACGAGGACGAAAAACAGGTGGGTTTTCACTGTTAACCGCGGAGGGTGCTAGCGAGACATGGCTAAAATAAAATAGCTCAAGTGAAGTGTTTAAAATGCTTAGTGCTGGATACGAAATGATAAGGCTACCAGAGGACATGTACAGCTGTTATAAGCGGTTTGCTGTGTAATAAGACAGTTATGTACATCAGCTGTCAAACGATTCGGTGCACCCAGCCTGGGTGTCACTTTGTTTTGTCCCGTTCTTGTGTTATTGGTTGAAGACTCCACAGCAGCTCAGGCCTCATTGGTTTGTGCTGCTAGTTATTCACGAAAAACTACAAAACTTGACATTCTGCTGCCTGTAGATATACATATAAACAATCAAATGACTGCAGTTTAAATATCTTAAATGTGTCCAATGGACCACTGCTCCTCCTTAAAAATGCTGTGGTTTCTGGGTAAATTATGCTGCAATCTATTTATTTTATAGTTACAGCATGAATCTGGAAATTACATTTCAGTTGCAAATTGGACAACCATAGTGATTTACTAATTCCTGTGCTTACGAATGGGAATTGGTTCCCATTTGGAAGTTTGCAATTAACCCTCATAACACATAAAAAACAAATGGCATAGTATGTATTCTAAGACCTTAAAATATGCTAATGTCTCTTGATGTTTATTGTTTAACTCTGTGACACCGAATTCCCTGAGAATGATGCAGAGAGAAAAGCAGATGCCATGTTTAACAACTGCATGCTGTTAAATTGTCAAATCAAACTTGGGTGCTGGTTGAGTGGAATTTTACAGCTTTCTACATACAAACACAGAGCTGTAAAAGCAGTCCCACAGAATGTGGTGTGGAATATGGCTGTTTCACTGCATTGAGACCAAATATAGTAGCTCATAAATTTCTTTCCATGGGCCCAAGTGAACCAGTATCCACTGAGTCACACTCCCACCCTTCCTCCTAAGGGAATCTGTTCATCGGCTTCAGTGTCCTGAGTCACATTTTATCCCTGGCCCAGCAAGCTTTGCAGACTGAATCATCTATCTCATATCCATAGTTCAGGTACAACCAGAATTTTCTGTAAGAGCGCCAGACACAGATTGCTTAAATGACTTTAGTCCCATTCACTCTTCAGAACTGTATTACTTCCTTTTTTTCTGTGGGGTTTGAGATCCAGGTCAAAGTTCTGTGAATTTCAGTAATAAAGGGTGAGGCATATTTTCATGGCCTCAATATTTTACTTTGACTGGCACTTGGATTATAGTCATCTTACCTGACCGACGTGTATAAGCCTGCAGAGACAACTCTGTTGTTTGCATTGTGTTTATTACGAGTTTTACTTGCCCGTTCACTGTTCATAAAAAGAAAAAAAAACATACTGGTATTGCAAGAAAGTGTCGTTGTAAAATTATTCTAGGCAAGAAAGTGTCATTGTAAAATTATTCTAGGCATAATGTTTCACCCTTAAAGTGGGCTTATTTGTGGTTAAAATTGATTCTAATTAGATTTGCAAAAAGAGACTCTTTCCAGTAGAAATCTTTAGAAAAGACAAATTGCAAATGGAAAATTGTTCCTTAGTAGTATAAGCTTCACAAAGCCCCTAGGTTTTCTCTTTTATGAAATGTTTGTTTGTGGAAATGTCCTCTTCAGTTATTAATTCTCAGGCATGTTGGTTGAATGAGAAAGAGCACTAAGAGAATGTTCATGCTGTGACTCACATTCTTATGAAGTATCTCCAGCTCCCACCAGGCTCTATCATAAATCTAAGCTCACTTTACAGAAGTAGGTTACATTTTTCAGCAGTAGTTTTAAGTTGATTTTTTTAGGTGAGCTTCTCTTTTTCAAAACAGAATATTTGATGTCTTGCTTGGTACTTTTTTAAACCCGAAAAGAAATTAAAATAGGAGTTTTTGCAATATTACTTGGTTTGATGGTTATGCTTATTCTTTCCTGATGTTTTATTGGGTGACATGGTTACAGTTTGTTTGTTTTTTTCCGTCTGTTCTCAGGACTCTCAGGAGAAAAATGCAAACCCAGTGAAGGCAGAGGAGGCCAAGCTGAAGGCTAAGTATCCCGGTCTGGGCCAGAAGCCTGGCGGGTCCGACTTCCTGATGAAGAGGTTACAGAAAGGGGTGGGTAGCCATTGGTTGTCCACTACATGGCTGGAGAGACAAGTGCACGTTAGTGTAAACTGGTCACAGCTTTACTGTCTGTCAATAAGTAAGAAAAACTGATTGTTTCGTCTTGTTGATGCTTTTACTGTACGGTAATTAATCCAGTTCCTTGCAAAATCAATTAAAATCTTTTTGTCACTTAATTTTCTAACTAACATAACATTCAGCTATTTAAAACATAGTTAATGAGTACTTCATGTTGCTTACAACTAAAACTCCACCTGCGGCTTGACAAACAAGAGGGTCCTGCAGAGGATGGTGAGGGGAGCTAAGAAGGTTAATGAGAGAGTCGCTTCTCTATTTCAAGGGTTAAAATGCAGGGCAACAATGAAATGACAATAAATTGATTATCTTTCTTTCCTTTTTCTTTCTTGTTTTTTAACAATGACGATACATTGATTTTCATTCTTTCTTTAATTTTTTTTTTCTGGGTCCTTTCTACCTTGTTTTTATTCTTTGCTATTTCTGTTTCTATCTAGCTTGTGACTTTCATATCACAAAATGTTTAGTGATGCACCCACCTTGCTAATGTTTAATTTCAGTGATGTTTGCATGTTACCTGTATAAATCCTGACCGCTGTAGAAATATCTGCAGTGGACAGGCTCATTCACTCTTAGATCTGTAAGTTCGGTGACTGGAAATGTAAGGAATTTGGAATTAAAAAATGATGTTAGAACCCTGGAGATGCATTTCTTTGCTGCCGAAACCTAAACTTGTGGTATATAAACGGATCACATCTGTCTGGGTCCTTTAATTTGTATTTTAAACAATAAACCTCTCAGGTTGTTTTCCTCTTTGCTATGACTTGGTAAGCTCTTGCTCTTTCCACCTCCACATACTGTAAACCACAGCAAGCTCATACCTCTGGAGGTTGCTGCAAGTCATTCTGGGAGATGTGGGAAATCTCTGGCTAAGAGTGGGAGTAGCCAGGGCAGGCCATGGGAGAATGCAGCTATTTTACATCTTACGATTATGAACACCAGCAGGGAATGATTCATAGATTAGTGTCTTTAAACCAGATTAAACAAAATATAAACTTGATGCTTTTCATAAGTATGAACCGAAGTGTTGCAGTTGCTCCAAATCTGATTCCAGGTCTGCTCTTTGATTTTATACAGCAAAAGTACTTTGACTCGGGAGACTACAACATGGCCAAAGCCAAGGTGAAGAACAAGCAGCTTCCTGTGGCCGGACCTGAGAAGAACCTGGTAACCGGTGACCATATCCCAACGCCGCAGGATCTGCCAAGAACGAGGAAGTCATCTTTGGTGACCAGCAAGCTAGCTGGCTAGCCTTCGTCATCCGAGAGGCATCTTTGACACCATCCCCCCAGGACTCCACCTTACCCCGTGTTCCCAACATGTCCACTCCTTTCCTCTCCTCTCTCTTCCTTTCTCATCCCTAGGCACCACTGGCTTTAACATATTGGGCAGAGTTGTATAAGTTTAAACTCCCATTGTGCTTGTATGTGGGTGGTCTGGGCTTGGGCGGTGGTTCGGGTGGCCACAAAGCCGCAGCCCTCTCTGCCTTCGCACCACGCACAGCTCTGTTCTGTCTGCGCACTCTGCTCCACCGCCTCCCTTATATCTTGGTTTGTAGTGTTCCAAGATGCATTACAGTAGGTGTGTGTCATCAGGCAGGGTTGGAGGGGCGGATTTAATGCACTTTGTATTCTGTATAGTGTGTTTAGTTCTCTTTTTATTGCATCCTGAATGACACCAAAACAATGTGTGTAAAGGCGTTAGGAACCGTGGCTGCAGTTTGTTCTTCGATCTTTGCGTTTCTATCCTTTGCCGGTGGCTGACTTAAGTAGTGGGGAGGTGTCGGAAGAAGTATGTGAATAGTCGCTTGCATACCAAATCAATAAGGGGGGGAAGGTAGTTTTGACCCACTTTTGGGAAAAGAATGGAGCATATGAGGCATCTCACATGTCAGTCAGTTTTATCCAATGGAACCTGAGGTCATCAGCTGCAGCTCAGGCAAATGAGAACTGAAAACTTTAGATTTTTGCCTCTCTGCTGATGTTGTCCCACCCCCTCTGCTCTTGTTCTCGCTAAATATGCTGCATGATTGTTAAATGACACAAAATCTAAGTATTTTTAACAGCAGAGGGGCACATGCTTATTGATTTAGGTGAAATATCAAAGCAAACACTGTCTTGACAATCCACTTACACGCACACATATTTGCATCTAGACAAAGTGTTTACTATAACCTAAAAGATTTATGTGGGGGTGGGAGGAATAGAAAAGCTCTGTATAGAGTTTATGCTTCGATAAATCAACCTTGCACAAGCACGTAATTTGCGTTAACCGTGGTGCTTTGAGAACTAGTCCAGATAGCATGCCTTAGAGAATCAGGAGCGCAGAATCAACTAATTTGGGATTATATTGTTGAATTTTAGGCTCAAAGTTGCTTTGCTTTAAAAATAAAAAAAATCTTGATAAAAACCCATACTTTAGCTGCCATGGTAAGCCTTGAATGGACTCTCAAAAGTGTTGTTTAATTATCTGTTTGGCGCTGCAATGTGATGGGGCAGAACTTCAAAACAATTAGAATTTTTTGCAACGTTGAAATATTTGATCCAGATATTTTTCTCTTATTTATCCATAAAAGTCATTTTTGAAGTGACAAAAGTAAGTCATTAGTTTCCAGCTAATAATATGGAGCAGCTCACGTGCTTCATCGGACTGACGAGAGTGATTTTGAAGGCTATTCGTAACACTTTCAAAATGTGTGTCATGCTCATTCATCACAGGCTAACAAACTACCAACAGAAAACACTAATAAATAAACTATTTTGTTTACTTTCCTACATTGTTGCTGGAATATAGATCTACTACCTGCACCTTGCAGATTTTTCTTCCCAAACTGACTTGATTATTGTTATCAGGGGGTCTGTGTTTAAACAGCAAGCAACCTGACAGGCGAAGCTTCAAAAAGCTTTGCTGGCTTTTTCGAGTGGCTTGCTCCGTGTCTACAAGAGCACATAGCTAAGCAGAGAGGTTTTATAACACATGATGAGGGGGCAAAGTGTGAGCATGAACGACGTGCCACGTCTATCTGGGATACAGCCTGTAAAACAGGTTAATAGAACGATTGCAACATCTCAAGACTTTGAATGTGCACCCTTACACGCAAGTCAAGAATTTAAACTGGATATGTGCACTTAATCAAGGAAAAATAGTGTATATTACTGCTTCAGGGAACTTTCACCAACTTACACTCCATCATGTAGGCGAAACCCACCACATCTGCAACCTCACTTTTTAAATGTGTCAAATTTGCAGTGTGTGAAAGAGAAGTGACCTGTGCATATGATCTTGTTATGGTGCTGTATGAATGCAACACTTTTCTTCGTCTCATCTATTGTAAATAGACTTCAACAGGATTTGACTTTTGTTGTTCCCACCTGCTTTTCGGTCTTTTTGTAGCCTTAGCTATTTCTGATTCAGTGGTTCCTCTCTCCTCTCAGTTCTAACACTACTTCTGCTGTATATCGGTGTTTTGCAGAGGCTACATGAATCTGTTTGATAATGTGTGTAAATGCTGCTGATTCAAGGACAAATCTGAGATGATACCCTGTAAAGAATGCCTGTCCTTTTAAGTTTGACTGCGTGATTTTTTTTTCTCTTTTGCAGTATTTCCGTTTCATAATTATTTAGCTTCCGAGGAAAAATCTACTGGATATAAGACTGTTTTTAATTACCAATGATTAGCGCTGAAACGTTTTTAAAAAAATGTTCTTTCCTTTGCCATGTTGACTCACAATTTAGCATTACCTGGTTTAAAATTTAACATTTTGTGCTTTCAGAAAAAAAAATTACTTGTTGAAAATGAAATTAAAATGCATAAATGTTGATGCACAGAGCAAACCAGAGGAAATTGAGTATGTTTTAAACGTCATAAACAGGGTGTTTCATCCAGAAGAGAAATATGTGCCAGAATGTATAAACAAATGACAGGCTATGTACTCTGATACATTTGTGCTGCTTTTATCTTTGTGTTTTTTTTGTTTTGCAAGCAAGTGTTTCCCATTTTTTGTTGTGTTCTTTTATTGCATAATTGGTGTATTTCATCCTAATTCTGGCCCAAGATAGCTGCAGGGAGGTCAGAAGGACCCTTCCTTCTTTAAAGAAGGGGGCGGGGGGGTTACATGATGAGGATCACTGGAGAACAAAGGAAACATTTTGACACTTCAGAAAGTACAGGGCTATTTGGAATGTTTGTTGTGTGGAAGATGAGAGGATTTTTGTCAGTATTTGAAATAAACTTTTACATTAATAAAATATATAGTTGGATTTTTTTAGTTTTTTTTGCAGTTGAACAATAGATGCAACCATAGGAGGCCCTATGCCACAAACCTTAGAAGCACACGCACCTTCGTAAAAGAATGTCAAACGATAGGACATATGAGCAAATACACCGACTTTTAAGATGTAAAACTTAAACTGGCCACTAGGGGGAGCCAGAGCAGTATATTGGCTGGGTGCAAAACGGTGACTTTCCACCCAGCCAGTTCCGGTGAATTCCAGTTACTTCCACAAGTGAATAGAAAACGCTTCCAGAAACTGAAGCAAATAAAATATAGTACGGAAAATTCCAGATATTTACACAAGTATATAGAAAGCAAATCCAGAAACAGAAACCAAGCTATATAGAAATTTGATAATTATTTACTTTTTTATATATAAAACATAGATTGTATATAAATTTTGATTGTATTGAATTGTACTTGATTGTATTGATTTTCGTTGAGAAGATTGAAACTGCTAATATCACAGAATAGAGCTGAGTTTTAAGTGAATATCTAGTTTTATGAAATAGCTCTCAACTTCAAATTATTAGTTTGTGAGCACAAACTCGGTAGTAAAGCAAATTGTTGTCTTTTTTTTTTCTTTTTATTAAACGGGAGCTTCCGTTGAGGGCGTGTCAAGTGACGTCAAAAGGAGGCAAGGCAGCTTTTAGTATTTATTGGCCCCGTTTGCGTGGGTTTGTTCTCGAGGACCTGGATCGGGCAGAATGAGTGGAATATAGATTGACTTATTTTACTAACTACCTAGCCTTTTCTATTAGCTGAATCTTTTTTGTTGATCAGTTAATCCCAATTCAAATGAAAATATGACAGCTAATTCGACAAACGCGTTAAACTATCTCATTTTTTCTCAAAATGGAGTCGGGAATGGACAAACACACTACGACCAGGGACTCGGTGTGCCTGAAGTCGCAATGGGCTCCAGTGTAGAATCTCTTCATTCGCCTAAGGATCCCTTCATGAAACGCCCGACGAATCTCGGAGTGAATGGATATGTTGCGAAAAGCCTTCCGACGAGCAGCGACGACAGCGACCAAGGCTCTCTGCCATGCACCCCGGCGCAGCACCCAGACAGTGAAAAAGACGCGACGGCCGTAGGTGCGAGCAACCAAGTGCTGGATAACGACACAATGGAGCTTATTAGCAGTTTTCTGAGAGACTTTACGGGACTTTCAAAGTGTCGGTGGAGTCAAAATAAAGCTCTATCTACGATGAAAAGGGTGGTGGAGGACCTTTTGTCGAAGCACAAATATGCATACAATGGTAAGTAGGCGCCATTGTAGGATTTTTCCACAGTTGAGTCATAGCCTGCCTCACCCACAGGAAATATTTACAGTGTATACTTCATAAAACAGGATGCATGTTTAAAACAGCTGTTTTGGGGCATTGTTAGCCTTTTTAGCCCTTATAGACGTTCAAGGAAGTGATACTTCATTTAAAATGTACCCCTTCTACTTGTTATGCAATTAAGCGGAAGTAAAAGAGTAACGACATGAATGCTTCTCTGGATGTAATCAAAATGGATCTCTGACTGCAAGTTATTTCTCTTCCTCTCAGGTATGGTCAATAGGCTTGCTCTGGATAACGAGCCGGACGACATGGAGTTTGTTACGGAAATAGCAGAGAGTCTCTTTTCAGACGGGATCACCAACTGGGGTCGGATCGCCAGCCTGGTGACGTTCGGGGCTGCGGTGTGTCAGCGCCTGAAGGAGAGGGGCAGAGAGCACTGCGTGGAGCTGGTGAGCCGGAAAATATCCACGTATCTTCTGGCAAACCAGCGGGACTGGCTAGCAAAAAACAACTCATGGGTAAGTTATTGCAACACTGCTGGCTCACTTTCCTGTGGATTTGAAACTAATGTATTTTTTTATTTGCTTTATTTTCAGGAGGGCTTTGTGGAGTTCTTTAGAGTATCGGACCCGGAGTCTACAGTGAGGAACACGCTGATGGCGGTTGTGGGGGTCGCTGGTATTGGGGCCACCCTAGCCTTTCTTATCAGGTGAATTTGCTGGACTCTGAGAACTTAAAGGACTCTCCTGTCACCAATTTCTGTTTTGGATCCTGAAATGGAAGTTTAAGTTTGTGAATATCTTTCATCATTTGTGGCTTAATGGTTTTTTTTCTAAACACATTTTTGCCACATGTGTTTTTTTTTTTTTTGCTGTTTTTTTGTAAAGTAATATTTAAATATGAATAAATTTATTTTTTTAATGAAAATATATTGTATGTAAGATGATTATGCTACTGTTTAGCTAATTTTTAATTTAAATCTTTTTTGGGGGGTGGGGGTGGGCCAATCTGTTTACAACTAGAATTACTTGTGATTTTATTAAACATTTTTAATGAAACCACAGGCCAAACCAATAGAAACTAGAAACATAACATTTTGCAGGTATGACACCCATTCCTTGAAAACTTTGGTGAGCATTTGGACTTTTGTCTGGATATTTCACAAACGTTGGGGGGTAGAGGGATTGATTTGCACATAGTATGTCATTGTTCAAATTGCTCTGTCGAGAGGCACCAATGGCTACATTCAGATTTAAGCTAGAAGCATATGTACAGAACAATAAAACAAATTAAACTAATTGTTTGACCTTTTGATAATGTCTTTCTGAACAGGGATTCTTGCTTAGTCACATTGAACAACCAATAGGATATGTGCTGTAAATTTCTGACACTTGTTAACACATAACCTCTGTTTATTCACACCACAACCAATATAGCGCTTGCTGCAGTTTCCTCGAAATTTGAGCACCTCCTATTTGACTGAGCTCAGGGCTGCATCTGCAGTTTTGCAAGTTGCAGAGTTTTCTATGCAAAGCTGGTGCACAAGCTCAAAGTGCTGAACTGGGGTCAAAGGGGTTCAAAACATCTTCAGAGTTGCATAACATCCACATCCTGATTCAGACAGGCTTCAGCTACCTAGAAACCGATGACTTAAACATGTTTTATTGGTTCCAACCAAGGATTGACATTCTGCTCATTAATTCTCTGGCACTCTTAAGGCCATAAATATTTTGTTTCTGCCACATCAAGCCTCTAGCAGGGAAAACCATGGTGATGATTTGGGACTTCACCTTGTTTTCAGATCGTGCTATAGTCTACGG
Source organism: Xiphophorus hellerii (assembly GCF_003331165.1). Lineage (NCBI taxonomy): Eukaryota > Metazoa > Chordata > Actinopteri > Cyprinodontiformes > Poeciliidae > Xiphophorus > Xiphophorus hellerii. Next base: position 4,771,238 of record NC_045674.1, read on the forward strand.
TTACAGAACAAACATGACTGTGGAGGATATGAAGGGGAGACTCTCCATGGAGACGATTCACAGCTGACCTTCTTTGGTCAACTCCTGGGAATAATAATGTTGGTTACGTTCTTAGTTACCTGTACATGGCTCATTGAAGAATAGGCTGTTTTGCTCAGGGGAAATAAAGGCTGGGGCAAATTCAAATTGCTGTTTGCAGCATTTACCAAGAGGATTGATTGTACAGAAAGCAGGGAGTGCCATAAAGGAACAGGAAGTTATCCAGGCTTTAACTCTTACGGAAGTAAAAAGAAAAACAAAAAAGATGAGAGGTTTATCTAGATGTTCTCTCGATTTCAGAAGGGAATTCTGCTATAGTGACTCATGGTGAAAGAAGACGAAACTCAAACTGGTTTGGTCAGATTAAATCTTTTGTTTCCAAACCTGAAATCAGACTAATTAAAAATCTTCTGGGAAGCAACATATCTGAACCGCTTCCTTGTTTAACAAAACCATTTTAAGCAAATCAGCATAATCAGGGATATTTTTTTGTACAGTTTCTGTTCTAAATGTTAGTTGCTTGCTTTAAAAGTGTGCATCTGTTGTGGTTTACCAGACTTATCGAATTGAACTTTGCAGCTTCTGAACTACGAGAGAGGCGAGGCGCAGCTGCAAACCGAAAAGCTTTAAAGCAGGTAAATGCATTCCTTTCACGGGATGGTTTTAAGGGAGTGGTTTTAAAACTGCTTTCTGCATACAAAACACATATCTACACAGATAAAGAAGCCCAAGACTAAATTGGCCTTTAAGAGTCTTTGAGAATTTTAAACACTTTTAGTAGTTTTGACTATTTGCTTTACTAAGGAAATGTGTCCTGATGCATGAGAAAATATCTGCAGGACCTAGAGTTTCTCTGTTAGGCCTGAAAACTAATGACTCCATTTCACCATTCTATTGCTCAAATGTTATGTTCAACAGCCTCTTTCTCAGAACTGAAACCTGATACCGGGGAGGAACCGCCTTTTGAGCGTGGGTATTGGTTGCGAGGAAGTCTGCCTCCCTGTAGCAACAGCACGCCCTTCTGTTTAAAAAAAGCACCAGTTTCTGGGAAGTCAGCTGACGCACGAGTTAATAGTTAAACAGAAGTAATCTATAAGTTCGGCGTCAAAGGCGTCCAATACTGAGAACTGTGGTGCTGAGATGAATAGATAGGGTTAAGTTTTCACAACTTTTAGTTGTGCTGTGTGAAGAAGAGACAGAGCTGAATGTCAAAACTTTTTGGAGCTGCTTTACAGAAGTAGACTTCAAGCCTCGTATTTAAACACTGACTCACAGTTGCAGCTGTTTTGTTTATATAATCATCCAGAGAGCTCTGAATATACCTGCTTATTCCAGTTAACAAAGGTGCCTTTTAGTAAAATGTTCAAATGTTTTAAGGCATGCATGTGCTCAGTGTTTAGCGTTACTGTCTCAGTGTGGGGCAAACAGTAATTATTGTGACTTCTAATCTATTTTGCACTTTCAAGGCTTGTTTTGCAGACATTGCAGTTCAACTCCAGCTTATGTTCACATCTTTGGAAACCCAAATGTCTTTTTGGATAAACATTTGCAGGGATTCCCCTGTAATGTATTTGTCCACTCCAGAACCTGCATATTTTATAATTTATGCAAATCTTTGGCTTGAGCAAAAACGGTACCTGAATTAATGGAAAGCCAACCAACATAACTGTTATTGTTAGGGCAGCTGCGTTTTTTTATGAAGGGGATTTCACCAGTTTGGCACTGCTTCAAGACCAGGACCAAGACCAGAGGTCAGATAAGCTCTTAACTTGGAATTCATGATGTCAAGTTGAAGATGTGACGCATTTTACTCAAATTCTAAGTCTAGATATTGTAGAAAGTCATCAAAATCTATTTTTCTCTTCAATATATAGAGTTGAATAGTTGGCATCACACCAACTATTCATCTATAAAACATAATATTTAGGCATGGGTTGATAAAATGTAATTTTATTTATTTATTTGCAGTTTTGCTGTTGACATATGGGCTTGAGCAAACCTATAGAACCAAGTCAAAAATGTTGCACTAGTTTTCAAGTGCTTGATGTGTAGAATATCTTTGCTAAGCTTTTCCCATTTTACTCTTAATGTAGCATAACTTTCAAATTAGCATGGGTTGCCAGCCTACAATCAGCTACATACTAGATCTCTTGCACGCAGGTTATGAACTGTAGCATTTAAACTGATAGCATAATAACTAGAGCTGTCACAATCACACTTGAGTGCCATATTTGGTAGCATATATTATATAGATGTCATTCATAGTTTCATATCCATATTTGGCCAGTCTTTAAAGCTTACACCTGATGTATATTTTTAATACTAAAACGCAGCGTGATGCTTAAAGTGTTGGTTATTTGTATTAAAAGATGCAATTTTCAGTGATGATACCACAATTCCATACTTTAATACTGTATGATGCAGCTCTTTTAATAGTATTTATGCATAACAGTCCTATTAATTAGCAGACATTCCAGGATAGTTCAGCTTTATTTTGACACAACAAAATTTGTCTATCTATTAAGCAAGAAAAAAAACAAAACATATCGGCCTTATTTCAGCCAGCTGACTGGCCACATGCAGCAAAAAGTTATGGAGGAGCAACATTGCTTTACTCTGCTTCACACAGCCCTATGTCTGGCACATTCGCTATCGTATTAAATGGATGTTAAACCTCAAAAAAGAAGTAAATCTTTTGCAGTTTTGAAAATTTAACTTGTTTGCTGCGTATGCCGATTCAATTCTGGTTCAGCCCATTCAGTTACAAAAGTGAATTCATGATTGGGGTCTAAACAATAACTGGGTTTGGTGAAATGAGCAACATCATCATGTTTTTCTGATTATACTGAAGTTCTTTGTTGGGCACTGGACAGTCAGATGTCTTCAAATCCACAATCAAAGTGATTTTGAACAATAAAGTTCATTGTTGGCGTGTGCACTGCGAGAACAAAAGCCTTAAACATGAAGGCAAGAATAACTGGAGATCAGAGGTCAAATGACTCCCATTCATCTGCAGCTCAGTCTGAACTCTTGAACATTATGCTCCTTTTGGTGAGTTGATACTTCAACTAGGATCAAATTCTAGGTGATGTGTCATGTTCCTGTCAAAGTGGAGTCATCGTGTCTCTTGAAACTTTATTCTTTGACTGATGAGCATAGTGCCGTATAACAGATTGTCTCTTCATGTTGGCGGTTGTGCCATACTGGCTGGCCTTAATAACTACAGCATGAGAACATGAGATCTTTGATCAGTCTGTCCATATCACTGGTTGGGTGATATATGGGTGATTCATTTGTTACACCTAGCATTTACGCTGATTTTAGAGCTAAGCAATTAAGCAAAGTGATGCACAACGCAGTAAGTTTTAAACTTTGTTCAAAATAAGGAACAAGTTTGAAATATTCAAGTTTCAATGTTTTTTTTTCTTGAACTAGCTTCTGGCTTCATGTAAACCTTTTATTAAAAAAATCCTTTTGCCAATGAATGTTTTATTGAGTTTTTATCATGTTTGTAGATTTGGTTGAGAAAGCATCACAACTTTGCAGTGTTCTCGTGATAAAAAAGCAAACTTTCTTTTAGGTGAAGTTTGAAATCTTCAGAGAAATACCTGATCTTCACAGGTTCTCAGATTAATTTAAATAACTGAACACAAACACAAAGAAGACACATTATATTATTTATTTATTTTTTATTAAACTAAGATGGATCCTGAAATATTGCCGTGCGACAGACTGGCGACCTGTCCAGGGTGTACCCCATGTCTCGCCCGAAATTTTCGCTGGAGATAGGCACCAGCACCCCTGCTGACCCCACTAGGGACAAGGGTGTACAGAAAATTGATGGATAGATCCTGAAATAGAAAAACCAAGGACTGTGACTGTTCAACAGTGTGTAGGCCCACAATTTGCTGCAGTAACTCAGGGCTCATTTTCTTAGTAAGTTTATCACTGTTAAGGAAATGCATAAGTCTTACCTAAGGTGAAACACTGAGTCAATCAAGAACGAATCAAAATGCATTTTGATTATTATTTTATTAAGAAATAAAGCAAAGAATATGAGCAATGACTCGCTTGGCTAGTCCAGGCAAGTGAAGAAAAGATAAAAGTACATTGCTTTTAATATCCACCAGCCCTCTTACAAAGATGGGAGAAAAAAGGGAGTATCCCATCAGTTTCAGTTTGCTCTGGTATTTGCACCTGCAGACTGTGACCCTGGATGGTTCAAACCCAGTTCAGAAATACCCTTTATTATGTGATTCCAGCAAACTGCCTGAAAAATGAAGGGTACCGTACTTTATAGCTAAAGTTGATTGCTTGATTGATTGATTGAAATAAAACAAAGTTCGACATAACAATCACAATGTCGTTAAGGACTCTAACCTTCTTGGTTTTTCAGTGTTCTGTCAGTTCATTGAGGTTTTGGGGCATTTGCTTCTCATGAACTCTCCACCACTGCTTTTCTATCACATTAACGTCTAGACTTTGACAAGGCAGTTGCAAAACGTTCTTTTCTATTTTTGCTCTTCTTTGTGTTTAGGATTATTGTTGTCTGATAAAGTTTGGCCTGGCCAATGGACTGACTGCCTAATTTTTGACTCAAGAGTTAGGTGCCTACATCCAATTGTTGCAAAACAAGCCCAAATCATCAACCTTCCACTACCATGCTTGATGTTTTAGGTGTTGGTGCTAGTATGCTGCTCTTTGTTTTAATCCAAACTTGATGAGTAATATAATGACCAAAGTGGGAATTTTGGAGCATATGATGGAGTGGCTTCTTTTTTTATCAATTTCTATTAGAACTTCATGGTTCAATTTTGGGGTGAATTTTTTCACCATTGCACAGAAAGACTGACTGCTGTGTATCGTCTTTGTCATTGGCGAATACTGAACTTTTGGAGCCTATGATAAAATAGAACCCCATCTATTCACAATTCAGTAGTCACAGATTTTTCTATGTAACATATCCCTATATTATTTGTGGAAAATTCAGTTTTCCCCCATATTTGTATTAATGTTATATTTGGAGTTTGAACTGTTGAAATAGGCAGTTGTAAGCGTCTTTAGAAAGGGTTGCATGTATTCAAGGATTTCAGCTCTTTGTGGGCAGTTGCAATCAACCCCTATGAATACCATAGACTTTGTTACATAATTTTTCAACTTTTTGTACCAGTCATTTTGGAAACCATATAAACATCAGTAATTATTTCAGAGTGAATAATGCACTTTATGGCAGTGGATGATAAGAACCAACAGTCTTCCATGCCTTCTTTCACTTTTTCTTTGCACTTCAACAGAGGTTGTTGTAGTTGTTCCTTAAATGTCAGCACACAGTGTTTGCTACAGTAGGTCTTCTGACTCTGCTTTGGGACCTTGGAGACTTTCCATGTTTTGTTCAGTCTATTTAGTAACAAGGCCAGCCTTCATACTGGAAGGGGCAGGATGTTCCCACCAGAAATTCACAGTCTGTTACTAACAGGAAGGAAGCTGCAGAACATTTGAACTAAGAATACATGTCGGGCTCAAAGCACTGTTTATTTTGTGAACTCCTCAGTTGGCTCATTACCAAACTAAACATGTGAATGATTCTCTACTTTTTTTAAATGCCTCAGTTTTCTTCATTTATCAGAAGCAGACTAAAAGAAAAAATTGAGAATGAAAAAATATTTGAGAGGTTTTAGGAGTAAAAATTATGACACAGGTTAAAAAAATTTATTTTTGAGCTAATTGGTAAACATGCATTTAGATTTCAGATGTAAAGCTCTATGTGTTCTTTTTTATTTCTTTTTAAAGAGACCTTAAGTACACTCTTAAACTCTTACCTCCTATAAGCAGAACAGGTTGAAATGTGCTGTTGACAGGAGAACTGGTGGAACAATCCTGGAACATCTTCTTGTTCCAATAATTTCTTTGAAAACCTTTTTCTTTTTTGAGAAGCACAGGCATTTACTGACAGAATTTTAGCCAGAAAACACAACTGATGTGGAAAGTTTTACAGTTAAAGTCAAATGATTAAATCCAACTAAGTCATAATGAAACTAAAGGTGAAAATAGAAACCTTATGAGAAATGTGTGGCCAGTCTCTGAAGAGATCCTGTTGCATATGTTCACAGCTTGACAGATTCTCAGAAACCCCCTGAGTAGTTGGAGTATTCAACCTATTCATAGTCCTGTTATTCCTAATCAATCATTCCCTATGTCTGTTTTCTGATGGGCTCTGAGTTGTTCAGTTTTGTTTCTTAAAACAGCAAGGTTAAGCAAATAGTTTTACACTTGCGGGGGGATACACTCCAACTATAATTCATTGAAATAAGTAAAATGAAGCATAAAAATTATTTTGAAAATAATAATTTCAAAATAAACAAAATGCCAAAATCAATTTCAATTTATCTTGTTTCCTTAGATCACACCATTTCACAACATGTCTCAAAGCACTTTATAAAACAAAACAATATGTAGTAAATTCAACTTAATCTTATAGTCAGCTGTAAACTCAATTACATATTCCGTATTCCAGTACAACTCCAGTTTTTATCCGGTGTGGTTCTGTTTATTTTGCCAAATGGTTTAAAAAAAACATTTTCTAAGGAAACCCAGCCAGTTGCACAAAGTCTTCCATCTAAAGGCAAAAGTTGCAAAAGTGGACCGCTAATTGCACAAAACCATGACCTTTGCAACAATCCCACATATTAGGCATGCATGTGAAACAGTGGAAAGGAACAATACCTAAGAAAACAAAAGCTGCTATTAAACCAAATCATTGTAAAAAAGTGAGTTTTTAGGCCATTTTCAGCGTGAGTTGTCCCAGAATCTGTTGGGATGCCAACAAAAGCTTTTAATTTTGATCTTTGCAGCGCTAAGAGCATCTTTTTAGATAATATGCACTTTAAGTTACATGAGTTGAGCAACTCAAATCCATTTACATTAAGTAAAACAATATTCCTCAGGGCCAATATAAAGTGAGGTGCAGCAGTTTAGTCTAGAGTCTACTGCTGAATATTGTCAAATTCTTCTCATATTTAAGAGCTATTTCAACATACACAAAAATATTTCTAAATGCAGGCAGATAGCAATGTCAATTGCGGTTTATTTGTCAAAGACATTCAATTTAAAGGGGATGTAGATTTGGATTTGATCAAAGTAACAATGAATGTGAAATATCCATGGATATCAGACCCAAAAACGTCATACATAATGAAAAGAGAATAATTCCCAAAACGAACCTCCGAGGTACGCCGTAAGAAGTATGACCTAGACAATAACAATGCTCCTCCACATCTATATATGAAAAGATCTAAAGTAGGACAAGACTAAACCTGACTAAACCTCATGGTCATGGTTTTACAAGAGTCTGATGATCAGCTGCCAGTGGCTGCAGTTTGACCTAAAACAACAGAACACCTTGTGTCAGCAGTTTAAAGAAGATCATGAAGATCGTCTGGGTGTTCAAATCAAACAGAGTTTAATTCATTCGTCTCAAACTACAAATTTGTTTGTAGCATTTACCCAAAGTTGCCATAAATTTAAACCATTTAAGTTGAAGCTTACTTTACCACTAAACTATAATTTTACCTACTTACTCAAAAACTGTCTAATCCACTTTATTGAGATGCCTGCACCTCATTCCTTAAAATCGGGTCATTTGAGTATAATCCGTCAGCCTGATTAACTGAACTAAAGTGTCCAGTGTCACAGCTCCAACCCTGTCAATAATTATTCACAGAACACATTTTTGTCTAGTTTAGACCATATTAGGTCTCTGTAAAAATGCATTTTTGTCACATTTGTAGAAAGTCTGGTCCATGTAAAACCTAACTCCTGATCAGCTGTGGTCAACATGTTTTATTGTAGCCACTTTATTACAGTGGAATGTAGACCAAAAGTTAGCTTTTTGTAAAGATGACCCTTATAAAGCAAAGCACATAATAAGCCAGTATTATACTGCAGTTTACGATTTCTGTTCTCATTTTCATGCTACTAGCACAGGGTGACACAGTTCATAGGAAACTATGAAACAATAAAATTGTGTGACAAACATCTGAGAACCAGATCATCCGTGTCTATTTGAGTCACTGAACCTGCAAACCATGACGGAAAAAGCATTTGGGTTTTTGCCCCCCACGTTGTTTTCAGATTTAACTAGCGTCGTTTAACTTTTTTGAGAAGCACAGATTTAACTAGCGTCCCTCTTAATTGACGTCAGCTATTTCAGGGTCAAACTGCGACAGGTCTGGGCTTGTTTGAGCCAAAGGCTCCAATGTGTGATGTTGTCTGGACAGGCCATTAGTTTTGTGGAGGGTCAAATGGTCAGTGTCATTTACAGCTTGTTGACCCCCCACTGGTTTACCTTTCGCTTGGAAATGTCATAATGGTCGAACCATAAGCGATTGTTTGTTTTCTAAAAGATTACGGACAGGCGATCTGTGGAGCTCAGTGGGTCAAAAGCCATTGAACTCAGGTCTCCCATTATCAGATGAATGGTTGAATGATTATGTTTATTTATTATTTTTTTTTTAAGAAAACCAACAATATTGTAGGTCATTGTCCTACATTTATGTGGTCAGTTTCAGAAGCAAAGTTTCTCACATAGCTGCACATAGCTCATATGACCGCTTATTGTGTCATGGTCATCAAGGAATCACGCAGTTTTGGGTCACATACTTTTTCCTGTCATACTTGTAGGAAAAAAAGTAACTGAAATCTTCCTTTTAGTTTTCCGGGCAAAGTGCGAGGAGTTGAGCTCATTGTCAGCAGGGTAGTTACACAATCTTTTCTTTTGTTTCCATCAAGCTACGATCAGCGCTTGGTCAGCAAAAACTGAACACAAGCCTCTTGGAAATGAGAGACTGCACAAGTCTGGAGCCAGGATAAAAAAAGATAGCACCCAAGCACAACCTCATATTTTTAGTTGGTGAGCCAAAGATCTGTGGTGCAAGGAGGCACAAAGGGATCACCATTCATGTCATGTGCAATGGTGACCTGGAGTTATCCCCAGTCATCATTCAGTCCTCTGAATTGGCACAATCCTGTGGTTTTTGTGGCTTCAACAATCAAAGGCAGCAAAATTCCAACTAAGACTTTATTTTTACTCTCATTGTAATTTTCTGAATCATAGTCAAAAACATTAAAAATCTGCATTTTATTCTTTACACCTTAATTATCATCTATGAAAACTATCTCTGTGAAAATCATATGAAGATTGGTGTTGTAGAGTAATTTTCAGGGATTCCCTGGGATCATAGAATGAAACCGAACTGTAATCCAATGCAAACAGAGATTAAAGAAACTGCTTACTATTGTTATCTGAAGTTAAGAGAGCTTAAAGTTAAGTAATTCAAAATAAAGTATGCTGCAGAAGACGGATATGATTTGAAGAAGAAATGTAATGATGCTGATTCAGTCCTCATTTCATCTGTGCTGCTTCTATTGGTTTTGGGGTATGTAGCAGCCAGGCGCCGCTATTCAAAAGCACTTGATTGAATCATGATAAACAGATGTGACAGCCTTTATTACTTTGAATATTTTGGTAGTTTTGCTAGTCTGGGCGTAGACGAATGTGAAAACACCTTACAAAGTGGAAAGTTGTCAGCAATGATTTCTGAGAAGCATTCCTATCTGCCAGTTAGTCTGGGACGGGGTATCGGGTAGTTTCCAAAAGATTGCTCACATGAGCAAAACATTTAAGTCCATTGCTGTTCTACCTGTCAGTGGACATCAGATTAAATTCATCCCAAAATCGGCCTTGGAAATATTATAAAAAACCCCAAGAATTCCATTTCAGACACAACTGATCTAGGTTAGCTCAATGTTAAAGGTGTAGAGTGATTAGATATGTATTGTTTGGAAGGGCTGCTGGAAAAATATTTCTTCTTCCTTAAAAAACAAACAAACAAAAAAAAAAACAAGAATACCATGACTTAGGTTCTCAAGTTCTCAAGTTTGGAACAATGTTCTTTAGGGAGATGGGTTTGAATTAGAGCTGTTCAGCCTCTATGCGCTGTTATAAAAAACAACAACAACAAAACAAAAAAAACAAGCACAGCACATCAGCAAAAACATCACATACCAGCTGTCAGGCATAGTGGTAGAGGGCTGATGATTTGGCTTGTATGGCAGCTACATGACCTGGGCATCTTGCAGTCACACTGACTTGACCATAAACCTCTCCACATACCAAATATTCTAGAGCTGAATGTGAGGCAATCTGTCAGACAGATGTTATTACATGTCACTGAATGCCCATCAAGACAATAACCGCAAACACTAGTCTGCTTCCACTATCCGGTTTATGTATTCATAGGTGACATGAACACATTTGAGGAGCATTTATCAGACATGATGAAGAATTATGTACTGTACATTTGCATGATTCTTTGCAAAATGCTGAGAAGGATTGACAAATGCTTAAAAACTCCTGAATGGCATTTGCAAAGTTATTATCCATAAAGGAAGCTGTCTGCAGAGAGGTACATGTTTAGGGCGTGACATATGCTGAAGCTGGATGGGTGTCCCCCAGGTGGTCTGCGGCGTGTGTGAAAGGTGTGTGTAAATACAAACGTCCTGCAACAACTTGACCATGCATCAGCTTTTTTACTTTGTGTGAATTATAGGAGAACCTTTAGAACAAACAAATGCTTGCAAAGCATAGTGAGCTGAAGCAATGTTTAAATGAAGAGTTGGCCAAAAGGCAGTTTAACAACATACTGAATCATGAGCTGTTGTTAATTTTTTATAATTGATGAGTAAATGCACTTATTGATAAGATTTTTACCACCACATACTTATAGTTTCTTGGCAACTGATAAATGCAGAAAAAGGTTGATGTAAATTAACTATGTTATCTTTCTTTATTGTCAATGATAAAGCAATTACTGCTTTGCGTGGGCCAGGCAGATACCACTGGCATCTTATCTGGCAGTGTTAAGAAGTTCTGCTCATATCAAGTCTTCTTTTAAATTGAGAATGGTTTTGGATAACTTTCAAAAATAGAGTCAAATATGTCATTTAGGCCCTGCTCCTCCACTGGATGTGAGTCTAATTTCTAATAACAAATATCTAAAGATGAAGTGTGTAAAAGAGTTGATACAAATGGTTATGAATGCCACGAAACAATCCTTTGCAGCTGTCATTGACCTCTAATCTTACCTTCCCCCTTGGAGGTCTGATTTCTGGTGACCAGAATTTTTAAATATTCCAACTTCAAACTCAGAAATGTGAACTTTTGTGTACACAACTGCTTTTTTTTAAATTTTATTATTATTATTTTTTTTATTGTTGTTGTTGTTGTTTCTAATGCACAATCCCCCAAACTGAAAAAGTTCCAGTTCTTGGAAAATTACATTTCTATTAAGGTAGGCCAAAAAGTTGAACAACAACAAAAAAAAATCCCTTTAATCTTAAGGTTGCAGCCACTTGGGGATTTTTTGAAAGGGAAAATAGAGTATGACCACCATTGTCTTGCTGTTTTGCATCATGTCAGTCTTTGTTGGCCTGCCGTTGAGCTCACAACCTATAACCTGCTGTCATAATGGTGCCAGGCAGAGATAAGAGTTCGAAAGCACAAATCAGATCATTGTTTTCAGTGTGTGGTTCCCCAAGCAATGCTGTTTAGTCATAAAAACAATAATTAGGGGCTTCTCTATACGGTTTGCTTTTGTTTTGTCTCTAGGTCTGAGTATGAATTTGGGTCAGGACTAAAGTCTTTCATCCTCCCCCATAGATGACGATATGAAGGATTACCACAGAGACAAAATAATAGCTAAGCTGATCGCCAAAGAAACAAAGAGGCCTGCCAGCTCAAGGCTTTGGTGCCTCTGTTTTACCAGAAAGAAACCTGTTTGGTAAACCGTTGACTCTTCTGCTGTTACTCCCTCATTTCATGGAGACAAAGAAAGGGCTTCTCATTGTTTGGCAGAAAATACAATTTGAAGGGATAATCCAATCAAATTCTACCATGAACGCAGATCATTTGTGTTTTAAAACATTATATACCCATGTATCACTTTGTGCTTTCTGACAGTGGTTTAATCCAGTGTTGCATTATCCTAATCCTTCTGGGACAGAAAAACATCAGACTACCTCCAAACCAGAAAAAGAGGTTTAACAAAGGATCAAATGTGTCCAAAAAAAACCCCACTTGAAGAATAGAGCAGCTGATGTTTACCTTGGTAATCAGCAATCTTCTTGAAGATAAAAAAGTAGAAATTAATATCATGTTTTGTCCAAACTTGGTACATTTTATTCCTCATTGCATAAAAACATTCATATTTTAGGCTAATCTTGTGAGCTGGGTGACATGTTATTTCATTACCACAAAACACTTTGTAGTTTATCTAAACTCTATCCTTGCTGTTTACTGGAAGCAGTGTCCCGTGTGTGTAAATCCAGATTAATCCTCAACAAATGCTCTTCCTAAACTCTAGGATCAGCGTTTTAAGAAAATTAAGACTGTTGAAACATTTCAATCTCTAGGACCTACTGATCAAGTTAATGCTTAAAAAAAAACATTTTCATTTAACGCTTCTGTAGTTTGGTAATTTAATTTCCAACTTTTTGATTTACCATCTGACAACAGACATTTTTATCAACTCATTTCAGCCTTTGGAAGTTTTCATTTAAAAACTAATTTTGGTTTGGGCCAAAATCATATTTTACTCTTGGAGCGAACTGACCTAAAAAGAGATCAAGCAAAACATTGACTGAAATATGAAAATATGAAAATTTTACACCAGAAACATTTTCATTTTCATATTTGGTTTGTTTTAATATATAGCAACCAATACTTATACACAATTGTTAGGTGCATAACGTTTTGTGTGCAGGTCTAAAACAGAAGAGAATCTGGATAAAATGACAACACATGGGTTCAAGGAGTGAGCTGACTATATTAACATACCTTATTTCACCATGTTTATTTGGTGTTTTAAGTAACAAGGTTCTTAGCAAATTTTCTAAAAAAATACAATGGTTCTTTGTAAAACATTAAGGCGTGTGGTGTGACAGGTTAAAGACTAAGTCTGGCATGCTAAAGGACAGTTACATAATGTTGTTAACATATCCACCCCACCCTGCTATGTAGACTTTACCTGCCAAACTAGCAGTGTTGCAGATTTTGCAGCAACTTACAGCATTTTTATCTGGTTATTTTTCTTTCTCATACAAAAGAGAAAAAAGATCAATTCAGCTGTGAAAATGTTTGGTAAAATCCTACCTGTAAATAAGTAAACTCAAAAGGATATGGGAGTGGCTGAGAAAAAGGGACGGTCAATGTTGGGAAAAGTGTAAGGAAACACTCCCATTACCGATAATTTCCTAAAACCAGGAAAGGTGGAACCATAATCAAATTTCTTGCTTAAACTCGGTCACAACTTTACATTATCTAAATTAACTTAACCCTCCTGTTATGTTTCGGGTCAAATTGACCTGTTTTAAAGTTTAATTTTTTTTTTAAATAGTTGGAAGTATTTTTTTTGCATGAAACTTTTTCTATTTGTCTTAACAGGTGCACTCTACATATAAATTGAAAATTTATTTATTTTACACATTTGCAACCCCCCTCCCCTCCGTCTACTTTTTACATAGATACTGTTTGGGTCAATTTGACTCGGCAGTCAAATTGAAGTGCAAAAAAAGATAAAAAAATTGTCCAATTCTATATGTTTCTTTGCAGCTATGAACCATATTTCATCACACACACAAACACGCCCCACCACACACATACAGTACATGCATACGTGCACACACACAAGCCCACTTTCTCACTATTCTCTTTACTTCACTAGGAAACTGCGAGAAAGCAGGTGTTCATATCTCTTTTGACGGGACTCTTTTCTGTTCCCGTGGACAAACTCCACCCCACTGAGTGGACACTCAGCAGAAGTGGAGGAAAGCATAAATACTTTCTGCATGACTCATTTATCTTGAGTTTAATCAGCGGGTCAATTTGACTCAGGACAGTATACGTGTCTCAAGTTGAATTATAAAGATCACCCATTGAAAAGAAAAAAAAGTGTAATATAAAAAAATGACCAAAGATCAATTTCAAGGAAGTTATTGTTTTTTTGTGTCTAGGTTTTTTTCAGTGTACATAAAAGTAGGTTGTCGTCATTGATCCTTAATTTCTGAGAAATAAAAAAACACCATTGCACAAATATTGATTGAAATGGTTAGTATTGGAGTTAATCAGATACAAGAATGTCGTGGAGGAATTTTTTGGTTTCTGACACTATTGCATGATTAAACGCTGCCCGGGTCATTATTGCTGTACCTCAGAAACGAACATAACAGGAGGGTTAAACATTTTTCTAAGTTGCATGCAATCACACTGTTCAGCTTGCAGATCATTAACAGGTTGCACGTTTTAAAAGCAGCTCTTCTCGTATGCTCTGGCAAATTTTTCAAAACAAATGCTTATCAAAGTTCATCAGATCAATGGAACCGGTGTGGGAAGAAACTACCTGGGAAATTATTGCGGAGGCGTTTATCATATCAAGGAAATGTGTAAAGTTGACTGAGAATCAAAAGCCAAATTGGACTGTTGCCACAATTGAGAGACTAACAGCTTTCTTGCTTATTATATTCTGAGCTTTTCAGAAATTCAGCATTTCAAACCCATTGATGATAGAAATGTCTGCAATTAAAACAAGTCAGAAAGGTCCAACAGTTTCTGAAGAGCTGTTTTTAATCAAACAAAAGGTCAGCGCTGTTTTTGGAGTGTATTTGGGCGTAGCCATGACAGCTGCTCTTTCATTGGAACACCTGCATAGTTCATTTAATTTCCTGCTTAATGAACAATAATGACTGTACTTTGAAAAGAACAAGAAAAAGGCAGAGGTGCCAGGTGCTCTCAGATGCACAGATGCATGAAATGAACATATAGTGACTGAATACATCGGCTTTGTTATGGCCTTTATAGTAGGTCATGTGATCCGGGTGCATGACTAAAAGCATTTTGTTTGCTCAGTGCCTGTTCCAACAACAAGTCTTACTGCGTTTAGTTGGAGTTCCTCCTTTAAGGCATATGACACATATTTGCTGATCTGATGGTGGTGAATTGCTCCCATTTCATTATTTTTGTTTATTGACTATGCAAGAAAAAACCCATCAAGAAACTTGATTTTTAATCCAGGTTTCCTTGTAAAATGCTTTAAATATATTGCTGGTTATGTTTCATTTGCTCTCAATGACTTCATTGGTGCTTGCGGAAATGGGAAGTTAGGATAGATAATCTGAGATAATAAGAAGTGGTGGGTGACACAAAATTTCCTTCTCGGAAAAAAAACTCTCTGGAATGTGTGTCCGCTTGACACTTCCTGGTACTCACATGTTTCAGGCCGAGATAGAAAAGTACACATTCAACTATTTTCCTAAAATACTCCTGTATATCATACGTAAAATTCCATGTCATGTATTCCTCTCCATTCAATCTCGCATTCTGTTTTTCATTAGCAGATAAATAACATTTTTTAAAGAGTGATTAAGTATCCATAAAATCTCAATCATTCTGGTGAAAATTCAATCATGTCAGTAATAAAATAATTAAATTTAAACTGATTTCTCATTCTGTTGAGAATATTCCTCTCTCCAATGTAAGCTCCTCTTTTCTTTTAGTTATTGCTCCTATTTTCAGGAAGATTTTAATAAAATAGACTAAAATATCATGTCCGGAATACCAATAGACATTTTCAGATTGTTTTCAAACATGTTGCTATAAATTATGAAATATATTTTTGGGAATCTGGCAACATTTGCCTTATGTTGGCAGTGTGATGAGTTTAGTCAGACACAATTCAGCTTGGACACTGGACACTGTGTCCAGTGGACACGGTCTTTTTGGCTTCAGGTACAGTCCTACAAACAACAGCACATCTAATAATCTAATTAATATAGCTGTATCTTACTTATACATACATCTTCCCATCCATTCAACCATATATCCATCAGTTTTTTTCAGGGTATTTGAGATTGGGTCATGGGGAAAACAGGTCCAGGAAAACCCAGAGATCTGTTTCCCATTATTTTTGGCATTCTCAGGAAATAAGAATAGCCCTTCCAGCAGGTTCTGACTGAATCCCAAACAAAAACTGACCGAAGAGCTAGCATGCTAAACACAAACTAGAACTGGCATTCTGGTCCTTTTAAAAGCTCAGTATTACTGTAGGTGTTTTCCATATAGTGGCATTTTATAGCACAATCAAGTAACTATCTTACTTTCAGCTCACATTACTAAAAATGAAACCTACATGCTTCTGTCTGTCTTACTCTATACTGACTGAAACAGACACCTGGAGGTCATTTGAAATGCCATTTGCTTCTCTAAGGTTGTTGCTGTTGTCTCTCCTTCTTGGCGTTGAGTTAATGATCCAGATATCTAGATTGGAAAAAAAACAACTTATGCTTAGTAAAGTACAGTCACTGAAACAAGATCATTTCATTAGTATTATGAGGCCCCTTCTGAAGAAAAAAAAAATCTTTTTTTATTTTTACACATCTTCCTAAATATATAGTGACAATGTAATTCCTTATTAGATGTTAATGAGTCAAAGATTTCATGCAATTATTGGTGTGATAATAATATTAGATGTCATAAAAGTTCCCTGACCTTAAGTTGTCATAGTGAAATAACCTTCCACATGGTCACAGCATAGAACGTCGCCACCACCTTTATTTAAACTTAAATTATTGGAAACCCAGTATAAACAACTTTCCACTACTCATGACATCATACGGGTTGGGTAAACAATCATCTTCACCTCATCCTGCAGTTCCTACTGTCACAAAAGTTAGAGGTGTCACTACTTCTGTGAAACTGTTTAGTATTCAGAAAAGCTTCTGTTGATGTTGTCTGATGAAGCTGAATTGTGTTGTTTATTTGCGGCTAACTGGAAATTTCTCTTTCAGATAAATCGGTGACATGATATTTGACCCCCGTGAGAACAACTTGCTGCTCTCAGGGAGTTTGATGTTGATTGCACTGTGTGTGCAGGCGTGTATGTGTGTGTGTTTCATTTGCCCTCAGAAGAGCCAATCTTGGGTATGGTTGTTCAGTAAAGTCATTGATTACTTCCTGTTGTAGATAAATATTTATAAGTAATCAGAGTTGGGGCCAATTTCCGCACAAAAGTGTTTAAAGAGGAAGGTAATAGAACAGTTTAAAGGAAAATTTGACTTTATTACAGCTGACATGTCCTACATTACAATGTCTAATGCACAACCTGGAAAAGGCTAATTCATGTACTAAGAATAACGCAGTTCTTTATTGATGTCGTAAAATGAAAGCAAACAAACACTAGTTGTGTGTGCCCTTCTGCACTGCTGGGTTATTGAAGGTAGGTCAGCAAATACACACTGCCTACAGCCAAAAGGTTCGGTACAGAAACTGCTTGTCGTTTGGACAGTGAAACATGAGAAGCGTGAGACATGAACAAAACAGTATGGACAAAGAACATTCCCACGTCAAGAGAAGCTGTAACGTTCATTAATTAATAATAGAGATAATGTTCTAAGGTCAGCAATGGCTTCAGATCAAGGACGTTCAAACAACGCTAAGTAGAAACCTTTTGTAGAACACCTGCTGGCATGTTTACAGTCGACAGAGTAAGAATTACAGATTTAAACATGTAAATTAATGTGAAACATTGTCTCTTATTATTCCCAGTTGTTGCACAGCACATATTTAAAGTGCACGTATTACTTTTAAAATGTATTACTCTTTCTTCAAGAGAAGCTACAGATTTTGTCACCGAACTTAAAGTTGATCTTTTGATTATTCAGATGTACCCTTGAGCTCATTGTGATCCTGAAAACATCTAAACCTTCAGCTTTCCAGTTATTGGTGTTTGAAATTGTTCACAGTTTTAAAAACTTTGAAAGAAACCCTAGTTCCATCTGGAGATTAGTAACTTCAGAGGTTGATGCTGCCACCACCATGTTTTACAGTGAGTATCGTGTTCTTTTCCACCTCACAGAGTTGTGCCCCAAAAGTTCAAGTTTGGCTTCATCAAACAGTCACATCCTCTCAAGATGTTTTGGAAGACATTAGCTATCCATATTTGTTTCCTCAGATGATTGATTATGTCTTGCAGCCTTACTCTTGTAATAACTTTATTTGACTTACTAGAAATTTCTATTTTGGCTTCTTAGCAGCTTTAGTTTGAGTCCTCTCCTAGGGTTTATGGTTATTACTTTGCAGAAGAAAAAGCTTGTTTCATCCATACCCTCTTAGAGTTATTTATGTCCTGTCTGGACAAACAACCTGAAACTTACAGACATTGTAGGTGTGCTGAGAAGCTTAGACTTGGAGCCTGACAAGCTGAAGTGATCACATGTTGGCTGCCTCAACTGCATATGGGCTGGACAGATTAACTTCGTGGTTCAAGGCATTTTTCAGACTTCACTTACATCCAGAATTCCCCTCACCACCCACAAAAAAACAAAGGCTTAATGTAAAGGAATGTGAAAAGCCCTTCAGTGGACCCTGAGGAGGTGCGCAGCAACATCTCATTGCTCTTTCTCTTGCAACAAGAGGGAGCAGTATTTATGCAGGACTTTTAGTTGCCTAACATCTTTGTTACTGTGTGTGAGTTTTTACAATTATTTATAAATGATGGAAATGATGATGTTTTTACTTTAGTTGCAAGGCAGGAGTTAGTGAGTTGGTGTGTAATCTGTTTGCCCATGGCTACATATTATGCATCCTTTGCTGATTGGTTGTAGGTTTATCTAATGCCATGCAGGGACGTTTTGGTTTGCACCCATTGATAACATTCCTTGGAAATCTAAAAAAGAAATTGAAATGTGCCAGAACAATTTGAATGTTTGTTGTGATATGCTCACAAGCATCTGAAGTCTGAAGCATATGGCAGTCTCTTCAGGCTAACATGAAGCCTGAAGAGACTGCCTCTTCAGGCTAACATGCCTCACCCTCCTAAACATTCCCTAAAACAGCCCGTCTCTCTGTGGTTTCTTGTTTTTCTAAATTAGTCATATCCTTACCACCGTTTCAACCAGAAACAAAATACAAAATACTTTTTGACAGCTTAACTTGGCCCTACACATGGAAACATTTCCCAGCTTTACCTGAACAAAGAACAACGCTGACACCTCCAGTGTTTTATGAAAAATACTGCCCATTTTCTTCAGCCCACATATATATGATGTCTGCTTCATTAAAGGTCCCAGCCTGTGGATGGGGGAAATACACAAGGCTGTTTTGACTGCATTTGGCTGCCTCTGACATTCTTGACACCACCCACACTGAATGGTTTCATATTGCACTCCTACTCAGTTTCTGTTTTGCCTGTGGTGGTAAGCTAGCTGATGTCACATGTATAAAACCCTATAAAACACAAAATCGGTGTTTCTTGAACTTGAAAGAACCTCCTTTGGGGAATTAAAAAGTCAATTAAGGGAATTAAGCTTCTGTTCCAGGAAAACAAAGTTTGATCAGGACTTTTTACAAGTTTTCTCATTGAAATTCCACAAAATAACTAGATAGATCTAAGCAGAGGAAGACGTTTCTGCTCGTTTTCTTTGCCAGACTGGTCCATGTCAGAGACGCTCGTGAGCCACTACATTGGGTACATCTGTCTTGTTCTAGGCAGGACCTTGCTTTGACTTTAGAATTTATTTTTTCTTGGCATGGATTCAAAATGCTGTTAGAAAGGTTCCTTAGAAATGTAAAATCTGACAAATACACTGGACCTCTGCCTATTCATGGATTTTCCTATGGAGATTAATGTGTGAAACGTAAATCTAAATTAGTTAGGGGGAATTTGCCTATTTGCAGATCTTTTTATGGAGCATTTCTAAGAGCATTTCATTTGTTGAGTCTTGGACATACATATCCAGGGATCCTGTCAAGGTGCAAGTAGTTATTGCAAATAAATTAATGAATAATGTATACAATCTGCAACCCAACTGAAACCTCCTTATGTACTTAGGTTATCACTGTGCCAGCAACATGAACAAAAACTGGTTCATGCATACTTAAGAGTCTAAACCTAACAAGACTTTACATGTTAAATTTGCTTTATTTAAATTGTTGAGGTATTTTTTTTCTTTAGAGCTGGTTTGTAAAGTTTATTTTAGTTTGTTTTACTTTGTGTCCATAGAGAAAAGTCAAAATAAAATTCATTCTAACAATTAAAAGTAGGTAATTTTCTAAATCTATTCTTTAAATTCCTGTTATCTTGGCATGATAAATAGCAGTTTGCTTAAGGGTTTTTCACCTGCCAAAAGTAATAAGTAGTGTTTTGGTTAAACAGCTGGATTGGTTTCATGGTTAATCATCCTAAAGTTTTTCTAATCCACTGTCAATAATTGAGATTAACCATTAAAGGGGTATCTATACCATGTATTCTTACACAGAAAGACCTTAATTAATGTTCTTAATTTCTAAATGCAATTATTCTCAGCTGAGTTACATTAGTGGACTATGCTATGTTTCTACGTGCAAACTCAAACAAAGCTTTCATAAAGCCAGCTCATTTGCTTAGCTTAAGGTTTCTTCCTTGTTCCTGGTTCCTCACTTGAAACGCATGAATGAATGTTGCTTCCTATTATTATGGGTTCCATTTTAAAATGCATATTTACTTCAGTTTCTAGTTCAACACAGCTGACAGAAGCGCAATCATATGGCCAAATAAGAGTTGATGTCACAAGTCTGTCTTTGCAGAAACATGTCATCTTAAAAACTGATGAAATTATTTGTCCACAGAAGTCTTGTAACAAATTCCTCCTCTATTTTTTGTTCTGACTCGCCTATGAGGTGGTGATTGCTTCTTCCTTAAGCAAATTCAAACAATCTTTAAATGCCCCGCTGCAAGAACAGACCTGCTGGAAGAGTCATAGATCTATTAACACATCAGGAAACAAAATATAGTTACAGCTTAGTCCCTCTTATGGTTTCATTTTGAAAATGCTCCAGTAATTAATGTCAGACCTTTGATGTTCAGCTGAACTGCAGTTAAAACACAAGACATAATAGGAAGGATTTGGATTTAGACATCAACAAACCAGACAGGCAGGGCATGAAAAAAGACTTGAGATAATAGCATACATGGTTAATTAATATGCAGGAGGTTGTTTCCTTCACTGTAACCAAATGTTAAAGCTCTAATGAAAAGGCAAATTGTGGCATTAGTACATTTGTGTGGTGGCTGTTCGAGGAGCAGGTTGGTTAAACAGAAACAGAGGAAAGCCTTTGCTTCTTGTGGAGTGTGTTAAAGCTTTTCAGCCTTGGCCTTTGTCTGTGTTTTGAATAGTAAGATAGACTTTGAATCGCTGCCCAAATGGAACCATTGAAGGCCACAAACCAACAGCTGGCAATGCAGCTGCTGTTAGTGTTTTCTTTAAATCATGGTACAATCTGCTTTCCTCATTAAGTTCAGTGTTCAATCTTTCCAGTTTTTGTTTTGTGCACACAGGAAGGCGTGTGCATGTGCATGTGTGTGTGGGGGTGTGTGTGTGTTGTTGTTGAATGTAGTATTGACCAATTGCAGGTTATCTCTGGATCTGCACTGAATAGTTTCCCACACATTTCTAAGTAACCGGCTGACAAACAAGTTTTAACTGAATATCAACTGAATGTAAGTCAAACAGCCACACACCTTGCCGGATTCTAAAGAACCGGACTGAGCTGTGCAAGAGTGTTTACATCCAAATGAAAATATGCTCCAGATTTATGCTGCAGAGGATTCAGATTTATTTGGTTGCATTAAACAGTGATGGTATATTATGTTGATTGGATTTCCCCTCGTGCATTACTTGAATTCGGTTGGGACCTTTTTGTTCTGCAGGCTGCTTTGATAAAAACACAACTTTTGTTATTATAGTGTAACTTCATGTGCTCTTAACACCTTGTCAAACTCGCTACCAGCAGTTGCTTATTTACATATTCAACCTTACTGGAATGCTTTCATTTTAAACTTCTGTGCATCAATACAATATTTACTCTATTTTACTACTGTTTTTTCTCTCAACAAACTACTGAAAGAAATATCTGCTTAATCTGCTGATAAATGCTTGTCATGCTTTTGTCAGTTAGTTGCATCCAGTTATGGTGCTGTGTCAAAATTTTTGTCAACAGGCTGTGAGTGTTGCTGACACTCTGTGGCGCAGTACCATGAACATGGAGGAATCTTGAGATCTGGTCTTCTTGGTTGTGTTCTTGCTGGTTTTGGTTCTGTAGCTTTGCTGCAAGCAGGATAAATTTGTCTTAATGGAGAGGAAATTATGAGTTATATTAAATAAATGGGGAATTGCGGGGATTGTCAACATTTTTCACACACTTAGCAATTTTTTGACATATATTATGCATGACATCACTGTTGGACAATGTCTCCAATGCCAATCACAAAGTTGTTGCTAGACTGTAAAGCTCTGGAGACTGCTGCATCTTAGGTGCACCAAGGAGAATAAGCATTAAAATATATTTAACTAAAAATGTATTCAGTATAAAACCAAACTATATGAGAATCTAGTTTTGAATCACACATGTGCCTTGGATTTATATCTATACATCTACACGTGTAGTCATTGCCCAGCTACTATCTTATCTGCATGACGTGTGTGTGTTTGTCTGCATAATATTCTTTGGGGGGTAAGGAGTTTGGGGATCTGCTATGTATCTCCAACATTGGAGGAATGCAAAAGCTGAAGAACTTCCTGAAGAGACCATCAGTCCATCACAGAAATCAGGTTGAGAAAAGCACAAGCTAACTATAACTATATAGCTAACTATAAACACCAGACTCCGTCCCTCCATCACTCAGTCTATGTAAGCAAAATACAAAGAAGTGACTAAAATATAAATCTGAAACTAATCACTGGTCAAATAAACTTTGACTGGCTCATCTGGCTTTCATCTGTTTTGTGGAAAACTGAGTAAACATGTCCCTGAAGATCTGAAGGGGGTCAAACTTGACAAATAACAGAGGTGCATCATCAGGAAAATGCAGCATCTGTGTTGCACCGTGTCAATGTTGAGTTTCTATGTGTGGAAAAACAACAAACAAACCAAGTGAGAGAGGGAATATCCCTCCTGGAGGCCCACACCTACAGAGAATTTGCATCAATTCATTTTTTGAAAATGGGCACCCTGGGGGAATACTGATACAAACTGAACCTTCATTTCAAACATTATCAACCCAACAATAGTCCCTAAAAACTGGAAAATTGCTTTCTTGACACTTGGAAATGTCCTGCAGACTCGTCGATGTCCTCAGAGTTTTTGACAGAATTAACTGCTGGTCTCCAGAGAATTGGTCGTACTTTAAAAGGAATTCAAAATAAACACACCAAAAGTAAAACCGTGTCTGATATTTCTGGATAAATACAGTTAACTGACGCATAGTTATGGCAAGACGTCTGTGACAGATGTTTCAACTTAAAAAGCCATTCGACGAGGACTTTAGTGAAACGCCTGGCTGGTTAGTAGGCTACGTCAGCGAGTTTTTTTTTTTTTTTTTTGCTCTAGTGGAAAGTACCTAAAATTTTTTTATCAGTTAACAGACCCTGTAGACTGAAAACTGCAACCACGACACAATTAGGGACCTATTCTGACCTTGTTGAACTGGTAAATTTGACTGGATGGAACTGAAAATACCACAGCTGGGACATGAAAGACTTGGCAGAGCCAGGCACTGTTATTATTATCAAAGGTGTGCCTCTTCTTGTAAGTAAGCACAAACTGATCAAAATAAAAGAGCAGAAGGGGCAACCAGGTGTGCTTTTAAGGCTTCAGACGTAGCTTTGTTCTACAATGTTTGATCTCTTTTTCTTCCTACATAATGTTTGGCTAGTGTGGAATATTACTGCAGGTAGTGTTTCTATTATTAAACCTGGTAAAATATTAACATGCAACTTATTAATGTCTGTGTATCAGAAAGGAATAAGGTTTCCCTTTTTGAAAAAGGCATTGTCATCTCTTTTTTAATTACTACAACTGCACAGTCCAAAATCCCCTTTGCAGATTCCTGAATGGACTATCCACAGGTGCAAACTGAAACGTGTGGACGATCAAAAATTCCCCTCGCAAAAGCTCAACATTATGATCAGAATGCATATGTCTTAGCAGATTTAGGAAGAGATGCATTTTTACACCAGAAAAAAAGACAACATAGATTTACAAGCAATATTTTATGTCAATGGAAAAATGAGAGAATGACAGTCCAAATTTAGGAAATTCTGATCTGATCCCAAGTTTTAGAGCAATCATGACATTTTAAAATAAGAAAATTTGAAGGTTCTGACAAAAACTGATTTGATTTTATGCCAGCTGTTTTCATTAACAATCTTATTGTGTTTTTAATCTTTATATTGATGTTCACTTGCCTGTCTATGTTGAGTGAACACTAATCATTCATTTTACAATGAAGTGACACTTTTTTAAGCAAAAGAACAATATTTGTGGTAAGTTTGGTCATTATGACATGACTAACTGGAGTTACACTCACATATATAATAGCCAAAATATCAACAAGGCTTGCATTAGCTTAACTCTTAACCAAACTGCTTTGCAAGAAAGCATCACCTGCAAGACCAGTTACCTATGATAGCATGAGTGTGCTCTGAGTCAGATCTGTTTAGAAGCAAAGCAAATGTCCGTCCAACAGAAACTTATGCAGGGAAAAGTTGCATAAGTAGATGCCAGGAAAAACTGATGTTGCATAACCTAGAACATCCTTGGAGGGTGAATTAATAGATATGACATGTTTTGTGTTATTCTGTGGCATATACACTACTAAGAAATATCTTACAAAAGAGGTAGAACGAGAGAGTGATTGAATATTGCATTTAACTTAAACAGCATGCTTGTATATTTGGTCAGTTTACCAAATATGCTATTACACTTCATATTATGGTACCAAGATAGAAACTGTCTTGGTGCTACAGCAGAAACCCGCTTCCATGGTTTTATTTCTTCAATATTGAGGGCGAGTCAGTCAGTGTAAAAGAAAAGCAATCCCTCTCCTGGATTGAATGTTTTGCATAAGCCAGCCAAAGCAGCACAGGGTCTGTGTATTTCAGCTTTCCAAGCTGCATTTACTCCGTACAAAAATCCAGGAGTAGGCAAATTTTCCACAGAAAATACCACAGCTAGGTGAAAAGTAAAATCTGCACCGATATGCCACTATAATTTTTCATATAATTTTTTTGTCATGAAAACTGATGATGTTAAATTTATAGCAGCCTCATCTCCTCACACTTCACAAACACTTCAATTTGGATTGCAGATGGCAAGATGGGATAATTAAAGCTGGAAGGAAGTTTTGATCTGGGAAAAGAGAAAGATAAATCTGACATCTCACCTGAAATGTTTTCTACAGGTAACAGTGGAGCTTTTGGGTATCAAACCACAACTGGTTATGTGGAGATTTTGCAGGTGACTGAGGGAATTTGTGCAAAGACAACACGTGTCTGATAAAGGACTTCTTCCAGAAGAATAAAACCCTACCTGGCTGAAAGGTGCTACATAAATAAAGTTGCCTTGCCTTGCCTATGAACCATCCTGAACAGTCTCAACATCCTAATCCAGATTGAAATGTTTGGGTTTGAATGAAAGGGAATTTGACATGAGTAGGTATCTGGCAGATGTCAGACAATGCAATATATTTCAATGACTCAGACAAAACAAAATCCTGATTGAGAATTTTCTTGTCTGAATGTCTCCAGTTCAAACTTTTTAGTGTTTTCTGGTTTCTCTGGTTATCTGAGATTTTCTTTCTTTCCAGTTACCTTTGATCAGAGCCAGGTTCAAGGACACCTGGGCAGGTTGCAGTCAGTAGGCCATAAATTAAAGCTGCAGGATCTTTTTTCCCTCTTCTTTCTCATTTGGCTTCCAGACTTTGCGCTAAGCAACAGTTATGTTCTTTTTTTTGGCTCCCTTTTACTCTCCTGGTTCAAAATAATGAGTTATATTTATATATACGAGTTATATATATATATATTTAAAAAGGTGTTGACTGCAAACAAAAGTCTTGTTGAAGTAATCACAATTCCACACATTCCAACTCCCCTGTGGTAAACATGTGAGGTTTGTTTCTGTTGTGTGTCACTGCAGCTGATCCCAACAGCTGAGAGAGGATTAGGGCTTTGAAAAGCTGCATGACAGCATATGTTTTAAATAAAAGGGTCCCTTCATGAGTAAGTGGGACTTCACAACAAGGTAAAGACCACGTGTGGAAATGATTAGCTGTCATGTCATATCCTTCAACCTGTATTTAGATACTGGGGCTTACAGAGGGGTTTTGGCTTGTATGTGTGATTCTCTCTGGTGTTTTTTTTTTTTTTTTGGATTCACATTTGAGTGCAGTAAATAGATTGTTGCTGGCCACCAAGTCCTGCGGTAAAAGCACAAGGTTTGTTTTGATAAGTTGCTCCATAACACGACAATACAACAAGTGAAAAAACAAGCTGCTTATCATTTTCCTTGGGCCCAAACACCCCCCCCCCCCCCCCCCCCCCCCCCCCCCTCCACACACACATAACCAAAGGAAAACATCCACCTTTTAGATTTTTTCTAATATTCATTTATCTGGACTTCCAAATGAACTGTACTGCTGGTGATTCTCTCCATGAGATATGTTCCTACACCAGGACGTTCCCATTTATTTGAATGGAAATTATGAAAAAAGAGTGCTGTAGGAATGGAAATATTTTGTTTACAGTGTTTAGAATGGGGAATGAGACTCCCTGTTATGTAAAATTATACCTGCAATTGTGTTTATGTTGTTGCTATAAATTTACATAGATGGATATATAGTGCAGTGATTATTAAGGTTTCAACAACAAGGAATGATTTTCTTCAACATGTTTAGTTTGGATTCTTTGTGATGTATCAAATCAAACTGATTCAGAATTAGAAAGCAGATTGAATTGGATACATGGCTTCAAATCATTTTAGAAATAATGTGGAAAGTGTAGTGTGTGCTTCTATTGAGCTGACTCAATACTTTGTAGAATCGCCTTTCACAACATGTTCAAGTCGTTGGGGTTTTGCAAGTTTAGAGATTGGGCCATTCTAACACATGAAGATATTTTGATCTAAACCATTTTGTTGTTGCTCTGGGTGTACGATTAGTGTTGTTGTCTTACTGCAGTCTTGCCTAGCTTTTGGTGACTCTATTATCTTCTTTGAAGATTGCCCTGTTTTGGCCTCCGTCCATCTTCCCATCAACTCTGAGCAGCTGCCATGTTCCTGCATGAAGCCCCACAGCATAATGTGACTGTTATCATATTTTATTTTGAGGATTGTAGTTTTGGTCCATATAGGACTCCCTATCTGAGACTGAAACTGCCATGATAAACATCAGAGGAAGTCTGGATTTAATTTTACAGAAATTTGAATAGGTCTATTTTCTGTAGCTGCAGTTTTCACACATTCTGCAACGCAGCAGTCTTTCTGCAGGAGAATATTTTTTACAGCTGGAAATGCAGTGGGTGGCTCAACGCTGGAACACAGAAAATCTGAAACATGATGCGAAAAGTGCATTGTGGAACTTTTTTTAAAAATGTTTATAGCAGAGCAAGAAAGACAGACGAGGCTGTTGGAGCCTGTTTTTGACCTTATTCCAGTGTGACACCTCCCTGACCTTTTGCGTAAATTGCCGGAATCTGTAATGCAACAAACATACATGAAGTCCAAACCCTTATAAGCATCTGATAAAGGTGTGGGATGTGGAAAACTACCTTCAGGCATAGTATTACTCAATCATTTTCCAGAGAACTTATGAATCCGCTTAGAAATATTAGCATGTTGGCAAATAACTCGCTATTATATCTTTACAACATGCGTCAAAGACTGATTGACCTCAGTGTCCTAACCCGTATCGGTACAGCACCGCTAACCATATTTTGATTGACGTCTTGCCCGTATTTTTTAATTATTCACTTGATTTATGTAATTCAATCAGTCTGTATTTGTTTCCAGCAAAACATAATGGTAGCAGGTGAAATTCTTTCTTATTCATTTAACCCTGAAAGCTCATTAAAGGTTGTTCTTACAGAGCAAACCTTTTACAATGATGGTCAACTAATATCTTCTGGTTTTCAAATTGTGAGGTAAAAATTATAATAACAGTTGTGGATAAATCTTCTTTTTCATTATGACTTTGCTCTGATGCTTATCAAAGGTAAAGGTGCGCAAAGGTCATACCGAGGTAGAATGATGGGTATCAAATAAAAAAAACAAAAACTAAAAACCAACCAAAAAAGTTTCTTAGCACTAACTTGCTAATAAAGTTACCCAAGTGTTAAAATACAACAATTGATTAGATTTGTTTTCACCTTCCACAGTTCTATAAAAGAACTGTGGTGAAGTCCAGCCTCATCACGTGCGCACACCTTCGTGTATACACAACACTGGCAAGTCACTGCCTTTTGACTGTAGTACAATTTGCCAGAACACAGAACAACATGGTAAAGTGTAAAACAATAAAGGCTGTGCTGAGAAGCTGACAAAGTGTTTTCCATACTAAGGAGTGTTTACTGCCAAGAATAGTGGCATAAATGCATGTTTACAGGCCCAGACACCAGGGTAACTGATGGGCATACCTGCATTGAGTAAATGCCCGTGTCAGAACTGAAAGCAGATTTAAAATGTTATCAGTGTGTCAACGTGTTTGATTTCATACTTAAATGTGGGACTTGCACTTATAAAATGCTATCAAAGTAATAGAAAAAAAGCAAAGCAATTTATCAGAGAAATTAAACATTCCTGTCATGCTTTATGTATAATAGAGTACTTGCAGCAGAGCATCATTAAAGTTTTGTTTTTTGTCTTGCAGGAGATGCAAAGAAAAGTATTGAGCTGGCTTCTGCTGGAATGAAAGTGACACCTTTAAGACTGCGTGATACACTGAAAAACAGACTGCAAAAACATCAGCCAGGTTTTCCCCTTTTCTCTGCAGCTTTTACTCACATCTGGGTTTTGAAGAGTTTACTTTATTAACCACAGGGTAGCATGGAGCCACTTTAACAGATAAGTGTTTTTGTGAACTTTGTATTTGCTCTTTAGGTAATTTTTAATGGAAATTGGGTTGTGAAGAAACTAAAATACACCAGGTTGTCAAAAGTATTCACTCACACATCCACATCAGTAAATTCAGGTGTTCAGTTTCATATCTTACAATAACCTGGGTTTTCACCCAAACAATAAAATGAACTGGAGTCCCAACATTGATGCTCTTTACTGGAAGGATCAGAACAGACTCTGCCTCCCGAGGAGAGTAAGGTCTTTTGGATTGAAGGAGGAGCCACTGAAGACCTTTTTTGACTCTGTGACTGCATCAGCCATTCACTATGGTGTAGTATCTACACCTAAGAGGAAGTGGTCAGATAAGCTCAACAAAAGCATCAGCTCTGTCCTGGGATGCCCCCTCGACCCAATGCAGGTGGTGGAAGACAGAAGGATTCTAGCTAGCATAACATCACTGTTGGACATTGTCTCTCTTGGGAGATGCTCTTGCTGAGCAGGAGAGCTTCTTTGTGCATCTGAGGTGCACAAAGGAGTGTTATTGTACATTCTTCCTCCCAGCAGACTTTGTAGCAATCAGTGCTTCTAACAAACTCAAGTTAACATCTCTACTTTTATTTTCACAGTTTAACCATTTCTTGTAAATAGTATGTTGTTTTTTCTATCTACAAATATGTATGAACATTTCGTACATTTGTTGAATTATTCTACTCAATAGCACATTTCTTTGAAACTCAGTATGCTCTTTCTGATAACTTCACAGTATTTTCCTATTATGTAAAGTTCTTCTTACTGAACAGTGTCCTTTCTTTTTGTTTTTATATTTGTGTAAATTTACATGCTTCATGTTTCCTGCTACTTTTTCAGTTTTTGGGCTTATTCCATACATTCAAATGAAAGTACTGAAGTTGCAGACATTTTGGAGTATTTTATTCACTGGACTTTGTAAGAACAGTCTCTGAGTCTTGATATCTTCCTGATAAAGCAACTTCGTAATGAATTAGATTGTGGACTTTAGGCCCTATTATCTTGTTAAACATCAGTATCTGACCCCACAAATGATCCCCTGGTAGAATAAGCACATGTTCCAAAAAAAGAAGAAAAAAAAATAACACCTATAAACCTTGTACATAGCATTCCTCCATTTTTTTAAGGTGTGGCAGCTACAAAACCTGAAAAGTCACATAAGCTAAGTTTTAGAACTCTTTAGTAAAAAAAACAACTTCTCCAAAATTCATAAATTACAGGCTGTCTTGCTAAATTGCACAGATATTTCCATTGTCTGTTGGGTAGATGTTTCCATTCACCAAGATGTGAAAGTTGCTCTCTGAACAGTTTGTATATTTCCAGAAGATTTCAACAGACAAAATGAAACCATTTGTTCAAAGTTGTGGTGAAAGAAAAATAGATATTGCATAATCCTTCCATACTCTCAGTCCACTGCCCAGTAGACATTTTTTGTTTATGTGAAAAAGCCTATGTGAGCAGGGAGGCCCTATAGAAGGTTGACACAGTTAGACCGGTTACGTCAGCAGAAGGGGCCAACCTGTCATGAGGCATCTGTGGAAGACTACCAGAAACAATTGACCTAGTTTCCAGTTAAGACCACTAAACGCGTAAACATAAAACCCTGATCTGAAGGTGAAAGCTGAAAGCTGAAAGAAAAACGCAACATGAATGCATCACTTAACTAGGATGAAAGTGATGCATTTATGTTGCGTGTACATAATTGTAAAAGTGTAAAAGTGTAAAAGTGTACATAATTGTACACTTTTTTGTGGACTTTAAAATAAGAAAATGCGTCTAATAATTTAGCTTTATTTTGTTTAAAGTTAACTTAAACAGTCAAAAAGCTCAAATCACATTGGATAATGTTGATAATGTTGTAAAAAGTACTTTTAATAAAGTAAATGTAAAGAAGTTTGGAAACATAAGCAGATGGCTGAATATGTTTTCTGTATATATGAGAAACACTGAAATGCTTTGCTGTTTGCACAAAACAATGTATTCTGTGACCATGTTAGTTATGTTGTTGATGTACTTTTTCTTTTTGTTAGAAACATGTTTGATTGCAACATTGGATTAAACATGAATACAATGTTCTTTTTTATTATATAAAATTTTAGATGATAACATAAAAAGTTTCTTTTCTTAATTTTGTACATGAGGAATATGTTGCTTGTGAAAAACAAGAAAAAAAGCTTATTTATGTTTTTTGCAAATTGCATCTTAAATCTCACATCTGTTTGGATTGATGTTTTGTGCTGTAATAAAATTCGCGTGATGCTTGTTTGTTTCTGTGGATATGTCAATTTAAATGCATATGAGGCAGTTTTCTTTCTTTCTTTTTACTTTGACATCTGCTGTGTTTTCATGCTCTTCTCAAAAACATTCAACTCTTTTTTTAAAACCTCTCGATCATTGCTAAGCTATGATTTTGGAATAAGATGTAATGCCCAGAAGCCCTTTGTGTAGCCACAGATGCTTTCAATGCAACCTAAAGCTTGTGGGCGGGCATGTACGGCCGCCCCCACCCCCTCTACAGTTGTTGAATGTCCCTGGGGTGTCTGCTGGATTATGGAGGGGATTTCTGCTGGATTTCAGTGAAATAAAGACGACTGGGTTTTTTTAACCACTGCAGAGCTCTCCTGTTGCATCAACCAATCACAAAGCCGGCAAGCTCAATATGCCCGTAAGTGTTGTTTACATGCATTTTTTAACAGTACAGTCTCAGACTGAGAGCTTTGTATAATTGATGATTGCATCATTTAGGTGAAACCAGAACGTCTGTAAGGGAATCAGCCAATTTAAACAGCACCAGCCCACTTTTTTTAGCACTACTAAATAACATACAAGTCTTTGTTGTCCAGATGAGACATTCTGAAAGTGCTAGATGATACAATAAGCTGATGACTTTCTCTGTACACAAATGATTGCATTTCAGCACATCCATCTTTGAAACTCTTGAAATTTGCTGATGACGGCACTGTCTTTAAGTCTGATCCAAGAAAATGATGAGTTTACATACTGACAGAAGGATGACTGTTCCAGTGGTGCAGTCAGAACCACCTGGAGTTCAACCCACTAATGACAGTGGAGATGATGACGTACTTTTGGAAAAATACCTCATCAAACCCATTCCTCCCTCACCATCCTCAACAACTTTTATAGACTGATATAGTCCTCACACATAGACCGTTTCAGAAGAAGACCCAGAAGAAACTGCACTTTTTGCATTAACTCAAGAAGTACTGCCTCCCACCGAAGCTGCTAATCATCTTTTAAACCACAATAATTCAGTCTGTCCGGTGTTCATTCATCAATGCATGGTTTTTTGCCACCATTAAACAAGATGGAGCCGAACTGCAAATAACAATGGCTCACATTCCCTCCATCCAGGAGTTGTACTGTTCTCTGGTCAGGAAAGAGGCAGCTAACATCTCTGCAGACTCCACATATCCTGGACACAGAATGTTTAGAGTTTTAGTTTAATCTTGATGCAATCATGAGTGATCAGCTGCACCTCTTTTGAAACAAAATAAGCAAATGTGCATGATAGTGGACCCTTGGTATTCACAAAGTGCTAGGTACTACAACGACCCTAGAATAACTTCTTTAATGAGAACAACGACTGTAGTAATAAGAATAATGTTAATGGAGGAAGTTGGGGGTGGTCTAAGAGAGAAATTGAAATGGTTGTTTTTTTTTACTTGAGATACTTGAGACTCCCTCCAAAAACACTTATAACCTTTTAGTTCAAACACCAACTATACCTTAATATGCATTAATATGAACAGTGAAATCCATCTTGGTACTACCAAGTAGAAGCTAACATCTACACAATCTTGAGTTATAGACAGACAAGGCTTTAAAGTTTGTAATGTAGTGAACAGAGCAAACTTAAGAAGGTGGTCAGGAGCCAGACTAAGCTTGTTCAGCCTATAGATAAAACCATATGTGGTGGACAGCTAATACTATGCATCAACCGGACCAAAACATCCCCACTGTGAAATGCGATGGTGGCAGCATCATGCAGTGGAGCTGGTCTGAATTAATGGAAAGACAGAAAAGTCTACAAAAACCCCTTTGAGACTGAAACCAGGCTGGAGATTCACATTCCAACTGAAAAGTAGCATTGCCTACAGTATTGTTTAGGTCAAAGCATAATTATGTAATAAGAATAGCTCATAGCTAAAACTAGATGAGACTTTGTGGCAAGACTTGAAAATAGATGTTCACAGATGACTAATCTCAAGTTGTTTTTATTAACAAAGAATCAAGATAAATCTCTGTGTATATCAGTGCAAAGCTGGAAGAGAGATGACCTAAATGACCTGCAGCTGTGTTCACCGTAAATTATTCATTCAAGGGTGCTGGAAACAAATGCATGCCACACTTTTCAGATTTAAATTAGTAAAAAGGAAAGGAGGTATCAATTCTCTTCAAATTCACAATTATATACTTATATTTGTATATTCCCTCTGGTAAGTAATTCCATGTACAAGACACGTGTAAGTTATTAATAGTTTGTTAGGGTCACAGAGATGAGACTTTTCTTTCATGAATAGCCCTATTTAACCCATTTCTGATA
Organism: Xiphophorus hellerii; assembly: GCF_003331165.1. Lineage (NCBI taxonomy): Eukaryota > Metazoa > Chordata > Actinopteri > Cyprinodontiformes > Poeciliidae > Xiphophorus > Xiphophorus hellerii. The sequence continues at coordinate 4,804,840 of NC_045674.1, forward strand.
AACAAGTACGATTTGTCTTTTCATTCATGTTCTTTTATTTGCTTTTTGTAATGATAAAATATATGCCTTTTGTTGGGAATCTACCACTCAGTGGAAATTGTGTTGAATTTTTTTTTGCTGATCTTGAACTCTTGTAACTAATGACACGGTCATCTGAACTTCTCTTTAAGACCCAACCACATTGTTCAAAGAAATTGTTCAATTAATTACCGTTTTAAAGTTGTGGATTAGATCAAACTTTCAATACTGCTGAGGTTTCAGAAAGCATTCTTCCTTAAAGTTCTTTAAAAAAAACTTCTTTTGTTTGCTGAGATTGGGTTTATTCATGGCCAATCATTGAGCCTCCCATTAGAAATCAAATTACATAACATCACATTTTAGCTGTTCCTTAATTCCCTGAGATCATAAAGTACTGTCGGACTGTTCTGGCTTCAGATATCCTGTGGACCAGTCCAGCTGAGCGCATGCAGACCCACAGCTTGTTTTGCCTCTCCTTCACATTCCACATGAAATGCTACGTCACTTGTTGGGAACATCTTGTTCAGAACAGCAGTGGGAAGGCGGATTCCTGGACCCAGCTAAAATGAATGGCGGAAGGACATGTCTGGACATGAATCTGGGTTACATAACATCTTAATGTAATCCTGTCAGACGTGACTGGACCTTATAATAACAGGGGAGGGACAGGGGGCTCCATGAATCGATGCCAGGCTTCAAACACGTCACTGAAAGAATCACTGCATGTCATCATCATGTGAGACTCCCTGGTCCCGTTATACAACATCATCACATGGGTCAACTGTTCCATAGCTTCCCTGTATTTACTGCTGGTCTTTAGAGCTGACTCATACTTTTTAAGGAACACATAAAGCTGCAAAGTGCATTTCTTTTTTTTTTTCTTTTTTCAGTCATTATAGAAAACAATTTCAGTTATTTAATCAGCTTTTTCAAAACTGTGATAGAAAATATCCTGAACATTAAATAGTTTTTCTTTATGTTTTGCAATAAATGGATAAGTTGTCAGATATGTTTGAGTGACAATATTTAAAAATGAATATTAAAGTAATTCAGATATTGGCTAATGTTGCATGTCAGACAAAAATATGTGACAACTATTTTCTCAAATGTTCATCTAGTTCAATAAAAACTAATTTTTAAATACTTTTTTTTTTTTTATAACAAAAAAACACAAAAAGACTTGCATTAAACTTGGTACTATAGAGAATAAAAGGCCATTGTTCTAAGTGATGTGGTGGAAAACCTCCAGTCAATATCTCAGGAATTTATATACGTCTTTAATATCAATAGTTGAGTTGATCCTTCAAAGTCTTTCAAGAATTACAAAAACAAAGTTTTTAATTTTAAAGTAAAAACTTGTTCAACTAATGTCTCAAGTGTTCATCTAGTTTAAAAAAAACTACTTTGAAAATACTTTATAATTTTTTCATATTTAAAAAAAATTAAATCATTATTATTATTGTTTCAATAATGAATCTGTGTAATTGTGTTATTTGCTTACACAGATTCATCATTGAAACAATAACAGTAATTATTGTAAAGTACTGTATGTATTTTAGAAGTAGAGTTGTCTCAACACACTGTAAAAAATGCAGTTTTTAAAAAAATAAATTCATTTTCCTCTTGTGCTTCCTCTGAAAATGGCTGTGAGTGAGTCTTCCTCCCTCAGTAAGAGCATCAACATCAAAGAGTGTTTCTGTCAGAATGTCCTGACAGCATTCATCATGGGACAGTTACAGATTGGAAAAAAAAGAAATTGTTGATGTTGTAACCAGCCAGACAGATTAAACTGACTAATAGTTACATTTCTATTGCTAAACATATAACTTGCATTAAACTTGGTTCTATAGAGCACAAAAGGCCATATTTCGAAGTGAGCAATATCCCGGGAATTTAAATATATACAGTAGGTCTTTAATATCAATAGTTGAGTGGATCCTTTAAAGTCTTTCAAGGCCATTACAAAAACAAAGTCTTCATGTTGAAACTGCTTCACACCTTAAAGATCTTGGAAGTAGAATTGCAGGTTGGATCACTGAGGTGTGTAAATAAAAAGTTTTACTTTAGAATGGAATGACTGATTAGAACAGAAGTGAATCATTTATTAGGACTTGGGTTGAAAATATTTTCTGAGTAGATTAAAAGTTTCAAAAATAATCTTTGATGAAAACTAAAAATAAAGTAGGAGTCATTCAGATACATGCGTCAATGAGGCTGGGCTTTCATGTATCACCAGCCTGTAATCTATCTCAGTTTTGTGTCTAACGTTAAAAAGATTTATTTTAATCTGCTTGATAATGGATAATGATACAAAGAAACAGCACAGCTGAAAAATGGGACAGCATGTTCAGTCTAGGTTTGGAATCACAATGTGTTTATTTTGTCACCACCTAGCAACCTTTCTTCCTCTGGTTTTAACCATTGCATTTGCTGAATGTCATCAAGTTTTCTCTGACACAAAGTTACCAAAACAGAACTTCTGTTTCCAGATGTGATGTAACTGTGTTTCAGCCACTGTATGGGGCTTAGAAAATCACTGCAGTGGTGTTTTGATTACATTTATCTGGATGACATCTTGATCTTTACTTTTATTTATGATTGCAGGAGACTAAATGCAATGCATGACTCCAAACAGAGGGTGAGACCTTTGGTTCACTTCAGCCTCCAGGGTGTTCCTGTTCTCATGAGTGTATTATATGAATTTGAAATCAAGAACATTTTATTTAGTTTCAAGTCTGTTATTACCGAGTTCTGCCTAGAGGTTTGAAATGGGATCTATCTTTGATGTTCGTGTAGCGGTCTAATTCTTTTACCATTCTGATCTCTTTCTCTTTCAGTCTGACGCGATGTTTAAACTGGGCTCATCACAGAAACATGTACAAAGTGTCAAAATGTTTTTCTTTCTTATCTTATTTCCTTCCAGGAAAAGGATAAAATAAGATAATGAGATCAGACAGTGTTGCATTAAGTCCTCATTAAAAGCCAGATTTCAGGAGTGCATGACTAATGAATTGGCATGACTAACCCTCTGATGCGTAAGTGGCTCCTTTTGGACCCGGTGAGGTCATCATTTTGCAAGATCTTTGTAATGAAAAGTTTTCATCACTTCATATTCCAGATATTCCTCAACAAGCATGTTATTGATATCATGCAGTTCAAATTTTTCATGTGCCTTTTAAACATTTTAAGAAATACCATGTTTTATATTACTACCCCATTCTTCCATAAGTGGGTCCAAAATGACCCGCATTCATTTCTTATGGAATTTAATGGGAATCTTTGTTTCTTACCAGCTGTGACTGTCAGGAAAACATTTTTTTGTGAACCATACACACTGAGTCTTAAGTCTCACCCCTGCATAATAATATTTTACACCAAGAATCTTTATATATAATTATTATCTTTATTTTTACCTCACAAATGTGCATGTGTGTGTGTCGATCATCAGTGCTGTGACAGCGTTATTGTCATAAATCAACCTATTAGCCTTCTTTGAAGTTAGTTAACACTAGTTATCTAACCAAGCTAGCTAACATTACTGCCTGTACTTTATTGTTCATGTGTATCATTTTTATGTGTGTGTGTCGGCGTGTCTCTGTGTGTGTCTGACACCCTGGATGAGAAAACCAAAAGAGAAAATGGGTTGAATGACATGAAAAACTTGTTGATCAATGTGTTCAAGGTTCTTTCTTTTATTATCTCAATAAATAAAATAAAAATTCATAGCTATATAAATATAAAATAAATAAATGAACTGAAAAAGAATAGAGTGCCTTCTTCGGGTCAGGGAGGATGTCCTGCCCCAATTGGAGTGGGAGATCGACAGACAGATTGTCGCAGTGAAGCGGATGCTGTACCAGTCTGTCGAGGTGAAGAGAGAGCTGAGGCAAAAAGTGAAGCTCTTGATTTACCGGTCTAAGTTCCTACCCTCATCTATGATCATGAGCTTTGGGTAATGTCCAAAAGAACGAGGTCACGGATACAAGCGGACAAAATCAGTGTTAGTTTTTTAGGGTGGTGTCTGGGCTGTCCCTTAAAGAGAGAAGCTCAGTCATCTGGAAGGGAATCAGAGTAGAGCTGCTGCTCCTTCATGTCGAAAGGAGCTAGTGGAGGTGGGTCGGACATCTGATTAGGATGCCTCCTGGTCGCCTCTCTGGTGAGATGTTCCGGGCCCGTCCCACCAGGAGGGGGCCCAGATGAAGACCCAGAACAAGCTGGAGGGACTATGTTTCTCAGCTAGCCTAGGAACGCCTTGGGATTCCCCCAGAGGAGCTGGAACAAGTGGCTGGGGAGAGCAAACTGTGGGCCTCCCTTCTCAGGCTGCTACCCCGCAACCTGACCTCAGATAAACAGAAGAAGATGAATGGATGGATGGATGAATGGATGGATGGATGGATGGATGGATGAATGGATTGATAGATGGATGGATGGATGCATAAATAAATGCACATACATGCACACCCCCACATGCATGATACACACAGCACAATAGAATACAGATGGCAATGCTAGCTAGCTTGGTCAGCTAGCTAGTTTCAAGAAACGTGCTCTTTCTATCCCCTCCTCTGCACCTCCCCCTGCCCACACACACACACACCCACGCCCACACACACATAATGGACACTGACGTTGTTCCAACATTGCTGTTGTAAAATTGCTGTTGTTGTCATTTCGTTTTAAAAATGTTCTACAAATTGTCACAAATGTTCACAATTTCTTCTGAAAATGCTTAAAAATGTGAAAAATTAAACTATTTCAAACATGAATTAATACTTGTGTGAAATAAAACACAGCAGAAAGTATCATACCAAACATTATTTTGAATCAAAATGACAAAAGTAGCATAAAAACACATTGATTTAAACACGGGTCCAAAAAGACCCATTCATGGAAGACTGTATAGTCAATAAGTCATGCATCAGAGGGATAATTATACAACAGACATTTCCACCTGTACTGCTCCTCTTGGCCACATCACTTTATTTAGATATTTGGGTATTTATAGTGGTAGCATGCGCTGTCTATCAGCAGTCCTGATAGATATTTGCAGTTATCTTGCCAACCCAATATAATAACAGGACACTGAGTTTGACACCTGTGAGTTTATTCACACATAGAAAATTCACGCAATTGTTAATTGCACTGATTTCTGTCTTTCTGTTAAGTCAGTCTCTGTTGCCCATTCATTAACACATTGTAGACAGTTAACACTTATGAATTATTATTAATTTTCAACTAATTATTTGTGACAGCAAGTATCAATTTACTAAATTATTATGTTGCTTGCAAGTTAGTGGACCAAAACTGGAATTCCTTTTTTTTCTTATTTTGACATTGTTTGCAGTCATAGATGTGATTTGAGAGTCTTCATCTGATACTATCTGTTTGGGAGAAACAATGTTTGAAAACATTTTCAATCTATTTTGATTAAAAGACTTTATCTGCATGAGAAACCTTAAAAAAAAAGCACAACAACATAGTTTTAGATTCCAGTCTTTGAAAAGTAGGACAAGGTTTCAGACCCATCTTATTTTCATCTGTCTGAACACCCTTAGATTTTCCTAGTTAGTGTGTTTTCCTCTCAACACACTGACTCCAGAGAAAAACACACTCTGGACTTGCTCCCCCCTGCCCCCACCCGGCCCCTTTCCTCCTCGCAGAGCTGCGTGTGTGGCATGTGTTTTGGATTCCAGCCTAGGACTATTCAGAGTGGAAGAACAAGGCCCCCCAGTGTGCTCTGTTTTCGACATTCCTTGGACCTGACATCAGCCCGGCTGCAGGAAGGTGGTAAAATGGCTGTGTGCGGGAAGGGGCCCCTCTTGACCTGAGCAGTCTGGTTGGCGGACTCCATCAGGGCGTGAGTTTACCCCACCCTTTAAAGCTGAAGCCTCCCAAAACAATGCAATCAAAGGGATGGTTTACATACCACGTGGTGTTTGGTGGTATAAATTAGATGGCAGTGGCCAGTGTTTGTTAAGATGGATCACCCCCCTTTCATCACTACCACCTCCAGTAGATGGGCTGTATGGAAATTAAGGTCACATGCTGAATGTAAATATTATGGTTTGCAAAACTGCAGCCTGAAGCCCAATGAACTCTAACGACTTTTAGTTTCTAACCTTTGGAGCTCTTGTTCAACAGTGACATCATAATCTGTTGTTATCTTAGTAAATTGTTTGCTAGTAATATGTGGATTACATCAGGTTGCACAAAACTCTTTTTCTGTACCTCTGTTTGCTTTCCTGTTATCCCGAAGGATTAGCTGCTACCTGTGGATATGTCAAAATCTCATTGGCTTCGCTCATGTTGACTCTTCATTTGAAGCAATCAAGCACAGTGTGTTGTTCTTTTGTTGAATGTTTACTTAATGTGTTCAAATGGAAGGATGTTTCTGGCTCAACACAATGTACAGCATGAAAGTGATCCAAGGACCCTAATAACAATTCTATCTCATTAACTTATAAGACTGACAATCAAACCCAGTAAGTATTCAGATAAGTGATGACACTGCCATATATTCTAACTTTATATCAGACAGAGTCTATGGCGTCTTCAGTTTTGGACTCAGTTCTGTCTTAAATGTTTTCCACATGCACTCATTCAGGGAGCTTATTCAAGCTCATGGCCAGTTTCCACCAAGCGATTGGGTTTCCCGTCAGCAGAAGGCCCATGTGTTTGTGTTTGTCTGGGTGGGAGGGCGAGAGGGTGCCTGAAAAGAAAGAAGGCGGGGGAAGCGTGGGAGGAGGAGACATCAAAGACAGGGGAAATCGGATCCCCTCTTTTCACCAAGCATGTGGGGCTCGGAGACAAAGGAAATGCAATCCGCCATGTGGCCATGAACGGCACGGATGCCTCAGCCATCTGGCTCCATTCAGCTTTTCACTCATTCAACTTTATTAGGCCCCACTGCCACATCATGCATTTGGCACAAGCTGAAGTCATTCCTTATTTTATTTTATTTCCTGAAATGTATTCTATGTTTTAGAATAAACATACTTCCTCTGCAATACTTGCATGGAAAATGTATACAATTCAAGAAACTCCAATAACGACACATAATCGTAAAATAAGTTACATCCACCCTACACAAAATCTAAATGCATAAAAGTTTAGATAAATAACTCATTGTACATTATATTGAACAAAAACATTGAAAAGGGGAATGAATTTAGCAAAGTTGTCCTCATCAATGTTTGTCCTTAATACTGATCTGAGTTGATATGGTACATTTGTTTATTCCAGTTTCAGTCCAAAATACTAGTTTAAAGGAATGTTTTGCTTTCTGTTCCCTTCATGGACAGTTGGGGTTATGTGAGGAAAGCGCAAGGAGCAAATCACATGACCAAGACAAACAGGAAGTTGCAGTTGCAAATATAGTCTGACTTTAATTGTGAACATCATTATAAAGAGCAAAAAAATAAAATAAAATACTTAGATTGCAAGCAAAATCCCAAATTTAGTAAATTAGCAAAATGAATTTTCAAAAATGTGTTGGAAAAAGACATGAATGTACAGCTTACTGGCTGTGGGTGCAGAGAACATAAAATCTCAGACAGGACAAAGCAACAGGTATTGGGACTTGGTTTTCACTGGAAATAGCAGATTTAATCGAGTCCCAATTAAATCTGTTGTTGCTGTAACTAAATTGTACTTGTTGACATTTATCTCTCACTGATGGTCTGCTAAGGATTCATAAGGAGTTAAAAATGGTAACAGAGCTTTTGGAGGTCTGTATCAGCTGCCATTCATGCAAACAGAGATTTTGTACTGTTGCATCGTGATGATAATATTATCATCACTGGAGCCTCTAAGCATAGTCTAGCCATACCAGAACCATAGCAATATATCAAAGGATCAACAGTCTGTTTATTTCTATTTCAGGTTGGAGAGACCATCTTATATTACTGTGACTAAAACTGATGCAGCAGTTGTTTTGCTGCTCCAACATTAGCAGGCCTAGTACTACTCATTGCTCTGAAGCTGTTATTAATGCAAACAGAACTGCTCACATTAGAGATGTAAACTTTCACATCCATTTTCTGAACAAAAAGCTAATTTAGGGTGTTAAGAAATATCATGTGGAGCAATGGGAGAGGTTTAATTATGTCCCAGAGTCCTTTAACTCAGAATGCACAGCTTTTTAGTCTGCAGGATATGATTTTTGCTGTTATATAAATTATAAGTTAATTTCAGATTTAATAGGTGCTCCAAAAAGAACACTGCTGCAGAAGAGGAGATGGAGACAAAAAAAAAACCTTTTGAATGTGGTAAAAACTAGAGTAAGTTTGCTTCTCTAAAAAAAAGAAAAACCCCTCTTTCATTTTCTTTTCTAACTTTAAACAAATGACAGGGTGTGGAACGGATTCAGTGAGGATTTTCGGGGCAGTAATCATCAGATAACAGATGAAAAACACGGGGATGTTTTAGAACACAGACATTCTGAGGGAGACATTTTTTGAATTCCTTTAAGTCTGGCATCGCCCAGAAGATAACAGACTTCCGCATCAACATGTCGACTTATCAGAGAACATCTACTTTTTAGGAGGGAATCTGCATTCATTCTATCACTGGTGACAGAATGATACTATCACATCATTATTGTTCTGAGAACTAGTCATCTGTACTCTCTGAAGATCTTCCCAATTAATTTACGATGTAGTCATGTAGTCATGTAGTGATGTAGTCAATGTTACGATATATGTTGTTGTTCATCAACGGAAACATCGGATTGAGCAACAATAACAGTCGACACCTGTAGGAGACAATACTATGATAATTACTGGGCGTCAAACCAATAAAACACAGCAAAAACATACATATTAACTGGGGGGAAAAAGAGGAGAAGAAATTATGCTGAGCAGTTCTGAGAATCTCTCCAAACTCTTCAGACCTGTGCAGAAATGAATGAATGTAAAAAAATATAGAAAAAATTATCTAGAGGAACACAACAAACTGAAAGAAATTAACACAGCAAACTGTATTATGCTAATACAGCTTAGTACAGCTGTATTAACCAATACATATAGCCAATATGTATTCTACATTGTAGAACACATATTGTCCTACAATATATTGTTCTACAATATAGTCAATATGTATCCAGGCATATTTATGCTGTTACAACAGGCAACAAACAAGTCACTAACATTTTTGACAACTACTTTGTGGATTATCGTCATGAGAACATGACAATACTAAGACAGGTCTGTTCATGCACATCATGAACAGGGCTGTTTTGTTTTTTGTTTCATCCCAGTCCGCCCCTGGTATCCGTCCTACCTAGTGTATTATTTTTAATGTTTTTAAACATTACATTTTTGCCTTTGTAGCCTACCATCATTCTGCCAGGAGCTATAGATGCAAATTAGTCTGTGTGACTAAATTTGGCACATTTACATAATGAACTTAAACATAAATGTTGTGATGAACTAAAAGTTAACAATGAATGGTTTATAGAAACCCAAGCCCAACTTTAAGCTAACAGAAATTTTATTGAAAAAAAAGAACAGAAGCTAGGTCAATAAAAAAATAATATTTTTAAATTTCATGCATCCACTGATTTGTTTTTATACATGTTCGCTTTGAGAGTTACAGGGGGATTGGTACTTATCTACAGAGGTTAATATATCCACATCCAATACATTCAAAATCAAGATATAACACCATAAACTATTGCCTGCTTATATCAACTTTTATCAAGGAATGAAAGCTGAGTATTGTTAGCACTAGCCCTTTAGCATATAAGGAGAAGAGTATCAATAAAGTCTGATGATGCTGGCTTTTAGTCTTTCTTTCTAACCCCAGAAGCTGGCTCACTATCATGAATCACCATGTTTTTAAAACAACCCATTTAAAGAAGAAACCCAGGATTTAGTGTATCATTGTTGTAAATTGTCCATTTTGAAATAAGAGATGAAATATAGAAATTGGATCAATTCATTCTGACATGCTGCTGTAGTCTTTTGATTGCATGTCCTTTTCATACAAAGCTCCAAAACGCAAAAATTTTGCTAATGTGACCTGCAGTCAAATTAAACGCCAGCAACCAGCTTACAAATCAACTTAACCTGGAAACTGCAGATTGAGAAAAACCTTAACCTGAGACTTTCATTTTGCTCCGGACCATCTTCTCAAGAGTAGAGGACACATCCACAAAAACTGGCTGTACAGATAAGCATCATTTCACGTTCTCACAACACTGGGAGGATCAAAATGTCTTCTTATATCCAAATATCACACATGAGTAAGTCTTTGTTTGGAAAACAGATGTGCTGTTGATGAAGGCAGTTTATAGTGGATAGAGGCATTCTCAGAAGGCGTCTCGGTAAAAGGTGAAAAGATGGTTACATCTTTGTTTGGCATAAAACATCATAACCACTGGAGAGGGGGCTTCATGCAATGGAGTTATGTTATGTGATCTGTGAGAAATGGAATTCCTAAATTTGATAAAATTCTGAAAAATGTAAAAAAAATACATTTTAATGGTCAGTTATGGAATGGCAGTCAGAAAAGCAGTGGAGCATATGTTGATTAGAAGCTCACTTTCATTCATGTTTGGACATTTGAAACTCAACAAGTAAAAAAAAAATGCAAATAAACAGACATGACATTTTGAATGAAAGGAGGAAGCATGCACGACTCTGATAAAACCTCTCTCTATCACCTTATATGTATAAAACTGATCTGTAACACAAGGTTTCTGCAACTTTTATGGAAATCTTTTTACAGTGCTGTTAAAAAGAATAAGTCTATTAAAACATATATTTTGTTTTTCCTTTTTTATTATTATTATGAATCAAATTGGAACATCAGACAAAGAAAAATTGAATGAATCCAAAAAGATACACCATTTATTAAATGAAAAACATTACAAAACAATCTGGTTCCAAGTGAAAACATATATTTTAAATCGGGAAATAACGGTAATTAGCCTTTCTTTATGGCAGAATTTCACTGGCCACCTATTGAAAGAAAAAAAATGCAGCCTTCATGACAGCATGACATAAGCTAAATGCTAAAAAAAAAAAACCCACAAAAAACACATCATGCTCTTATGAAAAGAAATTCTTCAGTAGATGAGAAACAAAGTCACTGGTATCTGTTAGGTAAAGGTTGCAAAGCCATTTCTGAGGTATGTCTTATATTAAAAAATATCTTACTCTCCAAGAATTTTGAGCAAATGTTCTATGGACAGATACAACAAAAGTGGAACCTTTTGGAAAGTGTGATTTGTGTTACATGATCTGGCCCAAAACTAAGTGCATTGAAAATAAATAAATAAATAAATAAATAAATAAATAAATAAATCACAATGGCAGTACTGTGATGGTCTGGAGATGCTTATCATCATTTAAAACCTGCACTTCAGATTTGCTCTGGTTGTCTTCTGGTGCTTTCTAGAAGCAACTCAAGACTTTTTACTCACACTTTAACAGTGTTTAGACTTTGGTTTTTTATGATTGTTTTGTGTTTTTTGCATCGTATTTTATTGGGTTACTTTCTGTCAAACACTTTGTTACCATTACTTTGAAAGTTCCTATTTAAATAATCTAATTTGCTGACTACAAAAGAACATATATAATGGGGAAAATATGCTTAGAGTACAAACATTTTATTGTTGTCTTTGGATTTTCTTCTCTTTCCTGATGCTATGGTGTGGGTATTTTATTGTAAATAATTCTATTTCATTTGACAATATATTTGGGACTAAATCTGCATGTGAAATCAAATTTAAGTTTCATAAATAAAAAAATGGGTGGATCAAAATGATTCACAGGTTTCTGGAAATGTAACAAAGAAAAAGAACTAGCCGTTGTCCCAACTTGTTCTTTCTCCAATTTCCCACATTGCCATTCCAGACAACACACACCCCTGAGTGAGTAATGTCAAAATATTTTCCAAATTTCTGAATATCTTGAGTCTTCGGTCGTCTGCAGCCTTGGAGCAATCTTTATTTGTTTGGTCAAAACACTGCAAGGGCACAACACTGATAAATAAATCCTGTTTCATTCTGGTCCCTAATCTCCAAATATTATGTAGTGAACCTAAATACAGACATGCATGTGTCAAGGGAAGATTACACTGTGGCTGAAAAACCGGATTTAAAAATTTCCACAAAGCAGACACTAAGCTAAAAGAAGGACATGAAACTAGTTAGACCACACAAAAGAAAAGACTAAACTTAGACCTAAGAATGGTTCAAAAGTGGAACCATTGGTGTGGAAAATGTTTGAAAAAAGGATTAAACTCATACACAGGCTTACATTTTTTTCTCCAACCAGTCTTACATAATTTTCTAATATCTATCCTATTAATCGGTCTCCCATCCATTAGATGGGTGTTTGCTCTGGTTTTCAATACAAAAGGGAAACGGTTACTTCTGCTTTACAGGAATTTGGCAATAAATGTTTGGTAAAGCTTATACGTCATTAGAAAGTGATACTATCATGCAGAAGTTTCAAATCTCCCCCCAAAACTATTAATGATTACATAAACGATAGGAGACACAAACAATTCAGGATTCCCACCCAAGTTTTTGGAAACTCCCGCCTTCTGGATTTTAGTCATGGAACTGCTTCAACAAACCTTTTTCAAAGGGCGATTTGTCTTATCAGTTTCTGCAACAGGCATTAGTTTAAACCAGGTGAGATGAAGAACTGTAAAACATTTCAAATGCAATCCTTTTCATTTGCTAAAAGCAAAAATGGTGATCAATGCATATCTTATTTTTGGGAGAAAAGTTATATAGCAAACAGTTATGAGATTCTGCAGCTCATACATTGAAAGAAGTTCTTACGGTGTTGATGTGCAATAATAGCACATTATGTACAATTAGGACATAGTGTGTTGTTTCACGCTTGAGAAAAGCGAACATCTTTTCATCATGGCCACTGCACCTACAAAATGAAAGGAAAAATAGTGGGAGTGGTTAAGTACATACCTGGGTGTGACTATGAAAATGTCGGTTTACAGCTGTTTAAATCTGAAAGAACAGCATCATGGTCAGCACATTAAAGATGTACAACTGTGCACAAAATGAACAACCACATGTTGTAAGGATGCAATATTAATGGAGTAACAGATTTGCTATGTGACCTGTTGGTCGCAGCGGCTTTCAGGTGGCATAGGGTAAAGATTTAATCAGATTACGCAAACAATACTCCTTTATTTCAGTCAGAAGAGCAGGTTTGACCAAAAGAAGTAACTTTAACACCAAGACAAAGCAATTTATTTTTAATATTCTAATTATTCTTTTTTATCTTTTGTTTCCCATATTTAGAATGTACAATGGGAGTCTCAGTCAAAAGGTTTCTCAGCTATACTTAGAGTGGAATCCCATCTCTGTTTGTCCTGAATGTTTTACATACTGATCTGTTCTTTTCAGATTGCACCTCAGAGACCTACCTTAGTCATTCTTTTCTCCACTTTACCTGTTCTACCTGTTGCTTTCTGACCTTTGAACAAAGATCATTATTGTCAGGGTTTCATATTGTTCTGTGTTTTATAGTAAGCTCCAGACTGAAATGACTGTGTGAATACAGTGACAGTAAGGACTAATTAGGCTGTACCATGAATGAATGCTTAGTGTCGTAAAGGAAATGGAAATGTTGGACTTTTATTGTCTGACATCTACAGTCATTTGGAAAAGGCTATTGCTCAGGCAGGACTTATATGGACATTCCGCCTCTATAAACTAGTTACTTTGGTTATCTACTATCAAGGCCACACAAATGTTAACACGTGATAAGACATTAAGGTCCATAAAATACTTTGTGAAATGGGTTATATGGCTTTAGGTGTAACCAGGGAGGGTTAGGAATAATCTTGGATCATTAGTCATGGCAACCGTCATAAATATTATGTATAGTCAGATTGATGCAAAGATTCGCCCAACCCATTAACATACCCAAATTCCCTTTTGACTATTCATGCAGACCAAACGAAGGAGTGTTACCAATTACGAAACCCAATTTGGAGTTGAGTTAGTTGAATCATAAAGCAGCATTCTTGTGGTTTTGGCCACCAAAACACAGACTCAACACAGACATGGCAAAATGAATCACCAGCAGCTTCAGCTCCCCTTTCAGCCCTGAAGTGTTAGAAAGGAAACTATGACCCATGAATGACCAGCTCCTCATGAGCTCCAAATCCTAGATCCTAGATTTGAGTGAACTTGCTTGTTGGTCTGGGATTACTGTGATTCCTTAGCAGATCACAGCATCATAGAGGGCAATGCTAACTAGATTAAGTGATTTAATATTATTCAAAACATTGAACAATTCACAAGAAAAAATTAAATACCGGTAAATGATTTTTTGTCATTATGACCTCTTTCTAAATCCATCACACATAATTGTTCATTTACCGATTGTTAAATTTCTGGGTGTTGGATGTTCTATAAATTAACAAAATGAAGGAGTAACATTTTATTATTTTAGAGGGCTTTACGGATTTATTTAAAAAAATACTTACAAAATGAACTACTGTTGATTTTCTAACATGAAAAGGTATTGGCTAACTAAGTTGAATAATACAAAATGAGACAGATGTCGCTGTCAGATTTTACATTTCTTTATTGAATCATGTCATCCTTTTGCCCTGTCAGGTGTTGCTCTATCGCTATCTATTTTACTTGAACTTGATGAATACGTATTCAAGATCAAAGTCTAACCTTTCCCACTTTTCAACTTTTATCTAATTACGTTACAGCCTTGCATGCAGAACTTTGAACAGACATCATCTTGCACATGGTTTGAACAGTGCATTTATATTAATGACTAAGCAGACATACTTCCTCCTAAGTATGATTGTGCTGCAATGCATTATTTTCATTGTGATTTCAACATGGTCGCACACTTACAACCAAGCTTTATCCTGCCTTTTATTTAGTCTAGCACATTGCTCTCTTCCTCTTGCGTTTTTAATGTATCTTTAATTCTGCTCCATTCATTCATAAGGAACCTTCTCAAGTAAAATGGGCACCCTATCAATCTTGCATAGAAAGACCCAAATCCTGACTAAAACAGAAAAAAATATTTGAAGACTCAGAGGAATAGAAATACGTGCAGGGCATGCAGTGTGTGTGATTCATGCACAAACAGCTTTTCTAGGCTGAAGCACGATGTGCACGTATCACACACTCTAGAAGGGAGGAAGGAACAGCCTGTCTCCAGTTCACTCATGTGATCAAAACTCCACCTAGTGGTCGTTGTGTACGAGACTTAATGACAGAAAGCGTTTAAAAAAAAATATGTGATGCACTTCCCTTTTCAGAGACAAATGCAAATGTTTCGGTTTCTAAGTGGCGTAATGACAAGTGATGAATGGCATCATGGAAAATTACCTGAAAAAGAAAAAAAAATAAATAAATAAGAAAAACTGTGATCGGGAAACCAAAGGGGAGAGCCCCGTGTTTCTGTGAGAACCACGTCTCGTCACGCTGGTATTAAATTTCCACAGATTATTTTGAGAAATAATGATCAAAGGTAACCTTTCTGGGAATGTAGTAGTTATACATATCATCCAAATGTAATTTTACTTTTTTAGTAGAAAGCAAGCTAATAAGTGAACAGCTGGAGTTATGTACCTTGAGACTCTGTGATCTGGCTTGAGAAAGGCATTGCTCTATTTGTTCCTGTGTTTTATGCTAACTGTAGTAGCATCAAACATGTAGTAGTATTGTACAATGGACCCCTCCTAATACTCTCAGATTTTTTCTTGGATGTAACTCCATCTTATTTGCAGATAATCGGCCTATTCACAGATTTTTCGAAAGAAAATGCAGTTTGAAAGGTTGATAAACTAAAGCGCTGCGTTACTTCACTCAATGTTTGCAAAGCAACCAATCCAGGAGTGCCATTCATTTACCTTGCTGCAGATTGGCTGTACCCCGAAACGTGGATCCCTGTAAATACTTTGTGTACAAGCTGTTTAGAACATTGCTTTCAAAATCATGGTTCTGACCAAACTGTGGACTGTCAAATATGAAAAGTAGGGTCCAGACGTTTTAAAATATATTAATAGAACAGAATGTCCACAAATTACAAAGGAGAACTTATTAACCTGATTCATAAATAATTGAAATTTGCATGGCTTGTGGAGGTAGTGTATTACTCCGTAACACATTTCTTTTTAATACTTTTGTTATTATTTTCCAAAATCTATTATAAAGTGGTATGGTCACAAGGCTTTGCTACTTACTCATTTTTGGGGTAGAGGTCATAAAGTGAAGAATTTCTTTCTTAGTAAAACATTGTAATCAGGTCTCTATGAGGACCAGTATTGGTGTTATCTTGTTTAAATGTTTCCCACACTGAGTCACAAATACTCACATTGTCCACAGTCTGTTCTTGATGACTCGGCCACCAGTGTGACATCAGTAAATTATAAGTATCCTGTTTCAGGGTGACACAGGAAAACCAGTTCTTGCTCAGTTACTCCAGGTGCATAATATTGTTGAAGTACTTGTTGAAGCTCAAATTGAGTAAAAAAAAACTATTTAGTTTTTCCAAAATAATGCAGTTCAAATTCTGTGTCGACACACCCCAGTCAGTCGTGGCAGATGACCAGTCTCACCGAGGATGTTAAAGGTAGATGTTCCTTTCCACTATTACTCAACATGAAAGGATTGCAGTGAAGTGAATGACTCAGTGCGATTGCCTATTCTTTCACAGAAACCTAACATAACTGAACTCACTGTGCTTTATAACAACTAGGATCCAACTGGAATAGAAGTCATTTATTGAGAATCCAAGGATTGAATTGATTTAAATATATACTCCTGTGTAGAAACTAACTGTCTTGCAAAGTATATTGAAATAACAGTTGCGTTAGTTAGTGTTACGTAAATTAAAAGACTTGAATTTAAACTAAATTTGACTCATAATCAATGTTGTAGATACCCAGAGGTTATTTTCTCATTCCATATTTTCTGTTTAGATCAAGCTGAGTAAGTTTAGGTAAAGTACCTTGGGGCTTTTGTCTTTCGCTCCCAGTCTTCCTCCTCCTTCATGATTTGCCAAATGATTGCCTGGAAGTACTTTTCTCACACACACCCAAACATATTTTTTGGAAGTAAAATCCCACAGTGTCCTAAAATCTAAGTTCAATTTATGTGACATGCAGTCACCCATAAAAACCATGCAACCGTGCATTTTTAAATCTAAATGGTCCTGTTCCGTGTCTAACTGTCTAAAAATGAGGAAATTACTTACAGGTCCAATAGAAATGCTGCCACTTTACATTGTAGGTGTTTGTGGATTTACACCAAGTAAAGTTCAAAAGATTCCCAGGGCTATTTGATTTAAAGACTGGCCATAAAATCTTCTGATGGAAATTGTGAAAGTTTTCCTAGGTGTAAACAGTTTTCTTCTTTATTGGGTCATGCTAATAAAGCTTTGTGGGAAGTAGGTGCAGATGATGATACTTGATATTTGGTTTTGCTGTATTCAGTTGGAAATATTTCATTCACTGCTGTCAAGATCATGTTTTATGATACAGCAATGAATCTTACTGTAGGTTTATACCGACTTGGTTTGTTCAGGTCACATAGTTTGCTTCCCATGGAAAGAAATGTGTCTGCTTTAGATTCCCCAGGTATAAAATAAAAAAAAAAAAAAGATTTTGTTTTTACCACTGAGATGTGGAAAAAACAATCTCCAGTGTTTTTGTTATGCAGGGATTTTCAGAAACAATCACTGCTGTTTAATATTTTTGAGAGACTTGATTTTTTCAAATATCCTTCATATCCTTTTAATGGGTCTGCAGAACAAAGCTGAGGCAAGTTATCAGCACAAGATAAAGCGAGAATGTAAGTTCATTTCATCAGAGTCAATTTAAAGCCCACTACTGTGTGTGTTTTCAGATATCTTACTAGTTTCATTAAACAAAATACAAATTGGCGTCAAAATAGCCAAAAGTCTACATGTTTCTCACGCTGGCTCTTAAAACAGATGATCACAAAATGTTGGAAACAATCTACGGAATTTCAAGAATTTAAACAATGGTTGGAACGTCATCAACTCACATTTTTGAAACGTGTAGAAAGAACACAAACAATGAGCACAGTATCAATGGGATGACGAACATTGTCATCTTTAGAACAAGGTTAAAGCTTAGTCATGGTTGTAAGCAGTTAACCACTGTCACTTTGGCAACACTTATTATGGAATATAAATATGCCCATAAAAATTATTTTTAAATATTCTAGCAATGGTTATTCAGTTATTTGCCTGCATTGTTCTGCAGTGCAAAAGCTACAATGTAGACTTTCAATCAGGTGTTGTGATTGTGCAGGTGGGGAAGCTACTGTGGTGAATTTCTAAGACATGCTCAAATATCTTCATGGTTTTTCACTTAACGCTCCAGATTGATCCAAAAAGAATGACTGTGAATATATTTCAGATGGATCGTCCTGTAAATGGCCACCAACCTGTCTACAGGAGATTCTTCTTTCTCATGAAACATTCCTCAGCCTTTTAGCTGGTTCTATAAGGAATCATCGTCTTATTCTACCAAGTAGAGAGGTGAGAAGAGAGGTTTGTTCATAGAAAATACAATTAAATAAACACGCATAATATACCCATGTGAACAAAAAAGGAAAATTTCCCTGCAAAGTTTGGAAATGCCACATGATGTAAACAGTGAGAAGATGAAAAGTGTCTATGTTTACTTTCCAAATGTTCCCATGAAACAGGGGAACTCCATGTAAACCTTTAGTGGGAAGAAATTAGACTCATACCAAACAAACATCTATTGCAATTAATGTTGGCGCCATATTTTGGGAAGAATATTGTTCATACCACCTACTTGTTTCAGTGTAGTGAAAGAAAAACATTAAATGATACAAACGAAACATGATAGGTAGGGTACTGATAACTTATAACCTGGATAACTGCTGACAGGATTGCTGAAGAACCAGAATGAAACCAGAAGCGTAAACTGAAGGCAAGACAGTGGAAAACCCCTTCTAGAATTTGAGTATTAAATAATGAAAGCCAAAACATAAAGGTAATTAATAAAAACAAAGAAAAAGAAAATCAACCAAAAATGATCTGAGGAATTGTTAACACTTAGATGCATAGTAGTTCATAGTTGTTTTTTTATGCAGTGGTATATTTATGTAGCTTAAACCAGATGTAGTTGAGCCCAAAAATATTCATACCACCGGGAGATTCAGATTTAAAATTTGATTCATTCTAAGACATGAGACAAGCATCTCAAAATACAATAAAACAAATAGTAGTAGTATTATATTATTGAAGGTTATCAATTATGAACATTTATATAAAGAAAAAATATACATGCTTCCAATTATTTTAACTATCTTCACTCCCAGGTGTTTGGGCTTTGGTTTTTATTTGAGATTGTTTTGTGATCACTTTGAGGTTGTTTATATTGATTTAAAGATCTTTCCAAATTCAATTCATGGGGGATTTTTTTTTATTTACTGCTTTCTTCAAATTACAAATTATACATAGACTGAAGCTCCTTTACCTTTTAACAGTGATGATGCCAAAGCATTCTAAACTTTCAAAGGGTGTCTCCAGTTTGAGTAAACTGGAGACATGCAAGTGGATTTATTTTAGGGTAACACCTTCAGCACACTTCCTCTGTGTGACATCACGGAAAATAAAAAAAATCAGTCAAGATAACAGGAAGAGACCTGCAGACTTCTAAAAGTCTGGTTCATCAGTTTCCAGATGGCTGAAGATGGCCTGAGCATCTGAAAGTATAAGCAGTCCAGCCCATCAGGTCTTCATCTCCCAGCGGTGAATCTGTTTTGCTTCAAGATGTGTAAATCCACTCCAGAACAAAAGTCAAATAACTTGTGAAGTTCCTGACTGAAGCTGGTAAGAGAGTTTGATTATCTATAGTGAAATGAGTCAGTTATTGGCATAGGCTGAAGCCATTAATTTGAAAGCAACATAAAATGCATAATGCATTTTGTGCATCACAAAATTTGTGTGATGCGCATTTCTCAGGAGAAAAAAAAACTAATTTCTGGAGTCATGTCTTGTGATTCTGATGAAGCAAGCATTGGAGAGTTTGGGCATCTTTACATTTGGAGGAAAAAGAGAAAAACACTTAGCCGAAAAACACTTAACACTTAGATTGATGCAATCCCTGTGAGGGACGAGGGATTGCATCAAAATTGTAACTCACCTAAAATGAGGAAAACGTGTTGTGTAACTTTTAGTATATAAATAAACTGTATAAAGAAATTCAATTAATTTATATCTGCATTTATTTTTCTTTCAACTCTCCATCTTTTCTTAAAGCTCAAAAAGATGGAGATTAGTCCTGTGATTGGCTGGCAATCTGTCCAAGCTGCATCCCTTCTCTCATCTGGACCAGACTCATTTCTGTCACCTAGTGGTGATAAAGAAGAGAAAAGGCAACTTTGACAAGCAGAATAAAATTAAATAAACAACTATAAAATGCATAACTGCATCAAGAACTTGAACATTTCCAAAGTACAGTTTGGAAGTGCCATATGATGAAACCAATGAGAAGAAGAAGTGAAATTAAAAGGGTTTGTTTCAAAGCGCTTTCTAAAAGTTATTCAAGCAAAACAGGGGAATTAGATACATGCCAGTCATTTCTCTGCAGAATTCCTCAACCTTTACAGTAATTAGTGGGTGTACTGTCAGGTGGTCTGGCATTTTTATTAAATCACCTATTTCTTTTATTTTGAACAAAGAAATATATGTTAAAAAATGTGTGGAAAATGCATTTTGAAATTTGATTATCATGTAACTTTAAAACACTATAATACTGGAGTAACAGTATTGCTTCATCATTGTTTCATATACATATGTACATACATAGACAGACACACACACACGCACTCCCAGCTCCCCACACACACACATATATATATAGATTTAGACACATTTATTGTCACATTGAGCCAAAACAAGTGCCTGCATTTATACCTCTTTGCATGAAAGTTTTCGGGTTTGAATCCAGACATGGTTGAATGAAATTAATCATATAAATTATTTCAAAGCATTTCAAACCAACTGTGTGTTACATTAGTTTTCTCTTGTTGTGGAATTACTTATTATTAATATATTATACAAAGACTGTGTGACAACACAGTCTTTGTATAATATATTTAAATGGCAACCCATTTAAATATATTAGGCAGGGTAAACATTTTTGAATTAACATCATGTATACTATTTTTAAGCACATTCATATTTTTTTAGATTACATTTCATAAAATCATAGCTAATTTCTTAGCTTTCACTTATTAAGTGATAGTAAAATAAGTCAAATTCAAGGCAATTAAATACTGCTTTGTGTCCTGCAATCATTCTTCTTCTTTGCCCCATAACAAAACTATTTTAATTTTTTCAATCTTGAAAAAAAATATTGAGTTAGCCCATCTTCATGCAGGCATGGTAAAATAAATATATCTGTAGGCCTGTTAACCTTTTATTCTTTTTAATCAGGTGAAGGTAAATTGATTAATTCATTCAAAACTTACATCTTCAACCTGCTGTTGTATAGATGTAGTAGTAGTAATAAAATATTAAACATGAGTTGCTATATAAGGTAAAAAAGGTAAAGCTAATTTTATTCATATAGCACATTTTCAGCAACAAGGCAATACAAAGTGCAAAGAGGTATATTAAGAAAAAAAACAATAAAATAAATATGTCAGCTGCTTCATGTTCAGTGAACCAAAAAAATTGTTATTTAAAAAAATAACCAATTTGTAAAGAAATTGCTTTTTCAGATCTTTTAAAAATTGAAAATTCATCAGAATACAACTCCCATCTTCTAAGAGGATGTCACAGTTTACAAGGAATTCATATTTAAAAATTAAAGGCTGTATTTAAGAAAAATATGACTGCAGTTTATAATAATAATAAAAAAACAACCTATACATATGTATATGTTTTGTACCATCGTTATTCAAGTCTCTATCACTAATTATCAAGCTCTGCTATTCCGCGGTCATAAGGTTTTCCAAGGATGTCAGTATTTTTAGAGGCTAGTATAGTTGCATTTCTTTTCCAGTGTACCGCTCCAGTCAAACCACCAGATGTCACTTTTTCCCCTCTTCTTGGACAACTTTAAATGCAGTTTGAAAGGCTGATGAATAGGTCCCACTTGTTTCTGTCTCTCCCTTCTCTGCCACACAGCCAAAATAATAAAATGCTGACTTTTCAAAGTGCTGCTAGTGAGCTCGTCTCAGCATAGCAACCATAAAGCCTGACCCATGAGAGAGTGAAACAAGAAAGGGAGGGGGGAGGAAAAACAGAGAGGGAACCTGCTTTAACTTCAGCTTCTGTCCTGCTGAGGGGCTTCAGCCCTGTGCTTCTGTGAAGGTAGGTGAGGCTGCTTCCCTCTGTCTCTGCTGCTTTTTCTTTATTATATGGGGCCCATAGAGTCATTCATTTCTATTTCAGTTTGAATGACTCCGGTTGATTCAGTTAGAATGGAGTAAAAATGAAGGAATTGTTGAATATGTTGTTCAGAAGTTTTTCAGGGTTTCTGTTTTGCTGTTAAATGTAAAATTAAAGCTAAAAACTGTTCAGTTTGTGTGCAGAGGATTTTCCTGCGGTGAAACCTGGGATAGTGGGTTACTGTTGAGGCAGCCTGCATTGTACGTGGAGAAGTTAAATCATCCAATCGTTTCCCAACACTGTGTTTTTAATTCGTCCTAGAGGATTTGGAGATTTGTCTCTGAAAGCCTCAG
Organism: Xiphophorus hellerii; assembly: GCF_003331165.1. Lineage (NCBI taxonomy): Eukaryota > Metazoa > Chordata > Actinopteri > Cyprinodontiformes > Poeciliidae > Xiphophorus > Xiphophorus hellerii. The sequence continues at coordinate 4,827,569 of NC_045674.1, forward strand.
ATTAAAGGAAAGAAAACAAAGTTTGTTCTCTGCCTATTCATCAAATCCAGCGAAGCTCCATTAATGGCTGACATCTGTATTTCTCTCCCTGGAACAGATTGTCTTTTGGATTTTTTCCTCATATAAAACTTTTAAAAGTTGCTCTTCAAGGTACGGATGGTACTCTGACACAGTCTTAAGTAGCAACCCAAGCTGGGGAGGATCCACACGACTGAAAGTAGCTGACTTGTGTGGCTAAAATTAATCTGAGGGCTGATTTGGAATGTTGCACTCGGACGGTAAGGCGTGGAGAAGACGACCCTCGCATGGCGAGAGATCTTCACAAAGGTCTGCTTGCTGAAGGAACCTTGGCTTTGCTCTTTTAAAAACCTGGACAGTAAATTTAACATCTAAATGGCAATCAAAACGGGAGTTTGGTTACTAAAACCTGAAAGGTTTATTGATAGAAAAGTAATCATTTCAGAGGATTTGTGTTTATATCCTCCACATCCAATTACTCACAAGTATTTTTATTTTTCTCAAGAGGCAAATTTCTCCTACCGCTTCATTACCTAATGTATGTAATGTTATTTTTTTTATTTAGATGCAAAGTTTCTTGGAGTGCAAGAATTTAAAACTCTGCCATACATATTTATTAAATCACAACAAAATAAAAGCAGGGAAATTAGATGCTGTGACTAAAGTTGTGATTGTGCTTTTAGGAGTTCACCAGATGGTTGGAGGTTGAAACCCAGTACTGAAAGGAATCAACACACAGCCAAAGAGTCCTGATTTACTTGTGTGCATAAACAAGCTGCCTTCAGAAAATTCATGTCTGAAACTTTTTAAGAGCTCAGTTACACTTTACCTGACAAATTCACTCTTTGGCAGGAAGAGAGGTAATGAAATAGGAGAAGCAGAATCTAAAAATTACACCTAGATTTTACCTAGGATGACGCTATGAGGCTTCTTTTATTAAAAGTGGAAAAAGATCTTCTGTCAATGAATTAGACAAGAAAACTAATTCATACTAAACAGCTTATAACAACAAAAAAACTGGAAACAATCATAATCTGCATCTTACTTGTTCAACACTAAGAGTAGATTTTTAATGTTTAAGTCTGAACAGTACCATGCCTAACAAAGGTTTTGAACTCAGACTCGTTACTTGAGTACTGTCACTGCAGGTAAATATTTGTATACATTTTTCTATATTTGAGCACAACAGGTTAATTTTCCCAGAAAAAAAATTTCTCACATTTTCCTAGAAACTTGGGTTAGAAATAAAAATCCAACTAAAAGACACTTGAGTGGATGATTCTTCTCTTTACTGCATTTCAGATTCATCTTGTGTATGGCTCTCCCTACTTCTGAAGAATATGATTTTTTTATTTATTTTAATTTTTTTTACTTTTTCACAGGAGTCTGAATTTGCAGCTCTCATACACATTTCTTATTAATAAACATTTAAAAAATCTATGGACCTGCCTTTTTAGTGCAGTTTTCTACTCCTAAATGTCAAATCTGTAATTATTAAATGTTGTACAGGTTCAGATTCAGCTGAGTTCCACCTCAAAGCAGCCACTTGCAGATGCATGAGTTTGACTTTTGACTGGAAAATGAACAGTCATCAGCCAACTGACAGAACAGGTGACAACCATCAGACGGCTTGGATCACAGATTGTTTGGTTGCATCTAGAAACTCTACAGGGACTGCTGGGGACAGATGAACCTTTATCATTGCATCAATTGTTTCCACTGAGGTGGACTGATGCAATAAAACGAGGGGCAACATTTAATGTCACTTTCTATTAAATTCTTTAGTTAAAGAAATTTTTAAAAAAAAGTTTATACTGGTTTATTCAGTCTAATCCCTGCTAGTATGATAAAACTTTGAATGCAGATAGAAGATTAAGCCAGACTTACAGGTTACAAATTTAACTTCTGTCCATGTCTGAATTAATTAAATACAATAAAAAATAAAACCAAAAACCGAAGTTACAAAGTTTGCAACTAAGTTTTCAAAGGAGCTGTGGGTGCAATCAAGGTCCTATTTTTTGTTTTCTTATCAATTTACATTAGTCTTAATAAAACCAGTTCATTAAAATACATATCACTTTTTCTTTATTGGCAGTGATATGTATTAAGTTTCTCCGTACATGAACTGGTGATTCATAATAAGAAGACTACGATGTATTCTGGCATTAACTCAGCAGTCATATTTTCATATTTCATTTCATGGTTGTGTTTCCTCTGAGAATAGGAGTAAATTGGTATTATTAAAAGTTTGTTCTCTGGTTTCTCTGTGTTCCATCGCATAAAGTTCAGAGGTCAACATTTGGGGAAAGACATAAACTGTTGTAAATGCAGATTCCTGTTTTAGTTCACGATTTACTGTTTCAAAGCTGAAACATTTTTTTCAAGGCTGGAAATACACATGATTCTGTTTCTATCATGATGGAAATGTTGGAGATCGTTAGGGTCAGATACAGTCATAACAAAAAGGGACTTTGCTAGTTTGTGCATTTTAAAAACAAATCAAAACCACTTGTTCATGGTGAAAGTAAATCCCAATTGAGTTGTTCTCCACATTGCCTCCTGAGCTGCATCTCCTCCTCTCCTTCTTATCCTTTAAATCTCCTCTATCTTCTTCGACCTGAGGTGTGATCCAGAGTTTGTGTCCTTGGCTTTACGCATTAGAGCCACTCAGCGGTGATGCGAAGCCAGCAGAGCTTGCGAGCCGCACAGGAACAAACTACCAGGTTTAATCAGGTGGTCTGATTCCATCATGTTTATGTCTGTTGCTGGATGCTTGCTTGTTAAGGAGGCCTGAAACTAGCGTCCAGGAAAACATCACTGATTGGTTTTAGATAAAGGAATTCATGACATTGTGAATTTAACATTGTACATTATTCTTAAAAAAACTGTTATTATCAGTTTATAACTTCATAAACTGATAATCCAAAAAAGATTGTTTTTGGATGGTAGCTTATTATGTTTGGCTTGGCTGACGACTTAAAGACATTATTTCAATAAAAGAGATAAACCTGATGTGCTTAAAGTACAACTCAATGTGTCCTCTAATAAAGTCTGTGACTTTGAGAAAGAGAGAGAGTAATGTTATAACAATGTTTCAGGATGACCGAGCCCTGAGACATGAGCAGAACATTTCATTTTTCTTGGTATCCATTGTTTGGTATGTCTGATCTTTTGCTGTAATCTGTCCTGAAACTTGATCTAGTGATACTACACAAACAACAGAGTACTTCTTCCAGAGTATGAAAATTCTACATTCAAATTGATTTAGTTGCATCTGTTTAGTCATTAATTCTCACTGTAGTGACAGGCAATGGGGGGAAACACAGAGATCCCAATTGCCAAAGATACATGCTCCTTCCAGTGAGTTTAGGGTCGGCACTGGTGTCTCTTCAAAGTATGATGTATTCAGAAAACTTTGGAAAAGAGACATCCAGGAGGCGTCAACACAAAGGAGCAGCAGCTTTATCTTGAATTTCCTATGGATGGTGAAGTTCCTCACTTTACCTTTTTCATCTGACAGAGAAAATCCAATTCAGTATTATTTTTGGACTTGATCCATGTCTTATGACATGAACCAGAACAAAAGCATAGAGAAAGCATGAGAGGTAGAACATTGAAACATTCTGAAATTATATTTATTTGGTATTAAACTCCTTTTAATGATATTTTATGCAAATCATTCTCTCTTTTTAATAAACCTTATTCTGTAACGTGGAGCGAGAGGATTTCACTCCTTTGTCATAGTTGGGGAAATCTCTGGACCAAAAATAAAACCATTGGCTGCTCAAACTCTGATGTCTCATGATATGTTTGTCTTGGTTAAAATTCTTATGTAGGATGAATCCTTTGCTCCTTGTTGGTGCGACAGTCGTCCGGCGTTAGTGTTAGCAGATATGTTTTGGGTGGGCCTGCTTCTGTATGGGTGTGTGTTTGTCAATGATAAATAAGGGATTGCTCTTTTCAGTCCTCTCTACATTCTGCTATTCTTAGTTGCTATGTGGTGAGCGAAGGGTTTAATGTTACAAGGACCTTGCTCTGTGTGTCTCATATGTTTCACTTACGCAGGACATCAGTCTGTGGTTAATCACCGTTTAGATGTTTTAAGGTGAAGCTTCTCTCAACTGCTTGGTTTGACAATTGGAGATGTATTTATTTTTTCTTTATTTAACATTTGTAAGCATTTGCTTAAAAGTTTAAGAAAATGTATTGAATTGTTTTCCTTTCTATCCTCAAATCCAGGGGTGTGCAGCGGTGTGTATGACTGACTGTGAGTGTATGTGAGCCATGTCGGACCCAAGGAACATCGATGAGGATGCCATCCTCAAAGGCCTCAGTGCTGAAGAGCTGGAGCAGCTGGAGTGTGAACTGCAGGAGATGGACCCTGAGGTATGGAGTGACAGTAAAACCTGCCAAGCGCTCAGCTTTGATCTCTGACACCTGGGCCTCAGGGGATTAATGGTCTTATTCAAACCTGGTGTGGGTTTTTCGGGTCATCAGTAGATTCATAGTTCTACTGAATTTTGACATTATCATTTAATTTTTCCTTCTGATGACTCCAACATGCAACCAAATCTACAAACCCGATTTAATAATCTCTGCATAATCTGTGCTAAATGCATTTTATCAGAATTGTATGCAAAAAATACTATGGCAAGCTCAATTCAAATTCAAATTAAAAAATGAAATGCTGTTGAAGCTCATTTAACTAAAGAGTTATTGTAGATGGTGAAGGATGTGGACAGGAAATGTCTCCTGTAGCAGTCTGTGTTACAACAAATTTGAAGAAGCCTCAGACTGAAGACAGTCTATGACAGCCTCATGAAGAGGATGCTCAGGGTTGTCCATAATTTTTCTTGATTTTATGTAAAATCTTTCTTTGCACCATCACAAAGATTGAAATGATGTCTAGCATCAAGGCATTGTTTCACTTTTGGAGCACCTTGCTAGTGTGTTCATTCCCTTTGAACCATTTCACATTTTAACAAATGTTAATGTGTGCTCTGGGTTTTTATGTGATAGACAAAAAAGGTACCTGAAATAAAAATATCCCTGCTATCACTATTTTTTATGATTGGGATGGTGTTTTCAGGGTTATGAACAGTGTTTACCTCCATAAAGCTCTTTGCACCTAGGAATCTCATGAGATCCAAATTGTCAACCTGTCTGCTGCAGCACCTACATAACTTTGAGCAAACGGCATAAAAATTCTCCATTATGTTCCTTCTGCCTGCTGTGTTATTTAGTGTTCATGATTCTGATTATTCACTAATGTTCTTTAGCAAACCTCTGGGGGCTTCAAAGAACATATTCCTGTATCTTTGAGATGTTTCATTTGGACATTGTTTTGATCTTGTGTTCTCCCAGAATGCCATGCTCCCAGCTGGCATGCGGCAACGAGACCAGACCAAGAAGGGCCCAACGGGGCCGTTTGACCGTGAAGCCCTGCTGCAGCACCTGGAGAAGCAGGCTCTGGAGCACCCTGACAGGGAAGACCTGGTGCCCTTCACCGGGAAAAAGAAGGGTCAGAGAAAGTAGTTTCTCTGAACTCTTTGAAATTAAAATGCAATTTGTGTCATTTAGATCTGCATTTTGGAAAACAAAACGCTACTAAAGGAGTTCCTCAGCTCTATTTTGTGCATTTCAAAAGGCTTTTTCATGCTCTTTCCATCAGCTCTACAGTGTTGGGGTCTGTGATGCACCGCTGCGCCAAAGTTCAGTGCTCTTGGTTTCAGATCTGTGTGGGATTTTGCAGCTGACTGACTTTTGAGGCCACATTCATTAAGCAGCTGCAGTCCAGCATCTTTAGACCTAAAATATCTGCAAGAGAGTGTGCTTCAGATGAAGTTTATTAGATTTATTAAATAGGAATTAGAAATGCAACAAGTACTTTTGTATTGCCAGGTGCTGTTGTGTAGATTTATTCACATAAGAAAAATGATAAAGTAGTGCTTCATAGCTCTTAAACACTTTTATCAGAACTATCATCTGTCAAAACAGAGAAAGAAATCTGCAGAACATCATTTAATATAATACGCATAAATATTAGATTGCTTTGAATATTGCAGTTATGCTGTTTGATTTTCTTTTTGTCTGTACTCCAGGAAAGAAATTTGTGCCTAAGAAGCCAAAGGAGATTCCCTTGCATGAGCAGGTGATCCTGGAGCCAGAGCTGGAAGAAGCTTTGAAAAACGCCACAGATGCAGAGATGTGCGACATTGCAGGTTAGAAAACCTTCACAGTGCTGATCAAACACTTAAGATTAACTAAATATGTTCCTTTGACTGAAAACTGTCTGTGCCTAAGATCATAAATGGTTTTATAGGATATCATTTAAGATGCTGTTTTGCAGCAAGAAATCTAAAAAAAAAGAAAAAAAGTTTATTTTGCTCTGCCATATTTTGTCTTTCCCCATTCAGTTTCCCACCAACAGCTGCCATCTAACCCATAATAATGGCCCACAATGCATAGTGTGATTTTGTTGTTTTCACAACGGCCGCTGTGACCCACATAGTTCAATCCTGTAGGGCTGTTGTCTCTGCCGTTGGCTTCAAATTGTTTCCCTCAACACTAAGATGGCAAAGTTGTCCCAAGTTAACAGACGCTGCCAGAAACGCAGCAAGCTCCAATTCCCCGAGCTCAGCAAACACTAAAATAAATAAGCCTGGCTGCAGGCCACTGAAGAAAGGGTGGAGAGGATGTAGGGATGGTGAGAGCAAAGATACTGTATCTGCCCCAAGCAGACATGTGTGAAGGCTCTGTGTTGGGTGATAAAGCCACAGTTTTCCATGTTTCCTGAAGGTCGGAATCCTTAAACTTCAGTTTAGGATCCAGAATGTGCCGTGCTTCGCTGCTTCAAAGTAATGGCTGCTAATTGGAGAAGTTGGGTCTGTCTGCGGTGGATGACACTGAATCATTAAGAGAGTCAACTTTATTGAGAGTGACAAAGCAGGCCGAACAAGCAGTCACACTCTCCTGACAGTCCGGTCAGACGAGCAGGCATCTGGAAAAGCAGAACGAGGGGGTGTGTTTGTCCAGCAGCCGCGTGTTTGACCCTGGACAGCATCCAGATCAGGATTAAATCTCAGTTAGCCCCTGTGAGGCTTTGTGTGGGCTAACATATTAAAAAAATGCATAAAATATCCAATCTGAGCTCAGATATCACCAGGCAGGTTAAACAGAAAAGTTGGATTTAAAATTTTGTCCTGATTTTGACAAACACATTTAATCTGAGTTCAAATATTTTAGTTCAATAGTCTACTTTGAGCCAGAAAGCTCAAATTTGTCAGGGCCAAACCGGATGACGTCCAGGTGTTAATGGCCAGAAACACCTCTATCTCGCTCCCAGAAATCCCTGTCCCCTTAACTAGCAGCTGTCCCCCCCCTGGCTTCTCTTTTCTCTCAAGGCCCTTCCCATGGTTCCCCTCTCCGGGTCAGGAGGCTGGTGGGTGGGGAGGTGGGTGCTGTCACAGCAGTTGGCTTCTACATCAGATGGGTGCTGGCAGTTTACAAGACCAAGCAAAAAAAACAAACAAAAAAAACCAACAGTCTGCCTCCTGCTGGTGACAAACTGTAATAGCAGCAGAAAAACAGCAAAATTCGGCTAAAATACGTTTACTTTCACTTCACCTTTAAGTAAATGAAGAAACATACTGTTTTGAATCCTTAAGTACTGGTCCATAAAACGTTTTATTTTGAAAAATACTTTTATCTTCCTATACTAGAAGCATTTGTTGTATATGTTATTATATTCGCTGCACACTTGCAAATTGTTGCCAGGTACCTGATTCAATTGGTTTTAGCTTATTTATATGGTGCTTATTCACAATTAATATAAATGTCAAATATAAACACCAACTCATTATTGAAATTGTGGTACTACATCTTGCATGTTTTTAAACTGCATATCAGCAAAAATATGGCACTTCTCACCTAATGAGTGTTGGATGTTGTTTAGAGGATTTAATAGCTTCAGAAATTATTACCAACTACAAAGGTAGGACAAACTTCTTTAAAAAAGTTTGTGTTTATTTCACAAACACAAACTCACTGGGAAAACTGAGCCTTTGATTCCAAAGCAAAACATGTGAGAAAATTAGAAAATTATTATTTTTTTGTCATATTTCTTTTTAAAATAAAAAAATATAGTTTAAACTGAAACATACTTAAAGATTAGTTTTAGAACCATGTTTCTGAGAACTGTTTTATATCTTTAGATTAGAAATATCTTTATTGTCCCACAGTGGAGACATTTAACTACCAGCAGCAAGATAAATGTAAATATAGGCATGCATATTCAAATATATGCATGTATATTCAAACTAAAATGAACAAAAATATAAAAACAGAAAAATAAGAGTAAAATAGTGTAAAATAAGGCCAAATTTACAAAATATATGTCTATATACTGTATTTCTTGCTAAGAAGTATACGCTAACTATAATAACATTCCCTTTGAAATATTCATTTTAAACATCATCACAGTCAGATTGTTTTTGTTTCTTTTTTTTCAATTATTTCTTTTGTGTATGAATGTGGCTTACAATTTTCTTTTTTGCTGTCATTTATCTTTTAACAAATGATTTAACAAATCCTGTCAAATGTGAATTTCCATCCATCCATCTTTGCAAAACTCTGATAGAACATCCAGGTTCCTACTAAGCTCAGTAGAAATAAAACTATATTTCTGCTTTCGAAAAACATGCAAAGAAGCTTACATTTTATTATGACACGCACAGAATCCAGAAGTCTTTAGGTTTTAAATCCAAAAGTAGAACAGAAGAAAATAAAAATCTGGTTTACCAACAAGCCAGTGTGTAAAAACTTATCTTCGGACACAGTAGCAGCACAGATTTAAAAAAGAAAATGGACTGTAAAGTAGGCTGTGGCATGTACTTTGATTTAAATATAAACATATTTATATCTCAGCAGTGACCATGCCACAGCTGTGTAGTGATAGTTTTCCTCTCCTTGCAGCCATCCTTGGAATGTACACACTGATGAGCAACAAGCAGTACTACGATGCTCTGGGCACCACAGGCACAATCGCTAACACAGAGGGCATCAACAGTGAGTGATACTCATTCTAGAAAGGCAGATTAGTTGGATAGTGCTGTATAATCAAGATTCATTTCATTCTGCATCTCTTTAGCCTCACTTGTGTCTTCCTGTTGCATCCAGGTGTTGTGAAACCAGATCCATTCAAGAGCTTCCCTGAAGAACCTCCAAACCCCACCAATGTGGAGGAGACCCTCGAGAGAATCCTCAACAATGACAGCTCTCTGACTGAGGTCAACCTGAACAACATCAAGGTAGTTTCAGGGGTACTTTACAGCAAGAATAGCAAAAGTCTGCTACTTAATTCATTTTTTGGTTCATCCAAAAAAACTACTTTTTCAAGCTGTTTTTTGCCAAACATTTGTCATATCACCATGTGCCACAACACAAAGTCTATTAAATAGTTTAGGTCATTTGAAGCTGGCTCAAATAAAGACAAATGATTTAACCTTTTGTAGGACATTCCCATCCCAACACTAAAGGAGGTCTTTGACGCAATGAAGGAGAACTCCCATGTAGAGGTTTTAAGCATTGCTGCAACTCGTAGCAATGACCCTGTGGCTTATGTGAGTACATTGGTGTTTTCATTAACAGTAACAGCAAAAAAAAAAAAAGTTTAAGATTTTGTGTTATGACTTCATTTATTTTTTTACAAATTAGATATATTGCTTACTAGGATATGTACTTACGCAGTTTTGTGTAAATAAATAAAATATTAATATTTCCTTAAACTATTCAAAAATCATCATCCTTTAAGTGTTTGTTGTAAGATTTTTATCTGTTAAACAAAAGAGATAATGCAAACGTAGAGCATGTGATCATATTATGTGTGTTGTTTCCAGGCATGTGCTGAGATGCTACAGGAGAACACCAGCTTGCAGAGTCTTAACATTGAGTCCAATTTTATTACTTCCGATGGCATGATGGCCATCATTAAAGCCATGGCTAACAACGCCACACTGGTGGAGCTCAAGATTGACAACCAGGTAGGAAACAGATGTGACCATTTTTTTCAAGCAATGCATTTAGTTAGGCTAATCAGTACCAGTAAAAAACAGCAAAATAATAAGAGATGAATCCATTCCTGTTCTTTTATGCAGAGGCAGAAGCTGGGAGACACAGTCGAGATGGAGATTGCCTCCATGTTGGAAAACAACTCCAGCATTCTTAAGTTCGGCTACCATTTCAACCAGCAGGGTCCCCGCGCCAGAGCCGCCATGGCCATTACAAGAAACAATGACATGAGTGAGTACTGCCCAGTCTGCTTAGAACAACATGAATTGTTAAGGTTTTGCTTTGGTAATCAAAAATAGATCAACACAGGCAAACAGGAACACTTGAAAGTGGCTTACATACACATCATGGGCTTGCATGTCTGGAAAAAGAATTTTTGGCTTTTAACAATGTATTTGAACCATTATTTGAGATGATCATATAACAAACTATTTCAATTAATATATTTTTATTGGAATAAAGTTTATGCCCTTTAATCTATCCCCAAATCATTTATGATCCATTTGGGATCTTTGTCCTGTCAGAACATTAGCCATCTAGCTGCTAATTGAACTGAAGTTGGAAGTCATTTCTTATTTCATTCACCTTGTGCAATGAGCCAATAGCTCTGGTACTGAAACAGATTAAAGCACCATCTTGTTCAAAAGCTAAGTCTTTAGGCTTGAAAAGCTCCTCCAAACATCTAATTTGAAGGTGAAACTGTTTTTTTTTTTTTTGTCATTTGCAGTTTACAACTGCAATTTGTAAACTGCAGTAGCTTGAGGTTTGGTGTTTCCTGAATGTTTTAATTAATTTTCTCTCATCTGACATACCGGACAAATAAAGCTGTGGCAAAATCAACTAGCATTACAATTCCAAACACATCAAAAATGATTTTGCAATGAATAAAGCAGTCTGACATTTAAGCTTCTGTCCCTGACCTTAAACCTAAAAGAAGTAAATGCCGAGTCTATACCAGAAAATCAAATTATTTAAAATGTAGCAATTCTGTTGATAGGAGTGATCAAATAATCACCTAGAGTAAATCCAGAAGTTTTTGTTTGTTATGGAACTTGTAAAGGAACATTTACAAATGTTTTTATATATTTCAGCTTTTATATGTCCTTTTCGCTATGCAAATCTAAAAAGAAAAGTAACAAAAACTCTCTAGCAATCATACTTCCCATATTGCTTGTTGTATATTCATTTCATTTCAAGATAAGACAAAATCTATGAAATAATGATTTTGATAAGAGTTTTTATCAGAACTGCATTTGCCTTTTAGAAAAGAAAATCACTGTTTTTGGAGCAACCACAACAGAGTGAAAATGTGACTGTAAGATCTCTTTGCCTTACAGTTCGCCAACAGAGACTGAGATGAAGCAAACAGGAGAAACACTTAAGCCCTTCGGAGCCTGAAAAGACCTCTGATGTCAGCGATGCGACAGCTTTCTCTGTCAGGGGTGTGAAAGAGACGAACAAATCATCCCAAATTAATCTGAACCATGTCCAACTTCCATGCTTAACCATTTCATTTCATTTACTGCTGAATTCATTATAAAATGATGTGATCAAATGTGCTGTGTCTTTTTTGTGATTTAATTTGTTCATCACCAACATCATCATCACAGAAAATTATTTGATTCATGGAAACTTTTTCACTTTTGTGGTGCTAAATCTTTTGTGGGGAGGGAACCTGTAAATATTTTCAATAAAAATATCTATTGGACTATTTTTTTCTACATCTCTGGCAAGTTTAATTTTGTTTCTTCTACACACAGTTGCACATATGGAAATTATGGTCAACTAATGGCCGATCTATTTATATGAGTCACAAAACGTTTCTTAGGATCACATTCTCTGTATATTTCAGGCAAAATTATATAACTTGAAAATATTACTGAATTTTAAGAACAAATGAATCACATCAAATTAATTATTTTAATTCTTTCCCGATCCAATGACTTTTCCCAAACACCAGAGCTATTTTTACACCCTGTGCCCTCCCTTTCTTGACCCTGATGCAAAACAGAAATTAGCCCGCTGAGCTTGAGTTACCCTGTTCCAAATATAAGAACCAACTTTAAGAGAGCTGCACTTTTGTGAACCCAGACATCTACAAACAGAAGCAGCTGCTAACCTATGAGGATTTCAACTCCTATGATCCTCATGCCAACATGCTCTTTTTTTCTTTGTACTATTGAGACTAGGCACCACATCTGGCTTGCTATGATTTTGACACAATATTGTTGTGAGTAGCATGATCCTCATGGAAAACTATAAAAGTATTTCTGGAAATTATTAAAGTAAACATTTTACTGATCCTAATAAATGTTCATTTTTGTGTTAATAAAGACATTCATTGGGGAAGAAAACGAACAGTGAATCAAACAGACATATTGACCCCAATGAAAAAAAATAAAATAAAATAAAATGCATCAAGCTAATCAAATTTAGCCCTAATAGTCATGCAAACAATATAATTAGGTATTAGAGAATTAACTTTTAGAAAATCATCTAAAGTGTGAAAGAGGAAATGTCTACTGCTCAGATCTCAAACTTTGATAACAGACATGCTAATGGCTGGGTGAAATACAAGAATGGTTTTGTATACGTTTCTGAGTATTTGCACAAAGATTACACTTACAATATGACAACCAAGTAGATTTAAAGTTATTTAAGCAATTAAATCTGATCATTTTGCTCCTGAACTCTTAAGTTATCCATTGTTGATTCCTGTATGGATCCAGCAAGTTGACATTTTTTAAGCTAATTCACAATCATTTGACTTTATGCATGTGCTTGTTGAATGCCATTTTAGTAGAAGTAGTAGTATTACTATTCAATAACTTCCAGCAAGTGAAGTGGAAATAACTTTTGTGTATTTGGAAACCCACAGAGTTTAACAGAAGCAGAAAAATGCTGCATGTTCTGTAGTTTTTAAACCATGAGAATGCAATGCTTGGAGGTTCAGTGACAGAACGGCTGTTATTGCTAAACAGAAATTACATTCTTAATGCACGGGTGGACTTGTAAAGTTAATGTGACCTGATACCTGTTAGGAAGAAGCCTAGAATGTATACCTGATATATTGCTATAAACACCCAAAGTAAAAGTAGATGAGAGTAATATGTATTAAAGAAACATAACAGCAACGTTAAAGTTATTTGGAATTTACCTTGTGCAAACATTTGCACTTTATTTCATACCAGCAGGTTTCGGCCCACAAAACATGTCTGTTGACATGCAGGCGGTGCTGGTGAGTTGCAACACCTTATCAAGCAAGACACTGCAGTCATAAAGGTTCAAAAGGAAAACAAAGACAACATAGTTGCTTTAACATCCCACTGCAGTGGATGTGAAAAAAAGATTTTAAAGAATCAGAAAAAAAAAGAAACACGCTGTGATGGAAGACCAGAAAATTGTTTAGTTAGTTTCACAATGTCCTCCACTGATGCGAGTTCTGGTTCTTCAAAACAGAATTGTTGCTCAAGCGTACCACTGTGGTACAATACGAGGCGTCTCACAGCTCTTTGTTGTGACACTAGCTTGTAGATAAGGGAACAAGCGGTGCAGGTTCTTCCTCATCAGAGTCAAACTCCACATTCTCGTCTTTGACCCACTGTCCTTTACGATCTTGCACCCACCCATCACTTAAAAAAACAAACAACACATAATGTAATCACTTTGCTTCGGTTCCAACAATAAGAGGAAATAATAAAAAATATTTTTCACCTTTTCAGTTTGAGATAGTGCTCCATTTCCCTTCTCCTCTGTGCTGTTAGAGGTTCTGCAGCTTCTGTTAATGCAGCCAGGTCTTCTGTTTTGACTAATGTTGATGACAATTCATCATCAAAAAAATTTAATAACTTCAGAAATGAAACAACATTAGCACATTAATTTCCAGTGAGACTTTACCTGCGTTAGAGTCATCGTTATTGCTTGCTGATATTTCTGAAACTTCAGTTTTACAGGATGCAGATGGAGATTTGCTGTGTAGGTTTCCAGAGGCACCTGAGCCAGTACTCATAGGTCTTCTTTCAGATTTTGTACTTGGAAAGAATGACAGAAGCTATAGTTTAAATTGAGATATTCATTGTGTGAATAAAATAAAAGGGAACTGCACATCACACAGACACACCTGGTTTTTCTGTGGCAGCTGTTATAGGGGACAGTCTTTAGTAAAGCATGATGGGTGAGTTTCCGTGTTTGTGCCAGTAAAGGGGCTGAACTGGAGGGTTCCTGAAAGCACAACAAAACCCTTTTTATTAAATTACATTCTCTCTCAAATGCTGCTATGAGCTCACTGAAGCAACCATTCTGGTAAATAATCTGCTAGTATGCAACATTCAGGCACCAAACTGCTTTAAAATGTATGGCAGGGTTCAATTTGTCAGAGCCAGAAGATATTCCCGGAGACACCACGTAGCACATTTCACACAAAACAACATGATTTAAGTGTTAGTCAAGGACAGCTTGTTGAGCTCATGTTGTTTTTGATGATGATTCATTTGCCCTCTGGTAAATTTGACTACTGCCTACAGTTTTCCCACACATCTTCATATGTACCGTGGTAATTATATTCAAAACTAATTCCCTGGAGTTTAACTGCCAAGCCTGGAATAAATTACATAAATAAAAAGCTTTGCATAGTCTTATGATTATTTTAACAATGTGACACAAATTATAGTTGCTTGCTTTTTGTTTTTTTAGCAACGGTAGGTATGTTTGTGATGCAAAAACAATAGCATGTGAAACTGAGAAAAATGCTATAAAAATGTCAGAGTTTCAAAGTTAAATTTTAGAGTTCTATTCTTTTTGGAAAACTTAAATTGTTGCATTCAGGTAGATTATTTATCCTCCACAAACTGTTAAAGAGCATTCACAAGAATCATTAACTGAAGGTCCCCAGGTAACCCCACGAGGCTCTGGCTGTTAAAGGAGGACCCAAACAGTGTTAAAATGTTATGGCTGAGTGGTGAACACAGAACAGAGTGAACATGGAGAAAACCACCAACCTGTTGTCTTTCTTCAGACTGGATATAGTTTTCATGTTGTCTTTTCGATATTTCATTCTTCAGCTTTGCTTTCTTGCCGTAGAACGCTTTCAATCCTGAAAACGCACCAGGAAAAAAGAATGCAGCTTTCTAACAAATCAATATAATGAATTACAAGAACGTTGACATTTACTATTCATCATATCGGTATCACTAAAATGAAAAAAATGCTATTCATTAAGACTAGCTTTAATAAACTGTTTTCTGATTAAATGAGTCAAAATTTATCTTGACCATCATTGACTGTCAAAATACCATATGAAGGTATTTTTCATTTATCAATAATGTAATAGAGTTTCAGTTAAATGTTTATTTAATCATAATGTTCCTTTGAAGTTGGACTTGTTCCTGGTGAGAGCTTGATACTGACTCTGTTTATAACCTTTATGGACAAAATTTCTAGGTGTCAAAGGAATCCATTTCTTGATGGCTGACCAGCTCAAGTAAGGTACCAATAGGACCATTGATATAAAAGAAGGCCTGCAAATGTTCTTTTTACAATATAAACATACAAGATGTTGCACAATTTTACTGTGCTAAGGTTTTGCATGATGGGAATTAAAAACTTTATGAAATTTATATTATTTTTATTATCCCACAGCATAAAAACTTGACAAGTTAACATGCTAATCATAAAAAAAATAAAATAAAAAAAAATCTCAAACCTGTTTTTGAAAAGGAATGAAATCATTGCTCCCTAAAGTGAATTTTTGTTTGGGAATCCTCACCTTCTAGATGCTTCTTTCCTTGCCTGTGGACTGTCAGCATGTCTACCGTATCAAACACGGGACGGTAGGAGCATATAAGACAAGTGTATCTAGAAATCAAACAGATAGCTGTTATTGTACCAATACAAATCCACTAGATTTCAGTTACAAACGCGTTTTAAGGCATAACTTACCTCCCATTTTTCATAAGAGCCGCTTCATCTTCCGGAATAAAATTAGACAAAAGGTCTGCCACACGACGTTTCTGGAAAACGTTTTAATAAATTTGGATATCAACAAATATTTTAAACTGCTCGTAATACAACCGATACACTGTGGTTAGCAAAACGATGCTAACTTTAACATTTAACGTCAGTTGCATTATATTCTTACCACAAGGGAAATTGTGTTAAATGAGCTGTTACCTTCAGAATATTGAGCTGGCTTTTATCATCTCCTTCTCTTTTAAACGACATTATAAATAGAGCAGTAATCTAAAAACAGGCTTCAAAACAGATTAGCTAATAAGCTACTTCCGATAGCCGTGATGCGTTCGTAAAAAAACTGTCAAATGGGGAAAACATCTACTAAAATTTGAGTAACGTTTAATTACAAAACATTACTATATTAAATTCCAATAGATAGTTAAGAAACAGAAACGCAAATATTATTTAGTACCTGCTTTAACTATTAGTATTAGATGTGTGGTTATTTTTAATCAATGCTTATACGAACTCACAACATAGCGACTTATTCCAACTGACTTGAATGCAGCGTTTGTGACGAATCATGTGACCAATCACTCAACACGGCAGCCATGGCAACACATAGCCGCTGCGTGCGTGAAATAGAAAAATATTATTTCTTACGAGTTCAGAGCAACTTTTCAAATGTTATATAGGCAGGTAAGGTTTGCATTTAACTAATGTTTTAATAGAAAGGATATATGGTTGCTAGGTATATTTACCAACTTTTGTTCTTTGATATTGTAACAGGTTTTACAAAACAGAAACAGGGTTTAACGTAGATTAAGTTGGCAACTTAGCTTGCCTGGTTTATTAAACTGCCAGTTTAACATTTGAGCATACGTTCTAGTTGAAAGAAACCCACCCTCTTATGAGATTACCAAATGTAAAGCTCACCGGGAACTGTATTCTACCTCCATTCTGGCTTTTACCAACCCAAATGTTTCTGGAATATGTCCGGCGAGCGAGCGTCGTTGCCATCCGGGGGAGGCGGCCTGCTTCGCGGAAGCAGAACAAGATCTTATGGCAGCTTAACTAGCTCTTCGCTTTCTCCGGTTCGCCAGAAAGTCATTGAACACACAGTTAAACCAGGAGAGACCCTTCAGGGTCTGGCTTTAAAGTATGGCGTGACTGTAAGTATTATGTACTGTTAAAACAAGAATGAAACGTTGAAATGACTGTCTGCCTTCTGTAGTTTGGAGAACACAACGCACCCCCCAGCACTTTAGAAACCTGTACAGGTGCATTTCATTACCTAACAAAATACCGTTGTAAAGTTATGTTTTTCTAAAATGCAAACAAACTTCATGGGTGTGTTGATTACGTTTTCTAGCATGGCTTGGAACCTGTCTACCCTGTCAAGAGTAATATTTTGTTTAATAGACATAGAATTACCGATTCTCCAGCAAACTCAAACTGACTTGAAACATTACTGAGAATGTATGGAGTAAAGCAGAGACCCAATAATGCTAATTAGCTGAAAGCTTTTGTTAAAAATAATAATAATAACTGGGCTTAAGTGCATATGCTGGATAAAATATGGATGTGCATTAATTTTTCTGAGAAATTGATTTTTTGAATTTTTATTATTTGAATGATTGAACATAAACATTTGACATATTTTATTTATATGTAATCATAATTATATGAATTTCACTGTTTGAACTGAATTACTGAAATGAATTAATATTCTAATCTATTGAGATGCACCTATAAGCTTTGATTAAATGTGATAAATATCTTCAAGCCTGACAAAGACGATATATTTTCCAGGTCGAGGTAATCAAAAGAGCAAACAGACTGTACACCAACGACTCAATATTCCTGAAGAAATCCTTGTCAATCCCAGTCCTGTCAGACTTGAATGACCACAGCAATGGAGTAGATTCGTCTGAGGAAGACCATAAAGAAGGAAAGACAAACTGTGATACAGAGGATTATAGAAAACCTGCATCAGACCTTACTCCTGGAGATTTTTTGAAAAGACTGGATAACTTGATCAGCCAGTCTAAGGAGGCTGCAGCCAGAGGATGCAAAGATGCAGAGAAACGGTACTTTTGGTTACCACTTCTTTATACCATAACTGTTTTAAAGTGTCACCATTCACTGAAAACAAATTTTATTTTAATGGTAATATCATCAAAAAGGCACATTTCCATTCACATACCATAGAACTACCAATTATTTTGTCAATATTGAACTTTGCAGCTGCACATTTACATTAACCATAAATTAGCATATGTTAATTATGTATGTTGGCTAAGATGATGTTGTAATGATTGCATGTGTGTGTGGTATCTGGTAATATATATTACCAAATACTTTAAACAACAGTTAGACTTTGAGAATATTTATAAAGTATTTCCCAAAGTAAATATTATTGATTCATTTCAGCTTTTCCTTTCATCTGTTTTATCTTTTTTTTACAGTGTTGCAGCCGTAGAAGCCGCTTGCTCAAGCACAACTTCAGACTGGCGTCCCTTAACAAGGTCACAGAGTGTTATTTCATCATCAAGATTTCAGCAGCAAGCCCAACTTGGGGCAGTCCCCCTCACCACCACTAAGCTCACCAAGAAGCTGAAAGAAAGGGAAGATGAGATCTTTGAACTGTGACATAATTTTGTTTAATGTCTTTCTGATGATTAAAAAACACTAGACACATGGTGAAGGGACTAGACTGCAGGTCAAGACATTTGCAGAAAGGTGAAAGGGCTCTACTAATAGTGCTGCTGTGTAAAGTTTAAAAATCCTTTTACTTAGTCAATAACTAAATTTTGTTGTAGAAATGCAGTAAAAATTGCACATATTTATTTGTGGGAACCTACAGTTTGTATGAAAACTCTTTTTTGTCTGTAACTGTTTGGCTTGTTCCTACAGAGAATAGGGACATGAGGATTTTGTCACATGATGCTTCAGTCATATGTCTGCATATGGAAATGCAGCATTTTCCGCTCCTCATCATTTACCCAGGGAATGCAAATACTCATTCACTGTAGCAGTAAGAGCATAAACAGGTTGACACTGTATGCTGCTAACACAAAAAAGAGACAAATCACAGAAATATGTTTTTAGGATATTTTTGACAGCATCTTTTATTATTTGCCAGGACTTTGTTTTTCATTTTGTTATTTTATGTGATTCAACGATTAATAAACTAATATTTGTTCCTGCATTGCTGGAACATTTACAGTTTTGCTGCTTCTGTGAAATTTTACCCTATTACAAAAATGATCAACTTCACATAGCCAGAAGAGACAGTTCCTTACAAATACATCTTGAACTTTTTCACTTTTTATCATGTTTCAAATGCAAACGTCATTTTTTTTTATCATGATTTTAGGTTATAGGCCAACACAAAGTAGTTCACAAGCTTTCAGTAAGGATTTGGCAATAAAACAATATCACAGGGTTTGCATATCTCACTGACCACTCTTCAAAATATCAATTAAAAATTAAAAGAATATGACACAAAGGCAATCCTCCACAGATATTGCAATACCCCTCAACTGACCATCTGGTTAAGGCGAATATGTATGTGTGGCAGTATCATTCTAAGGGGATGTTTTTCTCTGACGTAAATCGGAGTTGATGGGAAGCGGGATCTAGCTATACAGAAATGCTGTGGAAGAAAAAAAAAAAAATTTTCTGCAGCAAAGATTTTTTTATAAAAAGCATTGAGTCAGGGGTCCTGCATACAAATGTATGGCATACTTTTCATTTGTTGAAACATTTTGAAACCAAATCATTCACTTAATCACTGAATACAACTTTGTGTGTGTCTATAACCAAAGACTTCATAACAATATACCAAAGATTGTTGTTGTAACGTGATGTAAGGTGAAAAAAGTCAGTAGGTGTGAATACTTTCCCATTGTCAATTTTCCAGTTTTATCAAATGTTTGTGCAGTCAATGGCAGCGATAAGAATAACTGTTCCTGTAATTGTTATGTGGTTATTTCCCTTTTTTATTACTTGTATGTCCATCTCCATATTCCAGTAAGCAGTGCATTGTTTCTGTAGAATCACAGGTTAATCACCAGATGGCGGTGTTGCAGCACAGTGGCATCTCTGTCCATTTTGGTAAGACTCTTGAACTGCTGTTTCATTTTTCTTACACAATTGTACACAGCCGTTAGGTCTCAGTAAAAAAAACAAAAAAAAAACATACAGTATCAAATATAAAACAACAATATTTTGGACCACTGATAACAGTTTAAATCTGTTGAAGTTCAAGTTATTTTTTTATGTACTTTACTTACACAGGATGTGTGTGCCCCCTCTACATTGTACAATTGAGATAAAAATTTTCCTGACTTTTGACTTCATCAGATATGTTCTCTGAAAGCTAAGGGGAGCCAGATTTGTTTTCAAACCAGATGTATTAAGTTGCCTTTCCTCAGCAACTCAGCAAAAGAGAAATTTTGTCCACCAGTTCAGAGTCTTTAAGTGTGTGTTTCCTGTTTATCTCCCATTGTGAGATGCAAGCATGTTCCTCACACGTCATATCGTCCCATCCTCTACCAGTTTGTTGAGTCCTAAACAGATTTTAGTGAGGTGGGGTCTGAAGGGTCCGCTTGGGTCATATAGTTTGGTCAGGAGCTGAGGGTCGGAGTAATGGTTGAAGACATGGCTGATGCGATCATGAGATTTTGAGGTGAGGTGGGAGTTGACAAGCTTCAGCAGAAGATCCTTACACTCTGTCAGGTTGTCCGACATCACAGTCTTATCAAAGGTAAAGTCCACCTGCATCAGTCAACAGATACATTGTTAGAGAACTAACTCTTGTGCACAAAAAGTGAAATCTTTCTAACAGTCTAACTTCAAATTTGAAGTTCATTTCGAATTCAAAATTAGGATCATATATGGTTGTTCTCAAAAGTATACACGTGTTTCGAAAGTTTAAGTGCAACGTTTTTGTTTTATTTAAAGTGAAGCTATAAGTAATTTCAAGCTTTTTTACACATATAGTAGAACATTTATCATGTGCGGTTCAAGCAAAAAATAAATCACTCTTTTAGAAGAACAACCTTTAATACTAAGTTAAACAACCTTTTGATTCTTTTACCATTTCACAACTTGACTTAATATTTTCCCACTCTGCCTGGCAGAAGTTCTACAAACATATCAGACTGTCTATTCACATATTTTCAGTTTCTTCCAAAACTTCAGTATTTCTCCCATGACACCATTCTGTAGTCTGCTATCACCATGATCCTGAAAAAATAAAATGTTAATCTTTCTCACAGACTCCTGCAGAACTTTGTGTCAAAAAATGTAATCCCATCTGAGGAAAAGTAACCCCTGACAATGATGATACTGGGGTCTGTATTGCTTTTGTGTCAAACTTTTCTCTTGGAATTGTGGCCCAAAGTTCAAATTGTGTTTCATTATTGCATAATTCTAGTGCACATTCTCCCACACCTTGGAGAGACTTTAGTCTGGCATAAATTATTTGTTTGGAATTAAAGGTAGCACCTGACAGAAATTTATGCAGGTCTGTCAGTGGTGGTGTTGACATTTAGTAGCCTCCTTAATCACGTTTCCCTTGGTCTGTGTTGTTTTTATTAATATTTGTGAAACATTGGGCTTCTGTAATGTCAGAGTTGTCCCATGTTTTACTGAGGATCATCTTCTCTGATTTTCTCTGTTGAATTTTTTGTACATTTCACTTGGTTGATACTTGGTTGATACTTTTTACAAAGTGATTGTAGATTAATGTCTATAAATAATGGCTTCAGCAAAAATAACACATATTAGAAAATGTCAGTAAAATCCTACTACAATAGTTAAAAGCAAGTGTACTGAGAGCAACTCACTGAAATTAGTATTCTCAAATTCCTTCAGCCTGTTTGATGTTATCATAATAGTTTATGTATAAAGCAGGTTTGAGTCTTGTTAATTATGCTTTTTACCATGACATCAAGCAAGAAGTGTATGCTTGATGTTTGCTTCTTGCTAACATATTTGAAGTATTTGGCCTGTTTTGTAATCAGTTAGGAACAAAATGGTTATTTATATGAGTTGGATCTCTAACGGCTGCATGTAGTTTGCATATTGTGTTGTTAGTATCTGGAGGCTTACCTCATAGAAGCTGATGGCTGTCATGGCTCCTGTATGGAGCTTCTTCTTAAATTCCTGGGCTAGTTTTAGTTCCTCCTCACTGAAACAGTTGTTTCTAAACAGCACACCAATCTTGACAGCAATCTTGATCAGGTTTTTAATGACTTTCTGAGCTACTCCTTTATTTCCTGTGTACTCCTTGGAAACCCGGTACAGCTCATCCAGTATTTCACTAGTGGTATCGTCAATAAATCTTTGGACGGTGCTTTTGTTGGCCATGCTGCTGAGGATCTTCTTCTGTGCCTTCATGGCCAAATCCTTGGAGTTGAATGCCTCCATGGTTGCCTGAATTATCAGAGAAAATGAAAAAGCATTTTACTCATTTGTTTATTGCATTAAATATCAGCAAAGTCATTGACTGCTCTGCTTGAGAACATTTCAGCTTACTGATACAGTGCTTTAAAGTCAAGTTGCAGAAATTAATTACAGTTTCTAGGTTTTGGAAGAGCTTGCGTATGTCAATCTATTGTTTTCACTTTATATATACACCTCTAACCGCACGATAGGAAACTACCAATGAAATAACGTTGTCAACAATTTTGCTGGAATAAACATAAAATTATTTTAATGAAAGATGGAGTTATAGTCAGTTAAGGGTTTGGGTTAGGGATTTAACAAAACTAAAACCCAAAGTATTTTGCTATTAAGCAAAACATCTACACTGCTCTACCACATTAATCTGTTTACTTTGTTAGAATAGAAGCATTTAAAAGCTCTCTATATTTGTGTATGCATTGTGCACTCATGATAACAAAAGGGAAAGATACCATCAAGAGACTTGGCAGAGACTATTAATTTTCCACAGAGGTTTTAACCTCACCTAGCATCCAACATGGAGATCCCCCCAAGGAAACCATCAGCATGAACACAACACATCCTGACAGAACTGCAAAATCAGTTTTTTATCCTTTTCAACATCATCTAGCTGAAACTATTCATTTAAAACAATTTGTTTAATCATAATTTAAAAAAACAACTTAAAAACGTAACAAACTGAGTACATATTGGGGACACCTGATATTTATCTGATTTTCTTATTGAAGACAGCTGCAATTTAAAAATGTTGAAAGTAAAAGCTGTTCAAGGACCTTAAATAGTTTAAATTTATGTTTCTTTGCAGATAACTTATTCATTAATTGTGGACATGCATCAGTTTAGCGTAGTTTCTACCTCATTGTAATCCTATGTGTTTAAGACAGAATCTGCAAAGAGATACCATTATCTTAAACAAACATCCAAAGATGTAATTTTGTGTTTTTAGTTGTATATGTGTAGAAGTTCACTGTGTCCACAATTTAGAGTCAGTCTCCTTATATCTTTAAGTGCATTTTTCTCCACTAACTCCCACTTCTTGCCTGTGTGGGCAAGAATTTAACAGTAGCTTCAAGGCTGCATAACTGCGACAGGTCCATGCGTGCAGTTTTAACGTTACATCAGTGCTAGGGCAAGAACGGAAAGAGCGGCACACTGTAGTAAGCTGTTGACTTCGGTACTGTGGTTCGGTGCATACATCAGCTGTCCTGATAATGTAACATCCTGCGCATTAGCAGCAACTTGTGGCCCTTAACCTGTGAGCTAAATGGCTTGCTGATGGCTGCTTTATTGCATTTCTCTTGTCCCTCTTTGTGTATATTAGATGCTGTTTTGTAAACCCTGATGTTTTCCAGCTATAATCATGAAGGGTCAGCAGTAAGTGAAGAAACAGTCCACTTACATTAAGTGTTTTATTGATAAAACCATGCACGTAATTGCTATCCCTAACCTGTGTAAAACTGGTGTAAAATTCATAATCTCAGTTGGTTTCATTTACATGCAGAATCATTCATTTTGCTAATAGCTGGCTTTGTTTCAAATGCTTTGGGATGCCTGTGGAGAATTAAAAAACATTCATTAGATTAATTTCCCTGAACAGTGATAATGGAAGTGGAGCACTGTGATAGCTATTTAAGATCTGTGCTTCAATCTCATTTATTTGCTGAAAAGACTCCAGGGATTTGAGAGACGTGTGCAGTGAGCGGTCATCAACCAGTTTTTCACACGCTGCAACCTCCATCTTTTTAGTTTTTACTGTTTCTACATTTTTTTTCTTTTTTTGAGAATCTCAGGTTGTTTTGAGAGCTTTAAGACATTCCTGTGTTACAATAAAGCACTGCGACAGAAAAAGAAACACCTTTCTCTAATGGACATTGCTGAGCAGAAATTTGTTGGTACAATTGGATAGAAGAGGGCCTTCGAGGATTTATCAGACTGTTTGTTGGCATTCGCCAGGGAGTGGCTGCATTACATGTTCAAGTGTTTATTTCCCTTCTTGATGCCTGTTGGGATTGACGAGTGTGTGCAGTGCTGCAGGGAAAACAACAATAAGCAGAGGTGGAACCATCACACATAGATAAGGTTTCAGTCAGTGAGGAATATAGCAGCTGGGCCTCATGGCCAGTCAAAGCAAGTGTAGTGAATAGTGGGGCCATCAAGGCAAGCAGTGGAGGTAAATATTTAGCATTCCTCAGATGTCTCCAGCATTGAGCTACAGTGTTTGGGTGCATGTATGAACCTGTGTGCATCAGGAAGTTCATGTTTGTTAAAAAAAGGACTCTCAGAAGACTCAGATGAGGCCTCTTTGATTTAGCCAATCTCCATTTTACTTTCTTTCTAGAAAGCAAAAATGTTTTTTAGTTTAACTTCAATGTCATCAGCATCATTCAGCACTGCTCCCAGGACTAATGAAGGAATGAAGTCTTTAAAAGTGAAAAGGTGGCCACCTGAAGCACCTCACAGCCTGTGATATATCAAATACATATCAAAAACAAGGAAGCCATTTTTGGAAGGTTTTTCACTGTGTTAGAATGGTGAATGTTGTAAACAAAGAAATGCTCTCCTGTCATCAACCAGGGAACATGAAATAATAACAATAATAATGAAGATACTTAGCAAACATTTATAAAAGCTGAGCCTTTTGCCTGGATGAGTCGTCACTTCACTGCACAGACCTCTAGTTTGAGCTCCTTTTTTCACTCAAACCGTTGTATAACTTCATCTTCTGTTGAACCACCCACATAATGTTTTAACAAATTAATTTAAAAAATCATTTTATTTTTATAGTAGATTTGTGCTATACTTAGATGAAGAAGCAGACAAGAAGGGGTTTTGAAATCTTTCAAATGTGCGTATTGCAGTATCTCTTTCAAAATTGCACAACCTTTCGAGCAGTTGCAGTTTCAGCCTTCCTCACATCTGCACTGAACGGGAAGCGAAACAGAGCAGTAAGCTGAGTATCTGTCCTTTACTTGAGTTCCACAGTTTTACACCGAAACCTGTTGCTGTCTTTAGTAGTATCTTATAACCGTCAACAAATCAAAGCCAACCAGTTACGTTGCCAAAGTCCACTTCCTTGAGATTTCGCTCTCAGCCTGTACAAACAAAAATGTGAGCTCCACATATGCTCCTGTCAGTTTTACTTGTTGCAGCATGACTGTGTGTGAACAGATCTCTCAACTTGTACTCAAGATGGGGAAGTGGAGAGAAGTCGCTCAGTTTCCAGTCATCCCCTGACTGAGTCTGTCTTTGCTCATTGCCAGTAATAACACAGTTGGTCTGAACTGATTTGAAAGTTAATGAACGTAAAAAGATAGCTTGGTTTTCATATTTTTACCAGAAAATGAACATAGCAGAAATGTCTTACCTGAGTGTTTGCTGAGTCCCCCTCCCTCCTTGTGTGTCAGATGTCTCTCTCCCTCCGCTCTGTGTATCACTTTGACAGCACAGGCAAGTTAATTTAACAGAGTACCCTCATCTTGACCAACAAAAACACCAAAAGCCATAAAAACAGCCCTCCTGCAGCGCTTCTGTCAGTTCTCACCACCCTGTCTTAAGATAATGTTGAGTTTTACTTCCTTAAGGAACTAAATTGCTATGACACACCCCTCCGCATGTGTATGAGTCTCTCTCTGTGTTTCTCCCTCTCTTTTTCTCACTGGCCTATCTGCTGTTTTGCTTTGAAATTCAAATTCAGACTCTCAAAACCTGTATTTCTCTCCTGCTGTTGCTCACCAAAACTTTGCCGCTCTCACTTGATGCCTGTGTCTGACCTCTCTGCTGACGTTGTGCCTCTGCTTGTTCTGACGAGTAGAAAAAGCTCTGAAAGAATTTGCCAATGATCCTGTGATGCAGTCGATTGAAAGGGGAGCGGCTTAACCCCCTTTGTGTGTACACACCTTTGGTGGAATGTAGCTTCTGTCAGTGTTGCAAAGCACCATGGTGCTCCCCATGTGTCTCTATTTGAAGGTAGAATCAAAACAATGAACAGCCTGTCTCCAAGTGCATGCACAGTCCAGGCTCAACAGCTGGATCCAAATACAGTTTGTAAAGATTTTATACTTAATTTTATTTAAAACAGTCTAAAAATTATACATTACATTCTGGCCATTCTCATCTGTTTATTTTAATTCAAAAGCTACACAATGACACACATTTATAGCAATTCCTGTATTTTTACTCTTGTTTCACAGTTAGAATTTTAGTTTTTGTTGTTTTTGGAGATTAAATTATAAAAATACATTTATAAACATCAAATATCTACATCTAGTTCATCTTTACTCTGAAACTATTTCATATGGAACAAACTTAACATTTTCTAAAAACTGTGACCCTTCCTCAGTGAGGCAATATTCACTGCTCCTATGAAGTCATACAATTTATGGTTTAATTTTTCTTATGAATGTGGATTTCTTCGAAGTTGTCAGTCTTATCTAATTTACATACATGCATATATAGAGGATGTTATTGAGCTAAATTCAGCATAGACTGCTACACTTCACAACAACAAGGCAGTTACCTTTAGCTGCTACAGCAAACATGTCCGCTAGCCTGAAGTAGTGAAATGAGCCATTGTCAAATCAGGAAGTATCCCACCACTTCTAGATTTGTGTTTATCTATGTGCGTTGCCTGAATGACAAACAGCTGCATTGAAGGCCTGTTGGCTTCAACAAAGACATGTCCACTAAACAGTCACACATGTTAATTGTTGTCAGATGTTAGGGGTTAAAGGGCACGCAAGAGTCAGGGTGGATCGAGAGGAGTGTCCGGACATGAATCAGCCCACCAGTGTACCACGGAGACCAAAATACACCTGCCTCTTTATTTCTGCCTCCCACTCGGCAAGTGTGCAAGAAACTTACTCAAGTAAAGTTGTGGCTGCTACTACTTCTTTTGCAACTGCAGCAATGAGGTAGTCACCATAGTAACAGACAGGAAGTTGTGCTTAAGCGGTTTCCTGATGGCTTCCTCTTTATCGTATAATGACATCTCACAAGGAAACACAAGCAGGGAGAAGTCTGCCGAATATCTGCTTGTGTTCGAGTGAACACATTTGACTGCGTTCATGTTCATAAGTGCAAGTGTGTGACGGACTGTGTGTGAGACAACTTGAAATAAACCCCTCACTTGTCTCACTTTAACATTGTACACATGTTATGTACTTGCCTCTTTGGTTAAGACATAATGAGAGGATCTTGTATTACGCCACTTATCTATCATTAAAAGATCAGAGAAACCTTCCTATGGCCAAACCTCTCTTACACATATAGTTACTCACATAATGGCAGTGTGTTCTCATAGAGTGACTAATGTAAGAATAATCAGCTTCACAACCATTGAGCTCAGAGAAGTGCACCTGAAGCTTTAGATCTGGAATGTGATGGAATATTTGACTTTCTGCTACTGGACTGTGTTTCCACTCAGTGCTAAAAACCAGATGGAGAGCTTGGATCAAGATAAACAGATGGAACTGGAATTCATCTCATAAACCGTCCCCCTTCACCTTCAAACATTTTAGGATTTAAAGACCCCTACAAGGATAAAAACAGAGATTGTAAAGCCTTGTGGAGTTTGAAATGGCTTCTTACCAAATAAGAAAAATCGGTTGTCTGAAAAAGAAAACAAGAACTTTTTAAAAGGAGAAAGCAAAGGGTTTTGGCAAATTATCACCAAATTAAAAGTCTCAAATATAATACCTGTTTTTTTTGTAATAGCTATAAAGTTCCAAAATAAAATAAAAATAAAAAGGCCTGATCTTTTTATGTTTTCCACTTTATGAACAAATCTAATTTGAAGAAACCACTTCTTAATGGGAAGTCGTTAAAAAAGTACAACACATCTACATGTATCTGTTCTGCAACTCAAAAAAGAAAGAAAGACACAAACCCCAAATTTGATGCTATAGATAACTAGTTCCACTGATATATTTCCGCCTATTTTGGCTCAAGTTTGAAAGTAGGTCATTGGTAAGCATCTACATTATGAAAATGTAATTATGCTGCTTAAACTGCTCTATTGAAAACAAACGTCTAACCAAATGCTATCAAATAAAAACAAACTGTTGGGGTCTTAAATAATTTTTCACAACGTTGATGCTGCATTTCAAAAAATAAAAAATAAAGAGGCCATATGGAAGAATTAAACTTATCTTCAAGTGTTTAGTCAAGCAGCTCATTCTCAGTTTATGTTTAACAAGAAGACTGACTCAAAAACTTACATTTAAAATGATTACTCCAGCAATAGTTTAGTAATATTAATTTTGTTAGAAAATGCCTGCATTGTTCAGGAATCTTCAATAAAAAAAAGCTACACAGCTGTTGCAAGAAAGCAATAAGTGAGATTGGGAAAACCAGGTACTGATTTATTGCTTTCTCATCCTGACAGTCTCCTTCTCCAAATGATAGCAGAACAAATAAAACTTTTCAGACCATATCTGTGAGAAAATTGTTGTGTTGTTGTACTTTGCAGGCAGCAGCTTTTTCATACAACATACTCCTTACATTGCAGGGAAAAAAAACATTCATAATGCTAAACATACCATGGATTTGTAGCCCTGTCTTGTGTTATCTATAAATTATCCAATTATCTATTTTTGATCTGATCTATTTACTTTTTATCTAATATCCATTTATTTTATCAAATAAGAACTCCAACAGGAAAACATTTGGGGATCCTGTGACTGAATCCCTGCATTTTCTAAAAGATTCCTGGTTGAGAAGGTGTTTAGCTTGACTTTACTGGGTGAAAATGTTTCTCATTGTTTAAGGTGGGGGGATTTAGCCATTTGAATAGCTTTATGCAAATCTTGTGTATAGAGATGTTAAATGAAGTGTTGACTAAAAATGTAGCATTCTGGTCTTACAGGAGGGGTCTTTTCAAGGGTGGACTTTGCGACTATTATCATAATGAAGGCACAGGAAAAACTTGAAAAATAAAAACACAATCATCTTAACTTGTGGTTTATGTACTAAGCCGGGTGGAGCAATGTGGCTTTATCCTTGCAGAATTGCCTAGGTATTTTTGTCAGGGGTGCTTCAGGAGTATGTGTAATCTAGGTGGCTATATCCAATCTTTGTACACCCAAAACAAGCGCGTTGTTCGCATTCTTGGCACAAAGTCGAGTCTTCCCTTGGATTCCTTCAGGCTCTCCCCTTCTTACCAATCCAGTTTGCTGTATTCCTAGACAAGATCTCAAGGCATAATTGTGGAGAGAAGGTTGTCTGGTTTCAGAAACTCAGGTTCTCTTCTTTACTTTTTACAGATGATGTGGTTCTGTTTTGTTTTTTGAGCCGTGAGCTCTAGCATGTACTGGAGCGGTTTGCATCTTAGAGTGAAGCTACCGGGATGAGAGGCAGTTCCTCCAAGTCTGAGGCCATGGTTTCTGGACAAAGGTGGACTCCCCCCTCTGGTTTGGGGGTCAGTTGCTGCCTTTATGCCTGTCTCTATGGTTCATACTTGCCAAGAAACTCAGAAATGTATGTGGGTCCCAGTCCCTTTCAGTGTTTCACTGACTAAACACAAAACCTTTTAGAAACAAGTGATCTAAGAACTGATGTAATGTAATCCATTTTTCTGGTGTAGGTCAGGTCTCTGGCAACAACATTTTAGATGAACTGCAGCTGCCTGATTGATTTGTTTTTCAGTAAAGTCATTATCATTTAACCTACTGAAAATAAAAGCAGGAACTAGATTTTTTATGTCCTATTTTGACAGAAACCCTTTACTTCAGGAATTCTTTAAATAGTTGTTAAAAGAAATTACGTTTTTTTGCATGGCTTGTCAAATATATATGAGTTGCCATTTAACACAGATAAAATACGGACATTTGTGTTTTAAACTCTTTATTCATTGATTTAGGTTTTCTGTGTTTGTGTGTGGTTGAATTAAACTCACATAGCAGTGATTTAAGAAATTAAAAACACCTTTTTTAAAAAAAATTGCATCTCCACTCAAATGCTTGTTACATTTTCGATTTTCTACGCTGAGTCTGAGTTTGTATTTTGTGGAGGATGTTCAACTTCCTCTTTTCTTCAAACTGTTGATGCAAAGAGATATGTTGTGAAACCTGCAAATTCTCAGCCTTCAGGGTGGGGATTTAGCTGTTTGTGCTTTACAAAAATACCTTCATTTCCATAAAAGCTGATCATGCAATGCACAAAATATAAATATTTTACTTCACTTATGTACATTTTAGATTAAACATACATGCAGTATCCAGTAGCTGCACTATAGCATCCAGCATTTTATTTCCTTTTAGTGAGAAAATGAATGGACATTTGCTAAATAGTTAAATGCAGTAGTAAACCGAAGATCACTTCATGTCTCATATCCACTGCACCGTAACTCTTGCATAATCATTTCATCAGAATACGGTTCAAAACCAAAGTAGGTTTCAGGTGTTACAGTTTAGCTCTGCAGTAAGTCAGATAGGAGGATGCAGCTCTGTGCTTGGGCATGTTGGCAGACAGATGTTCTCTTGTTTTTGAGCAAAGAACAGTTTCTGTTTCTGCAGCCTTATGCAACAAAGACACGGTTAATGCATTTCTTTGGAACATGTCCTGACTTTTCCCCTTTGTTAATGCTTTTGATATAGTTGGGGTCTCCTTAGCACCCTCTAGTGGGTAAGTGGTAGCTTACTCGGGCTTAGTTTCTAAGCTGCTGGTCCTTTACGGTGCAAGTGTATGTAAACCATTTTATATTTCAGAACTTCTAAATCAGTAAAAATAAGAACAATACTTCAGATTTATTTAGAGATTCTACTAGAAAAAACAAAACAAAAAAACCCAACAAAAAACCAAAAACAGCCAGTGTCTTTTGGATAACTGTTAAAGTTGTATTTAAGTCAATGAGAAAAAAATCCATGGATTATTTTTTTGTACGCATTAGTAAGTAAATACAAATATGTAAAAAAAACTTCCAAGCAGAGTAATATTTGCCCAAGCAAAGTCACACAAAAATACCAAAGTACATGGTGTATTGGATAATTTAAAATAACTGTTGTTTCATGTCAGTCTGAAGGAAGTAAAAAAGACATTCGTGTCTACTATCTGCTGAATCTCACTAGTTGTGGTTGGTAAGTATTGTTTGCTGCTGACATCAGGACTTCTTAGAACATGCGAAGGCGCTAAACGGTTCTCCAGCATGCTCTCTATCTACAGGATGCAGTGACCACAGATCTGACCTCCGTCCATGCTTCAGTTCGAGTTTATTTCCCCACTACTATCACGCAACACTGACTAAGACACAGAGTTTTTCTTCCCAGTTAGAAGACAGTAAAAATATTTTATTGTATGAATAAAAATTTAGGAAATAAAATGTTAATTTTCATCAAACGTGTGAACTGTAATATCTTACAGAATTAGAATTCAAGCTACTTCACACTTTTAGACTAAAACACTGAATGCATCAAAAATTCCTGCTGAAACTTTTTTACATCATTAAGAGGAACTGAAACTTACATTTATTGAAACACTGAAAAAAATATTAATTTCCTGCTTAATTATGAGACAAGTCTGCAAAAAGATCATTTTTAAATTTGTTCATCATGGATGAGATCCTCCACAAAACATAACTCCACTGCCATCCACAAATAAAAAAGTAAGATGTTACAGTAGTTCCTACAGGCATGGTTATATAAACGAAGAGAAAATATTTATATTTTTATAAATGACATGAATTTGACTGAGAACTCATTTCTATCAGCAGCATTTGTCATTTGGCAGAAGTTTCTGGATGCTAGTTAATAACTCTGCTGGCATCATATCTTGGCATGCTCTTGGTTTCCATACTTAAGGCTGTATTTACAGAGCCATTAGAAGACAGTAGTGAAGCATTTCAGAATTGCAATGCCATGTGACATCGTAGCTGGCTGACTATCTGAGAAAAAAAAAAAGCTATTTATCTAAAAATAAGTGGGCAGGCTTTTAAATTGATAGTTTATCTTTCCAATGCAGCTCTTTTTTGCACAAAATGTGGAAAAAAGCTGGAAATTTTAATGTGAAAACAGAATTTTTGGTTATCAAAATCTGAAACATAGCTAATTTTTGAAAAAGATTAACATCTAAGTTAGCACAGCTGACTGCATCAAGTGACTGTGCAGCAATCTATCCTCCTAAATGACCATGTAGTAAGAGTGTAGAGTTGATTGCATTTGCAGTATTTCTTCATAGCAAGCGTGAAAAACAAACACTCTTTTTTAACAAGAAGAAACTTCTGTTTGAGATAACAGCGCAAACATGCAAAGAACGCAGAAGATTCATGGTTAAACATAACCAATAGAAAACTCTGGGATGTAAAGCATAGCACATCGATAGCATATATAGACAGCATCAGCAATAGCCCATTGTTGGTTCTTCTGCAGGGAATCTCCTATTATTTCTCTGGACTATGTCATCTTCTGTAGCTTGTGTAGACATCTTTGCAGCAGAAGTATTATTTTACTTATTAAGAATATAGGAGACAAGAGACATCATTCTGAGTTTAACTGGTAGCCACCCTGCCCTGCTCTGGCCGAACACCCAGAGAACAAGGAGGCTCTGCCTTTATTGACTTTTTATAAGTGCGTAACCTTCCGCTTCACAAGGGGGTGCCAACTAAAATACAATAGTGGCAAGCATTGTACTCAACACCCATTCTTTGTCTGTGTGAGAAGGACAGGGACAAGCATCATCTATAGAAAAAAGCTCAAACTTGTTTTCTGAATACAGAATTTGAAGAGCAGATTGAGGAAAAAATAGTACCTGATATGCAATAAAGGCTGTTTGTTTTCTTCTTCTGTACTGAGTTCTGTCAAAGTAGATTCAGACCAAAAACATAACTCCATACTATTCTAATGAGAATCCTACATTTCTGTCGCTGATCAGATTTTTTTTATCACCTCTGCAGGATCAGAAACAAGGCACTAATCAGCCATAACCCTGTCTAATCCTCACAAATTAGGATTAGACATGACTAAAGTTCATTTAATTGATGAAATCAAAAGAAATGCGCTCAATTTTTTTAACTGATCAAGTGGCTAAATAAAAAAAATAATGCTTACAATGTGATAGAAAACAACAGTTTATTTGATAACTGATATCATAGTAACATAGATTTTCTATGGTTTCATAAACTGCCTCTAAGTACCCTGGTAGTTCATAATCTTGGAGAATTTTCATTTCTCTGTGCAGTCTGTTTTTCTTGACATAAGACTCTGTTTCTAATGACTGGAAATTCAGAGTTTATCTTCACTCATTTGAGGGCCAGCTGCACCTCAATTGATTGATATGTCTCAGCCAAAATAAGCTCCCCATGGAAGTCAAATGATTCTGAACACCTTACATGTTCACATCAGACTGAAGATATACAGAAAGCCAAAGAGTCAAGAGAAATTGCTTAGGCAGTGACACACACTTCCACTTAAATATTTATCTTGAGAGTTTTGTTTAGTCGTCGAAATGTACACATGTGCAGCACCTGGAGCTTGTGGTGAAAAACATCACCATTAAATAAAATGCTAAAAAAAATTTAGTTTGGAGACAGAATAAACCACCACCCATTGGAAGGATTTGAAAGCACTCTTGCAAACCCAATCTGTCTGTTATTCACCACAGTGCAAATAACAAAAATGTTAATTCAAAGTTCTAAATTCTGACAGCATTCAGGTGAGTGATAGAAATCATGCTTCTGGTCTGACTGGTGTCATTATTCTGACAGTGGGATTCTCCCAACAACTCACCAGAATAGCCTGCTCTGTTTTAGTGCTTTTCTGATGTTTCTTCATGTTATTAGTTTGAGTTTTACATAGAGAGATGTAACGAAAAG
Source organism: Xiphophorus hellerii (assembly GCF_003331165.1). Taxonomy (NCBI): domain Eukaryota; kingdom Metazoa; phylum Chordata; class Actinopteri; order Cyprinodontiformes; family Poeciliidae; genus Xiphophorus; species Xiphophorus hellerii. The sequence goes on from NC_045674.1 coordinate 4,861,878, forward strand.
TCAGTAACGAAGCTGTCCAATGCTTTTAACCATTCACTGTCTGGCAATACCACTGAAATAGAGGTAGCATCACTTACCATTAGTGGGAATAATTTGTCTTTTATACTGATGAAAATATGGTTTATTATGGCAGTAGCAGCTTTAAATTATGAGGATTGCAAACACAGAAATTGACAGTATTTTTGGAATTGTTATTTTGACACTTGTAGTTGGGTTGGGCAGTTACCTTTCACATGAAACACTGATCGCTGGTTTGGGACACCTGAGAACCTCGTAAAATCCTCAGTTTTAAAAAAAAAAATCCCTGACATGACTCTGCTCTCCTCCATGGTTATTGTGCTCTCTTTTATTTTTTAGATTCTGATTGCACAGTACAAAACTTTGACATAAATCCTCTACTCACGTATACCATGAACCACTGATTTCACAGACTTTCTCACAGAAACTTCCATTTAAACAGTGTTGAATAAATTTATATTTCAGCACCATGGAGTGACTGTTAACACTGATCCTCTTTGTAGAAAGTAACTTACTTTTTCTTTCCAAACTTTGTCATTAAAGCTGCTCTGGCTCTTGGCAGTCCCTGAGATAATCAAAGCATCATATATGGAGAAGCCACAGTAAACACTAGATACATGCATTAGCAACAATAGTTTTACATGTATATAATTGCTCTATTCTTCTGAAATAGCTACAGCCTGACTAAATGTGCATCAAACAAAAACACATCCAGTTAAATATAAATGAACACACTCCTGACTGTATAATCAGTTCGACAGTGATTTCACCCAGGATATCTTATGAATATTTTATTCTGTTCTGTCTTCTAGAGTGACTTGGTAGACATTTGGTCATCTCATCCATTCTTAATGAATCCTGTTTTATGCATTATGAACTTTAAATTAAAGGGGGGAAAAAGGATTAAAATGCAGAGACTGTTGCCCATTCACTCTTCTTGATGTTGACCTTCTGCTTGGCACCACCACAGTTCAAACAAATCCTTCAAATGGGTATAGATCTGATGAAAGTTGTCCAAAATGTGTCAAATGTTGATGCAAACAGAAAGAATGATGGGAAATGTTCTCCTAAGGGCTGGAATTTCTTCTGTGCAACAAACTACTGAATAACCTTGACTGTTTTAGTTACAAATTATAAAAAAAAGGTCAGAAATAATCAGGTTCTGATCATGTTTTCTTAGACCCAACATTTACACCTAGCTGAGAAACCCACTGTACATGCAAAACAACTATGTATAAAATAGTTTGGGTTTTTTTGTAATGAAAGGGGATGGTGGATCTGGAGGACCCAAATGCAAATGCAAAAAGGCAAATAAGATAAATAAAATACAATTACATGATATAAATGAACTGATGAAGCAAGCCGGGAACTCTACGGGTGAGAATGTGTTGAGATGCAGGAACCAGTAAAGTTTGCAGCCTCTATTTCATGGAGCTGATCGTTTCTGAAGGCCTCAGGTTTTCAGCGAGTTGGTTGCAGAACAGAAGCTTTTCCCTTAGTGAGCAGAGCTCAGATGACCTGAGAGTTCAACACGGTTCATACCTGAGCAACAGTTCTGCAGTGGGCTTTCTCCCCCATCCTCGTGTTCAGGACCCCCTGTCCTTCATGGTCTTTTATGGGCATCTACTCCAGCAGACATGAATCAAATTATTTTATAACCCTCTTAGCATGCCATCAAGTGTTGCTGTTAATCACCCATTTATTTAAGTCAGGTGTGCAGAGGCAGGGAAACACTTAAAACATGAAGGACATTGGGTCCCAGGAGCCAGGAATAAAAACCTCTGTATTAGATTGTTCTGTGTTTGGTATTTGACAAACAAGGAACCAGTGCAGTGTTCTAAGGATTATTTTGACCCATCGTATAACTTAAATACAGATTTTAATTTGTGTCATGCAATGTCACTTTAAAATGCCTTAAGTTCCCATGTTGCATGTTCATAGCACTAACACATGTTACTGTTTTGTGTTGCTTATCTTTATTTTATGTTTTTGTTTAAAAACATGACTGATCATAAAAAGACATGTAAGACTGTGTAATGGATGCAAGTGACACAGGCAGAAACCCAGACTAACAGGAGGGATTTAAAAGCGATTCAAGAAGGTTTGAGGTTGAGGGTAAAACCAAGTTTCCTGCTGTGGTGGAGTATTTTAAACAATCGTGTTTCCCCTAATAAGCTTCTTGTTACCTTTCATAAAAGAAGGTTAAGACCTTGCAAAGGCTGTGGTAGCACAGCATGAGGTCTGGCGCACATAACTAAACTTGTAGTCAAACTTCGAGGGAAGGGAAGAGGAGATATTTGTGTGGGGTACATGCAAAGTTATGATGAAGGTATGAATATTTTGTCCTAAAACCTGAAATGTTTAACAGTTTTTAAAATATATGTATTTCTGTCTGGAAAATTATGTGCTTTTTGTTTTAGGATTGCTAACTGAGATCGTAACTCTGATTAATTAAACTTCTCTGTTGCTGAATTAGTTACTATGATTTTTAAAAAAAATAATGAAACAAAGATCATTCATATTTTGCTTGAACAGACAGAAACCCTGAAAAAACCTGAAATATTTTACTTACAGGGGTTGATGGTCTTGGTCAAACCTCAGTTAGCAGGAAAGAGTTGAAATGCAACACATGCAGTATTGCACATACATTTTGGGGGCAGATGCTCAAGTGGACAAAAGACAACTTTATGTTTTTATGAAAATGTGACACTGGTAATACCTTGGGTCAAACTCTACATTGTAAAACCGAATAAATGCTTTCAGGAGGGCCCTTTGTTGCCCAAAGTAAAAAGGTTTAGCAGCGTCTTATGCCTATCTTTGCACATCTCTGAACATTTAATAATACTGGCTACATAATGATTTAAATGGTTTTGTTTATTAAAATAATTCAACATTATCCAGTTTTTCTAATACAGACTTTCGATAAATAAACAATTCTTGTCATATCGAGTTCATCTCTCTGTGTCCATTATTGTTAAAAGGTGTTGCCATATTAGTTCATAGCTTTAGATTTGTTTTCTTATTTCTTTTGTTCTCTTCCTTGTGTAGTTTTTCCTCTTACATTAGTATGGGACTTTACTGTTTTGCCCTGTTTTGCTCTCCTTCACACTTATCACCAATGTCATCCAGCTTATCCACAATGCTTATGGATAATCAATTTTAAAGTGAAAAAATATGGGCATAAAAGTATGAAATAGAAACTGAAGACTCCAAATCTTCTCTTTAGAAGAAATGGCTTAATGGATGTGAGCTATTCAGATTGTGCATTGTTTTAACAATATTTGAAACGCCTCAGCAGTTTTTATTAAATGAGGGTTTTCTCATAATACAGATTTTCTATATTAAATTTTTACAACAGCTGTGCCTTGAGCAACAGTGAGAATATGTAGAAAAATTGTTTACTTTTTCAGCTTTGTTTCATGTTGCTGTAAAACTCCACATCCTTGGGAATAACGAGCAACTGAAGAAAAACAAGGGAACAGAATGCTCCAAATCCATCAGTTAGCTGTTCTAAACCATAAAATGCTAAAAGGCACTCAAAAGAAGAAAAAAGCAGCAAGTCAGCGCTGTGTTAACCTGGACTCCAGCTGTGCCAGCCAGCACCATATTCCTCCCTGCTGAGATTTTCCACCTGTAGCAGACATCTGAGCTCTTCGAAAACTTGCCTTTTAACAGTTGGCTGTAAATAAAACTTAAAGTAGTTCATCTGTTTAGTCTTGGGGAAAAAAATCACAGGAGGTGTATATTTCTCTTTAGTGCTTTTTTAAAGAATCCCTTTGAAAGGAAAAATGACTAAGTTTCTGTGTCATTTGAAAAAGTCCATACTTTGAGCCTAATGATAAGCAACGGTTGCTGTTATGAAAGTTGAAATTATTTTCTCATTGTGGGCTGTACGGCGATCACTTCATTGGGCTTTCAGTTTTGCAACTAATTACTCTGCATAATTACAGTGAAGTGCATGTCAAACTATGTTGCACTATGCTGTGATTGACATTTGAAAGTTTTTGTCCTGTTTGTTGCTTTGCAAAATGCTAAAAGGGTCCATTCAAATCATTTAAATTGATAGACTGAAATGTGACAGATTTTTGCAATTATATCGTTTTGCCTGTTTTGACTTGCAGAAGCTGCTTATGAATTTTAAAAGCATGAATGTTGTGTGTTTTCAGTTTTCCTGCCAGAACAGAAGAATCTGAACTTTCTGGAAGGATTATATTTTCACTGATATGGGAATGCTTTCACATCTTGAAGAGTGAGCCAGATAATGCTTCTGGGAAGAGAAATTTACAAGAGCCAGCAGTGTTATTAAATTGCCTCAATCAAAATGATGCAACTTGATCTATCTTGTCTGAATATATTATTCCATATTTTTTAATAAGATGCCAGACAACCATTCCAGTCAACTAACTCTTCCTTGATATATTGCAGAGACAATAAGACTTTGAAATAGGAAATACAAAATAAGTTTTAAAATGTATTTTATTCAAGTTTTAGAACAGTATTTAGCTATTTTAATGAGAAATGTCTTATGAAATATGCATTAACAGTGAAATTACTGAATCCATCAATATAAATTCTATCCAGTGCAGTCTGTTGATTGATGAGTCAAATTTGTATTGACCTGTGAGTTTATACAAATTGACCCATATTGTTGACTCTATCTCAAAGTGAGGTGACATTCTAGACATGCAGGCCATGAACTTCTTTGGACCAGCACCATATCCACTAGGGGTCACTCTTACACCATTTTCTTTATTTCCAAATAGTTTCTCCAGTGCTGAGGGAAGTTAGTTTAAAGGTTAAAACCAGAGAGTGACTTTGGCATATTTTTTCAGGCCAGGCAGAAAACACCAAGTATTTTGCTGTTATAGAACATATGTGGCTTTTTATTCATGTGCAGTTGGGGATTATGGAGATTTAATTCAGATCCTTGTTGTCCTCCGCTTCAGAAATACCAGATTTGCTCATAAAAATGATCATGCAAACATTCTGATCCTGAGGGTTAGTGGGTTTTCTCTGATCATGAGGAGAATTGAGAAGAGACCCAGAACAATGCTCGTCCAAACATTGCTTTCCTCCATATCTTGTGTCCCTGAGCGGTAACCAAAGAGGCACCGACAGCTAACCTGTAACCGTCTGTGGTTTATAATGAGCCACTCTGTTCCATTTCCTATGTTCCATTTTGCCTCCTTTCTCCTCATTTCCTCCGTCTTCCAAGCTATGCCCTATTTGCCAGGTGCTACAGTCTGTCTTTAATGGTCTCCAGTCTCTCTCCAGCCTGGAAGGTCTGCTACTGCCTCTTTGCCATCGAACAAAGAGAGATAACAATGTGCTGATGGTGCCAACCACAACTCCACACAGAGGCTGTGGGTGCTTTCATTAAAGATGACACACTCATCTTCTATCGCTCAGCCAATATTGCACACTGCCTTTGCTACTTTCGTGCAAAACGAGAGGTTCCGCTGTTTCAAAAGGTGTCTCTTCATGTAATTTTTCAAACGCTAACGGGAAGCCAAGGAACACCTCCCCCACACTACCTGATGTGAGCAACATAACAGCTTTGCACTTGCACAAATGGACACACAACCTTGTTTTTCTCTTTCCAACCTCTCTTAGAGGTGCTATTTTTTCACTCTTACTTATACATGTTTTCATTCTTTACATGGAAAAGGTTCAGGAAGTTATTGTATCAAGTTCAGTCAGCCTAATGAAGACATGATCAAGGGGGTAGATTTTACAAATAGAAATCTGAAAAATGTGCCAAAGTATCATGTATTTAATCCCCTTGAGTCAATGCTGTAAAACCAAGTTTAGAAATAAAGTATGGCTACCAGCTTTGGTAGCATGATATCAGCTTTGGACACATTGCTCTTTGCAAAATATCTCAAACTGGGTTAGAATAAGCAGAGGGCATCTGAAAACATCAGTTTTCATTTCTTGCCACAGATTATCAATAGCATTTTAATCTAGATTTAGATTGAGCTATCCCCATTTGACTTTCATTTCACAATTATTTCACGTCTCCTAAAAAGTACAATGAACTTTGCGGTTGTAAAGTGACAAAGTACGGAAAGCCTAAAGGGTGTGAATACTTTTACAAGTCGCTGTACTATGCAGCAAAACATAGACAAATACACAAACTTACAGGCTGAACAACATAAACTGTACTGGTTTTCACAGTTACAGAAAGAAATCTCTCAAGACTAGATTCTGCTTTCCTTTTCTGCAGCGAGGCTGTATTGAAACTGCATGAATGAATCCAGGGTTGTGTAAAATGTAACAATCTGCCTTTGTGGAGGAGATAGATAATGCTCTGACCCCATCACTGCACCAAATGACAGTTAGTCTAGATTTGAGATTTCATTCATTCAGTCTCTCCACCCTACAACAGCAAAAAAAAAGAAGAAAAAAAAATCTGCTGTATTTCTTTTGGAGTCCCATGATACCTCCCTCTTATCACTTTTATGGTACACACAGTGGACTCTGCACCATAGTGCTGTGTTAGCTGAATGCTAACAATGTCAGTGCATCTTCTGGCCCAAAGTAGAAACCAAAATTATTCTTTTGCTGTACTTATTACTTTTCCATAATTTATCCACCATTACGTTTTCACCTTATTTTGTCAGTACCTTATCCTTCGCAAAAATAATTCTTTCTCTTTGCAAACCTGCTCTCTTTCTGTGCTCCCTTTCTCTTTCTTTGGAGTTATTCAAAGAGGTACTTTGGCACTATCAGTGTGAGATGAATGCAGTTTCTCAAATCTTAGGCTGAATCCTCTTTCTTCAATTCAATAAAGTACTCTGGTGCTGTTTAAATGTCTGTGATATGTACTTTTCTGGTATTACTTACTTCAACGGGAAGCTAATACATCACATCACCTGACCAAGATGTGTTCACATTCATGCCGCCTCTCTGCAGGCAGACCAACTGCAGCCGATAGAAATGCTCTGCTCTCAGAGGTGTAAAAATAGTGTCAAATTCTAACAAAGGCAATTCTAAAACCAGAGATAAGAAAGGTGTGTGTGTGGGGGGAGCAGAGGAGGCGGATGGGATATGGGGTGTTGCAGACTGTTCAGAAAAGAAAGAAAATTCACAGCTCAAAAGTCTGCATATAAATATTCTATTAACTTCAGCAGGTTCCATAACGGCACGGCAGTGCGGTTACGCATTCTTTGCCTGGCATTGGAAATGAAATTATTGTGCTGGTGGAGGCAGTGGTGGTGAAATGGCCGTTTCCTTTCTTCCAATTTTCTCCCCTTCCCTCCTTCGCTCCTTCGCCTTATCACGGGTGACACTAATCCAATTTCAACTCTGCTTGTGACAGCTCTAATGTGGTTTTGTGTACCGATTCTACCCCCCCGAAAGCAACCGAACAAACACACAAGTGGTCCATGCACACTTTGAAAGGTCACGTACTGGACAGACACATACATTTTTATATAGCATAAACCACACACATATCTCTGAAAAGTACAATAACATATATACAGTATGAAGAAACTAAAAAATTTAATAGCCCCACAAGATGGGATTTTTTAGAAAAAAAAAACTGGACTGCAAAAGATGTGTGTGGCTCAATTACTGTTGCCAAAAAGGCCCTTTTCTGCTTAAGATACTTCAAAAATCAGAAGCAATATTTAAGATGACTAAAGAATGTTGTTAGATCAACGGATTAGATGCCAGTTTTGGTGCAATTTTCCTTTAGATATCATGAACATCTCAGTAAATTAGAATATAGTCATACAATTAATACATTTCAGTATTTTAGAACAAAACACACATTTTTATTGAACAAAATGTGATATAATTTAGATGTTTAGATGTTTTTAATGAATACGGCTCCAAACCATTGAAAACTCAGTATCTTGTTTTTTATTCATTTCTTTTTCTTTTTTTTTAGAAAAGTAGATATGAAATTATAGGTATACACTAAAGAATTATGAGAAAGACTGCTGACTTAAGTCAGCCCAGACTCATTGACACCTTGCACAAAGAGGGTTAGCCACAAAATGTCAGTTCCATAAAAACAGAAAAAATAAAAAAGGATAAAATTTCAGAAAAATTAACAGAAATATTGTGGTTTCCATTTTTTAAATTTGTTTTTTTTATTCTTTTTCACAGTTTTCAGAATCAACTTTATTGCCACAGTATGCAGAGAGACAAGGAATATGACTTTAGTTCCACTTTGCTCTAAATGTACATTTTAAAGATGAAAATATAACATTTGTGGGAGAAATCAAATATGTGAGAAAAAAATTGCTCTATAATATTAAAAGGAAGAGAAGGTTGTTTGAATGAGTACATCACAAAGTAATACATCCAGAAAGAAATAGACTTTTGTCTACTTCGGTTACCAGGAAATTGGTAACATTATTTTTTTATAAAAGAAAGTTGCTGTGCAGCATTGTTAGACTTCTATATTTAGATTCTAAAGATAAATCTGGATGTTGAGAGGTTTTCTATTTATCCCCAGCAGACTAAACGTGGCATTATTGCATCAGTCTCTGGGGGATATTTTGGTGGAGAAATTAGTCTCGCTGTCCCACTGTGATGGATTTCTCCATCTTTGATTATTGAATTTTGCTGCTGAATTGAGAGATCAAGAACAAGCCCAGGGCCTTTTGATTCCTGATGGCTGACATTGAAGCTTGATGTTTGCCAGTGATGGTTTAGAGATCACATTGTGGAAGCTGCCATAGAAAAAAAAAACAGTCACACATAAGCAAAAGAAATTGATATTAAACTGTGTTATAAGATAAAGTACAACAGTAAATCTGACCTAACATAGATTTCAATAGTAAAAGAGAAGCCAATGATACACAAGTCATCTTTAAGATGTTAATGTAAACCGTTGTTGCTAAGAAAAAGGGATATTAAATCACTTAATTTTGTCAAGGACTTCCCAGAACTCTGACAAACTGATTAGTTTGTAGTGCATTGGATTTGGAGATGAACATTATTTATTATTTTGTGCTGAGTTAATATGTTCATTTTAAAATTAACACAATTACTCACCGTAATATAATTTTTTTTCTTCTGTTTATTAACTCTATTGGAATTTGGAAATGGTTTTATTGGTCACATGTAACACAAACCACAATGATTGTTAACACAGATGTGTTAACAACAAGTGCAGGGTTTAGGGTTAACGTTAACTCAGATCCTTCAGAAAAGCTAGTTGCTGATCTGACTGAACCTGGTGCGAGTAGAGCTCCATGATAACCCGTAGTGCTGATATCATTTTACTGGACTTATGATACTGTAGAGGGGTGAAAAACAAGTTGTTAGTAAACAAAACCAAGAAGTAAGAAAATAGGCACCCAACATAATTTTTCATTTTGTATCTTTAATTTCTCATCGTAATAAGTTCTGTAGTGTTATTTCAGTTAGTCCGTGCAATTCTACACATGGCCGCTAGGGGCGCTGACGCGTTAGTGACCAAGAAAAGTTTGAGCACACCAGAAGAATAAATCTTCCTGTTGAAGGTAAAAGGAGCTCAACGTGTGTGTCTCGTCTTTTCTATATCGCAGGTCAGTAAAAATGTATTTTGATGCATAAATGTGGTGTCCTTTAAGAGTTAAGAGGTTATAGACTCGAGAGTCAACTGGTGGGTCACTTTGTGCAGCTTTGGATTGACATTGTGTAGAAAACGGGACGTATTTCGGGAGGCTAACTAATGCTAATGCGAGCGAACATTGTACATGTGTTGAGCTGAGAAACAGTTGAAGGACTAGAGATTGAGTTCATTTTGAACTTATTGTATTTTTCACTTTTGAAATGGTAAAATACATTTTTCTGGTATCTTTTCTTTATGGGTTATTTCAATAACACAGAAACAATGTTGTTGTCAAACTCAATGAGTATATGTTGTGCAGAATAAAAATTGTAAAAGCTATTAAAATAGTTAAAAGCAAATCCATATATTTTTATTTTGACAGTTAAAAATGCAAAAGGTCTAAGGAAAAGGGACAAGATATTTGAGTTAAAACATAGCTAATTGGTTTGGATAATTAAAAGCTATCTAAAGTATTTTGTCATTCAATAAAATTCATGATGGAGCATGTTAAAATAATTCTTGTTCGGTTTAAAGGGATATCGCAGTCATTTGTAATGTACTGAATCGAAGGGTTATTTGTTGAAGTTATACAGTGATACCTGAAGTATTTGATATGAAGTATTGCATAGTGTTGTATATGGAGTACGGTCATCACCAGAAGAATAAATCTTCCTGTTGAAGGTAAAAGGAGCTCAACGTGTGTCTCGTCTTTTCTATATCGCAGCATCACACGTTGAGGGAAGATCATCTACTACATTACCCTCAGCCATCCGAGGTTGCAGGGTAACAATACCAGCTTCAATAATAAAGATAGTAAAATAAAGATAATAAAAAGCTGAGGTGTCTCAAAGAAGGATTCCTTTTTTCATCCATATTGCTGGTAATCAGCGTGTGAAAGGGCTTATTTTTTTTTTATTGATGGTTCATTTCGCTGTTGATTTCAACCTTTTACTGTGGAACAAAAGGGTGATGGTATAATGTCATTTAATTGTTGTAATAGCTATCAACAGTCTCTTAAAATGCTCTTTTTTTCTGTTTTATCCAGCCGTCGGTTTGACATTACCTGACTGTGTTGTGCAATCAACTGATTTTCCATCTGCCCACGTTGGTTTTTATGGCCCCACCAACCCACATTGGACTGATTACAGCTGAAGGCAGATAATTGTTCACATTGGTAGTAAATCAGTTTCAGGTTTAAACTAAAAGCAGGCTATTATTTATTTCTTTATTTCATAGGGACAAGTAGGTACATTTAACATATTATATTCTATTGCACTTACAGCCATGACTAATTTGCAAAGCTTGTCCCTTGAGGGCCCTTTATATAAAAGACCATTAAAACACAGAAACACACCTAGCAACAATAAGCAAATAAACATGCCATGGTAAATTAGCTATGATCACATCTGACTTCTTTTTAAAACTTAAGATCACATCTGTTTTGTCCCCAGTTTGAATCCAGGAGTTCCACTGGTTAGAGCCATAAGGGAGGAAAAAAAAAAACATCTGCGCAAACATTTATGCATTCATTTTAATTAATAGAGCTTCATAAAATTTCTTAAACTTAAGTACATTTCATTTCAGCAGAACCTGACAGAGGTGTATTCAAACGGGTTTCCTATTCTAGAGTCTTCAAAACTCTGTAAATTATTCTTGGTGGTTTGATTATTGTGGCTTTTGCAAATACTCAGTTGAGAGAAAATCAGAGATTTGATTAAAACATTAGAAGCAGAAAATGGCAAACAACCCGTAATCATTCTGAAGTTACAGGATATTTATTTTTGCCAGTTTTACAGCCTTTTTTTACCATCCATCCATTATCTCTCATTATCTGGGGTCAGGTCGCGGCTACTTGGGCTAGCTAGTGGAAAGTACACTTTCATATAAGTATGAATGTCATTCATTCAAGTTTTCATACAAGATTTCATTTTTCAAGCCAGTTTCCAATCATACTTCTCCATGTTTAGGATCTCTGAAATGGCAGTGGAACATTGGTCACATACTGTATGTGTGAATATTTGCACTGAAAACATTTGAAGTGCAAAATAAAACAGTTTTTACTGTGACAACACAACACTGCTGGAAGTACAGGTGCTGTAAAGTTTGTTGCAAAAAATGTAATGTTTTTGAATACAGTCTTCAGCAGATCACTGATTGCCTCCAATTTCTATTTTTATTCTAGGAGTTTCCTCTGGGAATTGTTCAGTAATTGTGCCTCACCGTTAAAGAAGCCTCGCTGGTTTCTGCACAGCTGGATCGCAATATCTTAATGGGAGACAAGGTCAGGGATTCTTTGTTTAGATACTCCACAGAGGACAAAAACAGAAGAGAAATTGTGGTGAAACAAAAAGACAGACGTTGCTGATTGCAGTATGGGGGTAATTGGATCACGAAAAGGTAATTTCAAACAGGGTCACAGCCAGGCTGTGGTGGGCCTGCTTGTGTGTGTGTCTGTATCATTTTGTGGCACATTGTTGGATACACACAAGTCTGGTGAAGTAGTTCAGTCGATGCTTGTAAATCATTCTCTCAAGAACACATCAGAGATCATGACTGTTGTATTGTTTACATAGAAATAATAGATGAACTTCTCTCTCTCAGTTTTAACCACATTCATCAGAAACTGTCATCCAACACAGCCTGAAACCCCAGAATCTACACTAACAGATCGATAGCAGTGGTAATGAAAAGCTCTTTGGATAATAATAGTCTCCAGTTTGTTTTTAGTAACTCTGTTCTTTTTTGGAGATAGAATCAGCAATGAATTAGAACATCTATGTGTTGATGTCATAGATTTGGATAGAAAAGGACATAGCTGGACATAATTAGTTTATTTTTCTTAGTACAGGACCATTGGCAATTATCCAAACCTCTATTTAAACTGTTTTCTTATTCATTTGTCTATTGGTCTGACTGGCTTATCTGGTCCTGATTGATCAATCATTTGTGGCGATTGATCGATCAAGCTAAAGTTTGTTGTTTGCCAATGCTAATTACCATTGGTCATGTAAACCTGACCAATATATTACAATTAAATCCTGTTCTGATGCACTTTTTTCCATATTGTGTTTTTCTTTTGGACCTAAAAGTGAATTAGAAGAAGCCAAGCTTTTTTTTCCTTTTCCTGTTTTTGGTGTTATTAAAAACAAAAAAACTAAATAACCAGCCAATTTGTCATTATTTGATTTTCTATTGCCAATTGAGAGAAGAGCAAATGTGCACAGGTTTTTCTAAAACTGCATTTAAAACGTGCTGTTTTGCAGTTTTTCAAACTATAACACAACTTGATCCAGATACTCATGTGACAGAAAATAAATGATTGTTGGAAAAAGTCAAATAAGTACTGGTATAGATGCTCAGAGATGAACTTACACCACTTAGTGCTGGAATAAATGAAGTACAACATGACAAAATGAGAACCTAAAGAGGGAATTGTCCTTTAATGTCCTTTGCAATCTGCTGAAGCAGATTAATCCCAGAAGCACTCTGAAGTGTGATGAGCTGGTTAGACCTTCCTCCTGGATAAACTAGCACAGTGCTTCAGTGTGAAGACTCTCCCGATTTATGAGGCTTTAGGTGAAGCCCTGCAGTCTGTATTGTGATTGTTGCTGTGTATCGTTGAAAATGAGTCTACAGTACAGAACCAAACATGAACTTCACTGTAGTTTCCATTGCAGTTGGACAAGATGTATGAAATTAGAATTATGCAAAGATAATATGCTACCTAAGGGGTGTAACTTTTTAAATTGATATTCAAGAGACACCATGAACTTTAACAAAACAAGTATTTGGAGGAACACTTCTTTAAACTGGCAGAGATTACCATATTTGGATTATTCAACCTCAGAACCCAACAACCTATTATTTTAAACCGAAAACAGTTGGCTTCTTGATAAAATAGACTTTCTTTAAAGGAAGACAAACTGTAAAACAATTTAAAGTCATGTTTGACAGAAAAATCTGTGAATAGGTGAATTTATGAATACTGAATTGCAAAAAGGCAGTGGTCCACTTTAGTGGATTAAACCATAAAGAGTAAATATAAATTCTGGTCAGTGTTCTGTCCCCAACAACATCACACTTCATCTGTGTTTTAATCTAACTTGTGCTCACTTTCTTTGTCTGTTATGTTTTTGTTTTTTTTAATTTATATTTGAAGATCAAATGACAAGCCCCAACACAACTGAAGTAAACAAGTGCTTAAAATGATGTGTGCTCGCTACCTTTTCATGAGATGGATGCTCATTTGGCTTTGACGCTTAGTTACTAGCGGTAAAAACTGAGAAAATTTTATTAGATTGCTGACATGTCAAACCTGTCATAGCATTTTTGTGAATAAATTATTGACAAATCTGGTTATTGATAAATTTGGTTTTCCCAGTACTACCCCGAAAGCCTAAGGTTTTTTGACACACAGGCACATTTTTTGTTTGTATTTTGTTTATTCAGTCAGACAGCGAGTATAACCTCTTTCAGCTGAAAAAGACTGGAGTAAACGGAACATGTGCCAGCATAGCTTTGCAAAGGCCCAATTTGCAGTCTGCATTGTCTGATTAAAAGGAAACATCCCTGGTGTTGTTTGACCAGGCCCTTTCAAACACAATGCAATTTTTGTTCCATTCTCATCTGTTTTGCGCATTCTGTTTAAAGTATTGCTGAGGACAAATCAGTCAGAAGCTTTTTTCAAATTGACAAACATGTTTTATTTGTGTATCCTTCATATTGTCCACATTACAACAAGCTTTTGTCAAAGCACATGTCCCACAACCACTTAGGTAAAAACATGCTTCAATCAAAGTGATTATCTTTTGAAGTTTTTATATGAAATCATAGATGTGCTGCATTAATGATTGAATATAGACACAGGGTCGGGTCATTGTCAATTTAGTCTTTTATGTCTATCTAGATCATAAATTATCATGGTGACAATAGAAGAAACATGTTTCAACAGTATTGTTTCCATTAAAGTGCTTAAATGGCAACACAGTAAACAATCCATTTGGCTGTCAAAGCACATAGGGAAAAGAACAAGAGTAAATACATAAATTGTCTGTTTCACAAAATGTTGGGTTTTGGAGCTTCTTTTCCCCATTTTGTTTGAGTTGATTCCTCACATCGGCTTTTCCGGTGAAGACTACACTGTAACAAATTGTTGTATAAAAACGGCCAAAACTGAACAGTATCATACTGTTTCTATTGAAAACGGTACTGCACCGTGAAAAACAATGCATTCTGGGCAATTATTACTGTTTTTAATAAAATACTGTAATATACTGTGAGTAGCATTGCATTTTGGGAATGATGTTAGATTCAACGGCAAGGAGGCTCTTTAAACAGAACGCTACTGTATTTCTCAAGAAGTCACGTCGTTGTGACATGTGGAAGCAACCTCTAGAATTTTCTTTACAAGGACTATCCATTTGAATCCTGCATTTTATGAGCCAATCCGGTAAGTTGGAGCATAATTTATTTGTCAGATGTTGTCATGCAGTTGTCATTTTTAAGCAGACTGTAGCTGTTTGAAAGTTAGCTTAGTTAATCTGTCATGCTGTAATAAGGAAGCTAGCATAACATTATTTGATATATCTTGACCCTGACTCCTTAAGCATCATATGCTAATCTGAAATTACTGCATTTTCAGGCACTTTCTTGATATCAACCCTGAAAGAGGGACCAAGGCCAGCTGTGGCAAGATCGTCTCCAAGAGGACAGGAAAAACTGTTCAAAAGAAGTCGGTCACTGTCAACCCCTGTGTTTCAACTCTGCTAAAAAACCTCATGGACTTTGAGTGGAATTTCATATAGGTTAGTGAGAACTTTCTAACCAGGCTATAGATATTGTTGCCCCTCTGCGCAAAAACAAACAAACAAAAAACTATACAGGCATGAAGGCAACTTATCCCTGAACAGGAGTGTTCTTGAGAGATTTATTTTGGTTTCAAGGTCAGCATAATCTTAGACATCTCTTTTAATTTATAGCATAAATTTTGTTAAGGCTCCCACTTTCTGTTCTTCAGATGTAATTTGTAATTTTGACTGTACAGGCACAATGTTTAACTTATCTTGGCAGTGTGTTGTCAAATATTGTTTCATTGTTTTATCATTTGAAGTTGGAGCTCTGATTTTGCCCTAAAGGAAATTCAAGTCTAAATGTTTCATTTAAATTTTTATCAAACTAAAATTTGCAATTTTTTTCTATGCTTTAGATTGAAAGTTAAATGTTTCATTTGTTTTATGTTGCATCATATTGTTCCTCACTTCCACTAAAAGTAGTATTTTGTATTGAAAAAGTAGTGTGCTGAGTTGTACAATGGATTATTTCATAATTTCTTTCATACTTATTTTATTTCAGACTAATCAAAAGGCCACAATTCATGCTTTATTCAAAAACTCTTTAAATCAGTTAAGAAATTTATTTTACAAAATAGATGGTGATTTTCTTACTGTTTTTCCAGAATACGACTTACTTTGGGCAGTTTACCCTCAACATTCTTGTAGAAAAGGTTTAGGTTTAAGGCACACATACGTTGTCGTTTCAAAACCTTCTTCTTTATTATGTGGCCACTAAAGACTGTATATGAGTCAATGTTTGAGTTGGTTCTTTTTTTTTCCCAAATAAATGTTGGTTGACATGATGGAACTTACATTTTCTAAGTGTTTTTTTTATGTTTCTATTTTGTATTGGAAATTTACAGTAGTAAGCTGTATGTGAATTCAACAGTAATGATACCATAGAAAAACTGTAATATACTGGCAACACAGCTGCCAGTAGTCTACTGTAAATCTGATAAAAACAGCAATGTGCTGTAATCAAAAGATTTCTTTTGTGACAGTAATATACTGTAAAGTTGATTACAGTAAGGGTACTGTATAATTAACAGTAAAATGCTGGCAACCCTGCTGCCAGCATTTTACTGTAAAAATACAGGGCAATTTGTTACAGTGTACTTTTATTTTAAAAGTCTTACATTTAAAGATACAACTTGTGAAAGCAGAACCACTAAAAAGGGAAGCTGTATGTTGGTTGATTATTATTTTTTAATGAAAATCTGTTCAAGTTAAATTGATTTTTCTGTAACAAATCTGATTCAGGTTGATCTAATTTTCTGCTCCATATGCTCTGTTGATGATTTTTTTCTTCTTCTTTTTAGTAGGGGAGGGACATTTTTTATAGAGATTAAAATCCCAAGAAATCTTTAATAGGATTTCCATTTTAATTTAAACATATTTGCAAACATTAGATGCATCTTCATCTGTCAAAGCCATGCATTCATTTTGAAATATTTCTCTTGAAACAATGAATAAATAGTGTAGGCTTGACTTTTACTGCATATAGTTGTTTTTGTCTTTTTTTTATTTTTATTAATTAGCATGATCACTGTCTATTGTAGGGATGTATAGTTTTCAGAATCACTAAAAGGTTTTGGCTGATTTAGCTATCTTTTTATTTTTACTCTAGCTTGGTTACCACCACTGACATGCTATCAGCTTATATGTATAATTGTTTTACACAGAAACTGTGTTGAGTTTTACCCCCTGAGTGTATAATAATGTACCTGGTGTTCAGGTGAAGTGTCTGATTTCCAAACACTTCTTGTTTTTTATTCTTTTTTATGCCTTGAAAAAGATTCATTAAGATTTAACTCAAAGTTGCCTTGTTGTAGTCCTGCTCCATGCCACTTTCCCCTGTGTTTGAACCTCATCCACCAGCCTCTGCTGACTCTGAAAGCTATAAAATTTATATTTTTGGCAGTGCTGAAAGTTGCTGGAGTTTCAGAAAGCCTATTTGAAAACTTCAGCTGAAAAGTTTGCAAAGCTTTGCTAAACAGAGATGTTAATTAAACCACGATGATGATATGTATAATGATTTTGTAAAAAAACTACCATAAAAAAGGCAAACAAGTAAGGTTATCAGTCAAACTAGGACTAATAACACGCTACGTTAGGCAGGTAGGAAGGAGGTGGAAAGGTATTTCCCTTTATTGAGTGTGCACAGTAATGAGTTTTGTTGGGAAGAAAAAATAGGTTATTTTCTGTAGGTAAAACAAGACTTGAACCAATTTTCTTAAGCTATTTAATTTCCTGTGCAATAACCAGCATCC
This sequence comes from Xiphophorus hellerii, assembly GCF_003331165.1. Lineage (NCBI taxonomy): Eukaryota > Metazoa > Chordata > Actinopteri > Cyprinodontiformes > Poeciliidae > Xiphophorus > Xiphophorus hellerii. Next base: position 4,879,550 of record NC_045674.1, read on the forward strand.
TGTTTCCACCTGGTCTCTGTGTTCCAACAGTACAGATGCTTTGATAATGTGCCACTTTTACATCTAGTCTAATCTACTAAAACAATTCAGACACATTTTAATTTTGCCTGATTTATAGAGCGAAACAACCTGGTTAGATAAAGAAAAAAGAAAACTTAAAGCTATTAGAAAAGTGTATGTACTGTAAAATTCATCAAAAACATTACAATGATTATTTTCAGTGAAGTTTGCAACGTCTAACCCTCAGAGCACCATGCTGGGAAATATTATTTGGTGTTGAGCTTGCTCTAGAAATACACCGTTCTGTCCTCGTGCTTGGCTGTGGTTCTTTTGTGCCCTTCCTCCTTTGGAAAAAATCCTTGATATGTTGAGATTGTTTAACTCTTGCACTCTTCCTGTCCCTTCAGCTAACTAGAGAAAACCACATTCTTCTGGCAGATAAGAGTTACAAAGAGCACATTTTCTGTTGCAGAGCTCTGATGTACAAGTCCTTTAACTTGGCAAAGTCAATAAAGTCCTTTAATTTGAGTGGTGTTGTGATTTTTACATTGTCAACATATTTTCCTGAATATTTGTATAGAAATGATTTTATTTTTGGTATAAAATGACATAACACTTTTACATTTAATAATGTTAACTTTCCAACACTGCCAGTGAACCATGGTGAGAGTTGTTATCTTGCCTGGAGTGGATGGAACCCTAAAAATTTACTCACAGTTTTCAATAACTAATCAGGGTCACAAAAAAATCTAAATCAATATTTTACACCTCAACTGTCTGCAAAAAAGGTCCACATAACAGTCAGCAATGTCTCACATTTGAAGGAAAATTTAAGAGTCTGTTTGCAAGATTTCAGTTTTCATTTACTTCCAACTGCACAGCTGGTTAATATCTCCAGATAGAGTTATACTTTATTCATATTTGTTATGAGGAAACTACTGTGAAGTTTGAGCTTTTCCAAAGTTAATCCTACTCATGAATGTGTCCCTTGGAACATGTGTTTCCAAGACTGGTCACTTTACTCAGCAAGGCTTAAAGGTCTCTAGTTTTGTGATGATAAAAGACCTGCCACTGGACCTGCCACACTTTGATCAATTCTTCTAAAGAGACGCTGCTGCCGAACTGATATTTAAATTTTTCAAATTAAAACCCCCAATTACCGCAGTTTCTTTGTGCTTGACCTGTGAGAAGACAGTTCTCTGAGATACCTTCGGCAGTGGGCTGATATTAACATACAGCTTGGTGCACAGCACAAGCATAAGGCGCCTGCACCGAAAGTACAGTGGATTTTTGTTGCCTTATTGTCTACCTGGATGCTGTGTGTTGATATAAACTGAACACAGAATTAGATAGGTGTTCTCAACAGTATCCAGTGTGGCTGTGGTGTTGGATAAATACATAGCTTTCCCATTGCACTGATGTCAGATGCTTTGAGAGTGCCAAAGCTCCTCGTGCTACCCACCTCATCCTTCTCACTGTCCTTTGCCAGCTTAACACAGCCATGTGCACGTTTATTTAGCAGCTTTTCCCCCCAGGGCAATTTGCATTCTCCTCATTCCTTCCTGTTTCTCCCCCCTAGGGAATCAGTCAAGGTGTTTGCACCGGAGAAGTTCCCTGAGGATGTCTACAAATTGAACAATTGGTAATTCCTGTATTCTATTAACATTTACAAAATTGTATCAAAATACTAAGAGTTTGTAAGCAGAAAAGTATTTTGAAGATTCTAATAGCTTCTGTAGTTCAAAAGAAGGCAACTGGACTTTCTTTCTTGGTTATTAAAAACGTTTTTTTTTCTCATAGCTTTTAAGATTAATTACATTTGGTGGTTATTCCTTGTTGATGTCATGCACTAATGGTTAAAAAGTCCAAATAGTGCCACTGTCTATTTGTTCTTTTTATATTATTAAATATTAACTATTTGTCTGGTCAATTGAATTTCAGTGCCATATCACTGTCAATTATTAGACAAATTGATAGAAAAGTAGGTCAAGCCATCAGTTTCAAGTATCCAGCATATTGTTAAGTGAAGCTTTATCAATGCACTACAGGGTCTCAAAAGATTAAGTAATACTATTATTGGGTCACTGCTGGAAAATTTCAGTTGATTTGATTCTTAAACATTGCTGCACTGTGTGATAGTCATGGCTATTGGAAAGCTGCAGGACCTGTGCAAAGGAATTGTTTAACCTTTCCCAAAAAATCTGTGGCAGGTGTGTATGCTACACTAAAATAGGTTGCAGAGTGATGTGGAAGGTTATTTTTTTTGTTTTTTTGTGTATGTTTTTCTGCATCAATTGAAATGAAAGACAATAGAGTTACGGGGCTTTATGGTCATACAGGTTTGGCTTTTTTATTCATGCATGTTCTCCTTTAATCAAAAACAGTTATACTGACAATGTTTAGGCTTATTGGAGTCATGTTTTGGTGAAAGCATGCCATAAAGTACAGACTGTGTACAAGGCTTTTATCCATTTCATCTTTTCATCTCTGTGAAAAACATACGTGCAGTTAAACAGTTTTGGCCGGCGTGGGAGTGAAGCGCAAAATAAGAACAATTCAGCATAAAAAACAGCAGATGGTGAGGCATATGAAGCTAAAGGAAGATGTCATTTCATTCTAGTGTAAAATGAAATCTGAGGTAATAAGCCAAACATAATGCAAACTGAACTGTGATCACATATTATCTGTGAAAATTCTCATTGCATTTTCTTTCCTGCCATAACTCATCTCTCTCATACCAATTATAACCGTTTAAAATAGCCAAGATAGCTTTTATTGCCAATCCAATAGCCATCATGGCCTGGAGGTTGTGTGTGTTAATATTTCATCTTCAGCCTAGTGAATACCATCAACTGGGATTTAACATTCTTTTTATTTAATTTTAAATTTCAATACAATCCCTGCTGCTTTGAACAGAGGTATCAAAACCATCTCTGAATGACAATGAGATTTATGAGTAATTAATGCTTTGGTGCAAGCCCAACTCTGTCCTTTAAAAGACACATGCTAATCCTGGCTGATGTAGGGATCAGAAAACATGCTGAGAAAAAGATGCTCAGTTTCAAATTCAGGTGAAAGCAATGCAGCCTGCAATGGCTTGTTGTTGGCTTGGTAACGTAGAGCACAGATTCCACTTGTTTTCCCCACAATATCCTACAAAAGATTACTGAGTAAATGTAAAATGCAGTAATTTCACCTATTTTTGGAAAATCATCCTTGGTGTCAACAACTGCTATCAAACATTTGCATTAAGTGGCTTTGACTCTTTTACATTGGTGTGGCCCACTCTTCTTCGCAGAATTGCTTATAGGTTACATGAGGCTTTATGAACACTAATGACCTGCTTTTAGTCAGACAGTTTCTGTTAAAAGTTGTTTTCATTCTACATGTTTGGCAAGAAATGATGAAACTGAACTCGACTTTCAACAAAATATCAGATATCAGAAATAAATCTTGATTTACCTCATAAAATAATTTCCCATTATTCACCTCAAGCCTTCTTGGTTTTAAAGTATTTTGCCCTTCAGAAACTAAATCAACTTTTGACGACTTAATTTACTCGCATTTGCATTACTTACTCAAAACTTCATTTATTTACGCATAATAGCACATTTTTCTTTGCTACTGAGCTGACATTATGACCAACAACATGGGTCACCACAATATAAAGACTAGTCTAAATATGACAAACATTACCTGGAAAAACTACATTGGGCAGTAGAGCACAGAGGTTATCCCCACAAGCCATCCCTTTCACATTTCAAAGGTAATCGGACAGAAATGTTTAAAAATGAATACAATCTTCTGACACTTTTGGCACATTCAGTTGTACCAAATGTTGTGCTAACTGTAAAGTTTTACAACAATTACAAAAGAAAAATGTGAAAAATAAGTGTTTTGATGCTGGCTGTCTCCATTAGCAACATTTTGATATATCTGTGAATAAGTGTCTTTTTTGTTGTTGTTGTTGTTGTTTGAAGGATGCTCCTTTCATGAGGAAGTTTGGAAAACAAAATAAGACAGCTAAGTCTGAGCTTCTCTCTTCTTTATCAGCAAATAAAGAAAGGTACAGTTGGACATGCTTCTTTTTGAGGATAATGTAGCTACTAAAACACTGAAATCAAAAAGAACAGGTCTGTTCAGTAAATCATTCATTGGACAAGCTAGAAAAAGTGAGCTTTTCAGATTTCACTATGGATAAAGGTTTGCTGAAAGAGTTTTTCACTCATTTTATGAGACCAACAGAGGTTGTTGTTGATGTCTTTGGCACCTGATAAAAGAAACTGATGCTGCCTCTGAAACTTGCTGATAAAACATTGATGGCTTTTGTCTGAATAAAGTCTGCTCATGTACCGTTAAATATTGCAATAATATACCTGTGTTTTGTCAGCCAGCTCTTTTTATGTTTTATGTTTATGTTATATCACATCCTTTTGCTCTAGATGGCAGAGAGCACCATGTTCTCCCCTTTTAAAAGCAGATTCTATTTATGAAAACATAACACCCTGTTCTCATGAAATCTCTTGCCTCCTCTTTCCTATACAGCCTCATCCAGGTTTCCTCTTCCCCCGGGTCACCTGGATACATCTCACAATTTAGACTTGTAACGCTATTGATTCACATGTAAACAGGACACTGTTCTCATTTCCCCATGTTGCCATTTCTCCTTAACTCGTACATGGAAACCTTCCTTATCTTTGCATTATACCTTGAAAATAAAATCACCGACTACATGAACCAATGCATGGGAATTTGTGAGGTTGATGTAACGAGCATGCCAAGTAACTTAATTAATGTGAAGGAATTTTATTCGCAGTAGGTAAAAAAAAAACAAAAAAAAAAACAGTAATTACCCAACTGACATACTTCATGTTTGAAGTACTACTATTTTAGAGAAGTTGAATCATTTTTGTACCCACAAAAATGTGTATTTGAAAATGGTGCCACTGCCTCAGCAGTTTATCCTTCTTTTTTCCCGTACTTTCTTTCTGACATTTAAGTTAAACAGACTTGCTCTTCTTTTTTATTTCTAATTTTCCTACGTTGCACCTAGTTAATGTAGTCCCTGACACAATAATAAACTGAAAGTCATTCACTGCGTGTTCATCTGCAGGCAACCAGCTTCATCTAACTGCTCAGAGACCACTTGGATTGCTCTGCTGTTCTGATGCTTATCATCAATTTCAGTTTGGGCCTTCATTTAATGGGCTGGTCTTATTTCACACTGAAAGGTAGATTATATGCATTATTCACATTCTAATATTGTGGTGATATTACAAATCCTCCCTCGCTTCTCGTCTCCGCCACATGCAAACAAACGCCCCCTCCCCTACACACTCTTGCCTTACAGTGATAAAATATGTGCATAGTTTTTACAGCTTCATCAATTGAGGAGGCGCACAGAGGCATAAGAGATTACATACAGAAGTTCCTTGAGCTTGTTTTTCTTGTTTCATCTTCCTCACATGGCGATGAACTGCAGAGCTTTTCCTTTCCGAGTCTCCCTGTGCGGATTTGTGAACTTCCAACTCAGTCGCAGCAGAAAGTATTGTAAACAGGAAAACAGAGCTGGGAGCCCTGGGTAGGGGAAACAGGTTCTTTTATTTGTGAGTTTAGTAAAGAGAGGTTCAGTGCACCAGGCATGTAGCTGAAGGCCTTGGAGGCTCCCCAAAGCAAGAGGCAAACTTGTCTAGCTGACCACAATGCATTATTTAGATCAACGCTGATGGAAGATGAGGGCATCTGCAGGGTAGCTGGGCTTGACATGGATTATAATGTTTTTTTCCAATGACAAAAAAATGAGATTCATGTATTTTACTTCATTAGCATGATGTCTTAGGTGTTTGGAAAAAGTGCTAATTTCTTAAAAGAAAGCAGCTTTTCTGAGATTGTGTTTTTTTTAGAAATAGATTATTAAAATCTTCTTCTTTGTAAACATGACTGCTCCAAAAAAAGCCCTAATGCAGCAGTTTTTGAGCAAAACTAATAAATGACAATGTAAACAGAACTAATAAATGTTCCACCACTCAGCCCAACAATTTATTTGAACATTGAAAATATCAGCAGAAAAATCAAGCATTTCCAGGGAATCCATTTTACTATCTGATGCTTTTTGTCAACCAAACAGTGCAGAAGGACATTGAAATTAACTCCAGCTCTCCGCAGACACTCATTTTTGAGTCCACTCTGCAAACAGCAATTTATTTAGGTTTAAATTTGCATCAATCTGCTTTAGCTTTCCCTTCACTCAAGCTATTTCGCGAGCAAATTTAACTCTGTACCTAGCCAGAATAAATTTAGCATCTGAAAACTGAGAGGATTCATTGATCTGCAGCATTTTATTTGCCCTACCAACCATTACATGCATACCATTTGGTTGAAGTACATTTTGATGACCAACTAGCAGCAGACAGACTTTAAAGTGTATGGGTGGTGTCACATTGTCCTTAGAATAAGGTTTTGAAAACTACATCACTGTAGCATAATTAGACCTTCACAATTAAAAATTTGACTAATTATGAGGCGAGAAGACATGTTACATGTACCACTGTACAGTTCCTCAATGTAATGTATTCTGGTTATAGTGATGTTGATAAATGTAGGGATGACATCCAGTGGGATCAAAGTATCAATGCTAGTCACAACTGAATCTTCAGTGTGTGTGAATTACATTACTGGACTCACCATAGAACACTTTTATGGTGAGAAATGGATTTCACAAAATAAAGCTTCACATTTACATGGTGTTTTGGTTTGATTTCCAAATCTGGACTGAAGATCTAATCTCACAACGTTCTGATCTTAAGTTGTAAACTTTTCCTATGCAGTGTACAGGTTTGTGTGTGACCTTCTTGGCAACTCCTGGCTACTTTTACTGATAGATTTTTCATAACAGAAGAGAGCATGTTGCTTTGTAGGAATCTACACTGTGATCTTTTATTGCAATGTTCGCTGTTCTTGCCCTTTCTGAGCTAAAAATATCCATTTTTGGAATTAATCAGGGAGGTTGTAACACTCCAGATTAGTTTTGCTTGTAGCTCCGCCAATTTATTATCATGAAAGGGAATAAAAGGAGCTTTTTAAAAGCTGTATTTATTCAGTTAAATATTGTGTTTGGCGGCTTCATGACGTCTCCAGAACAACTGGCAGCACGGTAGGAGAGGGGGAGGAATTGTATGTTTGGCTGTAACCTTTATACCCCCCTTGATGACAAAATTGAATCAATAAGTTAATACAAAATATTGGAAATATAAGGGCAAGAAGTCACAGTCCACCTGCTATGACCTTTTAAAAGAAATCCAATGAAGCTGTATCTAAAAAAACAAACAAATCTTACGCTGCCAGGATTGTCTTGGCTTTGCAGAACCTTTGCATTAAAGCAGCAGAAGGTGAGAGAATCTTACAGGATCAGTCCAAATCAGAGCAACAACCAAGAGTTACATCACAACGCTCACAGCTTCCTGAAACACCCCCTGCGCTAAATGGACTTGTTTGTCTACCAAGGGGGTCCTGTCAGGAGCTCTGATGCCATTAATATTTGATGGAGGTAACCTTTATCGTATCCCACTGCTGCCGATGACCTTTTTCATTTTAGCTAGACTATATTCTTCAGTAACCTCACTTGTCCTGATTCTGGTTGGACACAACTCAGACACAAATTGTTTCAAGATCCAGATTCAGTCAGAACAGATTGTTCTTATTTTATTCACAGAAATTCTTTTAAGTAATTTAACAAGCTATAAACCTGGGATATAGTTATTTTTATTTTTTTCAAATCATGAAACTTCAAACATGATGGTGGCTGACTATTACAACCTGTAGGAAGGTTTTCTTATTTGATGTATTATTGTCAACACATCAAAAAAATCCAGAAGGTGATTCAAACAAACCTCAAACTTGTCATTAATAACGTTGTTTCTAATTTCTAGAGTAGTGTAAAAGAAAAAAAAAATGTTTCCCTTACAAATTTCTTAGGTTGACATGTAAGCCAAATCTGTATGTCCATAATACCCTATAAGACTATTGTCTATTTGTCTTTCATTTACATTGGTGCAGGAAAACATACACAAAAAAAAGACAAAAAAACAACCATAACCCTGATCTTATTCTCAGATCATCAAATAAATCTTAATATTGACACTAAAACATTGGTAAATATCAGTGGTTTGAGCTCATACTTTTCAATAAGCCCACATCCCTGTACAAAAATATATTGTTTTTGGTCTGATAATACTTTAATTGTGGTGTCTATGTTAGCTTCAGAGGAAAGTTGTTAGGAAAATTATCCTCCTGTTCATTTACTCATGAGTTTATTTTACAAGTTATCTTTTCATATTATTCTTTTTATATTATTCTTCTTTTTATATTTACTTAACTTCTCTTTCTTTTGTAGTATATTATTAACTTTGTTTAGGATGTTTGCTTAGAAGCTAAAAACGTTAAACATTCATGTGTTATTAGTTCCATATGTAACTGATTAGTTGCTATAATTAATAGAAATAGTGGCTTTAAAACATCAGTTTCTATGCAACCATTCAACATAATGTCTTTCAATTACTGAAAAATGAGTTACTTAATAATTAATTTTATTGAATATGAATATTTATTGAGTTGTCCAGAGTTGGACTTGATGTTGTGCCTTGAGTGATTGCCCTGCTGCATCTCTAAAATGTGCAAGGATGCTTTATAATCCCAATTTTGTGTAAGCAGAAGATTAATTGCGGTCCTGCTGACACAAGTATTGACAGCAGGAGGACCAAAAGTTGGGCTACTTGTTTTTATTTTTGTTTTTTTTTCCAGATAATTATTTCTTTTGTTGGATTTTTAGATAAATGTTCTCAAACTGAAGATTGGATGTTTTTCCAAGATTTCAGACTGATATAATTTTACAGTCATATAAGTTGAATGCTACTGTTTTTTATGTTCATCAGGCGTGACAATAACCGTGGCTGTGTGTGTACTCCCCAAAAATTAGTTTGCATGATTTTTTTTGTGTTATTCTAAAATGTAATGGATATAATAATTTTTTTCTAAAAGAAAAGTAAATAGTTAGTATATTTGTGGTTTGTTTGATAAGTCTTAATGCTAAGCAACTGTGAAATTTACCATTTTAAAATGGTTATTGCAGGATCCTATTTTAGTGTTCTGTAAATGCTTGTACAACATTTTACTTCTCTTCCACTCTTCCCTCTCTCTGAAAAACAGTCTTCCCTGCTTCGGCAACATTTGATTTCCCAGGAGATACTCAGCAGCTAATCGGATGATTTAAACACTAATATCTTCAGATTAAAAAAAAATTTTTTTGCTTAAGCAATGCTTGCCAGTGTCTTGCCAGTTTTGAAAGTAACACTGTGCAGCTCAATATCATATTAGAAAACTATCTTCAATTTCATGTAGTGAATACTGTTCTATTTAGTCAGACAAAAGAACAAAAAACCAACTACAACCTAGTCATCACACAGAAGTATGAGAAAACGTGTAATCAAGATCATGTCCACCTATCAGACAGACAGACTCATCCATTTTGATTCTAACTAACTTACAAAACATGCCTTCCTGCTGCAAGTACATTATTTTACTGACATCAAAACAGAAAGTGGAGAAAAATGCTTTAAAACAAACTCAATCTTGTTGCCAAGTGATAAGATTAACTGTACAGATCATAAACCAAAACTGGATTACTGCCTCAATTTATGCTCTATTTTAACTCCTGTACATTCAAAAGCTTTTATAAAATGAAATGAAAAATTCAAATAACAGTAGGTTTATAGTAGCTCTGTGTAAAAATATCATATGTTCAAATCAGTTGAACACGCCTGCGGTAGTCTGCACTTCAGTTGAGGTCATGTGTGTACAGCACAATTATTTTAAAAAAAATTTTTCAAGATTTTCTTAATAGCAGTATTTGCAAGGAAGCATGTCAGTCAACATGTCTAATGATTTTAAGTTTATAGTCAGACAATAGTAATTAACATTGATAATGTCTGACCGCCCGACGGGTTTTTGCAAGGATTGCAGTAACCTTCAGCCCTTCGTGGTGAACAGTGACCAAATACTTTACTCTGATTGTACAGTTTACTCCCATACTATACAAAATGGGTGTGCAAGCAATGTACTTATTTCATAAATGTCACTAAGCACACGGTTTCACAAAATGGGCTTTAAAGGCTTTAGGTATACCTCACATGAAACACATTTTATGATAACATGCATAGAAAAATAAGTAATTGTGCAACTGAATTTACAATTTAACAAAGACTGTTTTAGAATGGTATTTGGGTGCATTTGTCGCATAACTTACGTATGCAATTTCCCTTTTGATGTGCACTCTGTCTTCCATATCAAGTGTTTCATTCACACAGTGTCTCAGATTTTGTTACTTTATTTTCATGTCTAGGAGCAGTCTCGCAGAAAGCATATCAGTCTTCTTAAATGGGTCAATTTAAGTTGCTCTTTACACCGTACAAAATTCAGAAGACAAATAGGTATAAAATTGCTCTAGGCGACACTGGATAATGATTTTATTTCATTCGCCGTGCAGTGTCCGGCAATACTCGGGCAGATTGTTCTGGGAGCAGATGTGTTTGTGCCATTGATCTTGGCCATCTGATAAGGAAAGTCAGCGACAAGCTGTTAACCTCAAACAGTGGGAGCATTAATCCATTTCAAAACATCCTGCTGCTTTTCACCTCGCTCTGCTCAATTTTTCCTCTTGTGCAGGCTTGCTGGGGAGAGCAACACAAGCTCTTTAGTGTTCCTGCCTGCCCTACAACTATTTTCTATCTACCCTCAAATATGATGAATTAGCTATTTCTTGAGGAACCATCAGAACTCCAAAATAGGCTGGTATTGGAAAACAGGGATCGGGTTGTTTCTTAAAAATCCAATGAATCACATTTGCTAGGGGCTACAAAGATTTCATGTGACTGCAGCTTTATACTGATAAGAGATTGAATAGAGAGTTTTATTGCCCTACAGCAGTTTACAGGCTTTCAGTCAACAGGTCAACCTGTTTCGAACAGTGCTTCTGTAATGAGAAACGGTACCTCTGAAAAGCATAAACCTCAGGGCGGGCCCCCAGAAAGATACAAGACTAGGCACTAATACATATGTTAAAAGAAGTTGCATTAAGGGAATTTTACCATTAATGATTGTTTTTTAAAAAAAGACCTGAAGGTTAATTGAAAGTGCCTGAAGGTAATTTATTAAATCACTTAGTATGAAACTCTGATTACGAATGAAAGGTGCCACTGATAACTGCTTCAGGAGGATTGCGTGTCATTACAGGTTTTACGCTCAGTTCCAGCACAAAGTCTGATGTAACAGTTTCTAATTTAGCTAAAGTCAAGGGAAAGTCATCTGACAGTTGGGATGACGACTGGAGGATATGAAAACTGATTGAAAACCTTAAGAGGTGAGTCAGGGAAAGTATGAAAAATATTAAATGCTGGTTTTCTGATTCTGACATCAATGTAGTTAAGCCTGTGTTTGGTTTTAAAAACATTTCTGGAAAGTTTTATCCACTTGTCCAAGCATGGTTAACCAACAGGACATAAATAATAAAGTTAAATTCAGTAAAGTAAAAAAAATGCATTATATGTGCTTATTGTGTTTGATTTAAGAAAGGTTAATACACACAGAGCTTCTAGAGTTGTGCATTTTAAATGATTGATGTGCATTTTGTAGCAGTCTATTGAGTGCTAAGACTGTTTGAACTATTACTGCTTGTTGCAATTTATTGTTATATCTTGTCTCTGTCATTTAGTGACAAGAATATATTTACATTTACAATAAAACTTAATCAACCAACCTAATTAACTAGCTTTTTTGCTAGTTAATTACAAACATATGTTTGGGTAGTTTGATTATCATTCCAAAAATAAGTCTGGTTCATCACATAAAAGTCTGTGTATTGGTCTGATGTGATATGAACACTTCTGTTGATGCTTTTCTTCAATTATAAGTTTGCATTTGAGTCTACAAGTTTCAAGATTTGGGTTTGATAATTGTATGTGGTACTGAAGTGTTGGGGTCAGATATACTACAGCCTTCACTACACAATTGTTTTTGTTATTTAGTCTTTCTCCTGCCACTTGTGTTTCCTTGTGATTTTTATTGAGTGATCAAACTTCTCCCATATTTAGTTCATAAATTTTGGTGTCAACACTGATTCTTTAACTTGTTTCTTCCTATTTATTTGCTTTGTCCATTGGAGGTTGTAAACTTACTATTAGAATAATTCCAAATTCCAATCATAGTAAATGCTTCCTTTTTTAGAAGTTAAATCATGTGGAATTTCATGTCAACATATTCCTAAATTTTTTGTTATGTAGGCTCTGTAGGCTTAAATAAAACTCCCAGGCTGTATATCCAGCTTGAAAAAGAGGCCACTGAATAGCAAATTTGTAAAACCAGTCCTAAAACACTGGAAGCAAGTGAAAGGAAGCCAAAATCAATGTAACAGTATTTTCTACCACTTGTTGGAAGTCTGGCACTTGACTTATATACAGTCTGGAAGAGGATTACTGAGGCCAATAAAAAACCTTTTACACTAATCAGGACAGAGAGAAACAAGAGCTAATAATATGACAACTATACAGTTTAATGTGTCTAAAAATCTTGTTTATCCATTACAAGTAAAGATTATACTGCAGTGTTTTACTTACTAAACGTTGAAGGCTATCACTGTCGCAGTATTTCTTTTGTCATATTATTCTGGATTTTGGTGTTTGGGTAAAAGCTAAACGTTGATACAAAATATATCTTCTGTTTTTCCTTTTTAGTTTTGACCACACAAATCAAAAAAACAATTGGTAATTTGAATTGTTTCTGCTAGCAATAAAACCAAATTCTTCATGTCTTTCTCACTTTAAACATCAGCATCTAAAGGAATATTTAAATTTAAACCTGACAGCTGAAACATCTGTGATCCCTTAATTACTAAGGACCGTTGTGTGATGTTTTTGTCTTAGAAAGGAATGTGAACGTTAAATTTAGTGTTAATTTATTGTTGTTCTGAAAATTTTGTAGGAGGTATCTTACACCTAAAATTGAAACATATTTATCTTGTATACTTTCAGCTTGACTGACTTCTCCAGAGTTTCAGCCAGCATCTGTGAGTAGGTTTACCTGTAAACATTTGTTAACACTAAGCTGGAAAAGAGCTCCTCCTGTCCTCAGGTTTTGGCAGTTAAACATGCTCTCAAGTTTCACCAGGCAGCATGTTCGTGCAAATTCTCACAATCGTTCTTGAACCAGAGAATTAAACCTGTTATCTGGGAAGAAAATACCTTTCAGACAGTATTGCATGCCTGGCTGAGGTCTTATTTGCTTTACTCTGACATGTGCTTTCCTTGTGCCATAGACAAGCTAACCTGTTTAAATGTAACGATCTGGATGTCTGAGCATAATGCAGTTTGACCCGTTGTTAATGATGTCCTGACACTTGGTTAGCAGACCTCCCTATTTGGCTAAAGACATCTAATTTGAAGTGACAGAGTTGCACTTGTTTCTCACTCCACACTGTGTTTACCGGAAGAATATTTGGGGTGATGTGAGAGGTGAAGGACTCAGATGGTTTGGTGGGTCAAAGGGCTACAGATTCAAAGAATATAATTCTTTCTACTCAGCTCCACCTTTTCTATGTTTGACATTAGGTTTTTGCTTCTAATTGAGATATTTTTAAAAAAAAATATAACTTTGGAAAGAATTAGGATAATAATGATTTACGAATACTTTCCTAGTCATTGGAAAAGAGCTTCTTAAAAGTTGGTGATGATTGACCAATGCTATTGAATAAGCCTTTAGAAAGTTTTATTTAATTATTGAATATGTTATACCTTTTGGAGTGGTGGGCTGGTTTGGTAACATTAGTGTGGTAAACTAAAGCAGGATAATGTGCATAGTTGAGATCTGTACAAAGACTGCGAGTGGCGCTTCGAGAAACTTTAATCAGGTCTTAAGCACAAAAGTCACTAACGGGCCCAGTATGGTCAAAGTTAAACAGTTTCATGATTTGCACACACACCCTTCAAGGTCCTCAAGACACATTGTTCCGGTCTCCTTGGACCGGAAAACTCGTCCCGCTGCTTTTTACATCATGGTATTGAGGGATATATAGCTGTACTTTAGTAGAATAATAAACACAACAATCATAGCATGAGAGGAACAACTATTAGAAATTCAGTTCGGAGGAGGAGGAAATAATGATTGATGAGCTACAACATCTTATTTCATTGGTTCAGAACAAAATGAGGTGATTTTGTTCTGAACCATTGTCTCGGTTTCCTCTCCTCAAGTTCAAGCTTGTACCATCAAGAAAGAGGTTTATCTATGCCTAAAGGGCAAGATTCAGCTTGAGATCTTTTATTTTTTTAGCTATTAAGCTTTTAAATGATTCTAGATGAATTGTGCTGCTTGGATGAATTGTTACTGATGTAAATTTGTAAATGTGATTTTTTGGGGAGTAGGTTTTTTTTCTCTCTCTGTATTTTTGTGAGTGTTTCTGTCGTGACTAATTTTATTGACTGCTGCAAATGACTTGGCCCCTGGGGACAATAAAGTATTTCAAATTCAAATTAACATGGGTTAAAATAAGATAGGAAGCAGGTCGAGGTCTGGGTTTTGGATGGGCCAATAAAAAAATAAAACTCATTGTCCTGTTTATGACCCAGGTTTAACCGATTATTAGCTTCAAATTTGACACTCAGATATTTTACAGAGGAGTTTGTGATTCCTCCAATAACTTCAAAGTTACCCAGGTGCAATGGATTAACAACAAAAGCCCAAATCATACCCCTTCCATCACTTCACTTGACAATTTTAATAAGAGTTTTAGATTGTAATATGTTTGGTTTGAATTTGTCTGAGCATAGTGCTGTGCATTGTGGGCAAGCAAGTCTTTTGAACAGATGTTTTCATTTTGGGTAACATAAATGCGACTTGTGTTCAAGCAAATATATGAGGAGGTGCTGGCTCAGCATACAAGAGTTCATCTTCTATCTTGAAGGCAGGGAAGGGAAACTCCAGGCCACCAGGGTTGGTGTCCTGCAACTTTTAGATGTGTGTCTACTTCAACACACCTGAGTCAAACAATGAGGTCATTAGCAGGACTCTGGAGAACTTGACTGCACTTACGAACTATTTGATTGAAGTGTGTTGGATCAGGGAGACATCTAAGAGTTGCAGGACACCAACCTTTGAGGACTGGATTAGTCACCCATGCTTTAAGGATTCCTGCAGTAAAAACTGTCTACTGTATAAACTCAGTCCATCAGGGCTCAAACCTTTACTAGCTGTAGAATCAGAAAGTACGGTGGAGTGCATGTTTTTTGAGCTCCTCCAAGAGGTTGGCATGCCAAAGTAAAAAATTGTGTCATCAGCAAAGACAGAGTGTCTGCTTAACATATGACAGAAATTGTTCTAATTCAGTAGCAGTTGGACATTTTGTGCACTCTCTTTACAGAGTTTTGCCCAATGTGAAGCAGAAGTGTTCAGCATTTCCAAAAAATATGTGGCACCTTGGTTTCACTGGAGATTAGATTGCAGTAAGATGATGCTGGAGCGTTCTTTACCTAAGTCTCTGCATCTCACACTATTGAACCACATGGCAGACATCTGGTATCTGCACTATTCTGCGATTACAATTTTGTAAGAATGGTAACACTAACATCAGCTGCTAACGCTTTTTTGAGCACATTTGTCAGAGCACCAGTACACTTTTCTATTTCTGAAAGTGCCATAAAAGCCAGCTTCATAAAATGAAATAAGCTTTTTCTGTCCTTCTCTATCACCATTGTCCAGGCATCTAACTCTATTAAGAACAGAAAGAAAAGAAGCTCCTTTCTTTTTACACTGAGCAAAAGAACCCTCCCTTCTTCCTGCAGCCATCTCACCTCTCTTTGACTCTTAAATCTGTCTCCAGGCTAGCTTGGAGTATTTGTGGTGGAGCTGGTGCCATTCACCATGTGATCTTCCTCACTGATACTGATGTTCTGAAAAAAGATACTTTAACAGGATAGGAGGAATCAATGTGCTTCTATCCAGCTTAGACATTCTATTGCTTGTTATTGTGATACAGAAAATCTGTATCACAATAACAGCAGCAGACCAAGAAATTCTTTATCTTTCCTCCTACATCTCTCAAAATGTTTCTGCATCAAGGGCAGCAAAAAAATGTTGCAATAATAATACATTTTTATCAAAATGTGTTTTATTATGTAATTGTGTTTTGCTGCTACCAATAAATAAGAACAGTTGTGGTTTACAGCGGTTTGAGAAAATATTAAAATGTTCATACCAAAAAACTGTAACAAGCAGAAGTCTTCCTTTGCAAGCTTGATAGGAACAAAACATGCAGATGAAAAACATTTCTATCATTGAAATTTAAGGTCTTCTTGAAGCACCGGCAATTTAGAGAAAAATGTGAAAATATTATTTTTACGCTCATGTTATTTTAAACATGTTCTTCTGTAGAAAGCATTTAAATTGGTGTAAAGTGTGGTCTCTTACGAATATCCTGCTATGGTGTCATCTCCCAAATGGAGAAAAGGTCTTGGGAGAGCAGATCATTTGTTCACCGACCTCGGGTATTAGGTTTTGTTTTACTTGTTATCTGGAACAAAGAAAAAGTACAGGTGATTAGTGGTTTCTCTGACTGGAAACATCTTGAATGCATGTATTAAATTAGATGCTAGCTAGTACGCCAGCATTGCGTCAGCACTGATCAGCCAGTCTGATCAGAGTTCGCTTAGCAGTCCTGGTGGGAGGCATTTAGGGGGTCGTAGCTGTAGAACTATGTGAGACAGGAGAGGAAGATGGAGACAGGAGCCATGAGAGACTATTATAGGTGTGCGCATCTGAAGAAAAGAGAAACAGGCATGACTGTGTGTTTGTAATTAAATTAATAACAATCTGAATTGAACCTAAATTGGCCTAGTGGGGGTACAATGACGCAACATGTATTTACATAAGACAGCGAGTTATACCATGCTGTTTATGTTTTGATAATGTTGCCCCCAGACGGGAACTGTAGTTTTATCAGAATGTTGTGTAAATGTGTGCCCTTTGAAGACAATAGGGAAGCTTTAAACACATTGTAACCAGGAGCCTCTGCATTCATAATCTGGGCCCGGTTGCGTATTAAAAAAATACTGCCATGACATCAACAATAGACAAATATACTTATTTTCTTCCTTCCTCCATTTTTTTAAAATATGTGCTTCCATCACTTTGTGACCTTTATGATTTTGGGCAACCTTATTGGTGTTCAATGTGAGCATCTGCTGGTGTTAGACTCTGCTCACCTGGTGAAGTATAACATTAGCAAGAAAATTGCAAGTTCATAACATCTGGGAATAAATTAGCCAACAACGATCACATTAGAAACAAGCTCTTCAATGTGAATATTGCAAACAGTTATAAGGCATTAGCGCTACATTCACAATATTGAGCAGTCTGAATATGAAGCATGTTTTATTTCACGTTTGACCAGCCTACATAGTGTGTTTTAAATGCTTCCCTTGATCTAAAGTGTGTTCAACAGAAAGGAAGCTTTGAAACTGTTTTTTTTTTTATAAATACAGTGAACTATCTATGGTCATAGCGGTTAGGAACCACAACCACCTGTAAATAGCTGAAACCCATGAATACCTAAGATCCCCTCTAAAAACATTTAGAACTGACTAATTTGATAGTTCAGACACCAAATATGCATTTAATGCAAATTGATAGATGCAGTAGAAACTGTCAGCAGAATCTTCCGTATCTCCGCTCTTGGTGGTACAGCCAATCAGTGCTTAGGAAAAGAAATTATACTCCTGAACTACCTGTCAAACAATAAAGTTTTAAGTAGTATTGCAAATATATCAGCCTCAAATACTTTCTATATGCTCCACAAAAATCTGTAAATAGGGCTATTTCCACAAAAAAAAAGACCAAACCATGAATGGGTGAGGATGCTTTGTAGAACAAATGTGTAGCAAAGCATAAATTGTGTTTGTGTAATTAGGGTTAGGGTTAATTCAGTCTGAACATGCACAATTGTAAACTAGAGGTGCTTAAATGCAGCCCATACTTCTTAAAACAAAATAATAACACTGAATCAAAAATTCTGAATCAAACAGAAACTTCAGTGCCAACTTTGATCATCTGAGAGTGACCTACCCTGCAAGTTTGATGTGCAAATAACACCTTCCATTCTTCTGATGAGTTTCCCCTTATTAATAGCCACCACTTTTTATACTGTAAACATTAAATTTGAATCAATTCAAACTGGAAGAACATCAAATGGTTTCTCTGTCATGCCCAGTTTCAATTTTGTTAATGTTAGCATTGAATACACATAATTATATATACATAAAAAAGTTAACAGTCAGTTTGATCTTTGTGCTTGACTTTATTTATACAGATTCACATTGCAAAGATTGACGGTGTCATGTCAATGTGTTACTGGTAGTCAGCACAGAGATTCTGTTGTTTTCATTCCTTTGCTCTGTTTGTGGTGCTGAGTCTTGTGAAATAAATCTTTTTAATGTTTCACTGATTAATAGCATAGTGGTATGTTTTTCTCTGAGTGTTTGAACTCATCAGACAGATCCACTTTGCATGTGGAGTCCTCATATTGCACTTGTGAGTACTGTTATCAGTATTGTATAGATTAATGCAGAGGGATAACCATGTGTGACTGTCTGCTGTGCTATGTGAGCCTGTGCTGAGGAGTGTTCCTCTTTTCTGTTGGTGGAGATGGGACCCATCCATCAGCTGAAGGAGCAGAATAACCAAGAGTGACATTCAATTACATTATGCAAATGTGTGTTCTTTATTTATTTATCAAGGCTTCACCATTCATTTACTCAATTAACTATTTTGGACATGCACTATCATGAGGAGATTGCAATATGCTTTCCAATAACAACCAATAATGAAATGTATTATTAGCAATAACATTAATGAAACAAGTGAAGTGAGACGCCTCATCACCATTGGATGAATGACAAATGAACTACAATAAAGGGAAAAACATAGAACAAGGACTTGCAACATGATACCTGTTTGACATTTAGGACACAGTCCATACATACAAAGATTGCATATTAGGAAAAATTGCATATTAGGAAAAAACAAAAAATCCATGTTCAATAAGTGGGCGTGTTACACGCAATCTACAAATATGCACATGTAATTGATTTAATGTGCAAAAGTAGTGCAGACCGCCCTCTTTTCAAGAGGATTTTGCGTGTGCTACTGGCTGTCATCATGGAGAGTGTTGGAAAGTGGAATGGCCATAAAAGAATGATAAAGTGGAAAGTTATTATGCTGGAACTATGAAAACAAAAACATCAATAATACATTTCATGTAAATAGATTTACAATGTGGTACAATGCAACAGCGATTAATCAAAAATAAATCTCAAAACAACTGATTTAACATCAGTAACACCTGAACCAATCCTTTCCAAAGTGTTTTCTGCCCATAAAAGCTTGCTTTCCTCACTGTCACCCTGCCCCAAAGCCAAAAATGAACAATGTGTATAATGAAAGCCCTGATCTTGAAGTGTACCTGCATCTCCACAGTGTCTGAGTGGCTCCATTACAGAATGAAAAGTGAATCTCTTTTGTTGCTTCCAGATTTGCCCATTATTAAGGAAACCCATTAAACGACAGAAGGTGACTTTCCCTTTCACAACGATGACACATGGAAAGAGTCCACTGTCGGGTTGGATATGGAAGCGACTGATGGGGCTTGGGAGGAGGTTTTGACCCAAGAGGAAAGGGGTTATTGATTGACTGAGCCAGCACTGCGTCCTGTGCTCTCTGTCAATCACCTGTAAACCCTTTTCTTTGCTGCTCTTTTTTCTTCTGGCCACGAGTGAACTCCTATTTCCCAAATGCTACTGTGTCCTAATTTAACTTCATTACTGTGTGGCTGACATCTAGGCAACAAGGGGGGAACAAACTGTATCTTTCAACCCTGCATGTTTGCAATCCACTGGATGAGCGACCTTTTCTATGGCCATCCATCCACAGCTCTCCTCATCTTCTCTTTGCCTTCATTCGAGTTCCCTGTGGTTAGTCTGTCACTGTCTTTCTTATCCTTGCGCCCTCCCCATGGTGCCCACAAATGCAGCTCAGCAGCATTGATAATGGCCTGACAGACCACAGTGGTGGGCTTGCATCGGCTCCTCAGCTCCGTCCATTCTTCCTCAATCCTGACGCCTTGCCTTTGTCACCAAGGTCACCTTGCTGCCTGTCGACTCAGAGAGAGAGGCTGTCAGGCTGAAAATGGGAGGCATTCACCTGCCTCCTTTAGTCTTTCTACTGAGGTTGCTTACACTTAGTGTGTTCGGACTGTGTGAGCAGGTTGTAGACAAAGTAACAAATGACACATCTTAAAACAACTTCAATCCAAAGGGCAAAGTGAGCAGTTCCACAAACTTTTAAGCTATCATCATGTTTGCACAGTGCAGTTATTTGAAGAGAGACAGATGATTATTTACATGGAAAACAGAGGTAGCAGGCAGTTTGGCTCAAGGACTGCTATAAATTCGGGACATGAATCTTAAAATAACATAAATCCCAGTTTAATCATGTTTTCTGCTAGTCAGAAAATCAGAGTCCAAGTGTTAATAAGGGGTAGGGTTACGCTAAAAGATTTCTCGTTGACACTACTATTCAGATTTACTCTGTTAACATTATTTATTCTTATTGTATTTATTGAAATATTAAATTAACATATTCACTACCTGACCTCATTCACTGTGTGTGGAAGATTGAAATGAGATACTTATCAGATTGACTTTGGCACCAGTACTCATTGTTCTATTATTGCTTCTGACAAGGTGATGATATAAATGTTTCTAATAGATCATTTCTGTGTTATTCTGTAGCAGATTCATTTTATTCTGAAGTGAGTGAATGCTTGAATGATTCAGGTAAGACGAGATTTAAATGAATGTTTCCTGATTCTTCCATAAATATCTCCAGTTTATCCTGTTTTTCTTAGCCAAAGCTCTTTGATTCTGGTGGTAGAATCAAATCATGCACAAGGCAACACAGCATCACAGATTGGTGTAGTATGAGCTCCTTCTGTGGGTGAGTAGCCTGTTGGCTAGCATCTGTCAGATTATTTGAGGTACCCACAAATCCCTCATTTTATTGGGATTAGTGGAGTAATGTCTTCCTTATTGGTCATTGTTCGCCAACTAAAAGTGAATTAACTTTAAATATGTAGGAGCACAAAACACTTAACACTCGAAAGTGATTGACAAAGTTGCAGACAATATTTTTATTTTTTTTCTGTAATGGTAGTTGGACATCAAAAGTTTGTGTAACATTGTCAGACGAGTCTTAGTATCATTTAAACTTAATAATTTTGTAAGCAACATTATCATGGTTATCTAAATATTCTGAAATATTCATGCTGTCTTGAGCCTTTTTGCATTTTAATTAGTTCTAATTTTCAGAAGTGCATAATTTTTATGGAGAAATACAAATGACAAATCTTGACAGTTTAGTTACCTCTAACTCCACTGCTTCCTTGTTCATATTTGTTGTAAATACAAAGCCAGAATGTAGCCCTACACCGAAACAGAAACCTTTTAGAGTCTATAGCAGATTTATAAGGAAAAGAAACTTTACTATGCTAATTGCATCCAGCAACGAAAGATGGCTGGGACACTCAAACCTAACTCCATAACTTAAATGTAACCCCAATTAGGATACAGGAAAAATTAGCTAGCCTCTTGAAAGCTTTGTTGTGCTTCTTTCATATGAAACTGTCAGTTCTTTGCTCTCTCTGTGGTATTTGCACAGCCATTATAGATTTAACACCTACCTTCAAACTCAAGTGTCTTGCACTTTTGGCTGTAGCTGGCAAAGAAACACTTGAAAGAACTTGTTAATGTTCCATCTGCCATGTGTGTAATGTGTGGATCATATGAATTAAAATGAATTAACCCATCCACAGTCATATTCAGTAGAAGCTGAAAAGTTAATTTATTTCAAGAACTCAGTTCACTAAGTGAACCACATTATACAGACCCAATAGACACAGTGACGTTTTTAAGCGTTTATTTCTGTTAATTATGATGATCTATGACTTACAGCTATGAAAATACAAGATTTAAGATTAGAATGTACAACATCAGACTAATAAAAATAGATTTTCAAAAGTTGTAATATTTATTTTAGTTATTTTTAAAGATACTTTCTGTCTAACAAACAAGCATCATCAGAAGGCTTATTTGTATGTCTGAACTCTGATTAGAGTTCTGAATATGTACTTTAGGAGCGAGGTACTAAATGTTGCTTGTGTAGCTCAAACCAATATGGTAATATCTGCACATGAAGAAATCAGCACTTAATTTATCTGAAAATCTCCAACTCTATCATATAAAGTTTGATATTTTTTATTTATTTTACTACCTTTTGTAAGTCACTTCAAAATTAGACAAATATAATCTAGGTAAATGCAAAATAATCAAATGATACTTTTCCATATTAGAGCCAAAAATTGCATTTGGCTCATTCTTGTTTGCTGTATGATTTTCCTTCATTAGCTTCTTGTTTAAGGTTATGGTACATAATCTCAAAAGTCCAAACTCTAATTAGACTACCAACTCCTGCTGGTCATGGGTGTGGGTGGTGAAGTTGACCTTAACTTTTAATAAAATACTCTAAACTTTGCTATGGATTCACAGTGAAATATAAAGGCACTGAAACCAAGTCTTCCTCTGAGCAACTGGCTCTCTTGACCTGTATCATTCATTTCTGTAGCTGCTTTTTAGTTTCACCAATGTAGAGGTTTAAACACTGGACATTTTCATTCAATATGTGTCTGAGAACCTCCAAGAACAACATTCAGTTGATTTTCAAACCTAACATCACTCTCAGACAGACTGGTTCACCCACAAGGATACAAAACACCCAAACAGAAGCTTAGAGTACCTGTACATACAATATAGTGCTTCAAAGTGTTTGAACCTCTATATTGGATAAACTAGCCAGCAGCTATAAAAATGTATGGCACTATATAGAAGAGCAAGCGCATCAGGTCAAGAGTGGTTCAGTGGTTCATACGGTGCTATTTTATTAATCTTAACTTGTATCAACAACCAAATCAGAAAAATTACAAGAGAGGGATATATCAGTCCTTCCAGTGTCTCAAACCCATTAATTCAGAAAACCCAGTCAAAGCCTGAGTCGATTTTTCTCCATCACAGCAGAATGCTCCTCAGCCTATGTAGATGAGATGCACCAGCTTATCCCCAGATGACAGAACTGCTGTCAACCTAAATTCTGTGAATAGTTTTAGCAATCAACTATATCCACACCAGTAAGCCCACTCTATTAATATCAGTTCATAATTCAACATCGTCATAACTATTGATTAATTTTTCATTGGTTATGTTTCAAAAGCAACTCGACACACGTGGGTTTTTAATGTAGATCTAAAGGAACAGTGTTTCAGCTGTTTTGCAGTTTTCTGGAAGTTTGTTCTAGATTTGTGGTGCATAGAAGCTGAATGTTAGTACCATCCTGGAACCCAGTACCAAAATGTGCAGAACATACTTCGTGAACATAAAATAGTAAATTCTTTGCATGTCAGTGCTTATTGCGAAACTGATCTGAAAGAGACTCAGGACATTAAGACTAGCAGTGTCTTTAAGAAACATCTGTCATGTAAGAATTGCAGGACAGTCCAGTGGGTCAATGATGTATTTGTGGTGGTCTAAATAATGACTTATGAGCTTTGAACTACCAGTTTTACTCTTAACTAAAGAAGCAATTTGGACAAAAAAAAAACCAACAAAATAATCCTGTTTACATAAAAAAGACCTGTATTATTTTTTCTGAAATATCTTAGCTACATTTGAGTATTCGGGAGCTTTTAATTAGGTTATAATTCTAACGCTGGAATAGTTGTCCATATGTGCCCTTTTGAAAAACAGAAGTTTTCTTCTTTTAAATCAAATTTTTTTCAAGTTTGTTGAACTTTTTCTTTCCATGTCGTTACTGGTCTCTTATGATTCATCACATATTTCACTCAGCAGCGACTTGGTCATATCCTACTGATTCATATGTTAATAAGTTTCTAAGACAACCCCCCATGGCTCGCAGGCAGAGCTTGAAATATTCCTTTCATTTTTCTCCTTCATTCGCAGCAACAGCACTCGCTGTGAAAAGCAGAGCTTTATCATTCCTCCAGCCCACCGGATTTTGTTGACCTATCTTGTTTTTTCCCCTGCAGTGTGGAAGGCATTTCTGGGATAAACAATCCACTGAAATGTCACCAGATTCCATGGAGTCCAAGAGAGCTGTGTGCCGTCAAGCTGGAGGGACAGTCGCATTGTCATCAGCCATTAGGCAGAATTTCATGTCTTATTATGGTGTGACAACGATGTATAAGACCAGCTTTAAAAATATCATTCTCAAATGGTGGGCAATGAGACATTTCATATTGATGCTATAAAAGGAACATCACAACACTGCCTAATTCCCTAAATCCATAAATAAAATGAAGATACACTTTTGTGCAAACTGCAGTGGTGATTATGTTGTCTAAATGATGTCAAGGCAAGTCCTCTTTCATTCTTTGTTATGATTATTTTTTTTCATTTATTTATTTCTTTTGCAGAAAAAATATTCTTAAGCTGAAGCCTGTAAATAAATAAAAAAATCAACCTCTAAGCAACTATTTAGCAGGACACAAAAATGCTTTTTTTTTTTTTTAAATCCCTTGTGTCACACATACTGGCATCCTTACATTTGACACTTTGAACAACTCCAAGTTGCCAAAAGGAAAGCACTTACTCATGTCCTCTAACATTTCACAGTGTTTTTAGTTACAGAGAGAAGGATCTTTGACCATTCCTTTTCGCACATTTCCCAAAAATCACCCAGTTACAGTTTTTTTACTCACGCACTCCTTTCTTCTGTTCACCTCACTGATTTTTAAAAGGATTAAGGTCTGTGGACTTAGATGACCCCAGAAGATGTTTTTATCTTGTTTTTTTTTGTTTTATTTTAGGAAACTTTTCTGATTAAAAAAGATACTTTATTGTCATTATGTTGTTCAATGAACTTGTGATGCAGAGAAACTCCACATGCCAAAGAATATTAACAATCTATGACTTCTTGTTTCCATGTAGTATTAATATGATCTGATGCAAAAGGTCATTTCAATTGGTCACTCTACAAACTAGGAAATAAAGGAGAATAATCCATTCAAGTAAGGTACATTAAGGTTCAATAATGTTTTATAGCATAGTTTTTTTTGTTTGTTTGTTTTGTGTCTTTTTTTTGTTTGTTTGTTTTGTGTGTGGCACTAATGGGAAAAAAGTACTGGTCGCCTGTGTGGTACATACAGAATGTTACAAATATAATCTAATGGTAACATTGATGGTACTTACTTGACTGTCTAGGAAAGTTCTCTGCATTTATGAAGACATAAATTCCAGTGATAAATATTTTGTATTTGTAAATCAGACTGCAACGTTGTGTGTTGAGTTTTGTACCCCTGTAAGAATTTCTGCTTTGTGTGTATGCAATAAAATTTATACAACACAATTATAGCAAATTATAATTAATCACTACCAAAGATAGTGGCCTGGTTAATTTTCTTCAAACAAAATAAAGCAAATACAAACTTGCTAATTTTAATAGCTTCTAAATAACAGCTTACGGTTTGCTTTTCCAACACGTGTAAAGATTGACTTTAGCAGTCACAAGATTACAGACCAAAAGATGCACAGAGCTTTTAATTGCTCTCAACATGTCAAGATAAAGTAAAAGAATGTACAGTCAATTCTATTTTCTTAAAATGGATGTTTCTATAAACTTACATTTCCTTCACGATAACCTCATGGTGAGTATTAAAAATGTACAAAACTTTATCTTTAAATTTGTTTGAGTGTGCTGCAGTAGAAAGTATGCAATTTTTGAATCTAGGGTAAAATTTCAAACACAATAAACTCACACAGAATAAAAATAATTCTGTCCCTTGAATAGAAAGTAACCTGATGTTCAAACCAAGAGGCAGGAGGTGGCCTGTAAATGAGTTTTACCCCTTTTAATTTCCTGCTGGTTTACTGGCAGATCTCTCTATCTGTGTATGGTAAACCCATTGGTGTGCAGTGCACTGGGGTATTTTATCATCTGCTGTAGCCGTCCCAAAGCAACAGAGCAACTGGTTCTCATGGTGAGAGACGATCGGGTTCTCACTGCAAACCAAATGAGGCTTTAAATGGGGCTCGGCACATTCTCCGTGCATGTAATTGCAGCCCATCGTTAACCTTCCAACACAGTTTTTATGCTAACTATTCTGTCCCAGTGCAATTTGGGAATCCAAAAGGAAAATTAATGAGGATGTCCGAATTCACAGAATGCCCATCTGGCTAGATGAATAAGAAAGGTTTTACACAAAACAATGATTTTAGAGTTGTAGCTTAGCAACTAGAGTTGTCAGGTCTTTGAAGTTTTTAAGCAATTTTGAGGGGTACGGATGTTAAAATAGTTAATGAATTTAATCGCCTTTTATTGATAGATGGATCTTAGACGTCCATTTTTCTTTAGAAGCCTCCAATACGCTTTCATTTGGGATTTTGATCCCAAATGAATGCTTATTGAGTTGCTTGAAACCATCTAAGTCTTCCCATATGAGCTTGTTTCTGAGGATACCCAATAATAATGTAACATCAAGTTTATAAACACTCATTATCCGCATGCTAATAATTTTTTCTGCTGGTTTTTAGATGCAGCAGGGAAATAAGAATGGAAAATTATCCCAAACACAACTTAAAATTGCTTCTGGAATGGCAAAAGAAGATTAACTACTGAAATGGACATTAATTAAGCTGCAAGAAATTCTAGAAGTTTTTCTTTCATGAATGATATTAGAAAAAAAAAACTTCAAATAATATTGGAAAAACACAACATTTTATAGATTTGTGTTCCTTTAGAAAATTTATTTGATGAATTAAAGTCGAACCTTTCTGATGGTTTCTCTTTGGGGAAAGTTTAAGTTTGAGAGTGTAACAAAAAAGCAAAACCAAACAGCAAGCTGGAAGAATTTGATATTTAGTGTAAACTGAAAATGGTGACACATTTTCTTCTCATACTTTCACCTGTTACTTTTTTAAACGTATCTAATTCTGATGTTTATAGTTCAGCACCAAATAAATACCAATATCAAATAAACAAGAAAGCAAAATATTTAAAACATAGCTTTGTCTGCACAAATCTCCCTTTAATATTAACTTTAAACAAAAGAAATGTAAAAGGAAAGAAAAAGTCAACTCCCATGCCCTTTGTGGTTAACATTGATATAATTACAACTTAATTATCTCGGTTTGGCTGCATGACTCTCTTTATGTCTATCACTCTGGAGTTTTTAAAATGTCCCGTTGGTGTAACTGTTAAAGCTGTTATGTTTGCCAGTAGCCCTGTCAGTCTGTTTTAATATTCAATACATGGCTGCTAATGATAAAATACATAACAACAGAGCGGTTGCAATTCAACACATGCCGCTTAAATCCTGCAGCGATGTTCCCGTTGACTTTACTCCACTGTTGGTGTTGTCCTTGAAGTTAAGTCCTGTTTTTGTTTTTTTCCTTCATGCAGTCTCGGTCTGGCTGCAGCTTCACTGCCCTTAGCGACTAAGTGGTCAGAGGTGGGGTTAGTTTTATCTGAGGTCACCTCTCCACTATCTCAGCCTTGTGTTCCTCAGAGAAATGTTTGGATCTTGCAAAGAGCTACTCTACAGTTTTGATTAAAGCTTGCTCCTCCTTCACAGCTTCTCCTGGAGGGGAGAGGATAAACTGTCAGGATAAAAGTAGTGTTGTCCAAGGTTGGCAACAGTGAATCTCATCAGATATACATGAACAGACTAAGCAAAGAATAACTGGATTTTCTCTCCACTATAACCCTGCAGCTACAACTGTGATCGAAATGGTGACCTTGTTGCAGGGGCATTGAATGCTGAGTTTGGTGGGTGTATTTTAAGCTGCAGGACTATTTCTAAATGCCACGCTCCGATGCCAATCACACTGAAAATCAACTGAATTGCTAGTCAAACAGCATAATGACTTGGTATTTGGATAAACTGTCCTTTTTTTAGACAATTGAAAATGCTGTAAGTTGAAGATGAAAATGGGGGATAATTCTTAACAAAACTTGCTCTGTATTTAAATCTTGAAGGGTCTCTGCAAGTAATTTTCACCTAGCGTGTAAAAGGAGGGAAAAAGCTGTTTTTCTATTTCTGCAGGAGGTTATGGATGTTAAGTATGTACTCCCTTAACCCCCTTAATGCTGGTACAGCCAACTTGCCAGTTTTCCCAAATGCATGTGTTTAATTCTGTACCTCTTATGATTTTTCAAAAAATTATAAAATAAGTCATCATGTGTGACACCTTCTGAACAGTGTTCATGTTCCTTGGTTTGACATATTTTTCACAAATACTGTCTAAAATGAGGTGTGCATTTGAACTTTCTGACCCAGATCTTTTGGTAAATGTCTATACCATCTTTGCACATCTGCAGACATACATTTTCCATCAGTCCTCGGTGCAAAGTAAGCTAACTCCATCTGTGAACAACAATTTTCACATTTTCCACATTTTTGTATTTACATTTAGGACTGGACTTTGAATAGACGACAGGTGTCAAACTCCTGTCCTGGAGAGCCACTGCCCTGCAACATTTAGATGTGCCTCTGCTGCACCACACCTGAATAGAGTGCTGGCCAGAGCACTTTTTCTCATCTTGACTATGTCCCCGTTGTGCCTTGTGGCAAATAGGACTTTCAAAAACTTTACTTCAACAATGACTTTCTTCTTGCCATTCTTCAAAAGACACAAAGACTTTTGGAATATCCAACTCATATTTGTCCTGTCAAGATTCTCTCACCCAAGAAGTGGATGTCTGCAGCTCCTCTGGAGTTAACGTTTGCCTTTTAGCTTATTACTACTCTCTTTGTCCAGCCTGTCAGCTTATACGGTTGGGTATATTTTAGTTTGTGACTGTGCTATACATGTTCCCTTTCCAGTTGATAGATTGAGAGGAATGACTTTTACCAGTTCTGCGACTGCGACTTATGAAGGCAACTGGTTGCACTCTATTTTATTTTGGGCCTTCTCCACAGTGCCGCCCAAACTGACAACTTTCATCTATTTCCAACTAGAAATCCTCAGAGCCTAGAAACATTGCTTTTAAAAACACACTTTATTCAATGAATCTGATTCAGGTGAAGCTTGAGAACTCATTTTTACCACCAAAATTCTATTGGCCTGATGCAATGACCTCACTTCCTTGTTAAATTTTTATGTTTTCATTGATTTCATCCTTTGTGTTTTTATTGTTTTACGAGACTAATTTAGTGGCTATAGTTTTGCTCTGCAGCACTGGTGCAACTTTTGTCTGTTTGTAGTGCGATATGTATGAAATTGACATGAGCCATCTGAATTGCTTTTAACTCACAAAGCACTGGCATTAGATGAATTAGTCTGTGTCTCACAGCATCCCTGAAATATGAGTCACTGCAGAGAAATGAGCCTTTTTCTGGTCCTTTATGGATTGCAGGTCTTTACCACTCTAAATGCTGTTTCTGCCGCATATCTTTTAAGTTAATTAAATGCCAATGGTAAATAGTTTTAGTTTACCAATGATAAATGATCTCAGCATGTAAGCCGTTTACAAAGCCAAGGCTTTGGGTCGCTCAATACATGTGAGGGAAGCTTTTCTTGAACAGGACCCAGCATCTAAATGGGCAGTCTGGTCGAGTGCATCATTCCCATGTCAAGGAACAAACAAATAAGATGAAGTGCTTTCTCAAAGTCAGTGTAAAGGACAACCACACTGGCTCCCAACAAACAATGATAGATGAGCAATACATGATGGTCTGGGCCACAAATGGAGGGAGTGTTCAATTAGTAGGAGCAGAAATGGCAGTTTAACAGTATGGCGAGAGAAGCTGGCAGGCATTAAGAGACGCTAAATTGAAAACGCATACATCTCAGAAAGCTGACAAGCTCATTCCCTTGCCCAAATTGGTCGCAAATTTATGGTTTTCCATAACTGTTCATGTTTTGACACCTCATATTTCAGTCTTAAAAATGAATGGGATAAAAGTACAAACGACACTTTTTTTTTGACTAAGTTTTGGGTGGCCCTCTGGGAAGAATTTGCTCTAAATGCTAAAGAAGGTGATCTCAGCCACATACTCCACTTCTACACTTTTCTACACTTTTGCCATTCAGCTGCTGGATTTGTGGGACACTGAAGGCTATGTGCCAAGATATTGTGAAGAGTAACACCTTTAACAGCACTCTGAGCGGAACTCATGAATATTTATGCACTGATTAGGTGCCTTGATTTATCAAGCTGTTATATAAAGGAATGATGGGTTTTAAGAAGTTGAGGCACCTTCTGGGACAAAGGTATGGGACTTTTAATAAAGAACCTTCAACTCCCATAACAGGTTTTCATTTAGGAAAAATGTTGACTGTGTAGAAAACTTCCAACCTTAATCTTTGGGAGATTAGTTCAATAGTGCAGAGATAACATATTGTGTTTTGGGATCATAAATACTACAATCTATGACAATGCTATTATTGCTTCTTTCTTTCAGCAGAGTTTCTTGGCAGCCAATCTAAACACATTCACACAAAAATATCTAAATGGGACTGAGTATTTTTTTTAACTTATCTTGCAGTCGGTAGCCCTGTTAATGTTTAAAGTTTAGAGTTTGTAGTGTTTTGTTTCATAGTCAACAAAAGGCAAGGGCAGCAAGTGTAGTGAATTCTTGAAACACGAGATCTTGTAAAATTAAAAAGGTGCAATATTTTATTTCTAAGTTAAACAGCCATGACTAACTGGGTGTTGTGTGAATCTATCAGGTGACTAAAGCGCTATACAAATGGAAACCATTTACCAATTACATTTAGATAGGACTGTGACATCCTGGCAACCTGTCCAGGGTGTACCCCGCTTCTCGCCCGAAATGTCTTGCTGGAGATAGGCACCAGCACCACCACTAGGGACAAGGGTGTAAGAAAATGGATGGATGGATGGATGGATGGATTAGGTTTGGAAAGAAATTTGTTGTGCAATTAGTACATTGATAGAATCAACTAATATTATTCTTGAGGGATCAGCTGAAAGAACTTGGTTACAAAGAAGCCCCGTCCATTTTTATATGTTTTATCTGGCTGCATTTTGGGTATACAATAAAAAAGGAAATGGTGACAGAGTTACAAATGAGATACAGATAATTTCTGTTTGCTGTGGGAATATTTTGGCCATTACCCAATTGACAAATTTGCCATCTGCTTTATAGCTTCCTATTACAGCTAAACAAAGGGGCTATTCTGGAGTTATTTAACAATTACATGTTGGGGGGCATTGAGCAATTTAATAACCAGATCAGCATAAAAACTGCTAAGAAGTAATGAGACCTGGATTTAGATAAAAGACTAAAATATAGTTTCTGTGAACTCAGTATCAAAGATTTTGCTTTATGGACTAGACAAATTGTTGTACTCCTAGGAATTACAGATTTCACACTTGTTCACACTTGTTTCTAATCCCAAATAGTATATCTGAACAGTCAGCCACCAGCTGGAGCAAACCAGAAATTTAAATAATTATTGCTGAATAAGATGATCAGTATTTCCTCACCTCTTTTCCTGTTTTGTGTTTCTGGGTTGTGCTTGTGTATGTACCTGTGATTGTATGGGGCTCTTCCCTGAGGTCATTCACATTTTTAAATGGTGGAAAAAATCCAAAGTTTTGAGAAAGAAATAATGAAATCTGTGGTTTGCCAGTTCTCCCAGTGTATGCCAACTCCAAATGCAAAAGACTCCAAACAAAAGTCGAACTGGAGTCTCTCTGCCTGTTAGGTGACAATGCTAA
Organism: Xiphophorus hellerii; assembly: GCF_003331165.1. Lineage (NCBI taxonomy): Eukaryota > Metazoa > Chordata > Actinopteri > Cyprinodontiformes > Poeciliidae > Xiphophorus > Xiphophorus hellerii. The sequence goes on from NC_045674.1 coordinate 4,911,455, forward strand.
CCCCAACAACAAAGTGAAGACCTCAGAATAAATAGTTTAAACATGATTTAGAAAAATAAATCAGATCGTTAATCTTTAAGCACTTATTTATTTGGCTTTGAAATTGTGCTTTAGCAAATATCAAAGGTAAAATTTCTTATGTTGAACCATCAATAAGGACATTTAAGCACCGACAACAAAAATGACATTATTGGTATCCATAGAAACTTTAAAGCTTTTAATAATTTCTAAGCTTTTAAACTTTGTTGATATGCTCACATTTCTCCATTGAAATGTTTTTTAATTAGTTCGATGTCTTATCGTAAACATAATTTTTATGTTTTTATTCGCTGTAAGCAGAAAAATCATAATTATCAGAAAATAGTGTCAGGACTCTGGGTTTTTGGGTTGGTTTTGCTGTTTGTTTTATTTAGCTTTATGTTTTAGTTCACTTTAGTTTAGCCCTTCATGGTTCTTTTGATATTATTAATTGAAGTATTTAGTGTAATTAGAATTGTCTTATTGCTTTCCTTATTTTCAGTTCTTTATAGTGTTTCTAGTTATGTTTATTCTTTAGTTACTTTAGGTTCTGTCCTTGTTTGAGTCCATGTTAAGCATGATTTAATGACTATAGTTTATTTCTATTTTATCCTTCTAGTTATTTCTTATTTCAGCCTCCCTGCAGTGTTTCTAGTAATGTTTATTTCTTAATTTAATCACCCTAGGTTCAATTATTATTCCATGTCCAAGTCTATGTATACATTCCTTTCGTAATTCTAGTTAGGTTATTTCTTATGTGATCCTAGATCCCCCCTAGTGTTACTATTTCTTATTTTGTCACTAGGTTCAGTAAGTCTTTCTTTAGTAATTCTAGTTAAGTTATTTCTTTGATTAGATCTTCTAGTTTCTCTAGCTCTATGTTCCTTAGTTCTTCTAGATCAGCCTTGTTTCTATTTAGGTTCGATTATGGTCTCCCTCATATCTTTCTCTCTTAGTTCATCAGGTTTACTTTACTCTTATTATCTTTTGTATTAGAAATATTTTTCAGCTCCCCGTTTCCTCCCTTTTGTTTTCCCCAGCAGATCTCCTTAGTTTCCTTAAGGAGATCTTGTGCCACCTACTCCCCTCCCCTCAGCCAGCGCCTGTGCCAACTACTCACACCTGCAATCACTCTTCTCATCTCGGCCATTGTTCCAATTACTACCTTCCAGTACTTAAGCTCCTCTTTTTCTGTCACAACTCACCAGTCTGTCTTGTTACCCTGCTGATCTCCATGCTACTTATTCCCCTGGTGTTCCTTAGAATCTCTTTGTGTCTCAGTTTTGGATTTGCTTTGGTTTGTTTTTGTGTTTCCCTTGGATGTTCATTTTTTTGTAAGTTGGACTCTGATTTTGTTAATTAAATTTTCTAAACCGCACCACATCTTTACCTGCTGCTTTTGGAACCACAACACCTCCTCATGACAAATGGGCTTGAAAACATTATTCTGTTTATAATTAATCTGCACAATGTGTTTCACTTTGTGAAGTTGAGTTACTAAAATCAAATGTTTGATATTTAATTTATTGAATAACTCTATGTTGAAATAATACATGAGTGAAATAAAAACCTGTTTTGCAAATAGGTTTCAAATTTATTTTAAACCAGGTTTTAAAATCATTTTAAAGGATTTTCATAACAGGAAATTCTCACAAGATTCTTAAAACTACTATAGTAAAAATGTTAATAGACGAAATAGAGCCTCTTGTTTCTCTGAGTAACATTAGCTATACATGTGTACCTGCTCTTAATGGTTTTTTTTAATTATTATTATTTTGAAGACTTAATTTTAACTATTGTTGATGGACCAAATCTAAACTTTAATTGATAAATCCATGCTCCACATACATACAGACAGCTGTGTACTTTTATGATTTATTATGAGTAACTTGTCCAAAGTGGGAATCCAATGCATGTTCATTCTGTTATTTATTTTAAAAATAATCTAACTTACTGTTTTTATAACTTAATCCTGAATGTTTCTGAAACATAAAGAAAAGGGTCATTTAAAAGAAGTTCCCATTTGTTTTTAGTCTCTTCTTTGTATGATTTGATCTGTGATGGAGAACAGAGACACCAACCACTTTGTAGATGATAAACAATTACAAGGGGATTAGTTATTAGATTATGTGATATTGCAACTATTTTTCAGACGTAACATTGTTTACCCTTTCATGCTGATTGTATCATCAGTCATGGTAATCTTCAGAAGAGTGATTTAAATACTTGGACTTTAGGGCTTTTTAAGACGCCAGCTGCAGTTCTGACCTAAAGTCTATTTAAATTAATCAGATTTGGAGAAGTTTCTCTTTGTTCTAATAGTGCTACTTGCCCTCTTATAATTGGAAGGTAATGAAAGAAACTTTAATAATAAAGTGATGGAAGATTATTTAAATAATTCATCTATCATTCTTTTTAATCATAGTTTTGTTCTGATAGCACTATGTTTTTTTTCTTTTTTTAAAGAGTTGCTTGTTTTATTTTGGTATTCAGTCCAAAACAGACTCTTGTTTTTACTCAGTGGGAGAAAAGAATTTGATTTTAGCTAAACAGTTGTGTCCCCATGTTGTTTTCACATTTTAAGTTTAATTCTGCATGAATACAGACTATAATTACAGTCTCTGCATGTTTTTAGCCAGATTTTGAACACAACTGGAGAAAACACCAAACAACATAAACTGTCACCTCTAAAGCTGACAAAGAATCCCTTGCACACGTCCACTAAGAAGTTATGAAAGCCCTGCTGTTCACCTTAACATGCAACTTACTCTGAAAGGAACACTTTCAACTTCCGTTTTGTTCTTCATTCAAGTCGGCCTTCCCTCCTGATCATTTGAGTGACAGCTGAGATTAAGCACCCTTTGAACTCTATCTAGTTATTTGGAAGAGCTGTCTAAATTGAGGCGGTGTTATTTCATGCTGTCTTGCTGAGTCAGTTGGAAAGTGGGAGCAGGGGGTGGCACTTCTCTGAATGAATAAAGAGCTGCTAGGAAGGAAAGGTGTGCAGACATATTTCAAATGCATTATACAGCTATAATGAGAATTGTAAAGGAAAGAGGATAAAATTTAGATTAAGAATGTTGTGAACAGCAATTTTGCTGTCATTTAATCCCTTATATGAAAAACATGATTTTGAAAGTTAGTTTTTCCTGCTAAGGGATTTGCTGAATATGAGAAAAGTGCTTATTTTAACTCTCATATCAGAAAGTATAAGCGGATGACTTTCCGAATGGAAATATATCCGCATAATTAAAAGAAATGCAACACATTATTCATACAATAAAAATATTATTTGGTGTCGTATGAATTTTTTGAAAGCCTTTATATTTTAATTTAGTAAATAAAAAATGCTCTGTGCCAGTAAATCTGTAAAATATTGCTGCCAAGATTTTTAGAGGGTCATACTTTATGAGCCTGACAACAAAAATCTGTTTTCTCACAGTGTTTGCTCTTAAAAAACAAATTCATCTGTCATGTCACTCTGTGTAAATTTTCCCATTTGTTGCTTTTAAGCAGAAGAAAATGCTTTCTTGTTGGGAGTACAACTGAAAACTCCAAGAGAAAGAAAACAATGAATTCACATTATATTTGATGAAAAACAGCATTGCACAACATGTGAACAAACTTTTTTGGATCCAAAATTGCATCTAAAAAACAGGACAGGTCACTTTTTATGTCTTCCCCGGTAAAGTTCTAAAGAAGTCTTCAAAATAATTGAAATAAAAAAGAAAAAATGCCTGCATGTGAATTTAAACTGAGTTAATTCCTTCAGTGGGGAATAAATCTCATGTTAGGAAATATTTGTCACAGAGTTCCCCAGTTGTCAGAGTGTTTGGAAAATAACACTGCATCACAGAACTTCTACCATGCTGGACATGAGGACTTCGTCCTTATATTCATATTGCCATACCAGGTGCACGAAAAAGCACCAAAAGGTTTAGCTTAGTTTCATCCCAGTGGAAAGTTAGTCCCAGTAGAGTCTAACAAACTACATCCATTCAAGTTTGTGACAGGATGACAGAACTACTCTGTATGGCATATCTTCCAGGCAACTGATTTAGATTTAAATGGCATTTAATAAAACCGTGTCACTCAATCAAAACAGCTATGATATGTTAAACATTTAAATGAACTCTTTGAAAGACAAAAAATAGTTTTTCTCAGTGAATTTGTGATTATACATAAATATTTTTGAGCAAAAATACATTATAAATAATGCTACTTGCAAATAATCTTACAAGATTATTTGAAATGGGATAAATGAAAATATTCTCGATGAGAACATGAAAATTAAAATGTACTCAATTTCCAATTAAAATCTTAAAAAATGCACTTGCTTCCATTACAGTAATGACCAGTGTAAAATGAAGGATTCATGATTTAAATGCTGCCCTGTCTGCAAGTAGAAGTTTTCTCTTGGTCAGAAACAACAGAGCAGACTTAAGCGAACATCTGACCAAGTACCTGTGAAACAAACCCTCCATTTTCATCCCTACAGTGGAGTTGAGCCTGGAGAGCCAGAGTCATGCAGGCACATCGCAGACATATGTTTCTGTCAGACAGTGTTAGGGTTGATTCACGTGGAACACAGATGCCATTAGAAATAGATGTCAAAACAGTCCTGGATGAATCGGTCCAGGCTGCAGCAATCTGGTGACTTCCATCCATCACTGACCTCTGAAAATCAGGGGCAGCACCGATACACTGTACGCTTCACTTCATATCTCCAGGCACATATTTGGAGAACTAAATGTTACTTTTTGCACCTGTAGGAAATGTAATTTTTTTTTTTCCTCCTGCATCTAAGTTGCAGAGTTCTGGTTAAATATTGTTTTTGGGTTGAACCTCTTTGCTCAGCAGATATAAGCAAAAACAATATTTTTTAGCCCAATTAAACTTGACACATTTTATTGGCAGAGTTTGTAAGAACTAATCAAAAACAAATATACCATTGTTTGTATGATCCTGAATTGTAGCTAATTGTATTTTAATAATTTGAAAACTATATTTAGGATAAAACATATTAAGTCATGATTTTTATTACTCTGCTGTTACTTTGCTTTCTTAGATAATGATACATAAACCAAAACTAAATATTTGGAGGGGCGGCAGGAGGTGCTGTAAGAATAAGAATTGGGAGAAAATAATAAAGAGGAAAATTAAAAATGGCTGGAGCTTTGTGGCTGCAGCTTGTTGCTTTATTTACTCTGTATAAAACTAGCTTAATCTGCATGGACGCTTGTATTCCCTTTCATTAGAGGGAAAGATTTTTGCAGGTTTCTCGGAAAATATGCTGTGAGTCAATTCAATGATTTGCTACAACACCACCTGCTTTGTCTAGTCAGAAAAAATGACTTTTTCATAGTTGGAGTGCCTGTGTTTCCTTTAAAATGAGACCTTGGACGACTGGTTGTATCTGTGATCCACTAAAATGTGTTTGAATATAGGTTTTAACAACCAATGTTGAAGTTTTGGACATAATAAATACAATACCCTTTATTAAACAGACCTATTTCAGTCATTTTGCCACTTTTGAAAAATGTATTTATACCTTCGTCTTACGCCAGTTCTGATTCTTAGTCCTCCAGGACATAACAATGTAACTGCCTGGGTAAAAGATGCTGCTCTTCTCCTTTTTTTGAAGGAACTTAATCTTTTATCCAAATGACCTCTTTAGTTATTCATCTTGTCTCTAAATGTTGCTATTATATTCCAATTATCAGAAACAAGAAGCGTGCACTTTATTGATCTTTGATAGAAAACTGTCCAGTTTGATGGTCTTTTAATGATCAACCATCTTCAAAGTCAACATGACAGTTATTTACAAGGAATCTTGGTTCATCTACAGGGAGAAGATATCTGACTTTTAAATGCAAATTCATATGCCAAAGTTGGATTCAGACAAATTAGTCAATGTGTTCAAATGTGTCTGCAAACGTTTCAAAAAATAAACCATCAAATATTTTAAGAGAGAGCAGGATTATTTTGTAATCAAGTCTTTGCTTGTGTTGAATTCCAAACATGGTCTGAAGAGAAAACACGGGTAAATGATAATTTTATGAAAAAGCTTGTTTTGATAGCATGACATGTTTTTTTAAATCTGAGCCCTTCATACGTATCTGGTTTTGTTTTTCTTTTAAGTGGAGGTCTTGAGGCCTACATTGATTATGTCTATATTTATATTCATCAACAAAAAGTGATTTACTTTTGATAAAAGAACTGAATTAATACAGAAATATTCAAACAGGACAACATGGAAAACACAAATGCCAAATGATTTTCCACAGTTAAGACAGTAGTAATAATGCAAAGGCAGTAATTGAGCACATTAGGAGGATTTATAGAGATTTGAGAGGTGGTGTTGAAAATTTTAAAGCATACGCTAGAAAACAGTAGAAGATTAATCACAAATATGTGAGATTACTAGTTTACAGAGCTGCAGACAGATGCAGAAGGACTACCTGGATGGACCACTGATTACTGTTTCCTTTTTTGTATAATTTTTAGGGACCTGTTGTACAAACGTTGGGCATTGAAATAAGTGCCATGTGGTGGCTTGTTGTTTTGACATATTTTGATAGATCTGTTGTGACTTTCCCCCATTCTGTTTTGTAAATGATTGTTGGATGGAGTGAGACATGGATTGATGGACTGAGGACTTGTCTTCAGTAATGTGAGCATTGCTCTTGTTTGTTGCAGTGAAAAAAAGAACTATGTCAAAATGTGAAGCTCCGGATTGCCAGGTTCAGTTTACACTCTCACCTCTGGTTTTGAAATATGGATCTTGACCGAAAGAACAAAATCCCAGGTACAGTGAAACATACGTTTCAGACACATTAGGATTCTGGTAATCCAAAAACCATAACCAATGCTAATAGGTAGCAGAAAGGATGAGGATAATGATATTCAGAAGTTAAATTGTTGTCAATTGTTTTGTTGGAAAAATAATTTCAAATGTACATTGAATGTGGCCAAACATCAATAATTTGGAAAACTTCAAACATCATACCTATTCCTAGATCACAAACGCCTAAAAAACTAAACGGCTTTAAACTAATGGCACCCATATCTGAGATTATGAAGGTTTTTGAAAAGACAAAGAACCTGCACAGATGTAAAGCTAATATTTGCTTACTGAACTGGTAAAGGTTCAGAAGATCCAACATCTTGATGTATCTTGTTTTAAATTACCAGTCCAGCTTTTATTGTTGCTTTTAGATTTTCTTAGGAGCAGAGTCCAGCAGGTTTATGCAAATTGACATATGTCTGCCTCCAGGCTTTCAGGTTCAGGCTCACCACAAGCTTATGCCCATTCCCCATTACTTTTTCAAGTGTGTGCAGATGGTTGCAAAAGTCCTCAGGATAGCACCTATATTGAAATGTTTTCTGATGACCCTGCAAACCGTTGGTTTGCTATGAGGCTCAATTTTATCAAGATACATCAGAATCGACAGCAAAAATAAAATAAAATAGAAAAACTGACGTTTCCGTTTTGTTTTTTAGTTCATGGATCTTATGTTGGATGAGTTTTATGGATTATTCTGTCTTGTTAAAGGATTGAAAAAAGATTTTGTTAGACACTTTTGTCTATTTTTTTTCCTTCTGCAAACTAGTGGTGAACAGTAAACAATCTAATTTAACAAATTCAGAGAGCTTGTCAAACTTCCAACTGTTGATCACACAAGTTGATAGTTTTTCTTTGTCTCCTTTGTTGCTTTTTGTCCATCGTGGGTTGTTCATGTAATCTTCGAAGTGTGTGTTGGTGTGTTTGAAGATGAGAGTAACAGAATGCTGTACATGACTGGTCTCACAGTGTAGAAATTGCGAGCCTCAGTTATTCATCTCCACTCAAGCAATGCGGCTTGTCCCAGATGGATTAGACGACACAGAACTCACCTCAGGGGAATGCGCCTGGTTATTACTTCTGTGTTTGGCTGTCCTGAGGTCAGTGACCACCATTTGGCAGCCAGTAGAGACAATCTGGCTGTTTCTGTTTGCTTTTAATAAAATTCTGATTGGTTTTATCTTCATTTTTGCCTGATTCTGTTACATGACACATGGCAGTGTATCATCGAGCTGCCTTTACTGTATGAAATGAGTGATCTGCACACAAGTTCACTGAGGTCATATTACATGGGTTTGGCATCTATGTTGAGCTGATAAAACGTACAAAATTAAAACCCTTCCTTTCCTCAGCTTGGCTAAAACTGTATCACAATTGACAATGCAAATCCTCTATTAACATTATGTAGCAACTGAACTTTATCAGATCAGTGTCACATACAAAACAGCTTGATGTGAACAATGTTTCCTGCTTAAAGTTCCAGCTTTTGGAGCGGCTGTCGGTCCGCTTGTATACATCAGTGCATTTATTAGGTGGACCAGGTTACGATTTAGAGTTTGATTGTTTATTGACATCTCCTCAAATGAGCTGACTTTTTAGGCAAATGGACTAGAGTTTGAGTAACGCTAAACGTGGCTGGTGAGATTGGACTGCATTTAATCATTAATCTTTCGATTCCAGGCCCGGGATCTTTCTGCATGGAGTTTGCATGTTCTCCCTGTGCATGCATGGGTTCTCTCCGGGTACAGTCTCTCCCACAGTCCAAAAACATGACTGCCAGGTAAATTGGTCTCCTTTGGTGTGAGTGTGTGTGTGCATGGTTGTTTGTCCTGTCTGTCTCTGTGTTGCCCTGCGACAGACTGGCGACCTGTCCAGGGTGACCCCACCTCTCGCCCTGAACGTTCGCTGGAGATAGACACCAGCAGCCCTCCTGACTCCAATAGGGACAAGGGTGTACAGAAAATGAACGGATGGATGGGAATCCAAGCAAGGCAGTTGTTTGGATTAGATTTTATTTTGAAGTTATATTTTTCAACTCTTTTTACTTTTCTATTACATATTGAATTTAACTAATAACACAGTTTGCTTTGGTCACACTGACACCAGGAGAATGAGTCAGACTGAATCAGAGATGACTTGTGTAACAGTTTTCCATCCTCTTAAGGGATAAAATCCGGCCTTGCTGCTGATTGGGACCTCTACTGGTTAATGGACTGACAAAATGAAAAGGAACAAACTCACTAATGCACACCTTTGTCTTCTATTGTAAAAAAAACCAACACTTTATGCCACACTAAGCCACTTCAACTATGAGAGTGAATGAGTGGCTGATGGGCTCAACTGACGATAAAATTAATATGTCTGCAAAACCTGGGAATAAAAGTAAATTTGAGAATGCAATTTTTATTTTTACTGAAGTAGATGCACCATATAGTAGTTGTTTTTATTTTAATATGTAAATTAAAGTAAGAAAAATGTTAGTATGAAAGAGATGCCTCAGATCTTATCTGTTTATCCAGTGCCCATGGCCAGGTGTGAGAAAGGAGCCTTACAGCACCATCTTAGTTTTACAAATAGAGAACTGAATAAGAATGTGACAAATGAAAATCAATATGCTGCACTCACCGTTATAAGGTTTGCAGAACAGATAAGAATAAGCAGGAGAGCTTGTTTATCAGCTCTCCTAATTATTCTATAGTATAATTATAATTATCTGGTCTGCAAACCTTTTAATGTTGAATAATATACTTTTTTTCATGTAGTGTCTGTCTAAGAGAAAAGGGAAAGGCACAGATATCTAACTGAATTTAATAAGGCTAATGCTGATGACAGTTTTAATCCTGCTGAAATCCTTAATCGTGTATTTCAGATGTTGTTTGTGTTTTGCTTTTTCCCTCAAGAGGTTATTTTTTATCGTTTTTCTTATCTTAAAAATTCTAATTATTCTGGCGAAAAGTTCAATTTTAAAACCATAAAACCATAACACTTACAGCATTCTTCAGACACAAACAAGGCTAGACACCCTGTTAAAGCACACTCTTCTGTCAGTGTGTTTAACAAGCATTAGTATTCAGCACCTTGTCCAAGACCAGCAGACTGCATCAGTGGGAGATGACACAGTGACAGTCCCCAAAGCCAATACCCTCCATTTGTTTGTCAGTGTCATGTCTTCTTTCCAAACTCTTGTCCTGCTTGTTCATTTCGGTCCTCAGAGCCTGTCACATTTCAGTCCAGCAGCCCCGGTAATCGTCACTTAATTGTGCCCTCCATGCAAAGCAGGGGACACTCGTACAGCTGCGAGAGCAGCATCCTTCAATTAATTCTTCACTCGCAAATTATTAATTAAACTCAATTCTTCACATTGCTGTGAAAGCAAATGAATGGCAAATCATTATGATGGTAATTGCACGTTGCAGTAATGGAGAAAGTGGTCATTAGTCCTCATATTTTATTTATGTAACTGCTCTTGAGACATTGAAGATTTGTGAACTGCACTTTTAAAACAGAGGGTGACATGGTAGCAGTGTTTTACTTATGTATTTTACATTTTACTTGTGATAGTTCCCTGTTTACACTTTACTTAAAAGTGAGTATCAATGAGCAGCAAGTATAACTGAGTGAAGGTGAAATCAAAACATTGTTCGACTGAAGATTGAAGTTCAATAAGTTCTTTGTGAGGGACCTTTAAGTTTGACTTAAAAGGACATTAATTAGGTTTATTGGAAAAATGCAAAATATTAATAGGATATTGATCCTGATCTCGAAATGGCAGCATATAATATTTTGAGTAAATGTGTGAAATTAAAGATTATGTTTTTTTCTATGTGTAGTCTGTTCCATGCTAACTTGAATACATTCAATGCACTTTTTTTTTTTTTTTTTACAGTTTTTAAACCTTTTTTGCATTAAATAATTTTTATAACCACTATTCTGTCTGTAAAATTTTAAATATCTAGCAAAGCACTTAAATTGCTGTGTTTGAAAGGATCCAAGTGCAACACAAATTAACCTGGGCTCTCTTCTCCCCACAGATTACGATTTAAGAGATTGATAGGGACAGAAGGTTTGGAACTAATCCAAAACTGAGTGAAGACACCATAACCTGCAGAACTGCTGCAGTGTAATAAAGGACCCAATTGTCTGTGTCACTGTAAAGGTGCTCGATTTTATTATATTTTTTTCTATGCTGCTGTTTTCTGGTCAACTAAACACTGTAACTATAGCAAATAAAACCCTCACTGTTCTGTGTAATTTCAGAACATCAGCGTTATTTAACAATAGATTCTCTGGCATGAAATTTCTTCAATTGTTTTGACTAGCATCAGTCAACCTTATAAAAGTCACAGCCTTAAACATGTTGGTCTGCAAACAGCAGCAGCGTATTTTCCATGTAAGGCACAGTTAGTCACAACTTCCTCCAGTCTGCTGAATAAAAGGTCGGAAACTAGGTTTCATTTTTATCATTGTTGAATAACAAGATGCTTTATTTACTTTTTGCTGATCATAAATAATCATTCAGTTCATCCAGACCTATTTTTGTGTATGCATTTGTTTCCTAGTTTAGTTTATAGTTGTGTTACATAACATTTTCTCATTCATGAGGATGTTCTGCAGAGTGTGGGCATGCTGTTTGTAAAGTTACACAGTCACAAATAATTATAAGAATAATTTGAGATATTTAGTCTGTTATAAGAGAAAAAAAGTAAATTTATCAAAGTCATATTTCCACCATGGTTTTCAAATATATCAACGCCCAAAATAAACTAGAACTATCAATTTTGTAGTTAAGCTTTCTACAATTGGTGGGTTATCTTGCTTTTGCAGAAAGCAATTTTGTGTTTTGATTATCTGGATTACATAAGCTTTTGTTATTGGCAACAGTCAGAGGGCTTAAATTGGTTTTCTGCAGCTTTTAAACACATGATGTAAGACTTTCCAGTTCAAAAACTGAGAGCAACTGTGATTAGACCTATTTTGCAACTCGACCGAGCCAATCAAGACCAAGTTCAGCTTTCATGTGCCTCCTGGCTACAAAGGAAAACTTTTTCTGACCGGGTAGAAACTGTAATCATTTGAAGTCCAGTTACATGGACTAAACTGGTACATATTCTTTGGATATATGGTGGATATAACATCCTGCTTTCAGTATGCCTTTTTTCTTTAGGAACTGGAAAGCTGGTCAGAGCTGATGGGAAGATGGATTAATATAAAATACCAGGGAAATGCGAATGAAATCCAGTTAGAAGCAACAAAAACAAAAAACAGATTTGGTAGAAGTTACCTTCTAAAGGACACTAAACGAATGGGGATTTATACAACAAAACGGTTTATATCAAACCATGCTTATGTGTTGATTGATTCAGTCATATCTAATTCATATTGACAGACTTCAAAATTTCAGTCATACATATCTGCATCCATAACTGCAGCAAACGTGAGAACTCCACCACTCTTTTCAGGTTTTCGATTAACATTTTTGAACACCCTGGATCAATTTTTATCCACTTCAAAGTTGGTCCATCTTTTCTAATAGATAAAGGATTACAGAAGCTAATAGTTGTGTTTTTCTTTGACCACCCTTTGTCCATGTGCCATTCCATCTACATATTTGACATCTGCTCCAAGGGATATGTTGACAGTTGGGTTAAATACAGGATGGCGGGAATAAGAAGAGAGAACTTGAAATACTGCTCTACCTTAAAGGGGAAATGGATTTTAACAACAACATGGAGAGAAGGATGTTGGACAATTTAGGGAGTTGGTGTCACCTGAACAGAACAGTCAAACATTTAGGAGTCCTAAAGAAGAGAAAAGGAAATGACCATATGAAAGAAATTGAGACCCTTTGATGTCTGGTTGTTATCTGCCCTGTTGGTTTTTATCTATTTTTACTGAACTGCTATATGAATCTCCTCTCCCTCATTCAAGACAGAGCCCAGCGGTCAGTATTGATTTTACTCCCCATGCTTTTCTTACCCATCTACACTTAGTGGCAGGCATGGGGTACATTTAACGGATATTTCGTGGCCATCATGTTTCCGATATTGGATGTTAATATTAGAGGTGAATTTCTCAAAGGAGACAAAAATGTAATCTTTTTTTTATTCGGTCCTACTTGCCCTTTGTCCCCTGGTAGCAGTCCTCTGGGAATCAGAATATAAAACCCCCAAAAGACAGACTGAATAACTATTAATTTCCTGCTGACAGGTGACACAGATTGATGCATAGCCTGCAGATTTACTTGATTTATCAAAAACACACAAAGAGCGCAACAGAGGCTGAGAGAAGAAAGGGTGAAAAATCATTTGAAATCTGCTGAATGGGCCGCTTTTGAGTGCCATTTGCATAATTGGTTGTTTGCTCTGACAAGATGAATAAATCCAAATGCATGCAAAAAAATAACAGCAAAGTCTATCTACAAAAAAGTGTCCACTGCTAAATGAGCATGCAACAGAATATGAGTGCCCCTGCTTCTCTGCTAATGAAATTGAGTTTGCACTGTCAGTTTGAAGCATGACCAAAAGTGAGAGAGTAAGAGGGGAGGGCGTCAAATTGTATTATTTGGTTCGAGCCAAGCAAAGACAATAACATATGAACTCCAATAGCTGCAGAAAACTTTGTTTTGAGAATAAACAGGGTTCAGGAAAAACTGATTATCTATTAAAACTGAATAATACATGAAGTCAATCTTTTTATTAGCAACAATCTAAAGAGTGCTGACAACCTTCAGTTCAGCATTTTGTGTGAGAAGATTTGATGACACAGTTTGTCATCGCGTTGCTTCATTTTCTCTGTTTATTTGACACTAGCTCATGAATTCTAATAAAAAATGAAGATGAGTGAGATATTTTAATGCACTTCCTATTTTGAATTGCAGATCTTCCCTCCCGATTCGCTCCATAAACCCAACAGTCTAACGTTGTCCTCATCAGTAATGTTCACTTTAGGAGTGGAGTGGTAATAAAAATTTGTTTCATGATTATAGTCTGCAAATTCATCACATTTCTCCTTATTATCACACTTTGGTGAAGTGTGCAATGTATTATTATATACTGACGTTATTGTACTTAGAGTAGTGCCAGCAGAATCACTATCATATCCTGCACTATAAATGGTAATTTAAACTATTTATTATTAATAGTATTAGGTCTTGTAATAATAGTGTGGGGATCTATTTGACATTTCCGTTAAATGGAAACCCCCTAAGCAATGACATCTCTATTTGGGTCTCCTCAAAGAGTTTAAAGACAGTATGGCGTGTACATGTAAATATGCAAGCTTGAGGAAAGTACTAAAGATTCCCCAAAAAAGTAAAAAGAAATAATTTTGGTAATCCTGGAAATGGATTTAAATTTCTCAAGTTAATGAGCATTAAAAGTTATACAAAAATTGTCTTATTTACTGTTCTGGAATTATATTGTTGATAATCGTTACTAAACAAAAACACAAAAGTTTAGTTTGATTTAATATCAGACCATGACACAAAAAATCTTTGTATTTTTATGCAGTTTATGTACATCTGGTTTCAGCTGTAAGCAATCTCACTGAGACACAATATCTAAACCTTAAATGAATCCTTTCAAGGTACATAATAGATGCAATCTAACTCATCATTGCAAATTCAAAGTTAATGTAAGCTAAAATAGTGAAGATGCAGGTACAAAGTTCATGTTTTACACTCTTCAGTTACATAAGTGTTTAAAAGATCTGCTGTTTTTGAAGTGGTGGTTAAGAAAGTAAACATTGTGAAGAGAAAACATCTTAAAAATATCTGCCTTGTGCAGCTAAAAATTACAAAGAAAAGAGTCTTTAATGTCATGGTCAACAAACACTTTAGATGTTATCACAGTAATAAAAAAAAGAAAATTATTTAATCTCTAGTTCACTAGATGTTAGTTACATCCAGATTTAAATATCATTTAATATTTTGGAACATGAAGATGGGCCAATGATTTTACTATTCCTTCTATGACAACAGGCAATCGGCACCCTTTCCTACACAATCAAGCTCCTTTTATAATCAGTTGGAGAGTAGCTGGCCCAATCACAGTCATCAGTGAAATAGATTTTTCCTCTGTGCTCTCAGATAATTAGCCAATTTTAACAACGAGCTGAATTAGATGATTGATTAGTGCAAAATGGAGCTGCTCAAATTCTGGCCTCAAGGACCATCACTTGACTGTAAGATGCCAGGAAGAAAGAGTTTGGAAATGCAATGCGTGGCCTTTTCAAACTTCTTGGTTGGGGTAATAATATCTGAAGAAAAGAATATACGATAGTGCCAAGAAACAGCAATTTAGGAACAGACTTCAAGTGGTTGGTCAGCATCTTTCGTGTGAATAATAGGTGCGTTGGGCGTAGAATAAAACCTTCTTTTTAACAATTTCCTGCAGAGCGCCAAACAGCCATGGCACAAAGAGTAATCGTCCACAGATGTTAGAGGGCAAAAGCACAGACATCCATCAAGCCTGTCATGGAGCTTCCCATCTCTCTAAAGAAACAAAACACCCTGAAAACTAAATTAGTGAACAATTGTTCTGGTTTGTCAGTGTCCCACAATTGACCCTTTTAATGTAGAGTTTCCCATCCTTAAGCCACAACACAGCGTCTCCTTGTCCTTTAGAAGCAAAGATTGACACATCCAGCCTGGCCTCTTCCAACACTCCCTGGTCCCTTGCCCACATGTGCTTTGTCTCGTCTGCCCTGCCTCATTGGAGCAGTCAGCTTCATTCAGGCAGGATCATGGGGGGGCATTTAGTCATGCACTGTCAGCTCCGCTGTAGTCTTTCGCCTCTCCGTGTGAGGTGTGTCAGGGGAATGACACACATTCAACCCAACCTGATCCAGGTCTGGCATGCATGGAAACACACACTCAAACCAACACTGTGACAAACAATATCACGCGTGAGGGCAGGCCGTTGAGGAAGGATGTCAGAAAGGCCGATGCTGGTAGATCTGCTTGGTTTGGAGAATAGCCAACAGCACAGTATCAAGGGGAAAAAGTGAGCTATGACACACAAGAAAACGTTCTTAGGAATGTGGCTGCAAATAAATTTATTTCAGAGTATAACTGAAATGTTACCACAGAAAATTATTTTATGCTATAGTGCATACTTTCACTTTATGTCTACATATTTTCATTCATATTTATGTTACAGTTTCATCGTCTGTGTACAATCACATACAAAAGTCTTACATAGCAGAGTTTAAATTTCAGTTATGCTATGAGAACAGGGATGAGCATTTATCATATAGTTTCTCATTCATCACGATAATTTTCTTATAAGAATTGTGATTTATTGTTGCTACAATAAATTCCAATTAATAATGTTTAAAAAAACTCTCTGCATTGTTAGGATTGTTAGATTTACAATTTTCCTCATTGTTTGTTCAATGATAGCATTGATAAATATCAATACATTTGAAAACATGACTAAATATAGTTACTGTCTTCATTTAAGTGACATTAATCACACTTATTTATGTTACTGGTGTCATAAAGATCCGTATTACAAATGTAATACCACAATAATATTATCGCAAGATACAGCAATTAAACTTTGAGTTTAACCTCTTAATCTTCTTAAATCCAAATTTGCCAAGAGTATAAAGAAAACGAAATACTACTGAAACCACCAACCCACCTTTTGTGCCCCATTTTATGAGTGCCATATATCGTTCTTGTTTTCTCCTTCCAACTTATACACTTCTGTATTAGCTACGGTAAATTTGTTGTCATTAAACTGTAATTAAGAGAAACTATGCTGTTAGCCCCCTGCTTGTAATTCCCATTTGGAGGAAAAATGATTTTCTGAGAGAGATGTAGGATATCTTTCTGCACAACAAGAACACCAAAAGAACAACTAGATGGAAATAAATGTATTCTAATTCCAATTCAGCTCCTCAATGCAACAGAGATGAACAAAATTTTAATTTAAAATCTAGTGCTTACTTCTTCTCCTGAGAATTTTGTTGTGTTCAGGTTGTGCAGGAAGGCTATGACACATGTATTCTGCAGACATCCATGGCCTGGTGCATGAGCAAACAATATTGAGCTAACATCATTATAATCCTCATCGACAATTCTTACAGCATGTTGTATCTGCATATGAAATGTAATCACAGCCTTGAAGTTTTATTAAAAAGTAAGTAATATAGAGGGACACTCAGACAGTAATCCCTCCTCAGCTCAGCTCACCATGTTTAATAATGATAATGGTAAGAGGAATTTGTTTCAGTCTGTCATTTTCACGCACACACACACACACACACACACACAATCAGCCATCTCACTAACAGCGAACTGTAACTTAAATTTCAGACAAAGTTCATGCATTCACACATATACTGAGGGCAAATCAAACCCGCTCCAGCACATACACACACACATGCACTCACGCCTTTTCAGTGTGACAGTACATGGGTGATAAGTAATTTCCCCTCATTGTCATTATTAGATTAGTGCTTATTTGAGCGAATATATTGGCAGCAGTTGGAATGAATGCCATAAGCCAGACTCTAATACATATCTCCTCTGTCTTCTCACTGTGCCATAAGTTCCTGGTTATATGTGGAGTGAGTTTGCCGGAGGGGAGGTCCTTCCAGTGCCACCCATCAGATGGGACACTCACTTAGCTTAGATGATGTGTTTCCCCTTAAGCGGAGAAAGGCAGCAGAGAGAATTCAGATTTCAGGGACTTTTGCTACTTGACAAAAAGATGATGACTAAATCCAAGATGTAAAGTAGCTGAACGCTTTGGGAATGATTATGGAGACAAAACACTGCGAGTGCAGTGTAAACTGTCTCTGTGTTTGCTTTGGAAAGAAAACCAATTATTGGATGTGGATGCTTCAGTCTAGTTTTTACCAAACAGTTTATTTTAGGATTTTAAAAAAATCAAGAAAAAAAGCGCAGCTTTTTCTTTTTTTAAATCCGACTCTTAGTGGGAGATGCTGATATGCACAGACGCAGTTGCAAATTTCATAGGGTTGTGAAACATGTTTGTGTCTCTTAAATGCTTCCCTTCATTTCCTCCCTTTGATTGGTCGACTGTTGAAATAAACTCAGCTGGGGCCGTTTGATGACTTTGGCTATGAAGGATAATTGGTTCATGGGGATTATCCCCCACCAAGTCACCTGCTGATGGAGCTCAGACTCACAAGGTGAACCTATCTACAACCAGAGCGCATTCAGCTCTCCACCAGGGTGGTGCTTAAAATCTCATGTGAGGATGAGTACTGCTGAATGGTAAATAAATATTTTATTCAATTTCAAAATAGTACTAACAGGTGTCTTTCCAAAATGGCTCAATGAGTCATTGACAATAATATAATATAATATTAATATAATATGTAATATAAAAAATTTAATATTTAAAATAATCAGCAGTTTATTTCCTTCATAATTATAGTCTACAAAAATAACTACATTCTTTTAATTGGGGCATGCAAATGTCTACAAAAGCAGAAAACAGATTCCACCATTAATGATCAAACAAAGATTTAGTCAGACTGGAAAATTGTAACAAATAATTTAGTTATCAAAAAATATTAGATAATACCAACTTTATTGATAAAACCTTTTTGTGTGTGTAGTGCATACTGAGCTGTGTTCCGCTGGAGCTCCATTCTTTTCCATTCTTTTTCAGGTATTTTTGAAATTGTAGATGTTTCGCTTGTCTCCAATCCTGCAAATTGAAAGACCCAACCACAGGTTTTGTCTTTGATTGTGTCCATTTGACATGAGCATTTTTTTTGCTTTGGTAACTGTCCTAATTTGCTTTTTCCAGTTTTTTGGCAGTGGTTTTCTTGTCTGATAATTAATAAGTATGTATCAAAAACAACTAAAACATAAAAGTCAAATTTTCACTATTCCTCAAATGAATTAAAAGTCTAAGTAAATATTGAATTTACTATAACTTTACATGTATAATTTTGTTTGAGCATTTCCAGAGGTGTCTTAAATGCATTTAGACAAATGTTACACAGCATACTAGAATCTGTATACCAGAGTCTAATAGTGTCACCTAAATGGGAATTTGGTAAATGCTAATTGAGCTAATCAGAGTTTTCCTTTTTTTTTTGTCTTTTTTTTTTGACAACATACACTTTATGTGTACTGCTGTATAAATAGCCTGGCTTCTCTAGCACTTTGGTGGGGAATTAGGAGGCATTTTGGGCTTTTTCTGCCATGTCATGCTCGTAAATGGCACACCTAATGAGTAGGAATAGCAAAAAATCCAAAGTGGAGTGTCACCCCTTCACAGTGCAGGGTGTTAATGGTTCACAGCATGACCAGGCATGTCATTAAAGTGCTTTTCAGGAAACCAGGGTGTCTAGGCAGCGGTAGAAGCTGTCTTGTAAGCCTTACTCTCTTTTTGAAGCGCTACAATCAACTACATTGCAGTCCCAGTCTAACCAGCTTTTATGTTCTGAAAATTACAAGATGCTCATCAGCAGTTGGTTTAATTGAGATAAGAAAGAAAACCAAAATAAAAAAGGAAATTTTGCCATAGCACACACAACAACCCAGCTTCTCTTATTTCAGTTCAGTATTTGAGTTTTGTAAAGTTACTCCTGTCTCCCTCCCGCTTTACTAAGACCTGGAGGAGGCAGGTGGACTCTGAGGGTTCCTGTCAGAGCAAAGCAGGGAAATACAGCTAAATCAAAGAGCCCTAATTGTTTTTTAATGTGCTTCACTGCAGGGAGCATGGTTTTGTTGAGGAAGTGTGTATTTGTTTATGTGAAATCTGTTTGTGTAGGCAATGTGGGTGGAAAGCAATGCTGGGTTTTATATAGAGACTCAATGACATTACCCCACACACTCCATAAAGTGGAGCATAATTATATGGTAATTATCATAATTTAGAGGCTGATAAAGACAAATTAAGGTCAAGGAAAAGTGCAGATACCCGCTGCTCTTTTGACTTGACTTCGATTTCGAGCACCAAGTTTTAAATACAGTTTTCACATGTTGGGGTCATTTATTTTATTTGCATGAACAGTAACCCTCAGACACATTTAATTTGTCTTTATGAAAATGTTTCACTTGAACCTTAAAAGAGTTTATTTTAGTTTTCCTGTAGCACAAATAAACCATGATTTAGTTCTCATTAAGTTGTCACTTTGGATGCTAATGTAAAGATCCTTTAAAAAAAATAATAATCTGCCTTCCTTTAGAGCCATTTTCTTTCTGCTTAAATGTTGCTGAATGCTACCTTTAGTGCTAATAGCATCACTAACATCTGAATGGAAAATAGAATGTACTTCCATCTCAAGCGAACATTTAACTAGAAACTTTAAACCCATAAAATATGATTTGAGGAATTGACTGTGACTCTAATTGATGACTCTTACTTTTTTCAATTTTGGTGATTTTTGGGGAAGTTGAACATGAATGAAAAAAGGAAATTGGGTTATCTTCTTACGTGTTCGGGCCACAGTTTGGGTCCACTTTTCACTAGAAGAGAAAAGTCTGACAGGTTTGAGAAAGAGAAGCACATTTTATAGGAGCAGAAACCAGAAGACCTAATCAGGCTTGTAGAGTTGTAGAAGTATTGGATGTTAAAATATGTCTCATTAAAGGGATACATTTGATTATTCTTTAAGTAGGGTAGTGTGGAGGACTTGTTAGTACGCAGTGTTACAACAGGTAGACATTTGTCTCACTAACCTCAGTTTGCAAGACATCTGGCATACTACAATTTCTAGATTGCATGTAAAAAGTGTAATTAACATTACCCTTAATTTGAAAGTCAAACGTGGTGTTTGAAGGTGTTTGTGTAAGACTGTTATAGCATTGTCATAAACATGAGGGAGTCTTCATGAATATTTGTGACAGTAATCACTAAGTATCATTTGGTAAATAACGCAGAGTTGCATTAAAAGTTTCATTATTTACCAAATGGCACTTCATGACAACCGTTATAAGCAGTCCTTCAGTCTACTTTAGGTTCACAACAGCTGTGTCATGTCAGTCCTATGCACACCCCTTCAAATAAAGTGTTACAGGGATAATTTCCATTCAACATGACGGATAGTAACTTAACTTGAGCTTAGTTTAGCCTTTATCTAACAAACGATTCTGGCAGGAAATCCTTTTAAAATTCAGAATCAGTGACTTGAAAGCCTTCTCAACAAAGAATTTCACAAACTTCAAAAAATATGCGACCAATCTATTCTCCATCCCAAACTAAACATTTGCTTCAGATACTAACTTAAAATTCAACCCATATTATGTTCTTTACTAACATAAAGTAGCAAAAACAAGCTTCTGAGGGTTTTTATGCTTTTGAGTCTATTTATTACTTTTATTTTACTTGGAATTTAGCAAGTGGCTGCCTACAGTTTGTTACCTTGTTAACAATTGGCAATTGGCAAGGTATCAGATATTTAATTGATTAAATGAGAAAATGTTCCTGAAAAATATTATAATAATATTGAATTTATGTCCCAACTTTTGTTCCTCACAATACCGGTAGGTTCTAGTTATGGTGAAAAATTTGTTTCCACTCTTTGTTTTGATATTAAACACTTTTAAAGTGCAGAATAAGTTGTAAATGAAGTATGTTACCACATTAATGTAGTTTTTTTTTATTCTTGCTGTAGCTCTAAGCTCTCCGGTCCATTGTGCAATTCACATCCTGGTCTGTGAAGAAATCCTGTACATCTTTAAATGTAATTCTGCTTTTTTGACAGGCATCATATAAAAGTTTTAAAAAACTACTAAAATTAGACAAACTTATAGAACCTTCTTTTAGAATAAAAGCTCCTATTAATCTATAAATTACATCTGAGTCATCCATGAGCCACAGCAACTATTAAATCTCTTGGCATTTCGGTGGCATTTATTTTTTACATCATTAAGCACTTTGATTGATTAAAGAATAGATTAATTTCTTTCTGAAGCTCAATGTCACAAGTGGAGGCATTTACTAATTAATGCTGAGTGAAGTCATCATTAATTACTAACAATCAGAGCCATTATATGTAAAAGTCATGATTACATAAACATTGGACTGCGCACTTGAAAAAGGAGAGCAACTGCTTATGAAATATACCAGCTTCTGAAGCCAAACTCCAGTCAAGACTATGAATTTATTTAACCTTTGTGGTCATAGTAATGCTCTCTTTAGTCTTTCCACATTGCTGCTTTAATCATGCATGCTTCACCAAGACAAGTGTCCCCTGCAGTGTCCCTGCATCCTCACAGCGGGGGGTAACTGTGGGGATCTCTGCTGCTGTGCTCATGCCAGGTGCTTTAGAAATATGTAGCCAAGCTGGGATGGAGAAAAAAGGAGAACTATTCTGACACTGTCCTTGTATTCTCTTCTCTAATGTTAGAAGCATGCAATTTAATTGCTTCTTCATTATGCCGATTTCTACAGGAATAAGTTACTATTCAAGTGATATTTTTACTACAAAGAATTATGACCACTGATTGCAGCTATTTTGGTTCTTAATCCATTGCAAAGTGACCAAAATTGTTAAATCATACAGATCCAGAAGGTGATACAAAAAAAGTTTTAGTTTTCTACTGTATATGATTAATTTATGCTATTAAAGTAACTTTCTTATTGCATTGGCAAAGCACAAATTATATCAATTACAGAACATGAGACAGTAATAATTGGATACGTACATTTTCCACAGGGTTATGTTTTAGTTTCTTAATAATACCCAATGGTTTTACGTTTCTAAACAACTATAATAAAGACAGAGAAAAAGCCTGTTCATTTCTTTGGTAATGTGTTTCATATGCTCTGATTATAATGTACTTAAATGTTTAACCCTGACTGTCAGCTTCACTGATTCATTGTTAAAAAAAAAAGAAGTCAGTCAACAACAATTTACCTGTGATGCATCAATGCTATATGTGCAGCAGCATAAAGTTGGTGCTGGACTGTTAAGTCAAATTAAGCTGTGTTTTGAGCGTAAAAGCTGAGTGTCTGACCCAGTCTAACCAGAGGAGAATATCTCATTGTGCTGCATTGGGAGGCTCAATTAAACCTGTCTCCATCTTAATTTAGACTATCTATGGACTAATGCAGCCACCAGCACTGAGGATACAAATTAGCAACACAAAACCTAACCCTGTTTAGAGTCTCTAATGGTGCCTGTTTAACCTAAACTCACATTAACAATGTGTCAAGATGGCCTGCGTCTCATCATGTTGTCCTAAAGTGTGTGTTTTTGTTGTCTTTGCCTCTACGACCATTGGCTTCTCTCGCCTGATCCTGTTTTTGTCTGCCCAGCTCTCCCTAATCTTCTCTCTCCATTTTGTCTGCCTTGTACTTAGCAATGAAAGCTGAGGGGGGAAACTCAGTAGGAATTACCAGATCCTCTGTGTCATCGATGCCACAGAGACTGACAGTAAAAAGCCAATAATGAGCCCTTCATCCCTTATTTTCCCTGTACACCGACCAGGCTCTCCTCTTTCCTCCAGGCTGGATCTTTTTGCGGTTCAGAGGTCATTTGTCTGAGAGGCTGTCACACACTTTCACCATGACTCACACTTATACTCATTAGAGTTGAATTAATGGGATCAGCTAAACATTGCAGATGATGGATTTTTGAGCCTTTTCTGTTAGCAATTACTGTTTCAGGACTATTGATTGTGCCAAACCTTGCTAGAAGTTGCACTTCTATATGAATATATTGTACAGCTTAATTCTCTGATAACTACTGATTCAAAACCATCACGCTCTCCACAAAGCCATTGATTGTTTGTGGCATTCCCCATCTCAACATCTTATTTTTTTCCATCAACAAGCATGTATTACACCCTATTTGACTCATGTATTACCTGCCACTATATATCACGTTGAGCAGGAAACTGAATCTCGATAAAGCACAACTTTAAATAATCAATATCAAAAATGAGTCACCAAGAAAAGAAGCAAACTTTTTTATGTAGAAATTATCAGGAGCAACACACTAAAAGATAAAATCTTAATCACTTAAGCAAATGCTTTAGGACACCTTATTAAATCTGCAAACATTTATAAAAAATTGGCAACACTGAGAGTCATTATATTTAAATATGTTGGCTTTTTTACAATAGCTCCTCCCTCCCTTGAATAAGTTAGTTGGAGGGTTGTCAAACACAGACAGATTACTGCAGGATGTAATAAACCTTATCTGCTCAATGCAAACTGGATTACAAAGGCCAGAAAATACCTCAGCATGGCTTATCGCATGAATATTGGGCAGATTGCTGCAAATGATTTGAATAGCATGTTGCTTAAGGAAGCCCATGCAGGCTCAAAGCAGATGGTGCAAGCTGAGAGGTGGAAGTAATTAAAATGGCTAATCCTTTGTGAGGTGGTGTATTGACGCCTTCTTGCCGCCTGCACTCACCTCAACAGCAACATTCCCAGAAAAACTGAGGCAAACATGATGCATAGGCTGAACTAAATGAGAGGTCTGAATGATTTTTGTCATGTTCACATTTGTCAAAGTCAAATTGCATACTGCGGTTATTATTTTGGACAGTCCATACAGTCAGGCTGTTTCTATGTTAGTTTATTAATCTGTTGGATTAAAAAAAATGCCCTGCTTATGCATAAAATCTGTCCAAATTTAAATCATTTATACTGTTTAAGCCAGATTTTAAATACACTGTATGAAATTACACATAACCATTTCTTCACTATAAGATAATAAATCTGACTAAACTGTTTCAGTTTTTAGATGAGTTGAGCGTAATTCCTGAAAAATGTGTGAGTTTTTATGGCATTGTTAGTTATTTTTCACATACATAAATATTCCTATGTTGTTAAATAATTTGGAAAAGCCCAAATGATGATGTGATGTCAAGGCTAAGATAATAAAACATTTTAGTGAAATGAAGGCACTGTGGTGGAAGGATCTAAAGCTAACACAATATCAAACAAGCACATAGCACAACAATTTTTGGGCTCATGTCTTGTGGTCTAATGAAACAAATAAAAAAAAGAAAATACTATAAAACATTGTCTGTTTCTCATTATTTTCCTATGTAGCAAATATAAAACATTTTAGAAATCTGAGCTAACCTAAAACAAGAAAACTTTAGTTTAATTTAATTTCAGTGAATAAGTGAGGTTAGGTGTCTTTTCATAGAGTGTGTAAATATATCTTTTTATGTGTTCTTTGTGAGCAATTTTGTCTAAAATGTTGGACTTAATTTCATTATGTCCTGAAGCCTTTTCTTTAGAAACAGAGGATCGTATCATTTCATATATATTGGGGTTATAGCCTTTGCTTCTTGCTTCTGGCAATATTTTCTGTGAGCTTAATTATTTGGTGTTCTCAACACTATTGCTTTTCTGTGGGAAGCAGAAATTACTTTTATGAGACACATCAGATTCTGATGGCTGCCTGCACCATCTTTATCGTGGAACTGTAAATCAGGATGCATTACCTCAATTGTCATTTAGAGACCCACAATGATGAGTATGAGGCTATAATCTTCTATTTTTGCCATGCAACAAGCAACTTGTTAACACATCTGTGCAATCACCACTGCAACAAATGCTGGCAGTGGGCAGACCCAGAAAATTTAGTCGGCAGTTATGACTTGGCAGAGAAAGTATTTATGTTCATAATGTGCGACCTTCAGAAAATATGTGGCTCATGCTGGCCATTGGGAGTTCAGTGATCTGTGCCATACAACGCTGAGGTACATTAAACCAGAGACAAGGTACATGAGCCGTTGTCATAAAGGAGAACCAACCTCTAAAGTGTGACTGCAACGAGTCTCGGTGTGAAGCTACAATCTGAATAATAACATTCCGGGCTGGAAATGTGCCACATTTTAAAGTCCAGAGCAAACATCAGTCATCTACTTGACAACCCTAAGATTGTTTGCTGGGTATTAGCATAAAAATCTGCAATATATTTATTCCTGGTGAACTTAACCACAATTAGATTGAATATAAATTACACAAGCAGTGAGTATATGTGTAAATGAATCGAGGTAACAATTTGATGATATCGGATGTGGTGGCATCTGTAATGATTGAAGGTCAATAGACACACTGGATGCCTTGTAAAATCATCAAATGTTTGACAATTGATCTCTCTCACTTTTAATTTTTCATCATTTTATTATGAATATATTTTTTGTCTGTTTAATTCTAGTAATGTGTCACTACTAATTGTTATGTCTGCTCTGTGTTTATCCTCTGGACAGAACTTTGTTTTACAATCACCCACTTGGATGTTTCATCCTCTTATTGCTTTTACAAATTGTTAATAATCAACAAAAGTTGGCTTTTTTGGCAAAAACAAAATGACAAAAAATACATTTAATTTCAAAACAGATCTTTACACAATAATGACAATAAACTAAAAATATGAGAAACATAAAATAAGTGACTGCTAAATCTTCACAACTATTAAGGTGACCAAAGTGGTGACCTTAACAGGTCACCAAGCACCATGTAGCTGTAGGAGTAAAATTTCACCTTCCAGATTTGTCCACGCAGCCTCTGTGCTGTGGTTGAAACAAAAGGTACAGACTGACGGGCTTTGACTGTTTTCTACTAATGGCCTATTGGAACATATAGATGTTTTAAGAATAAGGGCTGCCACCCTGGGATCAGTTTAAGGGAAAATGTGTCATTATGAAGTACCACATAAAGAAAGCTGTGCTGTCAGATCTTTGTTTGAAACTTTAGCGTAAAATTGTTCAGTTCCAACGTTTTGTGTAGAAACAAATCTCAGCAGAACACAGACTCAAAAAGATAACCCAGAGTTCCTCTTTTTTTAATAACAAGCTTTTATTTTTTTTAAAAAGCTACACATACAAATCATTTGTCATTTTCCAATATAAATTATGTCTGCATGTTCACAACAAAAGGAGGGTCAATTTCTGCTCTCCTCTCTCATCTCCTGGCTGTGACATTTCCGCTGTGCAGAGCCTGCTGGACTGTTGTGTTCTGGAGGACACACAAAGTGTAACAACCACATAATGAGACCACCTGCCGTTGTGACTTTAGTGTTACGTCCAGTGTATTTATTGTTTTCCACCATCCCTTCCTTACACTCAGCAGGAAACAAACACAGAGACCTACATCTTGTTTCTGTGATGTTTTACAGTAAAATATGTGAATCAAATGTTGGTGATCATACACTTTGTAAACATTAATAGCCTGATCATGATTTTGGAAAGCTCTTTACAAAATAAACTTCTAATTAATGCAAATTATGACCCTTTCTTGAAAGATAAATTACTCATAGATGTTTGTGTATGAGAATTTGTGTGTTTCAGCATAGGGTGCAACAAGGACTTGACATCCATCAAGTATAATGTAATTTCTACAGTTAAAAAAATGATGCAGTATGTAATCTAGCCACAACTCACTGCATTTAAAAAATGATTATTGACTAGCAACTTTTCACACACACTTCAAACTACTACTAGTGTAGGTGCTGATTTGGGCTTGTCTGCATTGTGCAGGTGGTCAGCGCTAACCTTTTATTATCTCCTCAGTTGGGGGAAAAAAAGGACACCCATTGAAAAGTAACACAATCACACAGAAAGCAATTAGTGCCAGACTCCCTGCATTATTGAGCTGAGAGGTGTAATTACGCAGATGAAGTTTGTGACAGCTATGAATGTCTACTATACAAGTTGGTGCCATTACCCATCCCTGTTTTTAATTAGTACTTTGCTCAATTTTTACTGCAACATCAGGGTAATGATGCAGAGAAAAGAGCAGACTGAAGACTCAGGCATAGTTTGCTGTGGAGAGCATACATCCAATAACATAAATCAACTGATAAAGTGTTTAAGTGAATGTAGATTGGTGCTTTGTTAACATTACTGAAGACCCTTCCGCCTTTATTTGTAAAAATGATTATTTTTTTAACCAACAAGGGTAATTTGAAGTAGGAATAGAAAATATCATGAATCTATTATAGTTGTAAGCAAGAATACCATTGCATATCTCTCTATATACACCAAAAAAGGTTACATTATTTGTCTTATACCTTAAAATCTATGTGTACGACTGTCATTGATGATAATAATTAGGTAAAAATATTAGTATTAAAGCTATAATGTGAAGAATATTTATAGTTATTTTGATTTTGATGCTTAAATGTGTGAATGATAAGGGTGAATTATGAATGTTCCACCTATGTGTGTAAAACTCATTTATAGCGCTAATTAGATAATTTAAGAAATTTAATCTGAAACATTTATTATATTCTGCACTTTGAAGATCAACTTTGACATCCTAATTTACTTAAATCTTGAGCTATATTTTTGAAAGAGCTTAAAATACCAGGGAGCTATTGGTCATTTTAAACCATCTTGGGTTTTCTTTAAAGAAAAAAAAACAATGATGCACAAGGATGAAAAGACAAAATAAAAAATGTTGCAAAAATATTGTTATTAGCTGTTTGGCATGAGATCTCTGAAGAACAAGTGAAAAACCTCCCAGGATCAGATTTGAAACTCTACTCTTGCTATTACCTAAAAGTAAGTAAGAAACATTTTTGTACACAAGAAAGAGTAAAAAAAAAAAAACAATCTTAGATTTTCTTTCTGATTACCTTGTTTTGTTGTTTAGCAACTGCCAATAACTTTTAAGGTCATGAGAGACAAAAAGGGCTGTTAGTCAGAATTAGAAAATCATGAAATAGATTTGTTTCCAATTTTTCTTTGGTTATTCTAAAGTAATTTTTTGAGTCTGAAAAGCTAATATGGTTCTTATTTAGTCAACCTATCTGTGAGTCTGTTTTCTGCTCTTTGCACCCAAAGATGCTTTCTTTGTCCATAATTTCTTTAGAAATAATGTTGCCCTTTACAGAGTGATAAATGCAAAAACTGACCATAATTAGTCATCTGTGTGAATGCTGTTTCTACCATTAGTCTGTATGAGTAGGACTACCTTTCTTTGTGAAGTGTGGCACACTCGTATTGCTTCATCCCAACCTGCCTCTTTTTTAGATATACATTTTTGCAGGAAAAACATTATATTTAATAACCTCAGGTTTTAAAATTTTATATTTCTTATATATCAAAACCTTTTACTATTAACCTAAACTTTTGTAACCTGTGGAAAACATCTTCATGTTTACCTAAAACATATTTCTATCTGCAGCTGTGGCTGGCATCTTCATGTTTATTTAAATTAAAGACATTTATTGCAGTTTCTTGGGCTGTTTATAGCATCAAATATTACAGATTATGGTTTAAGTTCTCAATAGGTTTCAGTAAAAGTACAATTTTAAATTACTTTAGGCAATCACAGACCATACTGGATGACATCATTCTTTCCGTTAATACAAACTCTCTATGGTTGTGTTACTCTAGACACTGGGAGTTCAATCTACAGACTCTGAGAGTCAGGGGTCCCGCCCTTTTGGACAGAAAAGCTTGCAGTGCTTCCCATCTGTCATCAGTTCAGTGGCCAAATGAGCCTGTTCTTTACTGGGAGCCAACAAGATGGATAGAGCCACTTCATCATGGCTGCATGGGACACAGTGGAAGCACTGCACTGCATGCCTCTTTGACAGCCGGCCGTCCCCCACTGTGCCTCCCTATGGTTCCCAATCAAGGAAATACAGAGAACAGATAACTCATTAGCAGCATTACCGCTGGGGCTGCATATCTCATTTCCCAAATAATTATTTGCACCTATTAAGACTGAAAGAAAGATTAATCCTCTGATTGTTTATTTGGTTTTGAAATATGCAAATTTATGTTAATTTCCATCTGAATCTGCATGTTTTACTACTGTAAAAAAAAGAGGATAAGTGAGGAAAAACAAGAATTCAGAGAATTCAAAGAATATTTCTCAACCAATAAATAATAACGTGTGCATTACCAAAAACTTTAAAGGCAAACAAGCAAGCGTTAAATACATACCATCTCATACCTCAAGACGGTATGAGATGGATAATCAGTGAAAAGATCGAGTTCCTTCCCCTCGTCCCAGTGCTACTATTGTTATCTTAAGAAATGAGCCACTCCATGGTCAATACTACCTATCAGAGCAAGGAGGAAGGTCTTAGTGCTGTCCATCAAGTTATGTATGTGCTACTCAAGTGCTAGTGGGAGAGAAACAACTTACAGTTCCTGAAAAACCATTTATTCACAGTCATCGGTGGCTAAGCTAAGTAGCCTGAGCATTCCTGGTAGACTATGCCAGCTGTAGCTTAGGAGAGAGCAAGGGGTGGGAGTTGAACAGAGCATACACAAGAATGATTGACAGCGTTATGACCCTCCTCTTGCTTCTGATTGGTTGTTTCTAGTTAGCACTGGGGAAAGGCACAAGAGCTTGGCTCTTTTCAGATCTGTCTCGTAACATACTGTCACAACATAGGGACAGTTTCAACAAATTTGTAAAAAATATTTTTTATTTATAAAAGTTACATACTGCAGCCTTAAAGAATGTCTGGCTATACACATGAAACCCAAACACCAGATCCCACCAAATCTGTAGTTTTGAATTATGCTCTACCTGGTCCTGATCCAACCATCACAGTTTCACCCTCATCACACTTGCTTAAATCCTTTAAATTACCTAAAGACAAAATGTTACTGGCTAATGTAACCCACCTATAATAGAGAGATAATCAGTGTTACTCACTTTACATCTGAGTGGTCATATTATGTCTGATCAGTGTATTTAGCTGGAAATGTTTGAAGGAAATTTTGAGTAAGCCTGAAGTCATTGCAAAGTCCTTCAATCGAGAAGCAAAATAAGTCATCTGATCTGTTTTAAGTTAAGATTCTTTGTGTTCCAGATTGACGGCTGTAAGAAGAAAATTATCTTCTTTAATGCAGCAATCAGGCCTGTTTCCTGCTGTACACTCATTTCAGGCCAGCCGTGGTATAAAGTCACATTCGGCAATATTATGTGGATAAAATACTCACAACCTCAAGATACTACATGATAATGTCGGATATAAATTCTGATTGTAATAGTAATTTTTTTTCTTGAACCTAATACGGTACTTTAAAGTCATAGAAAGGACACACATGAACATATAAAACATGTTTTTTAAATGATAATTAAAAATAATGCATAATAAGCATGTGATCTGTAACAGGACGAAGCAGAGCTTGATGAAAATATCAAAATTGTTTGGTCTAAAATTCTGATACAGCGGTTTAAACATCAGGCTCACTGACCCCTCCTTAACCAAAACTTTAAATAAAACTTTAAATAGAAGTCAATGATTTTCCATTACGTAAGCAAATAATAATAATAATAATAATAATAATAATCCAACAGCAAATGTGTGGTGAAATCAAATCTGAAGGTGATCCAGACATACTGTAGTTAAACTTTTATCATGCAAAAATCTGTATTAAACATCATAAATATGATTTGCTTTTTTTAAGTCAGTATGGCTCTGGTATTAACTTTCACTTTGACTTTGTTTTGTCCTGCCTCTATGATTCATTTCAGCAGAAACTTACTGCTTCTCGTCCAGCCTGAAGTGATTTCCAGACTCTTAAGTTCTAAACCAGCCAACCACAGCTGGACCGCAAAACGTTTTAGAGGTCCAACGTTTTAGAGGTTGTAATCCGACTGTTATTTCTCTTTTTTTTTTTACACTTGATATAAATCCTCAAATTTTCTCCACTGATTTAGGTTGAATTTTGGGGTAAAGGGAAGTGCAGAATCCTATCTTATATTAGTGGTGAAAGACATGTTTTTCACTGCAGCTGGGTTTGGGCCTTTAAGCCACTGTTGATGGACTTGTGGTTTATACATAAATGAGGTCACATCTCACATGCTGGCTACTCTTCTAGTTAATGTTGCTTATGAATTTTCCAGCTTTAATAACATCAAAATTGCCTATATTTTCTGTTGGGAGGCTAAAGCTGAAAAACCAAAAAGACACAAACATCCAACACCTCAATTTACAATAAGTGGAAGCTGGAACATAAAATCTTCAGAAAGCTTTATTTGCCAGTACTAAAAGCACAGATTTAATTAGGAGATGAGGTTGCATTTGCCACAGAGTGTACTTCAGCTTTGAATATAGCTCATGATTAAATTGTAAACAGCCAAAACAGGACGACAAACACCTACCGTCATCTGTTTCTTTCATTTCTCCCCCTCACATATTTCAACAGGCGGCTGATACATTCAACCTTTCACCCTGAATAAGTTTAGCATCAGTATACAAACACTTTCATGGAACTGACTCTGTCAGCAGATTTGAATCGTTGATGTTGTTGGGATTTTTTTTCCCCCTTTCCTTCTTTCCCACATGCATATCAGCAGTCTTTGTCGCTGAAGCTGAAGAAACAAAAAAAGGAGAAGATCCAAAAATCTGTATAAAAGAAACAGAAACTAGGGATGTTGCGATTTGTTTCGCAACTCTTTCGATTCCTGATCACAGCATTTTTTAGCTATTGATGTCAATATTGCTTACTACACTCAACTCCCAATTGGTGCTTTAGGTGTATTGTCTCAGATTTAGTGTTAAACAGGGGATAATATGCATTTTCCACTCACATTAGGCCATTTTGTAGCAAAGTCAAGTAATTATCTATTACCTTCAGTTGTTATAAAAATTCTGTTTACATTAAAAATAACAAAATAAATCTGACTTTCCATCTGATTAAAATTTTCCTGTCTCCAACCCTTCCCCACACTCCTCCCATCACCATTATAACAATGCTCCTCCATTATGCCGTGAAGTGAGAAGTAGCTTGTAAGATAAGCTCAGCATAGGCAGAGCATTGTATGAGCAAAATAGAAAACTGGTATTACCTTTGTTGGTATATATCAATAAGGAAAATTTTTAAGCAGAATTTTTATGTTGAGAAATATATCAATATATGTAATACTGAAACGATTAAACCTTCCAGAGTGATACTTTTACACATTTTAACAGGTTGTGTTCTCAAAAAATACACCATCTCACATTGCCTCCAATTTCCACTTAAACCACAGAAAGTTCCAGCATCACTTCCAAGGTGTGCATGAAGCACAGATTACATTCACTAAGCACCTACCAAGACACACATAAGGGATTTGGCCAAAATCACAAAGAAGATAGCGTATCCCTGTGTATAATTGCTTAGATCTTCTTATCTCAGGCACAATCTCATTTCCCTTACTCCGATAATATTTTTGGATGAATGAGGAGGTTTTTCTCTGCATCACTTCATCTTGCTTTCTTTCCTGAGAGGGCAAAATAAAAAGGAAAATAAATAAATAAATTCTTTACCCAAAAGAGAAAAATTAATCCTTTCCTCTGTATTCTTGAGAAACCTCTGTGATTTTCAACTGTCACATTGCACTGCTCTGCTAGTTTTAAATTATCACGCAGATGATGCAGGCCTGTGTGACAGTCTGTTGGTTTAGTTCACGTTAATGAAATGACATTAAAGTGCTTTTATGGTTGGCTGAAGAGTGAACGCATAGCAAAGAGGCACACGGTGTCGTCCTATGAGAGTCCGCTGAGGCGCTGCTGTGCAGCAGGGTGGTTACTCAGGCAACTGGCTCCCAATCTGATCAAATACATTACACACTTCTCACACACTGGGCGCCATTGTCTCTGCAAAATGCAAATCCGATTTTCAAGAGTAGGAAAAGAAGTGTGTGCCGACCTTTAGAAGCCATGAAACATTGTGAGAGCATCAATTAATCGATTCCTGTTCTGAGGCAGATTCGGCAGCTGTTCAGGTGACGATGCCTGATGACCGCGACACGTGCTGCCTGTCTACTGTTTGCCTGAAGTCACCTTGGAATTTATTAAGTTTTTTTGCCTTCTGTCTGCAGAGAGTTTTGTTTATTTTGACTCAACTTTCTTCCTGCTGTGAGTAGCCAACTCAGCCTGGGGGCCTTCATACCTGTCAGAGTCACAAGAGCCACAAGAGCTTTTCTTGTTTCCATATGACCGCTAGCTCTGTCATACTGAAGTAGCTGATTTTTCTGTTTATTGTGATCAAATCAAGATGGGTCACTGTCCCATCGGACTATGTCGTACGTCAAAGTTGATTAAGTAGATGTGAAAAAATACTGCAGTTTTGGTTAGTAACATTCTTTCATAAAAAAGCCATACTTGGAAAATATGTACAGTTTTTGTCTACTTTTCCAATTTTTCAGGTCATTAAATAAACTGTCATATCAAAGGTAGAAGTAATTAATTATAGAATTAATAAATAACTTAATAATCTACCTGATGATGAACACAAGTACAACTTTGCAAAAATGCTAGCTTCACATGGAGAATATCATTACACAAGGGGGATAATTCACACACCAACATGGGCTCAGAGGTCACTCAGGAAGGAAGAGGTCATTACTACAAAAAGAAACTAAAAGACAAGTTGCAAATATTGCTAGAGGAAAAGCATTTAATGCATGGAGCCCTCTGGGTGGCAACATGACAGAAGTACACTATGTAGAAAAACTGACACAACTAATTAAGACATAATCCAACAAATGTGTGGAACAACCTAACTCACAAAACAGAAAAAAATGTCTGTTTTGTCTTCTTTTTGTAAATACTAATTGCAAAGTTGGAGTGGTGTCCATTGGCTGGCGCTACACTCAGAAATTTGTACTGATCACATAAAAAACAGACTTCACAAAGTTGAAATCTGCTTTCTTCTGAGCTGCACTCTTAACCTTCCTGTGCAATTATTACCTTCTAGACTGGGTGCTTAGTTTTGATTTGATTTAGTGGCTCATTTGATTACTTGCATAACACAACCCAACCACTCCAGTGTTTTTTTTAATTAGGCTATATTTAACAATGTCATTGAGACATCATGAGTTTTTTTTTTTTGTAAGTGTAACTGTCTTCTTAATTGAACTTTCTCAGTAATGGCTCAGACTGTAAAAAGTATTTCTGTATCCACCCATCAACAGCAGAGAAAATGTAGCTGAGGCTCCAGCTTTACCTGCATTGTTTTTTGTTTTTGCTTGTTTTTCTTTATGCATATAACAATGTGTACAAGCAGCTCAACATTATTTCTCTTTAGAGGCTCACTCCCAGAAAATAAAAATGACAACCAGACAAAGAGGGCCATCTATCTTTTTTGCATTGCTTGCCTTGTCTCCCACAGACCAGCACAACCTGGACCTTTGTGATAAAACATGAGCCAGAGAAACTGGGAAGATGTTTGTTCCTCTTTGGATGAATGCAACCTTCATGGAAACACTCTGCACTGTAGCACAGTGAGAAGTGGTTACACAGACCAGACCGAGCATCTGACAGGCAGCGTTTAAATTCACACTTGTTTGGTTTCAGGGTGAGTGATGGTCATTGTTTATCACCCCCATCTGCACAACTGATTCCTGAGACATAATGAGAAGTGCAAAGACAAAGTGTTGAGAGGCTTTGCTTGGCTGTATCATCGTTCCAACTTTGAAGGGTATTTCTAACATCCGCTACCTCCAGCTGGTGCTTCCATCCCCCTGGCACTGCCTCAGCTGCTGGTAGCAGTCTACGGCACAGGGTTATGGCCCCTGTCACTGGCATCACACAAAGGAAGCAAATGAGCCAAGCGCGCATAAACACGCTCACACAAGCACAGGACCACACAGGCTTCCATACATGTATGGAAACAGAGCCACAGACAAAAAGCTTCCTTATTTTCATTTCTGAAGCGTTTCTAATATCTTTGCTTGTGCTCATGCATTTACTTTAACATACATTTCAAGTCAGAAGTTTTGTTTCAGTCATTGTGGAATTTATATTAAGATTTTAATGATTTACCTAAGCTGTTCTTTTCCATCATACAATGATGACTCAGCATACAAAACTGGAGTGCAAAGCTGCATTAAGGTGAAACCATCTGACCAAAATTGCTCATCTTAAGAAGGCAGGAAATATGGTTAAAAAAAGAATCTGAAACAAAAACCAACAGAGAAGGACAATTGCACAAAGACGGTGAAATAATGAAGACAGGTAACTTCTTACCTTTTCCAACTCCCTTCTAATCAACAATTATGGTTTTGATGCTTGTTTGGGATCATTGTAGTGTTGAAAATCCTTTCTGAATCCAACTTTCAGCTAGGTATTTTTAAGGGATCAAGCACGCTTTTATTCTGAAGGCAAAGTTTTTTCCTACTGCTTCCTGGAAAACGTGACCATAAAACAATTCTGCAGATCTACATAATTGTCGACCATGTTGGGAGCTAATCATGCTCCAACAGCTAAGGTTAGTTTGAGTTCAACAGAAGTTTTGCCTAAAGAAAGTAACATGTTATTAGGTAAGCTTACATTTCTTGGAGGACGCACACATGAAATGGAAATTACATTGTTTTGTTTGTAGTTTTGTAGTCTGGCTTTTAGTTTTACTCATACCTTAAATATAAAATAAATCATAAACATGCATGTTAAATTGATACAATTTAATCAACTTTAGTGACTTACCCAACTAACTGTTGAAGTTTTTTTGTTTGGCAGTTCTTCCTTACCCTTTATTGAGAAATAAATCTTTTAAAGGACTTTTTTTCCTCCTCAGAGCATTTAGATATCCAATATATAAAGACTTAATAAATCACTGTTCAGGTAAATTCTCTATTTCATTCGTCATGTATTAGATCAGGAGCCCAGGAACAAATGTGAAGTCAGCACCATTGTCTTGTGTCTGTGATCATGCTTAGGGACATTCTGTGATGCCTGGTGATGCGTAGACAATAAATCTGAAGAGTCAGACAGTGATTGAAGAAGTGTGAACTACGATGACTGATCAGTCAGTCAAATCACATCTACTCTGTCAGCTCCTTTCAGACTGTGCTCTTTTATCTACAGAAAGCACCCAATTGCTGAGTACAGTGTCTCTTCTGTCAAAAGTAGAGCATATATGCTTTTTTTGCGCTCATTTGCAAAAAGTTTTAATCCTTCCCAGATTGGCTGCAATTTAAAGGAGCTTAAATGGAAGATGTTTAAAAAAAAACTCGTCCTTTCTTCCCTGAAACTCTGATGTTCAACATGTGAAGCAGTGGCACCTCTCACAATGAAACAGGTCAAAGCAAAGTGCAGAGCTAACACTTTTTGGAAAGACCAATTATAGCTGCCATAATCTACAGCGGTCTTAAATTAAAGCTTTAGCAGAACGGTGGGATGTTTTCCTGACAGTGGCTGGGGGTTTACGAATCAATGCATTGTACTTTTAATTACAGAGTCACACATTCCCATGAGTCACCACAGCATAATGATGCTTCATGTTCTACTTTTTATTGAAGTCTTTCTTTGTATGTTATGTTGGGAAGCTTTCTGTTGTACTGTCCACATGGTTGGTGAAGGTTTTGACACTTTTTAAGTAAAACAGATTGTGACAAGTGGATAGAGAGCCATGTGAACAGATTTTTCTCATCTCATTTGTATATTTTTGGTGTGATATTGTACAAAGAGTGCTTTCAAGATCAAACTGAGTACCTGCTCTCTGTTATTCATAAAAAAATTGTATTTACCTTCCTTCAATAATTAATGCTTTCATTGCTTCCTGTCATACAAAAGTATGCTAGCAGCATTATGTAACTTTGAGTCCTACTTTTTCAATTCTTTTCAGTAAGCATATGCACATGATAATAACTCATGACATTCAGTGAAATGAGTTATCCAATTATTTGAATAATGTGATGATAATATGATTTATTACAGGAGGAATGAGGTTATGTAACTCACCCTAGGGCAGCCAGACTGAAGGCCTCTCAGTTTGACATCAGTAAACAACCTATCCTTATATATGAAAATAAGAATTGTGGAGCTTTATAATGGGATTTAAAAAAAATAAAAAATGTATAAGAACCCTGAATGCTATCATTCAAACGGGTTCAGTCACACTGAAGGTCACATTTGTTGTAAATTTAAAAGCAGTGTATGTATAGAAATTTGGAACCACATTTGGAACAGCAATGTAACAAAAGTAAAAATCTAAACATGTCTAGATGCAAAGAAGTGAATCATATGCATGTGGAACTTTTGTTGCAGTCATGTGTGAATTACCTCACTTTCAATGCACTGTCATGTTGCATATTATGTTTATTTTAGGGTGAAAGGTGTAAAATGTATTGTTCTACATTATCAACAGATAATATCATTTCTGCCATGTCACCATGTCATTTATTTCCATAATTCTTACTGATTCAACTGCCTTTAATGGGAAGGCATCAAAGTTCAGAGGTGTATATGGTCTATAATGATGAGATCAGTGAATCCATATTGGTGCAGGAAAAAATAAGTAGTGTTATTATTGGTTCATTGAGTAGCACTTTCATCAGCTCAGTAGCAGCAGTCCATGTTTGAGTCCTATATGGCGTATAGGATGTCCTAAGATAAAATAAGATGAACTTTATTGTTCTAAGGACAAACACTAGGCGCTGCAAATTCCAAAACTATAACCGTCATATTACATTCACACTTAAAATCACTTATATTTAAAAAAATCCATAATTACATCATTTTATAACATTATTCCCTCATCAAAACCATACCTGGAGTGTTAATCTCCACGGGAACCATTCAGGGGTGCAAAATGCCTGGAAGGACTGAGGCGCAGCTTCTCCTCAGAGCTACAGTGTCCAAGCTACTGAGCTTCTGCCTCCAAGAGCAACCAAGCAAGGAGCTATGACTCCTCCACACAGCTCCTTGAGACTAGCCAGCCGAAATTAGCAAATGCCTGGTGGAATTGTACATCTGCTGAGGTCATTATTATCTACTTTTCAGTGCAACACTGGTAAAACATTATCAAAGGGATGTTAAAGGGTTAAAAAAAGGAGTGATATTATGATAACTTCCAGAAGGCAGAGATTCAGAAAGAGCAGAAGTTTTTAAAGAGACAGAAGCCCACTTTCAGGGTGTTAAATTATAAAGTCAAGTTGCGTTTAAGTCATATTTGATATATACAGCATTTTTATAACAACTGAAGGTAACATAGTAACATGGTTGGGCTATAAAATGCTACTACATGCCTGGAAAATACAT
The DNA here is from genome assembly GCF_003331165.1 of Xiphophorus hellerii. Classification (NCBI taxonomy): domain Eukaryota; kingdom Metazoa; phylum Chordata; class Actinopteri; order Cyprinodontiformes; family Poeciliidae; genus Xiphophorus; species Xiphophorus hellerii. Next base: position 4,950,219 of record NC_045674.1, read on the forward strand.
AATGTACTGCCCCTTTAAAAATATCAGTAAATCTGAAATGAGTGATTAAGTCTTAAATGGGGTGGAAATGAAATATTTGTCACTACTGCTATTGCTAACTGGTACACAGCTGGATGGCTTCTGTTGAGAGTACATCCTTCTTACTCTGTCATTTTGTATACGCTGAGTAAAATCATTAGCTGAATGTTTGCAGTGTAAATTTATGGCATCTGCTCCCTGTTAGATTAGTAATGAGCCTCTCACTTATGCACTGCATGAGACCTGTGAATTATATCAGGCTGTCAGGCGTCTAACTGAGAAGCAAAACAACAGAAAGAAATTAGAAAAGTTCTTTTTCCTAATATAGTTTTCCAAGTGAGGGTCAAGAAGTACTTAATCAGGAGATTAAATGAGCACCAAGTTTGGGAGACTGTGGAGCAGGTTCCCATTAGGTAGACTGACAGCGGTGGGAAATCATCTGCAATAACTGCAACCTCCCCTGCTCCCTGCAGATGTACAGTAATTAGCCCATCCGCTTATAATAGCTTAACGATTAGTGGCATGCCACCATTTGTTATTTGGGAGATTTGCTTTGTTGACTCATTTGGGAGGTAACTGATATGCGTTTTTTGATGCGATTACTCATCATTAAGGATTTTTGTCTGTTATTGTTGTTGACTCTTACTGAATGAAAACCTATTTAATATAGACCAGGGGTGGAAATTGTTTGAGTTGTTTCTTTTTAACAGGTAAACAATATTTATTTTCATGGAGAAACAGGCTGAAGTTTTCACTAGAGGTTTTTTACCAGCTTGCAGAAAAGAATAGTGGAATGTAATATTGCTGTGGAGAGTTCAGTTTAACTGCATATCCATAATCTTACAATTAATAAAATGCAAGTGGCAGGGAAAAAAAAAAGTTTTTTCAGCATCCTTTGGTCATAAGAAATGTTTTCTGTATACACTAATTTGTTTTCAAAGGCATGTGTCAAACAGCAAACACAACAACTCCAAACATTAAGCTGCTTACACACAGATATGGTAATAAACCTGGAGTTGTTGGAACTGTAAGGTACCAATAGGACACTTCATTGAACTGGCTGTGAAGGTCGACCTTCATAGTGAGCTCAATGGCAATGTGAAAGATAATTCTGCTGGGCAAATCTGAGCCAGTTGTAAAAGTTACCATTAAGTTATACCAAGGTGATGCTTTCTCTCTCCTGCTGCTCTTAATTAATCTGTCTCCCCTCTGCCATTCCATAAAATTGTATCATAAAATTGCATTGAACTTGGCCAAGGTGATATAAATTTACATTTTAAAGGTTTAATGCACAATTTTCAAAGTGAGTACAATATTCTAATTTGATCTGATTTAGCCCTCAAATTTGTAGACAATGGACTGTCGCTTGCATTGAGTCTTTAACTCTGCAGCAATCCCTCATGCTGATATGCATCTGTTGATAGCAAAAAGAAAACTCCCCTTTACCAGGAATTGTTTTGACAATTTGTTTTCAGTTTGTTGGATGGAAATATCTTGCCCATCTTAGATATATGCATTAGATATATGCAAATTCTAGAGCAATATTGTAACATTTTGTCAGCCAGTTTTATGCAGTATGTTAAAGAAAAATCTTCAAACACAGTCGTGTTCTGCACTTTGCAGTAACTCTAACGCTATGTCTGAATAAAATGCTTAGTTTTAGTTAAAGTGTTGAATCATTTCAAGCTGATTTATAATGGACTTTAATTTCTTTATATGATAGCTCCTCTTTTTCTGATTGGTTTTCTCTAAAGGCTTAAAGATAAACCTTATGAAGGAACACTGCAAATGTTGGCCTCTGTGTCATTCACACTGCATGAACACACAATGTGTGCTTTAGTCACACCATGCACCCATTCAAACTCAACGACTGGAAATGAATAATTGTGAATTACAGCCAAAGAGCTGCAGTACTTAAAGGGTTTATGAACTAATTATTTTTCCTTTGGTGCCCATAGAGAACCACTCTGGAAAGAAACTGTGGCAGAGAACAAACTTAAATGACTTTCCCTCAGGACAGTATTTCAACAATCCTCACTCATACTTTTCCCCTGCTGTTCATCTGTGTTCACTGCCTTATACTGTACTAAATGAAGTTTCTGACTTTATCCCTCTCTTTGTCTCTCAAATGGCTGTTTGAGTCACCGGCTGTGGCAGTGTGCACACACCGCCACCAGAATGTTAATAAAGCATGTTGAATAATGTCATAAAATCATCGCTCATATTTTTATAACCCCCATTTCAGTGTTGCTGCAAATATTAAAAAGTCAGCCTGCAGGCAGACATATTGCCTGTGCTGCAGAGGAGGGGAATGATTCCTTATACAAATTTACTCTCCCAATGTCACCATCTGTTTGGACAAATAATCCGTTTCCCTGAGGATCATCACCAATGGCTTGAGATGTTGATGGAAGATAGAAATGCCATGCATAGCAATTATTGATTAAGCAGGCATGTGATCAATAAGCAGTGATCAGTGGAAGAAAAAGCTAGGTGAAGCACACAACGCCTTGTCCTCTCACTGACTGAGTAAACACATGCTGGGCTATTTTTACCTTTGCATACAAATAATCTGCAAGCATCCATCGAGGCACGCATGCAGCACTGCTGGCCATGAAAACTGCAAACAAAGGCAATTAATCCCACATAATTTGTCACACGTACTGCAGTCAGGTGGATGAACGAGATAAGAATCAATGTATAAACATAGGTGCAGCCTCTTTGGAGCAACTCTATCTTTCACAATGGAAGGGTGACCTTTAAGAAATGTTCCTCACAAACAGAAGCAAATGATCAACGGCTCCACGGGATGAAGAGGGAATACACGCACAGTACCTACTAATCAAATGAAAGTGCAGAAAAATTGTATTAGGTTGGAAAATAATTGGGTTAGAGCAGTTGAAGGACAGCAGCAACTCCAGCTGTTTCAGCTCAACACTGCATACAATATGACACGGGCCTTCATCCATTTCAGCACACAAATAAAAATAATAGTTTTTTCTCAAAGATGCTGAGGCAATAATTGTGGCCATTCCTCTTCTTCTTTGCAGCAGAATCCAAACAAGTAAACTATATATTTTGGGAATGTTGTGTAGTGGTGTGTACGCTGTTGCCTTGCAGAAAAAGGATCCCGGGTTTGAATCCTGGGGTCTTCCTGCTTGAAGTTTGCATGTTTTCCCCATGCGTGAATAGGTTCTCTCCAGGTACTCCAGCTTCCTCCCATAGTCCAAAAATTTGATTGCTTCTCTAAATTGTCCACAGGTGGGTGTGTGTGTGTATGCTTTGTTGTTTTTCCTGTGTGTCTCTGTGTTACCCTGTGATGCAATGGGACCATTGCATGAACCAGTGGTTCATAACAGACCACTGGATATAAGCACCATCTTAACCACTGCACCAGCAGAAAGTTTGGCAGTTTCGATGCAGATCTCATTCATTTAAATTTGTTTCTCGTCTCTCCCCTGCCTGAACTTTCCCTCAGCTGCTTCCACTTCTCCCTGATTAGCTCTTCTTATTCCTTGGCCACTTCTATATATCCCTCAGTATTTAAGTTCTACTGTCTGCATTGTTCTTCACTGGGTCCTCCATCCATTTTCCATATTTTCTTGTTTTCCTTGTCATTATTGCTCTGTTTCGAGCTCCGTGTTATACCAGTTATCCCTACTGTTTTTGTCTCTCTCCAAGACCAGTAAGTTATCTTTCTGTTCCACTGAAATCCAGCAAGTTTTAAGTCAGCTCTCCACTCTGGTTATTCCTTAAAAACACCAAAAATGACAATACAATATACTATAAGTTGGATTATATGTGCAGATATTTATGCAAAACCAAAATTCAACCTGATTGAAATCTGTGAGATGCTGAGATTGGCCAAGTCATAGAAAAGCTTTTTGTCTTGTTTGCAGTCATCAGTTTATCACTTTGTAACTCTCGTCACCCTGTCCTCTTGCCAACCCCTGTTCCGCCTCTCCTCTCCCTGTCTTTTTCACTCTCCTGTCTCTTTAATCTCTGTCTTGCTCTTCCTGGTGCTTTCGCTCAGCCGTCGTCTCTGGGATTCTAATGGCTTCTGTCATTCAGGAGGATGTGACAAGGGACTAAGAAAGGGTGGCAAAATTTCCTTAGGCAAAGATTTGACAAACATCCTAATTTTTTCTGGACTAAACAGGTGGGTTAATTTTTAGCCAGATCAATAAATGTTTTAAAATGTTAATAATTAAGTGCAGATTTTAAAGCATCTATACTATCTCCAACATGCATTTATTAAATTGTAGGTTTTATAATATATTTGTTTATACTACTCAGCCCAGTCATGGCCATAAATATGTTTTTGACATTGAATTAATCACAACAGGAACCAGCCACTAACCTCTAACTTTTTATTCTTTAGAATTGGCTAAAGGCTACACAGCAGGAAGGGTATGCAATTAAATAAACAAGATGGTGGTGTAGTACAAAAGTAAATTAAACCTTGGATACTGATACATGATTTGACACTATAACCTCAGAAAATCTGTACCTGGTTTATAGTTCCTACAATCAAAACATGTCAGTGAAGGTCATCGTTTATTCAAAATGTAAGCAATGTGTACACTGTATTTTTTTGTGAATTTGACATAGAGTGGCTCTTAAAAGTGTGCAGGCCCAGTTAAATTCTAATGTTTCTGATATTTGACAATTGTCCACCTTTAGTGTGATAATTTCTGCACAACTTTTAGAGACAATAATGTAAAAATAATTAAGTAAAGCTTCAACAACCTGGCTGCATAAGTTAAACATCATTAAACTACTTTGTTGAAACAAAGGTGACTTAATTTTAATGATCAGTCATCTTTCTTCACTGCTATCTCACGGTAAATAGGCATTAAGATCTGTAAATCCATCTCTTGTTCACAGTTGGTTTTTGGCTTTGCACAGATTTTTTCTAAGATTTGTTCTGGTCTATGGAAGACCATGTAAATACTTTTGTCATGTAAAGCCATTCCTTTATGTATTTGTACTCAAGGTGATGCTGAAAGATGAAAATGAGTTTGGTTCTAAACTGACCAGAATTTGGAACTGTTCAAAATGTTCTCCACCTTTCCTCAAACATCAGCTCTACCTCAAACTGCTGAAAAACTGCTGAAAAAAATGCTGCCATCACCATGTTGCTGTGGTAGTTAGTGCAACAATGTTTCTGTGCCAATCATATACGGTTTAATTATGTGTCCCCAATAGTGTGGTTCATTGAAAACCACACTATTGTGTCTCACAAGGTATGAGGAGCCTGACCTCAATGTTTTATTTAGAAGGAAGAATCTTGTCAGCCTCCCCAAATGGTTTTCATTTATTTTCTGTGTAAATTCTGGGAAAACATTAGTTTTTTTTGTCACTGATTTAAAGAGATGTGTACACCTTGTAGAATCTACTTCCTAAATTGTGAATTCTTATGTTAAAAGAGATTGTAACCGTTTATTTAGGAGAACAGCTCTTTAATCACAAGTTGTTAAGGAGTTAAGTTCAGGAGCAGGAGCTGTAACACACCTCTAATTATTCTCTGTTCTGTTTATATGCGACTCATCCATACACACTTGGATTTGTGCTCTTGACCCATCTCTACCCATTATCTATTTTTTTCCTCAATATTTCTCTTTTATTAAATCTTTCTCTTATCCATTCATCCATTTATTCCATTGAACTAATTTATTTGTCCTTTTTGACCCCTTTCTTGCCCCACTACTTCCAGGGTTGTCAACTTTCACTCTTTGAGTATGACTAAACCCTTTCCAATATTTTCCTCTCTTACTCAGTCTGCTTGAATCTCACTGGAAAAAAAATAGAAAAACAAAATGGAAGAATACAAAACAAAGCACTTCCATCACCCCCACAGTGCTGTTTGGGATCGTTCATTCGAAACTCTGGAATTTTTAGTGGCTATTTTTTTTTTCTCCCCTCCAGGGGGTCTTTTTGTGGCTCTAGAGTCCCTTATATGAAAGTAGGCTGACAGGAAAGGGGGAAAGACATGCGGCAAATGTCGCCGGGTCCGGGAATCAAATCCGTGACGGCCACGTCGAGGACTCAAGGCCTCCAAACGTGGGTCGCGCTAACCCCTACGCCACCACAGCACGCCCTTAGTGGCTATTTCTAAAGGAAAAATAGCCACCAACATGAATTCATAGTCAATCACTACATCTGATAAAGAAAAAAAGCAGTTTGAATTTCATTGTGTTTCTGTTTTGATAACTTCTTTTTTGTTTATTTATTACAACTTTTTGTTATGTTAGTTAATTTATTCTCTTATTTCACCTCTTTTGCCATGGAATTGTCATTCACTGGATTTATGCTGTATTATTCCTTTGTGTCTCTGCTCTTAGTGTTTCATTTTCCTCTGCCGATCAGTTTGCTCGTCTTCCCAGCTGTTTCCCATGCTCTTCTGATTAGTCCTCCTTGTTGCTTTGTCAGTTGAACCTCTCCTTCAACATATAAGCTTGTCTGTTCTCACTGGCTTCTTCCAGTGCATAGCCTGTTTCCAGGTTTTTGTTTCATGTCTTGTATCTTCCCACATTGATGCTGTAAGTCACCCATTGTTAATTCCTATTAAAAGATTCTCCTCTGCAAGCTTCTCTGTGCTTGTGTCCTCTATATGTACAAATTATGACACTTACATGTATGTAGATTGCTGCCATCGTGTCATGAATTTTTTTCTTTTTTTTAAGCTTTCCAGACAGTTTTTAACACTTACCCAAGCTATATTTTGACATGAAGATGAGCAGCGTGCATATTGGGATAATCTAGTCTTTCTTTTGCTTTACACATTTTCTTCCAAAGAGTATTTTATATAGCAAGGTTAACACTTTAAGCTGTCTTTAGCTGCTCCTGTTTTTACTTTAATAAAAAGAGATTCAAGGGTTCTCATGGCATGGTACAGTCAAAAGACCTTCTGAGAGGTTCTTTATTGTAAAGAAAGAAGCAAGAATTTATACTTTGTTGACGCTTCTCCTAAATGTCTTAGTAAAGCTTACCCTGATCTCAGTTAAAAGCAGAGTTTGAAAGCTGAGACACTCATTAAATAACATTATATTGCAGAAAACAGTAGTTTTTATGTGGTTTAAAAATTTACATTTGGTTATTTCTGGACACAGACTAGCTCCCTAAAAGCCTCTTCCAGTGATCAGAGAGCTGCATTAATGGTAAATGTAAAGCTTTGTGAAAAAGCAAAATACTGTACCGCTATAGCTTTGCATTTGTTAAATAAATGGACAGCTAATGCACAACGGGACCCGGTCTAAAAGGTACTTCAATAATGATGTGCATCAGTATACGCAGAGGGAGAGCTGGCAGTGCAAACTAATGTTAAGCTTGATATAAACACTTTGGGAAGCTTTTAGTTCACAGAATGCTCCATCACTTTCTCTGCATGTACATTTGTTCAACAGATGTTTAAATAGTGACTCGAAAAAGTCAGATATTTTTTAGAAACCTTTTTTATTTAATACATTTAATAGGAAATTGAATTGGTGAGGTGATAAAGTTGGTTTTGTATTTAATGCAACAACCTAACAGAAGTCTCTTCACAGGTAATCTGGTCATAATTTAATGTGCTGAATAATTTTTCACTATCTGATACTTTCAGTGTTTGATTTGTCTTAAAGCTGTCATTTTTTTATTCATGTCTAAATCCAATTCATAGAAGTAATGATTCGATGAGGCTGGTATGCAAAGAATTCTTGCTGAAAAGTATCTTCTCTGTGTTCACCACATTCAGTTATGTTGGATATTATCCAAACTTGGGTCAGTGTTTTTAATGTCATGCCTCGATTAAAAATACCACTGGTTCATGTTCTCTCTGCTTGTACACAAAAATTTACTTGTAAATGTATAATGCTTAAACCATGAGTCAATAAATTAATCTGACTCCTGCTAAAATAATGTAACTTAGTGGGATTACTGTGGCTCAGCTGATGAGTAGTTGTATTGCAAGCGGAAAGTTGTGAATTTGATTTCAATTTTGATTTACTGAGTATAGACTTAACAATTTTAGAACCTTTCATCATTTATATTGTAAAACACAGATTTAAGCAGAAAGTATAGTGAAGACCAAGGTAAAGAATACTGAATCAAAATGACCATGATGAATAACTGACCAGAGAAACTCATCAAATCCATTTTTAAGGGGGATTTATTATGCAGAAATTACATTTTCCACATTTTTCTTCTTCCATTTTGTTTTCTACTGCTTCTAAAAACAGCTACAGTCCTTAAAAAAACACCCATTTGGTTTTTGCCAATAAGTTATTGCTTTTGGTGTCTGGACAATTTACCATTTCAGGTTTGGTCAGATGATTTACGCTGTAAATGCGCTGTACGGTGGCTGCCGGAAGGGATATGTTTTGTTGTTATTCCAACAAAAATACTTGCCGTCTTCTTGCTGGTTGTGCCAGAGGCTCTATTTCTACTTTTCAAAGATGTACGGTTGTTTGCAAATTGCTGTTTGCAGCCATTTTCACCTGCAAGTGTTAAAGGTTGAGTTGGGAGGCGTGGCCAGCAGCAACTTGGATTTAAAGAACAAAAGGTCCTAAACATCTCGCTCTGAATAGACCACAAAATTGCCAGAACTGACTGAAGAATGAGCAAAATCAGTAAGATTAAGTCCTATCCTAACCTATTCTGCTCAAGGAGGCATAATAGGGCACCTTTAATGGTTGATAATGTAATTTGTGAGTCTCAATAGTTCTTCTCTAGGCTATTGTGATTACCAGAGAGCTTCATCGAGCTTTCCAAATGAGGGTGATGTATGAAACAGATTCTTCCAGAACTGTGACAATGAATGAATAAGATGACTTGTAAAAATGCAGAATGTCCATGCAAATCAGTTTTTTATTACATGCATTGAAGGACTCTGCATAACCTCAATGAAGAAAGAAAGATAAAATAAAGCATCCTACCGCATCAAAATCCTTCACAGAGGAACTTAAATCCACTACACACAGAATTAAGCAACATTTGGGAAATTTATTTTATTAAAATTATACATTTCAGATAAAACTGAGTATTATCAAACAATAGGTTATTAATATGCTTTCGATTTGTTAAAAACAAATAATTCTGAAGTGGTAAGTAATTTATTTCACCTGATAATTGTGCAGTAAAGAATTCATCATCAAACTGGACAGATGCAAACCATAATGTTTTCATGACTTGGCATTCAAATATCTGTTTATTGGAAAGTGTATTTTTGAATATTCTCTTAGGCAAGGTTCCCTCTGAAGCCAAAGATGAATGCCAGCAGACACCCACTGATGGCATGTGAGACAGTTTGGTGTATATATTTTTATTAAACTTGATGTCTTTTAGCAAGACTTCATCTGCTGTTGTTGACAGGAACACTGACATTCAATTGAAGTAACTCCCAGTATTACATTTAGCAAATATATAAAACTCTGAAAGCAAGGCAAGAAAACTTCCAACTTCTAAGCCTCTGAGATTCTCTATAGGCTTGTTCAGGGTAAGGAAAGCGGATGGATAAATGATGGAACTCTTTGCTATGAGAAGCTACAGTATTTTTCCTGATTTGTAGGAACTTGATGAGTTTTCATTACTGGTCTGTCAGCTCCCCTCATCAGAGGTTCTCACAATCACAAAGCTCCTCAGTCTTACTGCTGTCAGCACTCGGCAAACAGACTCCAACTCTGTTTACAGACCAGAGTCTGCGTTATTGTGGAATTAATCTTTTTTATTCATTCACTCCAAAATAGAACACTCACAAATTCAGCAACACAAACACACACATGTCTCACTCTTGGTGCAGATCATTAAGAGGCAGCTTTGAATTTCTTGTTTATTTCAAAGCTCCTTTACATCATCATTACTTTGTGTGATGGCGTGGGCTTAGGTCCTCGTCACATCCATGCCCATGTTGCCAATAAATGTGTCCAGCCTGGCATGCCATGAAGCTGGATTAGTTATCTTCTTCATTACCTATCTCCAGTCAGACATTGGGAAATAACCTCCAACACCACACATGAATTTACATGCTTCCAGGTGATTAACTCCACTAATTGAGATGGACTGAGGTGCACCGGCACAGTGCAGTGTCCTTATCACATTCAGTTCAGTGCAGCATTGATTATTTTCCCACATTTCATGCATTTTCATCTGAGCAGGTGTCAGAGGGTTCTTTAGCATTCAGACCCCTGCTGTTTTTGTCATTTTGGCCACTTCATCAGATTAGCACCTGTGGTGTCGGGTGAATGCAACTGAAGAGCAAATTACCGGCTGATAAAACAGAACAACACAGGAAGTCAGTTCATCATTCACAGTTTAGATGAATCAATAATGCACCAAAGATTAATAATCATATTTAACTAGATTGATGTTTTGTATGCGTGGGAAGATTATATTTGTGTTATTTGTAGTTAAAATACAGGTGCTCAGTTGTAACAGTCTGATCTGTATTCATTGTTTTACCTTTCTTTGCCCTTGTTTGCTTTGTCCTTGGGTTAGTTTGTGGTTTTATGCCTCAGCTAAATTCAATACCTTTGTTTTCTGTTACTGTGACTCTGGACTGTGTCTCAATTCTGAGCCCCATTTCTTAATTTAGTGACAAGATCAGAAAATGTCATTATAAAATAATTTGTCCCAGCCTGAAGTCCAGATGTGCTGCACCTTTACACGAACAAATAGAAATGCAACAGTGTTTGAGGTTGAAAAGACTGAGAGTCAGACTGAGCCTGTTGAAGAGAAATGTGCAACTGGGATTGAGGTCTATAAAAAGCCTTTTCCATCAAGGTGGGGTTTAGATTTAGGCCAAGATAATCCCAGATGGTTGGCGCTAAAACAGCAAAAAGTACTATAGCCCGGGATGTTCCGCTGGAGTGGGGGATCGATGCAAGGCTGAGATGAGGATATGAGTGGGCTAAAAGTGAAGAGAGGAACAAAGGCATCCGATCAGAGCAGAATGAGAAGAAGGTCATGCAGTGAGCTGCAGATGATCAACAGGATGTTGTAGTTTATCTCAAATTTACAATATGGCAAGGTGCTGATACAACAGCTGGGATGATATTGGATATCAGCTGCTTAAGTTAAGTTGATATTTGTTTTGAGGTTTTTTTTATAATCAATTGTTTAAGGATTTTGCTTTTCTAAAAGCTGGGACAGGTTTTGAACAATGCTTAAAACTAATGGAAAATGTGGCAGACGGAAGTGAGGCGTTCTGGAAATATAAACAGCAGGCCTAAACACCTCCAGCTGCAAGCAGAAGTTTGAATGTAATGCTTAACAATTTTAGTATTAAGCCAGAAAAATGTTTCCTATTTCATGCTAAAGATTAGTAAAATTCATTGCAAAAGTGCACAATAACAAAGTTCTTGTAGTCCTTTTTCACTTTTAAGCTATACAAGACAATCCTAAAATGAGTTCACAATTTGTTTTCACAAAAAAACATGATTAAGTTAATATCTCATTCAAAGCCAAATTAAATTAAAAACATTAAACCAGATAATTAAAAACAATAATACTCCAACAATGTAAAAACCAGAACTGTTCCAGTAAAATGAACAGATTCTGTTCATGAACAGATGAACAAGCCTATAGAAGAATGAACAGAAGAAACTGACATCTTCTGTTGATGAAATTGACATCTTAAACATCTTAAAGAAAAACGATAGAACTATTCTCTGTGTGCGTATTGTGAGATGATAAAATAATTATAAATATTTTTTGTTGAAATTTCTCTGATTTTATATTTACAACTTAGCAGAAGGAAAAAAGTAGATAGACATCCATAGAAATGCAAAAAGATGTTAGAAAAATATTCTAGATTTCTGCTTCAGACAGATTTGATATATTTTAACAGATTGTTCAACAGATTATTTAAACAATGATTTTGTTACTGCACAGTCCTGTCTGCTCTTTTCTGCGTTCCTGCCTGTCCCCTTTTCTTCCTGCAACCCTACATGTGAGGTCTGATTGACTTAATAGCTCATTCACTTGAAGTGATTACAGCTTTATCAACCTCCTGCAGGTGTATTACACGGTCATTTTGTGCTACAGTAAAGAGGCACATATTTGTAAAAATAGAATAAATTCTTGTTCAAATGTGTCCTTTTCTACCAACAGATTGTATATTTTTCTTAGAAGTACTTGGAGAGATGAGATTAATTTATCTCAGTTTTTCCAAAATACCATGAAGTAGGTAAGGACCAATTTAATAAGTCATGTGTAAGAAAATATATCTGCTTGGAATTTAGAAACTTAGTAACTTGCAAAGGCTGCAGTTCTGGTAAAGATGCTTAAAAAGCTTTAAAATAAAAAATAAAATCAATCATTTAAGACATAATGTTTGAAAACGTTTTCTACTGTTCTTTGTAGATTGATTTACTGCCCTACCATCCTATTTACTGTGATTGTTGACAAACGTAGGTACTTGTTGTAAAGAAAATAATTATTGTTTGGTGCTTAATATAGCTAATCCACGACATGTGTAAAGGTATAGCCAACACTTTAATTTGGAATAGTTTTCTGTTGAACATTTGGGAATTCAGCTGAAGAAGCAGGCCAAAGCAGGGCCTTTTTTCCTCCCCCGCTGACAGACACAAAGCTATAAAATTTACACTCTGATAGGAGTTACAGACTCTTTGGCGCCTCTCCCCGTACCTGGCGCGGCCCAGGACGAAGTCGTCCGCCCTTTGACTTAGATAAAAGCCAGACATCGGAGCTGAGATAGGGGGAGTCCCAGGATCTCTGGGTGTTGAGGGAGTTTCTGATTGGTCAAAGAACGGAACGCCTTGCCTGCATATATTAAATAGGGAAACACCTTTTTACTTTAAGATTCCGTGTTAAGAAAAAGAGAGAGAGTTTTTTTACCATCTTTTCTCCACGTGGGCGCCTTTGTCTGTCTTATGTGTTCGTTTGTCTTCCCTTGTGTGTCTTAATTCTTATGAAAAATGCATATCTCTGTTCCTCTGCAGCTTTGTTGTTCATTGCTTTGTATGAGATTAAACTCTGTGATCTGTGACGTCAACACGCTTTGTTGTTGTTTCGTTTTACCAGCACGCGGTCGCTGCACGTCGCTGCACGGAGAGCGTCACTCGCCAAGGACTCGGAAGATCCCGGGCAAGATTAAAGAGGAAAAGAGCCAAACGTTTTGTCCAAAGCTAGCATATAATGATCCTCATTTTTAATATTTGGGGGCTTCGTCCGGTTCTGGAATCTTGGCGGGTGGCGGTCTCTCCCCGATCGATCCGTTCGGCTCGTGCGGTAAGACGTTTTTTAATTACTCTTTTGTTGTGCGCAGCCACGCAGAGTCTCGCAGCTGCAGGAGAATACAGATTGTTTTTAAAAGAGTCTGTTGTTTACTAATTGGACGGAACGTGCACACTACAAGTGATCGTGGCTGGTCGAGACAGTAGGAGTTTACGTAGCCTCTGTCGGAATTGCTGGGTTTGTTAATTGTCTTCTTTAGCCCTGAGGATTCGTTCTTGTGCCTCTGAAATAATGAATTTTTAAGTGCATGAAATTTAGTGTGGGCTTGAATCGGCCCGGAGATTTGACTCAGCTCCAGCGGACTTATATTGACCTACCTCGGTTAAATCACCGGTCTGGGATGGAATTTAAGGATTGAAAAGTATGTTAAATTAATTTTTCTCTGGTGAAACATTGAAAAGGAGTTGAATCGCTCTTAAAACAGGACTTATATTGGAATCGAGCTGAATCGCTTTTTTGGACTTATATTGGGTTTTGAGTTGAATCACTCTTTAAACAGGACTTATATTGGACTCGAGCTGAATCGCTCTATTGGACTTATATTGGCTTTTGAGTTGTATCACTCGGAGGACTCAGTTTACAAGTTGGAAAATTCACAGGATTGGGCCGAGTTGCATCACTCGCGGAGAATATAGGACTAAGTTTATAAGTTTGGAAATTAATGCAGTTTTTAGCCGGCATTTTATTTTATTTTATTTCTTCCCCGTCTGTCTTTTACGTTCGTCTGAAACCGTTTGTGTCTCTGTATTTCTCTGTGTGTACTGATTTGTGTGCCGGCTGCCGTGGAAGTGCGCTGTTTGTCCTCCAGAGTTTTGTGGGTGTCTGTGTGTATGTGTGCGTGTGTATGCGCTAATTGTCTGTGCGGAACGCTGTGTTTGTAAAGCGCTGCGTGTGTGAATTTGAGTTGATTTTGCTGCGTTTTATTGTGAAGTTATTATGGACACTGAGTTGCGACACGTGCTATACGCTATTTTATGGTCGGGGTTCGTCTTAACGGGGAAAGTAGAACGATGGCGAAAACGTGGTCGTTTAGTTTAAAACATAAATAACTAAATAAAATAAATAGGAGTTCAGTACATAACACTGGTACCAGAAAACAAAATTATTGGTTGTGGTTTGATTTTTACATAACTTTGAGATGTCTCTCTTTTTAAACGTGCACGGGGAATTAAAAGGTTCCTGACGATTGGACTTTAAAATTAATTAAATTGACACATGAAAATATGTTAATAAAACATTGGACAATTCCTGAAGCTTCAGTAAATTTGATATAAACTTCAGTAAATTTGATATAAATTACAGTTAAATTTGATAGAATAATGACCACAGACTGACACTTGGGGACTGATGAAATTTTGACTGACTATAAAACCTGGCCAGATGTGTGTGTTTTGTGTTTTCTGTAATGTGTTGTGTGTTTTTGTTTGTGTTATAATTCATGTTGGTTTGACAGAGTGTGTGATTGGAGATAAAATACCATTTGGTATTTTATGTCATATAAATACTGAATTTTTCTCAGTGCTGTTTGATGGTGCAAAATTTCTAGTTTTTACAAACATCCTCTGTGTTAAATTGAACTAACTTCTTAAAATTAAACAATAACAGCAGTAAGTGTGACCTGCAGTGTACAGTTTGGAAGGTGATTAAAGGATAGAATCTTGATAAAATACATTATCTGAACAAATTGTAATTACAATATGGGTTCTACGGTTAAATAAATGAATAAATAAATAAAGAAAGAAAGAATAAGCCAAGAAAATTAGGTCACAGAGGATTCTAGAAATGCTGTCTTGGCAAATTAATAGTTAAATACATAAATATGCTGAATGAATAAATGGCTAAATACATGACTGATTAGGTAGAGAAATAAATAAAATAAAACTGTGTATAGAATTGAGAACTAAAATTGTGGATAAAATGTTAATTATTCCTTCTACGCTGAGAAGGTAGCAGAAAAATAGGATAAAATACAATGAGTTAAAATAGGACCTTTTCAATGGGTAGAGGATACAGATAAAACAAAGATCTTTGGAGAAACACGCTCTAGCTGTAAGGGGACTTGCAGCCCCCCTTGCAGCAGGAGGGCCACAGGGCTGGGCTGTAACTGCTACCCCACTAGATTCAACTGATTAACATGTGGAGCCTCTTTGCATACCACTGTAGATTATAGGAAGTTGTAGTGAGTGTTTTTCATTGCATTGGGCAGGATTTTGATGTAGTTTGGTTTCCTAGATTTAGTGAAACATTTTCTTTTATTGTAGATAGTTTAAGCATGCAACTACATAGTGCACGACGACATAATGTGGAAAATGTTAAATATAAGTTTTTAGCATCACAACACTGAGTCTGTGACGGCTGTCCTGACTGTCACACGCAGGTAATGTTGGTAATGATTTTCTGGTTTCTTTTCATATTACTTTATATAGTGAGTAGTGAGTAGTTTAGATTTTTATCTTTAACTTTGTTTTCATTACTCTGACTTTTTATTTGGCTATTTGTGTCAGTTCTTTGTCTATTTTGTTAAATATAACAAATTACTTTCTTTCTTTTGAGTTATCAGTTTCCTCTGGACCCTTCACCAGGGGATAGGGAACTTTGGTCTTTAGTTTAATTTCTTTCATTTGTAGATTTGGTTATATTCTGACCAGTATTTTTCGAAATTTATCATTTTTAGATTTTCTTAACTAAGACTATATTTTTTCTCTTTCAACGTCTCTCTGGCTGGTTTATGCATAACCTTCACTGAGTTTTTAATTGGTATACACGTTTTGTCAAACATTGCTGAAAATTTTTGAGAAGTTTCTACGACGAATTATTTGATAACATGAGAGTGAAATTGAATACTGAGCTTTAAAACTGTAATGTGAAATGTTTTTTTTTTGAAAATAGTAATCTTGAAGGTTTAAAGCATGCTATAATAAATTGTTCTATTTGTTTTGACAGTTTGCCTGTTAGGACGGGGCGGTATTGGGTAGAATTTCTCAGTAAAATAATGACCCCGTTTAATCAACATCGTTAGTTAACATATTAGGTACTGATGATACATTAGCCAGTAATGTATCATACAGAGGGAGAATATGTTATGGGTTATTTTTATATTACTTAATTAGATTACTGAAACACTTATATTACTTAAACAAAACTTTTGAAGAATATGTCTGATATGTGCTTATTTTAAATGGATTTGAGTTGTTCTCCATTAAAAGATTTTCTGACAATGGGCTAAGGTATGTTGATACAATAGATAAATTTATAGTGATAATGGAGCATATTTTGGTTAATTAACTTGGGAAAATAATTATAGAAATTAAAATATTATTGTGTCAGCCATTTTCAGAGCATTAATTTAATGGAGCATGAATGTTTTAAGAAATGTTTTGAAGAATCTGTTCTTGATTAAAGTTATCACTAATCAGTAAACGTACACAGGTGGGATTATAATGATTTTTCTAAACTTGATTTTTGTTTTGATTTACATCCATTTAAAACGATTTTGAATAAAACTTTAAATTCGACGACAAGTATAAGCCTAGGTACAATTGGTGTATTTTGAAAATGTCTGGATTTGTTTCATTATAATTTCTCCAAGTCTAACTTTTGAATTTTGTTTAAGGAACGCATGTAAAATGATTTACACAGATAACCAATAAGATCTAGTTTGTTCTATGAAAGTAATTTAAACTGGACTGTTTAATTCACATTGTTATTCATTTTTTGGTGGTACATGTAAGCTTTACAACTACATTTTTAAGTTTTTGTGATTGTTTTGTTTCGTTTGTTTAATCCTATTTTTACAAGATTGGTTTAAGAAAAGATCTGCATATGTTTAACATTCTGGGAACATGTTACTTTGGAAACATGTCTTTTGAAGCAAATGATTACAGGGTTTTGGTGTTTTCCATCGGTTAGGAGCTATAGTATATTATAATAGAAACGTAAATTGAAGGGATCACATCCACCATTTGATGAACAGAACTGGACAGAGTAGGAGATAAGGTTTCACGTGATGTGTTGCTCATGGTTTTACACACAGACTGCCCTGGAGCTCGGAGCTCCAGGACTCTGGACTCTGTCATACAAGCTGTGTCATGCGAGGCGGGGGTGGGGCTGCTTGGAGAAGCGGCTTCACACTTATTTCGAAGATAACAGCCACAGAGCCACGAGCGTTGGAGGATTCACTTGAACACAAAGTGAATTGAAGATGTTTGTGTTGAATTACACAAATGAATGATGCCTTTGCATAAATCTGATCTCTGTTTTGTCATTATAGTTTTGCAGCTGGTTTCCTGGTGCCCTGCGGATGTGGTCTCCTTCAAAGTCTGCGTTCTTTGATAAAAAGGATTAAAATAATTTCCCTGGATGGAAAATAACAAAACAAATTTATTTTTAGGTGAAACCATCGTTTGATTATGCTGACTGTAATGAAGATGATATTAAAGAATGTGGTAATTGTGTTTCTGAGGCTAATGAAATTCATGTTGAACACAAAATGTCTGTTTAATGACCTGTGACAGGTCGTTTCTTGAGGTTTCCAGTCGAAGAAGATCAGGCTACAAGAGGATCATCATCGACATTAATTTTTATTGCGTCTTTTTCGTTCGTTGGGAACTTTGAAAAGGACTTTCGTTTCGTTTTTTGCGCGCATTTTTTGAACATTTCCTGACGAAGACTTCATATTTTTTAAGAGACTGTCGATGGACATTTAAAAAAAAAAAAAAAAAACAGAAAAAGACGAGCAACAGATTGTAATTTTGTGTCTTTCTCATTGGACAGGTTGTACTTGGGTGGTGAATGTTGTCTTTTAAGTTGCAGAGCATTTCTTACTAATTTTACTATGTATGTCCCTGTTTTATTTTTTCATTTTTCATTGTGCACTTTGGGTTTTGTTTATCCTGTGTTTTTGTTTTATGATTTTATATTTCTGTAAGGATGAGTCGTTTTTACCCTTGGGTTTTGTTTGAAAAGGGGGAACTGTATATAATTAGGCTACGTCAACCTTTTGTTTTCTATTTTTTGTTTTGTTTTATTTTTTTAATACATAGTTTTGGTTCTGCATTAGAAGGCTTAATCAATTTTTATTGAGGTCTTTTTGAAGACCTCAAAAGGGGGAACTGTAAAGAAAATAATTATTGTTTGGTGCTTAATATAGCTAATCCACGACATGTGTAAAGGTATAGCCAACACTTTAATTTGGAATAGTTTTCTGTTGAACATTTGGGAATTCAGCTGAAGAAGCAGGCCAAAGCAGGGCCTTTTTTCCTCCCCCGCTGACAGACACAAAGCTATAAAATTTACACTCTGATAGGAGTTACAGACTCTTTGGCGCCTCTCCCCGTACCTGGCGCGGCCCAGGACGAAGTCGTCCGCCCTTTGACTTAGATAAAAGCCAGACATCGGAGCTGAGATAGGGGGAGTCCCAGGATCTCTGGGTGTTGAGGGAGTTTCTGATTGGTCAAAGAACGGAACGCCTTGCCTGCATATATTAAATAGGGAAACACCTTTTTACTTTAAGATTCCGTGTTAAGAAAAAGAGAGAGAGTTTTTTTACCATCTTTTCTCCACGTGGGCGCCTTTGTCTGTCTTATGTGTTCGTTTGTCTTCCCTTGTGTGTCTTAATTCTTATGAAAAATGCATATCTCTGTTCCTCTGCAGCTTTGTTGTTCATTGCTTTGTATGAGATTAAACTCTGTGATCTGTGACGTCAACACGCTTTGTTGTTGTTTCGTTTTACCAGCACGCGGTCGCTGCACGTCGCTGCACGGAGAGCGTCACTCGCCAAGGACTCGGAAGATCCCGGGCAAGATTAAAGAGGAAAAGAGCCAAACGTTTTGTCCAAAGCTAGCATATAATGATCTTCATTTTTAATATTGTCCATCCTTCTTGTCACATTTCCTACTCTGTTCAACTTTTAACTGATTACCCTGACTATAGTTTTGCTTTTTACTTGTAAAGTTATTCTTATATTTTCATTTAATAATTTTCTTTTATATCCAACAAGCTGCAGTCAAAGTGACCCAAATCACTACTATGAATACCCTCCTATCCAGTGACGTGCGGTGAGGTTCATAGCTGGTGAGGCACTGACGTCATCAGAATCAGATTTGCAAATAGATGCATAGATTGACAGCAGTTTACAGGTTATGTTTCACTTCTGCATCCTTATACATACAAACTGTAGCTCACAAAACACACATTTCCTTAAAAAACAAAACAAAATAAATGTTATTACTGTCTTACCCCTGTAAGACAGTAATAACATTACTGTCTTACCTGCTTCGATTGAAAGTCCACTTGAGAAAACCTTTTTAGTGTTGTAATGTAGTCATCCATGTCGAAAGTCGGGATAAGCGAGAGGAAAAAAATCACTATCTCTATTATAATCTATCGCTGCACTTGACTTGCTTCCCGAATCGTTTAGCCTAGCTCGCTGTCACTTACTCGGCAGTTGAGGAGTGAACAAGACGAACGTCTGGGATCTTGAGCGCCCCCTGCCATGAGGCAAGAGAACTGCCTGCCTCACCTCGAACCTGTTCTCTGCCGTTTATAATCGCTCATTACACGAAACACGTTACACAAACACAGTTGGTGACAAAAAGCACTGTACATTATATACATAAGCTAAATTATTGGAAATAAGTTCACATATTAAATTTGTTTAAACCATTTTATTGACGCCGTACAGCAACATGCTCTCTCCGCTTAGCAGCCAGCGCAGAGCCAGGGGTTGCGCAATCCAAGGTGAGGCAGCGCTCGCTGCTGCCTCACCGGCATCGCTTCCAAGCATTTGAATGGGAAAATAAGAAAATTCAGCGATTTTGAACAAATAAAAATCGAAATTGGTGAAGCTACATGAAAAATAAATATTTTTTAGTACAAACCACCGGATGAATATAACAATTTAAATTACTTTATGATTATATATTTTCTTTCTTTCCATGATGGCTGGTGAGGCACTGCCTCACCTGCCTCCCCTGACCGCACGTCACTGCTCCTATCTCCAGTTCCAAAAAAATATTGCAAGACAATAACACACTCACTACCTTCCAATCTTTATATTCCACATTTCTGAGTGGCTATATCTTTTTCTCCCATGTGTAGCTGCTTCTTCGCAATAAATTTAAACAGAAAAAAAAAACATAGAGAAAATTCAGAACTTTATCTCTACCTCTGCATAAAATTGCCTTATCACATATATTTATATTGGAAGAAAGCTTTAAGGGTGATGGGGGCAGAAAAATAGGCCACAGTAAAACGACAGGGGTCTTTGAGGAGTTTTATCAATATAAAAAGACGAGGATGTGTTTTCCATTTGACCGTGATTAGAAAGCTCAGAATGAGGATACTTCAAAAATTTGATAAAAAAAGTTAAGGTCAAGTATATAGCAAATTCAAACTGTGTGGACTGCAGCACCTGTGACTTGTCAGTAAACAGTAAACACAATAAGATTAAAGTCACATTGAAGCACTGATTTGCAATTAACGGGATGCTAGAATACTGATGCTTTGACATAAGAAGCCGTTTATGTATAAGTAAGGCAAACAAAGAAAAAAACTTGTAACCATGGCAAGGAAAGGTAAAAACACCCAGAACCTGTGGCCAGTGTGTAAGCTCCCCCTGCTGCGTTGTGCCCCATTTTATATCTGATGTCATGCACTCATAAGTATGAGGCCATACTTGCTTTATTTGTTTTTAAACACTTTTCTTAGTCAGTTTTTCTGTTTCTATATTTGTGTATCTTTTATTTTGTTATCTTTAGTTTTGTTTTTTTATTTGTTTGTTTTTGTAAATGACTTTGGTCAGCATAGCTTTTAAAAGTACCGCATACATAAAGTATCCTTAACTTGTGAGAAATAAAAAAACATCATTGCACAAATATTGATTGAAATGGTTAGTATTGGAGTTAATAATCATATACAAAAATGTTTTGGAGGAATTTTTTGGTTTCTGACACTACTGCATGATTAAACACTCCCCGGGTCAAATTGACCCATGAACATTTTTGCTGTACCTCAGAAAAGAACATAACAGGAGGGTTAAGGGGTTGTTCCGGGTGTCAGATGAGGGACAGGGATGCAGGAGGTGGAGAGAAAAAAGACGCCAGCGTACCCGGATATAATTAATGTTTTCTTATTCTAATACAATTAGAAGTTACAATGGTTTTGCATGAAGAATATATTGCAATTTTACAATATAATATATTTGAACTTTTTTTTCAATTCTGCAGAATCTGTTATTCATTTAGAAATGCAGTTCTAATCCAATATGTCTGGTTAGACATATTGGTTAGTCTATCTTCTCATCTTCTGTTTGTGACTTAGCTGTGAACAGATGCAAAAGTAGGTGCAAATTGTTCATATTGTTGATCATTTGATCAGTTAATTTGTGATTCAATTGCTAAAATAAAGCACATGCAAACAGACCAAACGTGATGTTGTACTGCTTTGTGAATTTCCCCCTTAGGTTTTTATACACATGCTGTAGTTTGTGATGATCAGTTAATCAAGTTGGTTGAATTATGCTCTTGTCTCTTGCAGAAGCTCTAAGGGTATACTTGGTTTTTCATGCCGCTTTTGCTGCCAATCTAATCACCTGGAAGAAACAGTTCCCTCTTTCCGCTTAACAGCTTCTGCCTTCTTTAGTGAAAGCGCCACCTGATAACCTCTGAAGTACAAGAGAACATACAGAAAACCCACACCAGCATTTACTGAATTGATTACTTTGCTGGCAGTTTTATTCTCAAATACTTACATCTCCCTCGTTGGCAGTTCAGACACGAAAAGCTTTCACTGTTCCCTCTTTCAGGCAGAATGCTGAAACCAGTGTTAAATGGAATGGTCAAGGCTGTTAACACACTACCCTGCAAATAGGTATGCTAACACCACCTCCAGATGCTGAATCATAAAACAAGCCAAAAATAATCATGACTCCCCCAAAACATATCAGCTCTGTAAGACGGTAAGATTTTAGAGGCTTATGTTGAGAAGCAGTGCTTGTATATCGGAAGGATTTTATAGTGGCTGCACAGTGGAGCAATTGGTAGCACTGCTGACTTCCAGTAAGAAGGTTTATGGTTCAAATCCTGGCCTGGGGTCTTTCTCTCTGGGTGTTACAGCTTTCCCACAACCCAACAATGTGTGTTTAAAGTTAATTGGTCTCTCTAATTTCCCCTTAGGTATGTGTGGGCATTCATGGTCGTTTGTCTTGTGTTGCCCCGTGATGAACTGGCAACATGTCCGGGGTGTTTCTTGCCTCTTGTACAATGACTGCTGAAACAACAACTCTGCTGTGCATTAACTAGTACATAAGTATTTTATATACGACCCTCACAAATGAAAAATTCATAATGTATGCCTCTTAATTTTATGTTAAAAAGATCAAAATCTTGGCAAAAATGTTAAACTTTTGTCTTAAAATAAGTTCTAAAGTTGTATTAGAGAGATCAAAGCTAATAAATCCTCAATTGCAGGCTTGATTTTAACTGGGTTGTTAAAGCACCATCATTGTTTTCTTCTTTAGTTATTCTATTTCAGGTTTGCAGCTGCATTTGAGATCATTCCTATATTGGTGACCCAGTTTTGGCAGCACTTCAGCTGTCTGATTGATGGACTTAATTTTGATTCTATAGTTTTATAGTTCTTTAGTTTTAGGATTAGACTCAATGACTCCAAGATCACCTCTCCACACCATGCCTGACAGGTGTGAGGTGTTAGTGCTGATGTACCTCATATTTTATTTCTGGCTCTTGCTCCTGGTGGTGTTAAGGTAAACTTACAGGGAAATTCATGCCTGAGAAACAACTTTTCTAGGCGTTCCACTAATGTGAATAACCGTTCTCACTCAACCTTAAATTGCTGCGAATACATTAATTAAATCTTTATTTTAAACATATCAACAACAAATTTCAGCAGAATTTTAAGAATAAAATTAAGAATAATATTAAACATAAAACAAAAGTTTCATATTTGTTTCAGACAGTAGCAGCAAGAAGCTAGTGCTTATTGAATACCCAGCTGACTCATCCAGAATATAAGTTATGCATTTCACACTACAGTATCTAAAACTTTACACATTATGAATGTTTATATTTATGATTTGTTCTTTGTGTCACAATTATCTAGTCTAAACTATCCACAAAAGTAAGTAGGTACATTTTACATTTATTGTTTTGCAGCATCTACTCATATCTTTACCATTTCTTTACTAGATCTGTTATAAGGAAATTAATACAAGGACAGTAGGCTGAATAAAGATTATTGGGTGCATAAAATGTGTACTATCTCTCATAGATTATACTCAATCAAAATAAGTCGGATAGGTGTACTTCACAGAACCTTCACAGTTTTGTTTTTGTTGGCATTCTGGTTTTGTACAATTTAATTTAAACAATTTTACCACTTGAAACAACAGACAATTTTTTTATTGTCTTCGTCTATGCAAAACCCTTGAATTGAAAGAAATCTATATTCTAATAACCATAATTTTGACATCTATCTAACATCAAAATGATGCCTCTGAGGACAAGCTGCAATTATTTTGAACATGAAGGTATAATAGACTCCATCTTGTCTTGTCATCACATAAAAGACGATCTTTTCTCTGCTAAACTTCTGAACAAGTTCACTCCCACACTGCTTGTTTTATTTAAGCATTCATCCCTATAGATTTCTGCCTCCCAAAAAGAACAAGCTGAATTTCTATAGCGATGAACCTACTGAGCAGGAACCACCTCTAGGTTCACACACACACACACACACGCTTCAAACTGAACCATATGTTCTTCATTAAATCAAACCACTCACTGATGAGCCTGCAGCTATCCAGTAACCTCCTACATCACCTGCTGTTTAATAGGACTCAGTCTGTAGGTGAGAGTAAAAGAGGAGGGTTTTTGGGTTGAGATGAGGTGAGGGAGCTGAGGTAGGGGTAGATTAAGTCTCTCTGGGAGTCAACGCTGAATGTGTTGAGAATGAGCATCCACATCAGATTGACTGCAGTTTTATTTTTATTATTTGCCACCTCATTTGGATTTCAGAGTACCTGCTGGTGAGGAGGAAATGTTGAGCTTTACTCATCTGGAGAAAAGCATACATCTGTCACGATTTGAGTGTTTGTGTTTTGTTTCTTATTAGGTAATTTAATGTTACTAGTCTCTTGATATTAGTTCCTTCTATTTCACTGAGTTTCTTTGGTTGTTCTTGCATTTTATTCTGTGCTTTTTGGTTTAGTCTCTTAGGTTAGAATTACTCCTTAGCTTTTGGTTAATTAGATCCTCTGTGTTTCCATTCAGTTTCCCCCACATCCATTATTCTGCCTCCCTTCTGTTCCCTGCATAGATTCTCATCCAGCTGCTCTGTGTTCTGTTAAATATACTCACCTGCTCTCCATGCCACATTCACACAGTATATAATCTCCTTGGTTTCTTTGACTCACTGCTGGGTTCAACAGTTTCCCTAGTTCCTTGTTGTTCCCTCATGCTCTGAGTTCTTAGTTCATCATTAAATATAATTTCCATCATGTGTCTACCTCTGTGCTGCTGCTATTTGGTTCCACTCTCCAAATGTGACAGCATCAACAGTCCTCCTCCGTAAAATTTACTGTTAATTTAAACCTTCATTTAGAAAATTCATAAAGATTCCTAGCACTGCAGCTTCGTATTCGTTTTTGTTAGTTTTATTGTACGTTTGAAATCTACAGGTGTGCTTTAGCATTTCCAAACTGGTTCCAGGATTGCCTTAAATGTTCTTCTTGGATACAAATATTTGATGCTTGTACTGGGTGGTAATGTACCAAACATCAAAATGCATTATATGTGAACTCATTGAGCAGGGATAGATCAAATAGATGTTGTAGATTATTTTTGTTAAATACAAAAATTAACAGGTTCATGTGGGGATCTGTGAATTAAATTTGTTGAATTGAGGGAAGTGAACTAAACTTTTAACTACTTGTACAATGAATTTATACAGCATGACACATTAATACTGGGTGATATTGCCTAAAATCAGTTTTGCAATATAGTCTAGATTTATCTTAATATGTGATACACAAATCTTCCCAATAATGTTATGCAATGGTAAAAATGGATGCCGACTTTAAACTTTCTTCCAACAGTAGGAAAAAAGATGTTTTTCCTTTCCACATACTTTAGCAGACATGATTAACCAGTTCCAAACCAAAAGTTAAGTGGTAATCTAGCTGCTTACTTCAAAAAAGCTACAATGGATTTGTGAACGCATCTATAAAATGAAACCATTACTTATGATTTGAGACAAAACCAAATCCCTTTGTATACAAAAGTTAGGAAAAAACAGCTGATAATTTGGCATCAGAGGACCCAAGCATTAAAATATCAATTGCTTATTCTGTGACTAATGACTGGAAGAGCATCCTTTCAAACACAGTTGTTAGATACTATATCATGTAACCTTGGTTTATTGATAATTAAGGCATTATGAGATATTATAAATAAATACTGCTTTCTTTAAAGCAGTATTTACAATAAACACTATACCTACAGTGTGACCGAGTCTTCTAAATAAGTCATGTAACAAGTCCTTACAGTGAAGTCAAAGACTCGATAACAAACACAAAATGAGAAAAAAATCATTTTTACCCAGCTGAGCAAATTACCAAGGACTAAATTACCCACTCTTCAATGAATGGAGTAATAATGAAGTTCATTATGCAGTCTGTTTTCCGTTAATAATTCCTTCTCTGTAAAACAAGGAAAAATGCTGTTTAATAACCCAGTTGTCTATTGATTTAACATCTACAACGCTGACAACTTGCAACCCTTGTTGCCTTGTCAATGTTTGTAATGGTGTCCTTATGCTTTTGATAGACATCAGAAGTGTCCAACAAACCAAATACAAAAGGACAACCTGTGACATTGAAATGTATACTTGATAATCATCTACTGGCTTCATGGTGGAGCAGTATTAGCAGTGTTGTCTTGCAGCAGAAACATTCTGGGTTTGGTCTGAGCCTGGGTTCCTCAGGCATAGGGTTGACATTTTCTCCTTGTCCATCTGGTGGTTCTCTCTCTGTACTCTGGTTGTCTTTCACAGTTCAAAAACATGAGTGTTTAGATAACTGGACTCTCTGAATTGCTCTTCGGAGTCAGTGTCTAAATGAATGGTTATATGTTCCATATGCCTCTCCAGATGGTTGGTTGGTTTGTCATTATAGATCTTACACTTGAAACAAAGCACGATTATGCAGAATGTTGGTGATATATCACCCTGCCCTACTACAATTTATGTAAACTTTTGAGCCCTCTATCCAACCATCATTACTCTTTATTTCTTTCAACCATTGGTCTTGGAGTCTTCATCCTTGTTTAGTTTTCCACATTTTGATTGTGAAGTCTGTCGGTTGTTAAACACACTTTTGTTTGGTGGGCTATTTTGATGTGTTACCTGCACACTTCCAAACAAACCTCTTTAGATCATCTAGCTTAATTATTTTGTGTAAACTCTATACATGTCCTTACAAACATTGTAGACCTCTAAGTAAGGCATATTACACCATGCAAAGACCAGATTTTCTTAGACTGGTGCCACAGGGAACATATTGTGTAGACAGCTGCTGTGTATTTATTTTTGCAATCTCACCCGTTTTAAACTGGAATTCCCTACTGGGATTTGAAGGTTGTTACCTCCAGTCAGCCAAGAGGCAAGAGGTCAAGCTGGAGTGTTTTTACTCTGTCAGCTTTGAGCTTAATTACCCCTTTGCCTCACAATCGTATCATCACATTTTGAGGCTGACTCACACGCATGATAAAAGACGTGTCATCCCAACCACTCTCCCTGTTTTTGATAATGATCAGCAGCATAAGGTCCGCAAACACAAGTGTTAGGATTTGTTTTAATTATGTCCCCCTGTTTTGTTCTGATCATGTAGTTTAGTTTTGTGTAGGTGTGTAAACAAGTTAGAAGCAATATAGCTCAATAGTAAACTTAACTTGGAATCACTTGTGCATGTGATTGGATAATAATGAGGTAAATACCTCTTTAAACCAAAGGTCCTTTTCTGATTTAAGTGAAAATTGAACAATGTAAAGATGATTAGAAAAGTAGATGTGTTTTCTTTATTTTAATCTTTTTTTGTTTATTTTCTTCGATGGTTAGCAGTAGGTATGAGGTTTCTAATCACATATTTATTCTTTGTTTCACACTGGACTCACTTGTCCTGTTTGCTGCTAAAAAGTTTGCTATCTTATTTATCATACCTTAAACATTTGTGGGTGACCCACTTCCCCTGAGTTTTCTACTTGCATCTGTCAGACTTTTCTTCCTTGTTTTGTGACACTATCATTAAAACAATAGTATTCACAAAACCTTGGTGATGGAGTGAAACTTTTAAACGTTATGGACAGGTGTGTTTGTCTGACATCTCTTGCTTGTTAAACAATGACCTTTGCATTATCTCAAGCCATTTTCTGTAAGAAACATGTCATTTCTCTAATAATTTTGGTGTCTCCAGACAAAAATTCTTGTTAACTTTGTTTTGCTTTTGCCACGCTTCCTTTCATCTGGTAATAATGCACTGTGCCTTTTAAGGTTGGAGAAGTTTTAGTAATTGAGTGATGGGTTTATGACCATGGAGAGAAGCTAAGCTCCTTGCAAATTAGATGCACAAAGGCAATGGAAAATGTAAACTCGGTCATCCACTTGCAGTGTTTTGGAAAGTTTCATTGTTCAGTTGCCAATTTTAATCACCTCAGACCAGATTTTATGATGCAATAAGGACTGATAGGTTTGGATAAGCTACATAAACTGCATGTATGCAATTATTAAACTGAATTTGTGCTTTCATTGGATGGAAACTTTTCTTTCCTTGTCTATTTGCCAGTAAATATAAGAAGATGGTGGTACTTTTGGAGTTCTTTCGAGATTTCTTCAAAAGCGGCTAACAAAGGTTTCTCCTTCAGATGATGACAGCTTCCATTCAGTGACAGAAATGTTGACCACATGTTTTTGTGACCTGGAACTATCGATCACCTGTTGACTTTGTTATCTTAGAAAAAATAAAGCACTTTGTAATTTGAGTTTTAGATCATATAGCCTTTTGTGTTGTGGAACTACACCAACATCAGAAGCTACTGCCATCTGTTCAGAAAAAAAAAGAAATGTGTCTATCACCACTGCATAAATCTGTTCTAATGGCTTGCAGTGAATAAAATCAATTGAGGTAATCCATTTAGGAACAGATGAAAAACTTTGCTGAGGTTTTACAGGTGTGGACAAGATGTGCTGTTCCAAACTCAAGGAAACATATTGAACCTCATTCATTTAAAACTGGAAACAATTGTCGTACCCTGTCTTATTTATGCTTTTAATAGAGAATTAGTTAGAGAATTAGTAACACAGCTAAGTCGGTATATTTTGAAATGACAGCAACATAGCAGAGCATTTATGGAAAAGTAAAAGACACAAACAGAACATTAAATGCAACTTCTTATGCAAATAATGTCTCGACAATTGTTGTGTGTTTTTTTGCTATTTCAATCAAATAGATCCAGAAAGTAAGTCAAATTTTAGAAGTTTTGTGTCCATCTGAAAGAAAGACCTCCAACTCATATTAGTTCATAACGCTGCAGTGCAGAGCACCAAATTAAGGCTAAATGTACCAGACTGCTTACAGGTCCTGGTGTCCATAAAACTCAAAATGGAAAACACCTAAATAGTTTATGGCCAAGTTAGGAAACAATTTTCTCCTCTGTATAAATATACCCCAGAGATTCACAGTCACAGACATGTTGGCATCTTCTTGTGAAATTTAAGTTCTGAGCAAACAGTCAGCACTTAATCTTACACACAGTCCAGATCCCTACTGTTACTCTGTCTTAGGTACAACAGCCACTCTCCTGAGAAACTTTAAGCTCAGTCACTGTTGTCTTAAAATACTTTGCATTTTAGAAAACTTAAGTTTATTTTTTCCACCCTACTTTTCTCCATCTTGTCAGATAAGTAGGCAACTGTATAAGTTTAATATTTTCTGTTGAAGCCTCTCATAATATTTAGACTACTGCAATGTCACAACGTTATGCGACCTATGCAACATTTATGCAGCCAGCCTCTCTGATCTACATAACAAATCAGTCAAGTCATTAATAAGAAATGTCCCCCAATAAACATAGCTTTATTTCCTATCTTGCACCGTAAGTCTGCACTTACAAAAATCTGCATTCATTATATGAGAGCTGTCGAGGGCTTTGATCGCACCCTACATTCAGATTCAAGTTAATGCATTCTGAAATGAAAGGGAAAATGACCCATTTTTCTGAAGAATCCCACATTTGATAAATTAGGGTCTTTGTCTTTTCAGAATATTGAAGGATAATTATTATATCATATAAAATGTTTACAAATTTGAGCAAGTTTTACAGTTGCTTACATTGGTTCTGTGGTAGTGAATTTAATATGATAATTGACATTATATACAATTAAATAGTTGTAAATTAATTGTAACATTGTCCTAGAAAGTCTTGCCACCTCCTGCTGTTCTCACATTTTACTTTATTTCCATCAAATTTTTACTGTTATTTTACAATTTCTCATTGTTGTTTTTTTTTGTTGTTTTTTTTTTCTTTATTTCAGTTTTGTCAGAAAGATGCCTTTCAAATAAAACTGAATCGTCAGAGACACTAACAATTCAATGATTATTAGAACTATTCAGGCTCCTGCCTATAACCTTCAGCAATAAATTACTTTCCATTTTTCTGTGCTATCCATTGCTCTGACCCAATTTTAGAGCCAAAGTCTTGAAAGTTTCATGAAATCTGACAGTGTTTCCTAGTTTCTATTCCACATTCATTAATTCATTCCAAAAGTCTCACCACCATCTGCCCACGGCTCTAATTCTCTCAAACTGGGTGGCTCAGTCATGTCGTATATTACAGCATTTTAAGGAATCCTAATACACTTCACATTCCCCTCACAAACATGGCACAACACGGGCAATGGCGGAACAGGGCCAGAAGCAGTGATGTGCCGCTTAAAGAAGCTGTCACGCTGATTTGCCGCTCTGGAATCAAGCCAGCATGCTGCGTCACCACTTCTGTTATTAGAGAGCAGATTCTACAGCTGCCTCCCGGTGGGGAATAAGCTCCTTGAGTGCAATGAGGCGCAGAAACTTTTCGGCAAACTGATCGTGCTGACTGGTGCTTGTATGGACAGCCAAAGGGCAGCAAGAGTGTTGATATAACAAAACAGAGGAAAACAGCTTGGACATATACAAGACAAAGTATTTATTTCTAAAATTTTGGCTGAACCACTAATATTAGTTCCTTAATTTAAAAATTTAATTGAAATTGGGTCTCTGTGTCTTTAAAAACTCCTGCTCTTTCTGAAACTTCACCTCCAGGAAATCATCACAACGCCCTTCTATTACCCTTTTACCAATGTTTTTAGGAACATTGCACTGAGAAATAGTTTATTTAATGAGCTCAGCAAATGTGCAGTTCCGCCAAGTGTTTGCTAATCTTTGCTGACTAGTCTGAAGGAGCTGAGTGACGGAGTTGCAGGGCAAGGCTGCTCTGAGAGGCAGAAACTAGGAAGCTTTTAAAATTCCAGCTCAGATAAGGAGTTTCATCCTGCTAGATTAACCTGGGCGTTTTGCACAGCTGAATGGTTGTCATGGGGATTTATAGAATTTTCAAACATGCATGAAAGAATCAAAGCAACACTCAAGGTATGTTTTTGATGAGGGGACAACATAATAACATGATGTAAAGCTCAGGAAAGTTGATTTTGCATAATGCTGCTCCTTTAAATATTGAGGTGAATGATTGGACAATATTAATTGTATCCAATGCAGGGTTTGTTTTGTTGTCTTTTTCCTAAAATAGCATGCTGATCCAATAGTTTGATAGGTTTGCAACGTGAAGACCTCTGTGTGACAATTTGTCTTGTCTTTTCCCACCACTGGTTTAACAGCTCATGAGTTATCAGCTTCATCTACACTTCTGTGGGCAGAAAGGTGATTTATAGAGCTTATCCACCACTATAGGAGGGCATCCTGTTTCCCAAATGTCATTTTAGACACAATAAAAAACAGCTTTAATTAACTTTGTTCTCAGATAGTTGTGTACATCAACTGAAAGTCAAGTTTATGGTTTTAATAGCTTTCATGGCAGACAAATTGTTCCAAGTGTTAATTGTGAAAATGTTCTGGTTCCTGAGTCACTGATGATATTTTTTACCCAACATAGATTTCAGGTTTTGTTTGCAGTAAATATGGGAGTGGTCATCCAATTGAGACTACATAGATGCATCTAAAAAGCACCCTATTTGTTTAAGTCATTTGAAATCCAAAAGTGCAACTCTTGAATTATGTAGATTTATTACCCAGCATGACAAGTTTTATGTATTTGTTCTAATAAGTTTGATGATTGAGGCTTGGAAAAGATGAAACACCCCAAATTCAGTTTCTCATAAATAGCTGACTTTTCTTTTTAAGCATTTTTAATGCAACAATTGTCAATGCACTGCAGTACTAATTGAGTCAATACTTAGTTGGGGCTCCTTTTGTATGAATAACTGCATCATTGTGTTATGTCATGAAAGTAAAGCACAAGTCGCTGTGGTGACATCCTTCATCCTGCCTGTGATGTTGGCCTGGGTGGCTCATCTTCCTTTTGACCGTAAAGCAAATGTTCTGTTGAGTGTCTTTAGTTTGCTGGCCAATCAGACAGTGATATCATTATCATTTAAAGCATTACACATCTTATCATTAAGCCCGCATTTATTGGTAAATAAATAAATAAGATGTTTTTTCTTATAGACCTGATGTAATAGTCTAATCGTAAATGTGTTTTCATGAGGTGTAAGCAGAAAACCAGTATAATTAACAAAGTAAGGCATGAAAACATCAGCTTGTGTGTAAACAAGTCACTGAAATGAATTAATTTTTCAATAATATTCCAATTTATTGCATATCACTACATAGCTGTGAGTAATGAATGTACATTATAGAGTGTATATGAGTTCCAGTTCTAGAGCTGAATTATTGAAGCAAATTAACTTGCAGATGTTGTGCAATGCTGCTAATTAAAATGAAACTACTATGCTGTGACTTGTATAAGGTCCAAAACCATAACACTTCAAAAACATTATTACAGAGCACATTTCAGACAGCAGCACTTTGGTGCAGTGGAGGTAAAATTCAAGACACAATTGAAATGTGTTTGGGTCTGTTTTCTTGAAGAACCGATGCCCTGTCTATAATAAAGTGCACTGCAAGCAAAATCTTACTGGTCTATAAAATCTGGTCTAGTTTATGGTGCAAATATCTTACACTTGAAATAAGACAAAACTGACTTACAAGTAACTTTTCAGCAATGTTGGAGCTGGGCTTAGGTAAATATTTCCTTAACATTGATGAAAAAGTACTAGTTCCCCATGGTTGATTTTTTTTCGCTTATAACATGGGGCAAATGTCTGAATGTCTTCAGGGTGGGTGAGATTGCTTCTAGAGTATCTATGATGTCATGTCTTCGCAGTGCAGTTTGAGATGTGCTCTAAAACATCCGTGTTTAGCTCAATTGTTGTTGGTACCTTTCAGAACCTTATGAAGCTAGTGTCAGCTTTTAACAAATCTGAAAAAAATACTTATTCAGAAATTTAGAAAAACAGAAATGTTGGTCATCTGAACAGACCTAATACTGGAAAAACTTTGTCTGACTTAATTGAAGACTGAAAAAAATGTCTTTATACACTGTAAATGTCAACTTTCAGCTGTATGTTAAATACAGAAGTGAAAATCTATAAGATTTATATTCTGACTTAACTCACTAAATCCATGTCAACTTCACATTTCCTATGAAAAGCGAAAACTGAAACGAGAAAAACTCAGTGTCCCAAAATTTGTTGAAGGTGATGAAATATTTTTGATATTTTTATATCACTTAACCATTAATTCCTGTACAAACCATGTCAGTGGTGCTATTCTGGTTTCCCTTCAATAACTACAGCCAAGGACTTCCAATATAAGAACCACAGGAGGCGATGGCATCACTAGAAAGCCCCCCTTGCTCCATGGTGGTCCCAGCATGAGTCATTTAAGACCCAAATCAGGATATTTTTAATGCCTTTTTCTACATATAACACTTTATATAATCTAATTAAGAATCAGCAGCAGCACTGTCATAGTCAGCAAGCCTCAGGATAACCAGACGTTGGCTGCTCTTCAGAATGTTACAGAAGCTTTTTAAAAGAGCAGCAAAGACTATTAAATGGCACAACAAACCTTTTCTCCTTACTCCTTGTAATTTATCCATGTTCATTTGTTATTATTGGTGCATTTTGACTGTTTGATGTTGAGTCTTTAATGTTACAAACCATGAGAGGGGTTTAGAGGAATAACACATTTGTGATGAAGGGAGAGTCTAATGGAAGATGCAATGAAGTGACATTATGTAAATGCAGTATTGCTTTTTGAAGCTTTGAATAATGATCTGTAACAACCTTAACCCATTTAGACAGGAGGGTTTGTTTAAAAAGCATTCAGCAATTTAAAGTGTTTGTAAACCTTGCCAAAAAATGAATATAAAATCAGAACTTTTAAAGTTTGTTGCTGTTACAAGACTCCCATGCCATTTTGAAAAGCACACAAACAGTTTAGAAATATACCGCTGTGCTTAAAGGAGTTGAATATACTTTCCTAAAGCCAGTAGTCACAATTCTATAAATATTTTATGTTACTAACATTGCCTCCAAGAAATTATTTAAATGTGTTTTCAGTTATCAAAATATTATTTTATTTTATTTTTATTTTTATTGGCAAATTTGAGCAAGATTCTTTGTACATCAATACAAGCATCAGTGAGAGATAAGATATGGAGTCAACAATGATAGACAAGTTTATTGTAAATACTGGCAATCCTGTCCAGATTGTCAGTATTGTCAGAAGGATCTTGTGAAAAACAAAGGAGAAACAAGTAAAAGTATTCACTAAGTACAGTGAAAGACCCCTGATGCCGTGGTCTTATTTCTCAGTCAGATGCCCAGGGAGCCCTGTTACAGTAGAGTACATGCTGTCATATACCAGGATATTTTAAATAAAAATCCAAGGGCATTTGCCATATTTGGTCCAAAACAATAGGGCAAATCAACAAAAATATTTCACCAAACACAGACTCAGTCCCTTTCCATCCTCATCTCAGTCCCAAGACTCAGATCTCCAAGATTTAAACATCCATATCACAACACCTGGTAAAATATTGGTTTCTGATTAAAAACTTCACAAAACTTTGAAATAAACTGAAGTGGAATGAGTATTTTTAGAAAAAGCTAAATGTGTATGCTCATTTGAACCCACTTTTGACAATAGAAGATGCTTAGTTAGACTTCTACAACAACCAAATATTGTTCTGAATAGCAATCAAAGCTCAATCTGAAGAGGTTTATCAATCGTCAACCTGTTGCTTTGAATTTTGTCTTATTTGAGTGGAGGGATATTTATTAGAAACCTTTCATAATCTTTGTTGAGGCCTTGGAAAAGGATCCTTGGTAGGACTAGTTTTACTTGTACACCATATTCTGTATGTCAGTTGTTTGCTAAAAGATATTTAAGTGAAAATCCCACCTTGCAGTCTAATTTTATGCATCAGATTTGGGGGAAAAAAGTTTCTTGGGTCAAGAAGCAGTAGTTTTAAATTCTTACCAGGGGTGCATCGAACTGCAGTGAGATTTCACGGGAAGGTTGTCATTTCTTTGGTGCAGTGAGCGGTACGACTTTTAACTAGATAGTGTGGAAGTTTCCCACCAACACTCCACTCCCCTGCAGTGTCTTACATACATAAAGATGTGTTCAGAATGAGTATTTTTAGACTTTCCATCTGGAGGCACAACTGTGTCCTTCTGTATACGGTCACAAAAAGTTCAGTTAGAGAGGAAGTACTGGAGGCATTGCTGCAAAGAATTTGTTCTCCAAAGCAGCCAGGCCCTAACCAATGTGACACATTTCCTTCAAGCAATAGTTTTGGAAATGTTTTTTTTTAACTACATAAAATCAGTTTGTACTCCACTTCCATATCAGCTGATATCTTGTACTAATATTAAATTTCAAAGTAAGACAGGATAACTCAGAAACTTACAGTAAAATCTGCATGAGTTGCTTTATACCGTCACAATGATGTGACGGAATAAAGCATACACTTTACAAAAGCTTTGCTGTGTGTAGTACACTGATGTACCAACAGATTGTGTTATAAAAATTAGACAACTTCTTTTCAAGCCTCACAAATATTGACCGTTCCTTGGGTTATAGATTAACTCCACAAATGTCCAGCATGTAGACTCGACTGTTTGACAGCAGGCACTTGAAACAAATCAACTTGTTACTTTTTTTCTCTCTTTATGCAATGTTAGTGAGTCAGAATGAAAATCTGCATAAATCAATACATAATCTAGCAGCTGCAGGTTGCTCAGTTTCAACTGAATTAAAATGAACAGAACTGAACACAACTCATTTATTGCCTAAAGAAAAATTGCTTGTTTTTGCAGTGTTAACAAAAATCATTAATGTCATTAACACTAATGATTTTAACAAATTACTCTTTGCTACTGCATCTAGAGGTCCAGTTTGTGTAAAGTGCAACTTAAGGGGCACTTAACCAGCTTTGCAATCTTCTTTTTAAATTTTAAATTTATGAAAATTATGTCAACTACATGATCAACATTGAATAGCTTGGTTCAAAACTATTCATACACCTGGCAACGTTAGTTAAAATCATTTTCATTCAGTCAAGAATTTGTTAAAGAAAAGATGAAATATACAGCACTGATCATAGTTTGATTCATAAAAACTACAAAAGTGAAACATTGAAAAAGTTATAAATAATTTTTAGATTTCCTACCACTTTTAATTCCCTACTCAATTTATTTGTAAACTTTAAGCTTTGGCTCTAATATGATGTTCATCTCCTGTAAACAACCAACCACTAAAATGTTCATCTTGCAAGCTTTCAAATGATCTATGTATAGAAAAGAAGGAAATCTTTTTATGGCTATGCTGCTGTATACTAATTGTCCTTTGACACTGGATCAGACTGGCTTAGTTCAGGGTCGTAGTTTGGGGAATTACACAGCCTTTACAATAATCTCTTGCTTTAAGCCAAAACACTTTAAATATCCCAGTGAATAAAACCAGCCTGCCTTGAAGTTGGTGATATGTGTGAAAATGTCAAAATATTCCACTCTGGCATTTGGCTTTGTTCTTTTCCCAAAGCCTCTCAGTTCATTTAAATCATAACAAAAACCTCAGGCTACCTCTGCAACCCAACCCTGGACCCACACGTTACTTTGCATCATCCCACCACGCAACTTATTCCTGACATTTGCTTGAGTATAGTTATGGTTTTTGTTTTCAACAAAAAAAGGAGCAATATTGTGGCGCCCATATGATATAGCATGATTACATAACTCGCCGATTCTTTTTTCTCTCATTTGGCTTTACCAAGATTTTCCACTTTAGTTTACTCTATTCAGACAAAGTCGTTGAAAAAATGAAGCAGATGAAAGACTATATTTTTCACAGTAAATGATGCTATCCATCAAAGAAGAATAGGCAAAACAAATAATGAAGACAACTTGTCTTTGAAAGTTTGTTCCCTCTAGACTTTTTCACAATTGGTCTCATTACAATCAAGCATAAATTAAGAATTGTTTATGACAAAAAGGATTGTTTATGACAAAAAAGTATTGCATACAGTAAGTGTGAACCAGAAGAAGAAAAAATAACTATTTCCAAAGTGTTTTATAAATGCAATATCCAAAAGGGGTCTTATGTATCCCCCTTTACTCTTAAAGTCCTGCATAAAATCCACTGCAAAGAAATGCCCTCATACCCCATCTTACTCCATCTTATTTGTAAACTAATACATGCCTTATGAAATAGTAAGTATCCGATGTCTGAATGTGTGCATGAGTGAATGCAATAAATTAGCAAAAATCTCAAAAATCTTTTTCCACAAAGTCAGAATAGAGCTTTTGTCTTGAACTTTCAGAAAAGAGATTGACGTAGTACAATTACAATAGGGCTGTAACAACAAAATGTGGAAAAAGTGAAGTGGTGTGAATACTTTGAAATCGCACTGAACAACTTATCAGTAAACCAAAGTGAATTTACAAACAATAGAGTCATAATTGACCACATGACTACATAACGATGTCTGAATCAGTCTGTTAATGCTTTATATTTTCCACCATTTAAAATAAACACACACAAAAAAGATGCGATTTATAGTTTATTGGCACCTAATTGTACGTGTAGACAATCTTGTCTCATGTTCTTTGAGTCTGCTTTTGTCCATTTTGCTTTGCTCACCTAGAAGTAGAAGCACCTGTTTAAATCATAAATAAGCAGAAGATGAAGGATATTTCTCCAACATCATATCCATTGCATTTCAGAGACATGCCATTGATTAGTCTGAGCTACTACAGTCATTTGAGATATTAAGGTAAATTGTGGTTCATGCAACCTTGTTTTCTATTTGTAAAGTAATACCTTTTTTTTATGAAATAGAAACAATGCTTCCAGTTATCGACTGTCACTTTTATGTGTTTACTTGTGATTGCTTTCTTTGGCATCCCCTATGTTGCCTTAGACCTCTGTCATTGTCTATGTGCATTTCTTCCTGCTACCTCACTCATAAAAATCTATTTACGCCGTCCACATACATTACAACGTGATTTCCTCTGTCTCTTGTGCTTTCCTTCTCTCGTTCTCTTTCATGAGTGCTTGCAACACTATGTGTTCATCATGCTGACATGACATCAAAGCCTGAACAATAAAGGCATAAACACTTGCTGCTTTTGAAAACAGCTGACTGTACATTGTTTTCTGCCCATAAAAAGAGACACTTCAGTTTGGCAGAACCTGCAGGTTAGGACATAAACAACACAGTGGAGGCAGAACATCATTTGTGAAATTGCAGCCAGTGTGTGGGTGGGCAAAAGCGACCACATCCATATGACATAAACACAGAAGATGTTTAGTGTATTTCAGAGTTTTATGCAAATCTGGGACAGTTCCTACCAAATGGATTTTTTTACATTTTATGTTGCTATTTGTTGCAAAGTCAACAGGGTCCATTGGATAATGGCAAACTTCTTAGTTATTCATCAATTCAACAGTCTAAGTATGACATTAAGTTGGAACACTTGATGTTCTTTTACAAACTTCACAATTTATCATCAGCACCGTTGTGTAGTGAGACAGAGATGCCCCAAACTCTGATTAAAAATTGAAGAATAAATAAGGAACTGGGAAGTTTGATGGGCTTTTTAAATAAATATTTGACAGTAATAAACTGAAAATAGTTGTTTTAATATATTTTTTGTTATTGAAGTTTTCCTTCTTGGTACAGTTACACTGAGGGGAAGAAAGAAAAATATGCTTGAATAATTAGAAGCATACAATGTCTTATTATTATTTTTCTTGCTGCGTGGTATTAAATTAATTCAAACTGTTCCTGTTTCGGGGCAAAAAAATATTTCTGTTTCCAATGTGTAAAAATATTGGGCCATTTCAACATTTTTAAAATACTTTAAGTTTACTGAAATTCTATTCATATTTGGTCAAATTGACATTTAACTTCTTTGAATTGTTAAAAGTTTTGGGTTTTCTTCCACAGAAGTGATTTAACTTAGTGATGTTTGTAAGCTACCTTTCTCACACCATTTTTAGCTCCGCCCCCAAAATTTCTATTGGACTGCAATATGTGGTTTGTAATCTCCACTCCAGAAAAAAAAGGAAAGAAACGGCTTTGTTGTCCTTGAATACCTTTGCATGGTGGTATGCTAAGGATCATTGTCCAAACCTATTTGTGCCTATTGGCTGATTTTACTATTTACTTTCTTCTAAGTAAAAATATTTCTTATGTCGTTTACATGAAATTCTCTTCAAATATTAATAAAAACTCATCCAGGCTACTCTGCAAAAAAAGGGAAAGGGAGGTATAAAATGCATGGAAAGTCATGACACCAGCTGAAATCTGTCAGTAATTAGGAAGCAATCCCACCACTTAGTCTGAATTGATATCAGCTGGTCCAGAACCAAAGCATTGGGTAACAAAAAAGCTCTTTCACTACCAAGGTGTCACACAAAAAGCCTCTCACAAGACCTTTGCAGCATAATTGTTGGAATACACATTTATGACACTGGCTACAGAAGATCTCCCAAACTACTGAAGGCACCGTCAAGCCCATTTGTCGAAAGTGGAAAGAGTGAATAAACAAATGTACGCTCAATAAAAATCTGCTGCCATCTACCAGAAAGATTATGAAACCAGAGTGGAGGTGTGTCAGCAAAACAATGATCCCAAACACATAGCCACTATTGGTTTCAGAAAAATAAAATAAAGCTGCTAGAATGGCCCAACCACCTCACTGCAACAAAGGAACATTGTAACGGGTTTTTATGTCATGGAAAGTTTTTCTACAGTTAAGAACTCAATGTGTCTGCACTTGTTTGCATCCATTTGATATAGTGAAATGTGTGAGCTGCAAGAGCTTCACTTTAGTGTTCATGTGCCTTTTTTAGTTGTTTTGTTATAAGATTGCATTTGCATGTTAAGGTTTTTACTTTTTTTTGTTTTAATCAGAATTGCTTTTTATTGATTTAATGTGTTATGTGTTTATTTTGAAAGTTTTTGTTTTTATCTGTGCACGCAAATAC
This sequence comes from Xiphophorus hellerii, assembly GCF_003331165.1. Taxonomy (NCBI): domain Eukaryota; kingdom Metazoa; phylum Chordata; class Actinopteri; order Cyprinodontiformes; family Poeciliidae; genus Xiphophorus; species Xiphophorus hellerii. The sequence continues at coordinate 4,990,153 of NC_045674.1, forward strand.
ACATAAGGTTAAGGAAATGACTTCACAGCTATCCCTCTTCTGGCCATAGCTTATCTAACAGCGAAAAGGAATTGAACAGTAATGTCCAGGGCCACTTTGTGATTGCTCCCTTAAAGACTCGTGGTGGTCAATGGTAAACTATTTCTCTGTTTCTGTACATTCTTACATATTTTTGCTTTAATAAATTGGATTGTTGATTTTTTAAAAGTTATTTTGGGCTCAAACCTTTGGAGAGCAAATGGAGAGAAAGACATGCAGCAAAGGTCATCAGGCCAGGATTTGAACCTGCAACTTCTGTGTTGAGGATGAAGGCCTCAATACATGGGTTGTGTGCGCCACCACAGCGCACCTGATTTTTAACTCCATTTTCTTTGTTAGTTAAGACTATCCCTCCCAAAAAAAGAGTCCGGGTGAAAGTGGAAAGCCCTTGAGGACCCAAAGCCGGTCCTCAAGGGCCAGCATCCTGCATGTTTTAGTTCTCTCCCTGGTTTAACGCACCTGGATCCAATGATGGCTTGTTAGAAGGCCTAAGAAGTACACTGACATGCTGAAAAGGTTGTTACTACCACCAGGGAGAGAACTAAAGCATGCAGGATGCTGGCCCTTGAAGACCGACTTTGGCCACCCCTGCAGCCTAATCTATTACATTTCTAGAGATGGACACGTTTCTGTTAATACACAAACAGAAGCACTGCCAGAACCTTTCTGTTGGAGTTGCCTGGAGTTGTTTTCCCCTGTGAAGGTTGCGTGCCGAAGTCTTTTTTCCACAACTTTAAAGAGAAATTCAAGGGCTAAAACCCAAAACAGCTGGAGTCAAGAGCTACATGTACAACATCTATCAATTTGTTACTGTGACAAGAGCACTGTGTTTTCCTAAATTCAACTGAACCATTGAAGTTACTAATTTAACAATGAGATTAATTAAAGGGAGATGAAATGTGTATTACAACTGTGAAAATTTGGTTTGGACTGGTTTTTAATCTAAGGTGAGCTTGATTTAATTCTATCCTACTTACATCTACTTTGAAATGAATAAACAGTGCTGCTTATTTTTTAAATTATTTTTCCATTTTGTTGTTGCTTTCTGACTACTGTCAGGGCAACAGCTATTTAGGGCATCTTGTAAATATTTTAAGGATAGCTTTGACAAAGCTTCATTCATCATCTTTTTATGTGCCTGATTTTGAGCTTGTCTTCTCTTTTTTAATGTAAAGATGGCAAATGGGAACTTATCGTGCAAAGCTTTAATGCATGTTCTAAAGGTGTACGTATTTGTGCATTCCTTCAAAAGAAGGCCATCAGAACCCAGAGCAGATGTTTCTTTATTTACTGCCAAGCTAAAGAATAAATGTCAAGTTCAATATAATATGTCTCTTTTCTCTCTCATTCCTTCTGCAGATGTATTCGTCAGTAACATTCCCTGTCACCAGCTCATAATGGTTACATTTCACTGCTAAATAAATGAACAGCACCATAAAATCCTGGCTCTTGCCTACCACCTTTTGCAGATTTAAGAGGCTTAGCAGACTGTGTAGTGGTCCTTATTGTTGTGTAGCTGTTTTACGCAAGAGCCACGTTGTAGTGGATTAGTCACACAAGGCAAGCTACACACTTGATATATGAAGAACATGGATGGCCACTCATTTGGCAATCAAGAAATTCTAAGTGAAAATGTGGGTGTTAAGCACACTTACCAACTGCATTGGTTGGACTCCAAGTTTTGATTAGCGGTCAAATTGGTAGAGGTAGGGAACTGCATTTTTAAATGCATACAAAAGGGATGAGCATCTTTGAGTTTCCCTTGGGTATTATTCTTGAAACCCGCAGGTGTTCATGGATACATTTAATCCATGAGTTTCACTCATGGATTGCAATTGAAACACCTTCAACTCTTGAAAAGACTTTTTAAAATGGAGATTTTGACCATTCTTCCAAGAAGCTTATTTGTGAGGTCAGACACTAATGTTGGATAGGAAGGCTTGATGACAAAGGTGTTGAGGTCAGGGCTCGGTGCAGATTAGTTAATTTAATTTTCACCAATCCATCATGTCCTTATTGCTCTCATTAAGGAGGCCAGTATGTTGGTGTTATTGACATATGTTGCTGTTAATAACACTAACACCAACATGACTGGTGTGCAGTCATGTTGGAACATCAAGGGGTCATGTCCAAACTAGTCCCATCCTATTGGACACAAAATTATCAAAAATATCTCGTTATGTGGAGGGTTTTTCATTGAAACTCAACTGATGAAAAAACAACTCATACTGTTATCCCTTTGCACCAAGGTTTACACTGAACAGTGTAATTGGGCAAGTGTCATTCTCCAGACTAGTGCTGAACTCAGAGAGGCATGATTTGCTGCACCATTAAACGTGGCATTGCCTTTGACCCAAGTACATCCAACGCTTTGCTTTGCATCAAGATAAAAGCTTGAATGCAGTTGCTCAGCCATGGAAACCCATAATAAGGAGATCTCAACACACTGTTTCTCAGCAAATCAGAGGGCAATTTTAAGCGATTGTAACACCTGAAATCAATTAACCCCATACTTTTGACGATATAGTAGTTTCGATGGAGTTTCTACAAATCTTTGCAAATTAATGTTTGATTCTTTTAGTATTTGAGACCTGTCTCACTCATTTCAATAAGGCACTTCAAAGATTTTTCACAAGAGCTGAGAACAACTTTATACATTGTTGTTGCCTTGTTGATCAGCTATATTGTAACTTCCCAACAACTATTCAGCAGAATAAATAGACAGTTTTCAGCAGTTAGTGTCGGAAATTATTCAAATAAGCTGAGTCCTAACTAATTATTTGGTGCTTCAAGGGCTGTTGTTGCTCTGGTGGCCGTTTGAACTTCCTCTCTCAGCGTTTTTTGGATTTGCTGTGGTTACGCATTAGACTTATCACACAAAAGTTTAACTTGCATTTAAGTTATTTAGTTTTATGAAAACTAAATAAATAACATGCTAAAGTGCATCAATTATGCCAAAACACAACTGCGGTGTGGATGCACGGCTGGACCTGAGCAATTGCATATCTTATGGACTGAGTAATGTGCATTCAATTCGTTCTCCCAAGTTGAATAATTTACTGTACACTAGTTTTTTACAAAACTAAAAAAACACCTATGTGAATTAACATTTTGCAGTCAACTGTGTCCGAAACCAGGACAACATAAAACATATTGGTTTCGGTCTGGGCTTCATCCCTGGAATGTTTGCAGCTGCTGTTTTACTGTCTTATTTATGTAACTGTGTTTGGTGGCCAGATGCTCCAGCTCATTCTGCATTGTTTAAATTGAGACCTGCTGTGACTGATGGCAGAAATCTTTAATATTTATTATTAAATAATCTACATATAATAACCTGGAATCATTTTTTAGATATTTGAGTATGAAAGACAACATTAAGAATGCAATACTGAGAGAATAAAGACAAAAAAACGATACATACACAGTGCAGTAATTCAGCTATTTTGCAGCAATGGGGCCCTTTTTGTAAAGCTCACATTAAATGGAAATCCTGACTGCTGCATTCTGTAGAAAGACCAATACAGCTAATTGATCTGACAGGATAGCTTTACCTTCAAATTTAAATTTCAAACCAAACAAAAGGTTCTCTGGCAATGTTCTTGTTAAGTTTCTACTAAATTATTCACCAACGTGGGCATATGATCTTGTTAGACGCACCAAATAAGCCCAAGAGCTGCAGATTCATTTGTCTTTTTAAAAAGCCAGGATCAGCGGTTCACTAACAGAGCTCATCGCACCCCATCATCCTCTCAACCTTTATGTCCATAGTTTTCAAAGATTAGCTTTTAATGGCAAAATATTGTTGTGAAAAAAAAGAATAAAAGGTAAAAACATATATGTTAAATAAACACTATAAGTCGAAGTGAATATCAAATATCAGTATCATCAAAAGAGAAACCAGTAGTGGATTACCTCTTGTAAAATACAAAACTATCCTAAGCACACATATTTAACATTTACTCGACTTTCTTAAAATGAAAAAGTGCAATAAATAATGTGGCTAACGTGTATATCAAGAAAAAGTGGAGGGAGGTCTCTCAAACCTTTTCAGTTTGAAAACATAAAATAAAAAGAAAAAAACATTGATATTGACTTGTGCTGGTAATAGTAGTTAGCATCACAAACAATTGCATATTTTTCATGTTATCTGTCGTTCAACCTTAACATGTGGGAGGAAAGATAATTTCATTTCAGGTACAAGGCAAATCAAAGTACTTTACGTAATTAGAAGTACAAATAAGCAAAGGGGTGACTTGACCTAGAACAGATAAAAGTGAGCACATGATGTGGGTGTGTAAAGGTCCTCAGTTTGTGCTCTGCTTAGGTATGACATCAAAAGGCAAGGATATGTGTGTACATGTATATTTCTGAATTAGAAAAAGGGGGCACAGTTTTTAATTATAGACTTACAGAAAGTTGGAGGTTTCAAGGTAAAATTGAAACAAAAATATGCATATAGGTGACTATTGCAATTTAGGGTCAGTGCATTCAACTATATTGTTCATTTACTATGTATCAATTTCCAAAAACAATGAACTGGGGACCAGTTTGCATAAGTGTTAAAGGACATGTGTCTTTAAAAAAAAACATAATTCTTATATCATCACAAGATGTGTGAGAGTAACTGGAGGAAATACAAGCAGCCACATAATAATAGGGATGAGCAGACTCTATTTTTTAAGGAAGCTGAGATCCTTCAAAGTGTGCAGCAAGATGTTGGAGACCTTTTATCACAGTGTTGTTGCCGGCGCCATCTTCTTTGCTGCTGTGTGTTGGGGAAGCAGCATCAGAGCCAACGACTCTAATAGACTGGACAAAATCATCAGGAAAGCTGGCTCTGTACTGGGACTAAGGCTGGAGTCCCTGGAAACTGTGGTGGAGAGGAGGACACTGAAGAAGGTTCTGTCTATTATGGACAATAAACAGCACCCTCTCCACCACATAGTGGACAGACAGCAGAGCACCTTCTCACATAGACTGCTCCAGCTCCGCTGTCGTAGGGACAGATACAGGAAATCCTTCCTGCCACATGCCATCTCACTGTACAATAAAAGCTAAATCATTGTTCTGCACTAATCAGTCCGATTTTGCACAACTGCACTGTGGCACACTTGCTGTACATATATTTACAGCAAGTGAAATGCATATGCATATCAAAAAATGCATATCTGCATTTTTTTAATCTTTGCAAGGACTGCTCTTAAGTTGCTTTTTATATTAACAGCATTTCATATTTTTACAATTTATAGCATTTTATATTTTATTTTTTATTTTAATTTTATCTACAACTACTACTCAGTGGTAGTTGTTATTGTGTCTTGTCTCTATGCTGTAACTGCGAAGTAATTTCCCTGCTGGGATGAATAAAGTACTTCTATTCTATTCTATTCTATTCTATTCTATTCTAATAACACCTGAGCAAATGAATCAGCTGTCACTCAATGGAATAAATCTAATTATGACTTTTACTCTATTGCAATATATGCACTTACAACATTGAATCTGAGTGTTGTTTTTTCTACACATCGGAAAACTAAGTCAATCCTTGACAATAAGAACACCTGAAAAAGCTGAAATATCAGTTTTTAGATGTGACAGCATAGAGATGAGATTTTATGCTCTGAGATCCTCCAGGGCACAGTAAGGCAGCTCTAACAAGCCAGTCTCAGTACATCTCTTTGACCTCCGCTCAATAAATGCTGGTCGATAGTGAGCAGGTGGCTATTTTGCAAAAATGTATGCATATGAATATGAATAATGTGTTTAACTCTTTGGATCTGGCTTCAGCTTCATGCTGGACAGAGGAGACTGAGTGAGAGATAAAGGAAGTGCAGATTCTCCTTCCTGTGCACAAAAGGTCATGAAGACAGTCATAATAAATGCAAAGTGTGCCACTTATGCATTCTGTGTGACATGAATGCAGATCTGGAGCTTTGCAGTTTGACAGCATTAAGCTGTTCATCACTGAGTCTGTTTTGTGTCAAGATGAGCCGGTTAAGTGGCAATTATTTTGTTAACATTTTACCAGAAATTAGGCTTCAATTTAAGTTCAACCCATCTATTGTATATCAATCAGTTCCAAGCAAACTCTCTTTAGGTGTTGAACGAGGTTTGAATTTTCACGTCTGCCAAAACCAGCCCTGGAGTGTGAGACAGACAGCTGTATTATTTTGGCCAAGGCCAGCAGGTCATTATCTTGTTCTCAGGTTGTCTGTGGAGGATTTCTGGGCAACAGTGAAGTGCTCACACACACAGAGAGACATGCAGACACACACACAAGTAATGAAGAGATGCGCATAAAGACTAGAAGAGTCTCACAGCAAATCAGGCCTAGTAGTGAGAAAAACAAGTCTATTAATTGGTGTCCTCAAACGGGGTTAAGGTTTGTCAGAACTCTGTCTTTTCCTTAGGGCTTTTTTTAGTTTTGAAAATAAACCCAGCTTCACTTTAGACTTAAAAGCATCCCCAGCACCTCGTACTCCCACAACACCTTCCAGAAAACACATCAGGAGATACAGGTAAGCCTTCTCCAAATCCACAAAACACATGTGAACTGGCACCCAAACAGGCAAGAAAGACACATTTCTCCTCCTGAAGGAAAGATTCAACAATTACTTACCAACACCCCAGAGGAAGCTCTTCCAATGCAGATGAGAAGAGTGTCTCCTCAATATTTGGAAAACACACCTAGGTATCCTTACTTTATTGTATTTAAAATGTTTGTCCCAGTCCTCCATGTGTCATTAAAAAGGTGTGTGAAGTCCAACAGTCAAACAATGTCCAGTCCCCATTTTCTCCTTCTAAGTCCACACAGTTTTCCAGAAGTTCCTTGAGACCAAATAAAAGTCCTTCAGTTTAGCCTCTTTGGTGTCCTCCTGTCTTCACGTTGAGCCATCGAGTTGACCACCCATTAATATAGGCCAGTTTTTCCAGGATTCCCCAAAGCCAACCAAGTTCTGAAGTGTTTCTTTCCCAGTTCAAATCAGTATATTTTATTTCTAAACCAAGATAATATAAATGTCCATAAGTTGGCAAGCTAAGTTTTAGTTTCCATGATATGTTTAAAATGCCATTTTCTAAGGTTGAGTAATTATGCAACATACTTTGGTCAGTTTTCAAAAATTAAATTGGGTGTACAAGTTTGAGTATATAAATGGGTTCAAAATGAAAAGCAAACTCAACAAATATATACTCAAATCACTTTTACCTCACTCCCATCAAGTTGCACCTCAACAAAAATCCTTGTAAAAAAAAAAAAAACATTTACAAGCTTTAGATGGTGTGGAGCCTTGTTTTTTCTAATGAACATTTAACCAATTTCCTTTCTGAGGATGACAGACATGGGTCTTCTTTCAGACTTTGGCAAAGTAGACATACAATGTGAATAACTTCTGCTTCCAGTTGTCTAAAAATGGCTTCAAAACACTTTACCCTCTTCTTAAAAGTTGCCATTGTTCTTGGGGAAATACTAACAAGGAAAACTGGCAAAGCAAAGACTTGTACTTGAAGTCAGAAATGATAGCTAATGAGAAGTTAATAGACCTTTGTTTTATCACACAGGTGTCAAACTCCAGTCCTCAAGGGCTGGTGTCTTGCAGTTTTTAGATGTACCACAGGTACAAAACTCTGGAATGAAATGGCTTAATTACCTCCTCCTTGTGTAGATACAGTAAGTTCTCCAGAGCCTTGTTAATTATTCTCTTCAGGCACACTTTTAGGTGTGCAGCAGAGGCACACCGAAAAGTTGCAGGACACTGACCCTTGAGGACTGGAGTTTGACACCATTGTTTTATCAAGTAAATGACATTCAAGAACCGTTAGCATCCCTGGGTGAAAGAATTAGGAAAATGTATGTTTTTAAATATTCATGTATGATTTGACCAGTGTGAAAGGAAATTCCTTTCAAAATAACTTTGACATATTCAAAACCAATTATTCTGCTGGATGGCATAAAGTTGTCCCACCCAGAGTAAACTAGTTGTTTAAAAGCGCAAAGTTAATATGATACAATGCCCAAAAGTTGATCTAAATCCCACATCAGAACTGTATTGTGGTCAGAGGTGTCAAAGTTAATATTATTGTGAAGTTGGCTTGCATGTTTTCTAATCGTGATAGAAAATGTAACATGTACCTTTCAATACATGCTAATGTAAAATTGACTTTAATAATAATGGACAGTAAAACTAGTGTTCAGTCTCCAGTTTATGCCAAGGTGGTACAAACTGGCCAGGATGCCAGTGGTACCTAAAATGTAGAGATCTTTAAAATGATCTCTACATTTTAATGAAAATATAGAGATAATTTCTGATGACTTCATTTTCTTTTCATTCCGATGAATGCTGCAGGAAAAGGCTGTGAAGACAAAGACATCCCCTCCTGAGTAACGCCACCATTTTGATGTGTGGCTCTCTCACTTTTCTCCACTGCTGCACAAGAGATCCACATTTCAAATGCCAGCAGGCACGCAGGAGCTGTAGGGGGAACTGGCAGAGGGGAGATATTGTGGGAGGGCTGATTCGATCAAGCGGCAGGCAGCCCGACTTCTCCCCACCCCGCTCTTCGCCATCCATCTCTCTTCCATCGAGCGGGGGAATAAAAGTGACAGAGTGCAATCACTGTCTCTTATCTGCCAATGAGGAGAATAGGTAGGGATGAGATTGAGTGACCGGCTGACTGTGGCATGTCGGTTGTATCATCCTTATTGAATTATGACTCGGCAGGATGTGGGATGTCATGAACAGGGCTGGGCCATGGTTAGATATCACAGGCGTGGGCTTAGTATGAGTTGACAGGGCAGAAAAGCAGCTGTAATGAAACCAATCTGTATGGACCTTCATAATGTCTTTTATTAGGTAATAAAATCTGAAAAGTATTGGTCTCTCTATGTTGAAAAAGGTGAGATTCCGCAACAGATTGTACTGTAGAAATATTGAAAAAGTCCACAACTGCAACAACCAGAGCATAAGTTTTAACTTGTGGTAATTTAATTGAATTTAAGCAAGACAAGGCCATTTTATTGCAAGGCTATGACATGTTTTCAGCAGCAAAGCAATTGAAATGTCTTTAATATACTGTGGTGCAGCAGGTCTGTGATTAATAAACAGAAGTATTTTAAAGTCTAATCTCTGAGCTACAGTGTAACGACTTTAGAAATGGGTTGATGTGTTTTATTTTCCTAGTTATAGAGAGAACATGAGCAGCAGCATTCTGGATCAGGTGCAGCTGTCTGGCTGACTTTATAGCCAGATCTGTGAAGACACTGTTGCAGTAATCAATTTGACTAAAGAGAAATACATGGAGGAGTTTCTCAAGATGTTGTAGGGAGATTAGTCCTTTAAGCCTGAAAATATCTTTTCAGGCGATAAAAAGCTGTCTTTATAATTTTCTTTATGAGTCTTGGAAAGTTTAGGTCTGAGTCCATCTCTACACTCAGATTTTTGGCCTGATAAAGAGTTTCTTGCTGAAGCTATGTGCTGACTCTTGATTGTTCCTTGATAGGTCCAAAATAATTACTTCAGTCTTGTTTTTACTTAGCTGGACAAAATTATAAATAATTTACCATATATTCACCCAAAGAATCCAAGATATAACCAAAGCAAACCAAAACCAAATAATTTTTGCAACCTCAGCTAATTGTTAAGAGTAAAGGATCAACATTTTAACAAAGCCCTTATGGACTTAATTTAATAAGCTAAGCAGATGTTCTTTTCCTATTTGAGAACTTCACAATACTCTCAACTAACATCACTCTCTACAGTGGTCTGGTGCTGACTCATTGTTTAAGTTTTATGTCTTCTCTGTTGACTTGAACTATGATGTGCTCTTGTTCCTCAGCCAGGAGTTGTAATTTATCTTGAGCCCAAGACTCAAACGTTTCATCATTTAAGGGCAAAATTATTTTTGAAATAAGCGATGTCAGATGTCAAATCTTCGTCTTCGTCTGTTATATAAAATAAACCATCTTTCCTAGTTCTGCAAAGAAAGTAGGAAGGCATACTATGTCCTTATCTGTTTTGTGGAATAGTGATTATATGAATCCATTCAGCATTTTTATATTCAGAAAAGTATACATTTTAAGAGTCTGCAGTTGCTTTCTGAGGCTTCTTATGCAATTCCATTTTAGATAAGGCTCAAAAGACTGGTTTTGTGTCAAAAAGTGCATTTTAAAATTACTTGTCTGCTTCAAACATTATGGAAGTTGTATTTATATTTTAGTTTCTGTCTCCAAACTGTGATGATACTTGTCCTTTAAATATTTGCATGTTTACTTTGCTAGTACTATGTATTTATCTATCTTAACCCCCAGTCATGTGCTTTTTTCTCACCTATGAGAAAAAAGCACATGAGCCGGACTGCTTTTGGTGTACACCAAAAGCAGTCACTTTTTTTGTGGCATAACTACATATATATCTCTTTTTTTCAAAGTGGGTGACAGCTGTGTGATTCAGCAGCGTAGTCCTTTCATTGTACTGTGGAAAGTTAAGAGACAAGGGAAATGAAAAAAAATGGCTGAAAATCAACCTCAATGCGCCAACACATCAATGGGAAATGTTCTTTCTCCTCTTCCCGCGGCTGCTCCTGTTAAGGGTCACCACAGCGGATTATCCGTTTCCATCGTTTCCTGCCCACTGCATCTACTAACCTGCATGTCCTCCCTCACCACATCTATAAATCTTTTCCCTTTTCTTCCTGCCTGGCAGCTCCATCTTCTCCCAATACACCCAGCCTCTCTGCTCCATGTCTGAGCTCTCTCCCTGTGATATACTCATTCCTAATCCTGTCCATCCTCATCCCTCGCAAAGTAAATCTTAGTATCGTTGACTCAACTGCCTCTAACTCTTTCTCCTGTCTTTTCATCAGTGGCACAGTCTGCAACACACCTAACATAGCTGGCTTCACTCCCGATTTGTAAACCTTCTCTTTTTGTCTTTCTGGTACCCTTCTGTTTCAAATCACTTCAGGCATTCTCCACTCAGTGTACCAAGAACTTAAACTCATTAATTTTCTACTTCGAAGATCCTAAACATTCCAGTGTCCTTCCTATCTTTTTCAAGCTCAAAGACTTCACACCATATCTTACTAAACTTTGAAGCACAAAACCTTGGCTATGAGTCATTTGTTCATCCATACATTATCTCAACACATTTGTCCTTGAAGGGTCGCAAGATGGACCAGTGCATATCTTCAGCAATCATGGGTTGAGTGGCAGGTTACACCTTGCACAGGTTGCCAGTCCATCACAAGGCAACATAAAGACAGACGGGACAAATAACCATGCACACACACACTCACACATCTAAGGACAATTTAGAGAGATAAATTAACCTAAGACTCATGTTTTTGGACTGTGGGAAGCCGGAGTATGCTGCTTCATCCCACAGTCCAACAGCCCTTACCAGGTTCTAAAGCAGATGAGCTCCTATAAATCGGAGTGATAAAAACACATGAACTTATGCATGGCTGCTGGAGATGCATTCCAGCCCATTGCCACTAAGTATGTATGTATGTATGGATGGATGGATGGAAAAGGGAAAATATGAATTGCATTTGGATTTGGAACAGATGTTTGTCACTGTTTTTTCCAAAACCAAATTTGGAGTCTTAAATCCCAAGTCGAAGGCTTAGATCTATAATGACTTAAATTAACATTTTCTAATGTCATACATACTTACTAGTATGTATGAGACACATCGGTCTAGGTTATGAACTGATATCATTACTCCTCACCATACAAGATAATGATGAACATTCATCTTTATTTTAACAACATTCAGTTTAACATGTACAAAATAGATATCAACCTCTGTGAGCTGTTAACAAAATTTCTAAAGTCTAATATGTACCCCACTAAAAATAGCTATGGCTTCATGATGAAAAGATTTTATTTAACTAGCTAATATTATCTAAATGAATCAAATACAAGTTTTGTTTATTTTAAAGAGCCAGAAGTAACTTTGTATTGACACCAGCTCAATAGTGTGATAATGTGTTGGATAATAAGATGTCAGAGGTAAGATAAGTATATTTTGTTCTGAAACAACCTGCAATAATTTAATACAGTGCTGGATTTGAAAGATATCTATGTGGTCATTATTATGTAGCTTAGACAAATATCAACAGGAAACATTAAAAGCCCACAGTTCGCAAAAGGCACTGACTAGTAAATAAAAAACAGCTTTAATAGGAAGATATACACATCTCTGTCGAGGGTTTCAGTCTGTGACTTACTTAATGTAATGAATAAAAGTTTTCAACAAATAAAAATGGATAAACCTGAAAAACCAGATGTTTACTTATTCCAGTATAACAGACTTTTAAGCAGACTTTTCTAGAGAAGCTATACATAAGTGATTAAGTATTAAGGTTAACCACAGCATTTTTACAGATAATCCATAATTGAAGAGCAGTAGGAAAAAGTATTAGTGAGAAAGAATGGTCAATGTATTTTCCTATAGCCAAATACTTTTGCAGCATAACTACAAAGACATGTAAGGATAACATAAGCCACACTATTTATAAACTTTATGGAAAAAAGAATGTTTTTAACATGATCATATAGACTGAGAAAAACAAGTTCAACAGTAGAACTTTTTCTTTATTATTCTTGGCCGTTTGTTCATTTTAAGATCAAATTGCATGTTTTTTGTTGATTCTTAGCATGAGCTTTTCCAATGAAATGATTTAACCTTGATAATGTAGCTGCTTCATAAAAATGGCCATTTGGTATCACAGTTTGGTGTAATGCAACTGGTTAGTTTACTACACAAAGACTGTAAAGTCAAATCAGAAAAAGAGGATGAGAAGAAAAAAAAAGAAAGAAAATCAATGAAGTCAAAAGAAAGGAAAAAAGGACAAGAAATAAAGAAATGGCATGCACTGGCTGTAACAAATGCACAATTAGAAGAAAACATTACAGAACAGTGGTTGTACTACACGGACCATAAAGAGGGACGGACAATGACGGAAGAATTACAAGACGCAGACAGGGTAACACAAAGCAAGAGGGAGTTTAGTGTCACCTTTGGATAGAGATTCGCTCTTGTGGTGGACCTGTACGGTGCAAACAAGCAGAGACAGTCGGTAAGGCAGAGACTGTATTATTGTGAGATCGCACTGCTGTATTGCTTTCATTCTGGATTAGCTTTAGCCTAGCCACCGGCTCGTTAACGCTTGTGTTGTCGGCTATAACTGAACTTAAATATTATGTGAAATCTAGCATAGTAAATGGTGATTTTGATGGTTGGAATGACTGTCCTAACCTACGTCCTTTAATTTAAAGTGCAGCATTTCAAATTAATATTTACGTTTCAAATGTTTACTTTTTGATATTAATCATGAATGTTTATTTTACAAAAGTTTAACTGTTAACTTCATAAAATCCATCAGTTAAAAATCACAATACACCTTTAAATAAGCCCCAAAAAAGAAGAAAAATAAATATTACTAACCTGTATTATTTAAGCTTAGATAAATGAATATTACTCAGACCGCAAATAAAATAATACTGAGCAAACCACTGTGAATCAACCCACAAAGTGCTTAAGTCAAATGAACAAACTACCGGTTTTTACCTGCTTTCTGTAGCAACTGTATGAGAAATGTCCGGACACACTGATAAATAAATGGAGGATAAATTAAGGACATTGGTTTGTCGTATGAGTGAAATCCAGTTGATTAAAAAAATCTGCATGCATGCATCCATCCCTTTTCAAGTGGGGAAACTGCACAAATTAAAGGAAAACTTGACAAAGACCATTAGGTATATGTTTTTTTTCTTAAATATTTTTTTGTGATGTTGAAAGGCCAATATTTAAGTTTCCTCTGAATTTTAGGGTGTCAACAACTCTAGCCTTTGTCATGTGTTCATAATCAAAGTTTTGCACCATTTAGCAATGCAATTTAAGCCGTTTGCTCTCATCTCCCTGAAGCAGTCAGTTTGTCAAAAGGATTACAGTGTCATATCCATCAAACTCAAGTAAACAAATACAGAAACAGCTCATGGGGAAACAACCCTGAATTGCCTGGAGATTCATTAATGACAAATAATGCTGCTCTCCTCTTAAGGTCATGCAGATAAAAGGTCCTTGTGAGATTTGAAGCACTGTTTTCTTTTGTAAAATAAGTTAACATGTATGACAGTTGTGTCAGAGAGCTGTTAACTTATTCATTCATACACTGTCATTACTTGTCACTTACAAAACGCATTCTGCCGTAAGTATCAGTAGGCAGTCATTACATTCATAATGCACCATAAGTGCGTGACAGTAACAAACTTATACCTTTGTGGGAGAATTGGTCTGCTTATCTAAAAAGGCATAAGGTAAGACACGGATCCCAAGTCAAGCTGTGTCTCACATTGGACTGACCTTCCATTGCATCCTATCTCTGGAACTCCCCTCACTCAGTGGTCAGTGGTTGGCAGTTAAACAGGGAGGTAATGAGTTTGGTTACATTACTGGAGTCACCAGAGTGGTAGCTTACACAGGTCCAATCACACAATTTATAACTTTCCATTGTGTTTGGATGATTAAATCTCTAAGCTTTGAAAGAGAGGCGATAAAATGTTAAACTGGTTGTGCCTGTCATAAATGTGGAAAGACATATGGTCCAAATCATCTTTAATTTATTTATTTAAACCCCAAAAATTACTCTTTATTTCCTTTCAACCTCAGTACATACTCAGTTAATTAATCAATTGCTAATTAACCAATTATTTAAATCGGCCAAAAAGATTTCTGTTTAAAGAAACCCAGATTGCATTGGGTGATTGACTTCCAGCACTACCAGTGTTTCATGAGATCTTAGCTATTTGTTTTAAGTTAAACTATTAAACAGTTTTATATTCTGTTTAAATTTTTATGTAATTTATGCATATAGTGCTTTAGATAAATGACCATAGATATAAAATAAACCTTCACTGTTTTACCTACCCTAATTAGATCAATATTTACCCAAATTGCATATGGTTTGCAAAAGAGTGTAAACGGACTCTGGTTTCACATCAAGGGAAACGGGAGAAGGTCTTTGTTCACTGCAGTGAGAGGTTGATTAGTAGCAAAGAAGATAGTGTTGACCCAGAGAATTTGTAATATCCACCTCTCCTCATTCTGTGTAAAGTCTGCTCCTCATTCTCTTATCTACGTGGGTCTCAAACTCATGCATACATGCATGTTTTAACACATAAAAAGGTGTCCGCAGCTCTAATTAGACTGCCAGGATGAAAGAGTTTGTCCTCTTTGGGTAAAGTGATACCAATTAATGAAACTTGCATGTGACTTTCTCTGCCCACCAACCCCCCCTTATTTCTCTTCAGCCCACAGTCGCCCACTCACCCCACATTCACCTTGAGGTGACAGCCCCACTGTCACATCATGGCAGCTTGACTCTTTCTTCAGGCTCTTGGTGAAGGAATAAAAGCAGCAAATAAACAAAACATCACAGGAAGGGAAGTGGCAGCAGAAGGATGATGTGGGTGAAACATATTACATGTTCTCAACAGGTTTTTTTTTTCTTTTATTCGAGAAGACAGTGGTTGTGATATTAAAACTTATCTCGCTGATGACACTGGATGTGGTGAAAATGAGAATTCTTTATGAAGAGTTAATCCTTGACAGCGTGTTGATTTTTTTGTCACTTTGTGTCCGTCTTTCTGTTTCCACAGATTAATACTTTTTTCTTTCCCTGCGAGAATCTCTGTCAGTCAAATGGAGTTTGCATCGTGTGCCGGCTTCTCACTTTGATTTTCAATTGACGTCCCTGCAGGTGGCACTCCTTTTTTCATGCAAGCATGGCAACTGTCATATCTAATGACCACACAGAACAGGCAAATATAATCTGAAACTGTTACTTTGTGGACATGAAAGACAAATAAAAAAGAAAACAAAACATGAAGCTGAGTTAGATAGGATTTTTTGTTACTCTTTATGTTTGCTGACTTTTAAACAAGGACATCGACCTCCAATCACGTAGCCCTGACAACAGGAAAACAGAAGTGAAACAAAAACCAAAGTGAGATTAATTCACCATGGTGCACGGAGTCAAAGGCAGAGTTTCCAGGGTCACAAAGGTTTTTTTATTTCTACCTAGAGCAAACACGCGGGCAGATTTTAATGAACAACTTGATCTGGAGAACGTTGATTTTTAGTTTAAACCAAAACAAAATATTTACCCTTTCACATTTTTGTTTTACTTATTATACCCAACATCACCTGCTCAATAGTAAACTAAGGATGTGATATTTTATTTAAAAATATATATATTTTGTTTTTATTTTTTTGAAAGAAATTGATTTATAAATGATTGCAGACCAGGCTGCACAGTGGCGCAGTTGGTAGCACTGTTGCCTTGCAGCAAGAAGATATGCATGGGTTCTCTTCGGGGACTCCGGCTTCCTCCCACAGTCGAAAGACATGACTGTCAGGTTAACTGGTCTCTCTAAATTCTCCTTAGGTGTGAGGGGGTGTGTGTGTGTGTGTGTGCATGGTTGTTTGTCCTGTCTGTTTCTGTGTTGCCCTGCGATGGACTGGCGACCCCGCCTAAATGTCTCGCTGGAGATAGGCACCATGAGGGACAATGGTGTACAGAAAATGGATGGATGGATGATTGCAGATCCAAAACTTGAAAAGGATCATTCAACTCTGCAAGTTTAAGTTTAGTTGATTGAAAAACAATCTATTTGCAGCAGTAAGAACAGGATTTCTTTAAATACACTTGCTTTATTTAATGAATAATCTAAAAGCAGATTTGGGTGCACCAACGTTTGCATTTGAGTAAATGACACCAGATATTTACGAATAATTCCATTATAAGGAAATTTTACTTGTCCATAATAACTTACCATCTGCATCAAATGTTTGTGCAAGATGGCAAAATTCGTCATTCAAATATAGCAGGTGGGAGCTGCACAAAATCCATCCAGGGATCACAAGTGGCACTTTGGACACTTTCTGATTTAGAAGAATCCCAAAATGCTCACTCCCCATATAGTCCTTCCAAGATGTTCTGACCAGAACATCTTGGAAGATGTTCTGGTCAGTGGGAGACTCAGACCACCATAGCTGACTCCATTAGTTGCAGAATGGCAGCTCTGGTCCATGTTTAGCCTGGATAACAGATCTCCTTATTGGAGATTGTTTGTGCTGTGGAAACTCATCTTAACCAATTGTTCCCTGGATCTTGTTCTTTTTATCATGTCCACTTTCTCACAAGCTTAAGTAGGGTAAAACCAGATACCCCAGTAATTCCAGAGCTACAGCTTCCTGTTTCACACCATAAAAGATTAAAAAAAACATCTGCAATGCTCCAGACAAGGTAACAGTTGGAACATCAATTTCTTTTCTGTGTAACCCTCACCCATATACTTGAACTCCACTCAAGGGAAAAGCTCACCCCTAAACCCAGTTGGAGCAGTTCATCTTTTCCCGGTTCACAAGCGTGACATCAGACGTAGACGAGCTGAATCTCATTCAAGCCTCTTCTCAATATGCTGAAAACTATTCATGTGGATGCTGGATGTGCCGGCATGCAAAGTGTTTCTTTTCAAGAACTCACATGTGCAGTCTGCTCTTTTTTCATAATCTATTTTGAAATTCAAAAAAGTGAAGTACCATCCAGACTGGGATCTATGATGCTTCACAGGAAAGGAAACTTAGAGAAGGTCATTGAAATCAGTCATTTTTTTCGTATTTACCAGTAATCATGGCAAAATAATGGATAACTGGAAACAGTGGATTTTTTTCTTTTACTGCAGCTGTTTGTTGTTTTTAATCAGTGTGTGTTGTGATTTTGTGGCAGTGTTTTTAGTCATTGAGATGCATTGATAGATACAGAGCAGATTTATTCACATTAATACATGGCTTTAATGCTGAAAACATAAAATCAAATGCATAATACAATAATTATAAAAACTATACTACAGAATTGTTTTTGTATTTTTGTCTGCTGGATTTGAACAGGACTGTTGAAAGAAAAAAGGAAAACATCAAGTGGACACACATGAAAAGTGCTTGAGTGGGAGCCGAAGAGTGTGGATAGAATGTTGACAACAAAATATTAAAGATCAAAGTACACTACTTTTTTGAGTAACAGTCTCTCCGCAGACATATTTGACTCAAAACTATTCCTTATATCTCATTAGTTGTTGTCAGAACATTTCCTTTTGTTGTTCTCAGACATAATATCAAGATACTGATGGAAAAGTGTAGCTTAAAACAATTACTGCTGACATTTTTGCGTGAAAGTGATGGGGGTTCTATATTTATTTGTAATTTATTCATATTTGTGCAGAGTTTTGACAGTTGTGGGAATAAGGTGTGATTTCCAACGGTGACAGCAGCTCCCTCTCTGTTGCAGATACTTGTGATGGTTTTAAATGTCTTTATTAGACCAGACAGTAACTATCTGTGATTTGACACAGAGAATGATCAACAGAGAGGAGTGTCTCTTTCTCACTGGCTCCCTGTTATTTTGTTCCCTCGACTGCTGGCCTGTGTGCAGCTCTTCTGTTCAGAGCTCATTTTAAGGCAAGACGTGTAGCATAGTTACAGGCCTGATGGTATCTCTTCCCTCATATAATACTTAAGCACTCATAATAAAGCCTTTGCCCTACTCACTGTGTACAACTGCAAAAACTGGGACTATTACATGTTTCTGTATAATTTTCTCCAAATCCCAAGCCTGAGCTGCAGAGCTGGATTCATTGTATTTTTGATAACTGCTGTCCTTGTATTGCACCTTGCTTAAATGAGGGTCAGCTGCTGAGATGGGGAAAATAAAGGGAGCATGAGATGGGAGGGAAAAGCACTTAAAAGGTGGTGAAAGTTTTAATAGAAAAGGGGAATTGATAAGAATGTTAAAAAAATTATAAAGACAAAGGTTAATTGGACTGCTACACACATCTATAAAATATTAAATCAAGTTAAAGTTAAGGGAATAAAAATTCTGAAATTGGTGATGAAACAAAAAGTATGACGGGTAACACTTAAAAATGTATAGAGTATATTTTTTGATAATAAAAATATACTCTTAAAATAACTTAAGGGAGATGATAGACATGGTAATCTTGGATTAAATTGCATCTGCTACTGACAATGATTTATTGAGATGCAATATAAAAAAATGTACTTGAGATACAATGCTCTTTTAATTGACTAAATAATTTCATTATAATTTCAATAATTTTGTATGTGTACAGATTGCAACCAGCTAAATGTAGTCAGATTAAGATTTGAATTTAGAAATGTTTTTTTTATCTACCTGGGAATGTGTCAAATACTTGGGGAGAGGAATCCAACAGCAGCCTCAGAGGCTAAAATTGGATTATAAAGGTTTAATGGAAGATAGAAGCAAAGTTGAAGTTGTGGGAACAATGGAGATGAGTAGCAGCAGATGAAGGTTTGGGAGCTGACACAACTGAGTTTAAAGACAAAAAATTCAACATTTAGAATCACCGCACCAAGACTGAAGTTTTCTTAGCAAATTTAGAGGCCAGGACTAAAGATGTCACTGAATCGGAAAAAACTGGAAATGAGTGGATGTTGAGCATGGGTATTTATGGAGGGTGGTGATTGGAAGCAGCTGCACCAAGGTCCCACCCCTCAGATGCTTTTGTAGCCAAGGAGGAGAATGCCCAGTGAGTTGGCCTCCTCTTGATACAGTGGGTTGAAATAAATATGAAAAGGTTTTCCTGGTGTGGATGTATTTCTGAAATAGGATGATGATGATGATGATGATGATAGAGAATATAGTAATAGATTCAACATATTGGAATTATTAATTGGTATACTTTAGCTATTATGATATTGTTTCTTACTTTGCTTTGTATATTACAAGTATCAAAATAAAAATCAGAAAACCTGGATTGTTCCACTAATTCCTGATAGAGTACGTTACATTTGCAGAGATGTTTTAGTCTTTTTTTTCTGTTATCATAGAGCATCTGCTTACAACACAATGTTCACACTAGTTTTATCTATATTGAGAAATTAACTCAGCTCAGTTCTGTATTGTCCCACATGGGGGGAAACTAGTATCATTCATTCAATATGTTTTTGTGTTGATAAATAGTTGCAGTATTCAGTTGGGAACTTTGAAACCCGATTGCAAACCATCATCTTTAAATGGAATTTGATTCCATGTTTTTACAATTACTTATCTCCTTTGAAATGTAATGGTGGATGGTAATGCCTATGTTTCATAATTTCAATATTCATTGTTTCTATGGCTGTAAAATATATTTGCTTCTTAAGGAACACCAGGTTATGTGGAGACAAAGGTTTATTGCTCAACATTTTAGTATTCAGCAAAATGTGCAGATGACACCCCTTGTTAAATGTAACTCATTCTACTCATATGTTACATGGTCCCATATTTATCATAAAATGCAACAAGAGCCACTTTATCTTAAAATAAAAAGATGATTGATAGATACAATCTATCACTTTATCTTAAAATAAAAAGATGATTAAAATACAGTCAATTCTAAGTAAGGAAAGTGTCCTCATTTACAGCTTAATGAGCTGTTCAGTAGATCTTGACTTCTAATGGTAATTTATTAAACTTCTTAGTTCATTAACTTTGCTCACATTGCATGTATGTAAATTATTTATCAGCTGTGAATTTTATTTTCATGGAAAAGAAGCAACATAACAAAAAGACACAATTTTGAGACCAGTTCCCTGAATTTCAACTCTTGAGCAGTGATTAAATTGTGCTTCTCAAGCGATCGCTCCAATCACACAATTTTGACAGGTTTTAATTGACTTTTCCCTCACTTTCTGTCATTTGAAATCTTGGAGGGATGAGGACTGAATATTAAAAAAAAATACTTTCCTTCAGGAAATTCACTGAAATATGGCAACTTTTGGGGGTGGAAAAGGAACTTAGACTAAAGAGGAAGTTCAACTTTTTCAAACATTTGCTGTTTTTGAGTGTCAAAATGTTTTGTTGTTTTTTTCTTTGCAACAATAAATACTGGAGGATTCCTCCAATAAGTAATCCTAGGAGTCATGTAAACCACCAAGCAGATCACATACCTCACAGTATCTGAGGGAATGATGTAAAGACAGATGCCCTTCCATATAGCACCTCAGCCTGCATACCAGGTTTCTGCTTAATGTGAATTGAAGCTATTTTAGAGGCCATCTTGATAAATCTGCTGTGATAATCTGTCAGTGTAATCCTCTCCTCTTTAAACTGGGCCTTTCAACAGCCAAGATAATCATTTTCTGAAGTCCTGTTGAGAACATTCATTTATTTCCCATCTCAGCTTCATCTTCTGCCATACTGCTATTTGTTTCAGGTTTTCTTCTGTTTTTTTTTTGTTGTTTTTTTTTACAGTAACATATTTACTTTTTTGAACAGATTGTTACTGGATGCTGACTTTTCTATGAACTCCATTTCACGTGTTCCCCCCTTCTTTACTGTCTGCTGAAATTGAAGTGCTGCCAACAATTGTCAACAGAGTTTGAAACGCTGCGTGAGGTGACTGTTTGGAAGATTATGATTGCTCATAACAATCAGCATGCCTTCAGGCGGTGCTGTATCAACTGACGCCTCATCAAGTACAGAAGGGTGAGGAAGGCATTGGGAGGCGGATGTATGCTTTATTTTGAAACAATGATAATGATGGGATGGCACTAAGCATGTATCATGGGTGAGCTATAGGAGGCAGCCACTATATACATTGTATATCGTTTTTATAGCTTCCAGTGTAATAATATGTTAAAATGAAAGCAGTAAAACATCCCCTCTGTTGGAGAACTGTTTGACAATAAAGCAGGTTTCCTTAAACAAATACTTGTATTGTATACTTACGTTTAAGACATTCAAAAGTAACATAAAGCTTCTTGAATTATTTAGTGGTTTTGAGCTTTGTCTAGTTTAAGAAAACTGTATATAGGCTAAAACTAATCCGCTCAAATCAGCTCAAATCAAAGGTCTAACGTACTTGTAAGTACAACTCTTATTTAGAAATATGCTCCCAAATAAATCAACATCCTCTGACACTTTTTATTGGCATGCACCTTAATTCTTTGTCAGAATCAGCTTTAGAATCAAAATCGACTTTATTTGCCAAGTTTGTGCACACAAACAAAGAAGTTGACCTTGGTTACACTTTGCTTGTAATGGATACATTTACATATAAATATATACAGTGTTATGTTTTGTTTTTTGTTTTTCTTTTACTAAGGACTGATTTAGAGTCCACCTGCTAACTAACCAAGTCTGATAAAAGAAAAAAATTAAAATGGGCAAGTGATTGGTACCAAAAGAGTGGGCATTCTTAAGCTAACAGTTTAAGTACCTTTAATTGGGTCTTCTGTTTACAGAAGGTTTAAGTTTTGGTTTCATTAAACCACAAAACATTTTAGCACAAGGTTTGGAAAGACTTTAGCGATGTCTATGTGTTTGCTTTAGAAGAACATGTGTCTTATACCCTACTTCTTATGCCTGAAGCAGGTAAAGTACAGGAGATTTTTTTTGTCGCATATAAAACACAAGTATTTGTCAAAAATCCCTGCAGCTCCTCTTCAGGGTTTGCTCTTAGAAACAGGTCAGTGAGCACTCTGAGCAGTTCCCATCTCGTTTGTTGGATCAATTTTTAAAAAAGCTGTCCTGGCTTAGTAATGTCACCATTAGTCTGTATTTTCTCCTGTTACTGGTAGCTGTCATCATTGTGTCATGGTGTGTATCCAATGTTGTATATTTCTGAATTCTTTTAAGACCAATATATTTGCTTAATTAGAGACTTTGTAACCTTTCTGCAAGGTTTGACTTAAGCTAAAACATGCAAATGAGCATTGGATTTTGGTATGGATTAGGATGCCTTTCTTAGTTGGTATGTAAAGCGAATGACTTGCTTTGTTATCTCATAACCTTTTCAAAGTCAGAGAAAAATGAAAGAACTCTTTATTTTGTCAATAGTGAATAACAGATCAGACTGTTTGCCAAAAATCAAAGAGGTTGAGAGGAAGGACATGTCTTTATGTAGAGATGGACTCAGAGAGAAGCAGAGGGTCTGACTTTTTTATTTTTTTACTGGTTTTACAAAATATAGAGCCTTGGATGGATGAATCAGTGGATGGTTAATGTTTTGGGAGGTCTTGTACATTAAAAAGACTTTCAAAACAAGATTCATGAAAAGGTTAACATTCATCCAGTCTAAATAAGCTTCAGCTATTTTGAAATTAAAAATGTGCAAAAATGGTGTGTGTTGCAACTGTCATTGCAGTTTTATGACAAATTGAGTAGGAGAGCATGATGAAGCAAATTCATATATCGAAGATATGCATGTCATGACAAAATCTAAAAAAGTGTAATAATTAATTTGCCAGGTGTTTATATATCTGTCTGTTCCTTGCACTGCTAAATTTCTATATATGGTTTCTATCTGTGTGTTTTTTGTCCAAATATATCTTGAACATTTGAGCAATTTTATCAACCCTTCAACTCTTCATTTCAAAAGATATTTAACGAACACTCACACTCAGCAGCATACAAAACTAAAAGTCAGCTCTGGTACTTGGTCTGATGCAAGAACATAAAAGTGCAGGCAGAAAAAGAGAAATAATGCCTGGAGATCAAACTTGGCACAAATACAAAACATAGACAAAGCCCTAACTGAGAGGGCTTGAAGACTGCATGAAAAAAGTCCAACAGAAAACCATAAAGAGCATAATAAAATGAGAGCAAAGAACCCAAAGCAGGTTAAACACACATCAAATACACATCAGAGGTTATCAAAACAGAGGGAAAGAATCATGAGGGAAAAGAGGCAATCACAGGGACAATGGGGGAAAAAAACAAGAGCTGTAATAAACACAGCGGTGGCTAACTGGGAACAAAATGAAGAACGGAGCTGTTTTCACACATGAACTTCAGTCCTGACGCAGCAAGGATCCTCTTTGTCTATTCTCATTGCACTGTTGCAAAAACGTAGTGATTTCCACACTGTATTTTCTGGATAATGCCATGCCTCCTGCGTATTCTGAATGTATGTTCTTCTCCTGAAACCTTTCTCTGGCATTTCCAGATGAGACAAATTAAATCTGTTGCCTATTTGGAAGATGACTACATGTTTACACTGATCTTTTTTGCATTGTCTTTCAGTTGGATTATATGCAAAAGATCCAGATGACCAAAAACATAGTCGCTGAAAGAAACAAACTGCAACTATTTCTTCATATTTCTTGTCAAGTAGAAAAACTTTTTTGTTTACATTTGCATGAAGCAAAATGTCTTCTTCTGTCAGAACACATACTCCTAACTGGAAATGACAGCGAGAGCACAGGAGGAAAAACATGAGGCAGAGTATGAAATGTTACATGTACAGCACACCGAGAAAGTCACGGGAGATTGTTGACTCCTTCAGTTTTACATTTATATCAGTGTTTTGTGTTCTTCAATCAAACTGTGCTGCTTTGAACTCTATAGAAAACAAGAAACAAGGAGAGCAAGCACAAAACAGCCCATCAGCTAGCATACTTGTTAGCAATGAATTAATGAAATGTACTTTGCTCAGTTTACATTTTTCCTTCTAACAATGCTTTAAATTAATATGCTTATATGGGATTGTGTACAGAAATTAAACTGTGTAGTTTGGATGAAAAGAAGTTAGTTTCTATGAAGGCTAAAGCTAACAACATGTGAAGATAGCACTGATTCCATAACAAATTTCTGGCATTTTGAAATAAGTACACTTTCAAAGATTTTGTTGAAATTCACACGAATGTTACTTATGAACTTTTAAATGACATTTGCATGTTATAGTTATTTTCATTTTTTCAGCAAGTCTAAGGTCCCTTTGCACTGAGAACCATGTTGGTCTACAAAATTTTAGCAATAATGTTCATCCTGAAACACATGGCTACCAAACTGTTATAAGCATATCTGTTGAATGAACTGCTTGAATGAAAACTATAAGGGAGCATAAAAATCAACAAAGAAGATAAAATGCTTCTTTCTCACACCAACTTACCTAAGAAAGGTATCTTGGCAAGTTGTGCTGAACTTGTACATTTTCCACTGAATGTTTTGAAAGGAAAATTACAGATAAGGCTCCAGTGCCCCAGTGTCCCTGTCTGTCTAATTGACCATTTAATGCAAACTTGACAGCAGTTCAGAGGTTTTTTAAATGCTGCTTGACTGGAACCAACACTTTTGACCCTGGAGTTGTTTCAAGATGACATGTTTCAACATGGCACAATTAGACTAAGCTCCATTAGGTGTAAACTTGAATCCCTGAGAAAGGCTTCAGGTCCTTTCTGTATGACCTGAAGCCTACAATGGAAATACAATGGGAATAATATTACATCATGTGGGACCTGAAGTCCTACAGAAAGCAATCTTTCTGCAGATACATATACCTTGCTGTGACAAATTGTGTGCCACAAAACAGTAAGTGCGCTTTCTTAGTTTTTTAAGGATTTTAATTGCCATTTGAATTTAATGCTGAAGTCCTGCTGTTTTGGTGCAGTTGAATTTAGGCACAACTTTCAGTGCAGTGGTTCTATTTATGCCGGTGCGTTAGACTGCAGAGTTTTTAAAAAAAAAAGTAAATAGACTTTAATACCTTCAAGTAAAACAAAATAGAAATTATTTTATTTGGACAAATGAATAGATCTTTAATGTCTCATTGGCCCTTTATTTTCTTACTTCTCTTTGTGTAATATTTGACAGCGCTTTTGTTCAAAGATCAGATTTAAAAACTACATTCAAGAGCAAAAACTACATTCTTTTCAATCAGTTTATACCTTTACCACATCTTGTTTAAATTAATGTGGGAGAGCTCCTACAGCACAGGTGTCAAACTCCAGTCCTCAAGGACCAGTGTCCTGCAGTTTTTAGATGTGCCACAGGTACAAAACACTGGATAGTGCTAAGGAAAATGATTATTTAATGCTAAAAATATACTTAATCCACGACATGTGTAACAGTTATATACAATACTCTTATTTGGAACAGTTTTCTGTTGAACATTTGGGAATTAAGCTGAAGAAGCAGGCCAAAGCAGGGCCTTTTTTCCTCCCCCTTTTGACAGACACAGCAATAAAATTTACAGCCCGAAAGGGGTCAGAGACTTCTTGGCGCCTCTCGGCCCGGGTCGGATGGAGATGGGCACGAAGTGATTCGCCTTTGCTTAGATAAAAAACAGACACCTTTGCTATAAATCAGGAAGTCACAACTTTCTTTGGGGGCCTGAGGGAGTTCTAATTGGTCGAAGAGCAGAACGCCTTCTTTGTATATATTAAATAGGGAAACGCCTCTTTGGTTAAAATTTCAGGGCAGCACCGGAGAGGGGCTGAGAGAGTTTTTTCATTTTTTCTCCACGTGGGCGCCTTTGTCTGTCTTTGTGTTCGTTTGTCTTCCCTTGTGTGTCTTTATTTTCTATGAGAAAATGCATATCTCTGTTCCTCTGCAGCTTTGTTGTTCATTGCTTTGTATGAGATTAAACTCTGTATTTCTGTGACGTCATCGTGCCTTGCCGTCTCCTTGCCAGCGTGATGTCATCCGCTCGCGACCCGGCTAACAGGAGGAGAGGAGAGCCATGCTTTTTCCAAAATTAAGCTAACCTAATAACTTTCCTTCCTTAACAATAGAAATGGATTAATTACCTCCTACTTGTGTAGATCAGTTCTCCAGAGCCTTTCTAATGACCTAATTATTCTATTCAGGTGTGGTGCAGCAGAGGCACATCTTAAAGTTGCAGTACACCGGTCCTTGAGGACTGGAGTTTGACACCCCTGTCCTACAGGGAAATCCCAAGACATTCAAAGGCCAGTCGAGTAAAATAGTTCATCCAGGGTATCCTGGGTCTTCCTCTGGGTCTCTTTCTAATGAAATGCATCCATAGCCCCTTTCCAGGAGGTGTCTTAACCTGAGCCCCCACCCCTCCATAGCCTGCCATCTTATTGTGGGGGAGGAGTTTGAGTGTCCCAATGATCTTAGGAGTTAAGTTGTCAGGGACATTATACCATAAGGCAGTGTTTCTCAATTCCGGTCCTCAGGCCCCTCTGCCTTCATGTTTTAGGTGTTTCCCTTCTGCCACACACCTGGATTGTATCTGTGGGTGATTATCAGGCCCAGGCTTCAGTTCTTGATGGTCATGCAATCATTTGAATCAGCTGTTTTGGAATAGAGGCACATCTAAAACATGCAGAGCAGGGGGCCCTGAGGACTGGAATTGAGAAGCACTGCCATAAGGTCACCTAGCAAACAGGTCCAAGGTGAGGAATCAAACAAAGAGCAGCTTTATGATGAGAAATACCAATGGAAATAGTATTACTTCATGTGGGTCACCGGGTCCCTCCCCCTGGAAGAGGAAGCGTGAGTTGCCTTCACATGGACTCACTACATGTGAGAGGGGCCAAAGTACCTGGTTGCATTGTGGGATGGGCAGTTGCTGAAGGCAGGGTGCTTGGCAGTCTGATCCTCGGCTGCAGAAGCTGGCTCTCAGGACATACAGCTCGATCAATTATCAGCAAGTTGTACCAAATGCTGGAGCTTAATCTCTGAGAAAAAAGAAACAGCCTTATCTTATCACAACAGTGTTGACCTCCTTGCACAGGTTCAAAGTCCATTTTGAAATTCAGTTTAAAGTTTTACAGCAAGTTTTTTGAGAGTTTAAAAAGCATTGCACCAGCTTACCTACCTAAACTTCTACACTCTAACACTCCAATCACAGCACTGAGGTCCACAGATCAATTGCTTTTGGACATTCGTGGATCCAGACTAAAACCAGAAGAGACAGAACCTTTTTGGTGGCAGCCTCTACTTTGTGGAAATTAGAGTTGCTGCAGCACCATTGACATGCGGTGAGATCTGGGTTCAAGCAGGCAGTAGCAACAGGGAATTCAATAAAATAATCAGGCATAAAATTATACTTTTTTAAAATAAAACTTAACTGCATACAGGACACATTATTTCTTGCTCTTGTTGAGACTCGCGCAGTTATTGATTTCAACAATGTGGCACAAAAATAACTTCTTTATTGGATTCAAATTATTGCCATCAAACAGAATGAATGTCTTTCCTTGGGTGAATCACCAAACAGTGGTACATCTTCAAATAATGTTTGAAAAAAATAAAAAGAAAGAGATGGAGAAAGCACATGAAAAAAGCTATTTAACTTTTAGTTTGTTTCAAATCCATATAAATCTGTAACACATATTACTCCCAAGTGATGCTATCTGTGTGAATATGTTTGATTTCAACTGTAATGACCTGAGAACTTAGACCAGTACATAAAGTAACCATTTTCAACATGCCCATGGCTTTTGGTATACAAAAACGGAACATGTATTACAGTAAATGTGAGAACTTTGTGAGAGTTGCTATGACACTAGAACTTGTCTTACTTTGTTAGAAAATAAAGAAGTTCATGAGTCTGTCCTTTCACTCTTTCTCAACAGAACAACTTCCATCTGTGCCATGGTTATCCTCTTGCTGGTTAGCTCACTTTTGGACAACTATAACATTACAAAAGCATTGAAAGAGATGTATTTTAACCCTTGGTGCACACTCAAATTCATACCATGTAACAAAACAGGCAGAACAGAGGTGTGCGTACCAGCTCTGTGACGTTAGTAAAAAAATGAATAAATAAATAAGGCTTGTTTGGTTCTTCACCCAGCTTTCTGCCTTACCAGCAATGTTAAGTTATTAAGCTTTGCTGATAGGGTTTCCCCAATGCCTTAAGTGATTTAATTATTGGAATGTGTCCAGAATTAAACATATTCTGAGTTTTAAAAAAAAAAATTTCAAACCACCATGCCACTTTTAAGCGATCATTATTAATCTTTGTTGAAAAGTCATTAATTTTTACTTGCTCTTAGTTTGAACAAAAAATACCTATTTTTATTTGGCATTAACGTTTAACCTCAATGTGATTAGATGTTGGTTTAATATTTTATTGACATTGATTTACTGAACATGCATCTTGCAAATGTGAAAAGTAAAGTTTGTTTCTTCACTTGCGAATGTTCCTAACATCTTGACATACTCACACATCAAAAAATCTAAACTGCGATTTAGTATCTTTTAAAAAGTATTCCCGTCATAACTATCATATTCCTTTTCCATAATGTTCTTGTCTCCTTGTTTTCACATGGTCTCATCAGAAAGCTTTCATTTTGTCCTCTCAGCTTCTCTTTCTGTAATGTTGTAAGAACCTTTCATCATTCTGTCATAGCGGTGTTCCCAGGGCACTCTGCTTGCCACCCCTGACCTTCTTAGTGTTGGTTTCTAGTAATGATGGTGATCTACTGCCGGTAGTGAAGTTCATTTTGCCGTGAGCGTCAGTAGAATTCATCAGCTAAAGGTCTGCATTGTTCATGAAAATAGATGACTGGAAAAAATGAGGATATCAGACCATGTAATGTTTTGCTTAAAGATGATTACCAGAATATGCCGACAGATTTTTTTTTTAAGCATATAATAGGTTTTTCTAAGTGGCATTCATAGACATTATCTGTTCATCTAGGCTCATCAGAATGATGACATTTTTTAATTACTTCCTTCCTAAGCACTGAGAAAAACATGAACATTACCTCAAGAAACAAGCCTCACAATACAATAGAGCAAACCCACTTCCTTCAGTCATGTAAAAACAGGTTGAATCCACAAATCATTTACCACACTTCTGATTTCCCCGTAGGCTGCTTCCCACAGGATCCACTGCCTCTGTCTGTTGAGTCTGGCATTTCTTTCTATTTCCTCAAAAGCATTCTTAGCCTTGAACTTGAATTGAGAAACAAAATGTTTTTTTCCAGTATTCTTGGACTGTCTAAAAATGTTGACATCTTTCCATTTGATAAACAGCTCATGTTATTCTGGAAGAGTTCATAATTTTTTGTTACATCATCAATCTTGCTGTACATATTTGTATATGTCAAAATCTGCTCAAATAAAACATGCATATTGCAGTAAAGTAACATCTGATCACTTGTAAGAACATATGTACTATTTTGTTTTACTTTCTTTGCAAGCTTGCTCCAATTTGTTCTAGCTTGAACCCAACATGGTAATCTAATATTCTCCCTAAAGCAGCAGTAATCAGTGTTTACTAATCTCATATTTCATATGCTTAGAATGATCCAGGATAATGCTGCCTTTACACAAAAGTAAGATTATCTTATACCGAAAAGCATATGTGTGATGTTAAAATCCAAGTCACACTGATCCACATTGAAGTTTTTGGCCTCAAATAGAGTACAACCCCGACTGTTGGGTCACAAATCGCTCACACAGAAAAACCTACGATGTATCATTACATTTTCCAAAAGTGTTTCTTTTCTGTCTTGTGAGAGACAAATGTAGATCAAATTCAGATTTACATATGTTTTATATCCAACTTATGTAAAAAGGTTATGACATTTGTGTCATTTCTATGGGTGTTTGGGTTTTGACTTTTGTTTATGTTCATTTTCTTTGTGGGTGATTTATATTCCACAGTTTCTGCTAGATGTATTCTCTCCATGTCTAGTTTTTTCTTTTGTTCTGCTTCCTTTTATAGCTGTGCCTTGGTTCTCTTTTGTGTTCATTATTCTGGTTATATTCTGGGTTCATTATTGCCATTTAGGTTTGATATATGCTGCTAATTCCTATATTTATTATTCTCTAGAAGATGCCATACTAGTTCAATCTATAATGTTCAGTTTCTTAGTTTAGTCTTGTGTTGTGTTTTTTTATATATTTGCATATTAGTTTAAGATTTTTTTCCTCTTTTGATTTCTTGTCTATTACTTTATGCTTTTCTGTTATGTTTATATTTTCATTCTTCCACGTCACTCTGTTCCATCTTCCATTTTCTTCCTCTGCTCATCAGCTTCAATCTGTCTACCTGTGTCTAGCTTGATTGTCTTCTCATCCCACTTGTTTTCTGAAGTACTTAACCTTTCAGATTCGGTCACTCCCTGTTGGAATCTTCTGGTTTTTTTTTTTTTTTTTTTTTTTTTTTTGTACCCCTCCAGGGGGTCTTTTGTGGGCTCTAGTGTCCCTTTTTACGAAAGTAGGCTGACAGGAAACAGGGAAGGAGAGGGGGGAAGACATGCGGCAAATGTCGTCGGGTCCGGGAGTCGAACTCGCGACGGCCGCGTCGAGGACTCAAGGCCTCCAAATACGGGTCACGCTAACCGCTACGCCACCACGGCGCGCCCCACCTTCTGGTTTTTTTATGTGGTCCGTGGATGTTTTTTTCTTCTTCCCATATTCCAGGTTTCCATGCTGTTTTGTCCATGTTCCAGACAAAAACAGCTGATTATAAATATAAATCTTGCCTGTTACAGTTTCATGATGCACCATTAAAGTGGCTGTTTGCACATGAGCAACTTTAAACTAAACATCTTCCTTTGTTTATTTACCATCTACCTGTTGGACAATTCTGGTATAAAAATACAGTAAGCTTGATGATGAAATAAGAAACTTCAGTTTTTAGAAAATACATCAGCAGGTGTTCTGTAAGGCAGTGGTCCCCAACCCCCAACCAGTGTTGGGGGCCACTGCTGTAAGCTACAAAGAGCAACCCATTTTGGATCCTCTGGCATAATTATTGGCAAATTATCTGTTAGCATTTCATTGAAAGTACTGAACTTGCATGTTATTTAACTAAGAATGTCCCATTAAGATACCATATCTCTTCTACCAGGGATCCCAGGGGCCTCATTCATAAATGAGTATGTAGCTTTACTGATTGTGGGAGGGAGAAATTCTGATACTTAAAAATCTGATTTATAAGCCCTTGTCACCACACATGTTGCCTTTATAAATCCAGATTTACGGTGAAATGGGCGCAGTTGCATATTTATTCCAAGCCTCTCAATCTCTGCCCCTAAATGCATGTGCAAATTAGTAGAAACACCCAGAAAACTCCCACCACATGTCTAAAAAATACATTTAGAAGCAATGGACTTCTAGATGTTGCACACCGAATAGTGCATTTTATTGAAAGGTGTCTTTCGGTGCATTTTTATAATAAATAAAAGCAATAAAATTCAAATCAAAACATTTAAAATAAAACCCCAAAAAGGAACAATTTAAGAGTAAAATATTGGGACATGCTGGTCAAAGTGAAAGTTGAAGTGAGACAGACTGCCAGAGAGTCATGCTCCCCTTTCGCATGTGTTGGTTCCCTCCAGGTACTCTGGCTTCCTTCCACAGTTAAAAAATATGACTGTTAGATTGATTAATCTTTCTAAATTTCTCTTTTGTATGAGTGTGTGCATATATGGCTGTCTGTCCTGTGTGTCTCTGTGCCATCCTGTGATGGACTGGAAACTTGTCCTTCCTCTTTATCAATGATTTCTGGTATATCCCTGCAATCTAGGACAACAGTCACTAGGTTTAGGCATCAGATGGATACTTTGTTCCACCAGATTAAGTGGTGTAGGCCAGAACATTCCTGTATTTTTGACTGTTTTGTTGTGGTAATAAATCCAATTATCCTTGTTGTTTTTTGTGGTGCCACATGAAGATGAGACCATGTTGTTTTTCATAAAGGAATTAAATAGGTAGATATTACTGCAGAATTTTTTAAAATTCAAAACAATCTATTATTTTTACAAATGTAGAAATAGATTTAAAAAATACTTCATTTAATGTGACATTATTTGAATGACAGGTGTGAAAACAACTCCACAGAGTGCCTCACATATCCTATACAATATTTACTTGGATTCACAAAAACAGAAGATCTAAATGACTCGTTATATCAATACATTTTGACATACCATCATTCCAAGCTTGCTGATATGACACAGTCCCAGTAGACTTGCTTGAATAAATTTGCATCTAATGATGATAATTGGCAGGAAAGGGACAAGACCAGTTTATAGACAGACACAGGTAGTCTCTGTGGTTTACAGGAAATCCTCTGAGAAGCCAAGACTCGAAAGCTTACTGGAGCACTGTCACCATGCTATTCATAGTCAACATGTCTTCCTCCCTATTTCTCAAGCAGCTTTCGGTGAAAGAGACCCATGGGACTAAATATGAAGCATATAGCTAGTGCGTATTTTTCATAATTGCTTCTAAGGTGAGACAAGTCTTGGGAGTCTGTACAAACTCCAAAACAGGTTGTTTGAATTCAGCAATTTTGCCAGCCTGGCCTCAGTACTGGCATTTAGTAAATTACTGCAGTTGGACTGTCAGTCCCAACTTTATTTTTTTTACTCTCATGGTTACCAGAACATCTTGTATTTGTTAAAATATTTGCAATTGAAAGCGTAGCCATTGTGACGGTGATGATGCAAACTTTTCAGCTTGGCAGAGCTTTCTGAAGTGACCGAATTCAAAAACATGTCTGTAGTCATACAAATCTGTTTGCATGCTCTATATTTCATTTTGACCCTTCATGAGTTTAATTGGGGAAAGATTATTACCTCATAAGCTTCAGCAA
The DNA here is from genome assembly GCF_003331165.1 of Xiphophorus hellerii. Classification (NCBI taxonomy): domain Eukaryota; kingdom Metazoa; phylum Chordata; class Actinopteri; order Cyprinodontiformes; family Poeciliidae; genus Xiphophorus; species Xiphophorus hellerii. The sequence goes on from NC_045674.1 coordinate 5,023,583, forward strand.
GAACTAAAACAAAGTTGGCACCATCAAATTAACAGCGCACATTACTACATTACAGTAAAAAGTGATGAATGCTTCCCGTAATTTCAGAAAATTTAAGCTTTTATTCAAAACAACAGATATTTTAATCACAATAAGCACAAACATTTACTGTCAATGTTAATTTTCAACTGAATTCAGTTCAATTCAGTTTATTTATAAAGATTTAACAAATGTAACCTCACGGCACTTCATAAGGAACACAGGTCCAACTAAAATGAAATACATACTAAGTGGATTTCATATGTATGTAATCTTATGCAATCATGTAAACAGATTAGATTCAAGGACTACAATGAAAGTCTAAGTCATATTACCATTTTATTTAGATGTGTCAAAGCAGGGATGCATCTAAAAGTTGCAAGACGACAGCTCTCAAGGACAGGACTTTGGCACCACTGCTAAGAAATCACACCAGAGAGATTCAAGTTTCAGAATTAATTATGTATCCATCCGTCTGTCCAGTCCTTCATTCTTAAGTCTAGCTCTTATTGGGAGAGAACAGCTTGGGCAATCAATCACAGTACAACACAGACAAAAACAATCAACAATTCACAAACACAATTTACCTGAAAAATTTATCTTTTTTGTTTTGTTTTGGGTTTTTTGTAGGGGGTTGGGACATTGGACTGTGGGGAAACCCATAGGAACCATACACAGGTAAAAGCTCTTAGTAGAAAGAACCCCAGGACCTTCTTGTGGCAAGGCAGTTCTAACAGCGCTAACACCTGTGCACTCTGCACCTCTTATGACTTCAAATATATATTTCCCAACATGTAAGGTTTAGAATACACTAACACACTTTCATTAGCCCATGTGTCTAATAAGAAAACAAACAAATAAGAAAATTTTGGAAAAACTGATTTCTGTAGCGCTTAATCTCTGTGGTCTTACTGCATTGTAGCTTTCATGATTTTAAATTTAGTTGTAACATTTTAATTAGGTTTTGCTTTTTTCCTTAAAATGCACTTATTATATTTCTATATATCTTCTTTATACCGTTATTTTTTAATTACAGCTAAATAACAAAAGTGTTTTTCAAACACTTGTAAACATAGATTCAATGCCCTCAACAAGTTGTTGTATTCCTGGTGAAGATGTATAAAATGTACAAGCCTTAAAATCAATTGCTGGTATAAATATTTGGTGACCGTAAACACAGCTGCAGTTCAAACACTGAACTTTGGTGAATTTTTTCACCTCCATGACCAACATCTTTTAATGTGTGTGATGACTAACAAGGTACTTTATCAACAACAATGTTGGATAGGGTTTCCATTTTCAACAGACTTTAGACATAGCATTTGACTTAAAAAAGTAAGGTACTGAAAAATTGCTTAAGATTAATCTAATTGCTAGACTTGTTACAGTGGTAAATATGTGACATTAGTGATGTACAATTGCGTAGAACTTTTTTTTAATGTTGATTTTTTTTCCCCCCAAAAAACTGTCTGTAAATTAATTAAAGATTTCATTTTTTGCAATATTTTCAGCGTGAGATTATACTTCTGTAATAAAAACATTTTAATCACAGCCTTGATTACCCTTCAGTTTTCTTTGTGACTCCTCACAGGTTTTGCGGGATAAGCACATCAGCTCTTTTGTTCTCATGCAAACAGTCGTAAATGATGAAAGCCCAAAACACTGCTGCCCTTTTCAAATCATTCATTGTCTACAAATTTCACAACACATCTGCTGTTTTTGCCTGAAGTATGGTTCTGTGAGATATGAAAAAGCAGCACATCTGCCTTTGTACACTTGAAAGTCAGAAAACAGAAGTGACCTCGTTTAAAAAATAAAGTCTCATCAAATAGCAACGCCTGGTTACAGATAGTAAACAATATCTGCTCCCTGAAAACAATGATGTCTGTGCCAGAAACATAAAATATTCATCACTGATCTGCAGATTTGCTGGAAAGGTTTCCTCACCTTTAGATAATTCCTTGTAAGAAAAGCTTTAGCTTTTGAGCTTTGTGTTCTAAGATAACCTAAATAATTCTGGGCTTCACTTTGCTATTCAGATATATTAGGGTTAGAGATAATATTGTAAACAACTTGCCTTGTAGGCCATTATTATCCCTTCCGCTGCCCTGAACAACTGAGACATGAAATCCACGAGACTCTTGAAGGAGTGCCAACAGTAGACCCTTTGTGTCTTATGAGTTTTAAGTTTGGGCCTCCATGGATGAGATTGGTTTGTTCAGCTCATTCAACAGATACCTGGATCTGTGAAATGAGGCATTTGTACCTTAATCTTGTTGCTAGTCTCTAACATTTCTGATGATACATGTAGAACTGCCCAAACCATCACACTCCACCTGGTAACCTTTATTTTACTTTTCTACTTTCTTTTTTTTTTTTTTTTACCAGAAACAACATAAACTTTTTCAATAACCTGAGCTACTGTGTCTCATCTGTTGAATTGGACCACAAGTGCCAGCCTTTGCTCCCCACTTGAATCAATGAGCGTTGACCACCTGTGACCCTGAGGCAGGTTCATCACTGTTAGACACTAACTTCTGCAGACCAGGAACACCCAGTAAGAGCTGCAGTTTTGGAGATGGTCTGACCCAGTCATGGTGCTGTTTAAGCTCAATCAAGTACCATTTTTTCCTGCTTCTGACACAACATTTTAGAGGGACAAAAAGTTCACTTGAAGCCTGAATAACCCACCCATAAAGAGGTGCCATGATGAAGAGATAATCAGTGTGATTCACTTCACTTATTAATGGTTATAATGTTATGTCTGAGTGGCGTGAGAGTGCAATCAATGTTTCTTTCCAATATCTTGATCTCCACCTCTCCCAGTCTTTCAACACTGTATTTGTCTTTACTTTTAATCATAGTAATTTGAAAACACATAGCAGCTTAAGTTGCTAAATGGATATTTTCTGGTATATTTGCGCATCTAAATCATATGCAGATTTTTATGTTTTTAAGAGACTTTAAAAGGTTTTGAAAAATCAAAGTGATTTATTAATGCTTCAGAAAATTAGATTATGGAAAAAATATGACATCATAAACTGCCGAACACCTTACGGTTACAATTAAGTTGTGTGCTTAGAAAATGTAGCCTGGCCTTTGCCTCAAAATACAATTCTGCTTGATTCTCATCTCCCTTCAGTGCTCCGTCTGGGCTTTCTGCCATGGAGCTTGATTTCTCTGCATGAATTTCAACCGGGACAATCAGCGAACAGAAAGAGGAGATGTAAAAGATGTTGGTTTTCTGCTAAGCAGAATCATCTTTTGTATTTTGATTAGGTTAGTTCACACCATTTAGTGACCCCTGTGAATACTTTTTGGAAATTCTTGTACATTTTAAACTTATTGTTAATTAAATTTAAATTAAAGATACACAAGTTAGTGGAGTAAAGATCTTTCTCTACCAAAGATTTATTTATTTTTTAAAATGATTTAGAATTGTGTCTCTTGGTTTGATTCTCTTAATTTAAATGCACCTCAACATAGCAGGCAGCATTACACTGCCAAAGTGAATAGTACTAACTGATTCTTTTCTCCTCTTTTTGAGCCAAATGAAAAAATTTAATCAGTAAATAAAACACTGTAGCGAAGTTTCTCATCTATCTGGCTCCCAGCAAGGTGATATTTCATATTCATTGCAGAGGGCACTTGAACTGTTGTGTTGTGGAAGCATTTTGACAGGGAAGACTGACTGCAACTGCAATGCAAAAGATGAAGGCTCAGGATGAATGAGTCAGTGAGGTCGTGTCCATCTATTAGATTATCATCAAACACAGATGCAGTCGGACCAAATGTCTCGGCGCTGCCATATCTGCACAGGTGTCTCATTAATGTTTCTGGCAGTGTCCTACACATCATCATTGCCAACTGATTAACTGCTGTCAGTATACTTTGTCCCTGCCTTTCAAATTTCATTCACCTGTTTCAATTTAGAGGACATGCTGAGTGCAAGCAAGTAGTTTCCCATCAACTTGTAGAAGAGGCGGTTTGCAATTAGATGTACATCATCTTACAAGGCACAAGTCAGGCTGCATGTGGTGTAACAGGCCAGACAGAATTTCTTGCAAGTCATTCATTTTGTATAAAAAAACATAAGATGGTTTGCTCTATCTCTTAAGTTTTGGGGATTTGTAGCTTCATAATGTTTTATATGAATATCAAGGACTTTTTCTAATTTACCATTGACTTTCAGAATGGTTTGTAAGTATCTGGCAGAATATGAAATCAATCAAGAAGCTTGACATGTGTAAAATATAGAAAACTATCTAAACCACATGTTTGATCTGAAGTGGTGAGGATCAGCCTGAGCCAAGACAGAAAAAAACTCTTGATTGATTAAATTCAGACATATAGTTATGATCACATGGCCACTTTACATGGTATGGCTTCACTCAGTCAAACCATTGTCATGGAGGAACAATTTATATCCTTTCAGCTCAACTTAACTTTATTAAGAGAGGCTGTCCCAATTGAATAAACAGAATAAGAATAAAAATCGTTAGCTTGTTATTGTCATTATTATATTGATCAATGTGAAATAAACCTGTTGATATGTAAAATAAAATACAACAAAATGCTATAAGTAAAAAAAAAAAAAATCTACTTTCAAAAATGTCAATTCCAAAAGTCCAATCCTATTACCTTTTCTGTGTTCTTGCATTAGTAAGAGAGATTGCTGTGGGTAGGAAGGAGTTTCTATATATGTTACATCTAATAAGACGTATCCTCAGCCTGGAGCCAGAGGGCAGAAGCCAAAACTCTGAGTAAAGATGATTGGTTCAGTCATCTTCCTATGACTCAACTGCTGAACAGCTCAGATGGAGAGTTCTGTTTTTTCATTCCAATTATTTTATTCCATTTTTTCACAAGAGTTTGTTTCAGGCCTTAATTTTGGCAATAAAAAGGGAAAACAGGCTCAGCATAAGATGTATTCAGTGACATGGAAATCTTGGGCTTACCACCTTATGAGGAGATTTTTGATAAGTGGAATACAATAGATTGATTAATGCTTTGAATTTGGTATTTTGCCTATATCAAGTTTGATCAAATGGCAACAATTTGGGTTTTTCTGGCCAGGTGTTCACAAAAAGCCTTTTAAAATACAAAACATATTATTTTGGTGAAAGTTTTCAATTGCTAAGATTATCACATATTTTAGTGTTTGAATAATTCAATAGGCAGAGTTAGAACATTCATAAATTGAACCAAATTTCTTTGAAATTTATCTTGTATTGGCCTGGAAAATAAATGAAAAGTTGTCAATGTTGAAAAATCACAAGGGAATATTTTTCCATCACCTGAAAAAAACATTCTCAAGAAAATATAAACAATGAGTTTAAATTTTTGGACAGTACAGTAGGAAATGTCATGCTACTAATACAAATAACTACAACACCTAAAAGCTTCTCAATTGAATTCCAAAAGCTAATCAATTTGTGAATAAAATACTTATTTACATGTCATGATTAAAATTAAATTAAGAGAAAATGAATGAATACTGACATTACATTACATACAATTATAAAATTAAATATGTCAATATTTTATTAAATTCATTTGTTTAAATTTTAGAGGCTTAAAGATGCACCATAATTGCTTTCAACATGACTTTGTCTGTTTTCGACTCTTATTTTGAAGAACATATGGATCTTTGTTACCTTTCTGTGTTCTAGCTTTTTGGCCCTAACATTTTTCTTTTTGATAAGTAACATATCTGGAACAATGTCAAGCTATCGGAACATATAATTTCAAAGGAAATCATAATTTTGTTTTGACGTTCAACTTCAAAAACATTTAAGATGATCCAGTCTGATTCTTCACTGAACAAAAATTCCTTAACGGAAAGATTACATGAGAGAAATATCTCTCATAATTAGATATATAATAATATACATAAATGATATTTACTATTGTCATGCATTTTTTATATCTATATTGTTTTAAACTGTGGCATTATTGGACATTCAAATTAGCTGTAGTATGTAATCGAAATAATGGAAGTTCAAGTTTATTGCAATTTATAATATCAATTACAATAAATGCCTTTGACTTTTCTAGTGCTTTATTCACATCTAATTTCCTCCATGAGGTCAAACTGAGTTTGTTTACCCTCTGCTGCGCTCTGATTGGCTTTTCAAGTTTATAGTACCGATGTTAAGGCATTCAACATCTGGATGAAAAGTGAGCTGTGCGGGGCTCGGCTGCCGTTTTATGTTCGCTCATTCAACCAATCGTAGAAGGGAGTCTTTGTCAATACGCTTTCTGATTGGTTGGAGCTCTTGTGTTGGGAAGGAGGCGTGGCTTCTGCGGCTGTCGAGGTGTTGTGATTTCCAGTCGGACTGGCTCCAGTCCTGTCACAGTAGTGTGGGGCGCCTTTTCTCTACGCTGGCGCTCTGGGAATACTAACTGTTTTCCGAAAACAACCAGCTTGTACACTAACAACTCTTCGTTTTTTGTTTTTGTCTTGTCCCTGCGACCTTATAGAAAGACTGCTAGATACATTTTGCTACAGTGGAAGTGCCGTGGAAACAATAAGGTAAGAACTGCCTGCTTTTCTAGTTGCGGACTGAGCGGTGCTGTCTCAGCTGTGCTGACTTTGCTCATTAAGACTCTGAGGATGCTCTAACTTTGCACAGAAGAGATGTTACAGCAGCAGCGTTAACTGCTAATGAACAACATAATTCTAAATTGTTTTGAACTCTCGCCAAGTTATAGCCTTTCTTATTTTATTTTTTCCCCCAGCGGTCCAGTCATTCTTTGCGCTCAGACTGAATTACAGAATTGATGCAAGCTTCTCATAACTGGAGTCGGGTGGACTTTTGTAATCTTCTTTAATAATTTTGTAAGAGATGGTTTTTTTTGTGTGTGTGTGTGTGTGTGTATGTGTGTGCATTTATTTTTCTTAGTCCATCGTGTTATGGCAGCAGTAGTCTCTGCAAGTTATTGCAACCAGATCTCAGTGATTGACCTTTTGTCTGGGAAACAGTTTTCATCTAAACAGCCGCTTGTTCCCAAGAGAAAGCTTTAACTTGTGCAAAACAGTGCACTGACAATAAAAAAAAGGTGAGGTAAACAAATCAGTCTGGCAGGACGCGATCATTGCATAAGTGTTTTATATTGTATTGTAAGCGAACCTTTCCCTCCCACCTCGCCTACATTTTGCCTCTTAAATCATGCTTACTCCAGCTGCAGTTTAGTCTCGATGCCAGAATCTCTGGGGGAAGCGATGAGCTCATTGTTCTAATCTAACAGGTTTCTGCTTCTGCACGCAGAGTTTAACATCAACCTGTGTTGGATATCGCTAAAATACACACAGATTTAGAATATTTTTTTCACCCCTATTTTTTTTCCACCTCTAAGATTCCTCGAAGCGGCTGGTGGTTATTTACCTTGAAATAGATGCCTCGGAGTTGCTCTCTGCAGAAATACGGGTATTTGTTTTGTCTCAGCCTGTTGTGCATTAGGTGTCTCATCTCCCTCTGTGGGTTTTTAGTTTCAGCTGAGGCTAAGAACAATTGAACAGTAAATATATCTCAACCTGCACAACAGGAACAATCGTCATGACTACTTTTCACCCCTATTTGCCTCATTTTTCTGACTCAAACTAGTCCTCTCCTTGCAAAAGTTTTCCGAGCATTAGAAAAAAAAAAATCAGTTCAGCTTTGCCCTGATTTCGCTGGGTTATTTGCCGATTCTGAATGCTCCTTTGTTTTGATTATCTGGTCAGATGTTTAAGTGCTGTCCATGTGGTCAAATCTTGTGACTTTCTTTGGTTTAGCTTTGTCTCCATCCTCTCAGCTGCTGCAATGACTTTGCAGGATGGGGAAAGGGTGGTGGCACTTATGGCTTGCGGTTTTCTTACCACACTTGTACAATGACTTTGCACTCTTTGCTGCTTCCAGAGTATTGCAGTGTGGTTTCAGGTTATTCTATTTGACATGCAGCTGGTGTGCTGACAAGTAGGAGTGCTGCTTCCGTGCAGGGCGAGTGGGATGCTCCTGTGTGGCCCGATTCTCTACCAGCAGGTCTGTCTGTGCTCCCACTCGCACTATGAATAGTGCAGACCCATCTACATTCAGCCCTCGTTTGAGGTAGTTGTCAAGACTCGGCATAAGGCGGCCCCTGTTTGTTTTTTCCGCTGCTTATACACATAATCATTAGGGAGAATTTGTTTCTGCTGACAAATGAGTTGGTCATAAATGTGAGAAAGTGCCAAGTGCCCAGCATTGCATTCATTCCTCATCACTGCTCAGAATTGCTTTCTCTTCATCCAGTCCTCGTTCCCCGAGCCCTGATAGGTTTGTCGCTTAGTTAGCGTGGTTAATGGTGCATTTAGCCCAGTGTGTAATTTTATTTCCGATTTCCATTTTATCGTTTGCTTTGAGTTTGAAATGACGGACCCTATATGTGCGGATGGCATCCTCCTAATGGTCCTCAGGGTAATGATGGTTGAAATAGGCTTCTAACCGGAGGCTGAGAGCTCCGGCCCTTGGGGGACATTCAGTTTGACTATTTTCATGTCAAGATGAAGTGTTCAGTAACCGTGTCTATGGATATAAAGCGAACACTCTAACTTATTTTGCAGCTTTGATCGGTCAAAAAGGAAAAAAGCTATATTTCAGTGCAATGGATGAAGACACTTTACATTTTCTCCCCAGGCGCTCTTGAAGTTGCCGAATAGCTGCACTCATCCGCCATTTCCCCCATTCTGTGCTCAGAAGAACTTGAGGGCGTTGCATGATAGATTTCAGGCTGTTGTCGTGCCACCTTAACAACAGTGATTTGTCTGAAGTGTCTCATATCTCCGAGCACCATCTGTAACAGCTGATGTCTAAAGAATGGGTTGGTGCAATACCGTGCTTCAGGAAGCAACAGTTAACCCAGCCCCCCTTCACATCCACAACATATGGGACTTTGTTTGGCCCTGCACCTGAGAGCGGCACTGGTCTGTGACACCTCATATTTCATTTTGATAATGGCTGGTTACCCGTGGCAACTGTGCTGCCAGGGAGAGTCTTGCTTCTTGAAGGGCATGGGAGAAATGAGAGAAAATGGGTGGGTTATGGGGATGTGCACTTCAAGGTTTTTTTTATTTTTCCCCCTCTCAGCACCTCCACCCTTTCCTGGCTGGTTGTGTTGTAACCAGTGAAGGGTGTGGGACCCCTGGGGAGTGAATTATTACCTGTCAGCCCTGCAAGCTCCCTGCCATCCATAATCCCAGCCTGACACAGCACAGGCCAGTCCGGGCTATCTGCTGAGACCACCGGGCCTTGGCCTCAAGGTCTGGCCCTGTTGTGGCCACAGCTGGTAAGAAATCACATTAACATGTTGCATCAGGTGTAACAAATGCACAGTCTCATACCTTATGCAGCATGGCATGTGGCTCTTCCATCATTGCCCTTTCTGAATGTGTGTTTTTTTTGTGCTCCTGGATTGGAGAGGAAGAAACTTCTCTTCTTTGCCTTGGAGTTACATTTTCTGTTTTGCTGAGTTGGTGCTCTCAATCTCCCAGGTATATTAGTATCCCTAATTTTTAAAGTTCATTTATAGATTGCCTTTGGCACCGATGTAATAGATTGGTGCCAGTTTTGTTGCATCTGCTTCCCTGTTATTGGTTCAGACTGCTGGAAGTTAAAGTGAAAACAGTGCCGACAGTCATCCCTCCCTTTGGTGCGATCCAAAGCCTTGGCAGAATTGTAATTACACTTGATTCCAAAAACAGGCGTGTAGCTTTATCCCTCCTGTGGTCCTGGTGTGGGTTCCTCCTGCACTGGAAATTACAGTCGAGCTGATGAGCGTGTAAATTACGGTAGGGAAGCTTCAGAGTTCAGTGAAAGGCTAGAGGGGTGAGATAGAAAAAGAGGCGGGACGTGGCGGACCACAAAATGGACAAGTGACAGCCCCCGTCCGTTCATCCAGACTGGCTGTCTTTTTGTGGTTTCTCCAGCCTGTTCTTCTGAAACATTAACCCCTTGTCAAACATGGACTTGGGTTTTTCTTGCCAACCCACCAAGGCCACAAGCAGTGAGCAGAAACACTTCACAACTGTTTGGTTATGTGCTTCATGGAGCACAGTGGATGAAGTCCAGCTATTAGAGGGGAACATATAACCCAAAGCTCGCAAAATCAGCAGATTCCCCAAGATTTATATTTCTATGGCTGAGAGGGGCTCCTGGCCAATAAAATTTAAGAATTAAAAACTGCAGTGCTGCATGAATTTTCAAAGTGGCTGTTCTCCTTTGTCTCACGTAAATGTTTAGACATGCCTGGTTTTGGCATGAAGTTAGAGCCAATCTTGACTCATGGCTTTGTCTTTAACACTCCCTAGTCAGTTGTCCCTGTTAAAGAGATTACCCACTCTTTCACACCCCTTCAATCATGTGCTTCAAAAGATGCACATGCTATGCACTATGTAGCATTGAAACAATCCACCAACTTGTTTGAACCACTTAATCCTTGCAAGCTTGATGAGGTGCTGTTTCCTGTCTCGAGCAGTGAGCAAGAGTCAAGGTATACCCTTACCTACGGCGTGGCATTCTAATTTTGCCAGGTTTTGGAGCAAAAATGGAAATACAACATGGACAAAAAATCCCCATGCAGAGGAAGAACATGCAAACACCACAAAAGAGTCAACAGCTGGGGCTGAGACCCAAGACTTTGGTTCTGCAAGGCAACCATGCTACAACTGTTCCTCCATACAGCTTGTACTTAGTTATATCTAAAAAGCTTCCTCTGTGTAGCATAAATATAATCTTCTCATGTAAGGATAATTAAGAAATCACACCAGATTTAATTGCTCATTTAAAGTGCAAGAACAAAAAAAATCCCATTCCACTTCTTTGTTTAATGATGGGAAACATCTGAGCTCAGGAAAGGTGTGTTTATTAATAACCTTGATCCATGAATTCCTGCTAATGATCTGTTCTGTAGATATTCTCTGTTAATTAAAAATGCTTTTTGCAACCTGGTTGTGTATAAACAGCCAGTTTGTTCTTAATCACAGGTCATTTACTGTATAGCAAGTTGAATCACTGTTCCCTTCAGCTGCTCTTATCAATGAGAATTACTGAGTAGTCTTACTCATGATGGAATCACAGCAGAGTTGTCTGTACAAGTTGAAGTTTAAGACATCTTATCTGCAGCTATTTGAGGAACTTCATGTTGTGTCATACCATATTTGGAAGGTTTTTGTTCATTGCTAAACATTCCATCACTGTTTCTGTAATATCATCTTTATCTGCAGATCAGAGCAAAGAATCCATGTTTTCTTTTTAGCTTGTGAAATTAATAAACAGAGAAATCCAGATCGGAGCTCACATCTATGTCACATTTCCAATGCAAAAGTGGGATTTTTGCAAAGTGGAATATTTTTACACTTTGCCACATTAAAATAAAAAATGTCCATGTATTTTTGTTGAATTGTTTGTTCCAGAACAACACAAAGTAGCACACGACATATAATGTGTCAAAAGGACAAAACGTTTAGAGAATCGGTTCTTTTGCATAACACTGAAGCACATATTTTTATTTACTAATAAATAACAATTACACACTGTAAACGCCCACATTGTCAACACTGAACTTTAGTCTTTTCCTATCTTTTGTCTTCTGTTCTGCATTCTATTTCCATCTTTTGTCTAATTTGTGAATTTGCTTTTTATGTACGCAGCACTGTATGAAAAAAAACAGTATATTTCTAACAACTTTTTTTCACAGCATATTAGTTTCAGTGCATCATACTTTTTTTAGCGCTCATTTCCATCCTTATTGCTGAGTGTTTTTCTGCGCTTCATTTCACTGAGATTGGCTCTCAATCAAACAGTGTGGGCGGCACAGTAACGATCCTTTTTCTTGGATTTTCAATTTGTGAAGTTTTCTTTTCTGTTAGTGAAGTTATTTTCTTTGCCAGTTCAGCTGCTGTGGCTATCACAACTTTGTACTAACAGCCCTGTTACTCTCCTTCCTCCCCCCCCTTAACAAACTGCTATTTCTTCTGGAGGAAATGTAACCATCCATCTTTGTGCCAGAGGTTATTTTGCTGCAGAGACCTACCAGTCACCAGCAGGTCTTCACCATCTCTTTTATTAGGTGCATGCACTCTGTGTGAACATTTAGCTTAGCTTTTTTATGCTGCATGTCACAATGATTTGGAACATACTGATTATCGCTGGTGATGCACCAATCAAGCTGACATTGATTCTAAATGGTCAGTTTTTCTTGATCAGATTTATCAAATATTAAAAAAGGAATTTTCTTTCATGTTTATTAAATTGATTACACTGCAAACCAAAATCACAGTTCAGTACAATTTTGGTTCTGCTTTTATTATTTTGGGATATTACCGTTTTGAGGGAGAAGATGGATCTTCTAGTGATCAGCATAGCTGGATTGAAATTTGATGGATCTTTAAAAGTTAATAAAATGGAACTTTGGGTAGGGAAAATAGAAGTGGACTATAGACGAATCCTTGGGGGTCTCCACACTTGAGAGGAGTAGTTTGTTTTAATATGGAAATCATGAAGTCAAACATCAAATAAAACCAGAAATATTGGCCAGAAATGCCTGATTGATACATCTGTAAGCGTCATCAATAATTTTTTTGTTTTATTTGCTCTCAATTAGGTGTTAAAACTTTCCAGCCAGACTGTGAGATTTGTAGTTTCAAATTTAGAAGGTGGCTGCATGCCTGAACTGCTGCTTTGTGCAGCTTGAAGATAAGAAAACAGCTTCTATCTAAAGGGTTGTGTTCATGCAGATATTTTGGGAATCTTTTGTCAAGAAACTGTTTCTTGGAACCAGGAGCATTAACTTCACCAATCAGGGACAAAATTAGGGCCTCTTCCTCTTTTTCTTCATTCATCATCAGCTTTTTAATTCCTGAAATATCAAAACATTATGACAGAAACTCAGTTCTGTCTTTTTGTGCGACAACTCCAAAAATCAAAAATATTTCTTTTTCTTTCTATGATGATTGCTGCCTCCTTTGGTTTTATTCATCTGATGACACAACACAGTTTTATGGAGAATATTTTGATTTAAATAAAAATAAATAAAAACAACTGATTTTATAAAATCTTCCACTTTTTCTGCATATTTTACCCACTGATTAGTGACAAAAGTAACCGTACATACAGACATTGATTACACCCTTTAAGAAAAACTTCATTAATTAGCTGTGTAAACGGAGAACAAAAAACAAATCATAAGTGATGATTAGCATTTATTGTATTATGGTTTAAAACAAGTTCATTGTAGATTTTGATGTTGAAGTCGTTCACTGATAAATAAATAATCCTTATACTTTTAGATACTTTTTAAGTTATTGGTAACTGAAATGAAGACACAACTACTGGAAAAAAATCAGGACTCAAGAATAAGACCATTCTTTTGTAGGTGGAGATAGCTTGTGAATAAAGGTCTAAGTAATTAGTATGACAAATTCCTAAATAATTAAGTTATTATGTATTTTGCTGAATAGCTATAGATTTACTTTGATATGGAAATGTCATAGCTGTTTACAGAACAGAGTGAGATGAAAACGTTTTTTCTATAGTGATGCTGCAAAATTTAGCAATATTTTCTTGTCAGGTTTCTGGTTTCCGCCTTGTCTAAAGCATTTAGGTTTATTATGCAAAGCAGGGCAGGTCTGCTGATTTGTTACTATAAAAGTAATTCTGAGTTATGGCCATGCATTATTGTTGATTATTGTGAAATGGGAATTTTTACAGCCCTGAAAGGTGAAATGAAGCAGGAAATTAAAAACCTAAGATAAGGACTTCTTTTATTTTGTCATATTTATTCAAAGCTGCTTGGTTCACCTGGTAAGATCCCATTATATCCCACCCTTGCTGCCCACACATTTAACAGACAGGTATTCATATCTTTAATTTAAGTATGCAGACCCCCCCAGCCCCCTCAACCCTCCCAAAGAGTTTTCAGATGTCTTTCAAAAATTAAATGCTCCTCTCTAAGCAGTGTAACATGATGCCTGTACTTGATCTCCCAATTCTCAAGACCAGTAGAAATTCAGACATGATTCCCAGCCTTTTTCATTAGATCTGTTTGAATTTATTGGCTTTATTGTGGTTAATTTTTCTGAGAGCAATTCTCAAAAGATTTTGATCTCTCCTAGAACATGTTACACTCAGAAATGAAAATTAATCTAGGAAGTTTTCTTTTAACCTGCCTCAGTCAGTTTTTTTTTGTTTTTTTTAATTAGCAATTAAAATAAAAATATTTTGGTGTTCACCATATGTGCAGGGAATATTTGATTTGGATGCTGTCTACTAGATAAGTCTAAGCTCCTACACATGCTGTGGTCATTTTCCTTCATTTCCCAGAACTACAGGCTGGTTTCCATCAAACTGAGGCTATTTTTAAAACAGTCTTTAGTGGGGCTATCGGGGGTAGGGATGGGGTTCAGTTAATGTCATATGAATCCAAACTGGGCAGTGGTCCAATGTGAGTAAAACATACCATCCCCTCCTCTTCTCATGTACTCTGAAACTCTTCCCATTCCAGTAATGTGTGTGTGGGTGTGGGCGTGTGTGTGCGCGTGGGGGGTGTGTATGTGTGTGTAGGTTTATTAACCAAGTGTTGACTCACCCCTGCAGCTATGCATGAGGATGTGTGTGGGGGGAGATTGCTTTCTTGAAGTCAGTTTAAAATTAGCTCCTCATATTGCACTAGGAGAGTTTTTAAACTGTTCTGCACAGAGGAAGAAAAACAAAACCAACATTTTTAAAATGGAAAACGATCTGCTTTATGGTAAAGATTTTTGAACTGAAATTAAAACTTTGTCAATTTCTTAACTTTCAGCTCACTGGATGACGCACATGTTGATGGATTCACAATTCATACACTTTTTTATTCAATCTATAACCTGGGTAGAATAATTCAGTTCAGTGGTGACATTTCAAGGTACTATCCTAATATCTAAAGTTGCAAATCTTGTGCTAAAGCTAATTCTCAAAATACTAGTGATGGTTGTTTTCATGGATATTTGGTTTCTGGTGAATGTTTTTATGGAATGTAATGGGAAACAATGTTACTAAAGGTTGGATAACAACTGACTGTGACAATGGTCAAGTTGTTTTTCATGAAACTAAATTGGAGTCAAACTGTGAAGCTCCAAACATTTGAACAGGTTCAGAGTAATTGCAGATAATTCAACATAAGTGTGTTTGTCTGTGTGCTCCTGCAGTGATGTGGATGGCTGCTTCATGTAACAAAACATGATCATTAATTTACTGTGAGGGTGGAAGCTTGTTTTCATACAGAGAAGATGAATAAACACAACAAAACGCGTCTTGTTAAGTCATGCAAGATGACTGCATTTTCCAGGGTATGGATTTACTTTTCTTGTTTTTCTTCGGTTTGATCTTTCCCTCCTCATTGCCTCCTACATTCTCCCACTTCCCTTAATCTGTCCCTGAGGGGTTAGTTTCTGGTGATTGACAGGAAGAATACCATCCGTGTATACACAAAAACTCAGACCACACTATTGCTTTAAAGTCACAAGTAAATGATGGGAGAATGTGACAAGAATAAGGGTGCAAACACACATTCACACTCTGGCCATGTCTGAGACTGACAGTAGCCCTCCAGCAAAACCTTGTGCACTAGTGTCGACCTGTGGCTTCAGGTACCAGGAGAATAAAATGTCAAAGTCCAGTTTAAAGACTTGGACAGAAAGACTGTTCACAGGACTTTATAGTTTGAGGCTAATTTTTAAAAACCTTTCTGCAGGATTATTATTATTATTATTTTTTGTAGTTATTTTCTGGACTGCTGTTTTTTAAAACCCAGTTTTACATCCAAGTCATTTAAGCTCTAAACATCTTTTTTGGTTCGTTCTTATGTTCTACTTTTTCTTAAGTTTGTCATCAAGATGTAGTTTAATATCCTCTTGATGTGAAAACAGCGCCATGTCAGCATACTGCAAATTAAAACCTTGGTTAAACTAAATGTCATAGTTTACTTTTGCTCCTTGTGTGAGTTATGTTTTCAAAGCTCTAAAGTCCTGCCTGATCCAAACCCTTAAAACAGTTTTTTTTTTTTTTGGTTGCTGGACAGTTATTTCTTTATATGCTTTCAGAATTTGACCAGAAGTCTTGAACATGATGTACCAGTGAGATCTTTGAAATAGGAAATTTATAAAAGCTCACTTTGTTGCTTGGTCATTTTTCTTAATTCAACATTTTGTTCTGCAGGCATAACTAATATTTGCAAACCACTATCACTCTTCTCAGTTCACCATGGTCTCTGACTGATGTAATTTTCAGTGTGGAATAGGAGATAGAGATCCACTCATAGGGCCTCATATTAGCTGGCAGAGTGCACTCAGATATGTTCAAAGAGCTGTAGGATTGTCCACATTGTGCACTATGTAGCAGAGATTACAACAATACAGATTTTGACACACACTCCCACTCACACACAGTGCAAAGCTGTAAGTGTAGAGATTTAATTTAATGCACATGAAAGCTGTTTTATTTTTATTTCTTCACCACACCTGTAAATTTAAATTGGGTTCTGGCTAACTGAGTTTTATTAAAAACAGAAAAAGTTGGGGTAGATAATTAGGTGTCAGAGCTCTTCTGTTTACATCTGCCGGGTTAATTTTTTTGTTAGGAATAAAATTCATAGGCCAAATTTAAACAAAAAAAACAAATAAATTAAAGTTGTCAGATCATTGTATAGTGTAGTGCATTAACATAAACACCATAACCCTTCTTTTACAATAAACCTTCTTTGCATACCACACAAAGAAATGTAAACAAAGCTTTGCACTTTAAGCTTTGAATTATACATCTTAAGTGCCAACGCAGCACAACACAAATAAATAAAAAATAATGCACATATTATTTATGCATTAAGCTTGAGTGTTTGGAATGTAAAATGTGATTGAATTGGAGCTAAACTAAAATAATTGTGTTCATTAACACAGAGGCACAGCACTAGTCAGTAAAATGAGAAAAAGAAGAAAATGTAGAAGACTTTGCTAACCTCTGACTTCATGTAGCAGAAAAAAAAATCTTACAGTTGTTATTTATTATTCTGACTCATAATCCCTTATGTAATGCATGGCGCATGAGTTTGCAGTGAAACCTGCATACCATACAGTCCTCTTTATCATCACCCAAACTGAAGTGCTTTCATTCTTTTAATTTGCTTCAGCTTTTTAAACCCCTAAAAATCTACTTAATTTAGAAGTTCTAGGTTTTCCCTTGAAATTTACAATTTAAAGTGATTTTTCAGTGCTACTCACTGTCTGCCTTTGTTATGTGGATCTATTCTTACCTCCTGCTATGTAGAGAGCAGCTGAAATACCAGTGATTGTGAAGTAAAAAACAAAGATGCATAGATCATGAAAAAGAACCTTGTTCTTTCTATTACCTGTAACCTTACTGAAATATTGCCAAATTAAAACTAGGAAAGGAAACTTGCTGATATTTCAGGAATGCCCAAAGTCGGTCCTCGAGGGCCGGCATCCTGGATGTTTTAGTTCTCTCCCTGGTAGTACGAACAACCTTTTCAGCATGTCAATGTTCTTCTTAGGCCTTCTAACGAGCCATCATTGGATCCAGGTGCGTTAAACCAGGGAGAGAACTAAAACATGCAGGATGTCGGCCCTCGAGGACCGACTTTGGGCACCCCTTGTCTATATCTTCAACAAACTGCTTCAGATGAACACTGGTTCATTTAGCAAAATGTGTTTCTTTAAATCATCTGTGTTGAGACAGAGCTATGTTTTAAACAAAATGAAAAAGTGCTGCTAAAATACACAAACTTTTTAACCTTGTTAACCCTATGCTTTTTCTGCTGGAGAGAAAATATTTATTGTTGAGATAAATGGCTCGGAGATGATGCAATGTCCAAAGTCCCTGGTGAGTGATTTAAGTGGGGCACAATTACAATACTAATGTGGAACATGTGATACTCCACATGTGAGTGGATGTTGTTTTGCTTTTTAGTGAATTTGATGTCATAAAAATGTCATTGACTGTTTTAAAGAAAACTATCAGTCTATGAACTTAAACCAGCACCCCTACAATGATCTGCTGCTCTTCCTACAACATGATCCACTTTAGTATTTACCGCTTCAGCCCTTCTGATGTGAAAATGAAACATGTCAAAGAGTACAAACAGACTAACTGGTCTGTGCCCGACATGTGCAGGAGACACAGGTCACTTACTGAACTGAGGCGGTCTATTCAGCAGGAAGATCTTTTTAATTAGGCTATGTTCTTTTAATTAAGCACCCAGCGTAATGTCTGTGTCCATTTGTCACCTGCTTTGCTCAGGCACAGCTGGTTGAAAATACCCTCTTTTGTGTCCTCAGAGTTTCAGAGGACCTTGCTTCTCATTAAATATCCTCTTTCACAGAAACTTACTTTTTTTCTGGGTTCTTCTTTAGATTAGCATGATAATACCCCAAAGAGGGTTGAAAAAGTGGTGGAGAGCTGTTGCTGGACTGCTCATCAGATTGAACATGTTCAAGACCCTGGTTATTATCATTCCAAATGCACCATCGGTTAAACTATCAGCCTGAATTCCGACATTTATCTCCAGTGTCATAGAATGAGTGTCAATTGCATAGGGAGCACAATGACAAATTACAGGTTATGTCTTGCTCCTTGGAGCCTGGATCTTTCCCCAGTGTAATTATGCTATGCTAATTCTGCCCCCCATCTAGTTTCCATGATGGAAAGAAGGCTTCCCAACAGTTTGGATGGGAATTGAAACTTGAATGAGTAAATGCATTCATTTGCACACTGGCGATGCCCACAAAACCTGAGCACATCCTGCCTTTTTCCCTTGAGCCAAAAAAAAAAAAAACGGCGTCAAGGAAAGTCTCCACGTTTTTCCAGAGATGGGGTCAGCTACAGGTCAGCCCACCTTGAACTCCTGAGCTGGATTTATTGTGTCGTAGGTGGACAGGGTCAGGCTGCACTCCTCCCCTCAACACGAGAATTTTGTTAGTGTTGGACACGGAGCAGACACTGGCACAACAGACAAATCCCTATCCCTTCCTCCAAGGAGATCCCCGCTGGGTTCAGAGGTCTTGTGTTAAGGGTGGTGGCATGACCTGAATACTGATTGATTTTTCTGCAGTCTGCACCAGGGTGGGACGGTGGGGGGTGGAGTCAAACCCCTTATGCTCACCCCCTGTGGAGACGTGGAATAAGGGAGTTTTGACAAAGACAGGAAACGCTCCTGGTCGCAACTTGTTTGACTTTTCTGCTCCACTGTAAACCTCAGTGGGTGTGTGTTTTCACTTTGCCTGAAACAAGATACCAGACCACATGTTTTCGCTTAACAGACAGCTGAGTGGAGAGAGGGCATGAGTGGGGCCTGTTTGTCATTTGGCGGGAGACAGAAGAGGCTACACTACAAAGTTCCTCTGGAGGATTTATTACTTGTTTAAACACAAGCCCAGGCTGGCCAATGACTATTATATCAATCATTCCTTTAGCACAGTTCAAAGAAATCAAAATGGGACTCATGGGATAACTAAATAGCAGTCATAATTAAAAATCACAAATATTCAATGAGCATTTTTTGTTAGTTATCCCTCAGTATATATTGGATAAAGTATCTGAGAAGAAGGAAGTTGGGGTTTTTGTCCAGAAACATGGTTTAGAGAACTGGAAGACGAAGAATGGATGCGTTTCAATATCAGCTGAGTGAATGTGAGAAGCTTTCACATGATCTTTTGGAACAACAGTTATCTATACTTTACACAGAATCCTCAGTTAAATATGCAATAAACTTGGTTTCTTCTGTAGATGTTTATTTTTCTCAAATTTTAATCACTATGGATACGTGTAGTTTAAGCTCATTTGAATTTGAATACATCATATGCCAGAAATATTACATTTACATTTTTTTGTTTCAGTTACACAACATGCAATTTGTGGTATGTCATACCAAAGAAGATCCAGGCGTTTTGTCTTTGAGCGCAAACATGTTGTAATTGAGTTACTGGACTGACATGATGTCACAATTTCAGTATTGGACAGAGCTTGGTCCAAATTTTTCATCAGCAAAATTCCAACTACTTTATGTGTTTAGTTGATCAGTAACCTAAAAGCCTGTAAGTTGTTTTAAGTCTTGTTTCTGCTCTGTAATATATATTGTTTTCATTCAATTCAAAGCTTGTTTTCTTGTCAGGCTGAATATATAGCATGCAAGAATGGCAAACTGACAAAGTTATTTACATAGGGTTAAAATAAATCCATTTCTGGTGGGTGTAATGGACAAAGTCAGTGTAATATTTTGGCCTCAAAATCATGAAATATTGAAACAGAAATCTCAGGAAAAATGTTTTAAAAGAATTGTGGAATCATTTGGCTGCTTTTTGTTATGACTATTTAATTTGGGTGAACCCAGTAATTATCTCGGTGAATTCCCATGTGCAGCTGAAGAAGACCGTAGTTTCCACATTCTATCTGTAAACAACATTTATCTTTGGGCATCAGAGACTCTACTAAGCATCATAGATACATTAACAATCTGTTAAAAGAGGCTTCCACATTCCTTTCTTATCCTCTCACCTCAAGCATTTTATTACTTCCCTGAATGAAACACAGAAATCACATTTTAAGTTTGAACACAATCAATAATCAACATAAGTTATTTAATGATTATTTCAAAGCTTTCTGGATTGCAAAATTAGCCAAGCTAAGATTTCACCAATTGAAACCTTTTGCTAAGTTATATTTAAGATACACTGCATGCCTTATTTTGTAAGACTTGTTCATCAACAATCTTTCTTATTTTGAAATCCTGGCCAGAGACCTATCCATGTCTTTGGCATGGATAGGTGTGCTTTGGCTAAACTTGTTACAAGGCTGTTTTTGAAGTGCCCTACACAAAGACAACTCTTTAGGTCAAAGTTCATGTCTGAGCAGTGTCTGGTTTGTTACACTGACAAACTGAGATCAGTTGTGTAATTAGTTTAGCTTTCTGCTAAAGTAGCCAAAACAGATGCACCGATATTAAAATTTGGGCGGATTTCATTTCTGAATTTATTGCTACTGTTAGGGGCAATAACCAATATTTATTGAAAGCCACCACATCACCTACATTGCTTTGTTTGTTTCTTTTAAACACCCCCACATCCTGCACCACATCACAATCACCGTCACGACTAAACAAATGCCACATAACTAACTCCCTCCTTTCTCTCTCCTGAAACATAAATGACAACAAAATGGAAATAAGCATTGATGATTCACCTTTTTAACATATTGGTATTGGACCAATAAGTGAAACTAGGCTGGTATTAATAAAACTGGCCAATACCGATGTTGCTTTATCAGTATTGGCCAATACGTACATCAACAAGCTCCAAACTGTAATTGAGTACTTAACAGAAATGCCACTTGTAGCTTACCAACTGTAGTTCTTTTTTCCTTTTTTTTTTTTTTTGAAGGCAGAACCTTTTTAAAAACTGTTCTACACATTTATTCCACTAACTCTTATCCCTGATCATGCACCTTCAAGTCTGTCTGTAGATTACTGGTGTTTAGTCTAGTTCAGTAGGATAAGTAGATGTTGCCAGGCTAAACAGTATGGGAGGGAGGGTGTGGAAGAAGAGAGTATCTTGACGCTAACCAGGCCCCTCCATCCAGGTTCTTTTAGTTCATTCAAAAGGTCTTCAAAGGTTATCAAAGTAATTATTTCTTCCCTCCATTTGGATGACTGCATGTTGTTTTCTTATGCTTGTTAACCTGAAACAATGAAAACCATTGCCAATAAACTGGGCTTTTAATGACAAACTGTCTGCATCTATTGTCTGACAGTGCTTTAGAAATGTGAGCGGTTTGTGATGTCCAGTATTTCCAAAAAATGTACCAATTACCTTCTCCTTATCTTTTGGATGAATACTTGTGTGAATCTAGCATATGGCCTGATCCACGTCAACAGACCTTCTGAAGTGCGCCACAAAGGACTCATATTAAATCCATCTAGTTGTATTTAAGGGCAATTTTCAGTCTGGAGACTGAAAATGTTTCAGAGATAGTGCAGTCTGGACCTTTTGTCGAGCTGGCACAGGCGTTGTTTTGCACAAGGCCTTATCTGCCTTTTTGATGTTGTTTGTTTTTAAATATATATATTGTTTCTTTCCAGCTTATACTGCTTGTTGCCATAGATGGTGAACAGACACCCTGAACTGTTGAAACAAGAAAATAATGACCACATGCCTAATAGTATCAAATTACCCAGGATAAACTATTACTGATAAACAAAACACGATTGTGCTTTCTATCTGGGGCTTTTCTGGGCCTCTTGTAATAAAAAAAAAAAAAAGGAAAAAGAAGTTGAAAGAGAAAGTGAAGAAGGAAAAACAAGCCTTTGAACCGACTTTGCTGTAACCTCAACTGAACCATCACCAGTAAGTGACAGCCAGCTGGACGGTTTAATAGTTGTGAAGTTGCTGCCTCTCTGAAGGTTTCAGGGCTCAAAGGTACTTAAAATGTCCTTTTTGAAAATATTGTATCAAAGTTTGGCTTTGAGAATGCTATTACTTATTACAACATCTGCAAAAAACTAAGTTAACATGGCCAACAGTTTTTCTCTTTGAGATGCTTAGGTTTATAGACATGTAATTGTGATTGCTTTTGCATTATAAATAGGCTTTTTGGCTTATGAAAAAGACAAAAAGCTTTTTGCATGTTTGTAAAAACATGCATTTTTACAAACATGCAAAAATGCATGTTTGTATTTCTTTTATTGCAATAACTTAACCCTTTAAAACCTTTTCTGCATTTTTGCTTATTCAGGGTAAACACAAACATTGGTATTGATACTTATTTTTTATGTACTATGTGTGCAATCATGTTTGTAGATATTGTGCTAAAGAATCTGCGGAATATTGGACAGTAAATGTAAACATTATTTTTATGTGTGGAGCAGCGGTCATCCTTACATTAAACTGCCCACATGTGTGCAAATCTTTCTCATGATGTTGCCAGAAATTCAGCTGAAAACGTATTAGGAGTAGATACTGGCTGTTTAAGAGTTGCCATGTTATTGGTTACATCTTACTGTAGGAGTCTTTGTTTTTTTTTTCCTTAGGTTTGAGTTTTGGCAAGGTGAAGACATTTTTCTTGGAGCAGATTGCCAGAGCAGATTGTGAGCTGAGATGCTATCATCACAATTGGCTAGTTTGAGCTGTGGGATTTGTTGAAAGATTTTGTTCACTTATTGCAAATGCATTCTGCATCTCAAAACATGCGTTTTCCACTGGGCTTTAGGCTGGTTGCTTCACGTTAACATGGCACTTCAAGGCATTTTACTTATAACATGTTCTGATAGATCTTCATAGGTTTTCATTGTTATTCATTGCTGGACTTGGCATCCTTTGATGAAAAATAAAATATGACTGTCTTCAGAGTATGAGGTGGCTTCAGTTGCAAGCTGCTCAGTATTATGTCTGTGATACTCGAATGTAATGCTCATCATTTTTTCTCTTTTTGTTTCATCCAGATTCAGAGACAGCTGCAGCTGAAGCCTTTTCCAACCCTGTCTGCAGGATCGCTGCAGTCAGCAGACTGTTTTGAAGCTGTAAGGTAAGGACTGCTGCTACTCTGGAAAATGTTGTATAATTAAAAGCTAGAGATTAGATTAAATTGCATATAATACAAACGAGAGAGAGTCGCTCCCTAAAGACATTACAGAAATGGCTTAATTAATGGCTGCTTTACAGAATCGCTGGAGTTGGCAGCTTTTCAAAATAAATCATTGATTTTTCTGTTAATAACATTTTTAATATTTTTATCATCCTATATTGTTTGTCCTCTGTGCAAGGACAAACTTATAGAATAGAATGTACTTGAATTGTTCTTTATTGTTCCTCGGTGGGGAAATTCAGGCACAGCAGCAGACTCATACAAAGGTGAATATAAAAAAACAAAAAAAATTCATTAGAAACTATACACCAAGTATAGCATTCAAACTTTCAATTCAATGGTGTAGAATAGTTTTAAAAAGAGTACATAAGTAGGAAAGTATTTTACTTCTTGCTCAGCAAAGAGTTTTATAATGTGCATTACCTTCATAAAAAAACTTAATTCTAATACTGTGTAGAGGGTCCAACATGAGTTCTAATCCTCATGTATATGAACAGAGTTTGATTTGATGTGGAGTTTCCCATATTTGTGTTTTTTGATGTGCTGGATTAATTGATTTGCCTTTTCTTGGTATGTTAGAGAATGAATCGTGGAAGGTTTGTTCATTGCACAGAGTAAGCAGTGTCAGTAAGTGCATGACAAATCAACGGCAACTTAAAACAGAAACACATTTTCTTTAGAATTGTGTAGTTATTCCAGCTCAACCATCACTTCTGTGGTTGAATAGTATCAATACGTCTATGTATAGATGATACAAATGGGAATTTCTTTACTGCATTCCAACCGGGCCTCATTGGAGTTTCACACAACATAACCTTGAGTAAAAATACTGAGGCCTCACATTAATAAAGATTTTATTTAAAAATGAATAGCAACAATTATTCTTCCTGCTGTATTATAAGACTACTGTCTATGTTTCAGTTTTGATTTTTATATTTATTTGATTTTGATCAGGTGGAAGAGGGAGAGTTCTGTGCTACTCTATGCTCCCTACTGATGGAGAAAACTTTAACTCTGGCTCTGACTCAGCCTTACTTGAGCTGAGATTTGAAAATAAGTTGAGCCAGTTCTCATTTTTGCAGTTACATTATAAAAATCACGTCATATTGTTCTCAACCTCATGTCGTCCAGCCCGTTTTGCTACAACACCCTAATGCACTTTTCAACCCCTTTTGCATGATTTGTCAGATTTTTGTGGGTGTATTTGTTTATGTGGAAAATAGCCCCAACTACTGAACTTACAGAAGCTGGTTTTTCAGCCAGAGAGCAGGGGGAATAGTTTTGAAGAGCAATGTCAAAGTCCATGAGGAAGTGCGTACTGTTGGGCCAAAGCACTTAACCTCTTCTGCTCGGTTGTGTGCAGCAGATGGAAAGAGGGAAGTTCTAAGCTACTCTATGCTGGAGAAATGACTGGCACTTTCTGTAGCATCACATTGAAATGGCTTTAAATGGTAAGAATGTAACTGATGGTTTGGTATGTCAGTGTTTTAAAAATCCAATCTTTCTACCATTTTACTTCATATTTGACAATTCAGTTCTTGTTAAAAAAACTGCTTTGGTCTTCTCTAAGAATTTATATGCTCTAATGGAAGACTGACAGTAATATGAACTTTGTTGTCTCAATACAGAAAGAGTTGCAGAAATGTGTCGGTAACTTGAACAATCACAGAAAAGTGACTTTGTTTGGTTTGTAATTTAACTTCTGAACTTTAGAGTGGACAGTAGAGGACAGGGCCAAGGAGATGACAGTAGATCTCATGGGAAGGCTCAAGGCAGATGGTTAGCCAGACACAGACCTGCTCTGACCTTGATAGAATTTAACACTAGCAGTGAAATATCTTTGAAACAATACAGCATCAGCACTAATTCTGTGTGTTTCTCTTGAGTTGTTTTTCTATTGGACTCATTGAAGTGTTCATAGTCTCGTATCGTTGGGTCATCAGGAGAACAGCTAATTTTATTTAGAAGAGACCTGATTTGTAATCTAATTTGTTTTGTTTTGAATGAAGCAACCACTTGTCAAGAAATAGAATAAAAGCTCCACAAACTCACATGCTGTTGATTATTGGGTAGCTCAAACTGTGTATTTTTCAGCACATTTACCCAAGACTAGTGAAATGAATGTGCAAGAATATTTGTTTTAATTATTTGGTTTAACAAATGTTATGCTTTGCTATAAGTTCTTTGTATTTGTACAAACACTTAAATATATTTCCTATAATTTTCTTTGGAAAAGTATAAGTTTGTTGACACAGAGTGATCAGACTGCCATAAAATGTTACACCCCACACATCAACTTGGGTGTGTAAATTATTATTAATGCAGAAATGTGTTCATGTAGTCATTATTTCTTGTCTTATGAAAACCAAAGCATCTCATTATAGAAACTAAATTCAAAGCACTTCTTCCTGATCAGTGACTCTTTGTAACCTGATTTAATTTAAAAACATTTTTGGGAAGAACATTTACTTTCCTCAGAAAGCGAATCATCAAAACTTTTAGTTGCTAATTTCACAATCATCCATTATACAGTATTAATTTGGCAGTGGCTGCTTCAAAATCCTTCTGCAAACTTTGCAAGTTTACACAATAAAATTGAGGTAATTTTGAGGATGTCGGTTGAGGTGACATGAAAGGTGAGTGTTTGTGTGACAGACATAATTTTAGTTTTGAGAAAGTCAAATAAGTTTGAAATTTTGATTAAAAGGTGTGCCACTAAAACTGTATTTAATTGTGGTAATTTTTAAGACTTAAAAATTGCCAAATAATTTTTAAGTCTTAAAAATGAATTAACTGTTGTCTTAAAAAAAAACACACACAATTTAGAAGATTTTAAAAATTGTGGTAATTTGTAAAATTAGCATCGTATGTGCTTGCATAATAAGATGCATCAGCTAATATGAATCATCTGTAGTAAATTAATATGCCGTTATTTTAGTTATACTTACTGCAGAATGATCTTGGTTTTGTATCTGCAAAGCCACACCCAGAATCACTCCCTGTTTGCAGAAAGCTCTGCATTGGTAGAAACAAAATGGCATAACCTGTTGTTTTTGATGGTTATAGCATGAGAATCCAGTTTAAAGTGAGACGAAAGAAATACATTATTAACAGCTTACCCACACAAAGACTAATGTGTCCTTAACAGTCTGAGCATTGTCTGCATGCAAACACAAGCACACACATGCACAGCAGTCACCAAGCGCTTACCTTAAAGGATTAGCTGTTGGATCATAAAACAACTAAAGTTCAATTCACAGCTTAGATCTGCAGTTAAGTGCTGGTTAGGGTGCAGTTTAATGTTGCAGAGCGAGCTGCATGAAGTTCAAGCTGGTGTTGTAAAAAGCTAATGTTTGTGCACCAACTGATCATGGCAACGTTTTAGCCACTGTGGTAAACTCGGTAGGTGTCAAAAACTGTAGCTTGACTAGGCCCTTTTAATCTTATAATGCTGAAAGTTTCTTACAAGCTTGGAGGATATCTTTCCTCCAAGCTTGTTCTA
This sequence comes from Xiphophorus hellerii, assembly GCF_003331165.1. NCBI lineage: Eukaryota > Metazoa > Chordata > Actinopteri > Cyprinodontiformes > Poeciliidae > Xiphophorus > Xiphophorus hellerii. Next base: position 5,050,742 of record NC_045674.1, read on the forward strand.
ATGAATTACAGATTTTACTTTTCATTATGCTTGTGCTGAGTTTCTTGTTTCAGATTCAGTTGGCATGTCACAAGTTTCACAAGAAGATTTAAATTCCAAACCAAGAAATACTGATGAAGCATTTCAAAATGTTATCTTCTGACAGTAACTTGCTCACTTGATTCTCTCTGAGGGGTTGTTGGAAGAAATGGAAGTTTGCATAGTTCCTGGCAGTACAGGAATAATATCATGTCAATACAAGAAGTGATACAACTCAGGCAGCAGACAGGAAAGTATAAACGCCACCTGCAGCATGATATTGTGCAGGCCTCTCGGGCTTTGAGCTCAGTTAAAGGACAACCACGATCAGAGCTGGGAACTGACTGGTGGGCAACGGGTGTGGGGGGAAGTGGAGGGGGAGGTCGTTGTGAGAAACAAGAGGAGACGGAGGAGGGTAGAGGTGTCAGCCGTATAATTGGGGTGAGGGGATCTCTAGGGTGGATAGAGGGAAGCTTTATTAAGATCGCTCAGGTCTGATGTGCTTGCATGGCCGCCTTGCTCTTCCTCACATACCCACGCCTGTCCTCCATTTCCAAAAGAGACTTTGCAACAATAAAGTGGTGAAGGTCAAAGTCCCGAAGCTCCTTTCAGTCACAGACAAGACAAAGGACCTCATTATTGAAAAAAACCTGTAGAGTATGTATCTTTGGATTCTTTTAATTTAAGGACTTAACATCTTGTATCACTTTCAAGTCATATCTCGGTTTCTCATTGATGAAACCGTTAATCTTAGCTTTGTGTCAACAGTTATTTAATGATGTGCCAATGATACTAGAGTATTATTTCAAGACATGAGTCGGAATTACATTAGCTCTTTTCATTTGCAACTAAAATGAGAATCATTTTGTACACTGCTCATTTAGTTTTGTTTTGTGATCTAGTTAATGCCCTACTTGAAATGTATTCAGAGCAGAACATTTATGAAATATTTACAATCCAAAGTTTAGAAAATTTATTGCTCTTCTGCCTTGTTTTGACTCCCAACAGAAAATTAACTTCCCAGGCTATCCTTTTCTTATGACTGATCACAGAGCCTGATGCTGAGATTAGGCTCTTAGCTGCTCCAACAGCATTGGATTGTTACTTTTTGAAGTATCAATATCAATAAATGGATCCTTTTGTAGAAAGATGCCTCCCTGACTTGAGTGTGAAAATGTTTGCCGTCTCACAAAAGCGGATTTTGTGAGTGACACAACAAAGATTTCCTTTAAAAGCAGCAGGTTGTTATGGGGAGAATTAGCAGCTTTCCCCCCCAAGATCTCTGCTGTAAATTGGTTTCTGTGAAAATCATGGAGAAAAAAAAGTGGGACTGGGGGTCTGTTCACTGCTTTCTTAGTAGCTTGTTAATCCCCCACAGCTTAGGCCGCGGGTAGAGCTGCTTGCACATACAAGGCCCTCGTGGAAAATGGCGCCACTCCTCCTCCAGCCCTCTTTCGTCCTCCTTCCACTCGGTCCTGCAGGGCTTGGCTAATCCTTTGCCTGGACATGACAGGGAGACTGCTGGCTTTTTCAAAGCTGGCTGGACTTCAAAGTTGTGGGGATATTGGGACTTCAGGAGGTGGAAGAAAATTGGGTCTGCTACAAGGAAAGACAGTGAGGGCTTCACCTCATCTTTTCTTTTACGAGTCCTAAGGTGATGCTGAAAAATACCACAATGTGTTCTCATGCAGGCTTTGTTGGTCGGAAAGATGATATGGTAATCTGAAATTTTAAGAAACATTAGTCTTATTTTTTTAGAAACAAGAATATATAAATCATTTAAATGCACTGTGTTGAAATTACAAGAGTTTAACTTGAAATGCACAAAGTTCCTCATCAAATCTCAATGAACTGACTGCAATTGTCAGTATAGTTTGAGATGCAGTGGTTGTGTAGAACCAGGGTTAAAATAATCCAAGCAGCTTGACTACATAAAAAAAAACCTCTAGGCAAAATCAATGTCTTGTTTATTTAATCAAACTGCATTCGGTTCTGTAGTCAACTGTTTATAGTGGGGATCATATTAGTAGGGCACAACATGTTTGTTTACATAAATTATAATTAAGGAAGACAGGATAATGAGAAAGAAATCAAACAAAATTACCAAAGATGCTGTAAGTTTTGGATTCAGTCAAACCATAAAGTCAGTGGATGCATTTATGATTCTTGAAGTAGCATTAACTACAGGTGGAGAACAACAAATCAAGATTTACAACTTGATTTCCTTTTAATTAAAATAGTATTTAATTAATCACCATTGGGATTAGTCCTGAATGTAGCAATCAGAACTTGACAAAGGAGGAAGAAAGCTCTGCATCCAAGCAAGAAAGTGGGCTAATTTAGAAAGCCGTCCCTGCCCAGTCATTGGAGCATCAAAAATGTATTTGCTTAAGTTTATTTTTGAGTGAATCTTTATGAAATGCCATAATTGTATTTTTCTCTCCCATCAGACACATTTATGTCTTCAGAATGTTTTTCAGTGTCTTTATTTGTGTAAATAACTTGGTTCCAAATCCAAAGTGAAAGATCTACAGTCATCTAAAATCTTGCTCAAAAGAGAGCATCACCATTCCTCTATGTGAAAGTGACCTTTGAGCACAGCTTTCAGCAGGTCTTCCTGTGTGTAGATGTGTCTTATCCAAAGAGACAGCTGATACAACTGTGGTTCTGTAAGCAATTATTGCTCCTCCCCATATTGGACCCCAGCAGGAACTTTACTGTTTGTCTTGAGTTGATTATTGGGACATTCTTTGAATAGGAATTCCTAAGTTTTCCTAAGCAGATGACACCTGTCATCACATCTGACAAATAAATACATACCTTTTTAGGTTTTAATCAGTTTAGTTCTTGCTCTTAAAAATATATTTTGTACTATGTAGGATTTATTTTCTCAATAAATAGAATAAGAATTGAAAGAAATCTGCTCCTCTTCTTTTGAGTGCAGTTTAAGACTCACTTTATCTTTAAACTCTGGTTCAACTTTTATCTTTATGTTGTTGAAAATCTTACTTATTATATTAAAAAACTTATTATATTAAAAAACATTAAATTAACAAGGTTGTTGTATTTAATGCATACTATTTAATTTCTTGATTTATTGTTTTGAACACACTTATCAATATTTTCCTTATTGATATTAATTAAATAGGTGGTAGTTCTCAAAAAATTGGATGATCTAAAATGTTTCTGTTGCAAAATATATTTGTGTGCTTTATCTCATAATAACTTTCTTCATTTAAGCAGAATAGTGCTAGCTTACTTTCTGTAGCTAACGCCACATGTTGGCATTACCTGCAGAGTAAGACTTCAGTTTCTAAATTAGTCTGTCTGTGGGCCAGACCAGTTAATCCAACAGAAACACTTTCAACATTATGAAATGAAAAATGAAACAAACAAAGTCCTTGACAGCTAGAGCCCTATTTCAATTCATATTCAAAGAATATCTCAAGCTCATATAAATTTGTTTCTGAATTTAAATATAAATGTAGTTAATTCATATATACGTGCTTTATTTGCTCTACAGCACTCGTCCTTTTTGTTCTCTTTTTTTGTAATGAAAATTATTAGTTATTGAAGTGTCTTAATTGCTATAACGGTTCAGAAGGTTCCCTCACATATAGGACCTTGATTACACTGAAGAATGATTGCAAAGTCTTTACAGCTCTCAAGTTGTCGTCTCATTTATTCAAGATTCATTTGCATATGCAACACAATAATTACTTTTAAGTGGACTGCAGAGCTGGTTACAAATAAGTGTGTCGCTCATACAGGAAAATCAGAACAAAATGAACGTTCACACATCATCCAAATCAGTTTGGGAGGTCAATAATCTGTTAGAACTTTTTCCTCCAGGGAGATGCTTCATAATGCTTAGTTAGTTTCAACTCTGTATTATATGAAGTGGTGGACGAGCTTTGTCTTTTTATATTGTTGTTGGCACTGTTCTTTAAAAGATCCAAGTAAAATCAGGGATAAATCTGCATTTTGTTCACTTCATTGAATGCTTTCTTCATTATTATTCTTCATTAACTACCTGTGAGCACAATTTTTAATATTTTTCAATATTTCTTTGTGTTCAAGAGTATCTTCTCGATTTAAACCAGAGCTTTAATGCTGTAAAACGATACAAAATAAAGCAAATGACAGCACAATAAAGAAAAAAGCATAATAGAGAAAAAATCATTAGGTTTTGTTGGTAACTAAAACATCTGATGAAATTAAAGTTTCACAAGACTGAACATGTGTAAATGATAATTTAATGTTGATATAAATGTAATCTTCACTTAGAAAAGCCTTCAAACCTTCACCATCTGACATAAAAAGTTAATTTAGCTTGTTTTCCTAATAAATTTGCTAAGTCTTGTCAGCAAACAAGACCTGCCAGCAGAATCTTTCATTTTCTTGTTAAAGTCTATGGCTGGTAAACTATTTGCTGAATTAATCAATAGTGAGAATAATTATAGTTGTAGTCTTTAAATAGATGATTGGATTGTTCCCAGTTGTCACTCAACCTGTCTCAACATGCGCAGTGAGGCAGAGACTTCAGTGACAATAAAAGCCACTGGTTTATGACTGCTCTTAATGCTTCATGTGGTTATTGACAAGAAGCTGGTGGCATAATGTGGGCGGATCAGTCTGATTAGTCGCATTGATCGCCAAGCAGTGAAGCTTGGCCTTATCCTTTAAACTATTTTAATAAATAGTCTTCATGATAAATCCAGCACAAACATTTAGGTGCTTTTGCCAGCGACTGCCATAATTTCTGTCAATTTAGCACAGATAGTTGGATTTTCAAAATGCAGAGTCATCTCAGTCCAGTACAAAAGTGTTTTTACTGGCAAATTTAAATCAGCGGTCAGTACAGTGCGCTTACACTTTTCACATTTAATGAAACTAATTAAAAAGTTGAAAATCACAGTCTGGCTTAAAATTTCTTGAAATACAAAAATTGATCATTTAATGCTCCTAACTACATTCATGCCTTCTTCACCTCTGGAGTCACTCCTCCAATTTCTGCCAAATTGTGGTGTGAGGAAGCAGAACACTCTCTCCACAGCTGCACCCTGAATTTGTACCTCAGTTCATAGTATCTGTGGGGACGATTCACTGAGAGGGGGTTTGAGCGCTCTCCTCATAAGCACCTGTGTGTTCCGGAGATCAGGGCATGAGAGTGGGCGGACGGGATGAGAACAGGAGGCAAGGACAATGCCACTGAGAGGGTGAAGAAGGTGATTACTGAGGGTCGCGTAGAGAAAAAGTGGCACAAGGGAGGAAGAAGATGAGGATTTTTTTGTGCAGCAGAACATTTTCAGACACTCACTTATCAGTCTTCATTCAGTTTGTGGTTATTTTCAATCACTCTGTCAGCCTCTTGAAGCCTGTCTCTCTCCTCCAGTATTTGGCCTATGCTCTTGTATTTCTTTTTTTTTTTTTTACCTGTCCAGCCTTTCACCTTTATCTTCAGCAGACATGATTGTAGAACACAATGAAATGATCTCATCTGTATTCATAGTCTTCAGAGCATTTCATTTTATTTCCGAACTCTGTGTGTCACTTAGTGCACAGCCTTCTGGTTCTCCTTTCAACGTCTTTGTTTAGCATTTTCTGTTTAGCTTCCAAGTCCTTTTTTACTCATCACACTGCCTTGCCTGCTCTGAAAAAATGTACATGGCATCACAAGTAGAAAGGCTTGGTAAGCTTTTTAGAGCCAGTCATGGTGCACTATTCTCCTGTTGTAATTACTGCTGAAACAAGCAGCTCTGGGAAGGTTCATTGTTGGTGAACCAGCCATTACCCACAATCCCTCCTCACCTGCCATAGCTAAGATGCTCACGCACTGCAGGCTGTGATGAATCCCCTTCTGAGGTGGCAGGAGAAGGTGAGGGACATAAAAAGGAGGATGATCAGAGACGAGAAGCACTGCACAATTGGAAGTTTTAAATAGCTGTTAGAGAAATGGCGGCACAACTAAAACCTGTAGTGTCTCAAAACAAAAATTGCTCGCTCTATCAGCCTTTTTGGTTTCCAGGTGAGTTTAACACTTGATAGCTCAAAGTGGTGAACTTCAAAAATAATACGCCTGCAGAGCCCTTTCAGAGATGTGTTTCCTGTTCTTAGCTTCTTCTCACCAGGTTGGTTTTGCCCTTTAAATCAATACGTAAGCCTTTTCATCTTTCAGCGTCAGAAGTCATTTACTTTATTGAAAGGAGTCTCTGCTCACAAACCTTTTTCCTGCCAAAACTTGTTTTTATTGCCCCACCTGTAAGTTGTTTGCTTTAAACCAGCTCTTGCATTTAGATGAAAACTTGGCACAGCTTTTTACTATCAATCTTCCAAGGTCTCTGAAAGATTTTCCTAGAATAACTTTAAAATTGAACCTTCGTTGTGGAACATACCCTTGTACATCCAGCATTTTGCTCCATTAAACTTGATTTTAGGGTGTATTCATATTAGTAAATAAGACAATTTTTAGCAGTTGGTCTGTACCATGTAGTACCTTTTGTCTAGTTTGCATGAACCACATTGATTTATATTGTGAGTTTGAAGGTGCCTTACTTTGTGTGTTTTCAGAACACTTGTGAGCAAGTATTCTTGTTTTCTTCCTCTTCTACAAAGACCTGCGACTGCGCTAGAAAGGGTTAGGTGAGGCAGCTGCTGGTGTAGAGCAACTTCGTCCCAGCAGGTGGAAACGGGTGTCATTACTTACGGGGTTTTGCTTCAAGCACCTGCCTCGAGGCGGAAACAAGCTGGTTCTTGCAAAAACAAAACCAACAATGCAACAGATGGGAGTGAACCTATTTATTTTTCCATTACTTCATTTTTAGTTGTGTGCTTTACTCCAAAGAAGGTAAAAGTCAGAAATAACTGTTGTATTCTTTTTACTCTGATACTATGGACTGTGTATGGACTAACTGCTATTTAAAATAGCAATTTTATTGTATTTTTATAACATTTTGATAAGAACTAAAATTTTTTGAAATTCTTTTACTCCTGCATTCAGTTTTTGATGTCTTTAACCTTCAGATATCAGAAAGCGCTACGTCTGATGAGGTTTTGATGGAATTTGAGGTCAAGTGGGAGTTGGGAACATACTGCAGCTTGACCGCTACAGTGCCCCACACTTTTACTGACGTCCCTGGTAAAGGTGTAAAAACCCTCAAACTAAAGTACTCCTATTACAGTGGCGTAACCCTACAGTGAAAACATTTGTAAAAACATTAGAAAAATCCAAGTTGTCTCCAGCCCCACAGGCTTTCTACAGAATTTAGATCTGGGAACTGAGACGGTACTTGAAGAAGGTTGATATTCTGTTGGATGAACATTTTCTATGTTGTTGACGTAGCCTTTAGACTGAGTCTGACAAATTTTTATTTAAAGTGTTTTTGTGTTTGAAATAATTTGTAGCACCATGCTAAAGTCTTGTCCTAGGGTTATGAAGTATTAGGAAGACATTCTATGATTTTAGTGAACATTGGTTCCGTCACTTTGTAGTCACAATCACACAGCATCCACATATGACTCAAATCTGATTTTATTTTGGCATAATTCGACCCATGTGCAACTTTTTTTATGGCAGTCTGAATTTCCCAGTTTTTTTCCAACCAAAGAATAAAATAAAAACCCTATTTGTGCCACTTCCATAGAAATCTGATGCGTATCTGATTTTATTAACTCTTACATCATTAATTTGAGACATTCTTCATAATTCTGTACCAGAAGAGGCCAGACATAGTAAATCTGGACATAAACGCTGGCTGAAGCCAGCAGTGCTGAAAACTTTTTCTTTATTCTTACCTTGCTTTGTCTTGTGAAGATCTTGTGACGATATTATCAACTCATATTTCTCATCAACTCTAAAATTGATCCCACTTAAGTTAGTGACCTCTATGCTCCTCTCCTGCGCATGCGGCACGCTTTAGAGTCATAAACTGTTCACACAGAAATCTGATTATGGTCATTTAATTAGCAGTATGAAAGGCTATGCAAAAGGGGAAAAATAAAACGAAGGGGTTTTATCAAAAAATTGTAATCGGACATCAGGACCTGCTTGGTGAACAGCAAATTAAGGTAAGACACAAATACTGATGATGGAGACAATTGTCTCTTTTGTTGTTGGAATATTCTACCATAATAAAAGATGTTTTCAGCTGAAGGCTCTTTCCAGTGGTACAAATAAGTGTGAAGGGCACTGAATCATTTCATGTAGTTTCATTTATATAAAGTGTGGTTGTGCATGAACTGTTTTTTTTTTTTTGTTTGTTTGTTTTTTTTGACTTTATACTCATTTACACTGAAAATAGTTTTTATTCTCCACTATATAATCTGACAAACGACTAAGAACTTTATCCTCAAACAGAGGTCAGATGCATTATAGAGTGTATTTGGTTGAGCATCATGTTAATGGTATAATGGAAACTTGGCTATTTTTTGTTGCATATAAAAAGTAGAATGGAAAATATTTTTTACAAGTCTTATACAATTGGAGGATTATTTCCCCCTATGTTGTTACAAACTTCTAGTAATGCACAATCCTGGCTGTGTCTTGAGGGTAAATTCTCAATAGTTCTGTGTTGCTGACGGACAAAGCTCATCCGTGGGCCAAGTTCAACAAATCAGCAGCTCTTTCCCTGCCATGAACCCCATCAGCCACGGGTCCGTCTTCCCCCCTGCTATTGCTTTTACTTGTCTCCTTTTGAAATGCTAATGGAACTGAACGATGCTGGAGCTCTTCAGTCAGAAGTGAACTTTTCTCTTCTTGAAGAGAATTCATGGATGGTCATGCAGCGCTTTAAAGTTTGACCCAGCGGGTTACGAGAGGTCTTTCTGTTGTAGCCAAGGCATTTTGGGCACAGTCTCAGCAGCTTACTGCAATGCATTATGGACATCAAACTATTATTATGTGTGATGGAACAAAATTCAGCTCCAGTGCCCATTTGGTACTCACCGCCCAGTCTTTGCCCCACAAAAACCACTGATATGTGGAGGCTGTTGGCTGCTTTTTCTGTGCTAAATTAAATTAGGCTCTTGAGAAACATAAACATCTTGCATCTTGGCTCCTCATCTTGTTGTTTCCCATCCCCCTGGCTCAAGTCTTCTTTTTTTCCCAGAAAATGTTATAATCAAAATCTGATCCACAGTAAGTCGTCTTCCTTGATGTTTGATTTATGGGAATCATGGACATGATTACACTTTCTACAGAGTGAAGGAAACGGTGTAACTGTCCCTTTAACTGTCTGCTGTTTTTCATAGTTCTTTGTTATTTATCTAATGTCAGAACACCTGCCAGAATATAACTAGATAAGATTTTTGTTCAGTGAGTTTTTCCTGATACTGCACCTTAAAGCCAGCTTGCTCAGTTATTGAAAGAAAAGAAATCCAATATTTGACATCACTAATTAAAAAACTACAATGCATGCATTATAAATACTGTATATCTATGGTAGTTTTTTTCTGTTTTTCAGTATTTGTAGAATTCTGCTATAGCTGCTTTTAGCTGGGGATTAAAAAATATCAAATGTGCTGATGTGAGGTGTAGCGGTAGAGCAGAGACCCCATATGCTGGTCCTCCATCCAGTCCATTAGGGAATGTCTCCTGGTCTGAGGACCTTTTGTTGTCTTTCCTCCCCCTTATTTTTTTGCTAATTTCTGTCAATACCAGCCATTCATACTGCAGAGATCCTGATGACAAACACTGCAGGGAATTTTGTTCTAAAGAAGTCTGCCAAATGTTTATGGCCTTTCATTTTATTAAATAAATCTATATAAGAATATTTTAAATTTGTCTTTGAAAATTATCCGTTTTTTTTTTTTAGCTTCTAAAATCAAATCCCAAAATGGGTAAGAATTTTACAGACAATTCCTGCAAACATTTAGTTCACGTTGAGATCTGAACTTTGAAGTGCGCATTTGTGTTCGGTTCTCTGATTACATAACTCGAAGGTTTGAAGGGTTTTTACTTGTGAATAATTTTTCTCAGTCTTTATAATTTAAAAACAGGTTTTCTAAGTGTGCCCACAATGATGGACAGCAACAGTTGCTCCTATAAGCTGATGCTGATGTACTTCAGACCAGCACACTGTGCAGACTTGTTGATGATCGTGCATTTTATTTGGAGCAGCTGGTTTCTACTTTTCCTCTCAAGTCCATCTTAAAACTTACTTTTCCTGATATGACTCTTTCTTCTTGTTTAATAACTACAGTGTTGAATCTGTATTGAGTTTTTGTACCACTGAAGCTGGATATAATTTTAGAACCTTTCAAAGAGCAGATCATTTTTGTTGCATCTTGTGGTGAAACCTCATTTTATTCCTTTGTTAGTGGTTTTACACTCTTGCTCTCCCATCATACGCCTACTGCTGGGTTTCTGACAGTGTCTCTTGCACATAAACAGGACCTTAGGAACACATTGTTGATGTTTGATTAAATTCAGTGAATCTACCTGCTGTCCTTTACTGCACAGAGGTCTTTAAGATACATTACAGTTCCTGAGCAATGCTGGATGTAATGAAACAGAAAAATTATTAAAATCATTTTTGCCCAAGGTGACAGCTAAAAGTGTCAAAATATGCTTCAAATGTAAAGCATCGGTTATGCAATTTTAATGGGTTTTTAAATTTTCTTGTTAGTTATTGGATGCTCCTATGTGACTGAGGTATTTAATCACTTTCAGGTGCAGGAAGTTTTCAATAAAGCAGCATCTGTTTGATTAAACCAGAAATGTAAGAGGGTATGTAGAACTCATTTATTAAACCTGTCAGTTATTCTGTATAGTTAAGAATAAGCAGTCTGAGAATCTGTTGAACATCAGACAACAAAGATAAGGTGAAGTAATTAAATGAAAAAAAAGAAAAGAAATGTATTGTTTAATATGGTTATTCCTATTGAGATGGAGATGTGAGGATCTACAAACAGGATGGTTCAGACCAGTGTACCTCATCTGATGGTAAATTTAATAAAACATGACAAATAGATGCTTTTGTGCAAATATTAAAACCTCTAAATATCCTTTAGATCAGTGGTCCCCAACCACCGGGCCACAGACCGGTACCGGTCCGCGGACCATTTGGTACCGGGCCGCGCAAGAAATAATGAACTACTTCCGGATCTTTTATTTTGAAAATCCTAAACCAGATTTTACCGTTTACGTCTTGCGCGTCAAAATTGAGGCAACTTGCAGCAGAATAAGTAACAAAACAACACCGGAGTACTGCGGCGCACCCCCCCCCCCCCCCCCCCCCCAACAGCATCGGACTCGATACTTATCTTGGTTATTGATGGCCTCACCTTCAAACCACGCATAGAGAACCGTGTAAAAATAGTGTGTTTTTTAAAATAAGTTGTGCTTCTTTTACTACAAAGAAGCATCTTGTTGCTCCAGCATTTTTGCCTGTTATGGATTGTGGAGATATGTTATCAGTATTTATATGCATTTTATATACTTCTGCTTAATATCTTCCAACAGTTGATTCTATGCTTCTCTGAGGTTCATCACTGTGAGTTTTACTTTCCGGCTGGATGACCTGCTCTCACCAGTCAGCAGAACATTCATTTAGCTTTACATATTAGCCAATATTCAGTTTGCTATTTTTCTATATATGCTCGCTTGTTGCAAAGAAACAAGAGAGCATGGCCGTTATTCTCTCTGTCTGCAAGATCACTTGTTGCTTTCTATTCCATTTGCACACACGCAACTTGGTAAAAGAGCTTTTGTCCATTCAGCACCCTGATTGGAAAATGACAAAGTTAATTTCATTGAGCACTTTTCAATCAAGACTAATAATCCTTAAGGCCAATACCAGGACATACAATTGTGTCACTTAGATTGCTAGTCATTTTAATTTAAATTTAATGGGGTTTTTTAATGTTATATTTACTTAATTTCTGACTTTAAGAAACACTTTTTCGTCAAAGCTTTGAAAAACAGAGAAATCTGACTCTTCCTTTGTAGATGTTTAATTATCAGTACAGTATTTGTTTTTATGTCTGGCACAACGGACGGAATGTGTAAGAAAAATACAATTCACCTGAAAATTCTCAAAACCTTGTCAGCCCAGGTTATTAAAAGTACTCCTTTCATTGTGGTGAAACACACAATGAAACATTGTTTTCTTTATTATTTGTAGACAGGTGAACTACAGTAACAGTTGTTACCTGCACTGATTGTGTGAGTCTGAAACTCCCCAGAGTTTATAATAACTTAATTTAAAAATAGAGAGCTTCTATCTGGAAATCAAACTAAACTATTGGAGCATGAGAGCAAAGGCTCTCATGCTCATGCTCTAGCTTGTATGAGAAAACAAGCTGGACTATTTGACCATCTGGTCTTTGCTGTTTCAGTGACTCCAACTGGTATGAGTTCCAGTTTTTTCTTTTTTTTTTTTTGGGAGTTGCCAGAGTCTATCAGAGAAACTATGCTGCAAGTGACGAGTTCTGTGCTTGAATCCTGATGCTGTGGAATTCTTTTAAAGTTTTCTATGAATATTTACATCTGGGATAAAAGTCTCTCAAAAAAAACAACACAAATTGAAGGAAACAGAGGAGCACCAGCTCAGACCCTCTCATCAGTAATCTACCCTGCATTGACACCCTTTTTAATTTATCCCTAAGCCTCTCCATTACTTTCCGTCAGGCATCTTGGGTTAAACGTAATGTGCATTCTGCAGTTTCAGGGCTTCCTCAATAATTAAAAAGCTTGCAGCATTGGCCTGTATTTCTGTTGTTTATATTTTCCGTTTTGCCATATCTGCTGGGACCAAAGGTTGGTTCAGTGTATGAAGAATGACAGCAGCATGTTCAGACTCCGCCTCACCTCACAGGGCTGCTGCAGCAGTCTGTCAGTTCTGCTGCATTTCAGTGCTAAAACAGAGCTGCTCCTGCGGGCTCCAAGCAGGAGATCAAAACTTGGCAGGTACACCATGCATGATTTTTTTTTTTCCTATTTCTGTTTTGCTTTTTTTATATTCTCCGTTCATTACTTTTGTATAAGTAAGCATTGCAGGCTTATTCATCTGAAACATGGCCATGGGGGAGACTGTAGGACTTCATAAACGAATCATTTGAATAAGAGGGTGGGTGGCTTTGTTATTTCAGGTTTTATCATAAAACATTCCCACTCAATGTTTCCGGTGGATTTGATTCTTAATTGAAAGCTGCCTTGGAGCAATGTTTTATAATTTGGGAGTGGAAGGGGATGAAGAAGAAATCCCGGCTCTAAGCAGGCAATATTCACACATCTTCATGTTGTCTCCTGAGCCCTCCCCAGCTTTGTTGTTTTTTTTTTTGTTTTGTTTTTTTCTAGGCCCTTCCTGTCATTTTTCTTCACGAATCTTACTCTTGTTTCCATTGACATCACCTTGGCAAAATCCCCGTTGACACAAGCTGTAATTGCCTTTTAATCACAGCTTTACATCATGTTTTGAAATTCAAATGAGCAGTGTCAGCTCAGAGAAAAGGCCCTCTTCAACGCTTTGCTGTCATTCACAGATGCAACAAGAGGAGAGTTTCAGTTTTGGAGCCTTGTGTAACATTGTCTTGTCCATTCTCACTGACTGAAAGCAAACAGGGACAAGCTGTTTGATGCAATCTAAACACCAGCTATTGGTAGGGAAACATTCAACAGCTTTTTTTGTGACAGCACAGGCTTTATCTGATATCTTCACTCGTTTTGCCTCTGAAACAAGGTCTGGTGGAGAAAAAAAAAAAGAATTCACATCTTGAAATATTAAAGCTGCCTTCAGAAATCATACATCGTAACTACACATTGTGCAAAATTGGAATAACAACTTTAAGTCCGGTGAATTTGCATGAGAGAGCATAGAGTTGTTGATTTACTTGAAGTGACCAAAAGTATCTGGCTGATCCAAAGAAAGTGCACAATCTAAAAACTCCAGTTGTCTCTTTTGCTTTAAAAATGCCCCTAAAACAAGATTTATTGAGTAGTCTGCTGTTTTCCTTAAGTGTTCCAATTTTTCTAATGATTTTAGTGATTTAACTATAAGCAGCAAAGAAATATTTATACAAGATTGTATTTTTTCTGTAGGCTTTATTTGAGATGGACCATATTTGGCAGGTAGCCACATTAGCCATGAAGATGTGGATTGCGAAGGCGGTCGATAAGTCAGGGTCAGACTTCCACCTCCGCTCAACTCACTGGAAACAGTTCCCACGCTCCTTTCAGTGGAGGGGAAGATGAGAGGAGGCATCCGCTCAGATAAAATCAGTATTTTTGTGAAAAACCTTTTTTTTTTTTTTTCCTTTTCATTGTCCATTTTAATTCTTTGTCCATCACAAATTATCCCCAGACAGTCAGTGCCTTGAAATCAGTGCTATGGATGCATCTGCAGTATAGCTTGTACTATCGCCATTAATCCTGTCAACAACAAAGGAAGGAAGTGAGTGACTGTGTTGGGACTGTACTGACATTTTGTATGGTAAAACAAAAATAATACATTTTTCAGAAAATGAAAATCAACCAACCATATTTAAAAAACTCAAACTGTGAAGACGTTAAATGTTCTTGAGCTTAACCATCCCTGGTTACTGCTGGTAGCTCAGTCAGCAGAGTCAAACGCCAGCTCAAACCCATAAGATTTAACTTACTTTGACACAAATACAATTTGAAATGCTCCAGAGTCTGTTCAAATATGCCCAGTTACTCATCTGCCAGTGATAACTAATAATCGACTCTCATGTCATTGACCCAAATATGCATGAGAAATGTTTTTTGTTTTTTCATTGCACTTTTTCTTTGTATTTTGTGAAATCCTGCTGTGAAAATCCATACTTCATTACCTGGCTCTGTTTGTATTGGCATTGGAAAAAGAAAGAAAAAAAACACCACAGAATTGTATCTTTAAAAATGTTCATAAACTCATAGACCATATACAGTACAGACCAAAAGTTTGGACACACCTTTCTAATTCAATGGGTTTTCTTTATTTTCATGACTATTTATAAGGCAAGAAATCCCACTTATTAACCTGACAGGGCACACCTATGAAGTGAAAACCATTTCAGGTGACTACCTCTTGAAGCTCATCAAGAAAATGCAGAGTGTGTGCAAAGCAGTAATCACAGCAAAAGGTTGCTACTTTGAAGAAACTAGAATATAAGAGGTATTTTCAGTTGTTTTACATTTTTTTGTTTAGTGCATATTTCCACATGTGTTATTCATAGTTTTGATGCCTTCAGTATGAATCTACAATGTCAATAGTCATGAAAATAAAGGAAACTCATTGAATTAAAAGGTGTGTCCAAATTTTTGGTCTGTACTGTATGTACTAATATTTGTTCTGCATGGTTGCTACCCTAGAGGCTTTAAACTCAGAGACTTGGTAGCTTTTCTGCAAACTTCACTGAAAACCTCTAAACATAAGTTTTTCTTTCCTTTGTTTCACCTTCTGCTTTTTGTCCCTTTTCATCTGACTCTGCCTCTGTTGTTCTGTTGTCTTGTTTTTCTGATTCTCCTTCCTCTGGTAGCTCAGTGATTGTTAGTGACGTTTAGCGACTCTTCTTGGGAGAGAGCGTGCTCTCTTTAAAGCATCCCTGATGCTTCCCAGCAAATGGTGACAGCAAGAAAATGTAAGCTGGCAGCTCACATGTAAACCATTCAGCTCTGTAGACCTTGAACAGGGTTCTTTCTTCTTTCACATCGGGCTTATTATCCATTCTTTTGTCTTTTTGCTGGTGCAGAGTTTCTCTTGTTTTACTCCTGGAAGAAGAAGAAGTAGAGAAAACATGGGGTTTGTGTCTGATTTCTCCCTCCTGTTCCTTTTCTTGCAATTTTCATTTAAACGTATTTGAGTCAGACTCAATTTGATTTTTCACCTGTAAGACAGCCCCCTTCCAAAAATTGAAAGCTTATTAAAAAAGTTTTAGCTTACATTGTAATTAAACTGTCATGATTAAAACCCAGAATCCCTGTTAAAATCCACAGCTCTATTCTCACCTTCTCACTCCAGCAGAAGGGATTCATTTTCCAATTCACTAGCCTCTGTTTGATTAATTTAGGTTGAATCTTACGGAAGCCAAATATTATTTCAGTAATTTCTGGTTTTCATTAATTAAATATAAGTGAATATATATGGATAGCCTGAGGATTTCTATAAACCTTGAAAAAGATAAAGGTTCAAACAAACAGTAAGACATTGTTGTTTTTAAAATAAAAATGGAATCGGTGCTTAAAACATGTACAAAGTCATGATCTAATTCTTTATTATTAAATCTTATTTAAGTGAATATTAATCTTTCTGATAGAAAAAAAAAACAAGCTTATCAGAAAACCAAAAATTAAAAGGATAATTATTCCTATTTTAGCTGGATTTCCTGCTCTTCCCAACCTAAATGTGCAAGAACCATTGCATTTTACCAAACACAAAAAAATGTGTGCCAAAAAATTATTACATTAAAGTGGAGTTTCAGTTGGAAATCAATCTTGTTTCTGCACAATTGCACAGATTGCAATCTATTTCAGCTCAAAAGAGAGAGGAAAAAAAAGGAAAAAAAAACCAAACACTCAACTTGAAATTGAGCCATTCATCACAGAGTAAACCGCATAACTGAGAGGCTGCACGAGGGAGCAAGGGAAGGTTCGAAGAAGTAGCTTGGGGGTAAGGAAGAGAGAAGGTGTTGCTGCAGGAAGAACAAACAGAAGCTGGCCCCTTTCTCCACTCTCCTCACAAGGATGTGACATTTCTAAGGGTGGTGTGTTGTCGCTTCAGGACTAATTAACATTCCACGATATCCCAGCTGGAGGTGGACGCCCTGATAGCGCCTTTCGCTGTGTTTGTCCATCAGGTTGTTGACTTTCTGTAAAAGCATCGGCTCTCAAGTCCACCGTCCCGGATTGTGATGTGTTTTGTGCGACAACAACAATGTTCAAGTATGCTCTGCCTGTTTACCACTGCTGGTGGTGTCAGGCCATGGTAACCATGGTGACAGTGTTGGGCTGAATCACTGAAGGTGTCTTAGCCCTCAGGGGAACACAGATCTAAAAGGAGTGTGGCGTGCGCGATGCACTTTGTTTGCTGGGTCAGTTCTGATCCTTTAACAAATGTCAGTGGGACGTGTCAGCAGTTTGCCATTGGTTTGTTGCATGCAGCACACAATCTGTTATGAAATCTCTATGTTGGAGTGTGAAAACTTTTCATTTCTGTACACCAAGTAACTATCATTATGTTTTTAATTACAATACGTTTGACAGACTTTTGACTGAAGTTTTTGTCATAATTTATTGTCCTTCAGCTATTTAAGTTATAGTCTAGTTTTAGTTTGTTGAAGTCAGAGGAAAATGTGTTCTTTTCACAGTTTTGTCATAAAATGAGAAAAAAATGTTTGCTTTTTTATTTCAATGGAGATGCTAAGAAAAAAAAACATCTAGCTGCAGGACATGGGGAACAAAATGCAGTCTCATGCATCTGATCCTGCCTTTCCAAACGGCTAACATTAAGTATAACTGGATTTAAGCTATTATTTTTTGGCACATTTGTATTCATTAATTAAAATGTCAGTCAATTTTGTCATAATTCCAGTTTATTTAAGTGAGTTCCATGTACATTTTATTAGTTTTTAAACAAGACAAAAAGCTTTTGACAAAAAGTGTCAAAGCTTTTTCACCAATAAAGTTAACACAGACATGTCCTAGTTTGGTTTTAATGAGACTCTTGTACAGTTATGCCTATTCGAACATAGGGGGGAAAAAAAATAATAGCTGGATATTGAGGAGTGATGCGAGTTTGTAATTTTATTCAGCGCAACATATCATTTGATCAAAGTAACCAAAGTAGGAGAATAATGACGGTCATGTTCAGGAAGAACAGAAACGGCTTAATTTGCAGACCAGGTTTTGCAGTGAGAAATTCTTTATTGATTTTTTTCTAAGGCAGATTCTGTGTAACCTTATAGATACACAAATGATTGATGAGACATAAAGAGCAAAAGAAACATGAGTAGTTTATTGCCTGTTGTTGCTCATTTTAACAATTCTAGTTAAAGTTTTAATGCACTTATAAAATGGTATGAACTAAAATCCAGATGAATGGAGCAGCATTATCCCTGAAAGTCAAGAGAAACAGTTGTATAGGCACTTGTATTAGTGTTTTATATCTTTATGAAAAGTCTTAAGGAATTTAAAAGAAGAAAATGTATGGAATGTATGCACTTCACTGTGAATCTGCATCATTGGATAAATTGACTTTTTGTGTGTGTGTTTTTTTTTTTTTGTCAAGTCCCTTGAGTCAACATTGGTACCATAAGAATAAAGTGGACGGAACTGAATTGCATTGAGTTTAGAATTGGGGTATAAAATCTTTGAATTATCAGAGATTTTATTTGGGATTTCCTTTGACTTGTCAGCCGCAGAACTAATGAACTTGAGAGTTTTATCTTTGATGTTTAGAGCTCCTCCTTGTTGTCGGCTCAAATAAAACTCAGAATGTGAACTCTTGAGTGCTTTTTTTTCTTTACTGTGGGAAGACTTTTCACCTACCTGTGGGAAATTCCACAGACATGTCATCCTCTTTGATATCCATGATTGTGCACTCTACCTCAACTAAACAGTCTCTGAATTTGTGGCTGTGTCTCTGTGGACCGATTCCACCGATCAATTCCTCAGCCCATCTGTCTGGCAGGCTTATTCACAGTGCTGCATCTTAGGCGAGACGAACCTTCGCTGCAGGAGTCTTCATTAAACCTGTCCTCTCTCTGCCCCTCCTCCTTTTCTATTTCTCTGCAGGCCTGGGGGAAGTTAATGAGAAGATTCGATCAGCTGATACCCCCCACCTCGCTCCTCCACATCCCTTTGTTCCAACTATTATCTTCCTCCAATGTCAGCGTTGACTTGTGCACTTAACTGGTGAGTGGTGAGTCAGTAGTGGCTTAAACTTCACATAATAATGAGATTTATTTTATAACTCATAAAATATATGAGATATATACAGTACAGACCAAAAGTTTGGACACACCTTTTAATTCAATGAGTTTCCTTTATTTTCATGACTATTGACATTGTAGATTCACGCTGAAGGCATCAAAACTATGAATAACACATGTGGAAATATGCACTAAACAAAAAAGTGTAAAACAACAGAAAATACCCCTTATATTCTAGTTTCTTCAAAGTAGCAACCTTTTGCTGTGGTTACTGCTTTGCACACACTCTGCATTTTCTTGATGAGCTTCAACAGGTAGTCACCTGAAATGGAAACTAAAAAGGAATACAGAATTTATTTTCAGTAAAACAACAAATGCAGAATGTTAATACTAGATAGCACGTATGACAGCCATGGCTACCATTCAGACCAAAGTTTAAAGGTCAGGTCAGGAGCTTTTGAGAACAAAAATTAAATAATCTCAGACAAAAAATATATATTTTTTGTGACTTTATCAACCTCTGTTTTGTGGAGAATTTTTGGTTCAGTTTTTTTTTTTTGAAAAACTGCTTAATGTCTAACAAGAACCAGTTGGGCTGAACTTAAGCCATTGGACATTGTGCATTTAGATTCTTCTTGGAAAGAAGATGCTTTCTCCTTCTTGTTATAATGGTCAATATTTACTGAGACCTACGGATGCTGTGATCTTGGATTTCAGAGTATGTCAGCAGTTTTGTAGCATATGTAAAAACTATCTAAAGAAGAATAGAAGCAATAAAGGTGCAAAAAGCATTCACCTAAGACTTTTCCTTTTAAATTCAGAGAACGCATCTTGGTTGTTAAATTTTTTAGACATTGCTTTTTCATTTGAGCTTAATCTTCTATTTAATAAGTAACAATGTGAAATCTGTTGTTGTGTTTTACACTGGAAATAAGATTTAAATAATTTTAGAAACCAGTAAGCACCAGACAATTGCTGTGCCCTCACACGTTAAGTCATAAATGTGACTAAAGATTATAATGTGGATGAGTAAATTTAGACTCAGACATATACATAACATGGGACAATATGTGAAGCCATGTCGTTTGGACCTCTCTCTACCTGCTGTTGTGACATGTGGGAGGTGCAGCGTGATGGTGTGGCTCAGTTGTTATGCCAGAGAAAAGGATTTGCTGTTATGAATGGCAGTGGTAGCATTGTGCAGGTCTCAGCCTTCTGCTGAATCACAGCTTTAAACTAATTTTGAGGGTACAGCAAAGCCGTTGTGCTTTGTGCTCTAGCTCAGGACCTGGCTCATCCAACCCCTCGGCTCAACCTTGCATGCCAATTACCCACAACTTGTCTTTTCACTATTGTCAAGAGGAAAAGAGAGTAATTGAAAATATAGGCTTATTGGATAAATTGTTGGGGTCTAAACTTTTCTTTGGTGTCTCTGTGACACTCTAGAAAAGTCATTTGCATGTCCCATAGGAATTGAACATAAATGCATTTTATGTGAATTACTGCACTGAAACGGCATAGCAACAGTTGGTACTCTTCACAGGACTTTATAGACTCTTTATTGAGTTTCTGGTCAGTTGAGTTTGGATTGAGATTGGTACTTTTGGCAGTGTGGGAAGGTGCCAAATCCTGCTGATTACTGAAATCAGCTTCTCCAGAAAGCGTGAAGTGCTCTAAAACATCTTGGTATACGCTATGTCCAACTTCAAAACACCAGTGGACCGACACCACCAGATAACGTGGCATTCCAAATCCTCACTGACTGTGAAAACATCATAAGGGTCTCAAGCAATTTGGATTCTGTGCCTTTTTGTTTTTCCCAGACTTTTTCTGGGCGCTTGGTAACCAAAGTTAATTTTGATATAAAAGGATGACGTTGCACCACTAAGTAACGATAGTATATTTAGAGTGCCTTGGTCTAAGTAGGAGTTTAAGGAGCTGCTACATACAAGGAATGCTACAGTGGTACCAAATATCCAGGCTATGTCTGTGTGTGGTGGCTCTACAACAGAAGGTGACAAACTCGCGGGTTGACTTTGCATTAACCACTACAAATCTCTGAATGCACTGCTGGTGGGTAGGACCCACAGCCCCTCCTTTCTTGAAATTCAGGTGGCTTGAACCAATTTCCACCAAAGTAGATGAATGTAGAAAACTGAACTTTAATGAATGTCGTCTTTATGAACTTTTCTTTGTCACTACAAGGCATGAACATGAATGTTTATGGATTATATTTAAGGACATAAAATTTATTAGCATGTGAAAAAAGTTACCATTTAAACTTGAAGTCAGAGGATTTGAAACAAACCTAATTATGGTTATTGTGTTCAACTTTGCTTGTTCTCATAAGATGCTTCATGGTGATATTTGATAATATTTTCCATTAATTTATGCAATGGAGGTCAGTCCATGAGTTTGTCAAAGTAGGTTTGACAACATAGGAGCTCCTTCTCCAGCTGTAATTATTGTCTTTTAAATCTCTTATAAACTCTTGAATCTTTTCTCCACAGTTCTCTCAAGGCTGTGGTTTTTCCCGTTTCTTATGAATCTGATACAGCACTCTGTGACCAGCCAGCTCTTTAGTAATAAGCTTTTGTGGCTTCTGGAGGGTGTCAATGACTGCTGGACAACTGTCAACTCACCAGTCTTGCCCACATTTTTGTAGGTCATAACATACAATTTCTGAAGAAAAAATTGTGGTTTTATTGGTTTTCTGAAATCAAATTTTCTAATAAAAAGAATTAAGTTTTTTCTGTTTATGTATTAATCTCTGTGTAGTAAAACTAATACATGAGTTTGAATTTTGAAATTAAATTAATGAAATTAAATAGCTTTTTGATGATGTCTTGATTTATTGACAGATTCTGCACTTTCCTACTGTTTCATATTTTTGTGATTTAAAAGTTTGGTTTTGGGTTACATAAACTTTCTGAATTCAGGGTTTTTTCTCTCCTCTAGTCCTTTCACATACTCCCTGTTCTTTCAGGATTTCAGCTTGCACTTTCCCCCTACATTGCACCTCACATGGAGCAGATGCAGCAAAAATGATTTAAAGAGTTGGACCTAGATCCACATCAGTAGATGTAGAGAACAGAAAACAAGCAGAATGTAATCCTGTTGGATGTTCTCACTTTGCAAATCTGATTCCTTCGTTTGTTTTCTGCTAGAACGGTGCTTCTGCGTAGCGTGACCAACACCACTGGTGAACATGAATTGATTTTAGTCGGGCTCCTTTTGAGTTATGGTGAGAAAATATAAACAGCTTAAAGGTGTGTTTATGTTATGGGCCAAATACAATCATGATTCTGCTTCTTGTGACTACATTGGATGGTGGTTAGTTAAAATGTCATCAGGAAATCCTGACCTGAGGCCTTTTCAGACTGCAGTAGGAAAACAACAGCTGCTTCTTACTCCAGACATTAGTCTGCTCTCCATCCAGTGGCGACGCTCACATGATGAGATTTCTCCAGCAGCAAAGACACAGAGTTCAGGTTGCTCTTACCCTCATTGGCTGCTATTTCAGTTCCATTATGTCAAGCTATAAAGATAAGATAGAAATGGGCATTATCTTGGAGTGGTGATCCTTTTGATTGGAACATTATTTTATATCATAGACATAGGGACTTTCTGATAAATCACTTCTTAAAGTGTAGCTAACCCCCAAATCAACCTTTTTTCTGATAAACTGTCTAAATTGTATATTTAGGGTTCTATGTTTATGTTTCTATGTAGGTTTTGACATTTGCTTGTAAATTTGTTTTGTTCTGCAATATTTTGTCTGACGCTGTCTCGGTGCTGGCCTCGTTAGATTGAAAGATGACTACTACAGTTTAGTTTTCCTATTGTTCAAAACAGTACAGCTTTTTGTCACTTTGTCACTTTTTGCGAGTTTGACAAGCATTTGCAATTTGGATAGATTGGAATGGGTCTCCTGGTCTGACTGCTGGCAGCAGTATGGTGAGGGACGGACGAGTGTGTAAGACTGACTGACATGCTTAGAAAGCTCATTGCAGCATTCATTTCTTGCGCAGGACAAATCACAGCTGGAGAACAGCTACCTGATAGGGTTAGAGTTATCCTAACCGTAACCCTGTTACTGTCAATAACAGTGGAAAAGTCGGTTGATTTGTCACTAGTTTCTTTTTTAAATAAGTCTCCACAGGAGTCTGAAAAGACGTAAAAGATAATGACAAGGAGGATAAGTTGGCAACAGTGTTTCTGTCATCTTGACCACAGCTCCATGCCATGCCTTTAGCCATGACCTGGATTGTTTCTTAGCTCCACCCACTTTGGTGGAATTTTTCAAAATTTGTTAGAGGTGGGAATATGCTTTCAAAGGTGGTTAGTTACAGTTTAAATTACTAAATAGTTCAAACAACATAACAAGACTGATTCCAAAACCAGAAGTTTTAATGCATCATTTCACATTTTATGTGTAAAGATAATGGAGTTGCCCTATTCAATAAAGCTGTCTCAGAGATGCTAGCTCTTCTACGAACTGTTTTCCACAGTGAGTTTCTATGTTTTGAGCATTTTATCTTCAGAACTGGATAAACCGTGCAGTCTTTTAGAACATAATGCTGGTACTCTGTCTCCATGCATGTGGGGTTGGTATGTTAATGGTGAACTGCATTCCGATCCTCATGTCTGCCCGCAGTACTCTCTCTGCACTATCCTGAAGGGATTCACGGTTTCACTGTGCGACTTGCCACTTGTTTGTCTGTGTAATGCATTAAGATGGATGCAACCATCCCACTGTCAGATGATGAATTGTGGGCTGCAGAGAAGACTCTCTGCTATGTAAAAGAGGCACTTGCAGAGCTGGCACTTTCATCAATCAGATGGGGGACCTCTATAATGTTGTTACACTGCAGAAAAAAGAGAAGTCTCTGTTTATATGCAGCAGACGGTCGTGGACGGAGGGCCTTTTCATTCTGTTCAGATAATGTTTTTCCCCCTTAGTGTAAAACAAAGCGTGACTCGGGTGCATTAATGAAACATTTATGGACTTCAGATCCTTGTTTTGGGCTTCAATCAAATTGATCCCACTGTGTAATCAGCTTTCTTCTTACAAGTGTGGCGCTGTGTCTTCCCTACTACTTTACCATTTTGTTCAGACGACAGTATCAAAGTCTCAATTAAAGTGACACCTGGAATCTCACATTCACACATTCCCATAAAAGCCTGACTGAGCTCCCGGTTGGAGAGCCTGGAGCTGCTTAGTCAACACATTAGAAGCCCTGATGATAATTTTAGGCAAGGTGAGATGCTGCAGCTGAAGCGACTGTGAGTTACAGATACAGGGGTATTAGTGGAGGTATTTGTGGGGCAAATAAAGGTGAACAATGATTAATGTCAGATTTGTGTATCAGAAGAAAAAAACAAAAGAGTTTTTTTTTTTACTGCTTTAACCTTTTTGTTGTAAAACCATTCTAAGCAACAGTAGATATTTAAAATGAATATAGCTGAGGCTCACTTATTTGTCTATGCTTGCATGCAAAACTTGACCATCTAAAAATTTCAAGATAATTTTAATATGTTCTCACTGGTCTTGTATTGACTGAGACTTTAGTTAATTTAAATGGGATTATGAAAATCCATCTATTCCAACAACACAGTTAGTAGAAATCTTGGTTAAAAACAAGATTTATGGACTTAAAATATACTTAAAATACACATTATGTAGCTGAAGAGTTTTTAAAAATGTTATAAATCAATGAAATTATTGAGGAATTTCTGGTTGGTAATTAGTAATTCAACATTTCCTGTATAAGGTGAGAGAATAGTCCAATAAATAAGAGACTGATGTGTTTTGAGTTTCTTCTCTTGACATAGTTAAATACGGGCATAAACTACTGCATACCTATAATTAGAGTGAGAAGATACAATGCTGGAACTATGACAAGTCTGGGCATGACTCAACTTTATCTTACCGCCATGTTCAGTCAGTCAGACGGAGATGCATTAAAAAGTCTGCAAAGAGACCTGATGATCTTTGGGTCATCAGGTCTCAATAACAATTAGTTTTAAGACTTTTGTGGAGCTCTGGGTCAATTTGCCAACATCGTGCCGTTGTGTTGTCATTCAGTCTCTTTCTATTTTCAGTTTGCAAGCACACCATTAAATTTCCCTGTACTAAGTCATGTATGTATATGTATTTTTTTTACTAGAACTAGAACATCAAGTAGTTTCTTGAGTTCTAGTGGATTATAGTCAGAGAAAAGGTTTACAAATCAAATTTGGTCTTATTGCGGCAGCATATTTGCAATAGTTTTGATTCCAATCACATTCTGGGCTTATTGACTGTTTCAAAATATGCTAGATTGTGATCTGTGACCAGTACGACTTTGTTCACATAATGATTACTCAAGATGCCATATTTACGGTAGTTCATAACCTTTATAGATATATTTCTGTATATATAGACTTGTATCCTTTAAATCACAAGTCAAGTAAGTTCTGTTTTTATTTTTTTTAGAACCAAGTTATTAAAATCTGACATAAAAACCCTGCCGTTCGCTTCAGACTCGACAACAACATAGTTCCTGTTTAATTAAAACTATTCATTCACAGCTCCCAGGATCTCCAGCATTATTTTGTGCCTCTGATCTTCTTGCAGCACCTGCTGCAGCTCTACCGCTCTGTTCTCTTGTCTCCCCCTTCATGTTGCCACCCTCTCATTCTCTCTGCATGTGGTCGTTGAGTCGTAGCCGCTCTTAAGGCAGGAGGTGTGGTGTACCTCTGGCTGCTCCGACAGATAAGCCAGAGCCTGCCCACCTGCATTCCCACTGCTCGTCATCCGAACAGGCTCTCTGTCAGCGGCATTCATTCTGCATCAGGAGGTTGTCACATGGATGAATCCAAAGTAAACGCCTCTCCGCCTTAATTTTCATGTGTGATCGGGGAGAAAATTACATCGAATCTCCTTGAAACAAATGGTAAAAGTCTCAAATGATGTAAACCAGTGAGTAGTTAGAAATCCTACCTGTGCCAGAAAGAGATGGAGATTTAGTTCATTTTCACTTGACCTTTATTTTCTTCTTGAGAGCCGGCTAAGAACTCTGGGAGAAATAGCAGTTCGTATTACAAAAAAGCTCAAAAGTTAACTTATGGATTTGTTCCCAGAAAAATAATAGTTCTTTTTTTTAATAACTTTTAAACCAGGCCTTTTTCCTGCCTCAGTTTCATTTGAATAATGACTGAAACGGTGCAGAGAGGTGGGGTTGCGTTATATACTATATTAGTTTCTATAAATCCAGATTTTCTTCACTTCTGTTTTTTCATGTCTGTGACTTTTAGCATCTCTGAAGCTGTAATTTGTCTCAGGTGTAGATATGTATTGCAAAAAGACTCTATCCAAAAGGCTGAATTTTGGTTTAGTGTGCTCAATATACTAGCCAACTTTTTGGCTAGTGTTTTTGTGAAAATAAATGTTTTCCTGAGGAGTTGGAACAGGCCTGCCACATTCCAGTGTGTCCATGAATGTGACCATCACATGTTATGGAAATACCACTCCCTGTGAGCGCGCATTTGTCACGCTTCTATGAGCACACAGGCGTTTAGCCTTGCAGTCCACTTTAATTGACTTGTTAGTGCAATAATGATGGCTATAACATCAAGTTGTCATCCTTGATCGTCCAATCTTCTCAGCTGTCAGCTTTTTATTCCCTAAACTGAACATGCTCTCTGCACGTTCAAATGTGTCCTGTACGCTGAGAATATATGAAGAATATAGCATGTTGGCTGATTTACAGCTTGGAGTCATGAAGGAGCTGTATTTCTCTGACTTCAGCCAAAGAATGGGGCTGATGTATGAAAACAAAAAAAAAATGGTTAAGGTCAGAAATCAGTGGCTGGTTATTCTGCGGCAGATTTGAAAAGGAAATTGCTTTGTGGCGAAGACAGGGAACTGTATGTGTATGGATGGTAATGTTTTTATGTGCGATATAGTGTGTTGATTCTGTTTCCACAGAGGGTTTCTCTTGGCAGAGAGTCTTCCGGCTGACCTGTCAGTGTTATTCAGCCTACGGAGCTGTGAAATGACCAACCACAAGGCTCACCTGGGGCCCCACAACCTCTTTCAGCTGTTCCCCTCACACTGCTGCTCCCTAACTTAGTTTTATTCCTTTTCCCTCTCCACTTTCACTTCCTCTTTGGTGCTTTACATCAACTCTTTACCCGTCATTTCTACACTCCCTTCACTTTGTTATGCAGGCTGAATCTCTTCCTTTTTTCCTGGGATGTAACTTTTCCTGTTTGGAGCCTGTTTTCAAGGGTTGAGGCTGAATTTAGAGAAAACAACCAAAGCTTTTTGGTTGTTTTCTCAGCTGACAGCTTGATGTACTCAGTGTTTTTTTGTTTTTTTTACTAATGCATTATAAAATATTCAGAGATGCACCAATTCAATATTATCTGTATCAGTCCCGATATTGGGGAAAAAAATGTATATAACTAGATTGGTGACATTATTCCCGTTTAAGATTTATTCAGTCTAATTCTCTGGTGTCATGCTTTATTATTTATTTTACACTTATTTAGAATTCCTAATTGCACTTTCTGAGCCATCAGAAAGATGATTTGTTGCAGTTTATTTTTACATGTGTGACCAAGGTAGACAACCTATTGTTTTTGTCAGTTTCTTTATTGTGTATTTTACATCGGCTGCTATACTCCTAATTACTCCTAATTGCACTGAGTGAACATATTAAATGTCATTGTTTTTACATGTTTGACCAAGCTTGTGAAACCATTGGTGTATTTAAGTCTGCTGTTTTGGTGCAAAGTTAAATAAATTTGTAATTCAGTAAATATATTTCTGTTTTTAAAATAGAAACACTTGACATCAATTCAGCAGTGCTGTTGTGTATTATATCACTGGCTCCTTGCAGTTTTTCTGGACTATTGCTAATCTTCAATATAGTTTCAACACCATTCACAACCTTATGATTGTTGTGCACACTGTACTTTTTCAGTGAAGTTGAAGAAAAGGATTAGAGAAAGGGAATCATCCTCATGGTGCGGACATCAGCCAAGCTGACAAATGGGAGCCCTGAACTTGGACAGCTATTAGCAAACCGCTTAGGACTGAAACTAAGCCAGGCTGATTTTCATGAATCTCCTTTGCCAGACCACGGCATGGCTATGAGGGGCCGTTTAGGACAAAATTTACGTTTTGTCTCTCACACACTACCAAAAACTCTCGCATACTCCAAAAAAGTAGCCACGCACACTCCAAAAAATTACGTTTTGTCTCTCACACACTACCAAAAACTCTCGCATACTCCAAAAAAGTAGCCACGCACACTCCAAAAAATTACGTTTTGTCTCTCACACACTACCAAAAACTCTCGCATACTCCAAAAAAGTAGCCACGCACACTCCAAAAAATTACGTTTTGTCTCTCACACACTACCAAAAACTCTCGCATACTCCAAAAAAATAGCCTCGCACACTCCAAAAAATTACGTTTTGTCCCTCACACACTACCAAAAACTCACGCATACTCCAAAAAAATAGCCTCGCATACTCAAAAAATTACGTTTTGTCTCTCACACACTACCAAAAACTCTCGCATACTCAAAAAAATTACATTTTGTCTCTCACACACTACCAAAAACTCACGCATACTCAAAAAAATAGCCACGCACACTCAAAAATTACTCACGCACATTCAAAAAATACTCAAATTGCGTATACACACACTACTAAAATGTCACACACACACACACAAACGTTAACTTTCTCGCTCACATACACTACTATCAGCTCGCTCACATACACTGTACTAACAGCTCGCACATTCACAAACGTTAACTTTCTCGCTCACATACACTACTACCAGCTCGCGCACATACACACAAACGTTAACTTTCTCGCACACATACACTGCTAACAGCTCGCACATTCACAAACGTTAACTTTCTCGCACACATACACTGCTAACAGCTCGCACACACACAGACGTTTATCTCTCACATACACAAGACTAAAGTTGAACACACACACAGTACTAAGACTCGTTTTATGTATGTGTGAGAGCGAGACTTTTTATGAATGTGTGAGAGCGACACTCTTTATGAATGTGTGAGAGCGAGAATCTTTTTGAATGTGTGAGAGCGACACTCTTTTTGAATGTGTGAGAGTTGTCACGGAAGAGGCGGGGCATAATTTTTGGATCAAACTGCGCATGCGTAGATCCTAAACTATAAGTTTCGATTGTTGACTCACTGTATGTTCTATTACTTAGTATATTTGTGCTTTTAAATATATATAGAACGTTTAACTTTCTTGTAGATTAAATGTGCTATAGAAATAAATGAATCTGATTGATTGATTAAAAATAGCAAAATTGCTGTAGTACAATCTGTCCACTGGGTGCCAGATTGTAGCACTGCGGGCAGTCGTTGAATCGTTTAATGCGCCTGTCAAAGTGCTGGTTGCCTCCGGAGAAGATAGAATGGTGTTTAAAATGGCAGCTGCCTGACCAATTCTCTCTCGTTTCGAATTAGAGTTAGCCATGTTCGGTATAGCAAACTCTTTCTTCTTCGGCACTAGTTGGCGCCGGTTAATAATTCCTGTAATACTGGCACCCAGTGGACAGATTGTACTACAGCAATTTTGCTATTTTTAATCAATCAATCAGATTCATTTATTTCTATAGCACATTTAATCTACAAGAAAGTTAAACGTTCTATATATATTTAAAAGCACAAATATACTAAGTAATAGAACATACAGTGAGTCAACAATCGAAACTTATAGTTTAGGATCTACGCATGCGCAGTTTGATCCAAAAATTATGCCCCGCCTCTTCCGTGACAACTCTCACACATTCAAAAAGAGTGTCGCTCTCACACATTCAAAAAGATTCTCGCTCTCACACATTCATAAAGAGTGTCGCTCTCACACATTCATAAAAAGTCTCGCTCTCACACATACATAAAACGAGTCTTAGTACTGTGTGTGTGTTCAACTTTAGTCTTGTGTATGTGAGAGATAAACGTCTGTGTGTGTGCGAGCTGTTAGCAGTGTATGTGTGCGAGAAAGTTAACGTTTGTGAATGTGCGAGCTGTTAGCAGTGTATGTGTGCGAGAAAGTTAACGTTTGTGTGTATGTGCGCGAGCTGGTAGTAGTGTATGTGAGCGAGAAAGTTAACGTTTGTGAATGTGCGAGCTGTTAGTACAGTGTATGTGAGCGAGCTGATAGTAGTGTATGTGAGCGAGAAAGTTAACGTTTGTGTGTGTGTGTGTGACATTTTAGTAGTGTGTGTATACGCAATTTGAGTATTTTTTGAATGTGCGTGAGTAATTTTTGAGTGTGCGTGGCTATTTTTTTGAGTATGCGTGAGTTTTTGGTAGTGTGTGAGAGACAAAATGTAATTTTTTTGAGTATGCGAGAGTTTTTGGTAGTGTGTGAGAGACAAAACGTAATTTTTTGAGTATGCGAGGCTATTTTTTTGGAGTATGCGTGAGTTTTTGGTAGTGTGTGAGGGACAAAACGTAATTTTTTGGAGTGTGCGAGGCTATTTTTTTGGAGTATGCGAGAGTTTTTGGTAGTGTGTGAGAGACAAAACGTAATTTTTTGGAGTGTGCGTGGCTACTTTTTTGGAGTATGCGAGAGTTTTTGGTAGTGTGTGAGAGACAAAACGTAATTTTTTGGAGTGTGCGTGGCTACTTTTTTGGAGTATGCGAGAGTTTTTGGTAGTGTGTGAGAGACAAAACGTAATTTTTTGGAGTGTGCGTGGCTACTTTTTTGGAGTATGCGAGAGTTTTTGGTAGTGTGTGAGAGACAAAACGTAAATTTTGTCCTAAACGGCCCCTCATACATGGCTGTGGTTGTAAATACAACCTGATGCCCTTTCTGGCCTACCCTGCCACCGGACCCCATGTTTACATAGGACTGAGCTTCTGTCACTATTGAAAAAATCCTCCAAAGACACAGTGAGGGGTACAGGTCGTTGCCTCATTTAACTGTCATGACCCATTCAAATGGCACAAGACTCTTTTAGCTATTGAAAACGAGGACTTTGACTGGCATGTAATATTTACTGCTCTAGGTTTACAGCCAGTTTACATGATTTCAATGGGAATTTGGCCAAAGCCATTTAAAAAAAAAGGAAAGAAAAAAAAAGCACTATTTCATGCACATGTCCTGAATTACAGCATCCAAGGTTGTTCCGGACTTTCATTAAACATTTTTTTCTAGTTAGGTCAACTTGAATTTTTTTCACCCTTAAAAGTTTAACTAATACAAGCAGGTGAAAGGCTAGCTTCATGGCCTTTGACTGGTCCCTTGAGAAGAACACCTCTGCCAGACATCAGCAGTACTGTTTCAGCTACTGCTGTTGTAAAGGAAATATTCTATTTTCCTTTATTCAGATGAAAATAGTAAGATGTGGGGAGGGCAAGTGGGCAGATGGAAAATTACTTTTAAAGCAGAAGAAATGTTCTCTAGAAGTTGTATGTAAGTCCATGAACATAAATGAGCCTAAGTAATATGACTGTGTGCCAAATTTCAAATAATTTTACCTTCTAGGAGCCTTTTCCAAAGAATCTGATCTTCAGTTCTTGTAACAGATTTTAGGGTTTTGGCGTAATGCAGCTTTTTTTTCTTTCTTTGAAGCGGGGTGTATGTTTGCTAAAAATGTTACCACAATTTCTTTTTCAGCATCCTGATAGATTCTTATCAGACTTTGCTCTAAATGTCTCCACTCATGCTTTCTTCAAATGCATGAAGTCTGCCACTACCATATCTTGAAAAACGTGATGTTCTGTCAACTCTTCATGTGATATTCCTAGGAGGTTGTGCTCCCATTATGGTCTGCACAGTGCCATCGAAAGAGTTGCGCATTTCCCGAGTTACCTCACATGGCCAAAATATTTTTTTCCTGGTTCTTTGATATGCTTAACAGGAGATTTTAAGATTCAGCATTTTTTTCCTCAGCAGTTGAGTCTTTTGATTATTCTTTTGTTTCTACTATTGAAAATCTTGTGAGGTGAGGTTCTTCAACTCATTATAGTAAAGTAATGTTCTTTTAACTTATAAAATATGGCATCAATCATATTAGAGTTTTCAGAAGTTTAAGAATGCATTTGGAACCAGTGCGATGTTTTACATATTAAGAGTATCTAACATCATGAGATGTTTCAAAAACCTTTTATAAGCCATAAGTTTGGCTAAAAACAACTTATACCAATTTACACTGATGCAAGAATACTTTCCAAGTATCGATAAATTTCAGCTGGTGTCTTGGCTTTCTTTTCCTCTTTGCACCTTCCAATGAAGGTGCAAAGTGAACGTACAGTTGCCTTTGATTTAAGGTTGTTGTAGTACTATTGATATTTAGCACACTGGCAGTTATAGAGCTTATGGATCGAAAGCAGTGTTTTGCAAATCCAATATTACCCATGTTAAAGGTACAATGACAATTTCTATGACAACATGTCATAGATATGTTGTGCAGCATTAATCCTGAACACTTTATAGCAGGATGATTTTGCAGAAATTGCATTTGTGGAAATCCCAAAGCTCAAGTCATTGCAATTTGACTTGCAAGAGTCCAAATCACCTTAGCTGCTGTGATGCAAAGCAAGAGAATGCGACCCTACAGGAAACGTTAAGATGGCATTGCAGATGACAACGAGAAATGTGGTGTGACTGCTTCTTGCACAAACACTCAAGAGCTGCTGACTCTTGAGTACAGGCTACAGACTACAACATTGTTATTGATACTCAGAAGAGGATAGGCCAATGTGGATTAAACTTTGAACAGAATGGGATTTTGCATGTTTACCTGCAACCTCGGCAGTGAGTGATTGTTTTTGTTTTTCATTTTTACTGTTTGGAGTATTGTGGTTTGAATAACTTAGTTTAAAAGCATTGGAACAAACCTTAAAAAAATAAATAAATAACTGAAGTCAGACACCGAAGTCTCATCTGAGATTTTTGTGAAACAGTCTTCAAGAAAAGAGTTTGAACTAGAATTGTTTGTACTTAATTATATGTGAAAATTACCACTCTAATTTTAAGTAAAGTAAAAAAAATCAAATCATCAATTCTATCTATTTTTATAAAAAGCACTGTAAAACTTCTATTTATTTTTGCACAGGCTTTTAGTCTTTACAAGGTTTTATAGCTTGTACTTTTTTTGCATAATTAGTCTTAGATTAGATTTTTAAACTTAGAAATCTGAAAGAAAAGTATTTTATTTAACTACGGCTTTCTTCTGTAATGGTTGTATTTCAAAAGGGGACATGTTGTACTTATGGCAGTATTTTAGAATCCCAGCTGAGATTATTAAAAACTTTATGTAAGAGTACAATAGGTAACAATTCAGATCTCTTCCCTTATCTTAAACTGATTTGAAATGTGAAGATATAGGTATGAAATAATAGACTGAATTTCTACACCAGTTTTTTAGTTTTACCGACCCGTCAAAGCCCTTCGCTCTTGAGCCAACTCTATCTAGTTGCACGTAGAAGTGCACACCCCTACACATATATAGATTTGGCTTTAAGTGCATTCCCGAGGGACACATTAACATGTAGCAGAAGGAAGCTGAGATCAAACCCTCAACTTTCTGATTCCAAGACAACTACTCCTCCCATTAAGTCACAGTCACCCTATTAAGGACCTTCCAAGATTATGATTATTTTAAGAAAGTGTAGAAAACACATTAATTGCTAGAATGCAATATTTAGTAGGATTTAATATTTCAAGCAAAAAAGCTAATAGTGTCAGTCATACCAAAAAATCTGTCTGGATTGCTGCATTCTAACTTACATGTGCTTCTAATATGTTGAAGAAAAGTGGGAGGTGACTGTATAATACTTTTAATTGAGCAATGCACGGTTTTGTAGTTATATTATTACATTAACGTTGCATGTAAACATCTGCCTTTACAGTCCAAAACCATTTTACTCTTTTCCTCACCATATCAAAAATACGTTGGTGGTTGCAGGACTGCTATAGTTCTGTAATTTAATAATATGTTCTAGATTTTATAAAACAATAGAAAATGGAATCCACCACCTAGGTATTTTGTTTACTGAGGATCTCATCACACCGGCAAGCATGCAAACAAAAGCTTAAGTGTGTGGCTGCTGAGGTAAAATAAAGGATGGCGTTGACAAGGCAACAAGAGCTCATTATCTCATTGTCTATGCCGGTCCACGGTGCCTCATCGATGGGTGCCAGAGAGGAGTTTGCAGCAGACAGATGGGGTTGCGCCCCACGTTTCATACAAAAGACGACTGAGCAGGAATAACGCATCCACAAAATGACATGTTGGTGCTGTAATCCTGGATTACCTGTCTGACTCGCTCCCTTTTGTCGTGGTCTTCCGAGTCGCATGTTCTGCATCACAAAAGATGGCATCGGCTCAGTCTCGACTGGCAAGGCTGTGTTTGATCTGAATTCTCAGGATGTTATTGGTGTGATGTGGGAGTTATGTTCGTAATTCTCAATTGATCAAGTTTGGAGCGGATCGGTGCAGGGAAGGGACAGGACATTTTAGCAGGCAGGGGTAGAGTAGTGTGTTTGATTTTTTTCCCCCAGTCATTATGGAGGAGGATGTTGGTGACTTTCTATGTATATTTACTGTAAACAGAAACAGAAATTATTGATGCAAAATATTATGAATTGTCTTATGTTTTGAACAAAGTCTGTCATTGTCAATTAGAAACACGATTAGTTGAATTAGTAAGAAAAACTTTATTTTTGTAGCATTTTTCGAGTTACAGAATAACAAAGTACTTCCAAGAGCCAACAATGCATAAAAACACAACAGGAATAAATATTAACAGTGTCTCCTCTTGTTTTCAGCTTGGCAGAGGGAAGCATTAGGAGGTCATTGGTCACAGGAACCGATGGACCTCCCAGGGACATATGGGTGCAGAAGTCAACTGATATAACCTGGTGCTTGTCCAGGAAGAGCTCTCCAAGTCAGTAAAAGGATCTTAAATTGCTCTCTGAAATAATCTCGAAGTCTGTGTAGCTGAATCAAGATTGGAGTCACTGTGAAACCCTGAAGGATTTTATCAAAAGCCTGACAGCAGCATTCTGAACAACTTGCAACTATTCTAGGGAGACAAGTGTATGGGGCATTGCAGTAATCCAACTGTGATAAAAGAAAGCCATGAATTATTATTTCTAGTTCAGAATGTAAGACGATGGTGCTTAGTGTGGAAGTTTTTCTCAGATGATGAAAAAAAGAATGAACCAGAGACTTGACAAGGTTAAACCAGAATCAAATGTGATTATTTATTTTCTGATATTATGTGTGTTTTTTATTATTATTGTTACAATAGCTTAGAGTAGTATACTCATTTTTAAAGAATTTAAATACATTTTTTAAAGTTTGGTTGATTTTGCAGCTTTTACTTAACACCCATACAGCAACTTTGTAGGTGAGGAGTGTTCTCGCAGAAGGTGTCCCTCAGGAGAGAGCAGAAGGCAAAGCCTTTTTTCTATCTCTGGACTATCTCTAGTCTACTATTTCTCGCATTTAATGGCTTCAGTTCTGTCTAGATTTCTGTTTCGCAGCAACAGGATATGTTCTGCAGCAGGTGTTTACCAAGGGATACATCTTGTGTTTGCAAAAAGTGAGTGGGAGAAGAAGATCTGCTGTTTTTCCCGCTTGCAATTTGCGTTATTTTAGTTGAAAACACACTGGCAGCCTCCAGAATTTTAGAAACCCGTAACTGAGAGCAGGCAGAGAAACTTGAATTCCATAACTGAAGGCTTGTTCATCACATGTGTTTATCATATGCTGCTGAAACATATTTTGCAGCCGTCTTTTTTTGGCTGACGTGAGCAAGAAGGCACTGAGAAACATAGAGTGACTGATAAAACCGCATAATAAATAAATTATTAGGTCTTAAACAGACCACACCGTTTTTTCTGAAACATTTTCCACAGTTGTTCCAACCCCTTCTGAATGATAATCTCAGAACCTAAAAATGTTTGAGTTTTTAAGTAGCACATATGTTAACAGTTGAAATTCTCCTCAGATCTAAAGACAAGATTAGCATGATTTTGTGATTTTTGCCTCAGATTTGATACTAACATTTTAAACAGAGAAGAAAACAATTAAAAACTTGTTTTTGGAAGCAGATGTGTCTAGTGTGCTGATTAAGTAAACCAAAAATAATCACATGATTCAGTTCTGTAATTAAAATTTAATTTGTGATTAAGCCACAATTTTTTTGACTCTTATTATTTTAATTATTAGTTTCCTCTCTAGTTTATGAGATTAAGCATTTTGTTGACTGAAATCTATGCAAAAGTTTAACCATATGTAATATCCATCCAAGTGACTATAGAAATTACTAGTGATGAAGATTGAGTCAACGTATTCTTCAACTGTTGTGAGTTGTCGCTCATATTTTTGTGGCATTAAAACTAGTCCATTTGCAGTGTTTTAGTTTGCCAAACTTTAACATGAAAAGCTACAATTGTTCTTCAAGAGCATTGCTTATTAATATTTTTTGGGGTTTGTAACTCATCCATGAATGTGTCTTTACGTTCCGTTGTGCCAATGAGGAGCCTTGGCAGTAGGGTAAAGTCCAGAAAATATTATTTTAATGTTAGAGATGCTTCTTCAAAATGTCAGCTTGGTGATGAAAGCTATAAAACTGCTCAATGCCTCCAAAAAATGGCTATTGTTTTGTTTCAAACTGAAGACAAAAATCTGGTGTTTTCAATAAACTCCGATATTGTTCCAGGTTTGGTTTTTTTTTTCCCTGTATGGATGTTTGCTGAATTGTTACCATATTGACTCTCTGTATTTGATATGACTCATTGAGAACATAGCTCATAACATATTTTAATTTTAATATAGTTTCCTAAAGCATTCCTTGGTCAAGAGGGATATATAGGAGTGATTTTCCAGGATCTTCTTCCAATGGGTTGTACCCAACGGAGAGAAGGAGATTCATGGGGCATTGTGATCAAATGCTTTAACAAGTTTACTTACTTACTTAGTCCAGCCACCTCATGAAAGAAGTTCATTTCAGTAACTTCTCTCCAGCATCTTGTTTTAATTAAATGTCATTACTGTAGGTGAGGAGTCTGAACAGAGACAGACCAGTAAATCGAGACCTCAGATTTTTTAGCTCTGTTGTGTTTTTTCCTCATAATGACAGACTGGAGGGCATGCGTTCCTGGATAATAGTTCACAATCCATCTGTCCGTCTCCTGCTTCATCCTCCCATCACACATTATTAGGACACCTAGATACTTGAACTTCTCTGCTTGGGTAAAGATTGACCCCTGACCTTTTAAGCTGTGCTTGAAGGTGAATCCTACCATATCTAGTTAGTATTGGTTAACCTCACTCATCAGCTTTGGCTGCCTAACCTCCAGTGAGGTGACAGACCATGTCTGCAAAGCCAGATTTTGCCTCCGGTAATTGGCATGTCCAGGCACTCACCATGGCCCCTGATCCAGATGTTCCTGCCTTCAGGAGGGGAAAAAAATGCAATAGACACAAAAAAAGCACCTAATACTTTTATATTTTGTAATTTTCTCTGAAATCTACTTTTTGGACTTTCAAATAACTTCCCAAGTGTTGTCAAAAATCTGTTCAGTCTAAAATTGTCCAACATCTCAAGGGACATTTGCTCTTTTAAAGCTGTACTCAATGGCTAGTTTGTATTTATTTCAGAACAAAAATGTTTTAAAAACAGGTCACTAAAAGAATGTTTCAGGTATGCGTGTGGATCATGAGAAAAAAAATAATTAAAGGGTTTTTCAGTTGGTTTGAGTCAGGGGGAGAGATTTAAGAGCTTTTTAAAGTTATAAATTTACCACTTGACAAACAAAATGAGAGCCTTTTGGCATTCAATAAAATCTCCTAGGATGAATGTTATTTTTCGTCTGGTATATATAGCCCAGTGACGCCTCATCTGACTTTATTACTTTTTTTGTCAGCTCACACGACATTTGCTTTTGACATATTCCAATTTAGCTGTCAAAGTTTATGAAAGCATGAAGTAGGAAAACGCATCAACAAAGCACAATGCACAACACAATCTGCTGTTTATACTTTTTGACCAATAATATCCAGAGATTGACTGCCTGGTTTAATCAGATATAAATAGATATTCGTATATCTTAATTCATGCATAACCGGCAGTGGTAAGCAGACAGTTGACGTAATTGGGAACAAAGAGGGAAAAAATATAAAAATAGTCAACGTCTCTATGCCTCAGTAATCCACATTTACACGGAGCTCAGCTATATGTGCATGAAGGTTTAGAAACATTTATTTGTGACTGCAACAAAGTGTTCATATCTTTATGTTCACATAAATATTAGTGGAGGCGTTTATTGCAGGATGACGGTGGGGGTGAAAAGGAGCCTTTCAGTATAATGCGCTCTTTAATAAAGACACAAGTTGGCAGATTGGGAGTGTCAGCGCATGTGGCACATAGCCTCCTCAGGTGATTTATGAGCACACTGCTAGGCTATTACATTACAGGCCCCAGTTCTATTCTGTGATTGTGATAAAAGCAGCTCAACCTCTGTTGAAACACCACAGGTACAAGCATTTTGTTTTAGTTGAAAATCTCCTTTTTTTAGATAATGGAATTATGCATGAGGAGAATGTAATCGTGTTGTCTGTGTAGCAGATGTAGCTCATTTATTAGGTTAGCTTTTGTGCTTTTTGTCCTTCAGAGTTTGCAGCTCCTATTCAAGGGGGAATGGGCTGAGACTGTTTGCATCTTCATTAAATTTTTAATTGTTGTTTGAGCTGGATTATTAGATGTGCTTGTCTGCAAAAAGGTATTTGCCCAGGGTTCCGTTTGTTTTCCAATATTTCTATACAGTTGTAACCAGAGAGGGGTATGGGACATCATTGTGTCTTTATTTAGGCTTTTTATCAACACTTAATGGGCAAATCAACACCAGACAGAAATGTATGTTTTCTCATCATCATCTTAGTCTCAGCAAACCTGCTGCAGCAGGAACTGAAGAGAATGGAGCATAACAGAGAATCTAGAAAGGTGTTTCAGATTCGCAAGTTTTTCTCTTTTATAGATCAAAGAAATATAAAGTAATTTAATACCAGTTAAAAGTGAATAAAAACTTTCAGCAGATTAAACAAAGTCACATATAAACTAAACAACAGCTTCAGTTCCATTTCTTTCAAAGGCAGTGAGGGATATCAACATTTGTGCCTTTTTGTTTTGTAGGGATTTTATTCCCTAAAGAATAATTTCACTCAAATTAAATGTTGGGTTTTTCAAAAACATGTAAATAGATGCATTTATTTTAAGTCCTTTTCTAAAACTTTTCAAATAAAATTGTCCATGCCTCTATGTTCTTCACTTACAAGGTAAACGTCTACTTCCAAAAGGTGCAAATCTGCAGTTTCTTCCTGCTCTGCTAAGCTTTGGACTTGGCCTTGTGTTTGTGGAGGGAGATGGGTGAGAGGCCAACACAGCGAGGCCAGAGTTTGCACAGCAGAACATCGCAGCTGAAACGCCAGTTGTCAACCTCCGGCAGAGAGAAAACTACAGGGCATCAGCCAGAGTGGTTTGGAAAAAGGACGAGTCAGGGTCGCTTTCAATTAGCACAGCATGTCGTCACTGCAGAGAGCCTCTAGGGCAGAGAGGAGAAGACTGGATGTAGCCTTGG
The DNA here is from genome assembly GCF_003331165.1 of Xiphophorus hellerii. Lineage (NCBI taxonomy): Eukaryota > Metazoa > Chordata > Actinopteri > Cyprinodontiformes > Poeciliidae > Xiphophorus > Xiphophorus hellerii. Next base: position 5,090,267 of record NC_045674.1, read on the forward strand.
GCTTAAAGAAGGAGAAAGGAAGGAGAAGCGGGCACAGACCAAACAAGTCAAGATAGAAGTACAAACTCTTAAAAACTTGCTGTATTCTGATAGAGAAGTCAGAGCTTTTCAGCCCTCCTTCAAGAGTAAAATTGTGCCTTTTGCTGCCTTGAAAATGTGCATCCAGGCACATTCAGGAAATGAAAATTGCTTTTTTAATTTTATTTATAATTTTTTTTCCTTTTAGTATTTTCCTTCTACAGTAAATCAGTACAGTTGGGAGATAAGAATTCCAGCGATTTCTGATCTTTTATTAATACATAAACACTGCATAATGCCTTGTTTCAGAAAATTCAAGAGCAAAATCAGTGTTTTGCAGAATTTATGAAGGCGTTTAAAGGTCATTGGCAGCTCTTGATGGTTTCTGACACAGGGATGGCTCTGTTAGCCGTATTGTCCCTTGGGACAGTGTGCCAACAGATTCCAGTCATGGCAGCTCAACAAAGCCTCGTCTTTACACATTTTCTACTAAACTAGTGGAGTTGAATATGAGATGAACTTTGTCAGCTGTGAGGGTCTATCTCAGAAATGCCTCCCAGAAGAATAAGAGAGTGGAATAATTATCGGGTCCAGCAGTCCACTTAACTCTGACAGCCTCTCAAGAAATTATTTATAGGAATAGAAGGTGTAAAGACGATCACCTTGTCAAACTTGCTGGTAAAGAGCAGTCTCTGATTTTTTTTATTTGATAATAAGATGACAGATATTTCCTTTACTTGGAGTTTAAAGCAAAAGCAAGTGCTTGTTGTCTGCAAGATTGCCACAAATCGGTTTTACGTCTTGGATGTCAGAAATGGCTACTAGTTACTGCCCTTAATGCTCTAATACAGGGTGGGACGTTTCTCTCCTTAGATCTCTAAAAACCAGCAGAGCAGGATACGACTCATGGTCTGCTGCTGATGTGGCAGTTTGAAACAAATGAAGCTGCTCCCCATTTGAAATTCATTGGCTGTTTGTGAGGCTGTTTATGTTTAGTGTAGGCGTGCAACAAGTTCAGTCATACCACTGTGGCAGTTATTTGGAAACCATCGCACACATGCATGCTTCCCTTCATGCTGTGAATGGAAACATTATTTTGGCATTGTTGAATGTGTTTGACTTGGATGGAAAAAAGTCTATCAGACATTTTTCAATTATTTTACTGTAAGTACAGCTAAGTAAGTAATTTAAGTATCGCTCCTAATTTGCTCACAGGAAAATCCTGTTGAATAACAATAAGAAAGTATTCGAGTTATCATATATTTGCTGATATTTATAACCAGCACTCCTCCCAATAAACCAAATATATCACACACTTCATTTGTGTGCAATCTTCGTGTACACTTACTGGTTATTTATGTGTTTCAGAGTAATTTGTTTGTGGCTTTTAAAGAAATGGTCAAACTTTGATTTTCTGCTTTAAAAGTGACAGCCACCATTCAACCTGACACAAATGTAAATGCGATGCTTTTCATTTAACACTTGTGGAAATAAAAACTGAACACAATTTGTTTCAGACACACAATTTTTTTTTCATTTGCTATAAAAAATATCAAGTTAAATGCATGTATTACAGAAACTGTATTCATCTGGTGTTTTGGTAATTAAAAAGCTTTATAGGAAAGGTATCAAAACACATTTCATGTACTCTTTGTAGCTTTGAAATCCAGTATTTTTTCTGCAGCTTTGATGTGAGCTCTTTATTAGTTTTGTATGAAGGGAAAGTGTGGAGAATAAATTGAGCTCAGGCTCTCTGTATATTTCTGGGCCTTTTTTTTCTGGATTGTAATGGCAAACAAGATGCATGTGGGAATAGGAGAAGGAAAATTGTCTCAAATGAAAACACCAGCAAATAACACGACCGTTGGTTTTAGTTAACATTATGGTCAGAGCAGCTGAGCTGTTTGCTTTTAGCAGGTGCATTGTGGGGAAAGGCCTAGAGGGAATTGGGTAATTTGTTAGACATTCTTTTTACTACTGTGTAGTTGTTTGGCCTTTAATTGAATTCTTGTGTTCAAATTCTGACTCTTGTTTCCTCAATTGTACATTCCTCTGCTTTTCTGCTGTGAAAATTTCTATTTTTAAAAGAGTAAGTGGATATTTTTCCTTTGGTAAGTCTCTTCACCCCTCGTAATTGTCACTGCTCCAATTCCTCCCCTCGTCTAAAAGATGGCAATTAATCTAATTAGTAATCAATCAGCCATTGGGCCTCCCGCCTCTTCTGTGCTAATGGAGGATATGACAGGCCTGAACCCTGCATTATTAATACCTCCATTTCTGGAGCCCAGGGCCCCCTTGACGCCTATGGTCAGGGGCCATTGATCACGACCACAACCCAATGAGCTCTGCAAGGACTGTGGGGAAATATCCACAAAGTGGTAGGAGTAATAATAGGGAATGTGGTGAGCTTGGCTGTGGTGCTACAAATTTGTTTTGCTAGAATTAGGGCAATTTTTGGAAAGGAATTACTTCGCCAACTTTGCTCAAAGGAGGAGATTAAATTGACACAAACTCCTGAAAGTGAGACCTGGAGTGCAAGGGGATGCTCAAGGTGGGTGTTTGAAGGAGTAAATTGTTTGTTAGCGTGGTGTTAATGGGAATGTAGGGCTCCAAAAAGCTAATTAAGGAAATGTAGCTGGCTTCAAAACTATTATGGCAGGATAAGGGAAACCCTCTGTGGGGCTATTCCTTGAAAATAAGATTAGAAATTATAGAGTCTTACTAACACAAGGGTGCAATGATCACAGTCTGCCAGGGAAAGAGTTTCTGCAACATTATCCTTCATCTCCTATGCATTCCAATCACATTGTCTAATAGCTTCAGCAGCTGAAGTTGCAGCACTTGATAAAAGTCCCACCTGCTGATCTCATTCCGTATAATCAATACTGGTTGCCACTATATTCAGACTGGAGTGGAGAAAGTCTGAGTCAAGTGATAGACATAAGCTGAAGGTCCTCCTCATTCTGTGCCCTCTTTAGCTAAATCTGCCCACCCTAATTTCTCTGACCTCTTTGCCAGTGGCTCTTAATCATGTTGCTTATCCAGTCCACATGTTGTTTTTGACAACACACTTTTTTTTTGGAATTGATTGATTGCTACTAAAGAGTAACAGGTTGTAATTAAGAGATGGGGATTCTAGGCCTTGATATCTAAATTTGTTTTGCACATGTGGTGAGTTTAAGCAAATCCTTCCTGTTTTGGAATTAGTAATATTCTGTGCGTTTTGGGGATTCCAGGGCAGCTGCATGTTACATTTGTTCACGTTTGTTTAGGTATAACATGAAGCAATGATTCAGTGGGACTGGTTTGACGCAATCTGGTCTCCATCTAATATGTTGTAGCTTCACTTCATTTTAGGAACTTGTCACCCTGAAGATTGTTGATATGAAAGAAAATACTACAAGAAGAGGTAATGGCTTTATACCAGAACCCTCCACCAATATATTTTAAAGCAGTTTTAAAATCTTTAATAAAAAATGGAAGTGTGTGGTTTCTTTATTCATTCTTTGTTCTTTATTATCCATTCAGACAAACCTTTGTAACAGATTTGTTGTAAAAAGAGGGATTTATTGTAAGGTTCTGTTTAAATAAACCCTCCTCTCCATGTGTTTTTAGAGATGGTATATGTTACTCCAAGGGGTGCCATTGTATGACTAAGACATTTGGTCATTTGGCACAGTGACCTTAACATTTCCACCAGCCAGCCCCTGGCTCCCCCCAGTTTTTACAGCACGCAGGTTAAGTCACTACAAACCGGCATGTTGAAGCTGTCACACAGCTCTGCTTAATTTACAGAGAGTCTGGGGTTGTTAAGAATTTATAGGCCTTCAGTGACTTTATGGTGCTATGATGGGAGTGAGCGGCTGTGTTCAGCTCACACCAGCTGTAGTCAGCTGCCTCATTCAACAGGGATTTAGACAGCAGCTCATCTGCTGCGCTGCGGGAGTTGGTCAGTGGACATGCTTGATCCATGGCTAAGGTTGTAGGGAATTGCTCCAAAGTGAGGATGTCTCTTCCCAACGCTTTGCTTGAGTGGCTTGAAGGGGGGTTGGTGAAAACATGCAGATAAAGTGTCTCCAGGGGTTTCCTTAGTTACTGGAAACCTATAGACCAGTTACTGTTACTCAGCCAGGATCATCATAAACTACTTAAGTATATGTCAGGGAATGCTGAAATTGCAATAATGGATTCCCAGGAAGTTCATTAGTAACATATGCTCCTATGTATAATGTGGTTTATTTGGGTGGGGAACTAAAGGATGTCAGTGTGAGACAGACTTTGCAGTTCTGCATATGTGAGTGTGAAGAACAAAAAGCAAGCTTAAGGAGAATAGGGATGCTCATAATTATATGGAACTAATAGAAAGCTGTGTAAATAACTACTGAATGAGAAAGGAAAGCTGTGAATAGCCTGCTTGGGAATATGTTTGTACAGGTAAAGCTGATGTTTCAATAAACCTAACCTCCAAAGAGATACGACCTACATGCTTGAATAAAAAGCCAGCTAAACATTTTTTTTGGTTGTGTTGAAACTTAACAACACAACCACCAGATCCATCCAGATGCCCTTCCCTGGTGGATTTGAATTATTTGCCTTAACTTTATTTTAACTTTTCAGTTTTTGTTTCTGTTATTGTGAACACAGTGTTTGCTTAGAAGCAAATATCTGCCGTTCTATCAGCTTCCATATTGTCTGTTGCAAAAACGAGGTTTAAATAGGTACTTAAAAGAAGTTATTAGTTGCAAGTCTGAACTGAAAGGAACAACTCATCTTACTTTTATAGCATCCATAAATTAATTTTTATGTTGAAAAAAGTCCACTTGCTTTATGTTGTGCTGTTGTCTTTTCTTGCTGTGAATTCTTTAAAGTATCTTATTTTCACAAAAATCTGATAGTAAATAGTATTATACAAAAAATTACTAAACAAGCACATGCAAAACATTATGGCATATATCACATACATTAAAAATATATCACTGTAAGATAAACTCATAGGTTTCATTCCTAGCTACTTGCAGCCCTTTTTAACAGACTAGACTAGGAAATCCACTTACCTTGTTGCTCTTCATGTGTATGACTAAGAATTTGTACGCCAACACATTTCTATAATGCTGTTTTTGTTTTGCAGCAAATGACCTGGAGCATATCTGCTTCCACATCTTCCATAAACAAACCTGCACATTGTCAGTTTCAAAAACAAGGTTTAGATAATGTACCCTGCATTTAACACAAGTGTAAGCATCTTATACCGGGTGCTGCATTTAGTTTATAGAACACTCCTGGCAATCTGTGGAGAGTGGGCGGAGCTTTGTCTTGGGAATTAAACAACTCTGAACTTATGGCCGATTTCATGTAAGGATATTAAGCTGGGCATGTTTTCACAAATGGACCCATTGTTTTCTAGGAAGAAAAGTAAACTACTCAAACATCACCCTACAGTCCTCCTGAACCATAAAAATCCTCAGCTTCTTTATTGTCATCACCAAGTGGTGCCCATAACCCAGCTCAGCCCAGCACATCTGGCTCTCTTTATGACTCCTCTGCTTGTGTTAGCTGTGATGTTATGACAGCACAGTGACTGAGGAGATTACTCTGAGAAGACATAAAACCCCTCTTCATGGGGCCTCTGTGTGTCACCGGCCACCATTTAGGCAAATGTGACAAACCCCTAAGGTTTTTAAAGCAGTGGGTTTGCCGTGCAGCTGTTCGTATTGTGCATTCTTATGTGGTTTTCTGTTTGCTTTCACAGGAAGTTTGTTGAAGACTAAGCATTCTTAGAGGAGGATCCTCGAAGGGAGGGTTTAGCATTTGACGGCCCACCAACCGAGCCACGTTTGTCCTTCACGCAACAAGACAGATTGTTACCTTGGAGGAGTAGGAGGAGCACAGAATACTGGATCATTGAACGTGACAAAACTGTAAGATCACATGACCTTCTTTTCTCCTCTTGTAATGTAACTTAAATGTCAGACATTTTAAGACCTTTTACCCTCTGTTTGCTTCTTTGCACATCCTTAGAACATAAACTTTATAGGCATAGTGTGTGTGACTATTCTTGTACAATTTAATTTTTTTGTTATAGACTAGGGCTGGAAATAAATATTGTTTCTGCTGTCTACATCAGCCTAACTTTGCGTGACTCAAACCCGACCACATGATTAGATTAGCACATAGCAACTCTTCTTATGATTAGCCATTCATTCTTTCTGCATATTGAAGATTTATATCAGCCCTTTCTTATACATCTGTCATGTGAAAATTATGTCTCAGACTAGTGCATAGCTGTGAATTTGAGGAAAAATATTTGCAAAGTTTTAAACAGCTGGAATTGTGAACAGTATTTATTATGAAGGCATATAAAGACCTATAACAATGTCTCCAGTAGCTGCAGAGGAGGTTGTATCTGCTCCAATTCACCAGGTTTCTGATGGAAGATGAATAAAAAAGTTTTGGAGTTTAAATTTAGCAGTGTGCTAGGTAATGCTATTACTGTTTTTCCCAGATCGTGTTGCCTTTGCAGGTTATGATGATATTGTTTTAGCTTGACCAAAGAATAAAAGCACAGTGGAGGGTTAACACCAGCTTTGTCCTCATGAGCTCCTGTTTTCACTCATTGAATGTTCACATTCTAGCTCTCTCTATTCATGCTTGCTTTTCAAAGCTTCACTGTTCTGTGATCCCCTCTTTTGGCTGGCTGTGCACACGTGCAGCTCGGGACCAAAGTAGAGTATTCTGCATCAATCAAAGTGAATAGAAGCCCACCATGTTGGCAATGCACTCTGCTGACGGCAGGGAAACATCACTACTGATTCCTGGTTGAGTGTGTGAGAATGAGGTTTTGTTGCTGAGCTGGATCTCTGGCATCACGGTGGCATGAGGGGCCCCAATGTCATTATTGATGGCACAAAGATGCATCAGCGTAGGTTGAATGGGACAGAATGGCAGTCAGTGCGGGTGCACAAGCATGAAACGCGATCAGGCCGCTGAGTTGAATGGAGGTGTTATTCTGCCAAATGCAGGAGTAAGGGAGAGGGAGGCAAAAAGAATGAAGGGCATTGCTTTCATATCTTGTCACCCACTTGCTTAATAATGCAGGCACTATGTCGCTGCCACTGTGAAAGAAGCATCGTTTTAAATGTATGAACATTTGCTCAAAGCCCACTTGCCAGGAACTTTCTGAAACGGTCTTTGTGTGAATCGTCAAAACACAAAGCGGCTTTTTGAAAACCCAGCTTCTGTTGTGATGAAGGCAGATTTACTGCAAATTAACTGATAAACTTTTAACCCACATGATATTTTTGATCATAGAATTTGTAATCACAATTATTTATAGGTTTCCTGTTTATTTATTTTCCTGCAACCTGCACCTGGATGTTGTAGTTGGAGTAAAGAAAGATATACTTAACTTTGTGCCACAGTTGGACTGCAGATGACTCTCTTATTTCAGGTTAAATTGTGAATATATTTTATATATATATATATATATATATATATATATATATATATATATATATATATATAATATATATATATTTTTTTTTTAAGTTTTGGCCTTAAAGCTTACATGAAGCCTCTCAGCGCAAATAGTCAAGCATCTGATGTCCTGATCCAAATTTAAACCCAGATTCTTGCTTGTATCTGTTTCACACTTGAGTCACCAAGATGTCCCATGTGTATATTTCGTTGTCTTTGCCCTCTTATAAACTCACATTGACCTCTCTCACTCATTACCCAGAGGGCTTGAGTCTTTGTCTCTGCCCTTATTTTCTTCTCTTCTTCATCTGTTTCTCTACATTTTCTTCTCCAAGCCATGCTATCGTTCAGTGTTAAATGAGGGCACTGCCACACTTCGATGTGCTGTGACAAATTGGCACAGAGGAGGCAGATGGTGTTGGGGAGGAGACTGGTTGTCATACCATTTGCTGCAGTGACATGAATTGATCTTTGCGCCGTGGAGCAAACACACAAGCTCCATTTGTGTAATCTTGACTTTGGTTACTTTGTGTGCACCCACACATCACACCCCAGCACACTCTGATCCGCATGCCACCCTACCCTACACCCGTCCCCATTAGTATCAATGATGTGTGCAGTGGAGGCGCACATTTGCTGTCGGAGGGTCTTCGCTTGGATCCGCTCAGAAAGCTGAAAGAATGCTGAGGGATTTCACACAGGGACAGAGAGCTCAGACTAATGGCTGACTGCTGGGACTCTGGGAGCCCTAATATACAACTTACTATAGATGCATAGCATTATCTGCATTCTGTATATGACAGCAAGCTGTACATGTTTTCAGGCTGTTCTATTTACAGAACTGCTTTTATTTAACAAAGTTTACCCTTAGGGTTTTGGTGAAGCTTGACTCAAGTCCCCGTGGATGTTTTTCACTGCAACATGACTTTTAGTTAGATCATAGTTTGTCTGACAAGGAGTGCCATTGCTCATTAGGCTGAGTCCTGAGGATGTGGAACTGCTCCCCAGTTGGGTTTTCTTTAGAAAAGCAATGGATAGGTTTTTGAAACACTAAATTTATCTAAAATTTTGTTAGGCTGCATGAACAATGTTGTCTATGCAATGCGAAAGTTAGACTTCAAATACAGACAATGCCCCGCACAATTATTGAAACTACTGCTGTGAGTACTCTTCCAAATAAAGCCAATTCAGAATTGGCTTTGTTTGTGCATATAAACAAGAAATTTGACACTGGTTCCTCTGTGCTCTAAATAGGTTTGAGTTTTTTTAAAGTTGAATAACACTCAGTTTTCCCCTACTTTTTTAAAAGGTTGGAGCATTTATCTGGAATCCTTGCTCTGCCTTTTTGTACTCTAACCAGGTAAACACACAGGTGACTGAGATGCCAATAAAAAAGGTTTACTTTGTCTGATGAACTATTTTATGTCTTAAGTTGGCAAAAACACTTTTATAATTAACCTGTTAAAAGAACCAATGATAATCGTTTTTCAGTTTTCTGGCAAAGTCCACAAGATTCTTGCCTTATTATTGTTTTCTAACAAAATCCTCAGGTTCTGTGGAAGAGAAACAGCCCCATAACATCAGAAATCCTCCACCATGCTTAACGAGACACATAGACATTTATAATAGTCAGCCAGAAATTGCTAAACAACCCCCCAAAGAACATATTGGCATGGAGATATCGCTTGTAGAAATTTATGAAGAGTTGTTAAACCCCTAGATGCCATTCTTACTGGCAGTTCTTCAACAAACAGCTTTGGAGATAAAAAATTTTTATACCCATTACCATCTTCCTCACAATTTTGGTGTAAGATACACATGAGTCCATGTCCAGCCTTGTTCCTCAATGTTTGTGTTATTTTTGAAATTTTAATTTTTGTCCTGACTGTAAGCAATTTAGACTAGTAGTTTTATTTAGCATAATGACCAATCTTGACTCATTCAAATAAATATGTAACTACCTGTACATGTACTCGAAATGCATATTTTTTAAGAAGTGGTTAAGAAATACTTTTAAATACTTTTAGTCATATTACCACAGAGAAAAACAGAAATCCATGCATTCCAATGAAGTGTTACTAGACATTTTGATTAATTAAAAAATAAAATAAATTATAATTGCCAAATTTAGATGTTTTTACAAGTTATTTGGCATGACATCCACATTGTTGTATATTTATCAGAAAGTCTGCAAACCCAGTGAAAAGATATTGATCCACAAACCTGTAATTCTCTGGGTCTTTGCAGCATGCATCTATAAAGCAAAGGCCTTTTTTTTTCTTTTACCAATTTTTAGGGCACTTTTTTGGAATGCTCTTTAACAGTGATCTGATGAGATTTGTGATTACATTCCCTCTAAAACCCATTTTTTCTGATTTATTTTCTTTTTTATTGATGCACCTTTGGTGAGGAGCTTTAGACTAACCAAACCCACATAAACACTAAATTCAAACTTCAAACAGATTCCACATTTTTAATGAACAGAAAGCAGTCACGTTTTGTAATAGCTCTTTGTAAGGATAAACAATCTGCAGACATTTTGCTCCATGTCCAGCAGTAGCATTTACATTTTTGTATTCATGCTGAAACAAAAAGCTTCCAGACCATAGAGTTTAAACTATATCTGCTAAGTTTAAATAAATCAAGCCTTGTGAAAGGAATGAAGCCCCACCAAAAGATTAAAACGGGCTCTTCAATGTTGACAATCAGGGCTACACACCAAACAGTCCAACATATGTTTCAGGAACGCGTCCCAAGAGCTGTGGATGGATGCTACAGTTTAAAGTCAGCCTTCACATCTCTTAACAATTTTGCTTGGGTCGGAAACGTTTAGTCAATTTGGATAATGAGGCAACGATTACTTAATGTTGAGGTGAAAGTCAGGCAGCCCTCCAATACTTGACTCAAGGCTGTTTATAATTACAATTTAAATGAGCAAAGGGTCAACAGTCTTTTATTATTTATTTTTTTGGTTTTTAAATAAGTAAAGGTCATAAACAAGCAGATGTGATTTCAGTGTAAGTCTGAAATTTATGTTAATGCTTTTTAAATAATGAAGATGAAAACCTTAATCAATTTTAATGTTGGAAAAATAGCATTTAGTTTGTATGCTGCTGAAGAAAAAAGCCGACCTAAAGCAGACACAGTTGGAAATTTCAAATCAGTAAAAGTATTGGAAGGACAAATATCATGTATAAAAAAAATGTAGGCCTGTTGAAGAAATTCAGATTGAGCATCTAGAATAGCAGAAGCTGAAATTAATGTAGTTCAAATGGGGTTGCCACAATGAGAAAATCAACTCTAAATTTAACAGTGTTAAAATGAAGTTAAAATTTGAACATTAACAAAGTTTGGCTGAGATGCAACCATGAACCAATTAGCTAATTTTGCTACTATCCTAGCATTATAATGTTAGCATCAAAAGTAAATTTCAGGAACTATACTAATAATGGTTTACATGCTAAAGTTAACTAGTACAGTAGCTTTACCAAGTATGCTAACTTTAGCATACTTAATCCAACATCATGTAAAAATAATTCACGTGGATCCCTAAACTACCTAAACTTGAATTATAGACTCCAGTATGAACTAATTGTTACTTATTCATCACATTGTGTCAACAATAAGTCAATTAATAAATAATGGGTCTGTCAATAACATTAAAAATGTATTACTAGGCTATATGTTTACATCTTTCTCTCCTTCTTTGGCTTTGCGACCTTTGTATTATTCTATCTAAATTCTCTAATTGGCTGCCCTTATGCAGAAATGATCTAGGTTTTGTTGTCAAAAAGTAAATAGTTCTGCTGAGGAAGTTCATGTTCATGTTTGCCTATTAATGCAATGTGTTATTAACCTTTATCTAACTCCTGTCCATATTAAAATTGATACATTTGAGTAAAATCCAAAATAGCTGCTTCAGATAGAGGGGGGATTGTTTCTTCAGCTTTTGGCTGTGTGCTCAGCTTGATGGTGCATCAAGCTGTTATGTGAAGGCCTAAAGGAAAACTGCACATTTTTCTTTTCATGCTTTTGTCCAACTGGATTGGAAGGACAAGGATTAGACTCAAACTATGATATAAAATCAAAACTCTTTGTAATAGTAGCCATTTTTCCATTCCAACTATCCTTGAATAAACACTTTATGCATGCTTATGTGTATTTGTTTTGTTTTTTTGTTTTCTTTTTTGGTTCAGCATTTGTGTTCTTTCCCAGAAAACAAGTGTGTGTGTTGTAAAAGGAAACAATTAAAGTTCAGCTCAAAAATTAAATTAATCAATACAATATAGTATACTAATACTATAGTATTAATCAATACTATAAGAGTGTTCATAGTGTCCCTATGAACACTCTAATAGTATTCATAGGGACACTATAAGAGTCCCTATGACTGTTTTTCCTTTTTCAAAGGACAGATCTTTGAAAAAAAACAAACTAATTTCTTTACACACAAACTTTAAATGGTGAACACATCCCTTTTTATCCTCTGAAAACGTAGAAAAGTAGGACTTCAATGGCAGTTTCTGACAAAAACTCTGGATGCAGGTTAAGCAATGAGACAAACAAAAAGAGTAGTCTTGAGGCAAAGTTTTTCCCAAACACAGGGCGTAACTATAAAGTTATAGAGTTCATAGGGAACCTATGAAATAAAGTTCAAAACGTGTAAAATGTGTTTGTGAACAACATTAGGATTTCTACCACCTCGAATAGAGGAGAAAGCCACAAAGTTAAAAACACAATGCACTGGGGTCTATGTCTGAGACCCCAGGTGCTGGGGTCTCAGACATAACTTCAGTTGAAATACTTGGAAGTGAGAGACTCAAACAAGCCTCAAAGCTTTGTGTCTTCTAATGACAGAATGTGCTCCATCATTGAGAAGACTGATTAAAAGCCCTTTGCTTCACAGTCTGTGTAGTTGGAGCATATGGCCGGAGGGCTTAAGCATAGACGGAAGACATCTGCAGTAGCAAATCACTTGGACAGAAGTAAGGAAATTAAATCTCAGAGATTAAAGTGAATCATCTCATTCTGTTCGCCGAGTGATGCATCGTTTTCGAATGCAACCGTTTTTTTTTCTTTTTCTGTTGTGTAATGAAAAGTGGATGTTAAAGTAGATTGGAAGAGTTCTACTAATTCCTAATGTACTTGGGAGATGGAGGTCATTTCTATTATGCTTACATCTTGTTGGTAATGGTTTCAGCGGAGCATTTCTTTACCTCAAGCTGTAGCTTAAATAGAACTTGGATGTGATTAATTTTGTAAAATAGCCATTTGTTTGGCTTTTGGAAGGCCACTGGGCCATAGGCTATGAAGTTAAAATATTTCAAGACTCAAATTTATTGGCAATGTAAGGTCAAGGAAGCAAGTATTTATATATATATACACTTTTATATGTGCTGTGCTGAGACTTAATGAATTTTGAATCTAAAGACTAACAATATATTGTCAACATTATTCCGACTGTATAAACTGTTTTGTGTGTTGCCTAAATTATATAACTATAAAAAATACTGTTATATAATGTGGTCTTCATTTTGATTTTAAAAGATCAGAGCAATTCTAAATTTTCACAAAATTTAACATTAGAATGCATTATCCTGATAAATGTAACATATTAGTGATGAAGATTTTCCTTAAGCTATGGCAATTAAATGATTCTCACTTGGCACTAAGAGGCATATAGCATGCCAAAAAATTATCTCCTTTATCCTTACCCACCACCAGCTGCCTAAACACTTAGTACAAAGCAGGATAAATCCATGCTTTGTTTACACCAAGTTCTGACCCTACCATTTGAGTTGCAAATCGAGACTAGACAGGCAAGGTTATATTTTTTCCAATCTGGTAATTTTTGGTGTACCTGTTTAAATTGTATCCTCAGTTTCCTGTTCTTATCTGATGGGAGTGGCACCCGGTCTAGTCTTCTGCCGTTCATGTGCTTTAAGGTTTCATGTGTCGCGCATTCAGACATGTTGTTCTGAATACCTTGGATATACCAAGTGGTTATTTCAGCTACTTGGCTGTCTGTCATCAAGAACGAGCCTGCCTATTCTCCTCTGATGTCTAACCTTAACGAGACATTTTAATCTGCACCACTGTAAATCTGACGGATGGTTTGCTTAAAAAAACTCTGTAGATGAACTGTTTCTGATAGTATACCACTTTTTCTCGTACCACCAAACAATAATGCCATGTTCAATGACACTGACACCCTTGTCTTTTCCTCCTCATGCATAGTTTAAACTTCAGCAAGTTATGTATTTGTTTCATGAACAAAATCTGACAGCTGATGATATGTAACCTTCTAGAGGAAACTTGTAACAATTATTCCTGGTGGCTTGTGATGGTGATTATGCCAGGAAAAGCCTTTCGCTAAGAGTGTTGTGAATGCTTCCAAGATGTTCACCTTGAACTCCAGAAAGTCGTTCTTTCCATTTACCTGAGAGTTTCCAGTTGCTCTTCAGCTGAGTACTCCCCCTTGCTGTAACCCTAACACTGTTTTGCATTAAGTGATTGTCTCAGTTATTGAGGGAATTTTTTTTTTCAAACACTGATTTAGCTTCATCAGTACCCAGCACATAGTCTTGCGCTGAGGAGGAACATGGCACCTGCTCATGAAAAATATGCCAAAGTTAAGCATCAAGGTCAGGGTGGTGGAAGATTTCTCAAGAGGGCTGAAAAGTCATTGACAGAGTGAGCAAATACAGCCAGGTGGCTGATGAACTCCATGAATAGTTTGACAAACCCTATCGCGGGTGACAAATTAAAGTGTCAGCGGCCGCTCTATGTGGCTTCACATTTCCTGTGTTGATCACGATAAGCTTCACTGCCGAGCCAACAGCACATAGCTGTCTGCAGAACAGCCTGAAAAGCCAGTGAGGACAGAGGTACAGTTAGGAGACCTGGACAGATGCTTGTCTCTATGAATTGATGATACCAGACATCCAGACGACTGGCTTAACCACAGATAGAGGCAGGCAGACGCAGTAGGTGTGGCTTCTAGCACGATCTGCTGTCAGATACCACAAACAGGCGATCATGCATTTAAAGATCAGCTTCTATCATTCTAGTTTTCATCAACAAGTATTCTATTGACGTCATATAAATAGATGAAATGTGTACTGTGTGTATCTTTTTTGGCAAATGAAATACTCAAAGCATGTTACTGGCTAAAATGCAGTACAACAGCTTCCCTTTATTCTATGCTTATCATTTGTAGCAAAGGATGAATATGCAGCTTAAAAATATACTTATTGTAAAACCAACATGTGAAAAGCTCAGACCCTTCAGATATGATTTAACATTAATACAGCACAAAACGAATGTGTCTATTATATATGGTTTTAATTTACCAGTTAATAATTTCATAACAAAAGGTGTTGGCTTTTTTAATGTTTTATTATTATTTAGAGAAATTGAATCAGATGAAGCAAAATTTAAACCACTTGAATTTTTGGTAGAACATATTTATAGGCAAATGTGTTTGATTCGTCTTAAGAGCTACCATATATAGCTTTTTTATCACTGCTCTGCAGGTGCTATTTCAGCAAATTATCTTTTTTAGTCCATACTCTAGTTAACGATTACTGAATTATTTGACAATTATTTCAATAATGGATTCATCACGAGTAATCCAATTAATTGCAATCAAATGTCTTGCAATATATAAACACTTGCTTTAAAATGGTATTTAGACTCCAGATGTTAAGGAGTCTATTTGGTAGCCACTATGATTAAATACATAAAAGGTGTCAAATATTTTAAAAATGTATTATTTTATATACTTTTATTCTATTCATTGTCACTGAAATACTTCTGGTTATGCTCAAAAATGACCTCTAGTGTAAGCTTTTCTTATAATTTGTTTCAGGAAAATTTGCTGACAATTCAGTTTAAACAGGTCTGCTTTTCAGACAAAAGTCAACAACTCTAAAGTTCGTTTATCAAAGCCAGATGTATCAGAAATATGAAGCATGAATGGTATGAAGCAGTAACTCTTACAGACACGCACACTTGCTCTGCACTGGAATTTCAGCTGCTGCTTTCGCACATTATCAGTTTGTCATCTTCAATAGATATTAATAGGTTTGTTGCATCAAAATATATCAAGAAGTTTGGAGTAAATGTCTCAGATGCATTCTCATTTCAGGCCCATTTGAAATATGTGTTGTAACTTTAAGGATGGCAATACATACAAGACTAAACTACAGAGTTGTGTTACAGTTTTACACAAAGTTTAAACCTACAGTTTAAGGACAACAAAGGGAAACTATGGGATTAAGAAAAATGTCAGATTTAGGGTGCATTCACACTGGCCCTGCTTAGTCTGCTTTAATCTAATGCTGGTTTGTTTGCCTTGATGATTGTAAAAGAAGTAAACGTTTGAGAGGTTTGAAAGCAAATATTAATGCCAAGCAGACCAAAGACCAGGATCTGGTTTGCTTGGCACAGTGTTGTGTGACACTGCACCAGCTGAAAACATAACAAATGTTGCAAATTTGTTCCATATTCATAACTGAGTCTACTAGAATATTAGGTGTGGAAGCACCTTTAGATTTACCTTTCAGAAGAGAATGTTTGAAATGATAGAGACTTAGAGTTTTGGGGGATAAGGTCCAAGAGATCAATTTATTTTTTCCTGTGTTTTAAAAGATACTGAAGTGCAATATCTGGTGATGTGTAGCTTATTCAGAAATGTGTATGTGTCCACATTTCTGAAGCCTCATATCTTATTCATATCAACATCATAACAGTGGCGTTTTGGTTTCCAGCCACGTCAAAACGTTGAAATTCTAATCAAAGCTTTGAGACCTGAAATCAAAACAGGTCTGTTCTTATTGATTCAACATTAACTGTGTTTGGTTTTTTTTGCTGTTGTTTTTTTGTATAGATTTTCAAGGACCCAGACTATCTTAAGTAATAGGTCTAGAAGTTTCTTAAAGGTTTCAGTACATATTTGTAATTTTTGAGGAATGTTTTTAGTGGTTGTTGATTGACAAGTTGGTTAAAAACTGAGCTCCAGTATTGAAGGCAACAAACTGAAGCAGTTACCCTTGAAACACTGGACACCCAGGAGCATCTTTTTCTCACAGCTATTTAAGGTTAGCTGGTGTTTATCTTTATTTAGAATTGAAAATATTGGAGACTTTTTTTGGTCAGATGACCTGTCCATATGCAGTTTAAACAAAAACAGTTCATTTCAGGCACATTTAGGATGGCTTTTTGATCAGTTCTAATAATTTTTCAGCCACATCCCAGCAAAACTCAAGTAAGCTGTATATTTGAAGGATGTTTGATTATAATTTGATTCTAAGTTTGCAAATAATATTCCTTACATTTAACATCTACATTAACATCTATATCTACATTTAATGGTGTGTGTGTGTGGAAATCCTAATAAATTGCACCTAGGTCATCTGGTACCAAAAACCATGTTCAAGATCATTGAACACATTTTTTTTCCCCCATCCTAATGAGTTGGCCGATTTCCTATGTGAGTTTACAAGTAGCTAAGTAAAGTGAAGATGTGTCTGGTTTTTGCAAACATTCTAGATGTTATTTTGGTAATATTTATTTAACCAATTTAACCCAATTAAAATTTTGCAAGGAATTATCCTTTGGAAAATGGAAGTTTTAAATTCAGCAGAACTATTGTCTGAACCTGGAAGATGTTTAACAATGGCTCCCAAAAGGTGCAATGCCTTGTTTAAAATGCCTGTCTGCATACAAGTTTTACAATAGAAATCCACTTTATTTTGCTCTTGAAAGCAGACACAATCAGCCTGTTGTCAAGGCAGCTGCAAGAGTAATGGCCCCAGGTCTGCTCCTGAACACAGACTAATGAGAAGCTCAAATCCGACAAGCACAGTGCATTTATCACGCACTCGCACTTAATGACACCACCACCCAGACTCAACAGCATGCTCACGCCAGTGTCTGGCCTCTTTATGGATGGCCTCGTTTGTCCCCTCACTTTCCTATTATTAAAACTGCTTGGTCAAAGCTAGAGGAAGGATGAAGAGGGAGGAGAAAGGGAGGAGAAGTATGAGGGGACTGTTGGAAGGAGACTCTCTGGTAAGTGGGAAAACATCTTCTGTTGAACATTGAGAGATTTGACAGATAAATATAATGTGCAGTGCTTTGATCCTCTAGTATGAAGTGTAGTTTTATTTGAAGCATGACATAAAGCCTTGAAGAAGTACTCCTGATTTGGGGAACTTGAAAGAGCAGTCTGTCAAGGTAGAGTGTTTTCAAATGTTACCCATCTTACTGAATATAAATTCAGAAAAGCTGACCCTTTTAGATAAAACTCTTTCTTCTATACTGGTATTATTCATGCTAAGACTAAAATAATGACATTCTTGATCCAATGCCAGTAAAATACATCTTCATTGCACTGATTTCAGCGTTTGAGGAAAGTAAGGAAGGCTTGAAAGACGATTTAAGCCCCAATTAGGTGGACTTCTAAGGAAGTTCTGCTGCCTCTAATGACTGTTGGAGGTTTAACAGAGATAAGCCTTTATTCTCTTTAAGCCTAGGAAAGGCAATGTTATCTATACCAGGATCAAGGCCATGCGTTAAAACACAATTCAGTCACAGTAGACTTATGTGGAAAGATAAGCACCCGATTGATGTGTGAAGTGCCACTAGGGTTCCATGTATCCAGAACAGTGGACAACTTTGATTGATGATTATTTTCCCGACAATATAATTGGGAAGTTTGGCAGATATAAAATGGACCAATATAAAAAAATATCTCAAAATACTTACTTGAAGTGATGTAAAAAAATATATTTCCAGTGAGACTTGCCTCATTTATCAACTGTATTCCTGACAGTGGTGCTAAATGATTGACTGTAGATGCAATATTTGATCAAATTAAGAGGTCTTAGTTGGTCTGAGTTTTTGTCTTTGTCAATAATTACAAGCTTGGACAGGTACCTTTCTAGGACTACTTCTTCTTGTTGCTGCACCCATAAGCTGATGAAGCTTAAAGGGTTTAAACATGCATCCATGGTAAAATTGGATTTTTTTCTGTGATCAGCTCAATCAGTTTCAAAATGAAACTTCACAAAATGCAATTTGGTATCTTGGCTTCAGATTTCACCTGTTGAAATTATGACACTAAAAATTCTGGTGTATTTGATTCAAAGTCAAATTTATACCACAGGAGACAACCATGGAGAATGTGATCTTCTCTGAGTGCCTAATTAATCTCAGAGGAAAACTACAGAAAATGTATCCAAAAGGCTGGAGCCCAGGATTTGCACTTTTAAATCACATTCATTTGTGTTTTATGGCTACTGTACAGTAACTGTAGTTTGTTGTTGAAACACAGCCTGTCGATCTGAAAGTTGGGATTGATTGTCTAAATGCTTCCAGATCAGCGAGCTATGAGACACTGTCATTCCTGTCTTCTCTTCCCTCCTCATTGGGATTTCTGTCTTTCTGCTGTCACTGTTCATGTCCTATTTCCTGCTTGATGCCTCGCTCTCACCTTATCTCTTACATGTTCCATGACTCGCTGCAGGCTTTGATGAGGTGCAAGGAGCCTCACTGTTCTTTGGCGTATGCTTGCCCGTGGCCACTGGCTTTTTTTTTTTTGCAGAAGTCAGTTCTTACAGCCATAAAATGAGATAAACTGAGGTCGGAAGCTGCAGGGGCCTTCAGTATGGGTTTGGATGATATCATCAGTAAAAGACAGCGGTAATAAAAGTGAGGTCAGCTGCCACCGTGGGCTACTACCCCTGAAAGGTAACGCTGTCCTGATAAGACTGCTGTCTCTTTTCATCTTCCCTTTTTAAAGCTTGTTTTGTGTGATGAAGTTGACATGTGGATCTCTGGTTTGAGTAGAAAAAACGACAAATAATTGGATGGATGCTTGCCGTAGAGTATGTTTGTCCGAACGACAATGATAAAGTGTTTAATCTTCCTAGGAATGGAGAACCACGCAGGCATGATGATGCCATTATCTCTGAGAAGCATTCTCACCAAGAAGCCTCACTTTTACTCTTGATTTATATTTCCCCGCATCAGCATCGACCACTCAGGTCGCTAAAACCCTTCGCATATAAAAGCAGGGCTCATTGCTTTTCTTCTCATTTAAAACAAATATTGCCAAATGTTCTTTTGTCCCATGGGCCTGTGCTACCTCTTCTTTCTATTCATGTCCTGAAAGTCCTGTTGGGACAACGTGACAGTGATGGATCTTCACGTTGACGGCTGTGTGATTACCTCCACTAACAAGGAATAAAGGCAGTGGAGGAATCTTCATAGCTCTTTATCATCCTTTGATCAAGTCTCAGCCATCCTGTCTTCCCGTGTCTTATCGTTGGAGTTTAAATCTCAGCTTTGGCAAAGCTAAATCTGTGGCCTCCTCTTTTGTCAAGACTAAGAGATGGAAGCAGGAGGCCCCTTTCTTGAATCACAGTGACATCAAAAGCTTATCATTCAGTATGAAGACATTCTGATCTACACAGGAAAAAAGGTACCAATCTAGTTTTGCTATCACTTGTAGCACATCGTGATCGACTCATCTTTAAAGATGTCATTCATAATTTATTTCTTTTAATAGAAGGCATAAACACTGTGGTAGACTGATAACTCATTCAGGATGTAACATTATTTAGAAAACCATTTGTACCAAAGGGAATATGGAGATCAAAGAAACCCTGACTTGCTCTGTGTATGGCACAAAATAATAACAAATAAAGAAAAAAACAGGAAGGAACGTCTTTACAAGGAGTTATATGTGGGGACATTTGAAATTATTTTGCAATGATTATATCCTTTTAGTTTACAATTTATGCGCAGATTGCATTTGAAAAAAAAATGTAATAGTCTCTAAGTCTTATGTTTGTCTGCATCTGTTGTGATATAAATTGGATTTTGGAGGTTTGCACACCACAGTTTTTTTATGTTGCTGACTGTAAAACCATGTCAGAGATAGCAGTCTCATTGGCAGACTAAGCTCCTTATTCTCTCTGTGTTGCCATTTGGACAACAGAAGTGTAATTCCCTCTGCGGTTCTGTCCAACTTGGATGAAATGTTTCTTTTGTTTTCAAGTATTTATTTCAAATGTTTTAGGTTCAAGATGCTGTCAGCATAATCTGCATCTGGCAAACCAAGCCTCAGTAACAGAGAAATCAAAGTATTTGCTGGTTTACTATTGTAAAGTTGGACAGGCAGCATGCAGATGAATGCAATGGCTCTCATACAAGCTACATTTATAATGCAGGCAAACTCCTGGGCTTCCTGCATTTCTCATGTTGTTGTTTTTCTTTCTATGTTATGGGGCTTTCCCTCACTTGATGTATGAAAATGTTTGCAATATGAATCCTACAATCCTCCATTGTGAAATAATTTCTGTCTCAATAATTCAGGTTATCATCAAAAAGTTTATTTACGGTACTTAAGTAAACCAACTCACAAAGTGAAATATAGATCATTTCATTTTCTCTTTAGCCTTGGTGAAACACTTTTGACAATGTCTGTCATTCAGAAGTTTGATGATTGTCGTTGATAAATCTATATAAATTGCACTCTGAAATATTTAACTGCTCTAAACTTTTTTTGGTGATACTCTATCTTATTTAGTTGCATTGGTAAGTGATTATAGTTGTATATCAAGTGAAAGCTGTCAAGTAAAATGTGAAGTTAGAAAAATTTCAGCACTGTAACACATTCTCTGTTTTCTTTTGCAAAATGCACCTTGGGAAAGTTAGAATACCTAAACACTTCAGCATCCACCTCTAAGCATTCCCCTGGGGTTTTCTTCAAGCCGATAAGTTGGCTTACTTCAGCTGCTACATCAGACTAAAGTCCCTCAAGTAGAAAGGTAAAAGTGAAAACACGCAAAATACAGAAAACAGAAACACTCAGCTTTTTCTCCACTAGCGCTGAATTTCACATCTAGGGCCTCAGAGGAGTATCCAGTTATGACGTCCTTGAGGGAGTGACAGTTCTCTGAGTTTTGTCAATGTAGGGTTCAGGTTGTGTGTCCCTATAACATTCTGAATTATTGATGCCAAAGAGATTGGATGCCAGTTAACATTCACTTCCATATATGAGATTTGAAAGAGAGATGAGGCTTATTGGTGTGAACAAATGCCACCCAGCATTTTTTAACAGATCTGTTTGATTAGGTGCCTCCAGAGCAAGCCTCATTTTAAATACCATGAGCACCCCAGAAGATTGAAGGTGCATCTTGACTGACAGAGGGCACAGAGGGTTAGGGGAGTTATAGGTCTCTCTGAAGATTAATGTAAATAATTAACAGCAGGCAGACAAATGAAAGGGATCTCACTGATGCACGCCCAATCCCTTTTTCTCTGATGGTCCTTTGGGCTTTTTCTTTCCCATTGCAAATAGACATGAAGACGATGGATGATGCCTGCAGCGATTTACCGATCGATCAGAGTACCGCCTCACTGTCTGAATCCTTCTTTAGATCCTTCTGTGTAAAGTCTGGCCAGCTTTTTGTCTGAATAAAGAAGTCCTGAGAGCAAGAGTTACTGGAGGCACTCCTGTTGCTCCCTAAGACTAACATCTAGTGCATTCGGTGTCAGCCAACAACATCCATTTTTATTGAATATCCAATCTTTATGAGAAGCCAACATCTTTATTCCTATTCTTATAGAACACGGTGAAAATTGGATCAAAGCAGTCCAGACACAGTTTCTTGAGCTTTCGTCTCTTTGTATCAGCATGCCTTTACTTTAACACAAACTCTCTTAAGATCTGTCATGGAAGCTCAAGTATAAAACACACTCTAATCTGTAGGGATTATTCATTGAGAACAGAGCAGCCGTATTTTGACTTGGGGTGACAGTCAATGGCCCCTGCGAGGGGACAACCCATCACTTGTCTGAATTTCATAGATGCTAAGGTCAAAGTAGTGCTCCCTTGGGAACTGACTGAGTGGCAGGATGGCAAAGAGGGTCCCAGCCTCTCCTGACAGATGCATCGCAGGCCAGATCCCATGGAGAGTCTTGGGGAATAAAAACAATATCATACTGACACAAGGCAGCTGATATACTAATCCAAGAACTCTAGGCCTAAAGGGACCATTGATTTTCTATTCCTTGTAAAATGCAAGAAGCCACCCGTCATTCCTCTTCAACTGTAAAAGCTAATGAACTTAATAAAATGTTTCCCTCGAGCCATTTTGTTTTGGACACTGTGGGATCTCTGAAATATTCAGAAATCCCCAGCTACTTTATCTAACATGTTTTTATTCAGCTGCTTAGACGACTTGTTCAATTGTCTATCTTGTCAAGCAGCTCTGGAGGTCTAGTTCTAGAGTTTCACTATATAAGTAGAGGTACTCAAAATATAAGTTTCACGTAACTTTTTTACTTTAATTTCAAAGTCTCATTCATTATCCCAATTCTGCTGTTGCCAAGGCATTCTTTATTAGGATGGGTTGCAACTACCCTGGAATAAAACTCTTGCACATGTCTGACACACACGTGAAAAGAAGTCTATAGAATCCACCTCTTTCTCCTGTGGGTGTTGTTCTCTCAATTGTTGTTCAAAGCTCCAGGATCCCAGTTCCAGTTTGCCCTGGCAACGTCTGGATGCTTAACCACCGGAAATCTAATTAGCAAAGGCTTCCTCAGCCTTGCTGCGTTGAGAGCAGAGTTGCAATAACCTGCAGGTACAGAAAGAAATAGCTAAAAATATATATATTATGGTAATATTCAAGTACAATGTTAAATTCATCTGCATAAAATTCAGTTCCACACACCATCTAATAGTTTTCTAAGTCAGCTGTTGATGGTTTTTGTGGTGTTAACTCCCAACGTAAGAATGATGCAAGTGTTTGAGGAAAAACAACTTGGATCTGATTGGGATGAGCTGTGTGATTTGTGTCATGAGACTGCAATCAGATCAGTGGTCCAATGAATCTTACCAAAGGAGAACTGGGAGGGACAACGTGGCTCAGGACTCAACAACACAATCTTTGTCTGAAAAACAACCATTTCTGTCATGCGCTGCTTTTCCTCCTGTCACATTTCAACTCACACGTGGTTGTTTTGACAAGACATTGGAACCATTGGGTGGACCCAGGCCCTGGAAAGCATGGAGAATCAGAAAACGTGACACGCAAAATATACGGTTTGATATGCTTGTTTGAAACTTCACATCTTTGTAAGCACAACTATCAAACTTTAAAGGCTTTTCGAAGCAGCTAAGCCTTAGTTGCTAAGGTATTGGTATAAGAGGAGCTTCTGAAACCCTTCTGGAAACTCGGTCATACTTTTTCTTGCATACATTTCATAACATCACATATCACATACAAAATTACTATTGTTTCTTCTGATACTCATTAAACCTTCAATGTAATATTTTGCTTTTCTTTATTTGTGAATCCTAATATTTCAGAAAACATGTTTAATTCTTGATGTATTATTTGATCACCTTTTATGACACAAGTGATGTGACTAATAATGTCCAAACATTACAAAAGGTCCAAGTTTGTGCTAACCACAGTGGGACACTGTATATGTGGGAAATGGGGAGGAGAGCCACCCATCAATGGTTGTAATTTCCAAATACTTGAGACCATTTCTAAAAATGTTTGAATCACTATTGTAGTAGTTCAGACACCTAAAATGTGCTAGTATGCATTAGTACTCACAGTGGAAATCATCTTGGCATTATCACAGAGGTTAACTTTCACAGTCTTCCTTGTTTTGCGATTTGGGTGTCCAGCCAATCAGCTTCAAGGAAAACGAATGTCGCTCTGGATTCTTTGCAAAGCCCAGCCAAAATTGTGTCTAGTCACATTGCACTGAGGTATTTTAGCATCCCAAGCTGCACTTTATTTTGAATAATTTAGATGTGCTGTATAGAAAATTCTGCCAATCACCATTTCTTTTATACATAACTGGGGTTTGTGTTTCACAACAAATTCTGCAAAACTAAACCGCAATTTGGTGGTGGTCCACTCTATGTAACAATATGTCAAAGTGAAAAGTGCTTTGGCATACAGACACAGGAAACCTTGTTTCAAAAAGCTTTAAAATAAATTAATGTTTTACTGCAGTAACATTATGTCCCACTGCAAATTTTACAAACAAACTACTATTTGATTGTAGTACATTTTAGAGCAGAAGAAAAATCACATGTTGAGAAATAAATCCTCCTCCTGTGTCACAATTATTGATTTCCCTGTTATCGATGATGTGTTTACTTGATCTTTTTTTAATTTTTGAATCATTATTCTGCTAATCTTGCAATAACCAATTTCTGTCTTGCTGGCAATGTTAGTCAGATTCTTGTCTAAAATGTTCTGGCATTTGCCTGAAGCCATCCCATTGCCAAGGTTCCCGGGTTCTGTGGAAGGAAAACTGGCTCATAATATCCCAGATCAGTCACAATGTGTAACAGACGGCGTTAGGAACCACATTTTCATTTTTTGTTGCCCACCAGGCTCATCTGGAGGTTTTGTTGCAGAATAGTCTCATTTTACGAAAACACACAGTTCCAGGCAAAGTTCTAGTAGCATTTAGCAAACATTCTTACACTTGTAGTAAGAATGGTGGTAGGACAGAAAATGTTTTTCCTGTCATCCCTCTGAAACAATTGCTTGGCATGTAAATGGCATTTAATGGTTGGCAGGGGGAAATGGTGATGCCTATATCTGCTTCTGGTGAAATTTGGCTTTTTTACCCTCTTCCCTCCTCACAATCCTTGTCATCCTCATCACTGTGAGTGGGTACAAATCCAGGCTGGTTTTCATTAGTTAAGATTAACCGCAGATGCATTCGTGTCATGACTTACTTGTGTTCCAGAGAAACAGAAAGTTATGCATTACAAATTAGAAGTTGCTAGAAAGTCAGGCTAATATAAAATGATTTTAAAACTACTTAAATAATGCTTTACTTCCATTTCTTTAAAGATATTGTTGGGGTACTGGCAAATATGCCATCAGGGATTTCAGTTAATAATTAATTGCTAACTTGGGATTTTTATCCTGTCTCACTTAATGTACTCTAATTAATTTGTTTTTAATTTTTCAGTGTGCTGGAAGAAAGTGGATTTATTTGAGACTTTTTAAGTAGGACTATGGGTGCCAATAAATTTGTCAGTGTCTGTATTAGTTCCCCATAAGCTCAGGGATATCCATTTGGTGATATACAGATGTATATTATAAAATATTCATTGGCTATTATAGTTTTGCAGATTAGTCTTCATACAACTGGGAAATTGCGGAAAGACAAGAGAGCAGTTCTGGATCAGGTGAATGCTCCGCTTTTAATAGTGTGCAGCAGGTGTTTGTTAAAATATATTTATATACTAAGATTAGACAGATGCATGAAAAGCAATGGAGCTGATTGAGGACAAAATTTAAGTTTGAATATTAAATTACATTTTATGAGACTGTAATACCAGAACAAGTGGGGGGCTATAAAGCAATAACATTTTGTCAACTCAGGCTCATTTATCCTGTTAGTCAAATGCCTCATGTCTTTACAACCATTTCATATCAGCCCACAGATACAAAGCTTTCTATTCATCAATGTAAATGTTAGATAATCAATAAGGTTCCCCCACATCTCAGAAGCCTTTATCCTCTAAAGCAGTACAACTGTCAATGTCTTCCAGATGGCTTAAAAAGTCCAGTTCATTAAAAAGCGAACGATCGGGGCCCTCCCTTCCCAACCCTCGAACACAGAGAGCAAGTATTGGATGGGAGAAGCGGTGGCTTATTTCCCTTTGACAGCTGTCAGCTCATCAGCCACCCACTCCCTCTTTAGACACGTAGTCATTAACCCATCGACTCTCTGTTAGGTTTAATTAAGAAAGTTAAGACTTCCACTTGGGGTTGTTTCAATGGTGTATTTACATGGCAGGTAAACGAGGGATCTCAGCAGCTGATCTGTTCCTATTGCAACCATTTAGGGTAAATGTGACAAACATACCTCTCTGTTGAATAAACTTATTCATAATCTATTGCCTCAGCAGTTTAGTATCATAGTTGAAATTTGTTTTTCTGTTCCAAATGTAATACAGCAACTCTGTTTTGCTACCTGAAAGAGATGCATCTGACACATGTGAATGTTTACTAGGTTTTCACCATTTTCGGGTGCCTTTTGAACTCAATGAGCTCTATAAAAAAACACGATCAACCTAATTTAATTTGAAAGGTCTGATTTAGGTAATTGAGTTGGAACTACAGTATTTTATTTAGTTTAAGTTTGAAAATGAAATTAGTGATCTGCATTGGACCTGAAAACCGGCTCCACTCTCTACAATGTCAGATCTACAACAGTTCAGACCAACCAGTTTTACAACATGCCCCTGTGGGAAGCTGATTAGTTTGTTTATTACAGACTGTGAGTGATAAAATCTACCATTGTATTTCTTTCTTCTTACTGATGCTTTGTCCTAAACTTGCAATCAAGTCAGTGATTTATAAATCTTGAGTTCAATTTGTCCTTAAGATAAACCCTTGTCTTCAGTTGGTGTTTGTTAGAACATTTGAAACAGAAACGCTTATAAATGAAAGATGTGTAGCACTATCTCCAAACCGTCATGAAGTTTTGAACTAATTACATGTCTGAGTGTAATAACTTGTGTGTTGTGCAATTTCTTGTGTTCACTGCGTTTGTCTTGTTTTGCATTCATCATCGTCTCCTGGCAGTGTTCCTTGAGTTAAGTAGGTTGTCAATGAGTTCAGAGTGATTTTGGTCTTTCTCACGCGGAAATAATGTTCCTCGGATGTGCTGCACACAAAGACTGCTTGAGCATGTCCATAACAGACGTTGGTCATATTCTGTGGATTGCTTTGATGTTTAAACTCATGGTTATCAGAAAAAAAGCATGCAAACCACTGCAGCCTATCAGATATTGTCCTCATATACTGCGTAAGGCTTGCTGCACAAGCTGTTGTAATTTTTTTTTGTATTCTCTCTGGGCTTCCTTTTCTGTTCTCGCATAAAAACATGTTTCTAAAGTTGTATTGCCAAGTGACAAAGTTTGTAAATGTGGGAACACCTTGCAGTGTAGACAGTGTACTGGACAAACTTATGCACTAGTTGAAGTCATCACAGTTTAAAGTTGTATTTTCCAAACCCATAATTGCAGCAAACCAGCATCAGATACAAAACATTTGGGACAACAGTTCAGACTGACATTTTATTATGCATTTTAAGTAAACTGAAGTGTATTCTCAACTAACTGTATCAACTAAATAAAATGAGTTTTATTCTCTGCAAATACAAGAACTTTTACCACCAATATAAACAAATTAGATACAATTTCTTGCGTTGGCATATTTTTCTTGATAAAACTGTCAGTGCATCTTGTATTCCGTTTGGTTCCAAATCTGACATTGTTAATTTTAGATTCTCTGTTTTTGGTTTCTGAATTTCTTATTTCATTTTTCTCTGCTCCTGATTCTGTGAAAAATGAGGATATGTTTATTATTAGTGGTGCAGAAATGTGCCTCTTTGACACCTCAGAGACAAATTAAGTGGAAACATAGTTGTTGTCTTGAGTTGTTTTGATGGAACTTGGAGTTTGATGCAGGCATATTCTGGGGTATTAAAGAGTCTATATGTTGTACTGAGCTTTAAAAATACTACCAACTACCAAATGATTCTTAAAATAATTTTAAATTAGTTTCTGCAAATAATTTCAAAATGTTATAGAACATCTGGATATTAGAAAATGTAAAGAAAAATATATATTTGCTGTCTTTGGTGCATGTGAACTTACCAGTTCCCCTTGAAACCAAGAGCTCCTCTAATAAACAAACCTAACAACAAATGTGCTTGTTCTCTTCGAGCTTTTGTTCGATTATTATGTTCAATAATCACCTTTTGTGTCACCTTTAGACCCATGGTTCTCAAACTGTGGCACAAGTGCCTTCATACTCAAAGTTTTGCTAAAACAAAAACTGTTCAAAAGAAAGATTAAACACAATCATTTTAGAGACCTGAAATGAATCGTGGAGAACCAGAGATAAGTGCTGGCGGCATGGATCTGGGAATAAAGTCACACCCAACTTCACAGTGTTCCAGCTGCAAGTTGAACAGTTGGATTTGCCCATTTTTGTGCTCATTGAACAGGATATCTACTAATAGCAACACTAGCTAATAACATACTTCTCATTTTTTACACTTAAACGTCATATCGTACATTCATTTTAAAGAAATATTAAAAATGCAATGATTAGTGACTAGCTTAAGGAAACAGGAGAGCAAATAAAGAGTTTATTATTGAAGAGCTATTCCTCCACTTTTAAATGTGTGGGTTTCATTTGGGTTTTATTTGGGTTTCATTTGGTTTGGGGAGTAACTACCAATGTTTTCACTTGAAATTACAGCTTCAGAAAGCCTTCATTTTAAATGTTGCAACTTTAAAGCAAAGTAAAACTAGCTGACTTTTTTAAAGTGTTTTTAGGACATTGACTGAAAAAGTCAATGTCTTGTTTTAAGGTGCCTGACATTTGCTATCATTTAACACTTTTCTAGATTCCTGATGCAACTTCTTATCCAACACAAACAATAAACACACAGCTAAATACAGCAGAATTTCTTTTAGAGGGTTGGGAACAACTGAAGAATAGCTTAGAACATTCGCTTCAACTTTTTTTAGCATTAGCAGTTAAGATCAATATGTTTACGATTAGAATTTATTTCCCCCCCTTTGAATAAAAGCATCTAAAAGAATAATCTTTGATAGAAACATATGCAAATGCATCAAGTTCTCCAGTTATTTCTGTGTTCTGTAATGAGAGGCAATTTTTGCATTACTTAAATTACTGAAAACTGCTGCTGAGTGTGGACGATTTATTTCTTCTTAACTTAAGATTTTCCATCTTAGAGTTATTCCTTTCTCTCAGAAGTCATTAGTCTGGTTACACTTTCCCATCTTTATGGTTCATGACCTGGAACTTAAAATAGGTCGACTATATAAACCCCATAATTCCTTTGGTGCTCACTCAGTCTTCATAGAACAATGCTGAGTTTTGCATCCTTTCTGCTGCAGGATTTAATTCCCTTTACCTGCTGTCCAAACTCCTCAAGTATTAGTGTGTGGCAGTATGTGAATGATGAATTTTAATTTTGCACATTTAGGTGCTTAATGAAGATAGACCACCAAGAAGAATACCAATTTATTTGAGTTAATATTTCCTGACTTTGATTCGGACTTTGACACACTTAATGTATATATTTATGATCACCTAACCTATTTTTTTCTTCATCTTTTCTTTAACCAGGACTAAACTCCTTCATATTAATGGTCTTTTTTTTTTATTAAACTGTCCTGACAATTTTAAAGTTAAAACAATTGGTTACAAAAAAATTTAATTAAACTCCTTTTGCTGGCACAATGGTTCTGTCACTTCAGGACATATAGTCCACTAGACTCCTGAAGGTGTGCTGTATATTCTCACCGCAATCAGGATGTTGTGATGGAAGGCTGCAACAGTGCCGTGTCAGCTCTGAAAGACATTCATGGATGGTGAATGTTGCAGGTGGTCCGATAGCCTGCTTCTTCAAAGCTCGATATTTTGTGCTGGTGCTTTTTCTGACATGTCATCACCTTCTTTTCTTTATTTTTTTATGCTGTTATCTCAGTAGTTGAGAAGATGCTCAATGTTCCCTTTCTGAATTGACTTGAAGTAAATGTAAAAACAGACTAAAAAAAACAAAACATCTTTTTTTTTATAGCTTAGTTAATTATTTGCTTTAATTTTCATTGTTTAAATCAAATTTAAACATGGATCAATAAAAAAATGTGACAGTCCAGTTTATTTCCCATTAGTTTAGCATGGATTCTAAACAATTTTAGTTTATTTTGCCATTTTATTTCTCATTTCAGGTGAGTCGGGGGAGCCTACGGTCGACCATGAGTTTCTAGTGAAGTTTCATCTTCTGCCAAAATGAGGCTGACGTCCGGATCGCCTCGACCCATCCTGCCAGCCTTTCTGGCTTTCACCGTAGCCGCCTTTTTACCTCAGCTGTCCTCGGGAGCTGCACCGTTTCCGCAAGACCTCGAACCAATCAGCATCGTGGGCAGAGAAAGTAAGTTCAAAATTGTCTGTGTTGCCATGGTGAACCTTGTTCCAGGAGTAATTGTAAAACAAGGTGAGGGATTATATATCATCAGCAGGGAGCATGCCTTAGTGAAAGTGGACGTGTTTAAGACCATGTTTGTTGAAAGTACCTGTGCAGAGATTTGTTATAGGGCTTGAATTCATTTTAATTTTTTCTCTTCATTTTGGTATGAAAACAGAAAAGACACAATGGAGAATCTGAGCTGCATTTTGAACTGTCCACAAACTCTGTCAAACCAGAGACAGAACTAGCAAGTCCAAGCTCTAAACTTTCAACTGAATTGCTTGTTAGTTACAACTGTTTGCATCTGATATGTTAAATGTGTATAACAATTCTTTTCTGCTTCTTTTCTGTTTGATAAATTTGATAAACTATAAATGTTCACTAATATGTATTGTCCAATTTAAAAAAAAAAGCTTGAACTTAACTTGTACTATAAGGGAAAATTAGCAACATAATAAATAGTGCAGTTATTGAAAATATGTCCTATTATATAACCCTAGTGTTGAGAAATGTATGTTTATTTGTTTTCTAATAACTAAATACCTAAAGAATTCACCTCATGAGATGATTTTATTGACCACCCTCAGTTCATTCAAATGTAAAAATAACCAAAAAAACCACAAAAAATAACAAAAAAAAAAATTGTTAAAACACGTAAAAAAAGAAGACGAAAACCACAAAATAACACTGCTAAATGAGAAATCCACAAAGGGCCCTAAATATTTTAAACATCGCCAATGTTAACTTTTGGTCAGCTTGTTTCTTATCCCTTGTATAAAATACAACATCATCTTTATAGATTTGATGGGCAACATTCTGGTAAATCAGTTGACAGGCTGAAAAGCAAAGGTCTATCACCAAGCCTTGTTGAATCTTGTTATTTTTTAGTTTTTTTAGTCATATTTCAACTTGCCTGTCACATTGCTGGTACACCTGAATATCCAAACTGAGTGACAATAAAGGACATTTCTTTTTAATACTACTACAGCTAGCAGCAGCTCTCTTTCGTCTTTCTTGTGCTTTTTGTACGTCTTTTTTTAAAAATTCTTTCTTGTTCTTATTTTGTTGAAAACTGAAGTTTTCAGAGTTGCTCAAATGAAGCTGCTAGCAGCGTGAACTTTGCAGGAGGATCTTGGACAGTCAGGAAATAAAATTGACGATGACTGCTATATATTCATTATATTTCACTTGAGATCATTCATTTTATTTGAATATCAGTGCAATTTCAGTGATAGCCTATAGAACCTAATGAAAAAAAATGTAACTGAGAGCCATAATAAAATAAAAACTTGAGAAAAGGTTACACTGCATAGTTTGACATCTCTGACACACTGTCTTTAACATAATATCCAAGAGAGTCATCTGTAATATCCTGTCATTGAAGAGGTCTACAGAAGAGGCCTTGGCTACCAACCATTATGACCCATAATTGATTTAAGAGGTGGCAGAGATGATGGCCCTCATGCTGTAATTGATCTATCTGGAGGAGAGGAACGCAACCATTAGCAGAAATAGCTGCACTAATAGTACTATATGTGGAGCTGCATCCCAGGTGTAATGAGAGCAATTTGTCACCTCTGGTTCAAGCAGGTGACGGAGTGGGACAAGGTCTCTCACAACTTTGACATGTCCATTATGAATCATAGTACTTTGTCTGAATCAAGTCTATGAAATCACACCTAAGTGACATCTCCATTTGTGAGAAATGGGACTATGTTAGCATCAGAATCTTGTTTGTGACAGATTGCGTGGACTGTAAAGTCAGCAAATCTTCTAAAGTGAGTGAAGATGTTATATCTTGAAACTTCCTTCATAAAAGTCAAAGCTATTTGGGGACTTTTCTTTGGAATTAGTTTCTTAGCTTGATGTTCTGAGTGGTCCAAGCATTTGACTGATCAAAGGGCGTGCCGCACAAAACCAATGACTGTATCTAATGATTCTTCTTTTATGTGGTCCTTTCCATCAAAACTCCTTCCAGCAAGTTGGCAGAACACATAATGTTCCTGCTCATCTACTTTGCATTACTTCAAAACAGCTTTTTTTTTTTAAATGGTGAGCTAATTCTCTACGGCGGTTAAAGCCATAGAGCGTATAGTATAATCATTCCCTGTGTAAACATGTTTTATAAGTAGCTTTCTGTGTAAATCTGTGTGACCTAAACATGTCTTCAATTATTATTTTTTTAGATCAGATATGAATTCCCAGGGAATGTAATGTACAGAGAACATTGAATAGTTTTAGCAAAGTTAATTTACATTTCTTTACAACAGGATTTTAATCTATAACTATTGACTTCCATATTTGATGTGGATGATGTCTCGGTGTTTGCTTTGAGGTGGGCCAATCTTATTTTAGCCTAAAGCACTTTCCTGTTGTTGGTAGATGTTTTTGTTTAATACGGACTATTTTCAAGGGACGTCAATCTGCTGACAGGCTGTCATTTTGTCATTTAAACTTCTGGACGCCATCACTCATTGTTAAAGCGTCTAGTGAGTTAATGTGAAGAAGAGATGGGGGGGAGAGTGAAATTTCCATTCAGTAGAAGAGGAAGGTAAAAATGAAAATCTGCTTTAATGGAACATGGAGCTGATGTATCACTCTTTCTATTTGCTCCAGCTCACTGGCTTCATCTTATCTTGCAATTTTTGTGCAACAGCACACTCAGATTTTTCTTATGCCTGAACACACCTTATTTCTCTCAAGTTGTATTGTACCTTTTTTTTTCCCTCTAGTGTCTGTGGATTCGAAATGTTCTTTTGCAAGGTGAAACTATTTAAATAGCACTCATGACTGCACCAAATTGAACTCCTGTGACCTCCGAAACAGATGATTGCTATTTTAATGCAAGTTGACCCAGACAGACAGTCTCTCCATTGAAATGATTTTGTTTTTGTTCCTTGTCTCTACTTGGCACAGACCCCAGGCGTGTCTGTTCAGAAACTCTTACCAGAAGCCGTTTATTTAAATCAGATTGACTTTGGTGACATGAGTGCCTAATTTGCAACTTAGGATGTCTTTTTTTTTTTTTTTTTGCTTGCTTATCCACCTCTACAAGTGCACATTAGCATACACTAAATGCCTTATTTTATGTGCAGAATAATCTAGATTTTCACCTTGAGTAGTAATTATACGGTGGATGAATATCTAGCTATTGTTACACATCTGCATTATTCTGATACTTAAAAGAAAAATATAGGGGGAAAGGCTTCCTTTTAGTTTTAATGTTGCCCTGTTTATTGTCATTTACATGTCATTCCAACTTTACATTACTACTGTAGGTTTTAATCTGTACTGAGATGTGGCTTTGCTATAATTTAATGTATTACGTCCACTGAAATGTTTCCTTTATTCCATCTTTTGACCCATGCAGCCTCGTACCTCTACCCCAGCTTTCAGGGGCTCATGTCGGACAACGACACTATCCGCTTGGGCCTGGACTTCCAGAGGATGCTGCGGATCAACCACATGCTTTACATCGCTGCTCGGTCAGTCTTGACTCTTGAATAAATCTAATTTAACTCTCTTTTGTTTGAAATTTTATTATTCTGGATCACCTCTATGTTCAGGCAAAGGAAAGCTGGCATTTAGGGTGGCTGCTAAATTGTTGTACCCTCAATCAGTCAGTTATTGCTTCTGATTAAATAGCTTTTTATTTTTTTCCTATTAAAAATATCCTGATAAGTGAGACATTATAACCATATTACTGTAGGTTAATTTTCATTTTTTTATATACAAAGTTGTGGAATGTGATGTATGTGAACACACAGAGGAGCAAACTTAAAACATAAAAACATTAAAAAAAGAAATGTTCTAATCTAGATCTATCATCTAAACTTAATTACCCACTAATACTGTAATCTTGTGATCCATGACAATTTAAAAAAAATGATGCTTCTTGTGGTTCTGATATCATTTAAACTCATATGAAAAACCCACAGAACTACTTCCAATTCCACCACTTCAATATTTGGCAACATCTTCTGTTGTCTTTAAATAACAAATTTTTAAAATGGTTCATTTATGGGCATATTCACATTTTCATAGAGCTGCTAAACCTGAGTCACAGACTTGTGAACTCAACAGAGAGTTGAGGGGAACAACATATTTCAGAATATAGCAGTAATTAAATTAAGAAAACAAACTTTAGTTGTTAACTCTGCAGCTTTAGTGAGGGGAAGACGTTAGTATGGCGTCTGAAAAATCATTCCATCCAGAACAACAGCTGTGAACAGCATTAATTAATAATGTTCAGATGTAGCTTTTCACCATATGTGTACAACAGAGATTGAAAAGACTAACACCAAATCCGGTTTATAGAAACAGGAAAATTCAATGCAGTAAGATTTTCTTTTTTCTTACTGCAAGGCAGCAGGGCCAACAACAAAATGTGACATTTTATGAACAGAGAAGTAAAGTTAACTTTATAAGTTTATCTCTTTGTAGTAATATGTGTACAAATGAGGCTGATAAGGTACTTTTTGAAATAGGAAGAGGATTAAGAAATATGATTAAATATGAAACTGCCTTTAAATTAGCTTAACTTTAACACCTACTCAGGTTTTTAATTTTTAACTAAATTTATTTCTGTTTCTGTGACACCTTTTGGCCAGCTAGAACCTTCACTAATCC
Organism: Xiphophorus hellerii; assembly: GCF_003331165.1. Taxonomy (NCBI): domain Eukaryota; kingdom Metazoa; phylum Chordata; class Actinopteri; order Cyprinodontiformes; family Poeciliidae; genus Xiphophorus; species Xiphophorus hellerii. Next base: position 5,125,466 of record NC_045674.1, read on the forward strand.
TAATCTTCACCATTAAGGTTTCATTAGGTAATTTTCTAAAAGGCACAAGGTTTTTCCTTCTCCCTTTTGCTAAACAAGTTCTGCTTCAGCGTTTGGCTTCGTTCCAAACTGCAGCACCCCGCCTGCCAAGAAATCCATCTACAAAGGTATAGAGAGCCCTGATCTACGTAAATTGGCTTAATATTTTCCACAGCTGCAACATAGTGTGCCTCACTCCACTTAGTGAATCGTGTGGGTTTTGTCAATAGTTGGGGAAAAAACTTTCGTAAGGTTTTGAAGCCAAACTTTTTTTTTTCCACCTTCTAGATGATGTTTGTGTGAAGCTGGGATCAATCTCTTTGAGTGAAATCAAAGCTTGTTTCTTTCTTTGTGGTTGAACTGCTGAGATCAAAATATTATCAAAGTTTGTATTCAGAAAGCTTATAGAATGAATAAAGGCATGCAGAGATGACTGTTTTTTGTCTTAACTCACTCTCTCTTGCAGGGACCATGTTTTTGCAATCAATCTTGGCACCTCGTCTGAGCAGATAATCCCACAGCAGGTAGGAAAATATTTTCACTGCCATGATTGAAAATCTGCTTCTGCTGGTTTGCCTTATGTGATACAATGTATATGAAATTATTTTTTCAGTTTTTATTGCTGATTCTCTATCCCTCGCATTACACTTTGGGTTGGTAATTTTCCTCTTGCAAATACAATTTTTTTTACATAGAGATTGACATTCAGGTGTTTGATTTCATGATCTTTTAGAATTATTTACAACAATAATCCTTAACCTACGCTTGGTCACTTTTAGCCATTAGTGGCCAAAATTGGAATTAGCACTGCATGTATTTAGAAATACATGGTCCATTAGTATTTTTGATGTTCCGTTTACTGCAGTATCTACTTTTCTTACAGTGAATTGCTCTGGCTGACCATGTATTCATATGAAGCAATTTGCTTAAGTGCTAGGCTACTGTTTGCACCTTTGCTTCCTGTTTTGATATTACTCATTGATAATTTTTCTTAAAGTGCTGTTCCATTTTAATATGTCAACAAAAAAAGGTGTTGTTTGCTTAACTTTCACCTTTGCTTTAAATTATTCCATTGTGAGCATCATTCTAAAAGCACATCAATCGGTTGGGAAAATGTATGATGTACACATGATATCTGATGTACAGTACAGACCAAAAGTTTGGACACAACTGTGTGTCCAAACTTTTGATCTGTACTCAATACAGACCAAAGGTTTGGACACACCTTCTCATTGAACTCAATGAGAAGGTGTGTCCAAACTTTTGGTCTGTACTGTATGTCATGTCTACATCATATGCATATGCATATGCATATGAAAATAGACTTTATGTTTTAAACACTGGCTTAGCAAATTGCAGCTGGACAACTTGTACATCAACTTTTGACCTTGATAATGCTTCAAGTCAAAGCTGTCATTGCGCAATCAAAGTTTGCAATATTGCAACTGCAAAGGATTACTTTAATGCGGTTTTAGTAAGATGATGTATTTTAGATACCATGCATTCAAAATCTACATGTCGACAATAAAATTAGCCAGTTGGAGGGACGAAGTTAAATAATGGTTGATGCCCACACTAGATCTGATTGATGTGGCTGAGATGCTGAAGTCCACAGAAAATGGTGGGGTCATTGTAATGATGGGAAAGAAATAAAAGAGGAAGATGGGGATGTATTGTCATCAATATTGTCATCATAGTATTAATAATAGTATCTCAGTGTTATGCATAACATTAGCAGTATGCACTGTGCGTTGAGAATAACTAGTGTTTTTTTTAAAGGTGGGGAATGGAGCACCCCGAGTTATTTATGCAAGGCATTTCTGACTTTTATTTTCCTTTTTTCTTTCTGAATCGTACTGTTTACACAAAAAAGCAAGTTCTTGTAATGTTTGAGCCTGATTATTTTCTACCCTTTGCCTTCTTTTTCATTCATGTAGTAAGCAATCTCTCTCCAGACATGCATCTACCACAAATGAAATTGTGTTGTTGTTGCTTTTGCAGTGCCTTGTTCTCCCCTATCTGAATCTCATTTGTCAAACATGATTGCACTTAAATAAAGGCTCTCTGAGGTCTGAACTTTTTGTTTGCTTGTATTTAGATTAGCCCCAAACATGAATATTTGTTTCGATAAGGGCACTACTTGATGTCAAGGATGATCTAAGCTGCTGATTTGGGTGAAGGCTGTTGCACAATGAAAATGGGAACTTCTAAGCACTGCAGTGTTCTCCTCTTGTGCGAGAAGCTTAGTATTAAATGTTTGAACGTGATGCATTCTTTATTCATTCACTCAAACTTCTCCAGCCTCCAATATAGCGGCAGCAACTGAGTGGAAAATTATAAAGCCTGTTCCCTTATTCTCCTTCTCATTCTCCTTTCTTTCTGTTATCCATCTCCGCTAGATCATTAGTGTGTGACTGACTCATACCACCAGAAAATGGTATGTCCTCATCACAGATCCATTCCCTTTATGCAAGCTCATTTTAAACCGCCTCTTCATTTTTCACACCAGGCGTTCATTCACGTTCTCCCCTTCATTGATCTCCCCTGGTTTGAGTGGCTGTATGTTTTTATTAGTAAACCAAATCGAGCTTAAAGGAGACCAGAAATATTACCATAGTGCTGACTCCGACTGAATTGTATCAGTTCTTTACAAAACTAAATCAGAGTTGTGTTGAGAAAACAATTATGAAATTATAAACTCATTTTTTGCAAATGTTTATCATGTTTTGTGCATCAGCAGGGAGTTAAATAGATATTAACTCAAAGTACAGGAGCCTTGTGGTATCATTTTGTTCTACATCTGGAACCAGAGCTGAACCCTGCATTCCCTGTTTTTTCTTCTGCAGCTTTGTTGTATTTATACCAATCTCGAGACAAACAGAAGAAAGAATGAAATCTAAAGGTGTTGACAATAACTCAGGAGTAGGATCTAAAAGTGGCATTCTCTTTATATATTTTTAAATAGCCTTCAGCATTTAATTTGCTGGTTGTGAGATTTCTTTTTTAATAAAAGCATATTTTATCTCTCAGTAAAATCAAAGGTGAGGTGTTTCCACAGAAAAGACAGATTAATTGAACTGTTTGACTGATTCTTCACAAAAAACAAGTAATTATAAATGTGAAGTTGCATAATAACTGGAGGCTAATTATTTATAACGCATTTAAATGGATTCCAGGAAATCAGTTTGTTTTATCCTGGATAAAATTCAGGGATATTTAAAAGAAGTGATGACTGAGCAACAGCGGTTTTAACCTACAGACTGGAAATGGCTTTTCATGGTTGGGGGCTGTTCCAACACACCCTATCATGTCACTGAGGAAGATATCAAACTCTGTCTGATCATATATTGTTATGAGATGTTGGCAGAAATGGAGCTTAATTGACGCAGACATGTAGACAACTGCTTGAATTCTCAGAGGAATGCAGGAGGTTCGGAGAATTTTATCCGTAAATTAGTCGACAGTGAGGCGGAATGCCTTAATCCTTTGGCTGGCAAAGCTTGTTAACAAGTTGCTGGATCTTTTTTGTACCAGCTCAGCATGTATGAGGCTGTGATACAGAAAGTGTGAGTTGTTTTCATGTCTACAGATGGAGGGCAGGATTGTTTTTAATTTGTTTTTGGCCAGAAGGTTAATTGGGATTAATTGACTCCTCTTCATATAGGCTGTAAAGTGATCTGAGCTTCCTTTTTTGCAGTCTTTTGTTTCTCTTGTATTCGCAGCCTCACGGATTCGCTCTTATCTCCGAGTGATTTTTATCTCTGAGGAGCCACAGTGTTTGGCTGCCCACTGATGAGCCGCTCAGGCGCTGCGGGGGTCCCTGATACTTCCCTGTTTGTTTTTCCCCACAACAGTTTTATTGAAATTAATGAGATTTTTATCACAGCGGTCTTGTAATGGCACTTGAACGACTAGGAGCGACGGAAGCTGAGATGGTGAGAAAGAGTCTTGTCTTTTGAGCTGACAGTTGGCTGTCTTGTTGTTTTCCAGAAACTGACTTGGAAGACGAAGGATGTGGCGAAGTGCACTGTGAGAGGGAAGAACAGCGTGAGTATCATCATCTAGAGAAATATATTTTCATCTCTCTACTTGTGCTGTTGGTCTGATTTCTCCTGCAGTCCTCCTTGGCCCATGTCTGTTTTCAGCACAGTGACAGTTTGCACTAAGGAATCTAAAGATTAGAATAATGTGCTGTTAAGCAGTAAAGTTGTTTGTGTCTTGCAGGAAGTTGCTAAAACCTCATTTGATTTTATTGCTTTGCAATAACACTGAGCTTATCCCCTCCTGACAGGATGAATGTTACAACTACATCAAAGTGCTGGTCCCACGCAATGATGAGACTCTGTTTGCCTGTGGCACCAATGCCTTCAATCCCACCTGCCGTAACTATAAGGTAGGTTACTGCACCGCTGTGTGCCGACTGCTGGCCTCAATTACAGATAAGTGATCTTTTTGGGGCCATAATGAGACACTGTGTTTGTGGCAGTGTCCTTGCATGCTCTCAGTTGCACTGTGTTATTTTTTCTCTCTTTAAATGGAAATGACACACTTTTGCCACATTAGTGTTGCCCTGCCTTTATGTGAAAATACCATTATCCATGATATAACTCGTATGTTCAGGTCACAGACAGATGCAACGGGTTCATTTCCTTCCAAATGTGAAGTTACAACAACACAGCTGGATAACAGAGTATAAACTTCCTCTAGACAACTCAATAATATAAACTTTGGTACAAACCTACTATTGACACATTATTTACATGTGTAAGAATTGACTCGACACAATGAGCACAACTTTTAGCAGCAAGGTTGATGTTGGTAAATTTGTTTTAGTAAATGTTGAAGCAGACAAGCAATTTTTGACAGTTTGGGATGTAGATTCAGAAGCATTTTTATTATATCTGTTTGAACTTTCTGTGTAGAGAATACTACATATTTTGCATATTCATGTTCAGATAGGATTTGGCTCTTAAGTCTTTCACCTCGGGATTCTTCCTCTGTATTGGTGATGTTTTTCTTTTTTTAATGTTTTCTCTTTAAGAATTTTGTTGGCTCTTGTGGCCTTTATTTGATAGTGAAGTGACAGGAAAGATGCTTCACAAAGTAGGTAATTAGCCCCTCTATGAAAGCATAACCTTGCCTTCAGTCAAATTTCGTGATGTAGACATCAACAAAGCTGTAGCGTTTTAACCAGTAGCAACATTTAATTGCAGTAGCCAACATTCAAACCAAAGAAGGCTGCACTGAGACTGCTTTTTGGCAAAATATTGCAGATTTAAGCACAGTCACAGTATGAACAAACATATAAAGGTAGCACACTTAAGAACCCATTTAGACAGCTTATCTGCAAAAAAAGTTGATTTGGATAATATCTACTCTTAAAAAGTGTCTGCTTTGGATGTATGTTGGCTGTTCAAGTGCTTTTAAAGAAGCAGGATTTATTTTGATCATCTCTAGCTTACAGCCTAAAATACAAAAAACGCAGTTTAATCAAAGTGGCCTTTTGCATTCAAATGAGAAGTTAGAAATCACTTGTAAACCTCTAGTTTCTACCCTGCGTTTACTGTGGTTTTCTGTAGACTGGGTAAAAGCAATAACTAATACTGAAATCTGATGATAAAGTCTGTCTAGTAAAGATCTTCATTATAACAAACTCCTTGTTTTTATTTAACCATCACCGCTATTGTTGTGCATCTCTGTGGCCGATGCAATGCAAATCTCAATATGATGCCAGCAACCTGATTACTTTTAGATACATAAACAATAAAAAGCTAGTGGGGTCCTTAAGTCTCTATGAAAATATGGTTTGTTTTCTTATTTTGGGGTAAACTATATTAATTCAGTTTGAGTCAGTGACAAAACAAAGCAAAAAGGATATTATTCAGTTGAATATACTTAAGTAATTACCTTACAAATTAAAAAATTGTTTCACAACAATTTTGTGTGAAATTGTTATGATTTCACACAAAATCGTATTTTGTATGTACATTAATACAATTTCACATAAAATTGTATAAATGTATCAATTTGCATTCATACCAATTGGTGTGAATGCAAATTGATACATTTGCATTCAAATGCAAATGTATCATTCATACCATACAATTGGTATGAATGCAAATTGCATGAAAGGCATTCATACAATTTGCAATCCAAAGGTCTTCAAAAAGGTCCACCAATTGTAGCCATGTTTGGAAAACCAGAATTGCAAAAGAAAAAACACTGAGCTTAAAGCAAAACTATAAATCCACACTGCAGATGTAATTAACATTAATTTACTAACCCAGCAGTAAGTAGCAAAATGCATTTTCTATATCAGGAACATAAAAGTATAAAGTCAGTTTACTTTCTTCCGCGCCTACTTGTTTTATAATCTATTAAAGAGTCAATGTTGCTTTAAGTTTGAGGCAGTATCACTTATGAAATTAACTGTAATGACAGTAAGGTTGTTCAGCTGTGCTTAAAAGTTTGTTCCAAGGCTCTTCTGGGACATTGAGGAGGTAATGAAAAATAGAGTAATACATAATTTAAATAAAACAACATGGTAGACGTATTGAAGGTCTTGTTCTTAATCATTGTATGGCTTTCCAATCTGACTTTTTTTTTTATTTGTTATGGAACAGATGTCATGACCTTCTGTAATAAAGGTCATTACATATTTAGCCATCTTGAAATTAGCTGGGAAATAGTTGCTCACCCATTTTGAGCGTCTTTGTCAAGGACAAGTTTGAAACTGAGGCAGGTAAAGCTGACGTAAAGCCCGACCGCCACAAATAAATCATACTTTCATCAAACTTACATTTCTGTATTTCAATGTCATTTTTAATTGGTCCTATGTAACATTTTAATCTAATAAATGAAATGTCATATTTTTATTATATATAATTATAAAATAATTCTTATTACAATCTTCACTCTGTGTGTAATTAATCCTGTACAGCTAAAGAGAGCTTGACTGATTTCCCCGTAACATACCTGCCTGTCTATCATAGTTTTAAAGGCATTCATACAATTTGCAATCCAAAGGCTACTTAGTGGAAGTCTGTTGACACATTATGTTAACATTAGTTTATAGAAAAATTTCTTTATTGCTCAATAAGGATCTAGCAAAGGTTTTTATTGTTATAATTAGATTAGACAACTTAAACATTCTCCCACTTTATTGAGAACATCTTGATAGTTTGGGAGACCTGAGCAACAAAAGCTAATGTTATAATAAATCTCCTGTAAAATGACACCCACAGAAGCCGCTACAAAGTGAGGTCGACCCACGGTCTTTGCAGAATTTGTCATCTTGAAATAAACTCTTTCAGTCAGCACTTCAGCCTCCAAACAGCTGTGAACTCATACTGACTATGTGCATATAAAACAACTGATTTAATGTATTTACAGGAAGGATTCCAACACAAATTCAGCACTTAAACAGAGAAACTCTTCTCAAGTGTTCGCATCAACAGACTTTCTTGTTGGCATATATGAAGCATCAGATGTTTTTAGCTGAAAAAAGTGATCAAGCGGTTATTTTGATATTAGCAGCAGGTCAGCACTGATCACACAGATGTGGGTGTCATATTTATGTTTTACATGGTAAGCTGACGTTTTGTATTTTATGTTGGTGAAAAATATGTTGGCTCAACAAGACACGGGGAGAAGCAATCTGTTGACAGAACACAGAATACGCTGATGGTTGCTCCTTTTACACCTCTGGCATGATGAAGCTGAGGGTGGAAAAGGACGAAGGAGAAAAAAGTAGGAGTGGGAAAAGCAAGTTTGCGCCAGTTTCACCTCAGCTTTATTTACCAGTGACCATGCCTGTAATAAATCACAGGCGCTGCTGGTTAAACGAAATAAATTTTCTTTAATTTTGAATCGTCCCTAGATGAGTTCCCTGTGAAAAACTCCTACGGTTTGATTTTTGTTGAATGAAATCCAGCATGACGTGGCCTTGGAAGTGACATCACCCGTCTGGACTATGATTCATGCCGGAGCATTAGAAGAGGGAGTACAACTCATGCAACACAGTAAATCTGATGGTGCAAAGGAGTCTGAAAAACAAAAAAATGCAAAAAAAACCTCCCAGTTCAAAATTTAATTTTCCCACATCCTCAGTGAATTGGCCCAGTTTAAAGTAAGAGGTGATGAGAATCTGTGCTTCCTCCAGCTTTCAGTGGCTTTACCAGGAAGATGAGAAGTTCACTGGAATGAAAATGTTTTGTTGATAAAATTATCAAAAAATATGGCATTTCACAGTGGATATTAAAGGTAGCAAATGTTTAACATATATCTTTTGGGGGGTTTTTTTAGATGTCAGCAAGGAGCATTTGTGAAAATGTCTCAATTATGGTACCCAAAATAAGGATGCATTTTTTTGTTTCCCAGCTTGTCACAAGTGAATGAAAGGCACAGGTGAAGAGTTTGTGTAAAACTAATATTCAACCTTATATTGGGTTGAGGAGACGTAGATGTTTTGTTTCTACTTCAACACCTAATGATTTAAAATTATTTCTTTCAAATTGCTCCTAGTTTACCGTAAAAAAAAATATAGCTTGTCAGAAAATCATAATCAATTGAAACACACTGTAAGTGAGATTTAAGCATTTCTGTATGTACCTAATAATACTGAAGAAGAGTTTGTGTGAAACTAATATGAAATAAATAAAAAAAGAAAGATATGAACTAATGCAATAGTTAAAATACATGCATATGCAACAGTTGCAACTTTCTAAACATACACTGAAAACCCTTTTTGTTACAACTGTTGTGTGAAGAATATAAATCCTGAGACAATCATATTTTACTTTGAATTGAAAGCTTTAATCATGCCAACACTGTCTCAAACAATTACTTACAAACTGAACAGAATCAGGATTTTTGCGTATGATTATGTCCCTACCTAATGTGTGGATTTGTCTCTACTTGAATATTTAATCCTAATGTGTTTGCTGAACCTCTCTTCACTAAATATATCATCTCTACCTACTATTTATATATAAATCACATTCTCCATCAGTACTATAATGCATATGAATTGCAAAAATAAATATTTTAGGATAAATAGTTATATTAAGTTCTCATTCTCAAAATGTTCTCTATATTCATACCTTGGAGATCCATCTGCAGCCCCACATCTCCAGGCGTAACAAAGCTACCTTTGCTTGTCTTTCATCTTCATCTTTTGAAGATTTCTCTCCAAATATTCTCTATTAATCCGAGTATAGCTTGCAGCGGTATTCCATGAGCTATCAAGCCCACAGGCTGTGGAAGAGTAAATAAAAAGACCTTGTGCCTTAAGGTTGGCTCTGAGACAACCCAGCTGTAAATGCTTAAGTCATGGAATAAAGGGAGACTTGTTCAATAAATGCCACAAATTGAATGAAAGCCTAAAGTGAGATGGATTGGAACATTTTCTTGATAAATAGTCACACACTCATATCTCCACAATTCAATGTGGAGGTTTCAGGGTGGAGTTGCACATATTGTTGAAATATTCAGAACTGCACCCATTAACATAATTGTGATATCTTCCTATTCTCTTGTAGGTAATGATTTACAGCTGGTGTGCTGCTACTGTTGTTTCTTTGACGGTTTCTAAGATTCTGTTCTTTGGTTTTCCTTTGCCATAAGTAGTGACTCTGGCAGTGCAAGACCATTTAAATCTTTATACTGTTGCTGGGAACTGGTTCATCAGAGTTTGATGAAAACATATGGACCAAAACCAATAAATATGAGAGATCCATAAAAACTGCCAAGCTAAATTATTTTTAATGGCCTAATTTGAAAGAAAAACACTAAAAACACTTAGCTTCATGATGTTGCATTGGCATCGAAAGAAAACACACTCACTGTTTCATATTCTCCTTCTTTTATCCCTCTAGTCTCCTCCCAGCAAAACTCACACTTACGACCCTTGAGATCGATGAGAACACATAGTGCTAAAAAACTTTTTTTTTCCCACTTGATGTTTACTCTGCTTCAGCCCTGACCTCATTCTTGATATTTTATTAATGTTTGAACAACATATATAAACAATTTGCCATTTAACTTATAACAGAACCACATTTTATGTATATATATCTATTTTTTCGAAAGTAGTTTGACAGGAAAGAGGGTAATGAGAAAGCCAGAAGACATGCAGCAAATGTCGCCAGGCCGGGAGTCGAACCTGTGACCGCCGGCACGAGGACTAAGGCCTCAATACGTAGATTGTGCGTTGCCCCTGCACCACCACAGCACTCCCCGAACCACATTATGTATATAAAAAACCAGATATAATAAAGCACAGACAGGTTTTGATAGGTGAGGTTTGTCCAGACTATTATGTCTTCTGTTTATTTCTATGCAGTAACACAGCAACCCTATAGTTTTTAACCTTGGTCTAAACCATTAACCTTTTGGAAAATTCTAAAATTAAAATATAATTAGTAATTGCAAAAATTTTAAAAAATATAAACAAAGAAAAGATTTAGAAAATGTAGTGAAATGACTCAATGAAGTCTAAGGGGGTCACTGGGAAGTTGATGCTATATAATTTCTATTGGTCAATGCACCACACAGACATGCACTCAAAATCACTTTTTTACAGCTGGATCTGTATACAATTTGTGAGCTCATTTGTAAACTCTGTGTGTGTAAATAAATCCTTCCTTAAACGTTGTGTACTCTGGACCCGGTTTGTAGTGCTTCAGTGAAACACTGAGGCAGGAGATCAAAGTTTGAGACGTCTAAGTGTGCTCATAAATCCGGAGGTTGCTTAGATCAGCATTTAGAAACTAAGCCGGTGATGTTGAGACATTAGCTTAAAGCGATACTGATATAAACGGTGTGCATAGATAAACAGTTTTCATAACACTACAAAGGATTAAAAGACATTTTTAGTGATGTGATAAAGTAGCTCCAAGCTGACTGTCATGGAAAACCACTTTAGCTTTTGCAGTGTTTTTAGTACAAGGTAAGAACTGGCTCCAGACCCAGACCTGGTTAGCACTGAGTCTGCTTCAGTGGAAAAAAAACTCTACCTCAGTTTTAAACAAGGTTGTTTCAACTCTTTCACAGCACATCATGTAAATAACGTATACCCATTCGCTTATATATTACAGGCTCCAAACTGACTTTCCAAATTAGTCAATATTAACCTTTAAACCTTTTAAACAAGGTCTTTTTTTTAACCTACCACTTTCTCTACATGTTTTTTGAGGTCATAGTGTCAACATAGTTTTGATCCGATTCCCGGAGCAGTCTGAGGGATTATGAAGTAAGCAGAGCTTCTCCACAGGCTGACATTACCTGAATGTTCTCCAAAATCAAACTCTGGCTCAGATGTGCCAGCGGTCCTGCAGAGAAGTTGATGTAAAATGTTTAAAGGGCTGCGTTTCGACCTATATTCACACGTTATCATCTTCCTGCCACAGACTCCCTTTATAAAAAGAGCGGCTGATTTACAGCTTTACCAAAACATCCTCTCGCCTCGCACCCCTCATCTGTTTCCCTCGTCTGAAAAAGGAGGAGGAATGACTGTTCAGACTGCTGGAGAAAGAGGGAAGAAATATAAGTCATAACAAGGAATCTGTTCCTGAAACTGGACAGAAAAAACATGTGCAGGAGAGTGGGGGATTGAATCAGATTTGTGTGGCTGTGAAAGACATGAGTGGATGCCTGTCTATGAATAGGCAGCTTTGCTGCCCAGGCTGCTGAGACAGCTGGTGTGTAGACAGCAGAAAGGCTGTCGTCAGCATGCATTAATGATGAAACAAAATCTTAAAGCGTTACAACCGTCTGTCTTCCTCTGTGCTGTGTCTAATGACCCTGCAGTGTCTTCACAAATATGCAGAACTATCACTTCTAATTTCTGAATTTATTTTTATTTAGCGAAACCCTGAGTCGTTGTGAAGTTTGTGTAATACAGTTGATTCCTATTTCAATAAAAAGGAAAAATCCCTTCAAAAACAACAGGTTGGAGTCTAAACTGCAAAGCTTTCTGTCGTCTTTATTTCAATATTTCTCCTAACTTTCTTAATATTGTTAGACTTTATTTCAAGGAATACCTCAATGGTTATAATTAGCTCTGCAGAATGCAGTTGTCCCGAAGAAAGTCTTGACAGTGCACACCACACTTTCTGAACTACTTTGAAACCATATTTTTTTTACTTTACCATTACAGCAGTGCTTACATGAATGCACCTTTAGAAGTGTTTCTTATAAAATAAACATGTTTCCACCAGCCCTTAAAGCTGCTAATGCGAGGAGTGGACATATTGAAACACCAAGTCGGCCAAACAAATTGTAACTGGGGGCAATAAGAGTTTCTCCCACTCTGAGTTTGATCCCAAGTATCTTGAAATTTGATGTGGGAATGTAGAAAAAATTGGTGAAGTTCAAGATGTATAAATATTTTTGCAAGATTCTGCCTTTGTATTAGCATGAACACTCAAATAGCAGCAGTTTGTTGGATTAAATTTAAAGATTTAGATACCAGCACCTTAACCTTCACCATCTTCGCTAAAGCTGCTCTGCAGAGGACAAACTAGATGTTGCTGCAGTTGTGAGCAATTTCCCTTTAACTGTTGCTACATCCTGAACATTGGAATCAAGCATTAGGAAGTCTGTGGTATATATTTTGTTTCATTTCTGCAACTTTGAAACATGTTTTTGTGAAAACCTCAACAAATCCAATCAAAGTTTGCCTTTGATGCTTCAGTGGAGCGGAGTACAATAAAATTGGAAATAGTGCAGTATGTTTTTTTCATCAAAAGAAGTCAAACTTGCAACGCAGTTGGAATTCTTAAAGCTGTACAGAGATGAAGGTGAAGATCTTGTCTTGCATTTCATATATTTTTAAGTCTAGTTTACATTGTTCGTGGTGTTTATCCAGCACATAGATGTCAAATGTTTTATTTTGAGGTTCCAACAACAGAACTGATTTGTGTTAAACTAATGCTAATTACATATAATGATATGATACCAAAACGGTGACCTGAAATACGTCTTTATCAGATCCAAGTTATGATTTGCGCGAAATTTAAACATCACTATTCGCAATGCCCATCCAGTTTTTATTAGCGTTATTTTATTTTATTTTCTCCACAGTCCTGGTTTTGTTTTATAAATATTGAATGCATAAGCATAACCTTTGTATTCTATAGAACATCAATTAATTATTTTAATCTGCAGTAAGAATAACAATAGACCAGTAATTACGCAAATGTGTCGATCAGATTTACATGGCAAACTAAGCCAACGTGTTAATGGGCTACTAATGTGCAGTATGTGTATATTTCTGTCACCTTACTGCCACAAAGGGCATTGAACCTGCTCTGTGTTCCTTTAGCTTTCACAGCCCACAAACATTCACACTGTTGGGTTTCATGCATTGTCGTGTTTGAAGTTTACAACCTTGTTAACAGCAGGTTGGAAAATAGCAGCTTAATATCTGCGGCCGGGAGATAAACTGGCCTGTCTGCCTGAGCAGCGGGACCTCCACACACTGCTTTTATGGAAACGACCCACATATAATGCATCAAATAAAACTAATCTTTATGGTGCATGTTTTGCCTTTTACTACCACAGATTGATTTAGTACTTATCCTTTATATTCAGCTACACAGTTTACCACATTTCTTTCAGACTTTTGATATAGAGGACAAATTGATTCTTTGCCATCAGTGCTGCAGCCACAATGCAGAGCTTTGCTGATGTTAGTCTTTGTCCCCCAGCCCTAAAACTTTGTATGTGGTCTCATTATAACTTTGTCATTTTCAATTTTTATTATGTACAGCAGCTTGTACTGCCTTGCTATGAAATGTGCTATGCAAATAAACTTGATTGATTGATTAAGCTTTCTCTCTGTTTAAGATGTCGACCCTGGAGCAGGAAGGTGAGGAGGTAGTGGGACAGGCTCGATGTCCCTTCGAATCCCGCCAATCTAATGTCGGCCTTTTCGCAGGTCAGTATTCCAAAGTGGACATTAATTTCAGTGAATTCAAAATAAACCCTTCATAGAATAGACAACCACTGGTCCTGTTTGGTTTTAGTGCATTTTAATTGTACATGTCGGGCTAAGAACCAAACATTTAATGTCACACTGAAGGTATTAAGTTTTCCTACCTATACTTCCTTCATATTGGAAATGCAGAAACCTTGGATTTGCTCCCAGAATCTGAACTTCCATGATGGTGTGTAAAGTTTATAGAACCTTTCAGCTACTATTCTGAAATTTAGCTTGAGGATGTTTTGAGCCTGAACCAAGTTCAGTCGCCCGTCCTGTGAGAAACAGGCTGCTCTCACTCTCAGCCATGCAGTACTGAATGCCTCATAGATTTTTAATGTGAAATAAAGAAAGGAGAGTATTTCTATGACTTGCAACATGTATTTCTTGAGGCAAAAGTCATTTTTAGTGAAGAAAACCCCACAAACACCTAAAAATTATGCCAGTCTAAGAAAACCTTTGACCTAATGTTATGGCTTCTACTACTACTAGTACTAATGTCTTTTCTGCTTTAAAGAAGGTACTTTTTGTTTTGTTATGTTTTGTTTTTAAAGGACCTGAAATCAGTGTTAAATATTTAGTTCCAGGTTTAACTTCTTTGTGTACTGCAGTGTTTGAGTAGAGCCAAACCTAAGATGGTTTAAATGCCAAATATAACAGGGAAAAAACCAATTTATCTTCCTTTAAAAAAAAGCAAACACTTCATAGCTAAACTATGCTTTAATAATTCTCCAATAAGTGTATAATCTTACGATTTAGATTTGATTAGTTTAGATTTTGAAGAGAGCGGAACAGATTCTTCAAAAAAGCATGCAACAACCTTTTAGTTGAGCTCTGAATTGAACGCTAGAATGATGTTTAATTCTATAGACTAAAAATGCCTTGAAATGTTTAAATTGGGTGTTAATGAACACAATTTAAAGAAAATACGACGGCTGGTTTTATGGATGAATTTTACTGTCAACCTGTTATGTTTTTTTGTTATTTCACCAATAAATAATCAGTAAGTGATGAAAAGGAAGTATTTCTTATTTGACCAGTAACAATAGAGTTTTTGGATTGTGCAAAGCAAGACAAATTTCTTTTAAGTTACACAAAGTGCCACATTTTTATCTAGAGATCTTGTCACTCCTATTAGATTTAATTTACAAAACAATAAGAAACAAAAGATAAAATTTAATTTAAAGTGGATGTTGACAGAGATGAGTAGAATACATCATTGAAGGCTTGTGTGGTTAAGAGTGTTATTTTAGTTTTAACGTTTGGCTCTTCAGCTGAGATAATTTATAGTTTCCTCTTTACGATTCTTATTTGCGGTTGGATTTACAGTCACTTTGCTAATATTAGCAGTAAAGAAAACTGATACACCCTGAACACGCTTGGGTCAAACTCGGGAAAGAAGTGAGAGCCAAAGCAGCTCTCTAAAGCTGCCAGGTTTCCACTGACATCTGAGCAAAGTTCACACTTGCTGCTCTTCAGACTGGCATGTTCGCCTACATCTGCTCTACTCAGCCTCCTTTTAAAGAACATGAGCAGCCATCTTTGATCAAAATACATATTTAAAGCCAAGCTTTTGTAATTGTGCTTCCCAACAGTGCATCTCAGTCTCTGCTTTTTTTTTTTTTTTTCTGTCCTTCAGGTGGTGACTTCTACTCTGCAACAATGACTGACTTCTTGGCGAGCGATGCAGTCATTTACAGAAGTCTGGGAGAAAGTAGTCCTGTTCTGCGTACAGTCAAATATGACTCCAAGTGGCTCCGAGGTAATCATCCACATGTGATTTTAGGCTGCTGTGAAATGACCCAGTCACATTCCATTTGTTCCATTTATCAACATTATCAGTCCAAATCTGTAAATAATTTCCAGGACTGACAGAGTTTTTTGCTGCTCATTAATCTGTTTTGTGGAACCAGGTTCAAGAAGCTTTGATAAAAATGAGTTGCCTTTGATGAGATGTCTGGATGTTATTTTCTTGATTGCCGGTGGCTGATTAATTCTCTACTTCTTCATTTGTACTTGTATATTATTTGAAGCACATTCATAGCTCTTAGAAGTTGCCTGTCTGAACATAAAGAAAAGTACAGAATGTAAAGTCTGCTGCCTATTTTATCTAAAAGGAGAACTGATTGTACATCTCACTTATTAAAATGGAATAAGCCTGAATATTGTCATCTTATCTGCATGCTTTATTCCTACCATTTGGTCCTGGTTTCCAAGACAACTCAGTAGGAGACTATGAATAATTTTATCAACTTCTTTTACCATTTTTATTCATAATAGTTATATAAGTAGAGTGGACCCCCGGTATTCACGGGGTTCACAGGACACTGCCACTAAAATCTGCAATTACCTGAGACAGATGTAGCACCGGTATCAAACCGCTAACTGCGCCACTGGACCAGTTCTAGGCTCTAAGGAGTGGGGAGCAAGAATGACAACACCAGAGACCGCTGCTTTAAGTGAAACAAGCCGGCAATTTACTGAATATAAAACACACAAATAAGATACCATAACTAATTAAGTAAATTAATAAATAAATATATTGCAGGTTCTTAATAAGGAAGCAAATAAAAATGAAAAGGGAAAAAAAAAGAAATAAATAAAGAGTATATCACCTTTTCTTTTCACTCTTTAGTTCACCTAGTTCATTTTAATAAGACTAATCTAATTTAATTAGACTGATCTTTGTTCTCCTATGTTATTTTAGACAGTCTAATTTGAATTAGTTAGACCAGTCTCTTTTATTTCCTATGTTGTATCTATTTTGAGATCCCTATTTTTTCTGAGTTAACTCGTTTTCTTTCTTTTACAGGTGAGAAAATACCTCAAACACAATCAAATCAAAATAAATTACAATTGTTCAAATCATACTCAAAGATATAACATATAGAAACCAAAGTATATCACTTTAAATTCGAGTACAACCCGAATATGAAATCAGCTATTCAGTTCGATGAAAAAATCTTAGTTGACTCGATCCAAACAAAAAATAATAATTCAATAAATTATCAGTTCTGTTCAGTTCGGTTCAGTTCGTCCTGGCAGCGAATTACCACACGCAGGAGAGTCCTTCCTTAATGTGATGGAGAAGGTGAATTGAATGTCTGGGTCTGGCTCGCCATCCTGAATCCCGTCCGTGAATCCCGTCCATGAATGTGCACGCCGCACACGGTAGACAAATCCTGACTCCGACCGAGCTTCCAACCAAGCAAAAAAAACTGACCTGTATGACAGGTCGCAAACACAATAAAACTCTTTTTAAATCTTCAATTTATACAAATAAATTCTTCTTGAACTCAATATGTTAATCGGTTAACAATTTATAACGGCTATCAACGGCTATTGTAACGGCTGTTTTTACAGCAAAATACAGTGAAAGTGCGAAAAAATAAACATAAAACTCACCAAAACCGATTTAGTTTAGCGCTCATAAAATTCCCGTCAGTTCCCGACCGGATAGATTATGGTTTTCAAATATAATGTTAACTTTTGTTGTTAACTAATCACTGCGCTTTCCTCTGATTCCTCCTCTGTTCTCTCCCTCCGGGCTGTGTGCTGCGTCACTACGGCGCTGCGTCTGTAACGCTAGTTCCTTAAAGGGGCAGTGACGTTATTTTCTGTCTACAGGTATTTAATCAACTATTTATATCAGATTTTAATGTGGGTTACATCCTCCCCTCTTTACCTAATGCACGTCCCTGTGCATTTTTAAAATTACACTGCCATAACTCTAGGGGTTTTTGGAAAGCTAGGTTTTTCAAGGGAGTCTGTAAACACATCACTCAAGGTGTGAAATAAAGACTGAACTACTGTCACCAACGGATTTCCTAGCTCAGGATAAGTCAGTCTCTTAATCGGTTTTCTGTCTCTAACAGGTCTTCCTGAACAGTCTCTTTCGGTCTGATGGTTCACTTGACTCAGATCACTTGTGTTTTCTTTGCTCGCCTGACCAGGTTCAGTAGAAGGATGGACGTTATCCACATCTTTCTCAGGTAGGTTTCTAATTTCCTGTTCAGCGATTGAGTTTCTCTCCTCAGGGGTAATTGAGTCATCTTTTCCAAAATCAGGTAAGTTTAGGTCATAAGTTTCTACTGGAGCGTCCTCGGGGAAAGCTTTGGCTACGTCTGAAGGATCTTGCACAACAGCAGGCAAGTCAGGTTCGGGTTCAATCCTTTCAGGCAAGTATTCCATAGGTTCGGAAGTTGAGACGAAACCTAGTGTTTCTACTGTTAGGTTTCTTTGATAATGATATTCCTCAGAATCAGATTGGGATTCATTCCCATCAGCTCCATTTGATGTGTCATTTTCAGAATGTTGTCGAGTTTTTGGGCCCCTTACTGCCTTTGGTGGGTTAGTTTCGCTTTCAACAGGAGTCACAGGAAGAAAACCACATGGCAACAGGAGGTCACGATGAAGAGTTCTTTGTGGACCATCTCTTGTCTCGGGCTTCACAACATACACTGGGACGTCTCCGGACTGTCTCAGGACAACATACACGTCGGATTCCCACTTGTCAGCTAACTTGTGTTTGCCTCTGAGTCGGACATTTCGAACCAAGACTCTGTCGCCTTCTTTCAAGCTGGAGTCAACAACATACTTATCAAACCTTGCCTTGTTGCGATTGGCTGTCTTTTTGGCATTCTCAGTTGCTACTCTGTAACTGTCTTCAAGTTGAGATTTCAGGTTGCGGACATATTGCGAGTGAGAGCCTGGTTGATGATTGACTGGTAGACCAAAAGCTAGGTCAACTGGCAATCTTGGCTGACGCCCAAACATTAACTCGTAAGGGGTAAAGCCGGTTGTCTCGTTCTTAGTACAGTTATAAGCGTGTACTAACGGCTTAACATACTCCCGCCAGTGACTCTTCTTCTGGTTTTCAAGGGTTCCCAACATGTTGAGCAGGGTCCTGTTGAAGCGTTCAACAGGGTTCCCTCTCGGATGATAAGGTGTGGTTCTTATCTTTTGAGTGCCAATGAGCTCACACAGTTCTTTTATTGTTCGGGACTCAAAGTCGGGACCTTGGTCACTGTGGAGTTTTTCAGGAATGCCATAATGGACGAAAAAGTGGTCCCACAGGGTCTTGGCCACTGTCCTGGCTTTCTGATTCGGGGTGGGGACTGCCACTGCATATTTCGTAAAATGGTCGGTAATGACCAAGATGTCTTTTGTGTTACTTGAGTCTGGCTCCACACTGAGAAAATCCATGCACACGAGTTCGAGTGGTCTTGTGGCCACAATGTTGATGAGTGGTGCAGCTTTCTCGGGCATGGTCTTACGTCGTATGCAACGGTTGCAGGTTCTGACTTTATCTTCTACCTCAGTTGACATTTTAGGCCAATAGAATCGCTTCCGGACAAGATCTAGCGTGCGCTCTGTGCCCATATGGCCCATGTCGTCATGGAGGCTCTTGAGGACTACGGATCTCAGGGCTTCAGGGAGTACAAGCTGGTAGTGAGTCTGAGCACCCTCTTGTCGCCTGCGATACAAAACACCATTTGAGACTTCCAGTTTGTTCCACTCCCTCAATAAGAGACCAAGCTCAGGAAGTTCTTTCCTCAAGGAGGGTGGGGGTTTCTCTCCGGACTCCACCTGCCTGAGGACTTCACCAATGCAGGGATCAGCATTTTGTTTGTCTCTTAGTTCAGCTGGTGCCAACGGGGGAATGACAGGTAGGCCACCAAGCTGATCCTCCTCTTCAAAGCTTTGAGGGAGAGCCTTTGGATGGTGGGCAAGTGACACGACCAAGGTGGTGCTGGGTGATGTTTCCCCAGGGTGACTGTTGATTACTTCATGGACCAAATGCTTCTCACAAATGGCTTTGATGGTGCTTTCATTCAGGTGTGCATAATCAGCCTCTGACAGGTGTCTTTTTGTGAATTGTTGTATTCTCTCCAACTCTTTTTGTGATGATGTGTCATCAGGTACTCTGCCATGAGGACGTCTGGACAGTCCGTCCGCGTCCTGATTCTGCTTACCGGCTCTGTACTGTAGCTGGAAATCGAATGTCGACAGAGCGGCCAACCATCTGTAGCTCGTGGCGTCGAGCTTAGCTGAGGTAAGAATATATGTTAATGGATTGCTATCTGTGACAGCAAGGAATGTGTTTCCATACAGGTAATCCTGGAATTTCTCTGTTACTGCCCACTTAAGGGCAAGAAATTCTAATTTATGAGCAGGATACCTGGACTCACACTTCGACAGACCTCGGCTCGCATAAGCAATGATGCGCTGCTGTCCCTGTTGCTCCTGGTAGAGAGCAGCACCGAGGCCCGAGGTGCTTGCATCTGTATGTAAAATGTAGGAGAGCTTGGGGTCAGCAAACCCGAGGATGGGTGCGGTTGTCAGCTTTTCGATTATGGTGTCGAACGCTGTTTGGCAAGCTGGTGTCCATCTGTCACCAAAGACGTCCTTTGGATTGAAATACTTCTCAGGGTTCACTGTAGTTTTAGCATGCTTTCTTAGCGGTGGATAGCCAGCAGTGAGCCCGTTGAGTGGCTTCACGATCTTTGAGTAGTCTTTAATGAACCGGCGGTAGTAACCGCAGAAACCCAGGAAGGTTCTTAGCTCCTTCAAGTTGTTTGGTTTTGGCCAGGTTTTTAATGCTGCTATTTTATCAGGGTCGGTCTCAAGGCCATTTTCAGACACAATGTGGCCGAGGTACTTTACAGAAGTTTGGAAGAACTTGCATTTCTCTGGTGACAGTTTCAAGCCAAACTCTTTCAATCGGTTGAGCACACGCATCAACCTTTCCTCGTGCTCCTCCAATGTAGAGGAGAAGATGATTAGGTCATCCAGGAAGACTAGGGCTTGCTTCAAATTCAACTCTCCCATGCAACGCTCCATAAGTCTCTGGAACGTGCTAGGGGCGTTGGTTATCCCCTGAGGCATTCTGTTGAATTCGAAGAATCCTAGAGGACAGACGAATGCGGTTTTGTGTTTGTCTGCTTCCTCCATCTCTATTTGATAGAAGCCTGATTTGAGATCGAGCACCGAGAACCACCTGGACCCGGTCAATGCTGAGAAGGACTCTTCCAGATTAGGTAAGGCGTATGAATCCTTTACTGTTTGTGTGTTCAATTTTCTGTAATCTATGCAAAGTCTGACATCGCCGTTCTTTTTCCGAACAACTACGATCGGCGAGGAGAAAGGTGACTCTGATTCACGGATGACTTCTGCATCGAGGAGTTGCTGGAGATGGGTACGCACAGCCTCTATATCCTGCGGATGTATAGGTCTTGGCCTATGTTTGAACGGCGTCTCATCACTGAGAGTTATATGGTGTTTGATTTTGTCAGTGCGCCCAAAGTCAAGCTCGTGCACTGCAAACACCTCTGGCATGGAACTCAATTTCTTTGTTATCCTCTCTTTCCACTCGTTGGGTACAGGGGAATCAGTAAAGTCAAAATTGAGGCTTGGTTTTTGGTCAGGTTTTATTGGAGAGTCTGAATTAGGGGTTTTGACAGGTTGAACACTCTTGACAGCATGTATCTCTGCTATCACGGTTTTTGAGGACAGGGTGATGTCATGCTGTGACTCGTTTTTAAGCATGACTGGTATGCAGCGTGATAGCTTTGGTGATAGACTTACCAGGCTATCTGTCACCAGGATGCCACCAGGTAGGGACGATGACTTTGGTGACTCTACCATCACCCACCTTCCAACTTCAGATGTTCTGCAGCTCACTGATCCTTGAATTACTTTGGTCTGTCCAGCTGGAATGGTCTTGAGGTCTCTACTATTAAGCCTCACCTCTCCCAGGCTGGAACCAACAGACTGTTTTTTCCGGATTTCAAGGGTCTTTAAGACTACTTTGTAGCCATAGGGAAGAGATTCGAAGTTCTGAGGTGAAATCTCCTCATACTTTTCATAGAGAATATCCAAAGTATTTGTGCCTATAAGCACTGATGATAACGTGGAGCGCATGTCAGGTACAACTAATACTAGCGTAGGTACCTCGATGTCGACTCCAAGCAAGCTCTTTGGGAATCTGATGGTGGCCTCAACATAGCCAAGATAAGGGACGCTTTGACCGTTGGCTCCTTCCACTTCAAGCAGGTCGTTCAAGGAATTGAGAGGCAAGTGAGACAAGTTCTCTAGATAGAAGGAGTTGGGGATCGTTGTTACTTGGGAGCCTGAATCCAACAAGCAACTACAGTCTTTGTCAGCTATGGTCACTTGTGCGGTGCACTTGGCTCCAATCAGCCCTTTTGGCAAGGTCACTGACTGTCTCTGTGTGTGAGAGTACACATGGGCTCTGTGCAGCTTCTTTTTGGGACACTTTTCCTGTGTTCCAGTCCCTGTTTGTCCCACAACCGGAACTGGGTCTAGTTTAAAGGATCAGGCTTTGAAGTGCCATGTTGACTGTCCCATGCTAACTGCTTTTCTTTTAGCTGCTTGTTCTTCCTAGCCACAAGAGATGGGTTCGGCTCACTTTCACACTGGGGCTTAATGTGCCCATCCTCTCCACATCTAAAGCAATACCAGGGCCTTGGTCTATTGCTTGTGGTGTTGTTTGCATTTCGGCTGTGGGGTTGCAGCCTTTGAGATGTATGAGTGATAGCTGGGGAATGTGTGTTAACTGTTTGGGGAGCTAGTGGTCTGACAGCTGATTTAGCTTTTCTACTGTCTTTCTGTGCGATACGTGTGAGCTGGGACTGTAGATCAGTTATTTGTTTCTTTAAGTCTTGTATTTCAGACCTGTGATCAGGAGCTGGCTGAGATGAGCTGCAGCCTTCTTCACTCTGCACATAAACACCTTGATAATGAGAAGACACTTTTGGCTTTGAAACATTGAAGTGCTGTTTCATGCGTAAAGCTTTGGAAGAACGTTTATCTTCTGCTGTGCGGAGTAACAGGAGAAGTTCAGCAAAGGTGGGTGGCTTCTGCTTCTTTTGTTCTAGCTGTAGTTCAGCTATCAAGATGTTATCCCAGCAGCCTCTGACAAATTGTCTGAGAAGGTGCCGGTTAAGGTCGTTTGCAGTTACGCCTCCCCTTCTGAGGGTGGTACTCAACATCACCTGCAGCCGTTGTAGATAAGCTGAAGGTTTTTCGCCATTATCCTGCATTGTGTTGAGATACTTTGCAAAGAGGTCATCTCCATCCTCGACTGTGCCGAAAGCAGAGTCCAAGATCTCCAAGTATGCATCAAGAGGAGAATCAGGTGTCAGGTGCCTCACAATATCAAGGGCGGGTGATAAGAGACTTTCGAGAAGTTTTCGTGACTTGTAAAGATCAGACTGTGTTGTATCTTTAAGAAGAAGTTCCACATTGGAGCGCCATGTCTCATAATCCACTTCACTGTTGGGACGTGGGAAACGCCCAGAGAAGGGTCTGAGTCTCAAGGAAGTGTGCACTTGCAGAGCAGAGTCTTCATTTCTCACTATGTGCTCAACAATTACTTTTTGTATGTCAGGTGGATTGACATAGGAAAGTTTAAGAGCAGGCTGTGTCTTTTCTTTAGATGGTGTCGTTGGTGGAGACCAACGATGTTGAACATGCTGCTGCAGGGCTATACTGGGAAGGGGGGCTACCTGTACAGCATTTTCAGGGGCATGTTGCTCTGGGGTATCAGGTGAGTTCTGCTCTGCATCTTCATCTTGGGACTCTGAGTGATCTTGATCGAGAGTCTCACCGATGAGGGAGAGCTCTTCTCTGAGGACAGCTGCAAAGTCTTTACCAGTCTGTTTTGCAATGTCCTTTAACTCTGAAAGGTAAGTCTGTGTAGCTGTCTTGCTAGCTACAGGTGTGTAAACATTAGCTAGGGCCCTAATGTGGTAGGTGACATCATTCTTAGTTTTACTGTTAAGCCCATATGGCAATGAAGGTAAAAGAGATTGCATAGCTGCGCCATACACATACTCTACGATAACCTGTTTGGGTGAATCTGGTTCAGTGAGATCTACTGGGATTACTCTTTGAATGGAACCATATTGTCCCAAGAAGTCGCTTAGTTCGTCATCAGTTTCTGTATTGGTCATGCCGCTAACTATGACAGAGTTAGGGATTTTTACATTACTGGTTTGAACGATATCCATGTTTTTAACACTAATAATGCTATACGGTCTCTGGTTTCTAGTTTAAATGCTTTAAGCCACTCCTGGCTGGCTCGCCAAGTTTGTAGCACCGGTATCAAACCGCTAACTGCGCCACTGGACCAGTTCTAGGCTCTAAGGAGTGGGGAGCAAGAATGACAACACCAGAGACCGCTGCTTTAAGTGAAACAAGCCGGCAATTTACTGAATATAAAACACACAAATAAGATACCATAACTAATTAAGTAAATTAATAAATAAATATATTGCAGGTTCTTAATAAGGAAGCAAATAAAAATGAAAAGGGAAAAAAAAAGAAATAAATAAAGAGTATATCACCTTTTCTTTTCACTCTTTAGTTCACCTAGTTCATTTTAATAAGACTAATCTAATTTAATTAGACTGATCTTTGTTCTCCTATGTTATTTTAGACAGTCTAATTTGAATTAGTTAGACCAGTCTCTTTTATTTCCTATGTTGTATCTATTTTGAGATCCCTATTTTTTCTGAGTTAACTCGTTTTCTTTCTTTTACAGGTGAGAAAATACCTCAAACACAATCAAATCAAAATAAATTACAATTGTTCAAATCATACTCAAAGATATAACATATAGAAACCAAAGTATATCACTTTAAATTCGAGTACAACCCGAATATGAAATCAGCTATTCAGTTCGATGAAAAAATCTTAGTTGACTCGATCCAAACAAAAAATAATAATTCAATAAATTATCAGTTCTGTTCAGTTCGGTTCAGTTCGTCCTGGCAGCGAATTACCACACGCAGGAGAGTCCTTCCTTAATGTGATGGAGAAGGTGAATTGAATGTCTGGGTCTGGCTCGCCATCCTGAATCCCGTCCGTGAATCCCGTCCATGAATGTGCACGCCGCACACGGTAGACAAATCCTGACTCCGACCGAGCTTCCAACCAAGCAAAAAAAACTGACCTGTATGACAGGTCGCAAACACAATAAAACTCTTTTTAAATCTTCAATTTATACAAATAAATTCTTCTTGAACTCAATATGTTAATCGGTTAACAATTTATAACGGCTATCAACGGCTATTGTAACGGCTGTTTTTACAGCAAAATACAGTGAAAGTGCGAAAAAATAAACATAAAACTCACCAAAACCGATTTAGTTTAGCGCTCATAAAATTCCCGTCAGTTCCCGACCGGATAGATTATGGTTTTCAAATATAATGTTAACTTTTGTTGTTAACTAATCACTGCGCTTTCCTCTGATTCCTCCTCTGTTCTCTCCCTCCGGGCTGTGTGCTGCGTCACTACGGCGCTGCGTCTGTAACGCTAGTTCCTTAAAGGGGCAGTGACGTTATTTTCTGTCTACAGGTATTTAATCAACTATTTATATCAGATTTTAATGTGGGTTACACAGACTTTAAAACACTTATGTGTATTTTAATAGTTTATGTACCAAATTTACTGTAATATGCATTAATACACACAGTGTAAATAATCTTAGCACTACCACAAAAGCTAACATTCATGGTCTTCCTTGTTTCTACTCTTAGACCACAGCCAATCAGCAAATAGGAAAATGGATCAAAATGCCAGTCATGTCAAGAAGCATTGTGCTTGTGTAATTCAACTTCCCTAGATGTTTTTTTCTTTTGAATATTTTAAATAATGCACTATGAAAAAAATCTGCAAATCGGACGATTTTCTGCAAACAATTTAGAGTTACTTTTGACAGAGAAACCTATAAATAAATCCGTGAGAACTGACCTGCAAGTAGACTGGGTCCACAGTACAATCAACCCTCTAAATAAAACACATTTAATTCATTTAAAAATAAAGAAAATTAAAATAATTTGTCCATTTTCCACATTAATAGTACTTCAAAACAGTGGCATTACTTCTGTCTAAAAGCACTGGATTGGAAGAACAAAATGGTGGAAGATAAATGAATAACAACTGATAATTAAGACATATTGTACCACTTTTTGCTGCTCTGGCACCTCACGCATTGTTGTCTTTATTGTGGTTAATAAGCACCAGTCCAGGTTCGGTGCCCTGTGTTTACAACATTCACTCTCAGGCTGCTCATGTAGCTGAGCTGTATTTGAAGTAAGTCATAACTTCTGTTGATGACTGGAAATGTAATGAAAATCTGCCCCAACATTGTTATTGTACAGATTTATGACTGTCAAATGCAACAGTTTGTAGGATAAAGCCACACAGATGCCTTACACAGTGCATCCACTCCTTTGATTGTCCTGATGCAAGTGACTCTACACCACCATCCAAATTCATTTATATTTAGGAAAACTAATCTCCACACCTGATTGGATCCAGCAGGTTGACTTTAGTGCAATATTTGTGAGGTTTAACCTCACAAATATTGCATCCTCTTTAAAAACCAATGTTCATAAGGAACTATTTAATCTTCTTTTGATTATTGTTTTTGAACTTCCATTATTTTGCAAAATCTAAAACAAAATTTTTACCAAAATTAATTTTTTGGCAGACTTCGGTGAAGCTTGAATCTGAATGAACAGTTTGGAAAACGTCTGTGCCAGGTTGATGCTTTTCTAACTCGAGCTGATTATAATGTAATCTGTGTGACCGTTGATCCTGGACCATCTGTGCTCTTTTGATACAATAGTTTTCTGTTGACTGTTTGTTCTTCTGCCTCTTTCCCAATATGCAAATTTGCAATTTCACATTGCGGAAGATTTCTTTGAGCCCTGTGTTTACCACATTCACTCTCAGGCTGCTCACGAAGCTGAGCTGTATTTGAAGTAAGTCATAACTCAAACTGCGTTTTATGATGTGCCTTTTTCTCCTTCTTTAGAACCCCATTTTCTTCACGCCATTGAGTACGGGAACTATGTGTACTTTTTCTTCAGCGAGATTGCAGTGGAGTACACCACCCTAGGCAAGGTGAGCGGAATAAACAACTTTCTTTCTAAGCAGAATAAACGCCAACAACAGCCTTGCTTGTCATGCAAACCATATCCTCTGTTTCTCATTGGCTCTTCCTGGTTGTGTTGGATTATAAATCATCTGGTAGAGGTTGAGGATTTTTCTGCTCCTGTCTCTTCAGGTCGTTTTCTCCAGGGTTGCACGAGTGTGTAAGAATGACAATGGGGGTTCCCCGCGGGTCCTGGAACGGTACTGGACATCTTTCCTGAAAGCCCGGCTGAACTGCTCCGTTCCTGGAGATTCTTTCTTTTACTTTGACGTTCTGCAGTCACTGACCAATGTCCTCCAAATAAACCACCGGCCTGCGGTCCTTGGAGTTTTTACCACACAAGCAAACAGGTGGGGATAAGGAAGATGGGGTGGACGTGACTGTGTTAAGCAAACACCTAAATATTTCTCATGCAAGGTCACAGCATTGATGTACAGATCTTGTACTGTTGTTGTATGACCAGGAGAATGTGAAAGAAATGTACAATACTAAGGGTAAAGTAGCATTTTTTGGTCCACAGCAGCATTCTTTTAATCATAATTATAATTGCTTAATTATTTAAAGGTTATTTGTGTCCATCTCAATTCGCATCCTCAATTTACACACATAACTGCGCCTGTCCTGCATCAGTGACAACCTTATGGTGCAATCAGTCATTCAAAGAGCTCTGTTTTCTTTATCTGATTAAATGCTCATGTCATTACTTCACATGAACACTGTTCATTCAAACAATTTCTCCAGTTTCTCAGTCAGATTAAGAGTGTTTGTATCATTCACAATTATTTTAGTAAACTACCTTAGTCAGGGGGAAATTTCATACCAGAACTTTTTTTCTTCTTTTTATTCAATCTCCCATGCCACAGTTATTGACCTTCCTTCATTTCATACTTACAACCCAGTTTTGCCAATAACATTCAGCAAAGTTGGAATATACAGAAAGATGGATTTTCTCTTTGCACAACTTTTCTAGATCATCTCTTTTGCACCCCAGAGACGAAGGTCACCTGTGGGGTAACCACTACCCCCGGGGCGACCTTCATCTCACCCCAGAAGTGTTTTTGTTTTGTTTTTTTTCCACTCACTTTATATGTGGAGGCTGAAAAAGTCTTGGAATAAAGTTTAATTTTGTCTGATAGAATCAATTGAGACTCAAAATCTAAATAGATTTATTGGCTAAGATTTGTAAACAAGGACTTTGCTTTCTATGTGCTGCTTTGGTCATATGATTTAAATCATCATACCAATAAAAGAGCTATTGATTAGCATTTTTTCAGTTGTCTGACAAAGACCACTATTTTTTTATTTAAAATGCGCTGGTATTTCAGGGAAAGTAATAGGAGTGTTTTGTATTGTCTGCTAAAGTTTAAAACTTACCTACAGTATAGTTAAGAGGAATTTTAAAAAATGGACCATTCACACCACAAAAAAGAACAAAAAAGCTAATTTGTATGAAAGTACTTTTGTGATGGTAAAATGACTGTGATTTATTTAAACACTGGTTAAGAGATAATAGAAATTACAACAATGCTTCAGCTGCGTTTTTCAAAGTGATTATGAATGTATTATTTGTGCAGACAGTTTGTTAAAAAAATTATTTCTTATTTCCCCTAACATAAGATTGTTCCCCATGAATAATTAATTAATGTAACAATAAGCTACTGCAATAAAAGATGAGTCTATCTTAACAATTTTTGCACATCTTTACTATCCATGCCAGAAAGTGTGAAGGGTGCTTTATTTTGGAATGATGGTTGGGACATCAAATCAGGTTTTAACATTTGAGGTTGTCTCTAAAATTATAGGCCTATGCATAATTATGGATCCTCAGCAAGAAGATGAATGCACTGGTTTAAATGCACAGAATTTCTAAAACCTCAACTTTCTCCCAACATGCATTTGGATTTTTAGCAGCATTTAGACACACTTTATACAGATATTGTAAACAGATATATCCAGGTGGCTCTTACTTTGATTAAACCTCAGCTATACATACAGGTGTAGTGAAATTGAATAATTTTAATTAAGAATATCTCCTTCTCCTGGGGCAGCATCACCGGCTCAGCAGTCTGCGGTTTCTACATGGACGACATAGAGAAGGCCTTTAATGGAAAATTCAAGGAGCAGAGAAACAGTGAGTCAGCATGGACACCTGTTCTAGAAGAACAAGTCCCAAAGCCGAGGTGAGTGATGCGTCTTTAAACTGCAAACTGTCACTTTCCTCCAGCTTGTTTTTGTGTGTTTGACAAAAGAATTTTTGCAGCTGCTGTTATTATTATGCTTAGACATCTTGTGGAAAATATAAAATAATAAAACAAAACACGCACATAAGACACCTGTTCTGCCCGCCTGCTCTTCGCGGAAAAACAAATGGCTTGCAAGTGTTTTTGCATCTGTGTTTGTTGAACGGGATTTATGTCTTGTTCTCTTTTTTTTACTGTTATCGTACAGGCCAGGCAGCTGTGCAGGCGAAGGCTCTGCAGCCACCTACAAGTCCTCCACCACTTTCCCAGATGAAACTCTGACCTTCATCAAGTCATATCCGCTCATGGATGAGTCTGTCCCCTCAGTCAATGACAGACCCTTCTTCACCCGCACCACCAGCAGGTAGACAATTTGCTCTAATCACCGGACTTATGATAGAAATAAGGAATTGTTTAATTTGGGGGAAAGAAGAGCAGACAATTGCTTAATCCCTTAATGCATCAGTCCTATGTTATTAAGGTACTCAGTTTGTTACAATAGCTCATCATGAACAGAGAGGTTATCATTTTTTAGTTTCCAGACACGCTAAAGTTGAGCATCAAACTGGCCCTTACTGGCCTACTGGAACTGTAATTTATAGCTGGTATTATAAGTGTACTCACCACTGTATAATAGCAATTTTTTCTGACTAAAATAAAATAAAAAACATGATGAATCATTTAAAATATTTGGCAACTTCCCTGAAACATATACCCTGCACAAATTAACTGAAACAGAAATAAACTTGCTAGAGGAAAAAATATGCTAATAACGATGTTGCACAAGCATGCTGACTGAAACGCTGATATTTTGTTGAAGTTACTTTTGATTGAATGTTAGCATTCTGTCAAAAGAACAAAACAAACTATAAATGTTTCACATAAACTGTTGATTGGTCATAATCATGTGGTACAATATAATTGCAATAAAGTGCAAAAATTGTATTAAAATATAATTTATGTACTGATTGCTTGTAAAATACCGTTTGATCTCAGTCACAACAGCAATTTAATTATAGTTAGATTTATAACACATGCATAGGTCTTCTCTACTGAACACTCAGGTAATCATTTCAGAAGTTACTGTAGTTTTCGGGGGGCGTACAAACTTTATTTTTCAACAGTTTACAGCAGCATGTAGTGTCCCCTTTGCTGAATCAAATTAAAAACATCACCTACTAACTTCCATATTGCGGTTCAGTATTTGAGGTTTATGAAGCAGTGGTCAATTCTTTAATGAGCTGTATGCATTTATTCTCTGTAACAACACAATGTCCAACACTAGCAGTGTTTTCACATGCAGGACTCTTGATTGGTATAGACGAGGGAGCTCAGGTGGAACGCTCAACCTTGTACCTCATTAAAACCCATTGAATTTACTCAGCGGTCGATCTCAGCCTACATCAAAGGCAAGGCTCACAGAGAGAGGGTCTTTTTTCGAGTGCAGCCCTGACCTGCAGGCGCTCCACAGCAGCGTGCATCGAAAGGCAGGAAGCCGTCGGTGTATGGGAGAGCGCTTCGCATGTTGTGACATTTGAGAGTCCACTGATGGCAGACGATGATACGGTGGACATGGAATCATGAAGTGCCACAAGTGTTTCATTCACCACAGCATAGGCCTCAGACAGGGGTTGTACACACACATCAGATACACAGATTCAGCCTTCCAACACACACACGCAGACACACAGCATACAGGGGCTGCCTCTGTGCTTCCTGAAGCAGAGCCAGGCTGACAGCCAGCCAGACACTGCTGTGTCTCCACACTGGGGAAACGTGTACCGCTTCACATCTGGCGCCAAAAACATCACATCTGCCGCGCTTTTTCCCCTGGGACCTGCTAGATAAATGAAATCCCACCACAGACGCATCACGCCGTACTGCCGAACCCTTACAGGGATGTGCCAGTCAAGTGTGTGTGGGTAAACACAGCAACCTGTGTGGGACCATCTGGGAGGCGGACACGGGGACAAATGAGGGCGCAGAAACTGCTCCCGGTGTCCGTGGGGAAAGGATCCAGAAGGAATGTCGTGCCAAAAATATTATTAGTCGAAATTTGTTTGTTTAAATCCTCATGCCGTGATGTCAAAGTGCAGTCATAGAAAATGAATGAACAGGCAGTGGACTCAAGGTGCCCTTCAGCAAAGCCTGCAAGTCCCAGCAGCTCCAGTGGAGCCTGCAGTAGACGGTGATACTGGTCAGATCCCTGGTGGAACCACAAGGATCACGGTGAATATGAAGCAGAGCGTTGCTGCACACGAAGCAGCAGCCACCAGACAACCTCATGAATGTCAAACGTCATGCAAAGAGAAAGTTGAAATCTGGGACTGAAAACTAGACAGAGTGTGGGAAAGTGGTTGAACAGCATGAAAGATGCATCGATTGAATAGTCGTGGGTGGACAGATAGATGCATTAATAGGATGAAGGGATTAAAGGGAGTAGGCGATGGAAGAAGGGGATGGTGTGTTGGCAGATGAATTGATTGCGCACTGAGGATTTACACAATGAGCCCAGTGGTCGCCCACTCTTTGTTTTGTTTACTGCTGGAACCCAACATTTCCCCAGCAAATAGAATTAATAGTTTTTTCTTTTGTATCCCATTAAGGTTTAAGTTAACCCAGATAGCTGTGGACACATCAGCTGGACCCTATAAGAACTACACGGTGGTGTTCCTGGGCTCAGATAACGGTCATGTTCTGAAGATCCTGGCCAGCTCAGAAGGAGCCAACGCTTCCTTCAACTCCCAACTACTGGAAGACATCGACGTCTACAACCCAAACAAGTTAGAGAACACATCCTTTATATCAGTGTTATCTACCAATGGCTTTATTTCTCTGTTCATTTGCTTTTCTTTTGTTTCTTCCACTTCCTCCTTGTTCTGCCTTGATCAGTCCCTCCCACTTGCTCTTTGGTCTGTTGTAACACTTTACATCGTCTTATACAGCTGGAGAAATTTTTTTTGTCTCATCTTTTGTCACAGCTTGAAATTCTCATCAACATGAACTTAAATTTACTTATGACATGTTGTATAGTAGATAAAATGCATGCTAAGCCTTTTTTCTTTGATTCGTGTTCTCAGGTGTAACGTGCGAGGGGAGGACAGGAGGGTTCTGGGTCTGGAGCTGGACCGGGATCATCATGCTCTCTTTGTGGCGTTCTCCAGCTGTGTGATCCGAGTCCCACTCAGCCACTGCCATGACTACACAAACTGCAAGAAGTGAGTAACTTGGAAATATACCTATAGTATTACTATCATGCAGAGAATTCACAATATTAGAGATGCAAAGATCAGAACTGAGATTTGCTCATACAGATTTGTGTTGATTTGGGGTTCATTCACACCATCCCTGTTTGGTCTGCTGTAATCAAACTCTGGTTTGTTTGCCTATAATGTCCAGCTCATTTGGGGAAGTGACTATAGTTCATATATGTATATTACTAAAGAAGGTAGCTCAGTAGTGTCCAAAGTCAGTTCTCAAATATTTTAATGGTTTTCCTTTTTTTTTAACCACACCTGTATCAAATGAATGGGTCATTAATAGAACATGTTGCCATGCTGCAGTAATTCAACCATATTTTTAAAATGAGCTGTGTTGGAGTAAGAACACATTGGACACAACTCTGATATTTCCCCCAAGCTGTCAATATTTCTAAATCTGACATGTTCCGGGACAGGAAGGGAGTGATAGCTCAAACAGATGAAACAGAAGAGCATCTCAATCATCTCTGTGCTTCTTTTGACTTATATTTGAACACCTCACTGGCACTACCCTGCCACCTACCCTGTACTTTCCTCTATGCCGGCACTCTGTTTGTACACTTTAATCATATTACTGATTACTCCTTGAGAAAGTAACTTAGTTAGATTACTGATTACTTGATTTGGAAAGTAACTAAGTTACATTAAAAGTAACTTTTTTAGTTACTTTCAGCAGCTGCTAACAAAAACGCTCCTCCACCTGTGAAAATTACATTGATCTTTGCCAAAACTTAATTGCAAGTTATTTTATAATGGTAACATCAACAATGTGTCTCCACTTCTATGGTTGAACTGAAGGGGAGATTGTTAAATGGTTACAGCAGTACAAAAAAACCTTTAGTAATTTGTGTGTTCCAGTATTGTCAGTATTGTCTGGAAAACCATAAATAGGATTTTACTCCCCCATCCCCCCAGCGTTCAGGTTCAGCGTTACGGCCCTGCGTTTGGTGTCAGAGCGCAACGCACAACAGCTCTCCTCCTGCAAACTCTGGGGTTTAGGTCTGTTTATTTTCAAGCCCAAAAACCGCAACCCGCAACTCATTAAATCTGCAAGCGACTTTAGAAGAAAACAAGCCGAAAGCTGCTTATAATAATCGGACTTGGTGAGTGAAACTCAAAATACTTCCTGTTTTTCCTGGAACAAAATGCGCATCTCCCTCTTCCCTCCATTGTTTATGTTTCTGTCACCTTGTGATACTGTCGCATAGAAACGGCGGTCACTCCCCAAGACGCATAGAGGAAATAAAATGTAATTGCAAAAGAAAATAGTAATGCAAAGTAATTTTGATAAGTAACTGTAGTCTGACTACTGGATTTGAAATAGCAACGCGTTAGATTACTCATTACTGAAAAAAAGTGGTCCGACATCGGTCACTAACATCACTGCCTCTGACAGACCCTGATGAGTCGTCTTCCTTGTAAATAGCTTATATTTAGCTCTGACATTAAGTACTTTGCTATTAGGGATCTGTGATGCATCAAAAATGTTGTGTTATCGCAGAAATGGCACCGTGGTTACATTCCAACTGATGCTGTTTAATCGTTTATGTTTTTCTATATTTTATAGAATTCAGAAAATAACATTTATATCAAATCTATAGAATCAAAACTTTAGATTCCTATTTGTGAAGATACAGAAAGAAAAACATGGAAAGGATGTAAAGAGTCTCAGAATAAATGTTGTAACTCATGAAAGATGGTTCTCTACAAGGAAAATTTCTTCTCAGCAAATCCCCATCCCCAACTCTGATGCTTTCGGTGCTTACTGCTTTACCACAAAACCCCTGCCGGTATGGGAGAGCATGAATAGATACAAAATTCTTTCCTATTTTCTTTGTTTTAAATCTTGCTGCTGCATTTTACACAATGCACTGGAGAGTCACAAAGACCAAGGGAAGTTTCAGAACATTGAGCAAGAATCTTTTACCATATGCAGCTAGTAAAATAACTATTGAACACGTCAACGCTTTTCACAGAAAATATATTTGTATCTCTTTTGACATAAAATTTAAACCAGGTCTCAGAACCAATCCAAATAATCAACACCTGCAAATAAATCATTAGAATCATTTGTTCACAAATTAAGTTATGGTTAAAAAATCTAAATGTCATAAAGACTAACTATTTAACACATTTAAAATAAGTTCTTACTATAAAGCCTTTTTGATAGTAACTTCAAAGTGTCTCTGTGCATTGCTCAGGTGGGATTTTGACCAATTCTTTCACACAAGTAAAAGTCTTCATATCCTGTAGGTTCTGAGTCGATGTTCTCTGATTTTCTTGTCTTTAGACTTTCAATTAGATTTATGTCAGTTGATTAACCAAGCCATTCTTGCAATTTACACCAACCTTCAGAGGATATTCAACATGCTTTTTTCTAGTAGTGGAGTCTTATGCAGTGATTGTACACAAAATCATTTGAGTGCATTAATTACTTATTTGATGAGAGAAACTGTACCTGCTTCTCTTTTACAACCTCTCTGCAAGTACTCCATGTCTGTTGGAAACCTCTTTAAATTATTCTTTGAATCCTCTGTTGAAAATCTTACAGAGGGCACCTGGCTATGGCTGCTTTATGGTGAATTTATGTTCTTTCCACTTCCTGATTATGAACCAAGAAGTACTTACAGGAACGTTAATAGGTTTAGAAAATCAGCTGCAGCCATTGCTGTCCTTGCTTTTCCTGTCTTTCCACTCTGCGCAAAACTTTGATAATCAACACATTTTTATTGACTGTCATTTGATGTCAAAACAACTGGTAATGATTTCATATAACTGGAGCAGGAATGCTTTAAACACACTGACAAATTTCAGATGGTTTATTGGTACTTATGTCCTGCACCATAAAACTTCCTTCCACATTAATTTATGGCGCAGCTTGTTGATAATTTTGTTGTATGTCTTTATTATTTGGGTTTTTGCCTCCAACTGGCTTGAATTTCATGCTAAAAAAAATATAATTATTAAGTAAAACATTGATTTCTTATGTATTTATTTTAACCGCTCTATTTAACCTCCTACTTGTGTGCAATAAATTATATTGAATTAAATTTGTCGGTGAAGCAATTCAGAAGATTAGCTTGCATTCTCTAACAAGGTTAGTTGTTTCCATTGATTGTATGAGCTAAGCTGGACTCACAAAATTTTTTTCTTAAAAAATGTGTTAATGCAAATGAGGTTTATTAGGACCATTGCAGCAAATTCTGTACAAATCTGGCTATATCTCGAAGTACATTTTTGACTATTTGCAAAACCCTTCAGGTAGAAAAGCAACCGTACACTGGCTTAATCTTTAGAGCTGAATAGATTAACTTTTCCCACAAACAACCGGTAGTTAATATGTCGTTGTGAAAAATAATGTGGTGTCACAAATTGAATATATGATTAAAAGATGAACACTTAATTAAATTTGTCTTATAAACAATACTTTTCTGAAATATTTTTGAAAAATAGACTATTTGGACAGAAGTTATGGTTTTAATCATACTTTTTTCCACCTCAGAAACATGATTATTATATGTTTTAAGTGTTTTAAACTGTTTAAAATAAAAACTTGCACAAAGCATTGATTAAAAAACAGCAGCTGAATCGTAGTGTCTTTCTTTGACTCCAGCTCCTTTGTTTTACCAAAATCTATGTTGCCCCAGCTAATGTAGTTGGTTTCCAGTTTCATGATCTATTTTTGGGGCTGTGAGGAATGTTGGCCTCTTGCAACCCCCACTCTTTACTTTACTCCATCAAAATCAGAGGAGGGATTTCTTCTTCAGCTTGTTTTGGGAGTGTGTATACCCCCGTAGCATGCAAACCCCACATTGCAAATGTCTGGAGAAGCTCTCAACATTGTTTAGTCAGAAATTGGTTCCAGCTGATTGGCTGGTAGCCAGCATTGGCTTTTGTAAGATAGAAGAGAGAAGGAAAAGCTGGAATGAGGAGTAGGAAGCTGGGATCTAGCTGTTTTTGTCTGACTGGCTACGTTCCCTGATCCCTTTTAGAGACTAGAACCACAGAATATCTCATGTTTAGATTAGGGGCCCCCAAAAGCCACATCAGCAGCAGCCAGGAGGTCAGATTTCTGCCACCATATCCTCCTGAAACACACCAATGAATCCGTTTCTCTCCAGATCATACGTACGTCATCTCTTTCTCTCGCTCTCTTTCTCTCTCTATTTTCTACCTCCAATTTTTTCTCAATCTTGGCTTGTTTCTCTTTCTCCCCCTCACTGTAGGGAGTATTATCAGGTTTGCTTGTTTTGGTCTTTTTTTATTTTTTTCCACCCGGGGTCTTACCGCCAATATTAGGATTCAGAAAAAAAAAGCTTCCATTTCAAGCAGCAGCAGTGAACTGTATGAAATGGGGAATTTTAATAAAAAAAATACAATAAGAAGAGAAGAGGCCCCAAACCCTGGAAGTCTTAAAAGCTCCAGAAGTCCTTTCAGCTACATTTCCTGTTTGATATGAACTCAACGAACTTGCTAAAGTAGAAAATATCTACTGCTTCTCTTTCCATAGGCAGTTGATTGATAATATGGATAAGCGGTCACAACATTTCCTTTCTTAAAAAAATCCTTTAAGGGGTCATTGAAATGAGGTCAAATTTAGAGCACAACTTATCTTTTTTTAAAATAGAATCAGAAAAACATGTACAGTAATCTATTTTTCTACTAATGCTTCTAATCATTGCCAAATCATGATTCATCCTCCACAAAGACGCTAGACCTATTAGTCTAAACATAGAGTTTTAACTAATAAAGCTTACATAGAGTGACGGAAAGCTCTATATTTAAGGAAAGTCCACTTTATTTTTATAGCACATTTCAACAAAAAGCCAGTTCAAAGTGCTTTCCATGAAAAAGCATAAGAAAAAAAAAACATTAAATTACTAGATTTAATCTATGTTCTCTAATTATTAATCAAAGGCAACTCTAAAGAAATGGGTTTTTAGTCTTGATTTAAAGGCTCTCGGTGTTTGAGCAGTTTTTTCAGTTTTCTGGAAGTTTGTTCCAGGTGAAACTTATAGATCAGTCAGAACTGCATTATAATAAGGGTTATAATAAGGGATGAAACATCTAAGAAGGTGTTGTCACAATCAAGGGAAAAATGACAAGAAATGACCCTGTGATGAAATTGAGAAGAAAATATTTTCTTTTTCACAATCCTGGCCTACTCTGTGCCTACAAACTAAAACTTCAAACCAAAGGGACTGCTATCAGATCAAAAAATAAAAACAATATCCACATTTTCTTTTGCAATTTAGTCTCTTTTCCTATTTGCTTTTATTGGCCAACATTTTCATGTGGGATAAAATGGTCCCAAAACACTTCATTTAGAGGTAGCAAACAATTTCACTCAGTGGCTGAACAGCTCCTCTATCAGGGAAAATTGCATAATTACTGCCATTAAACATGGGAACATACAAACTGAGGATATTAGAACAAATAGGCCCATTTGGGGTTCCTTTGCAGTGTGGAAAAAAATTCATTTAAGGCATGTAAGAGTATTCTTCCTCCTGTGTTCCCTCCTTCCTTCTTTCCGTAGATTCATATTTAACAGATATTGAATAGATAGCTTGTATATTAATACTAAATGGGCTACAGAGGAAATTTGATTTGAAAAAAAAATTCTGATACCCTGGCATACTATTCTGTCTTCCTAACAGAAAATAGTATGTCAGATTTTTTTTTTTTTTTTTCTAAACAGATTGGAAAAAGCATCAAATTAAGTTCAGGTTGGAATTAAAATACTTAAATCGTAAAAGCACATGCAGGTTTAAAATTATTTCTGTACTGCAATGTTTTTCTTGAGCAGTGTCTATTAGATAAATCAGTTTCCAGTAAGTCTGAATTTTGTTATTCCAAAGGTTTTTGGCAACATGAATATGAGCCACAGAGACCCTCAACAGCTGTGTCGATGTCCCTTAAAGTTTTAGCCTGCACAAACACACACGCACATTTGTGTGTTCATGGTAGTAATGCCCAGAAAGGTGTTTTGTTTTAAGGAGCGGCATGGGACAAACATAAATCTGTTGCAGTTCAAGAACTGCACATACTGTACAACAACTAAGAAAGAAAAACTCCAACAAAAATGATTTCACTGTTCTTTTCCTGAAGTTCCAGCTGGCCTTTTCAGACAGGTTGCTTCAGGGTTGTCGTTTAATTCTGTCAGATTGTTGTAAATGAATGCCTCTGATGGAAGAAAGAGGGGCAGAATGGAGAGAAATCTGCATATATACCTTATGGCGAGCATATGAATAATTTATTGAAGTAGCACTTTAGTATGCGGTGCCACATATTAGCAGTCGCACACAGTGAGGAGAGTCATTTTAGATTTTCAGTAACCAGAGGTCCTTAATCTGTGAACTGTTTGATTCAAAGAAAGCCTCTTCTTTTTGTGTTTAACTTTAAAAAATTCTACTTTGATTCACTTTTGAGAAGTTAACACTCAATTTTGAAAAGTTAAAGTTAAATTTACAGAAGTGAGAAAGTCAGTTCTATAAAATATCTGTATTCTTTCTACCTTTGTAACTCTATTAAACACTGAGTTATATGGTAAATATTTCTTTTGATGTCGCCTTACTTGGAGATGATCTATTTTTATGAACTGTTCAGTTAAAGGTTATGAAATAACTCATGTAGGGTAACTTTATCCTTCAGTCATATATCCAGTTATCCTTGCGGGGTCATGGGGGGGCTTCTGTCTGTCTGCAGTGGTCATTGGGCCAGAGACCCTGGTCACCAGTCCAACAACACAGAGACACACAGGACAAACAACCATGCACCCACACACACACATACAAACCAAAGGGCAATTTAGGTTAACCAATTATTCTAACATCCATTGTATTAGACTGTGAGAGTCTGGAGAGAGAGAGAGAGAGTACCCAGAGAGAACTCAATCATGCATGAGCAGAACATGCAACCTCCATCAGAACGTCCCCAAGTCAGGATTTTACTCCAAATTAGAATATGTCCTCTGATGAAACTCGTTTGTCAGAATGAAGAGTCTTTTGAAAATAACACCCTTTAGGCATGTATTAAACATAGTTTTCATTAAGCCAACATTTTTGAGTTAAAATTCTTTTTTTGTTGGTCTGATGTCTAATCTTTGTTGTCGAGTTTCATTAGCTCTAGGAGGAAAATCATCATAATTAACAGAAATGAAGGCTTGAAGATATTATATGTATAATTTAATCACCATAATGTGTTTCACTAGTGAATTGAGTTACTGAAGAAAAGCAATTTTAAATGTCAGATTCAATAAACTTTCAAAATGTATTGACTTGGCGTGCCGTGGTGGCGTAGGGGTTAGCGCGACCCACATTTGGAGGCCTCAAGTCCTCGACGCGGCGGTCGCGGGTTCGACTCCCGGACCCGGCGACATTTACCGCATGTCTTCCCCCCTCTCCCTCCCCCTTTCCTGTCAGCCTACTTCATAAAAAGGGACACTAGAGCCCACAAAAAGACCCCCTGGAGGGGTTACAAAAAAAAAAAAAAAAAAAAAAAAAAAAAAAAATGTATTGACTCTATAGACATGTTAGTCTACCGCCATCTAATTAAGGATCTGCTTATCATTTCCTATACTTCTTGCTTTAAAATCCATCATGAAAAATTATAAATCAAGTCAAAACAATTCATTTTGATTTGCTTATACCAGTATAGCAGCTGGCAGTCATTCCAAGATCATCCTAACTAGACTGGAGGGATGCTCCTTTTTTTAAATAAATGCTTGAAAAATTTTGTTTGGTGCTATACTTTTTGTTTATTTCATTCAAATATCTGGCAGATGAAAAAAAGAGCATTGTCCAAAATCTTCCTGTCTTTAATTCACTTTATTTTTAGCTTCCAGCTCTAGGCGCAGCAGGGGAATAATAGTTCCTCTCTTGATTTCCTCCTGCTCTGAGCTGACACACTGATGTGTTCTCAGTGGGATTCCTCACCAGATTTTACAGTCTGGGGATAAAGATGCACACACAGTACACCATCAGTTCAACTGTTCATAAATCATTTCAAACTCTCGAAACGAGCCCCCCTCATTAAAACTTATTTAAACTTGACTGCCTCCGAGGTTTGGGTTTGACACAGAAGGAAGCACGTAAGCGTTTTATTGTTTGCCGCCGTTCTTTTGTCACTGTGTACTTTATGCTCATTATGTTGTCGCTGCTGGGTGAATGCCACACTCTTGCAGACAATAACTTGTGCAGCTGTGAAAAATATTGCTCACGCGCTCGCTGTCACCCAGTGTTGTTGTGGAGTATTGTGGTGGTAGGAGGAAGGCCACAGGATCCATGGAGTTCGAGTTGAGAAAAAAATAAAACAATATCTTTAAAAATCAAGCTGGAAAATAAAATTCTACTGATTAGAAGAAAGTTTTAATCAACACAAATTAATTACGGGTCTGAAAGTAGAAGAAAAGCTCTAAATGTCGTGATTCTGCACGAGTCTTTACTGGTGGGGATTGTGACTAATGGCTATTGATTGTGGTTAATGCTGGTGACATTAAGGACAGGATGTAAACAGGTCCGAGTCTTGATGTTATTCCCTGAATCACAGAGTGGTTAGACAGAACAGCAGACAGGATTACATGATTGAACAATCCTCTGACTGTAGGCTGATGATAAAGCATGTGATCCACTCTAATATGAACATCCAGATTTTGATTAACCACATAACAGTAACATTTCTGTTACTGTTAACTGTACTATTGTAACAATAGTACAACTTTTTATTTTTTAGTTGTAATGGAAAGAAAATAAGAACCAATAAAAATGTGAA
Organism: Xiphophorus hellerii; assembly: GCF_003331165.1. Lineage (NCBI taxonomy): Eukaryota > Metazoa > Chordata > Actinopteri > Cyprinodontiformes > Poeciliidae > Xiphophorus > Xiphophorus hellerii. The sequence continues at coordinate 5,166,701 of NC_045674.1, forward strand.
TCATCAGGTTAAATCTGAAACTAGTATTTTTATATAAATATGAAGGAATTATCATCCATATTTACTTTAACTTAGATTTTAAATAGATTTATTACACACAGGATTGTAATATTTACATTTTATTTTGGTTAATTTTGAAAATGGTTTGGTCTTTTATGCAGCACATGGCCAACATAAGTTGTTCTAAACAGATGCAAGGATGGAATGTCTTGAGTTGAGCTAATGAAAACTCAAAATTCAGCTTAAAAATATTTTAAATGTTAAACAATATAAAAACATTTTAAGCATTTTTATACAGAAATGCTGGCCCATTGAAAAGTGCACTATGCACTGTAAAGTAGATGCACTATTTGGGTAGAGGTCCTTCTATATGTTGGGGAAGGTTTTCATTTAGAATAGAACAGAAACAGCCTTTATTGTCCTGCACTGGGAAAATTCATGTGAATTTTCCCAGTGCAGAAAATTCACATGAATTTTAAATCTGTTAAAGAACCTTTAAATCTTTAACAGATTTAAAGGTTCACACAAAAAATTCTTAAGTTGTTCCAAAGAAGAATTTAGAAAAGTCACATAATGTTATTAAATGTTGCTAGTTTCAGAAGATTTTTAAAATGCATTTCTGAAACTGCAGAAATGCATTTTCTGCAGTTTCACTCATCCAGTAATAAAAGAATAACTGCACCATAATTATCACATTTCTCAGTGTTCATTAGTTAATAAACAGATCATTTATGATGATCACATCTGCTTGTGTTTTTTTTTCTATTCATCACTAATTAAAAAAATAACAACACAGCACTTAAAGTGTAGAATTGTTCGGTTGGTTAGAAGGACACTATAATTTTAGGCGCATCGTTTGTGCCAGGCTGCTCAAGGATCCTGTTTTTTCCAGCCTTTGTTAAGGCAGAGCTGAAGCGGGTGATAGGTGTTGTTTGGTTGGCTTGGTGGCAGGCTAGTGTCTCATTACCAGACTAACATCCAGTGAACTCGGTGTTCTTCACACTTCATGGTCTCCTCATTTCCTTCTACCACTAACAAACCGTCTCCCTGTGTCTGTTATGCAGAAGCTGTTTGTCTTCACGGGACCCTTACTGCATTTGGCTCAAGTCAGACAGCTGTGTCACAGTCTCACCTGGATTCAAGTAAGTCACACACACACACACAAGCACACTCCTAGTGCTAATAGCTGTTTCATACTTGTAACCTGGGAGGGCAATGCAATCATCAGGTGATGATTGACTTTCTTAGCTGTCATGACTGAATTACTTTAAAGTGCATGTCAAAGCCTGTCAAAGTCATTTACCCGTATGTGGTGCACAGCAGTGCTAATGCAGTATATTATCACAAGAGTCTCTAGCTAATGGAATCTGCTTTTAAAGGGAAAAATAAAGGTCCCTGTGTCTTTTGTTCCAAAGTAGATATATTTTGAAAATTTTACAATTATTTAGATATGTTTTAATTAATCCAATTAGCTTTAATCCTAACAACTTCTGGAAAGTGACAGTTTCTTTGCTTATTTTTCAAAATAAAAGTGTTCTGGGGACTGCTTACAACAGCACACATGCATTGAGACGACACCACATGTTTAGATCCAGGCTCAAATAAAGTGAAAAATTAAATATTTCGAAAGCCAAATGCAATTATTTGTTGCTTAAAAAATTGTTTGTTATTTAAAAAAAATGCTTAACAAAAGAAAAAATCCTAACAATGGTTATGAATAGAATTCTGTGAAAAATAGACACATCTGAAGAATATTTTGAAGGCTTGAAGTGGCAGATTATGTTGGATTGTGGACATAAGACTTGCTGTGGAATAACTGTTTTATTAGAGTATGTTAATGTACTAATTATCAATAATTAGAGTTAATTAATTAATTAATTAATTAGACCCTGGTGCTTTACTTCTCTGGACATTTCAGATTTATGTTACTCTACGCAATGCACAGTTATTGTAGTCATCGTGATAAAATTTTAATTGTATAATCATGCCAAAAAAAGCATTTGAAAACTTTTATTTTTTTTTGTCCTGAGGAACACAATCCCACATTAAAGAAACATAAGAAATGATCAGTAGGTTCACATTTATTGGCTCTTCTACCAAGTTCAACCAGTTTTATTTTTCCTACTTTTCTGTTTTAATAAGATTAGTGTCAAAGAATCTTATTATGTAGAAAACCGCCCAGTACCTATGGCTAATCCATTAATTACTTGTTTTTCTTGGGAAAGATATGATGTAACACCGTGATCCATTCCTCTTATGATCCACTATTTAAGAGAGGGAATACAAAAAAACATGCCATTCGCATAAAGAAGATACTTTTTGATCTCTGAGTCAGTTTTTTCAAGTAAATATTTGATAAATATGTAGAAAACCACCCAGTGCCAAATGATTGGTAAGGTGAAGGATCAGTGATGCTGTGTCACTGTTTCTCTCCCAAAGCATTACCTGAGAACCTCATCAAAGGTCATGATGTAATAAACTCTTGCTGTATGTCAGTACATAAAGATAGTATTTATAGAACTTCATTAAAAATTCCAATTAAAACTGGAGAGCAAAAATGAAATCATGCAGACTGTGAATAACAAATACTTTTTGACAGTGCTTCTTTGTCTCCATTCTTTTTTAAGACATTTGAATTAACAGGAGTTTGAAAATGTAACACTCGAGAGTTTATTTTCCTGTTAATGTTGCATCAGTAATTTTCTGCCTGACATGATTTATTGTCTTTAATAATAAATGTCTGAAGATCAAAAGTTTTCAGATTTGCTCTGAGCAGGATGTTGCAGCTGTTAATTATTTTTGGTCTGAGTGTTAATAAGTGGAGAGATCACTCTCTGAGGTGTTTGCTTGGTCTGATAGCATGAGGGACCATATAAAGACATTATTAGTTTTGTAACTTGAAGCATCAAAGGGCAGATTTGCAACTTTGTCAATAATGTGCAGCCAAGCAAATGGAGAAGCAATAAATTTCACATCTCTTCTAACTCCTCCAATGAGTTGCGCAGATGCCCATTTAATCTGGTCTGAGGACATCCTCTAAATAATCAATAGCTAATCTAGAATTGGACAAGTGGGCAACATCAACATGATGAATATTTGATCACTGCTTTCTACTCTGATAGTTGGTTGACTCATATTGTGCATTACTCTTGTTTGTTGACAACTGGCTGCGGTGTGTGAATTCTGTCCAAGGGAGGATGCAGCGCACATGTTGCTGTTTTTTATAGATGCACTTATAAACAAGCTTCTGAACATCTGAGCAGGTGGCGCAGCTGAAGGGCAAAGGTAATGAGTTAGCTCTGATGTTAGATTAGCACAACAAAGTGAAGCATTTCAAATGACATTTGTAGGGAGCTTTTTGTGCTATTTATACCTTTAATGCCAGGTGCATCACGTTTCTATTCAGTGTTTTCATATCAAAAATGTCGATGAGTATTAGGAGAGAAAAATACGTTATTTAAAGCCAAGGATTTCTTCATGTAATTACTTTGGTTTCATATTTTATCTGAAAACCAAGCTCTAACTGTTGGTAGGGGGTACATCCTGGACCTGAGCAGGTCATCAGTCTATCACTGGGCAACACACCCCTGCACACAGACACACACCTTTACCTAGAGGCATTTTAGAGACTAATTAACCCAACAAGCATGTTTTGTGGGAGGATAGAATCCATCCATTGAGAGCATGCCAACTCCATTCAGGGAGACCCTGGCTGGGATTTGAACCCATGTCATTGTTGCTGCAAGGCAACAGTGCTAACAAATGCCACTGTGCAGCTCTTTGGAAAAGTGTGAAAATTTGAAATGAAAATTGTGACGTAACATTGGTTTAAGGGTATCTTATAATGATTTGTAGAGCTTTAAACTATTCTTGTGTTGCATCTGTATGCAGTCTGTGTTGAACATATTGGAGGATATCAGTTGAATTTTCTGTAGCTGGTGTTTAACTCATTCTTCCACTTAGTTAGACCAGACATCATTATCATGGTTGTTTTGTTGTATCTTTCAGGAATGGTGCAGTTTGTTGTTTACATGTAAAGAGTTTAATTAGTCGCATTGTTAGTTATTTTTGAAAGGTACCCACTATGACAAAGCTTACAATTAATTGATTAAAGACAGTCTCATAATTTTTGATTGGCATCCACTTCACACCACTGCTGCATGTCAGAGGACTAGGTTGCTGTAAAATTTTAATTAGACTTCAATGAGCAAGGAACAGGTTAATTACTCCAAACGTCGACTCCTCTCTTTCCGTTGGTTTAAAACCCATCCCATAAAATAAGAAGTGGGTTTTGTCTGCATGTGTTTCAGTTTCACAGCAGTGTGCTGCCCTGTCTAAGAAAATATGGATGGAAGACGGATGGGTGGTTGTGTCGACAGATGGATGCAATAAAGGGCAGAGGAAGGGGGCTGTTAAAAGTGCTATTTTCTTGTCCTGATCATCAAGGACTATGTGTGCCTCTGTGGTTGATGTACAACCTGCTGCTAAATCACCACACTGGGTGTTTTTCCTGTCTTCCCTCCTATGTGTAGTGGTTGTAAACTGTTGCTGCCGTCTGACATGACTCTGCATGCATCACCGTCACACACAGAGTCGGAGAAGGAGAGCACCACATCCACCGCCAGCCGCTTTCCAATAGATTATCTTGAAGGCTGAAAATGTGCCGACCTGGAATTATTGCATATCTTCTGCTTGGTCACTCAGACATATTACTTTCTCTGCCCTCGCATGGAAAGGGACTAATGGATTTTTTTTTTCCATTGCAGGTTTTGTCTGTGCACTCTGATATTTACCCATTAGAAATCAGCTAATATATTTGGTTTGCTGTTATTAATATTGTCCTACATGAGAGTTAAAATGAAATACTAGATATAGTATTTGATAACTTTATTGGTCAACTTCTGATGCATGTTTCTTTCATTCATTCACTTGTTAGTTTTTTTTTATATACCACATATTGGCCTGTAAAACAGCATGTCTGACTTGTTGATTTTCACCCCTGGAAGGCATAAAGTTTATGTGTGGCAGGCGACACAAAAGGCATATTAATGCGATATTGCAAAACTTGTCTCTCATAAACATTTTGTTTTCATTTTTCCAGCCCCCTTTAGTGCACCAGCCATGATTTGCAGTCTCACACATCCAACAAACGTATCACCTATAATTTGTATGTCTTGTGTCATTAATAAGGCTGTAATCGGGTTTTTGTGCTGAGCTTCATTCACAGTGAAGCAAATGCCAGTCAAAGACATTAATTTGTCCATAAATAGAAGTGTCTTTTTCAAAGCTGAAAGAAAATGTATGTAGATTTTCCTTTTATCTAAAGCTCCCCATACTAAACTAATGCAAGAAAGGCTGCACATGAAGGAGATTAAAAACCCACCTACTTGTTTTAATCAGCAGAGTGAGGAGCTGAGGCAGATGAGGCAAGTACAAATGGCCATTAAATTGGGGAAAAAAGTCAAACTCCTAACTTATATTTTATATCTTTGATTTTAAATGTAATTTCATTAACTAGTTGCAGCTCAATACACACTAAACATACCTTGCAATCCTTGATAAGTTGATAAATGTTAACAAATATCCCACTAACTCTATTTGATGAGCGCCCCCAGATGTTCAAACTGTGTTAAAGCAGGTGTGAGCTTTAACACATTAACGTATCATAACCTATTTATTTAGTGTCACATCTGGGCAACCACAGGCTGAAATAACTAATGTGATCTCTTAAGATGGATCATTGAAATTAAATAAACCACATGTAAAGAAGCATCTTAAACTTTGGGGAAGCTTTTTTCTTTGATTAGCATTTAAAGACTTTTCTGACTCAAATGAAGACTTCTGTAATTGTTGCTGGATCATTCTCTGAAGTGCAGCAAGATGTGCTCTATAGATGCAGCAGTGGAAGTGCCGATGTGGCTTCACGCTAGCGGGACCCATAGAGTTACTTGCCGAAGTTTGATTTATGAGCCGCTTTTAGTGTGCAGGACAAAGCGACGCTGGAAACCAGTGGACCAGAACCTTGGAGAGATCAGCCAAAAAAATCTTGTCCAAACCCAACAGTAATATCAGATTTCTACCAGAAAGCTAGAGAGAGAGCGGTATGCACAGAAAGAAAACATCACAATGGGGAAAAAAGCTGAGGTTTGGGTAAAGGAGTTGAGCAGAAGAAGTAAAGAATTTATTTTACAGATAATATTTTAGAATAATGAAAGGGGGGAAAGAAGTCTGCTTTTTTTGGGTTTTTAAATTTGAGAGAAAAAAGAACAATCGGCTGCAGCTGAATGTGACACTTAGATTTTAGACTTGCATGAAGGAATATAGCTTATTTTTATCAAGGCAACTGAAGAATAGCTGGCAAAAGGGGAAAAAAGGAAGGAGCATTATAAAGGATGATAAGAGTAGCAATGAAAGAAGAGAACGATGAGCTGATGTGAATCAGGCAGCAGCAGAGCCCACAGTTGGATTTGAAGAATCTCAAAGTCATCTACCTCCTGGTACTTACTCTTTTCATAGACCATCAGACCTTTTTTTTTTATTCCTTTCCTCTTTTCCTATCCAGAGGAAGCATACATTTTAATGGCTGATTTGTGGTGGCTCAAAATGATAAAGAAGAAAAAACAGAACGATTTTACATGAAAAGACTGTGGCTGAACCTCTCTGCTTTTTTTTCTTTCTCTGGATGTTTAGTCTTGTGTCATCCATAATGCATTCGACAAAGTCCCTGTCACCAAAGCCTTACGCTGAAACAAAAGGCTGCCGAGGCAGAAGGATGGAAACAGATCCAGGAAAGGGGAAGCAAATCATCTGTGGTGTGCAGATGGAAAAATCTTTTTAAACAAAACGCTGCTTAGATTGGTGCATCTCACATTACGTCTATGAAAGTTGATTGATTTAATGTCCTAACTACTTACTAATATTCATACACTAGCTTTAATATTCACCAAAAAATATTTGTTTTTGCAAAAATTATATTTTTTAGTCTGTTGCTTGATATTTTGAAAGCTACAAGCAATTATTGTGCCTGCTTTAAAAAAAATCATAGCTTTAATTGAAGTAAATCAACTGAACAGTTCTGTTAAGTGTTTGCATTGCTAAGGCAGTGTGCATGTTCTATGCTAAAAATAGTGCCAAATTATGGAAATAACTAAAAATAGGACATAGTTTTTCTTTTTAAAATGATTATAACCAGTTTTATAATGAAGATAAATATGTAAATACAAAGACAGTATATGTATCCTAATTGTTTGTGTATAATTGAGCACAAAATTCTTCATATCCCTAGAACTTTTATTTTTTATTGTCACTTAATCATAAAGTGTGTTTTTTATAGGAAATGCAATAATCCAATGTAAGAGTGTTATCTTTTTTCAATACAACTGCATGTGAGCATGTAATACAACGTTACTAGTTAATGAAATCCTAACAACAAACCACTACTTCTCAAGGACAATCTTTGAGTTTTCCTTTTGATACAAACTACAGATAAGAGTTCAGAATAAAAATTTGAGTATCAACAATATTATCAAAATAACTCAACTAGAACAGCTGAGAAAAGGACTTAGAAACGAGGGCTTTGTCCAGATAACATTATGTTACTGCTGGGCTTAGTTGAGAATGTTGTCATAATATGAACATAAGTGGTTACCTGTGGAACTGGGCACAAGTTGTAAGGAAGTACTTTATTGTACAACATTTAGGATGGGTGATTGAATTAAAGTGGCCATAGATTTATTTTTTTAATCCACCTCAGCACAGATAGAAGGAATGCACAATGTATGCTGCAGATTTCTGTTATCTTTTGATTTCTGCTCTGGATTAATTTTATCCTTGGTCATTTTCACAAAATGAACCAGACTGGTGAAAATTGATAATCATGTGTTAGATGGTTACCTTTTTGTTGCTCAAATAGTCAAATATGAATAAACAGAAAACTGCTGAAAAGTATAAAGGAGGAAATTGACTGGTGCTTGCCAAAGTCTGTTGAAACAGCTGAATTAAAGAGTTGACATGTTCCCTCTGAAAATACAGCTTCCTCTTAAACAGCTGCTTACAGTTTTGTCATGTTCATGATTCAAGACTATAGGTTGTATGAAATCATATTTTCTGATTGTATTAATCTATTTTTTTTTCCTTCCGACAAACTAAGCAACTCGTTGGGGTATTAATATTCCATCAGTACAATATATTTACTTTAACTCTTATAATTAAATTGTAAAGTACAGTATTTACTCACTCTTATTTGATTATGTTTCTACTGTAATGGCATACAGATGTTTTTGACATTTTAATAAGTTCTCAGAGACGAGTTATAAGGTAGAATTGCACCAGACTTTTGGACATGACTGAAAGCAGCAGATGCTTCTCCAGATGTTGAGTGCAGCTGTCCCAGAATTTCTCTCTATGTGAGACATATAGTAATATATAATAAAATATGTCCCTACTTTTCCAAATTACAAATGTATTCACTTTGCCAATGATATTTCTAATATTGTAATAAAGACAAGCATGTAGTTCTTGTGACTTTATCACATATGTATTTTTTGATACAGTTGGCTACATGTTGTCTAATATCTTCCGTATGTTACTCCATATATTTTTGAATCCTGTAGTTAATTTGTTTGGCAGAGACCCACCTTATCTGGATGAGAGTTTGGCTTGTTGTGTAAGACTGCATTCATTAAAGTTAAAGGCTGCCATCCAACAGCTTATTTTATGTCTGATCTGTCGAGTAAAATCAATAGGGTCTCTCTGAGTGCGACGCTATTTTATTGTCAGCCAGAATCCAAATAATGAACCCCCAGGAAAACCAACATGCCATGTGGAAATACTGCCCAATGCTGTTAGATGATGTTGATCTAACAACTCTTTAGCTACCTAGAGAGGACCAGCTAAAGAGTGGGAAAATAAAGGGGAAGTAGCTAGTTTCTTGTTTGGAAAGTTGATTGAATTAAAACAAATTAATCATGTTTGTGTTCAGCTGCTCTCTGCTTATGAAAGCCAATTACTACTATCCAGTCTTGTTTTTCTAAAACATAAAGGGAACATGCTTTTCCACTAGCCATCACAGCTTTTCCTTTACAAACATCAGTACACTACATTTAGTCAAATTAAGTTCCCTGCCTCCTGCTGAGGTCGACATGTTTTTATCTTGATTTAAACAGATTTGAGTTGTGAACTTATTTTTTTATTCTTCTGCAACACTTTACACTTAAATGTATAATTAGCATGGCCTAAACCATGTTCATATTTAGCACAAGGCTAATTTGAAGGATTTGTTATTCATAGTGCATCAAACGACAGAAATGTTTTGTTGTTTGCATTCTGCTTTACGAGGTGTGTTTGTTGTAGTAATGATTAGCTGATCAGAGTGCTCACATCTCTTCACCTGTCTTTAAGATGCAGCCTGGTGTTTGTTTGTTTTTCCTTCTGCATTATTGTTTTTTCTACTTTTTTGGCATTTTGATTGTTCAAGTATTTTAGAAACTTATTTTCTCACATACTGCAATTGGTTTGTTAAAGGAGGAGAGGAGTGCATGAATGCTTATACAAAGTGGATACTTGATCATTACACTTGAGCTTGTGCTGTTTATAGGTCTGTGTTTGTTTTATTTTGGTTCAATGCACTGTGTGGGAGGATAACTGGCATTGGTGGGAAACTCACCACGGTTAAAGGCGCTAAACTCAATCTCATTACTCAACCATCGAGCGGATGAGTCTGGATGAGCCGTCAATTTCTAACGGATGTGAAAAGGGAAAGATTGAGCGTTTATATGAGGAAGAACAGCGTAAAAATTGTAGACTCGTTTTAATCATCACAGCAGAAAGTTGGCTATCAGGCTTTCTGTTCAGTTTGAAACGGTTCAGAAGGTGGATTAGGGAGGTGGATTTGGCTACATCAACATAAAAGTGGCAAGAATTTTTCTGTGAAAGTTATTTTTTTCCATTTGCAGTAGAACACTTCATTGAAGTGTGTCTCAGTTTCTGGGTGTTAAATAAGATTTAATTCAAAGAATATGCTGCTAAGATTAATTAGGCAAGCACTCATATTTATTTATTTGATACATTTTATAGCAAAAATGTTAAGCAAATAGATGTCTCTGACAATCACTGAATGCATTTTTGTTTTAATTATTTTTTTATGCTTTCTCTAACCAAGTTGACTAAAAACCAGTTATTTTATTTTGCTTTCTTTTGTTTCTATTATTTTATGTATTTCGTAAAAGGATAAACATCCAATAACTATTTTCTTGTAGAGAAAATATTTATCTTTTCTTTTTCTTCAGTCACTGAGAAGTAGTGCATTGTTTTGTCAATAATTTAATGCTTAACACTTGAGTATCCAAATATAATCAATTTCTTCATGTCAAAATCCATGGTAAACAAACTACTAAAGAGGTTGTGACAGTAATTCTCCCATGTCTGCACGTTTGTTTTCTTTAGATATATATATAACTCTCTGTATAATCTCTTGATGCCATTAACAGCAGGAGGTTCAGCAGAAGGAAGAATTTCTCCATAAATATCATCGGTAAATGACAGGTTTTTCTGTCAGTAGCTCTGGATCAACACACTTGTCTCTGCACTATTTTTCTCTGACACTCCAAAATCACACACTGAAGCCGTCATTGCAGAGCAGAGAGACTGTAGGTACCAATTTTACCAGTGGTAGCCTTGAAGCAGCTACAAAAAGTGCTGTGTACAAGTAAACTGGGAAATAAGTAACCGGGTGCAAGAAAGAAGTCACCCCAGAAAACTACAACTCCTCAAAAATAAACTTTTATAATCTGCTAAATGCTACAGTGGCATTGCAGTCTTGTTGGCAAATTTAATAGCAGATTCTCCCTTCGGTTCTTTGTGCCCCTTTGTCCCAACAACAGAAACTTGCTGACCTTCGCCAGACACAAAACAGATTAAATTGTAGAGTTGTGCACTTACCTCCCGATCTCCAATCAGTCCTCACAGTGAAATCAATTTTGTAAAGAGGTGCTTTGTTTGGGAAGGACATGTCAGTGAAATGGATTGATGTAAATTTACTGACAAGTTTCTTTGTTGCCGTTTGTGTGTGTTTGTTTATGTTCAGAGGCGGGTTTGAACAGGACGTGGAGAACGGCTACCATCAGCATCCTGATACCTGTCACGGTGAGATGGAATCCATTTAAGTGTTAATGTGCAGCAGGTTTTTGTCTGATTAGTGTTAAAGTAGCAGAAGGAGTCCTCCACTTTGGAAATCTGGTGCCTTTTATGATGATACCTCAGCGTATTTCAAAGAAATTTCTCAAAATCCCAAGTATCTGTATTTGTGCATTGATCACAGTGAGTTGATCATACCAAGGCTCTGAAGTCTGAAGTCGTGTTTTATGTTTCATGAGTCTCACTGCAACTGTCCCAAACACACCAAAAGGATGTCATATTCTTTTTGGTGTGTTTTCCAGGCGCAGCTGCTTAATTTTGACTTAACTCTCCAAATGATGCTAGTATCCTTCAAACAACTGCTGCTTGCCATCTCCTTCTCATGGATGAATGGAAAACCTACAGCTTGTCATAATACACAGTATATGCAGATTCCCATATGAGTCTGCTTTACAATGAAAGTTCTTCATAGATTTTCTTTAGCTCAACTCAAGTAGCACTTAAGTTGATGTTTAAAAAGCAGTTTTGTCCACTGAACTTTGCCATCTGTGCTTTTAGACTTTGTGTCAAACTGTGTTGACCATTTTTTATGTTACATTGTAACATAAACTTGCTTATAAACATGCTGTGGTATATAAGTTGGAACAAAATACAGTAACTTATCATACTTTGTTATAATAACTTGTATTTTTTTCATTACAGATGTCTTGGCGACCACACGCAAGCACAACCCAGCACTAGATTCAGCTTTTGGTCAGTGGACTTATTTTTTCTATTTTATGTTTACCTGCTTCTGCTGATTTAACAGATTCAGATCATCAGAGTTTTATTTAATTTTATTATTTGAATATATTTTGTTGTTTTTTATCTCTGATACTCAGATGCTATTTTTATGACCATTTTGTAAAATATGGAGTGAGACTCTCATATTTCAAGCATTATTTTCCTAAGAACTATTTCTGGAGTGATTACGTACAAAAACCTCAAAGCCAATTAAAAATATTTTTTGGGCTTATTAATATTCACCTCTGCCTTACATTTAGTTTCAGAAGCTCCTTGATTTTGATTCAGGAAGCAAAAATACTTGATTCAGGAAAAGATCCTGACAGAACAGATTTAAAAAAAAAAAAAAGCTTACACACTTTCAGAACTAATGTCAAGGCTTCCCTTTGTGTGAGACTGATTCTGAAATGTGATAACTCTCACTGCTTTCTTTTAAATTTGGACTTGTTTCCAGATTCTGAGATTAATTCTCAGAGCTGATATGCTCTTGGAAAAACTTCAAACCTACTTCCTCTCTATAAGTGGATGAGCTTTTTCTCTTTCATATCCAGAATGTAAGCATATTTAAAGTTAACAACATGGGAGGTTTCAGAATATTCCAGTGAGGCAGCTAAATGGCTGGAGCCTCTTCTCCTCTCTGCCAGTTTGACAGTTTAAACATTGAAGCCATTGTGTGGGGCATCACTCCTCTGATGGACCAGGAGCTCTGCTGGCCAAGCTGCCTAATGCCCTGTATCAAGAAAGATCATCATCCCTGTCACGTCCCATTACTTCTCCCGCCAGCCAGGCTGAGCAGCTCCTGGCAAAGCCGGAATGGAAAGCAAAATGCAGCGAGGCTGGCGATATCTCATGAGACTGAGTTCTGTGCTCTCACAATGCAACATTTGCCTTTATATTTACATCTAAAGCTCCCAACGCGTCATTTTTCAGGGATTTTTAAGTTTTATTTTCAAATAACATACAGTATAATGCCTCATCCGTGCAGCTGATTAGCTGCACGTGTTAGAGGATAACAGACATTATAGCTCAGATGAACCATGTTCATCTCTGTTTCGTTGTCTGAAAAGAGACCTTGTTCTTGCCAAAGCCTTCGCTCTGGACCACTGCAGCCCCTCAGTAAGCCTCCCAACTGGAGGAATTGCCTCTCACTCGATAGGAAGATTTGATGAGCAACCCTACAGCTTAATCCTGCTGGGTTCTCACCACCAAGCTGCTTCACAGCACTGTTTGAAATGCTCAACATGCACCCTGATCCTCAAATGTTGTCTAATTGTTTTTGTTGTTTTGGTTTTTTTTGCACTGATTCACACAATAAGCCTTTTAAGTCTCGCCACTAAAGATCAATTATTGGCTTTTCGAGACAATAAAATGCTCCATATGTTGAACAAAGCTGTTATCACAAGGGGTTCTGTTTCCTTTAAAGAAAAAAACAGCATACAGGATTCATGTCTTTCTTTTATGCTTCTGCCACCTACACAATCACAGCAGGCAAAGGGGATTGTGTAAATTAACTTTCTGATCTTGTATCTCATGATACTTGGGGAAAAAATAGGACTTATAAGATTTAACTTTTCTAAAATTTAATTCTGATAGACTATAAACATGATGAGGAAGTGGCGCTGCCGGGGCCAAACACCCTGTGGTGTGAGTTTTTAATTTGCCCAGCACAGATGGTGAAGTGACGGGGCACCTCATTCAGAGTGAACACTGTCAACTGGCTCACAGCAAGGAAGAAAACAATCACTTTCCCTCCAGCCTAAGTGTCAGTGCTGCAGAATGCTAACGTTACTGCTGGCTTATTAGTACTTTAGGGCCAAGCCAAAAGCAGCATGCTGCTCACTGCAGTTTAAAGACAACAGAAAGCTTTTGGTTCTGTCAAGACGTGGAGTGTGTCATTGAAATTAATTTGGTTAATAATACAAGGCCTGTAGCAGATAATGCCCAGCATGTTTCTTGGCATATGTCTTATTCGTGTGCTTGTCTGCTTCAATGTGACAGTTGGGAATAAGCTTGGATGGTAACTCTTAAATGGATTCCTTTTATGCCGAGCTCTTCTCGTCTACAACATTACCTGGGCAACATTATCTTTCTTCTGCTGATGTGATGTCTTTCAACATGCCAGCTCTCAGAGCAGATTTTTCTAGCAAACAACAAGAACCAAGTCCCATCCAGCAGAGAAAAGTGTTTTGCAGTCAGTGCAAGGAAAGGCAAGATTTTATATCGGTGGGGAGGCCATGTAAAGACAGAATGGGTTAATACTATTATGTGAAAGAAGGTGGGTGGTTAAAATTGCAACATATTGTTACAGGTCGGTATCACAGAGCAACAGAGATTATTTGCTTTAAAGTAGAAGTAAACCTTATTTAAAACCATAGCTGACAAATTCTGAAAAATTCCACCAAAGTGGGTGGAGCCAAGACACACTAAGGAGCGTGGCGTGTGGATGAGCCGAGGATTTAAGAACGAGGAAAAGCGTAGCGTAATTTGACATATTGAAATATGGAGAGTGACCAGAGCGAAACTGGTAGTTTAGCCACAGATCAGTTTTTTGAAATGGAGAATTTTTCATTCCCCTTGTCACGGCAGGTTAAGGGAGGCTTTAAGGCTCAATAATATGCTAAACTCACGAGTAATAAAATGCTAACTTGAAAAATACTATCGAACAATACTTGCAACTCCAAATTCCGACTCGCCACAGAGGCATGTGACAGAGTGAGGTGGCTTAATACCTGAACGTCAGGCCGCGATGTACACATGATGTACACATGATGTACACATGAACCAAGATATTGGAGAATTAAGCTAGTTTACATAAAAATGTCACCATTTCCACAGGAGCATAAGCATATTAAATTCTTATTGACCAATTTATACACCTTATCTGGATAAAAACATTGATATTGTTTAGCTACTCTTTAATGCAGAAATGCTATTGAAGAAATAAACAAAGAAATTGTATTTTCTGGGTGCATTTTTTTTATACTTGCGACTACATGCAATTCATCACATTACCTTGATATACAGATGCCTGGTAGACCAGAATTTGACAACATCTCACATTTCAACCATGTGATCTGAGCTTCTTTAGTGGATCGAGTGAGACAGTAAACTTTGTTCTTCTCTTCTCTTTCATTCGCAGATGTTATGTTGCATACAAATTTAACAACCTTATTAGATATTTATATCTATAGATTAGATATAAAAGCTGGGGACCATTTCCCCAGCTTTCTACATTGCAAAATGTAGAAAAATCTAAATTGGTTTATATAGGAAGTACAGTATATCTGTAAGCATAAAGGATGTATACTTGGAAAAGAAAAATCTTTCTGAGTTCCACCTGGAATATTTGCTACTACTACTCCTCTTGAGCCCACATCTAAAATGGTTTATTGGTACTCCTATCAGCTTTTGGGAAGGGACAATTTGCTTTGAATGCTGAACTGATGTCTGCAACAGCTGCTTATTATTTTACTTGAACTAGTCTGAAACTCATGCATATTCCCCGGTACTAATATTAGACCACCTGCAAGAGTGTGTCCTGTATTAAAGAAACAGCTGATCATAGAGGATTTGTTCTTCGTGCATCTGCAGAGCTTTATTTGTTCGAAAATATAAAAATATCCCATGAAGGTAAGGAGAAAACTTCTGATCTGATCTCATTAACTTCTGCTCTGTGTGATCATCATGTTGCTCATCATTACAGGGTGAAGGTTTCTTTTCCACTCAGGACTCATCCTCATTTCTCTAAAGTTTATTCTCCACGCTGTGTCACATTTCACTAATCACTCGCTCTGTTGCCCTCCCTTCCTCCTCCTCCTCCCCCTTCGCTACAACCACAGGGAAGACCACACCCACAAGCGCCAGCACCACCCATCATGGGGCGGCATTCCCAAAGGAGGCAGGTGACTCTGAAAGAGGTACAGGTCCTGATCGCCTTCCCCCTGTGGGGGAACAAGGGTCACCTGACTCAGAGCCAATCAGTGTGGAAATGGAGGGTAAGGGGGAGGGACATGCGTCCTCTTTGAACTTTGACCTGCAGGGGATTGCACTGCTGGGCCCTGATCGTCTAATTGCACACTTCTAACCAGACTAACCTAAAAAAAAGAAAACTACATAGTGATTCACTCTGGTGCAACAGTTTCCTGTTTACAGCATGTTTTTCTCCTCTGTATCAAGTGAAATATCCATGTTTTATAAACATAATATGAATTTTATAAATTATTTTTTTAATGAGGGATGATGTTGAGTACTAGTGCCCAGAAATCAGCTCCTGTTTTGGGGCCTTTCAGGGATACAAGTGCTGGTATGCATGCTAATGAATGAAAATGTTATTCCAGGGTGAACAATCATTTCGATTAGCTCACTAACACTTAACTCTCAATCTCAGTGAATGGCAGAAAGCAATGCTAATTAACTTTTATCACCCATATACTTCATTAGTCTCAGCGTTACATGCTGAGATGCATCCCTTCCCAGCCAGCCTCACTTCCAGCTCAGTGTGTGGAAATTGAAGAGCATATTGTTCACATGCAGAGTTAAGCATGACTCCAGAGAAGCTGACCATGAGTCCAATGCACTCAAAATTTCCAAAGGGAATCTGGTGCGTTTCAGTGTTTTTAACTCTCGTTCAGCAAACTTCATGATGTAAACAGTACTGTGTTGTTTCAAATGAACTCCACTAATCAAGTAGAGGAGACCTCCTTCAAATATTGCAATAAACTGGAAAACAAAAATAA
Organism: Xiphophorus hellerii; assembly: GCF_003331165.1. Lineage (NCBI taxonomy): Eukaryota > Metazoa > Chordata > Actinopteri > Cyprinodontiformes > Poeciliidae > Xiphophorus > Xiphophorus hellerii. Next base: position 5,183,353 of record NC_045674.1, read on the forward strand.
AAAAATAATAATAATAAGTTTGCTGCTATAATTTTGGCTACTTTGGGGGGAAAAAACAGAACTACCTGAAAAAAAAAAAATCATAAATGCCACAGACGATAACAAAGATGGTAGCCTTAATTTTGTATTTAGTTGTTGAACCTTTTCAACAATCGCTGCCAACAAGCTAGGTCTGCACTTCACTATGAGACGTCAGTATTTTCTAACAGCTGGTTTTTCCCACTCTTCCTGTACAAGCTGCTCAAGCTGTCTGAAAGATGTTGCTTCCCCTGTCCTTCTCTATTCTCTATTACGAGACAGTTATACAGAAATATGCTATACTGACTTATGTTATTTTTTCTTATGCTTGGCTTAAATCTCTCCTGACTGAATCTTCTTTCTTCAGGGAGACAGGGAACCTCCAGAGCTCTGTTGTATTATCTGTACCGTAAAGGTTAAACAAGATGCTTCATAAAATCGATTACTAGAAGGCTAGAAAGAAAAAAAAAGAAAGCTTTTAAAAAGAAAATTCAGTAAAAGCTTCCCAACAACCTGACTCGGTTTAAGACTAAATTTGTGTCAAGATGTTGCTGCAGGCCACCATTGCAATAGTCCATTGCATTGAAAAACGAAGCACCTTTGCCGATTTGAGGCCTAGCATTTGACTGCTTTGTTATATACTAAACATTATACATTTTTGGCCATAACTACTGTGACATTAGCAAGTTTTTTAACCTCAAAAAGCTTAAATTGAGAGATATAAACTTTTTTGGCCTCTTATTCCATAGTTTACAGGTCTTATTGCTGCTGTGTGGACACACAGACCATGTCACAAGACCACAAACCTCAGCAAATAAAAGAAGCTCTCATTCACACAGACAGCCTCTGTGGCTGTAATGTTAGTTTCTAAGACCTAAATAAGAAAAGCCCGTAACAAATAAATAACCAGCAGGAATCTGAACCCAGCAGTCAGAAAACATGAGTGCAGGGAGAATGTGGGATAGGATATAGTGTACGCAGCAGTGCAATCTATTTCTGCCAGAGACTGTGACACTGGCGCTTCAATCAGGAGAGCCGGATGGCTGTGTTGATAATCAGGGAGAGGCGCTGAGCTGGAAGGAACAGCATCCATGTTCTAAGAGGGACTCCTACCCCGCTATTTTCTTGTCTGTTTTTGAACCAGATAACATTTCAACAGTGTCACACATCTCAGCTGGACAAGAGAAAAACATTCCTGAAAATAAAAGTTGCACAATACTGCAGTCAAATGTGACTAAAATGACCACTGTGGTAAAACTGAGAAACACTGCGACCCTTTTATCGTAAAAGTTGTAACATAAATTGACTTTCATAATTAGATTTTAGAATCTACTCTTAGTAATGCAAACTGTAAGCAGATTCACAGAGTGATTTGTCAATAAAATAAAAAACTATGAAGTGCAAAGTTTTGCTTATCTGTCTCTTTTTGGTTTAGGATAAACTGTGGCTGAGAAGATAAAGAGATAATTATAAAAATGGAAATGGAACAACTCTTCTCTTCAGTACATAAAAAACTTAATCCTCAGCCTGATTATGTCACTATTATTGAAAATGTCCAAATACGCACAAGACACAAATAAAAAACGAAACATCCTTAAAGATAAAAAGAGGATCAAAATAGATTAAACAAGATAACTTTATCATTGAACTCATATTTTAAGCTCTGGTGTTTTTACTATGCTTAGACTTTTCCCAAGGAGCCGTAATTCTTGAATGAAAAATGTAGTTGTTAAATTGATCATCAACCTATTAGTGGCAACCGCATTTCCAGTCTGCTAAATTCTCTCTTCATTCTTCAGAGTCAAAAACATCCTGTTATCTCTGAACTTTAAAAAATATTCACTCAAATGTGTGAACTTACTTTATGCCATTTAAACAACTTATACAGCATTCAATGAACCAAGATACTAATACAGACCTCTACGTTTATTGTAAGAGTACCAGTATAAATACATGAAGCAACTTATTTGCTCAAATCCACACAGCTGCATTATATTATGTAAAGGACTACAAACTTAGAGGAAAGGCCAGGAACCTGCTGACTTGCGGCTATTTAGAAAAAGGCCAGAAGTCAGTTTGCAGTAGAGCTGCTTCTGACTGGGGAATACACCCACCTGTTCACTTTGTGTGAACGCAGAAACCTACGCATTAGGACTTAAAAGTTTTAGAGCTCTCTGGTTTGGTTATTCCCTCTGTCTCCAAACCTCTATTAGGATTTAACTTTTCCCTTCCCTCCCTCTATCTTCAGTTTAGATGAGCTAGCGTCAATTAGACTGGACAAAAAAGGGATTAGCTGCTAATTTATCTAACCAGCATAGAGAGATAATGATGATGATGATGATGATGATGATGGAGACAAGTCAACCTTGTGCTTTCTGTCTCATTAAAAGAGTACAGAAGGAAAGCTGGGAGTGAACTCAGTCTGAACCTTTTCATGAGGAGAGTCTGGTTTCCTGAGGGGGGACATTGATGCCAGCCAGTCTTCCAAAGAGTTATTTATACATCTAAAGACCATGGCAACAGACACAGACTGGATCATCAGTCACTTACAGTAGCTGAGACTGTGGATCCCCTCTAACCACCCTGAAAATATCTAAAACTTCCAGTCTCATCAGGGAAAAAGGCACAAATTTGTGTGGTTTCCGATATGGCGTCTCCATTTTAAGAACCTGTGGAGCTCACATGGTCTGAAAAATAAAACAGCCTACTGTGGATTTTTAGCAGTACCTTTACTTAATGTTCAGGCTGGTTTTAAGATTTATCTTATGCAAAAAATAAAAATAAATGTAACAACAAAAACAAGCTTTGATTTTGCTTTAATCATGTGTCCGCGTGCTTTAATCATGTTCCCGTGAGAAATAAGATCACAGCATTACAGGTCTTCCACCGTGCTCAACAGTAGGACGCTTTTTTCTTTTTCTGTCGCTAAACCCGGCTGGGGTTATTATTGCCAAATAGCCAGATTTTTATCTTACCACACACACAGTTTCAGCAAGATTTAACAAATCACACATTTACATTTGTGATGGTAGGACAGAAAATGACATTTCCTGACATAAATGACAAACAACAGATTGAAATGTAAATGTTATTTAATGGTTATTATCAACACTTGGTGACCTGTGTCACATTATATTCATACCCAAGGATGACAAATATTAACAAATTACTAATTAGAAGTTCCTAAAAGTTATGATCAGATTTTAAAATAAATTATGGATTGAAGAAAATGCTTCAGTTAAATTTATTTTAAAAAGTTTGTATCTACTTTTGTAACATAAATAAATGAAGAAATAAAAATGAATTTATTTTAATATAGAGCTAAAAAAAATGCTCACCCTAATTACCAAAAGTCCGTTTTCAGTAGTTTTGCTTTTTGTGTCGTAGTCCCTTTAAGATGAGCTTCTAGCTCTCAAACTGCTCAAAGTAAAACTGAATGTTAAAATATTTAATAGAGTTTTAAATCTTAGAAGCTCATGTTACATATTCTGAACATGTTCATCTTGGTAGTTAAATGGAGATCAAATCAATTTCACCAAGCTTATCCATCCACACCGACCTACTGGCTGTCTCCTATACATGATTTATCACAAGCCAGCCCTGATGTGCAGACGTACGTCTTACTACTGAAACATCTCTGCTAATGTGAGCCACCCAAATCATTGTCCGCAGTATTATGGTGCCCATTAAAGGCCAGGCAGCACTGGAGCATTTTCCATCTGTCCAGCTCAGCCTCAGCAATTTACATTTTATTATAAATGACATCTGCAAAAGCATAACTCAAGACATGCAGTAAAAACTAACCTAAAAAGCATTGCACATATCAAGCTCTTCATTTTCCATAATCGCCACTAAAATAGCTTTTTATGTCAGCTATTTAAACCCAGGTCTGAGTGTCGCTGAAGTCCGCAGGGCCCACAGTGATCAAATCAACCTCTGCAGAAGTCCTGACCCTTCGCTTTGACCCCCTTACTCTTCAATCAATCTCACTGACCTCTGGGGAGTGTCATTCCCACTTCATCTGCCTGTTTTCCGTTTTTCTGTTTTTAGTTGGACTAACCCTTTTAAGTGTACCTGCCTCCTTTGTTGAATTGACTGTCACTGAACCTCTGCATCATCTTTTTTATAATCTGCCTCACTGAGTTTACAGCCGGTGGTTGAAACTGTGCAGCTGCTTTCTGCAAGTTTCTCCATCTCTTAAAGCTGCAGTTCACGCTGAAGCAAACACTGTACTGCAAAATTTAGATTCTTTTTTATTACTTTTCTCATTTTTGCGTGATACTTATCGGTGCTCAAGTTTAATGAGAGTGGCTTTGGCATGAACTGCCTCTTTAAGTTGGTTGGTGCAGCCGCAGTTTTTCCAGTGCCACTTTTTGCTCTTTAAATACAAATAATGACAATCAAAGTTGCACTGGAAGCAGTTTGTTTGGCCAACCACTGAATGGCTAAATAAACAGCCTATCCTTTTATTTATGGTTTCAGCTGCATGTAATAATAATATTAAAGGACTTTGCATGTGTTTCTGTTAAGTTATTGCTTTATAAATAATAATCCAAGTTTTACTGTACATTACCAAAATGTAATGGTGCACACAATCTAAAAAAAAAAAAAATGTTTTATCAAAGTAATGACAGCTTAATGAAATTTAGTGTGCAGTCTGTCCATACAGTTTCAGAGGTTTATTTGTCCTTTCAATCACTGAAAACCATAATATATTGGAGGTTGGTGTCAACGTGAATTGAATAATCAATATCTCAAATGTTGAATGAATAAAACCTGAAAGGTCTGAGATTTTTCTAATTTTGGGGATGAACAAAAATTACCAAACCCATCTGGACACTGCTTCTTGAAAGTGATGTCCTACTTAAAGTAAAGATATGAGGCCTTGCAAAAAGATATTGACACTACTTTTGTCTAATTTTTAACATGATTGCAGACGTTAATGAATCTTTTAAAGATTGTAAGAGGTAGTTGAACCTTCATCCCAGTCAAAATTGTTTTGCAACTGCAAACTGGTTTTCTTCCAACAGTGCATTTTATTTAGCACCATTCAACAGCTTCGCAGTCCCTATTAAAGAGGTGCTTCTCCACAGCATGATGCAGTCACCACTATGCCATTAATGACAATAGGCCATAATTTCTGTAAATTTGCCAAAGTATACAAGTCATCTGAATGGATGTAGATGATGAAAAACCAAAGACAAACCAACAACAGATATCAGATCTTTATGATGCTGTTTGTAATGTTCTCTAACAAATGTCTGCAACTTTCAACACAGCAGCTGCATTCATAATGACATTAAATTACTCAGTAATTTGTTGCACTGAATTGTAGTCAGCGGTTTTAGAGAGAAGAGGGCTACATAAGAGATGTTCCACACTTCTCAGATTTGTATTTGCAAGACCTTTAAAATCCATTTTCCCTTTTCCTACTTTACAAGTTGGCACTAACTTGCACTGGTCTATCACTTAAATTAGCAGTAAAATACATTGAGTTTTGTGAATCCCTTAGCAAGGCATGCCATACATACAGAAACATTTTATTTACTATAGTTTGGATCATCAGATCCTTTAGCATGGCTAATTTACCAGTATTTAATCAAATATGTAATGAAATATTTACTGTGTATGCATGAGCACACACCAGAATTAAATGAGGTGTTGATTACAACAATTTTTCAATCGGAATGGATGTGTTCAATTTCACCATATCACCCTTACTTGCGTTCTTATTTTTTAGAACTGCATCTAAATGGCTGATTACTGAGGTGGAATATTATGCAAATTCCTAATAACAAGTGTACATGATTGAATTTACTAAGTCAACAGCCAGAATCCTGTACATGTGCAGGATATACACTCTGTGTAAGTGAGAGTATTTTCACACTGCCACACAGCTTTTTTTCTGCATAGACTCAAGTTTGTTAAAACGTTTGCCTTTCATATGTTGCTGGAAGTTTAGCAAACTTTTTTGTTTTTTAAACTGGGGTTTAGAATAGGAAACATGCGCATTTGTTAGAATCTTCAACCTCAGGGTCTCCTTCAACAATTAGATTGTTTTTTTCCATGTGTGGGACAAATAAATCTTCAGCATTAGCAGGCGGAGGGGGAAGAAACACTTATATGCAAAGCCTGGGGCTATATTGTTTCTTTGGCTTCTCATTGGGATGGAGTACCCATTAATGGAACAATCACTTCTCTGGTAAGCTTGCAGAAGCAGAATCTAATTAGAGCTCATTTTGGAACATCCTCACTTCAGTTGTAAAAATAGAACACAAATTGCTCTGCAGGTTTCACATCATTTAAACACACCCCTGGGACAAGACGGGAACAATCTAAGAGTTGTGTGTGAACCAGAATGTTGTCTTTTTTTCTGGGAATTTCTGGGAATCTTTACTGTTTTCAATATTCAGAACAAAGCAATATTTTAAATTCCAGTTTGATAGACATGTGAAGCTTTATTGTCCTTCAAAATGCAAAAAATGTCCCCACTATTAAGCAAGCATGACACTTCAAACTTTCCTAATTAGCTGTAATTGGTGTCACAGATGAAAGAGCTTCTGGCTGCTGTATTGTTAATGAAGTCAATTAGGGAGCTTGCAAAGACAGCAGTCATTTATTTTATCACACATTTTGGCAATTCCATTGTACTTTGTTTTTAGATTTCGTCACCTGCAGATTTCCATTTAGAGAAACCTACACCAATTAGTGAAGCGTGGCACAACGTTCCACTGCTGTGGAAACCCTTCCTCTTTATATAGCCTACCGCGCAGCCTATTTTTATCGGTGTGGATGCAGCCACAGAGTGCATGTTGTCCTATGGCGCTATGGAAATTTTTGTTTTTTTTCCTGATGGTGGATCACAGTTGCCGCAGAGCACCCGGGTTCAAACCCCAGCTGAGTGACTGTCTGTCATTCACCTCATCAAGTCTCTCTGCTTCTCACGCTGCCTCAGCGCTTAACCGCTTCTGCTTTCAAAACCTCCTCCTTGCCCTCCTTTGTTCTCTGTTCTTTATTTTGTCATCTTCACTATTTTTTCATTATTTTTGCTTCTGCTCCTCTGTTTCTTGGCTCTATGAGTCCGCTCACATTCGCGTCGCTCTTAAACCAAAGTTGAATTTCATCCCTTCATCTCTTCCTTCTGGCTGTTTCTCTCAAACCTTCCCTGCTTTGCTTCAACTCACGCAGCCCATCTGTCTTTTTTACCTTTTGGCAGGCTTGGATATTGCTATTTTAAACCTTCACTGAGCAGAGACCATGTTGAGTTGACACTGAAATATCATAATGATAGAGTAGAGAACTGACTCACAAGCTGTGTAAACACTGATTGAACCTTGTGAAATTAGTGTAAGAAATGGCATTGAATATGGCTTCTAGAGAAAGTGATAATTTAAGGGAATAAACAGATTTAGAAAATTATATACAGTGGCAGTGACTTTTATGGAACTAACCTTTAAGTGCATTTATTTCGTGGGGGAAAAATACTATCGTAGGAAATAATCTTTTTTCATAAAATAACTGTATCGGCCTGTTTCTGCAAGTCACTGGCCACAAAGCCAGTGAGGATCTATACTCATCCTTCCACCATCTTCAGTTTGCAGAATGGTGAGGACTGTTAAAAAAAATCAATTAAAAAATACTTAATTTATTCTAAAGGGAAAATTCATGCCATCATAACTCATGTAATGCAGTATCTTCAAGGATTTGCTGTGGATGGGGATGCTTTGGCAGGAAGGATCTCTGTTAGCAGTTTCTCTCAATTTTTATCGGTGTGGATAAAAACACAGATTTGTCTTGCAACGAATCTGAAGGGGCCTCTGACTGAAGACTGTTGCTGTATGATACTCTTATGACATGCTAACAGCTCAGTATCCAGGCAACAGATATATTTCACAGTAACAGATCCTGGATGACACCAGCAGTTGTTGGCAAGCACTGCTAATCCACCTCATTTGCTTTTGTTGCTCCTCTTTAAATCTCTGGTTTTAGAAAACCGGGCAGAGAGATGTTGGAGTCAGGGATATGATCAGTGCATAAAAAAACATGTAAAGCCCACCATTCAGAGAACTGAGGGACTTTTTACGGTCACAAGATCTCCATAATAACCACTTGATGTCAGGGGAGGCATGAAAGTTTTGTTGTTGTTTTGCTTTTTTTTTTGTCCTACCATAACACATATAGATGGTTGGGAGTTTGCTAAAGACTACAGTCCAGTAAGCACTTCAGTTCAGTTCAAAATGTTATTGACCCTCAGGGATATCGTTGGTTTACAGCAGAGATTAATATGAGACTGAGATTGAACTTTTCAATAACACTGCAGGGGTTTTGGATATGAAAAAATAATGAATTTATTGGAAATCAATTCATACTTGCTGTTCAGCATAAGGAATGATCTGTCATACTGTGGGCCAGTTTCTCATTCAAAGGTCCTGAAAACTTCTGATTGGAATGTATGGCCATATCAACAGGCAGTAATAACCTTACCTGACATTTGTTTAAAAAAAAAAGTCATTTCTTGGGATGTTTCTTCTTCACTACTACACTCAGTTTAAAAGTTGGACTTTTTTCTATATGTTCCAGCATATAAAAACTGACTGCAGTGAAAGAAGAATATATCTTAAACAAGGGTGCCAAAATATGTGACCAGAGCCGTATGTGTACTGGTGTGAAAACATAGGAGGCTGCTCAGAGAATGCAATGTTGGTAGATAAACATGGCTATTACTTCCATTGCGCCAGCTAGCTGCTTTCCTCGCTCTCAGGGTATTAATTTCACTGTGACTGGTGGCACCATATGTCCCACATAGCCCTTGATGGAGTCATCCAGCCTGCTCATGAAACATGTTGTGACAGGCTGTTCATAAGCTTGGGTTTTGTTTACCTCTGCTGCTTGTTTCACCCCCTCCTGTTGTGCCACTTGAGTCATAGCCTTCAACCAGGAGGAACACCTCAACAGGCCTGTAGCTACAGTTTAAGGAGGTGGTGCTGAGGTCCAGTGGGAGCAGATGACTCACAGAGCCCAGGGAGACGTCAGGGTGACTAAAGCCAGGCGCACACTGAGATGAGAGCAGACTTTCACCATCTCATGCGGTCAGCATCACCACCGGCACCCTGATCAGTTAGATCTAAGATCTTTGAAGCTCAGAGAGGCTTCAGAGCTGATTGGTTGCTATTGTAATGAGGCAAAAATCATGCAAGATTAAAATTTGATGTATTAATAGGCTCATCATCAGCATCACTCTTGATGGCACTTCACTCCTTTCAGTAGAATTATGATTTATGACTTCTTAATGTGGGGCAGTCATAGGAATACATGACCCAAGAATTCAAAACTTTTAATTAAACTTTCTGTTTAAATCATTCATTCAAAGGTGACAGTGCATGGCAACATCTTAGCTGGAAAGCACCTGATGATTAGATTTCCATCACATCTTAACACCACGTCATCAGCCAAATTAAACCCTTCTTGTCTTGCCATATTGATTATTTCCAGGGTGTCAGACGCTGTTTGTTGGAAAAAATGAGATTAGATTTTATCCGTTTGTACTTTTGTGAGCTTGAGAGGGTAGTTAAAGGAGTTATATCAAGTCGAATGAGTGAAACATTCTCTGTTCAGCATCACAGATGCATGCAAATATTTGGGCACCTGTCAGACAAAATTTCACCACAATTTGGAGTAGTAAAATAAAAAGAATTGACATACAAAATATATACAACCCACAAAATGTGGGTTCTTTTAGAAGTTCATGCAGATGCATATGGATTAAATTTTCTGTGGTGAAATGAAGTTTTGTTTCGATCTTTTTTCAATTCATACAGCTGACCATTTAAAGTAGTTTTCTATTTTACACATAGGCAACTTTCAGAAAAAGTGGTTATCTGACTCCAATAAATAAGCAGGAAGTAGTCTATGGCCTCTTTGCTTTTTTTTCAGAGATCATAAGCAGTCATATTTCATTAACAGGCCCACTCATGCATCAAATGCAAAGGAGATACAAACAGGGTGAAAGTCAATGTCAAATTTAGCAGTACATACTTTATAATCTTCCACAGAAATGCAAATCTCTAACTAAATAAAGACCACACAAAAAACAACCCTAACCTCTCTACTGTAAAGATGTAAAAGTCTAGGCAAATATGACCTTCATTGGCTGACCATCAGCAGTAATTATGACTTTTATCCCCATAGCAAAAATCAAACGTGTATTAGGAAGAGAGGAGCTCAAAACTGTATGCAGAAAAAAGACTGGATTTTTTTATTAGAGCAACACTTTTGAAACTGTAAATCATACATGTTATGCCTTGGAATGGTTTTTCAGTCAGTGGGACTAGAGCAGTTCTTTTTGAGAAGAAATAATTGATTAATATAAAAACAATCTGGCATATATTCTACATGCAAATGTCAAATATCTAGCAAATGAATGGGGGAAAAAGGGAAGCATGACATAATCAGTTAAGTTAACTTTAGTAAATTTGTGAAAAGGGTAATGATCTCTAAATCCTCTAATATTCCCTACCAAGTTACTGTAGAGACAGAAAAGTGAGGGTGTTTACAATGATCCACAGTGTATCATTGTAAGAAAAACCGAAAGAGATCAATGGTAGAAAGAAAGTGCAAGAATTTCACAGAACTCAAAGAGTTTCACTGAAATCGTGTTTGAAAATCCTCCAAACAAGAGTTTGAAGATTCTTCGTTGGCTGAAGGACGGTGTTTAGATGCTGTGGTCTTTGCCAAAGGGACTGTTTGTGAAATCACAAATCTTATTGGCAAAACAAAATCTCTCAACCCTTGTTCTGAACCTTTTGGTTTTAGAATATTACACATTTAAGTGAAAATATACAAGTATTTGTTTTTAATATCATGAAAAGCTCTTAATAAAATATAACTTATATCATGTATTTCATGCTCATTTATATTTAATGTGAGGCTAGGACTTTGACACATTATTTTTGATTAATTACATTTTAATGCATTAAAAGTTTTAACACATTTCATTTACAAAGATTGTAAAAGCAATTTCTAGTACGCCCATAAATCTGACGATGGATGACAAAGTAGCTTCTCTTGGCCCCCAGGGGGATCATTTTTGCTTCAAAAAATTGATTTGATAGGATGTTGGAAAAACCTATTATGTGCAAGTTGTGCAAAGAGGAATTGGTACCTTTAAACTTTTTTATTGTGTTCCATCATTAATATCAAGTTATCAGTGAGGGTAATTTTGACTAGTCCAAAATTTTCCATCCTTTTAAGTCTTTTATAAGTCAGTGTTGTCACAGGTTAACATTTTAAATGAATTTGTATTTGATTGTTACATATCCAACAAACAAATTCATTATAATTCATAAAATTAATTTGGATAAAGACTAATTCGCTCTTCATTGGCACATTGGCAGTTTGCCAAAAACAGATATGCAATCAGATGATTAACTCTTCATTTTTTCTTATGTTTGTGTGTTCAAATAAGATTTCCAAATAAATGAGACATTTATTTAACGGAAAGTTTGTGTCACTTATTGAAACAAACAGATTAAAATTTAATGCAGACCAAATTATTGAACTACCCCCATCATCATCATTTTATGCATCTCATAAGGTATCATTTGACTTAATTGTTTTCTGTTTTCTTCTGCAAAGCTTTCATTAACTGTATAATTTTTTTGTTTGCAACACCTGCATCCCTCCTCCCCGCCACCTGACTGCTTCTCTGCCAGCCTCCTGCTGCAGACTAATCAGTTTCACAGAAACTGTCATTAAGGGTGGAAAGGAGGGCCTGACACCACAGATGGCAGCAGCCTTTTGCAAATGAGCTCTGATTATGAGAGGTGGCAGGTTTCACTCTTCTCAATCATCTCTGCCTTTCACGCCATTAGGCAAACACAGTGTGAGGGTCACAACAGCCCAACACATTTCCATGGTAGATTTACTTCATCTCAGTAGCCTTGAGATTTTAGTGCAATGCTCCACAAATGCCCCAATGACTTTAAGAAAAGTATAACAACCTCATTTTAGTCCATGTTGGCAAAGTCACCACACTCTGTGAACTATTGGACAAAGCTGTTATTTTTGGCTTGTTCATCATAACCAGGTGCTCTCGGTCTTGATCCTCGCATTGGAAATCAGTCTGTGAAAATGACATGAGGTTCCTGCTGCTGTGCTTTCATCAATATTTAAAGCTCTAACTCATCTCAGAGCTGACTCTCCAACTGAGGAGCTCTTAGCCTCTGCCAGTCTGAAGGGAAGCACTGTTCCTAGAAAAGCAGGTTATATTGATCTGTTAACAGTTGAAGGAGAAGAGGCCAGAAGCTTAGTTCAAACACCTGTCCCATGCTGTTTCTCACATACAGAAGCCTAATTACAAATACAACCGGTCTGTCCCAGTTGATACTTGATATACTAAATCTTCAGAGTTTTTTGTTTTTTTAATTGTATTTCATCTCAATCTGAAATACTCTAACTAAAATGTCTTTTTCTTAATTGTTTTTCATTCTAAAGGTGTGAGACGACCCCCAGAGCTGGACCGAACCAATCACAGTGTCCATTACACTCTTCTGATCGCTTGTGTTTTGGTGGCCTTTGTCCTTGGAGCTTTTGTCTCTGGGTTTCTCGTCTCCTGTTACTGTAACCACACAAGTCACAAGTCCAAAAAGTTATCAAAGGATCCAGAAGCCCCAATCCCACATGCTCTGTCTCTTCGGAGTCTGGCAAAGCTCAATGGTCTCCTGGACAGCCAGAGTAAAGAAGACAAGTTGGAGGTATCATCTCCAAAGATCTACAACTCCTTATTTACCAATGGTAAGGAGCATCACCCAGCAAGGAGATTTGGTCATCATGGAATGACAATGGGGGACCTGGTTCATCCTCACCATCATCACCTCCATCCTTCCTCAGAGTTATCTGGTTTGCCTACACCAGACTCAACCCCAGAACTCCCCATTAAAAGCATGAAAGCCTTTAAGAACCAGTGGGAGAAGAACCAGAACTGCAACAATGCAAAGGAACCAAAGTCTCACAACATAAGCTCCAGGCCCAGTTCGGCCCTGCTTCCCCAGCAGGTTTTCCCTTATTCCCATGGCCTGTCCAATGGACATCCAGTAGTTGGTCACCTGCATCCTGAGGAACGCAAAATCCACAATGTTGAACGTGTTTTAGCTCAGCCTTACCCCAGCTACCCTCAGAAGGTGATGGAGGTTACGTCTCTGGATGAGCTGCTCAAACACATTCATGATCCAAACGGCAGCAAGACCTCTCAGTTAATGAGTCCATCAGGCCTGATGGCCTGCGGAGGTGGTGGACAGCTCGTCTTTGCCAACCGAATTCAACCTCAGATTCCTGAGACAGAATCGGCGCCGTACTACAGCTCATCCACTCTACCACGGGACAGTCTCACCCGTCGCATGGATGTTCCTCCTGACATCCCCTCACACCATCAGTCCACTTTGGAGCGGAGGCACTCCTCCCAGCGGCACTCGCTGATTTCTGCAGCTACCAAAATGCCCAGTGCAGGTGCAGTAGGCGGCGGAGGAATGATTCCCCGCCAGCACAGCTTCAGCCAACGAAGCGGCGGACCTCACCAGCTGCCACCACTTTTGGCACGAATGAACTCTACAGGCAGCGCTTGCGAGGTTCACTATCCCCTCATCCCAAATGGGTACCTCGCACGCCAGCATAGCTATACTGGTGAACAGCACGACATTCAGCACCGAGGCGCAATCGTCCGCCGGTCATCCTCTCTCAAACCAGATGTCCCTCCAAAACCCCTGTTCATACCTGCCACATCCCCAGTTAACGAACAGGGCAAGTACAACTACTGAGAAAAGAACCTCCTGGACTAGAGGAAGTTGCTCTCATTGTGTCATCCGTGAGGAACTTCTCTTTGTTGAAATGCTCTGGGTTTGAGGTTGCAGACCCTGATCAGACAATACAACAAATTGCGTGGTAGCACGTCTCACTGTGGACAAAAGCCTCAACCAAACTTATTTCTGCTTTTTTCGTTTTGTTTTGTCCAACAAATATCTTTGTACCATATTGGTATTGTTCAGCTTCTTGCTAATTATAGAACTGCCGACCTTGGTGACGTGATGCCACCTTGTTATAATAGGCTGCCAATGTCCTCAATGTGGATTTACAATGCAACTCAGCTTTTGGACAAGTTGATGATGGACAAAACTTGACTCATCACTCATCCTGAAGACTTAAAAGCCAGAGGCTCCTGCAATGCTTCAGTTCACGCTTTTGCTTAACCTTTTTTGATGTAGTGTTTGTATCCAGTCCCCTCCCACCCCACCCTCGAATGTGTTTATATTATGCATGTGTGTGTATATACAGTATATGTGTGTTTATATCCACACTGTATATGTATACATATACATATGCAGTATTTGTAACCTGTGGTGAAAATTCAACAAATTCCCCTGAAAGTATGTTTGTCTTTGCCTTACTTGTACACTCTGTTTGGCCATAAGAAACCTTCTCGCCTAGAAATAAATGGGAGACACCAAACCTTGCAGAAACAAAATTTGACAGCTGGCTTAAGATACTTTAGCCATGCACATACAACAAAAATACATCTCCATACCAGATTCCCTTGACTTATTTCCCCTCGTTTTCTTTTCTCAGCTGATGTCATGTCAAAAGTGACAAACTTGGGTCCATTAACGTTCCTAAGAATGTTTCTCTAAAATTGGTGCTTAAAAAAGGAATATAAACAAGACTATATACTTTTGGACCTAGAAAACATGACAAACATGACACAGCGCAAAACAATGGACTCCAGTTATTCTAGGTATTAACTTTGTGGCTATTGGTTGTAAATAAAGAAATAATTACTAGCCAAATTTTAATTGTATGTGTAAATGTGTGCCTTATTTAATAATAGTGTGTTAACTGGGGTTGCGGGAGGGTTAACGCAAGGGGCTCAAATGGCTACTATGCTACAGTATATTGTAGGTGTTTGATTTTCTACCGTTGTCACTATTGTTTATGTGAAGAGTTTCATTCCAGAATGAAAGATCCAGAATATATTCTTGTCACCTAATTGGACAAAACCTAAAGGTAGCGATACATTCTTAGTAACTGTCTTATGTTTTGCATATTTAGAGTAATATTTTTTTTACCCAAGACTTATTTTGAAAACGTGCCATTTTTAATTTGAAGATGTGTAAACAAAAGACAATATTTTTGCAGACTCATGCAGTGTTTTGGAATGAAACGGCTTCATTTTTTCCTGATTTTCCTCTCTTAAATTGTTGGGCTGGAGGCTTGTTTTGGAGGAGTGTTGGGCAAAGATAATGCACAGCCTGAGACTGAAGACATTCATGTTTGACTGTCTATGTATTGGGTCATCTTTCCTGTAAGTGCCATTGCTTTAAGCGCTTGTTTTTTGTGTGTTATTTTCTTAAGTTTAAAAAGGTGAAGTTCAAAGTTCCACATGTAAGCCCATGAATATCAATTTCTGTGGCATATTTAGGTTTAATGTAATGTTTTATTTTCCCAAACATATTTATTCTGATTGAACTTAATAATTTTGGATTTACCCAGTGATAGTCCTAGCAAATGTGTGGAGGGGCCTAAAAATTATGGTGATGACAGGGAGTCTTTCCAACCTCAAAGACTTTGAGCTCATCACCAAAGATAATTTACCAAAACAACACAGCAATCTTGCTGTAATCCCAATAAAGATTCAACATTCCTTTTGAGAATGTTGGAAATATCTGGTTTCAACAGTTAAGTTTAATTGTCTTCTTCGTGAAAGAAAACTTCTTGGTTGAATCCAAATAATTCTGAATCTACATCTGCCAGGTGTATGAATAATTCTGAGCCACAATAGGGCAACGATAGAAGTCACAGGTATCTCATTTAGTTAAACATAAAGTTGAGGCTTTCTCATTCTGTTAAACATTTAGCTTTTATTTGTGAAACAGCCTTTTTCCAATGTCCTGTTACTGTTTTTTTTTTATGAAAAGAAGAAAACAGAGAATGCTCCCCAGTTTCAAATTTTTGTGACATCTTTAAAAATACAGAGAAGAATCCCACAGAAGTGCAACACTCTGTGATCCGACAAGCAGAGATTGTTCCTTGTATAAACTGCTGGGAATTGTTTGGGATACATGCTGCCAAAAGTCTTTCTTGTTTTGAGGATTTACATCAGAAGGAGTGATGCAGTTCGATTCTGCCTCTGACATATCGACCCTTCCAAACCCACCAGTGATAGACTTTTCAGAACCTTGAGAGTAGGGACTGTTGACTGAAACCATGATCAGTTCCATAAAAACCATCTGTGTGCCATTTAACACCTCAAAGATAAATGTTTTCTGACTGAGTTAAGTTTGCATATGTCAAACCAGAGAGGCAGAGTTTAATATTTGTACCAATTATTCTGTAAGATGAAAGGAAAACAGGGCTCATTTGGATATCAACAAGCACCAGTGCATTCAACATCCTTTCAGACAACATATGATAGAATAATAACATGAATTGCGGCAGCTACACTGTTGAAGTGGAACTGTTATGTTTTTTTTAAAACCTGCTGGTCATAGGTTGAATGAAAAGTGGAAGTCTCACCTCTAAAAGCTCTGTCAGTATTTGATTTTGTGTAAATACATTATCTCTGGGCGGGATCTCATTTCAGTATTATGTTTTTCTCTTTGATTTCCTGGCTATGCCTCTTGACTTCTTATAAATTTGGTCTCACAAAATACCATTATATGTGTCTTATAATAGGAATAAATAAAATGCTAAATATGACTAATCTCTTCAGTGTGAATGTGTCAAAATAATGCTTGTAAGATCCCTCTAGGTGATGACTACACAGTCTGCAATGTCACGCAATGGACCCTTTTAGTCACAGAGTATCATGTCATCTGCACTCTAAAGGGACAATGCTCATAAGCACAACACTGTGAACCATGATTATCCTTGAAATGGTAAGTTTTGTCCTCTTGAGATTTACTCTATTCTGTCTGGATTAAACTTTTGGTAAATATAACAGAAACATTCTGCAGATGAAAGCAGAGATGACAATACCATGGCATTGAAGACGGATCCAATACATTTCCCTTCTAGCTCCAAAATAGCTTTATCAAGTTTACATTGAAGTGAAGCATTTGTCTTAGTGTTTCTTATCTTGTCATCAATGTTGAACACATTTTATCTTTGTCGAAAGCAGGGATCTCAAACTGCAGTCCTCGAGGGATGGTTTCTTGCAACTTTTAGATGTGTTGCTCAAAGAAACCCAAATCAAATGGGTGGATTACCTCTTCAGGATGTCATTAACAGAGTCCTGCTAATGATCTAATTCATTCAGGTGTGCTAAAGCATTAAACAAATCTGAAAGTCGCAGGACACTGGCACTCAAAATTTGGTTCTAACACAAGCAAATGAAGCATCTTTTGTGACACATCAAGTCCAGTTACGTCTATCGAGTATGTGTTTCACTACTGACAAGCCCTAGCATTGGATTGAGTGTCTGTATAAGGATGGAGAGAGTAAAATTTAGTTTAACGACATTGCAATTTATTTTTGATTTTGACATATTTGTTTCAATGCTTGATAATTGGTTAACCATCTTGTACTAAAAGCTCAGTGCTTCTATAGACAGTATGAATGTCACCCAGTGGACAAATTTGTTTCAAATGATGATATATTAACATTGTTTTATTTGATGACAGATTTTTTGGCTTTTGACATTTATTGTTCATTTTCTTCCAAATAAATATTTGATTCTTTCATAACACAGGTTTGAAAGCATGCATTTATATAAAACTGTAGACATGTCAAAATGGGAACAATAAATGGATTAACACTTTGACTTTAAAATTTTGCAATTTGTTGGATGATAAAAGTAGTTATTTCACTTTTTTTGAGAGCTTCATTGTAGAAGTGCTCCATTTTGATGAAACTTTAGTGCAACCTCCATTGTGACTGTATTATCTGAAAAGTTAGTGTTTAAATAGAAAGATTACAGTCAGAAAATTGCAGGAATGTTTGATGAACAGGCATTAGGAGCTTTGGTGGAGATGCACTGAGAGTGTGTACAGGTGCATCGCTCTTTACGCACCTTCTGTGCAGCTACAGCTTCCAGCTATTCGTAGAAGATAGACACATTTGGCAGTAATTAGCTGGCACATTGTCAGCACAGTATAGCACCATACGGGGAATAACAATGCCTGGTGGATGGTCTACTAGCAACATTTGGCTGTGTAAACGGCTAATATTGAACAAATCAGTCAGTGTTAAATTTCAACAGGGTATTTTAACATTTGTTTTTTTTCTGGGAAACAGATTGCATTAAATAGATAAAGGATTTATTTAATACTTCACTCCCATTCTTCCTTTTGGGAGAGCTTGTAAAACTCTTCAATTAGCGTCAGCTTTACTTGGATCTTTTGGATAGTTTATTACGACAACTGTGGATTTAATGAGAAAGAAAATATTTAAATTAAATTTAGATTTGAGTTGGGCAATAACCAAAATACATGCTATTTCAACTAGATAAAATGACCTCTTTAAAATCTTTATCCTCCTGTGTAAATACTAAAAACCTTTTAGACTGCATAAAAAGGGTTCCACAGGTTTGACCTCCCAGTTTTAAACAAGTAAAATTTTAACTCCTAAGATAAACTTAAAACTAACTCTGAAGGTTGTAGAACCATGTTTTAAATGATTTTTTTAATATAAGAAAATGAAGCCCTAAACCTTTTTACAGTAAAATTCCAGCTCACATGCTTACTCAGGCTGACTAATGGTGTCCCTGCAGGCATTAAGGCTCATGGTGTGATGGCACCCCTGCAGCAAGAAAACAACCAAGAGGTTCAGAGTCTTGTTGAAAGACTTTCTTTTTGCATTGTTTATTTTGCTATGAGGGCTGCATATGGGGGATTGTTTGCTATTATTCAAAAAAGAATCTGATTACATAAAAGTTCACTTGAATACCACCAAAAGGGATCTATGACCACAGTAGTTATGTTGCTATTTATGTGAATAAAATTGTTTTGAGTTTAAGACTAATTCTCACTCGCAATGCTGCAAAAAAGGAATAACAGATTTATTCAGATTTCCGATTTCTTTTTTTTTTCTTTCTTTTTTTGCAACTCCTAAACGGTTTTGATCAAACAAATGTAATAATTAGACAGAAATAAGCTCAGTAAATACAAAAAGCAGATTTGAAATGATTTAATTTGTGAATATCTTTACATCAACCCAGCCATATCCTCCATATGGAATCTGCTTTTTTTTTTACAATTGGCCTGCTTGGTTTGGATAGCATTTTTTGGTTTTATCATAAATAAAATCATCAATTAGGAACTTTATTTAGCACTCTCATATTATAATATGTTTGATCTGAAACATAAAAGTGTAACAAAAAATCAAAAGAGAAGAAATGTTTGAGGGGACAAGTGCTTTTTCTTCATCGCACAGTAGATGATTTAAAAGTCTGTTTTAAAAGCATTTTACCAGAAGCAGCCTAACTGAGGAAACAGATGAGAAATACATTACAGCACAGACTATGTTTGACACATTTGATCTGTGTCACTTTCCGTTTATTGCTGAATTCTTTGCCGGTGTGAAAGCAGGTTTTATGCTTGCTAAAGTGTCAGTGAAGAGCACTCCACTGTTGCTGCAGCTGAGATGTTCCCGGATAAGCCTGTGTCTTTGTGTGAGTAAAACGATGTGTTCCAGTGAAAGGATTGACCTTTCAGCTGAAACAGTCCTCCTAATGAGGTGATATTGATCCGTTTATGCAATTATACTCCCTGGAGTCTATTAGATAATCATCTCTCTGTTTGTGTGAGTTCCTGGCTGTGTCCTGGTGAAAAGCGTTGCCGGGAGATGACTTATGTTGGTTAAAATAAAGACAGAAACCACCCTGGATGATGGATGGTCATTATCTATGGTGTATTTATTGGGTTCCAACAGACCACATGTCGATCTCCCATGGCATCTGGGAAATTAGAATTTTTTCAACCTGTTTCCATATTTCTAGTCAGAAAGCTGGTGGGGAAGTCACTCCACTGGAGCAACTGATGCCAAAAAGCCTTTTTTCTTTCTTTAAAACCATTAGCATATCAACATCTTATATGTTTGACATATGTGCCACTACTCTGAATGTTGCAAACTATTTTATTCTAGGCCATGCAACCATAGTCTCTTTGCATTTATGTAGATTCAGTGTTCTTGTTTTGCTGAATGTTTGGAGTGGTAGAAACAGCAGGGGAGTTTGCCCTATTTTCCCAATATTTCAGCTAACAATTATTTGAGAGAGCTCTTAAAATATGTATTGCTTATTGAACTCTCAGAACAAATGTTTGATGTAATTATTTAGTATGAAAAAAGAAAGCACTGCTCCGGATGTTGCCTCTCCAGAAGGTTTATTCCTTGTTTACATGATGACATTTTGGAATTAGTCACAAAGATAAATGTGAGAACTGTGAAAGACCAAAGAAATCCAAGAGCAACATCACAGGTAAAGTAAAGCAGACTAACATTTCCCTTACCTATGTTGTAGCAGCAGTTTAAAATCTGAGAGGAAACGAATGGATAAGCTCATCAGGAAGGCCAGCTTTGTCATAGGATGCCCCCTCGATCTAGTACAGGTGGTGGGAAACATTAGCAACTTTAGCAGAAATATCACTGATAGATTTTTGTAACAAACAGAAGATATGACAGGTCTTTCTTTCCAGCATTTGTTGCAACTCTAATGGGTCCCAACAAACCCAATAAGACACTTAAATTCCTGTTATTCTTCCCACATATTTACATGTTATTACAAGTTAAGAACTATTGATTTAATCTATTGTATACTAAGCCTTTGAGTCATTGGTTTGACTGTAAATAGAGAGAAGCTTAGGCTAGCACTTATTTTCTTGTTGCTTGTTCTCTGACTCTTGAAGATCAACACTTTTGTTTTCTTATGGTTGATTTAGTTAAAAACAGTATTTTAGTGCAGTATTGTATTACCACACTAATGATCTACCACAGTAAAATACTGAATTAAAATAAAATCTGCAGTGACACATTATTGCATTAAAAAATACATTTTCATTTTTTTCCTAACATCCTTAATGGGAAACTAATCTCTGCTCAGAACAATACATAGAATAAAACATAGTTAAAAATTTTTCTAGCTGTGAGAAATGCAAAACCAGAAGTGTATGCAGATAGAAATGAGACAAATAGTATTGTGATGACTGTTAAAACTAAAATATGTGCAGCTGTTATATTATTAGAGTTAAATAACAAATGTACCCAGATAGAGCACAATCTGACAAGAAGAAAACTGCTTCTCATATGGCAGTTTTTAATTAATTGTTATGTAGAAAAATATATTGTTTGTTTGATATTGCTCTTATAAAGAATTTTCACATCTTAATTGTGATGTCTTGTGTTCTCAGGAGCATCTAACATTGTGGTCTAAAAGCAGAAATCCAGCCTCTCTGTGGCCTGGAGCAGCATCCATATCACTCATTTCCTCTCAAAATTGTACATGTTTAAAGCGGTGAGTTTGTGTCTGTGTTCTCTTGTTGTCAACTCACCCCGTAGACCTCCAGGGAAATATGTTGATCTCTAATCCAGTTACCGGATGTGACTGCCTCTGCACTTCAGCAGCAAAAGAAAAGAACACAAAAAAACAGAAAAACTATATGAAAAAACAGCCGTGTGATTGATGGGGAAAAAACTATTTTCATTAACAGTGCATGCACGGTCGCTTTCCTTCTCAAATCTGTCTGACCGGTGATTCGTTGGATTTCTAAATGGGTTTTTGTTTTGTCAGCTATTCCATCGTGACCCTTCACACCTTCCCTGCAACCCTCTGGCATCCCTCCCCCCGAAAATATTATTTTGCACCAATAATGACTTTGAATTCCCCATGTCTGCGCTTTGACAGCAGCTCTCTGACAGCTGGCATCACAATTCATTATGTCTCTGCCGGAAGAGGCTTCAAAAGGCCACAGAGAGGCTCTCACCATGTCAGTGTCTGTGATTATTTCACCGACATTGACAGGTTACCAGTGTGTTCTCTTTTTTATATATATTTTTTCTTCTCCAGAAAAGCAGACAGATGTTTGCAGAACATGAATTCTGGTTTCAGGACACGCGTAGGCTTCCTTGTTCCCTACTTGAAGTCACGCTCCTGCTCTGCATCAGCATTGCATGAGTTTTTCCAAGATCCCTCCCTTACGTTTTCTCATTCATCACTGTCACCAGCTTCTAAAGAAGGAAAAATATATTGCAATGTCTTGTGCAATGAAGTAAACAGCTATGCAGAAATCGCACCAAGCCAGTAAAGAAGTTCTGGTGAGTCATTTTAAATAGCTCCAGTTCATTTAAATATTTCTCCCTATGATATGAAGTTTGATTTTAACTTGTGCATTATTAAAAGTGTAATATGAAAGATAAACAAATATGAAAAAATAACAATTCAAATAATACGTCTAGCGTGTACGTTGTTGGGTTGTGGGAGGAAGCTGATGAGAGAACTCATGCATTTTTGGGCAGAACAGGTAAACCCCGTGTAGAAAGTGAACCCACAACCTTCCCTTCCCTACAAAGCAAAGCTAGGCTAAAAGCAATGCAAGAGTAACAGTTAACATGTTTGTGGTAGGACTCTAAGCCATTGTTTCTAACAACCTCTGGATACTGAGTTCATGAGTCTTGTGAAAAAGTTAAGACTCTATAAAGGCCTGTGTGTTTTCTAACATAATTGGACATAGGAATATTTATTTCCTATTGTAGCAATACTGGAGAGTTCGAGGTATTAAATGTAACTGTTTAAACTGAAAGACCTTGTTATATGTTCTTTAAAATTAAGAATAAATTAGGACATACCCACATTTATTGAACAGTAAAATGGCTAATATCACACACAAGGATTGCATGATTTTAAATATTCTCTCTCTCTCTCTCTCTCTCTCTCTCTCTCTCTCTCTCTCTCTCTCTCTCTCTCTCTCTCTATATATATATATATATATATACTGTATATCTTTATATACTTGGTAAGTCATTACTTTTTTAAGGAGCTTTGATCCTTCAAATCTCAAACATTTGTAATTATGACCCTTTTACTCTTCAAGAAAGAGTTCAAAAAAGCCATTATTGAAAGAAAGCCAAAAAGATTCTTTTAACAGTTGCCACAAGCCAAGTTGGGGCACAGCAAAGATGTGCACAACAGTACTCCAGTCAGATGAGACTAAAATTAGTGTTAGCATCATGCTGTGGGGGACACTTTTTTCGTCAGGGTCATGTTCTGAGATGGCGTGAAGATGGGTGGCTCCAAACACAAAGCAGTTTTGGAAGAACACATGTTACAGGCCACAAAACACTTGAACCTGGTTTGGTTGCTGTCCAGTAAGACAGTAGCCTTGAACACAGAGCCAAAGCTCCAGAGCAATTTGTTTGTTCAAAGCATTTCCATTCATTAGAATGGTCCAAAGTCCAGAACATCTAAATAAAATTCTGTTGCAAGACTTGAAAGATGATGTTCACGAAGACTCTCTATCCAGTCTGGCTGAGCTTGAAGTATTTTGTAAAGACAAAATAGGAATAATCTCATTCTATGCAATATTTTTAGAAACCTGGGGGTTTAGTTGCAGGTATTTCTGCTAATACTATCACAGGCAATGCATGTGCACTTTTGGATTAATTCCTGAAAAAGAGTTAAACAACCTTTTTTCTTCTTAGAAATTAATGTCATACAATGTATGTCCCACAAATGAAATTAATTGCATTTGTGGTTAGTATGCAATAGCTCAATGCATAGAGGGTGAATATGATGGCATGTATCAGTGCAGCTGCTCAGGTTAGTTAGGTGAAGAGTTATTCATTCTTTTCATCATAACAGATGGAACCGAACTAAAAGGTCATTTTTTGTTGTGCAGCAGCACTGACAGCCCATATGAGTCTACTGTCTTGATGTCAAAGGCACTAAAGAATTAAAAATTTACTAAGAATTTGGAAAAGTCCTAATGAAAAATAGACTGAAGGTTTGGATTTTTGTTCATTAAGTACAAATACTTCTACTTGCGGTGAAGAAATTCTGTTAAAAGAAAAAAACATCCACTGCTTATGGATGTTTAAAATTCTAGCCCTGAACTTTGCTTCTGCTCAGTATCCTCTGTTTTTTTTTGTTTTTTTTACAGATATACTGATATCGTTCCAATTAGGCTAATTTCCAGAGTTTAAAGTGAAAAGCGTCGATTCAGTGGATTCACGTCTTTCAATTAGAGAAGCAGCTGCTGTCAGAGTTGAGTAAAATCCGTGCTTTCAGGTTCATCCAATAATAGCGCTTTTAATTAGGCTACATTTGCACCAAGAACTTTTTTCTTTACCTTACTGATATATATAATTTATGTGAAAATTTGTTATTTTAAACCTCTCATCACAGTATACAACAGTTATTTTTATTACTGTTATGCAGCTTTGTTCGCTTTGGAGATTTCTAAGTTATCTCCTGGGGAATTTTTTCAAGATGTTTTGTAAAAGTTTTCTGATTAGCAAATGCTAACTGAATAACTGAATATATGAGAGCTTGACATATAAACCTTAAATTTGGACCATTTAACTCAATTCAAGAGAATTCTCAATTGCATTTCCCTGATGATGTTTTAACAATCTATTTGTGGTGATGAGCTCCAATTGTTAAGATTTAGTCCTTTTGTTTTATTCTATACCTCAGTTGCAATGAGCCCCTTCAGTGAAGCAACTTAAAGTGATTCTTTAGTATTTATTTATTTTAAATAAAAAAAACTGTAGTGTATGGCAAGGTCATCATTCCAAGATTAGGGTCACCACACTGAATATATTCTCCGGACCCAGAAGGGAATAGAGTGAGCCGAGTTTAACCACCAAGTCGCCACATTTATACAACTCTTTAAATGTTTCCAGATTCCCTTTTAAGGTGTAATTCTCATGCTGCAATGCTGAAGCAGTGAACTCTGTAACATTGAACCTGGTCAACTTCAGACAAGATTTAGGAAACTGATGTGAACACAAAAGTTGCTCTCTAACTAAGTTGTAAAAAAGTTTTTTTCCCCTTTTTCTTTTGACAGACTCAAGGCAAACATGTATGAGCGTTTCTCCCAGTTGTATGCTAAACTCCAATAATTCAGGCATTTTTTTAACAGCAAGTTTCATGATGTCATTTTTCTTGTTTTGTCCAGAAGTGGTTTTTAGAAGGTTCTATCTAGGCTGATTTCTGATGTTGGTCTCTTTTTATATGTCTGGGGAAAAAGCAACAAGATGTGGACAGCTCTAACCATCGTCTGAAGATGTAAAAAGTCTCTTTAAAGCCTGAATGTGTCCACAGACGTTACAGAACGCGTACCTCAAAGATAAACAGTTTCAGCTCTTTTGATAGCCTCAGTAAGTGGACACAAAATGCCAATGCTTACACTCTGAAACATTCTAAAGATGCATTAATGTTAAAATGGAAATAAAAGCAAACAAAACTGCTTACACTGTTGACATTCGAAGCATAGAGGAAGCTTAGTTAAGACAAAAGTCAGCAGCTCCCCCCCTCTCCTGCTAAAACTCCAAGCCCTCACTCCACTGTGTCCCATTTGAACTGTAAGCCTGTGTTGGCAGCTCGCCCGGGGCTTTGGGAAGGACTTGTGGGCTGCAAACCGCGGCACATTTGGAGGCTTTTAAATGTCCCATAAACACTGAAGAAGAAACACATGGAGCTCCAGAACACATACTGTTAAGATGTCTATCCACTACTTCCCCTTACTCAGCCAAACGCTTACTCCTTTTCCCCGAAAAAGGCTTCAGTG
This sequence comes from Xiphophorus hellerii, assembly GCF_003331165.1. Taxonomy (NCBI): domain Eukaryota; kingdom Metazoa; phylum Chordata; class Actinopteri; order Cyprinodontiformes; family Poeciliidae; genus Xiphophorus; species Xiphophorus hellerii. The sequence continues at coordinate 5,209,137 of NC_045674.1, forward strand.
AAAATGATTGCATTTTTCAATCTGATGTACCTCTGCTGGTTTTTCTTATAAGCACTTCCATGAAAAAAAGCCTTTTATGCTCAGGCGAATGAGAGGAGAAATTATAGCTTTCATACGGACTCTTGGCTGCCAGGAACATCACACGGCTTAGTGCATCACAAAGAATCCTTCCTAACTGATCAAATAGGACACACCAAGCGGATAACAAAAAACCTTTTGGCTACTGTGGGGCAGGAGTCTCAGAAAGAGCTTATTTTTCCATGTTAGTTCACACATTGTCATTTGTCTCACTGAAAACGTGGCTCAGCTCTGACTTGGAAGGGCTTACATCTCAGTTCAGAGCTCTGTGCCATGTGTCTTACCTCAGCCTAGCAGTTGGTGATTGCAATTTTGCAAACATTGGGTTTACAGTCTCCTTTTCATTTAGAGGTTCTCGAGGCTGGCTCGGACAGGGGAAAGAAAGAATTCAATGCTCTTGTGCTGCCTAGAAATTGAGGCCTGATTTTATTGTTTGTTTTTTTCATGCTCAGTTTTGTTAATTTTGACGATATTTTAGTTATGGTTCTCGCTGGTCTCACCTCAGAGACAATCACCATCTTTACTTACTGATATCTAAATGAAGCTGCTGTTCTTTTGGTCACATGGAAAGGTTCTGTATTAGACATAAATTCAACTTGGTCTACTTATTTCCCATGATTAGAATTTCAGACAATCGCAAAAGAATGGTAATTAATGTAGTCAAGATCAAAATGTAGCATTAATAATTAGATCTAATTTCTAATTATTAGATAAGACTAAGGAAACATATAAACAGAAACCTAACAATTGACAACAAAGGAACTGGCAATTTTATTCTGCAACTTCTACTATTAGTACAGGCCAAAAGGGGAAGTTTTTTGATTAGGGGTTTGAGTATTAACAACATTAAGGTAATTAGGAATATTTCTAAAGGTTTTAGTCCATCAGGAGTTTAAAGAAAGGGGTCCAATGGACTTCTAAGTTCTACTAATACTTAACATTTAACTGACAGTGGAAAGAATGAAAACGGAAGAAGGAATTGACCAGTACACCAACAATAAAACAAGAAAAGAGTTCCTTAGTTGGTCTGAAATTAAGCTGTTTCTCACTTACAGATCCAGTTGGACACCCTTTGGTGTATGGTTCACACTGTCCCACCTCCCAGCATGCATTTTGAGAAAATCAAGGCATAAACATTGTAGTTTCTGCTGGAAAATTACTCTGAAGGGACCAATAGACTGAATGTGGCTTTAGCAGCACTGTGATATTAAACCTATGCATTTGTATTGAAACTGATGCACAACTACAGTTTTGTGTGGTGTTCATGTTGAGAATAAATAATTCTGTGTTGTCCTATCTCTTTTAGCTAGTTGCTAAGCTAAAGCTAAAGGAAATTACATGTTAGAAAATGCAAATGAAAGCTAAGGTAAAAGGATATGACACACTAGGGAACGCCCTCTTTAGGGCGTAGCTTAGACAGAGGCTAATAAAGGAAGCTACCAAGTGTTGCTTGTTGCCATTTTGCCCTGCTAACTCCTAAAGGTGGCATGAGAACAATGTATTTTGTTATTAATAAATGGAATTCATGAAGTCAACTCACTGACTCCTCTTCAACCTCATACATCAAGAACTTAGCATGAAGAAGGATAATTCTCCACACTGCGAAGTGCATTCACTTTGAGGCCACATTGTAGTGAAGGTGGAAATTCACTGGATGTTGATCAGGTGCCCCAAAGCTCTGACACAGGAAACTAGCTGGTCTCCTCCTAAAGCTCCATTCTGTTCTTTGCATCTAAAGATCTCATCACAATTTCATTTCTGCTGCTGTTTCTATTCCTTTCTGCTCATCCATTATCGTAGCTAATGGCACTACAGCTTTGCACAAAAAACAACCTCTATCTTTGTGTTGCTCTGATAACTCATATTCAGTTGCAGTTATGCTTTCTGAACAAAAGCCTCAATGCAAGTTTAAGCTTGGGTTGCAAATATAAAAAAGATTAGTCCCTTCATGTGCAAAGCTGGTGGAAACATACTTCAAAGATTGGCAGCAATAGGTGTTTCTGAAATATTCAGTCAGGAGTTCTCAGGTTTTTATTTTGTAAAATATTATGAAAATAATATTTCCTTTCTTTCACCTCACTATGACATTCTTCTTTGTTTTGAACTATCCTATAAAAACCTGAATAAATTACACAATTTTATGGATGTACACTGTGTAAGATCCAAGGGGTTTTAATACTCTTCCAAAATGCTGCATTTAACTGTTCCATTTTAACCTGCAGAACCCAAAGTGAAGTGATACTTTCTGTGTCATTTCTCATAATTTTTTCAGCTTCTATTTGCCAAAACAAGTGCTGCAGCCAGTTGGGAGGTGTGTGGAATGCCTGACATGCCTGGCATCCATGGCCTGGTGCAAAGCCCACCCCCAACGCTACAGTAGTGTGTCTGTATCAGTGTAACCAGTTCAATCCAGTACAGTCTGGCTAGACAAGTCAGGACCCAGCAGTTCTAACATTTTCACCCGGAGACACCGACCCACCTGTGCTTGTCCGTTTCACCCAGGATCTGATTTCACACGAAGGCTCATCTTGTACTCACTCTCTCTGCCTGGCATAACTTGCTCTCGCTGCTCCTGTCAGCAAGATATTCCATATTTTACTCCACCTTACCTCTCCGCCAGCACTCCCCTGCAGGTCTGGACTCATTCGTTGTTCCAGCAAAGCCAACTGGAAATTCTGTACACCGTCTTCCAGAACACAGCTCCTCTATCCAGAACATGTTTTCCATATTCAGGTTGGAGAAAACAGAGCAAACTTAACCTCTTAGCTGGCATGACGATACCGATGTCCTCATGGCTTAAAGTCAAAATTTTGAGAAAAAAAAACTGAATTCTTCTTTTTTCCAGGGCTCTAATCATCTCCCGTAAAGAAAAAGTATTTCTCCTCTTTCAGAAGTCTTTTACTTTTTTTCATTGGTATAAACCATCAAACTGATTTTAACATTTAGAGAATCTAAGTAATGTTTTATTTGTTTTAAAGGTATTACTCATTGAGGGAGAAAGGCTATCCAAATCATCTTGGGTATGTGTGAAAATATAATTTCTCCCCTGGTCAAATCATGAATTAACTGACATCAACCAGACCTGGTCAGTGGTCAGACCTGTAGACTACTAAGTTGAACCTGCCTGACTGCATGAACTGGGCTAAAAGATCCCAAAATGCAACACAGAATGTCCCTTATTTGAAGAAAGTCAAGAACACATGAGAAGCAGCCGCTGATTTTATCAGCCTGGAAAGAGTCACACAGTCATTTGGGACTCTAGCAAACCAATTAAACATTGTCCACACATGGAGAAAACATTAAACAGTAGTGAGCCTTCCAAGGAATGGTGGCCAACATTAGTTCAATAGCACAACAATAGCTCATCCAGAAAGTCATAAAAGAGCCCAGAACAACAATTATATCCGCTTAGACCTCAACTGAGTTTAGATCATTGTTAAACAACAAATTCTATCAATTGAAGAGTTCCAAATTGAAAACATTATTGACTAAAATAAGTCTAAGATCCATTTCAAATTAGTCAAATAACGTCTTGAAAATCCTTAAAATGTTTTTGAAAATATTCTGTGGACTGAGACAAAAGTGCAACATTTTGAAAAGTGTGTCCACTTGCATCTGGTGTAAAATGAAAATAGCTTTTCAGAAAAAGAGCTTGCTTTCTACCAGAAAATCCTGAATGAGAATCTCCGGCTTTCCGTTTGTGACCATAAACTGAAACACACTTTGGTTATACAGCAGCACAATGATCCAAAGCACACAAGCAAATCCACGTCTGATTAATTCAAAGAGAAAGCAAAAAATAAATAAATAAATAAATAAATTTTAAGTGGCCTAATTAAGGTCTTGAATTAAATCAGATTGAGATGCTGTGACTTGACCATAAACATATTCATGCATAAAACCTCTCCTATGTGGCCGAATTACTATAATTTTGCAAAGAGTGAGCCAAAATCCCTCCACTGCTATGTACAAGACTTGTTGCCATTTATTGCAGATGCTTGATAACAGTTGGTTCTTCCAAAAATGGAAGAAACAGTTTTTAGGTTTGTAAGGTGAGTTATTTTTCACACTGGACTGGGTTGGTTTGAACAGCATTTTTACTTTAAAATACATGTAATCATCAGTTGAAATCTGCACTTTTTAAGTAAGTGAGGTTATGTTTGTCTGCTATACTTTTTGCTGAACTGAATACAGAAGATGTCTGTAAGGCAGCAAATGCATTTCCACAGCGTTGTATTTCAAAGCTACTTCTTAGAGTGCAAACAAGTCCTTACTGTGGTGTGTGCCTTTTCAGTGTACCATGATATTTAGCTTTCAAAGTTTGCTGTAAAGGTGCAGGGAAGCCCTTTTAAAAGTGTATTCTCGCATCGCCTCCCTTGGCAAACTGAAAGCTCTTCTGTTTCCTTCTCTGTGGGTACAGCAGCCAGAATCAATAACCAGACACTGATACTGGCGCATTAGATTTCCTCAGCTGGAAATCTCAGCCTGTTTATGCCGAGTTATAAACAGATTTTACTCATGTGGCGGTAGTTTGGATTTGAAAAAATGCTGAGAATATTTAGAGAGAAAAACATTATGGTAGGCAGAAATTTTCAGTGATTGTTGGTACCATAAACCACCAAGGTTAAGATACCAACATTCAAATTCATACAAAAAAATACAGAAAAGACTCACTTACCTTGATAAAAACACAACATCTAATCTCTCAGCTGTCAGCTACAGCGTTGAAAAGCATAGTTTACTAGTTGTGGAGATATGTGTTGCAGTAAACCTGTTCAAAACAGTACAGCCAATGTGAGCCTTACTTACCCTATACCTGTATGCAATTGTTTGAATTTATGCATTTTCCAACACATTAAACTAATATTTCTGATGTATAAAGAGTGGTTTCATTGTTTTCTGTACGTTTAATGAGAAGTTGATTCTTTTGAAGAGAAGTTTTGTTTAAAAGTCATGTAGAGTTGTTTTCAAAGAAATCGCTGTTCAACATCACAGTCCAGATCAGTTGTTATTTTTTGTCAATGTTTTTCCTACATCACAATAGCATTAATAATGTAATAGAAAACAATCAAAGTCGTGGCACACATACTCCTAATTATGTGTAATTGATTCATTAATTGAAAAGGCATCAATTGAAAATGATTCCTTTTTTGTCCAATGCTATTCCTTCATCAAAAACATACCTGTGGTGTTGTTTTGATTCTTTCATGCATGTTTGGGAACCTTTGAATCTCCCATGGCAAACATTCAGCTATGCAAAACACCCGGGTGGGTTGAGCGGTGCCCTCGAAGATGAAGCTCCTCCTCTGAGGTGGAGTTTCCAAGCTTCTGAGCTTCTGCCTCACAGAGTTGCCCTCCCAAATGACTCCCCTACTCAGCTCCTTCAAACTAGCCAGCAGCAATTAGCAAACATCTGGTGGAACTTTGCATCAGCTGAGCTCATTATACAAGCTAATTCTCAGTGCAAAACTAGTAAAAACATTGTTAATGGTTTAAAAAAGGATTGATGTTGTAAGTAGTTCTTGAAGTTTCAGAAAGAGCAGGAAATTTTAAAGCGATAGAGGCCCAATTTCAAGGTGTTAAATCACAAAGTTAAATTTAATTTAAGTCATCTTTGATCCATCTAGCATTTTTGTAACAACTGAAGGAAACATAGTTACAAGATTGTACTATTAAATCATACTACGTGACTGGAAAACATAATACAACCCATTTAAAAAGAGTACAAAATGTACATATTTGTGCATAAAAAACAACAGACTCCACAAAGTAAAAAAAATGAACATAACAACAGGAATGTTATTTGAAATTTTAAAAAAGTATAAAGAAAAGAGGAAAACATGCAGCAAAGGTTTTGTGGTCAGGAGTCAAACCCAGGACGGCTGCGTTGAGGACCACCGTTTCTACGTGTGGGGCGCCCTCTCCACCACTATAACTGCTACAACAAGCTTAATAAATGGGAATAATCTAGAACTAGATTACTAGAACTATCAAACCATTCAATCTAACAATGTGTCTGACAAATAGACATGTAGCTACCCTGTTTTCACAAAAGTAGGTGTTTTACTTTATATGACTTAATTTGAAAATGCTGGCCAATTTAGTTGAATTGAATTTTTGGAACAACAGGAGAAAATAAACCAGTCAGCATCATATTTTGGTGGTTAATGACTTCCCTCCAGTATCTGCTGAGGTTGCAGAGATGATTCGCTAAAATTTGCTGTAACAGTTGGTGCTTTTATTACCCTGAACTGCACTCCCGTGGCAAGATAATTTATCCATTGGTGGTCATATTGTTTTAGCTCAACATCGTAGTTTCCAAATAACATAAACACTGAACATTTCACATATTTAAACACACAATCAATACTTCAAAAATTGTAGCCGTAGGCTTATAAATAATAAGATTGATTTGTTTTGCTTTCTGATCCTTTTTCCCACAACATTATAAAGACAACCCTGACCTTAAAGCTTCTATAATATAGTTCTTTAGCATCAGTAAGTAACTCCCTGGGGCCAAGCTGGCAGACACTCAGACTTGATGTAACATTTTAAGCCATTGTGCTTTGTTTTACTTTATATTTACTCATCATTCACCATGCTGGAATTCTGGCACCTACAAAGCTCTTTGATTTTCAACAGCTATGTGTTTGTGTTGAAAATTGAGCTTCAACAAAATAGTTGTCTTTGCTAAGAAGAACCTTGTGGGCAAGCCTGAGTAATTAATCAAACTCTATTTGTTGAAAATGTTTGCTTTGAAGTGATTTTGTGTGTTCACCAAAGATAAATTATCAATAAATGCAGAATCCCACAAAGTACAGCCAAAATTTTGTTTAATCCCAGGTTCTCTCCAAATGAAACAACTTTCCACTGTGTGCCAATTCTAAATCAAGTAAATGTGGAAAAAAAGTTCACTTTAGGTTATGTTTACAAAACATCAATTATCCACAATTAGTGACTCTCTTGGAAAGTCATAATGCAGCCAATGTGGAATGAGAAACCACATTAACTGGTATGTCTTTTGGTACAAATGAGACTTCCTCTATAAGATTTTACAAGGTTGGAACAAACAGAGGGAGAGAAAATGATCTTTGCTTTGAAGATCCTTTTTGTTCAATCTCTCTAGATTTTAAAGGGGCGTGTTTTATGCTCTTTCTTTTCAACTTACTTAATGCACAGGTTTGTGTATTGAGATGATTAAAGAACAAGGCTGATCTACGTCTGGTGAATGTGTTGATTTGGCTATTTGTTTTATACTTTATTCTCAATAGTGGCCATGAGGAGCTTTTCTATTTATAAATAATTTGTTTCATGCTAAGACTCATCTGTTTTGGTGTTTTTCGGAGCAAAAAAGCCCTATCCCACTCCATCCATTGAAGATATTGCTGTTATCTTAGCTTTTGAAGAAAAACTTGATATCCCTCTCATGAACAACACTTTCTGGCTCATTCTGAGAAATTACAAGGTGTTCCCAGGCCAGAAAAATAATCTAGTCATTCCAGTGGGTTCTTGGTCTGCTTCAGAGGTATGTATCTGTGGGTCTGCACAGACACCTTCAAACAGAACCATCCTGGTCCCGTTAGAATACTTCAGTCAATAAACTCTTCAACTAGGCTGGAAACATTCAACTAATCTACTAAATAAAGGAAAAGAACAATGAGAAATCTAATAAACTCACAAATATAAAGAACAATAATAGTAAAAAATGTACAGGTTAATAAATTAGCGATAAAGCTGAGGAGGGAAAAAGCTGCTGGAAGGTATGCTAACAACCATTCCACAATGTATAGATGAAGGGAAAATGAAGCATTCATAGGCAATTGAGTTTTAATATGTCATAGTCAGCCATCACAGTAATCACTTAAGGGGGTTAGGGACTGTTAAGATGGTAGCCTGGGAAAAAGCAGCCCCTTGTTCTACATTTGATTCCATACCCTCATAAAGAGGACATGGTGGTGTGAGATTGCATCTGTTATCATGAGCAAAACTTCAACATTAGCAGCTAGGATAAACAACAACCCTCTCACCCATCTCTAAAGAAGAGCCATATTTTTGTGTAGGATCAACACTCAGATTTTTTCTGCAGAAGCTCAAACTCCCAGATTCAGGTAGCTAGTTTTCCTTTTGGTTCTTAAGGTTACCGGAGACAGCAACTAACTAACTTGGGGTCCAAGGTTCTCCTTAAAAGATATAGCTTTTTACTCTGACAGCAAGAGCAAAACAAGCATGGTTGCCAGGTAAGAGAAAGAAAGCTTCTTTGTGCAGGCCATTATTCTTCTAGAACAGGGTTCTGTAACCTTTACAATCTTAGGAACCATGTGAAGTACTGCTTACTTATAAAATGTTAGAAGGTAGAGTTTTAAAACAACAAACCTGTGATTTATTTTTTCCATTTATTAGAATGGAAAAATGTTTTGATAGGGATTCTTTTCTTCTTTCTTTTGCTGGGACCATTTTTGAGTGTTATTCTCATGACAGTGTAAAAATACGCCATTGCTGAACAAAAAGTACTTCACAACTCCACATTTTCTATACATTTTTACATCAAAGGAGATTCAACCATGCAAGCTAACAACAGTCTGTTTGAACTGCTTCAGATCTACTATTTTCACTGACAACAAAGAGTCACATTGAAGGGTGCATCAAATAGCTGGGGTGATAAAATAGTTGTACTCTAAAGACTATATAACAGCTTTGCTTAAAGTGAGAATATTTTTGTAATAAAATGACCCAAAATCAAGGGTTTGTGGGCATGAGGAGTGTGTTAGTGTGTTATATCCATTCATCCCTCATGCCTTGAAAGCTAAACATAACAAAATTGAGTGAAATGCAAACACTGAGCCAAGGTCAAATTCCTACATTAATGCCAAAGAGCACATTTTCTTAACACCTGAAGAGATTCAGTGAAAAACAGCAAGTTTGGATAATGTCTAGGAGTCCATCATTCTTATGTAAGCCAGCAGACCTGCTAATGGGATTTTGTTTGACTTGCTTTACCTTAATGTAAATCCTACTTTAAAACAGTCCTAGGCCAGTTAAGAAGTTTTGTAAAAAGAAGTTATTTTTTGTAATGATTATTATGATACTGAATGTGTGCAAAATGATTTATTTTCCTCATATTTTTTTCAACCTAAATAAGTTGATTGCATCATTTATTTCTGTAAATATGCTCATTAGCAAACCGATCCAAAGCCATCCCAGGTTTTCAGGGTTGTGTGTTAAGCCCAACTAACATCACCACCTCACTTAATGAGGAAATTTAACATTTTTTACCAAAACATGAGAAAGGAAAAAAAGCAAAAACCTCACCCTTGAATTATGTAATCTCTGAACAGTAACCAGTTTTCTTTTAGACATTTTGACAAAAAAAAAAAGAGAAAAAAATAATAGGTCTATTATTAGAAAGACCATATTAGAAAGACCTAATATGGTCTTTCTAAGAAAAAAAATATTTCCTGGTCTAAAATGGCCTGTAGAAACCAAACAGGTTGAATGTAGTAAGACACATTCAGAGGGCAAGGTTTTGAGGAAAGGCAAGATTACAGATTAAAGTCATTTTTTCTCTTACGATTTAACACGTAAAAATTAAAATTTCCCATTATGAAATAATAAAGTTAAAGCACAAATCTATGTCTGAGATTTATTTGTTTGGATTAAATAGAGATTAGACAGTAGTCTCTATAAACTCACCAATCCACTCACAGTTCTGTCTTAAACCAAAGTATGGATATGTGAGGTCAGTCTCACCTGCGTCTCCTGAGTGTCGGCAGCAGAACTGATTACTCTGCAGGTCATAAGTTAATTGTTTATACGACTCAAACACTGGCGGGGAATATCTCATATGCTTCACTGGGAGAGGAATAAAATCCTTGACAAGGGATTAACTTCATAGGTTAAAGATAGAAAATATGGAAAATATTTCAGCCTTTTGTTGTTTTTTCCTGCAGAGATTAAACCACGGTAATGGGGACAGAAAGCAGCATACTTTCCTTTTCCCCTCTGCTGGGTCAGAAATATGCCTGAAGATTACATAGAGCGCTTTGCAGAAGTATTTATACATCTTGACCTTTATTCCACATTTTTCATGTAACAGTTACAAACTTTTGTTCATTTTCTGGGGACGTTATGTGAAATACTCAGACAAAGTAATGCAGAAGTGTGAAGTGGAAAAAAAAGAAATGAATTTTCAAACTAATATAGTCTATATACGGTACTTCAAATAAAAAGACATTTTCTGAAGTTAAATCAGACCAAACTTACTACTAACAAATTTAAAATCACTTAAAATATTAAAATATTTCTATTTGATTTAAAAAAAACACACTATAATGTGCCCAAGCTTTGACTTTCTGTCTTGAGATGTTACTTTAATATTTCCACCTAGTGTACATTCCTCATAATGCCACTTATTTTATGAATTGCCCAGTTCCTCTTCCTGGTTCTATGAGACAAAATGTGAGAAGGCTTTAAGAGTAAGATTACTTTTGTAAGGCACTCCATGACTACGATATGTACTCAAGTATATTGTGAGTTAAGGTAATTTCATTTATGTAGCACATTTTCAGCAACAAAGCAATTCAAAGTCATGCAAAAGAATTCATACACCTCAACCCTTTTCCACTTTGTAGTGGAAATCAACAAGATGATTAATCTCGAAAGCAAATGCATATATTGAACCCTTTGCATAGGCTCACCTGGATGCTTTATGTCTCCGTTTCATTAAATATCCATGATAACCCTACGGCTCAGTTTTGCTAACTTCACCTTTCACAGCCGCCTTCTTGTTTGTGCTGACGGCAGCATCTTCGAGGCTAGTCTGCTGGTGGTTCACGCTGATACTGAATTAGCCCTGGAACAGCAGCGGCCCCATTGAGCTAATGATTCACACACAAAAAAAACACCACCCCACTCCCTCTCTCCCCTTTCTTTATTTTCATCTCTCTCCTCTCTTCACTGTAAGACATTTCTTCTCCTTACTTAAGCTAATTTTTTCTTCAAATTACATGTCTTAAAAAGCGCCATCCCAGGATCATTACTGTCAGCATGAGATTGAAGACATGATGGTTTCAAAGCATGTAGATTTCTCTGTGCAGGCAGCAACATTTTTAGTCGTCATTATAAATGAACTCAGGCTTGTGTGCAGTGTGTGTGAGAAGAAAATGGAAACCATGGGAGCAACCACAGGATTGATCTAAAAGACTCACCTCATTGATTTCTTTCTCTTTTTTTCCTTCCACCTATTTATTTTCTTGTTCTATGTATCAACAGATATGCTTACATTAGTAATGGCCCTTTTACACAGAGAGGAGGTGCTGTTGACAAACTGGTTATGAACACTGATAGCATGTATTCCATGCCGGCAGCTTTGTTTCTGCATCTATCTTTCTTGCCTAATTCTATCTATCAAAGCTCTTGCAGAAAACACCCTCTTCTTGGCTAAAACATTTTAATAACATTAGAAAATTTTTTAAACTAAATTTGGCTTCAAAAAGCAATTCAATTGCAATAAATTTTAGTGGGTTTGTTCCAGTGATGAGTCTCATGGTAGCCATGGTGAATTTGGTCTTCAATTTGGCAGATTGGTAATTTTATCTATACATCCATGTATCAGTGTTTCTATGCTTTACGTTCACCACCTCCAGATGCTGCAGGTGGTGAAAGTTAATCTTAGAGGGGCGAGTGGCAGGGCGGCATTACAGGGTACCATACTGTGGTTTTTTTGCATGAATAAAGAAAAAAGGGTAAACTGTCTTTAACGTTTTGATCTAATAGATTTGGAAAATCAACAACAATCCTTTCCACTTTCTGCATGCTTCCGTTGGGAATAAACGTCAGGAGAGAGTATGAATCTCCATTGTTATGCAGATGACACCTTGCTATATTTGTCTATGAAGCCAGGTGAAATAAATGAGCTTATAATTACATGCATGCCTCAAAGACAGAAGGACTTGGGGCCAGTTGCATAAATTCTGCAGTTTCATAATAGGCACAAAGGTAAAATGTGCATACTCATTCCTGTTTTTCAGATTTTTAGCATGCGTTTGCTATAATGCTATAATTAGCTATGCATGCCTTGACCGACACCTGCGCTATACTCTGATCTTAAGCATAAATAGGTGTTAAATCTTCTCCAGTTAATTATCTGTATAAAGATGGACCATGTACAAGAGCACAAATTAAGTGTCTCCAATCATATGTGAAAGGAGATGCTAAAGCAATTTACATGATGTTATAGTAATTTACATAATGAATGATACAATGTGTTTTTAGCATTTATGCATGTAAATTTATTCTGGTAAAAACTTAAATGAATTTGAAAAGAAGCATAATTCATTTTAAAGGTTTCTTCAGATATAAAGTGATGCAAAAAATCAACTGTCTTAACCAAAATAACAGCAGGACTCCTATTGTGTCTTAAAAAGGGCATCAAGATGTACTTTTTGGCTACATCTGTCACTGGTCATGATGCAAAATGAAAACAGAAGTGCAGCTTTACAGTCCAGCTCTCCTGCTACACAACAATGCAGTGATCTCCTGCTGTGAGGAAGATGTGTGTATGCATGTGATCACATAACTGCACATGGAACAGCATTATTTAAGATTCAACAAATGCTTTCTACACCACTGCCAACTGAAAAGGGACCAAGCCCGTTTAGTATTAATGTATGTTTGCATTTCAAGCAGCAAATCTGAAATATTTAAGCCACTTCCAGGCCTTGATACAGTAAGTGAAGCTTAATAAACCAAGCACTCCAATAATGTGATGTTGTTTCTGAAATTATTGCAAACCACTAAACTAATGGTTTCTTTTTAGTTACAGCAAACCCTTTTGGTAATGTCAGGATTTATTGGCTCATTTTCTTGTCTACTTGCCTGAAGAATCTTTGAGTGGTACTTCATTTTTACATTTTGATCATGCACTTCTCTAACAGCATAGAATCAATTATGTTTAGCACATTTTCAGAGTGAAAGATTTGGTCTGACTGACAGGAATGCAGAGTGCCATTAAATATTGCTCTAATTTCATGAGTACCAAAAATTCTTGCTAATTTATCATCAATGAAGGCCTTCACTGATTCTAAAAAGCCTCTAAAACTAAATTAAAATGTGGCCCTTCAGCAGATATTAAGCACTGAGAAGAAGTGACTAATGTTCATCACAGTGCAGTGAGAGAAGTGACAGCTTTTCCCCTCCATTTCTGTCACTTCAGGTTTCTAATAAACTTGCCTCATTAATTCAAATGATACGACACAACAGAACCTTGTTGTGGCAATCAGAAAGTTAGTTAATCCGACCAATTAGCTTCCAAGTGGCCATGGACTGATCAATCTCTTTGAAAGGGCTTCTGATGCCCTCCATTTGCACGGTAAACAATAAATGAAGACAAAGCCACTGAGCCATTTTACGAGGCAAACAAAGAACGAGAGGAGAAGCTGAATGTTGATTTCCTCTCACCAAGGCAGAAGCAGGAAATTAGCTAATTTCCCATAAACAAAGAAGTGCATTTATGTTTAGATCTTTGGTCTTGATTCACAGTTATGTGTTGAAGGTTATCCTGCAATAGTCAGCCCCGCCCACTCCTCACTACTCCCCAGGGCTGCCTACTGACCAGTTCTCCGTCTAACAGGTCCGGAAAATCTCTGAGACCTGGGTATTACCCTAAAAGTACTCTACAAGAGATAATCTATTTAAACTGGTGGCGAAAGTGATTCGTCTAGCTCTAACTACCTCCAATCCAGAAGTTATGACCCTTTACAGTTAAGAAACAATCAGCTGAGTAGCCCTCGCAGCTGCATAATTCCAATAACCACTTCTGTTAACGGTAGCCCACTTTCTAAATCATAACTTGCACTTGGAACCGGCTAGATTATGTTTAGTGACTTAGAGGTAAGTCCCAGGGTCATTATTTACTCTCACCAAAGGAAATTATGAAGCCTCCTATTCACTGGAATCATGTACATTAGTTTTACCTTATTTAAGAAGAACTGGACAAAGATTAAATGACTCTATTAATTCCAATGTCCACCAACCTCATTAGAATTTTATAGTATAAATTTATTAAGCAAGCTTAAGCAGGGATATGCGACATACAAATCAATAATCAATCGTATATGGATCAAAAACAGTGTAATAAAATTTACATGTACAATCATACTACCCTGTCTCTTTTCCCTAAGAGTTAAGTCGCAAGTTCTGAGATGGAATTTCAATGAGCAGATTCTACTCATACCCAGACGATGGTGGATCTTTTGGCAACAGGAATCTCTAGCATCCTTGGTTGAGGTCTTTGCCTTGTGTGGAAGAATCCTCCTCAGAAAGGAAACAAAGCAGAACGGGTCCGACTCCTTTTGCAAAACCCTGTTCTTTATCCCCTAGGGGCCTTTGTCCTTCCTCCAGGTCTTGTTGCAGAGTTTAAAGCTGCTGGGTTGAGACGAGACCAACGGTCGAATGAAGAACCAGAGATGGGGCGATGGGACCCAGTCCTTTCTTGGCGGTGTGAAGTCTGAGCTCCTCCGTGATTCTGAAGTGTGGTCCGTAGCTCAATCTGCTCTTGCAAGTTGTCTCCTCTTCTGCGCCGACGGACTGGGAACGGCTGGTTCCTCTTTTCGGTCCCTTTTTATACATTTCTCCACCCTGTGTGTGTATGGGAGGATTTGGGCTACGTGACTTTCCTCACATCTGCTGTCTCTCATGAAAAAGCCCCTACATTTCCCAACCTGTTTTTGCTGACCGGAGTGGAAGTTCCCATACTTCCCCTTTTTCCGTTGCCTCAGCCAAACTCACCGCACCATCCATCCTGTGTGCCCTGGCCATCTGTTCAGAACTGCTTGCGACATTTCCTGTTTTCAAGGCTGTACTGCATTTCTCTCTGCTCTATAATTCACTTTTCTCTATTACAACTCAGCAAACACATTCAACCTGTTGTTAAACCTGTTTGAATTGATTTCAAATGAGTACAACTTCATATTTATTGACAATAAATCACATTTTTCTCTTATTATTATTCATTAAACATAGTCATTAAATAGTTAAATCATTACAGATCATTAATCAGAGATTCGTTGCAGAAAGTTATTGAGTGATTACTGATACTCATAATATTTAGATTTATTCAACTTAATTAACTTTTAATCAAACTACAGGATTACTTTATTTCTTCCAAGCCATTATGCATCTTTTTCTGCGTGTGCCTGGAAAGATCTCATACCCTTATGCCAGTTTTCTTGACACCCCCTCCATGAGATCGGACGGTGCTTCGCAGAAAACACAGAGTCCAAAGTCAAAGGAGATCAAGTCCATCACCACAATCGGTAGTGAGGATGTCCCGCTCATAGCAGGTAACCGGAGACGATGAAGGTGTCCAGGAATCCACAACCTCATACTCCGATAGATTGGATGGCGGAGAAAGCCAGTGTTCTGCGCCCAAATCGTTGTCAAGTGTAGATTCACCTGAGACGGGAAGGGTGGAACGTTCCAGTGGAGGCTGCAGAGGCGAAGGCAAGTCCATGCCGAAGTCTGGCAGCGTTGATGGGTTGTTGCAGTAGCCGTCCAATTCTGCCAGCAGATCCTGGAAATCCATATCACTTGGGGATGGAGATGAAGGGGAAAGGATGTCCTCAGTCTGGCATGCTTGGGGAGATGAACTGAGGTTGTCAGTTTGGGTACCTCTCTCGTTAGTCGCACTGCTGGCTTGGCATCCGACGTCGATAAACAAATCCGGAGACGCGGGACATGTAGGCGGAAGGTAGTCGCCCACCGCCACAATTCGGCCATCCAACAGGTGTAAAGTTGGGAGGCATTGCCGAGTAAGTTGGTGTTCCCATAACTTATGAATCACGGGCAGCCGTAGTTCCGTATACAACGGAGATGCTGTAAAGTCGTCGTCTTCCAGGCCAAACGCAGAGGTCCACACGATTTTGTGCACCCGTTCCAGGGATCTAGATGTGGAATCCGCTATGTAGGGCAAATCCTCCAGCCCTGTGGCGCAGAGGATTGCCGTTACATTGCTAAAATTGCTGCTCACGCATTTGTGACACCAGCGGAGGGAAGACGATGCAACCCAAATGAATCCATAAGATTCTGCAGTGATTCCACACCCCACACAGCAGGTTGATGCCTGAGGAGAAACAGTAACCCAGGTAACTTCATGATCAGTGGTTATTGATTAACTACATTTACTTACAACGACGAAAATGCGAAAGCGAAAGCTGAGAGAATAGGCTGGTTTAAGCCCGTGTGCCGGCTTGTTTTGCGAGCCAAGGTGAGTTAATCACAGGAGCCGGAATGTCATGATCTGGAGCTGGTTCACCTCGATCATAGACGTGAGCTGAATCATGGAATATTGCCGCGTAGGTCATCAGCCATACAACAATGGCCAGGTCCGAGGTCTCATGGAGCCAGTAGAGGACCACCAGGATCCCCCAAACCGTTGCCCAAAGAGCCAGAATTATCCACTTTTGCATCCAGATTCGCCGTCCCCGACCCTTGATAGACAAGGCCTGGCGCGCTAAGTAGATGAGGATGGATACTGCGAAAAGCCCTTCTAGAATAGCTGTGAGGATCTTAAATGGGGCGGTTCGTGCGGCTTGTGCGCCCCCAAGGACCAATTCCAATATCAGGGCTGCGGTATCGGTGATGAGCCACAGGCAGACCACAACACCCCTGCGCCAATTTACACGGGTACGGCCCATCAGGTAACAAGCGAAGAAGGATGAAGCCAACCCCCATTTGTGGAGTACGATGGGACGGAGGATCAGCTTGGCATATCCTTGTAGCGCGACGAAGATCCTCATAGGGTGTCCCTTAGGCCAAGGACCGGTGTGGCAGAAGACTACCCAGGCCAGGGTAATCCCTAAATGCTCAAGGATACTCACTTGAATTGGTGCAAAAAGTGAGTTAGGATCCGACGAGTCGGTTGAAGAGTTAGTCGAAGAGTTGGTTTCCATGATGTCCGATGATGGTTGCTCTGGATCAGGTCTTCTCGGCAGCTGCGGTGAAGGTTGAATGGCTCGCAGGCACACGGCAGCTCTCTCTTATGCAGAAGTAGGCTCCTCCTTCGGGGGGAGGGGCTGGTAGTTCCTCTTTTTACAACGACACAGTGCTTTTAGCCACGCCTCCAGGACGATTTTACCGATGATCAACGCGACAGCGACGCCCAGGAGGCCCAAGAGGTATGGCCACAGCAGACTCAAAGCACTCATCAACCATTGTTCAACAATGTTGAGGCCTTCTTCCACCACATGAGCAACTTCTTCCGCAACCTCAGAAATAGCGGCCACCAATGTTGCCCCCATAGTCTCGTACCAGTAACAGTCATGTTGATCAGAGCCTTCTCCACATTTTTGCCAATTCTCTGTAGTGGTTGAGCAGGTGAGATTGGAATACAAAAGGTTAGGTCCTACCCACTCAAACCCTGAGTCTATGTTGCCATCACACAGACTCTTACGGAAAGCATGTCCTTCTGCGATGGCCATAAGGGAGTCTGGGATGAACGGAACAGGGAGACCAAGTATACTCTTGCGCTTCTGGAGATGATATCCTAGGATTGCATCGGTGCAGGTCCGTCCGCTCACTATCGCCCTTCGCCATGTTCCATTGAACTTTCGCCAAGTAACCTCAGAAGAGTGAGTGTCATACTCGTCTGCATAATGGTCGTTGCAGTAACTTTCCCAACCTCGGAGCTCTCCGCAGGGTCGTCTGGCTAAACCTATTACACATTCAAGGAT
This sequence comes from Xiphophorus hellerii, assembly GCF_003331165.1. NCBI lineage: Eukaryota > Metazoa > Chordata > Actinopteri > Cyprinodontiformes > Poeciliidae > Xiphophorus > Xiphophorus hellerii. The sequence continues at coordinate 5,226,941 of NC_045674.1, forward strand.
ATTCCTGGTGTTGTTTTTACAAGTCATGCGCCAAGGTCTTGGGCTGACGTAACTGGCCGGTCTCCAAAAAATCCCAGGCCAAATCATGCGTTCCTTAGAGTAGACCGTAGCGATGTACTGGTACTGTACCCAATAGTTTGTTGATTCTGTAAGGCATGGTGTTACCCAGGCTTCAAACTCATGTTGTTGAAGCCCCCACCACTCGTAGTCCCATTTTCGATAGTAATCCTCGTACCAGGCTCGTAGGGCCCATTTGGCCGTAGGAGCTTTATCAGGATCAGGGCAGTTATACCTCCAGGTAGAGTGCAAAGCGTTGCCGACCTGCCAGAGGTCGCACCGTGGCGATGAGAGGGTTTTCTTCCAGCAGGTGTCATTTAGGCTCTCAAAAATTCTGTGTGCAACACACTTGTCAATTTTTGCAAAGTCCGTTTGAGGAACGGTGAGAAGGTCATCGGGAGTCGGAAGGCGCTGCGTACGCAAGTTGGCAATGTATAGATCCGTTAATCCAGTGTGAGAACGAACTGTCCCCTCTGGGAAGTCTCCCATAAAGAACGTTTGGTCTTCGGCTATGTACGTCCACGGGAACGTGTTGTTCAGCCAGGGTTCAATTTCTGTACGGAACGGACGTGTAGAGTGCCAAAAATCAGCCCAGTACTCTTCTATGGCTGATACTATATAATTCTGTCCTACACATTTCACAAACTTGTTCCAGAGGCAAGGATTTAACCAAAGAAAGTGGTGTTTATAGCAGTGCTTTTGATCGTTTTCATACATAAACCGTCTAGGTCCTTGCCTGATCAGGAAAGCCGTCATGTTAGTCAAAGTATCAGGTGTAGGCGGCATCATTGTGTTGACTGGAAAAGCACCTTGGGAGACATTTCGGAAGGTCCAGTTTCCCGGCGGTGCTGTTGGGATGGTGTCATCCACTCTGCAGTTCAGGTGATAATCTCCCCAAAACTCCTCTCGGGGAAGCCAGGCTCGACAGCCTGAAGACCTGTGTGGGGCTGGGTATACTACTTCGGTATCCCAGTACCCTTGACTTGGCAACAATAGCAGCGATCGACAAGCCATGTTGCAATGCCATTCTGGCATACCTCGGTCCGGGTGAATCCAGTTGCATCTGACGGTCCGTCGTTCTTTGTGTTGCAGAACCCGTATCCAGCAGAGCACTCCGGTGTCGAGGAAGTCATAGTTGTAGATCTCCCAGGTGCGATTTAGAAGGTCGTCCAGTGTGGAGTCGTTCAATTTGTAGGCTCGGCTTTCTACGTACTTTTTGCCGTTGTCCTTGGCGAACAGTCCGGTTCGGTTCTGGACAGAAGTTTCGTTGTCCCATGGCACAAAAATAGCCGTGGTGCTTGTATTCCAACAATTGAAGTTAGCGTACTTGGAATGTCCATAGGTGACTCTTGTATGCGTAAGATACCATGGTCCAACTCCGATGAAGTAGAAGATAGTAGCAAGAACAGCAGCAGCAAACAGCAGGGCAAGAAGCGTTAGCAGCCCTTTCAGGCATAGGGATTTTCCGGTTATCGTAGTCGTGTTCCGTAGCAAAGGTTCGTTAGAGGTTTCCGAGTCGTCGTCAGCGTCAGTAGAGCTGTCTGATTCCGATGTAACATCCAGCAACCCCGGGTCTGTAGGCCGGCACTTCATGCCGATAGCATCCATCCTGGCCAGATTAGTGCTTCTCTGGGGTCCGATGTATCAGGCTTAGCACAGATTTTCCTCAAAGCCTTGAGGTGGCCCTGGTTGGCAGGGTTCTTTCCAACCCGTCTGGTGGCCCTTCTCTGCTGCAGGGCTGTAAATATGGGAGAGGGGTAGGGTAAGTCAGGCTCCAACCCCCTCCACACCCACTTCCAGTGGAACACCCTCCAGTAGTCCGGCCGAGGAAACGCGCCTTGGGCGGTGCCAGTTTTCAGCGCCTGGTCATACCAGGATTCGTGTTTGTACCCTATTGGGGCAGGCACTGAGATGTAGGTGTACAATGATTGTCCATGCAGAGTTAGTCTAGTGCGGTACCCCCAGGATGACGGAGTATGAATCCTCTGGTGTGGTGGATTGGGGTAGACCCTGTCTATTTCCAATTTCAATGGAAGCCTGGTGTTATTAAATATATAACATTCTGGATTTATTTCCCTCTGTACTATGGTTCTCGCCATACTTCGTGAAGTGGTCCAAATGACCATGTCATTGAGTGAAACTTCACAATACAGTCCTTGCAGTGGTTCAAGATAATGGGGACCCCACCTAATCCGTAGCTCGATCCCCTGTACCCTGAAATACACTGTATTAAAAGTCCATGGTAAAGATCTTGGGCACATAGGTGAGATTGATGCAAAATTAACCGTGTTTTCGGATCCTCTTCCTTGCCAAGCAGGCGGTGCGGTAGGGATAAATAAATGTGGCTTCGTGGAAGGGGGCGTCGTGTATTCTTCACTTTCCCCCACCTGTTTCACGTTTTGGAAATTGGTGGGTCGGAGATATATGAGATACTTGAGAAAATAGGCTTCGGTGAGCGGATTGGAAACAGTGAAATCTTCTCTTGGCATATCGAGTAGAATGGAGGTGGTAGGGAGTCTTAAAAACGGGCCTCTGTTTGATAGTCCCGATGAGACTCCAACCCCCACTTTGAACAATTTAGTCACAAAACACTCTCTCCCCTTTCGCTTTTTGGTTTTTTGCTGACCTGCAGACTTGACGACTCGTTTTCCTCCTTCCGGTGCGTCCATCAGTCTTGGTTTGTCTTTCTCCATGGAAATGCTGAGGTGAGTTTTTGCCAGGCGTGAGTTTTTGGTTTCTTCTTGGGAGGCTCCGGCTCCGTACTGGACACGGTGGCGTAAGTCTGCTCGTCTGGTACCACTTTGATGGCTGCTCCGACTGAGTAGATCCCTTTATAGGGGACGGTGATCATGCGCACTGACAGCTGGACCTGACAGGAGGTGCTAGGATCAGAGGGCGTGCCCGCCCTGTGAGCCACGCCTCCCGGGTGTTGCAAAACTCCATCCCGAAACTGGGATTCCGCTGTCACCCAGTACAGGCAAGACTTCTCCTTTGGTCTCACTGCATTGCTGCCCCATCCGTCCACCTCAGTGGTGTAGTAATACATGTCCGAGCTGCGCACCCCATCTTCCCTTGGTACATCCGGCAGATCCACTATAGGTATTGTGCAGTCATTGATGACCTCCAAAATTAGATGTGCCCAGGTGGTCAGTTCCCAGGGGCCTGTCCACCCACCGTTAACGGCTTGCTCTCGGGCGTCATCTGGGAGTGCACTTAGCTCCTCAGCTGATGGTTGGTAGGCATGAGGCCGATGTACCCGGAAAACCACAGGAGAATGGTTGGCATTCAATGGTGGAAATGACAGGGAAGCTCTAGCAGCGTCATACGGCCAGGCGGCTTGAACGGAATCCCACAGGACATCATGCGGTCCTTCTTCCCTCCTCCACACCCATGGATCCAGTTCTTCTGGAGTGTTCGGAGGAGCGGAAGGTCCTGGTAATATTATCGGTATGGGGCTCCCATAGTTCGATTGCACTCGCCCGTAGGTTCTGTAATACCGCAGCGAGCTGTAGAACCTTGCCACTTGCCACCCTTCAGCTTGGCCTGTCAGTGTTACTTCTCCGCTCCGCAGCTGTTCCTCGCACACAGGACAGTGGTGTAGCTCATTTCCATCCCACTTGCAATAACACGTTCTTGGTTCTTCTTTGAGCCACCCCCATTGGGTTTCCAACTTAAGCCGGGGCAGGTAACCCACTCGGCAGTTCCCACAGACTGTATTGTTCAATACCGTGACCGGGGAGACGCGAAGATGTTGTAGCATCTCTGCAGTAGCCCCCTGGTGCCTTGGCTTCTCACGGCCCGGTCCTTCCCAAATAATGGGGAGGTGGTGGTCTGTTAAACAAACCGGACAGCCACTCTTAGCTTTCTTCCATTCCAGCAGTTCTCTCTCCTCCGACAGGATTCCATTTTTAGCCCAATCCAATTTCTTCAGGGCTCGTCCTGCCCAAATCCCTGAAGGTGTTCTTCTAACTACAACCACCCCTTTCACGGTGGCCAGTCCGAGATAGGGTGGAATGGTACATGATCCACTGGCCATCTCACCGGCTTCTGTTTCGCTTTAGTCAGGAACTGGTTTGAGCTGCTCGACTCCTTGAATCCCTTTTCTTTCCAGCAATACTGTGTTCCTATCCAGTACTTGCTTGACGATGTCCGTTGTCTCAAACTTGGGTTTTACTGCTGCATGTACAGGTTGCTCTCTTGCTTTGACCCACACGCGCTGTCCCTCTCGGAATGGTACTCTGGGCGTCAGCTTCTCCTTTTTGTCGCTGGAGCCCCGCCCCACTTCCTTCGTGGTGAACGGCCGTTGGTTGAGTTCCATCGCAGGGGCGGGCCTCTCGGCTCTGCTTCTATCATTCAGGGCCTGCCCTATTTCCACCGCTTGGGTGCTCCAACTGTTGGTGTTAGCATTTTTAGCTATCCAGCTTTTTACTAACCCAATGGCTCGTTCCACCACTCCGTTGGCTTGTGGGGTGTAGGGTGGCGAGTAAACTCGCATCACTCCATACTTCTGACACCACCGGTCAACCTGTGAATTACGGAAATGAGTCCCATTGTCCGTGCGCAGCTCTTTCGGGATTCCCAGGGCACTGCACACTTGTTCCAGCATGCCGACAACGCTGTTGCCGTTTGCTTTCCTGGCTGCTTTTGTAGTTACAAACCCCGACATAGAATCCACCAGCACTAAGAGGTACTTCTCACCTCTCCTTCCTGTTATCCCCATGGGACCTGCAACATCCATGCAGACTGAGCCCCAGGGGACCGTGCTTTTGATGGACAACCCATCCATCCGCTGCCCTCGGCGACCTGCGTTGTATTGACCACACACTTCACAGTCCCTTAGCACGCGTTGGACTTGTTTCACTGGGATCCAAAGATCTTGCTCCTCCAGCTCCTTACGGGTAGGTCGTGCGCCTGCATGTCCAAGGGCCTCATGCACGCTCCGCACGACCTCGACCACGTATTCTTCTGGGACCTCCCGTCCTCTGGGAGTACTGTCCCACTTCTCGGTACCGACAAAGACGATCTTTCTTTGTTGGACATAACAGTCCACTTCATCATTCCCACGCCAATGAGCTCCCTCATGCGTGTGTGCTCTTTGATGCTCAACATCTATTTCCAACTGCAGTTTTAGCTCAGCAATCTTTTTCCACAAGTGGCCCCACGTTGGGCGCCACTTGTTGTTGCGCAACACCCCCCCCCTCCTTTCTGTCTCTACTGTCTCACTCTCTACTTCCTCTTCTGAGAGGGGAGATGTGCTACCAGCTCTCCTTCTAACGGGTTAATTGAGTTTCCTAAATCTGCCGGGATTTACCCTGTCCAGGACTGAAGTAAACTCTGTTTAAGCTGGTTTCGAGAAACGATTCGCCTGGTTTTCTGACGGCCTACATCCAGGTGTCCCACCCTTCTTCCCCCTGTGAATTAGCCAGACTGAGCAGCCTACAGCCAACTAGTTTCACAGAGCACACCTGTTAACGGTCGCTCGTTCTCTTATTTTACAACTTGCATTTGTTATTGAACCAGGTAGGTTTTAGTGACTCGGGTGAGTCCCAAGGATGACGTTTTAAATTTGGGCTACCAGCAACCTAAAAACATTTTAAACTTTTTCCTCTCCAGAATCAAACATCACAGCTATTTTACAACCATCAAAGAACTTTAAGGTGACTCATTAACTGAATGTCCACAACATCTTTTAGATTTTCTTTATGCTAAATATTTTATTAGTAAGGCATTTTTGCAAGGGTCAGTACAGCTTAATTCAGTAGCAGAAATAATCAAATCAGTAAAATCAATCATCTAGTCTATCTTTCCCTACTGCTGATACTAAGAACTAAAAAAAAGGGAACCTTTGAGAGAGACGGACGGAGTTTGACGTTTCGAACCCCAGACCTGGCTTGATGATGAAGAAGGTGCTGCAGCAGGAGGAAGATGTTGATCAGCGAAGGCAGGAATCTCTGTAGGTCTGATGATGAAGAAGGTGCTGCAGCAGGAGGAGGAAGTTGATCAGCGAAGGCAGGGATCTCTGTAGGTCTGATGAGCTTCTTCTCCGCATGGATGGTGAGGTCACACAGGACTTGGTGCTGGCAGGAAAAAAGGCACCAGTTCTTCTTCTTTGTCTTTGCCTTTGTCTTTATCTTCATCTTTGTCTTTGGGGTCTGAACCCAGCTGATGAGAGAAGTGCGATGTGAAGCCACAGGTTGTGGGCCTGACCGGTTGGTCTCCATGAGCGGGACAGTCTTCGGCTCTGTGGCTCCGGCTCTTCTTCAGCTGCAGAGTTCTTTGTCCATCTCTTGGCTCGAAGCTGCCCGGAGGATCCAACGAAAGGTTCCTCTTTTGCACCCACCTTATATAGGGTTTATCCACCCTTTTGGTGCGTTTTCATTGGCTGTCTGCTTAGACAGATGACCTCACATCCATCACTGTCCTTCAGACATTATGTCCTGATGTCTGTGCTAATGTCTCAGGGTTGCTCAACCTCCTATGTCCATTGCCTGCACAACCTTTTACCTAAATAAGGCGTTGATCATCTCTGCTCTCCTGTTAGTTCCCCTTTTTCCCTTAACCGTTCACCTTTCACCTACTCTCTACCTCCAACATATCAGTGATGTTTAATTGCATTTACACCTTTTTACACCATTTCAAGTTCAATGTCAAAATCACATTTATATCACATTTATTTTCTTTAGCTTCTCTGATTTAGCATTCATTTATAATTTTATAACCAAAACTTATATCACATTTATTTTCTTCAGCTTCTCTGATTTAGCATTCATTTATGATTTTATAACCATAACTTATTAATCACTCGCATTATAATCCTAATGTGAGTTATTACAGATGTTTTTCTGAAAAGAAACCAAGAATAATACATGATTCTAATTATTTGATGCCAAAGTTACAGTTTACTTGTTTTTCTTGTAAGTGTTCCCACAAATGTACGTGTAAATATTATTACAAGTAAACCATTATTAATATAAGTATTTTACTTTGAATCTTATCAAATTACTCAAAATGTTTTAGATTTCATTCTTTCAAACTTTCATGCTTTAAAATAAGGAATAGTCTCAGCTATTTTTATAAATCTGCAGGCTGGAAACTTCCTCTTTTTCCAGGAAACCTGCTTTTCCTGTTTCATGACTCTCTCTGACTGACTATGATTTCTTATGATTAGATAGAAAAAAGTAGAATTAAAGCAAAGTTTGCTGGACACAAAAACAACACACACAACCAGATTTATTTTATTGACACCTAAGTCTACTGTTGGGCCTTGATGTCACTTGAGTGATTCATTTTAAAGATAACTTTATTTATTATTACTGTTAAACTAAAATCTCCAGCATGGGGAAGTGGGATGAGCTCGGATTTTCTTGACACCCCCTCCACGAGGTCAGACCTTTCACATGCTGGGAGTCCATCACCCTCCTGCAGTTCGCCGTCCTCATCCCCTGGAAAGAGAAGATGTTCGTCTGGGATGTGAAGATGCAGATTCTTCATCCTCAGTTGTCACAGAGGGCTCAGTGTAGTCATCAAAACTCCACTTCTCTTGACACCCCCTCCTTGGAGTTTTGATTTCCCCCATGAGGTGATGAATGTCGAAGAAAACTTGGATCGTTCTGATTCTTGTACAGGAACTTTCGCTGGATGAACTGTCGGTTCTTCAGGATGTGGGATGGTTCTTTAGGGAAGATGGGCTGAGACAGAAGGCCTCAAAAAAAAAAAAAATTCTGGCTGTTCAGCAGAGCAAAGCAAAAAGCATAAGCATCATGACGCTTTATCTGTAATCATGATCCTTTTCCATTTTAATCCATCAGGTTGTGACAGGAGTTCTGCTTTAGCATAGTCCAATTTCTTCACGGCCCTCCCAGTCCAAAGCCTTGAAGTTGTTCTTTGAACGGCAACCTTCCCGTAATAGTGGCCAGTCTACTGTAGGATGGCATGGTGCTTGATTCTCTGGCCATCTTCTCGTAATGTTCTGGTTTGCTGTAGCTAAGAACTGGCTTGAGCACTGCTTCCTCATGGACCCCTTTCTTCATCAGTAGTACTGTGTTGAAGTTCAGTACTTGCTTTACAAAATCTCGGGCGTTGAATCTCAGCTTGATCCCCGTAGTTGCAGGCCGATCTTGAGCTTTAATCCAAACTCTCTGCCCTGTTTTCAGTGACACTTCGAGCTGCAACTTCCCTTTTTCTTCTCTGAGCAAAAAGGAGAAGTGTCTTCGCCTCCCTGCTTTCTGTGACGTGAACGGAGTTCCTCTGCAGGGGAAGACCTGCTCTTCTAGCAGTTGTCACTGTGTCCATCAGCACCAAGAGGTACTTCTCACCTCTCTTTCCTGTTGTCCCCATTGGCTCTGCTACATCCATGCAGACTGAACCCCATGGGACTGTGCTCTTGATGAACAAACCTTCCATCCGCTGTCCTGGGTGCCCTGCGTATCGACCACATACCTCAAAGTCACACAGCTGCATCGGATGGGCTGAAGGGACATCCAGCAGTCCTGCTTGCTCAGTTCTTCACGGGGGTGTAGCACGCCTGCATATTCGAGGGCCTTATGCACGCACCGTACTACCTGGTCCCCGTGCTACTCTAGGACCACCTGTCCTTAGGTGTTCTGTCCCACCTCGACACCGGCAGAGACAACCTTTCTTAGTGGCACGAAAGGTCGTCATCTTTGCCCCTCCATAGGGCTTCTTCTCAGGTGTGCGCCTTGTCGCTGCACCTCAAGTTTCGGGCGGAGCCTCAGTTCTGCTTTCTTCTTCCACAAATCTTTGTGTGCCACTGGCTTGCCCTTTGCTGTCTCGAAACCATTTTCTTCCCAAATGGCCAAGTCCTCTCTAAGGGCCTGAGCACAGTAGTAACTGTCGGTTACTAACCTGGCACTCTTGATTTTCCTTTTCACCAGCTCCAGCAATCCTTCCAGTACTGCCGTCACTTCTCCGGCTTGAGCACTACCGGGAGCTTTTCCTTTCTGACGGCATCTCTCTTTGCCGTCTTGCTTCAGAATAAATCCCCAGTATGCCGACTGGTCGGACCCCTTTCTGGATCCATCGGTGTGGACTGTCCATTCCAGTTGTCTTGGCTCCTCAGATGTCGCTTGCGGTCGTTTCTTACTGGTGGGTTGTGCTGGCCCAATTTCAAGCTCCGGGTCCAGCAGGATGTCTTTAACCATGTCTGCGTCTGTGTGATGATGTCAGCTGCTGGTGTTTGTTCCTCTGTTGCCGGATGTCTTCTCGATGGCTGCAGTGGAGGACGCGGTGTGCTTCCTCATCCATCGTCAGCTGATGATACTTTTCTGTGTTTCTTGTGCATGCTTGCTGGCTGGTCTTTTCTTTTCTTGTCAGCATTACATCACGATCCACTCCAGCAAGACTGAGCCAACTTTCCTTTGTCAGGGGTTGATGTTTCAGTTCCTCATTCTTGGAACCAACTTCCCCACTTGCTTCAGGTCTGAGTCACAGTAGCTGTGCAGGAACTGATGCAGTTCTGTTGAGGTCTCCTCTTTCTCCAAACAATCTGGACGGCCGGCTTCCTCCGGTTTCTTCCCCAGATTTTCCTCCTCGAAGTGATCATCCATCACTCCGTCTCTCTGTCGGTTCGAGTTGTCTATCCCCCAAAGCCTCTCTTTGCGCTTTCGAGCAGGGATGGGTCTAGACTATGTTGGCTACTAGCTTCACTGTCTGGATCCGGTCATCTATCCTCAGTAGAAGCTTTCCCTCACCTGTATGCCATACAGTTACTGCGAGGGTTGTGACTGATGGCCTTATCAGTCACCACTAACTCTCTTCCCTAAGAGTTAGTGACCCAAGTGAGCTATTCAGAGTCTCACATCTGTTTTCACTGACTTGGTGTCTTTGGGGCCCGCCTACTCAGTTGTGCGCCGCCCCACGTTGGGCGCCATGAAGGTTATCCTGCAATAGTCAGCCCCGCCCACTCCTCACTACTCCCCAGGGCTGCCTACTGACCAGTTCTCCGTCTAACAGGTCCGGAAAATCTCTGAGACCTGGGTATTACCCTAAAAGTACTCTACAAGAGATAATCTATTTAAACTGGTGGCGAAAGTGATTCGTCTAGCTCTAACTACCTCCAATCCAGAAGTTATGACCCTTTACAGTTAAGAAACAATCAGCTGAGTAGCCCTCGCAGCTGCATAATTCCAATAACCACTTCTGTTAACGGTAGCCCACTTTCTAAATCATAACTTGCACTTGGAACCGGCTAGATTATGTTTAGTGACTTAGAGGTAAGTCCCAGGGTCATTATTTACTCTCACCAAAGGAAATTATGAAGCCTCCTATTCACTGGAATCATGTACATTAGTTTTACCTTATTTAAGAAGAACTGGACAAAGATTAAATGACTCTATTAATTCCAATGTCCACCAACCTCATTAGAATTTTATAGTATAAATTTATTAAGCAAGCTTAAGCAGGGATATGCGACATACAAATCAATAATCAATCGTATATGGATCAAAAACAGTGTAATAAAATTTACATGTACAATCATACTACCCTGTCTCTTTTCCCTAAGAGTTAAGTCGCAAGTTCTGAGATGGAATTTCAATGAGCAGATTCTACTCATACCCAGACGATGGTGGATCTTTTGGCAACAGGAATCTCTAGCATCCTTGGTTGAGGTCTTTGCCTTGTGTGGAAGAATCCTCCTCAGAAAGGAAACAAAGCAGAACGGGTCCGACTCCTTTTGCAAAACCCTGTTCTTTATCCCCTAGGGGCCTTTGTCCTTCCTCCAGGTCTTGTTGCAGAGTTTAAAGCTGCTGGGTTGAGACGAGACCAACGGTCGAATGAAGAACCAGAGATGGGGCGATGGGACCCAGTCCTTTCTTGGCGGTGTGAAGTCTGAGCTCCTCCGTGATTCTGAAGTGTGGTCCGTAGCTCAATCTGCTCTTGCAAGTTGTCTCCTCTTCTGCGCCGACGGACTGGGAACGGCTGGTTCCTCTTTTCGGTCCCTTTTTATACATTTCTCCACCCTGTGTGTGTATGGGAGGATTTGGGCTACGTGACTTTCCTCACATCTGCTGTCTCTCATGAAAAAGCCCCTACATTTCCCAACCTGTTTTTGCTGACCGGAGTGGAAGTTCCCATACTTCCCCTTTTTCCGTTGCCTCAGCCAAACTCACCGCACCATCCATCCTGTGTGCCCTGGCCATCTGTTCAGAACTGCTTGCGACATTTCCTGTTTTCAAGGCTGTACTGCATTTCTCTCTGCTCTATAATTCACTTTTCTCTATTACAACTCAGCAAACACATTCAACCTGTTGTTAAACCTGTTTGAATTGATTTCAAATGAGTACAACTTCATATTTATTGACAATAAATCACATTTTTCTCTTATTATTATTCATTAAACATAGTCATTAAATAGTTAAATCATTACAGATCATTAATCAGAGATTCGTTGCAGAAAGTTATTGAGTGATTACTGATACTCATAATATTTAGATTTATTCAACTTAATTAACTTTTAATCAAACTACAGGATTACTTTATTTCTTCCAAGCCATTATGCATCTTTTTCTGCGTGTGCCTGGAAAGATCTCATACCCTTATGCCAGTTTTCTTGACAGTGTTTATATCCAATCTCAAAACGTATTTGCATTACAACTCTGATTGATTGAAATCAATCCTACAATTAAGATACCTTCTCTAGATATCCATTTTTGCAGAGCAAAACTGGCGTGGGACACAAAGGCAACCAGCTTCTTTGTATGATGCTTGAAGTGCCAAGAATGACAAAAAAATATTGGGATTTTCACATAGAAGCTCATGCATGCAAAGGATGTTAAATGTGTGTACACAGGCCATAATAACCGCAGATTTTGTGGTATAAAAAAAAATTTAGATGATCACGTGGGGAAATATGACAAATAAAATCGCTCTTTCTAATTATCATCAAAACTTTTGCTACAGCATTTTGGGTCAACCGAAGGCTTTCGCCTCCATTTTAATGAGTGCATGACAATTAAAAAATACAGTAGTTGAAGTAACAAATACATTGACAAGTTTTCCAGCCACTCCTAGACAGGTTATGTCTAATTTTGGCAATATTCCAGAGGTGAAAGGAGGGAATTCTAGAAACCTAGGTTGTGAATAAATCCTAGATTTATTTACTTAAGAACAGCTCTGACATAACCACATTTCAAATACATTTTCAATAAAACACAATTAATCATATGTGTTATTTTACATATCCTAACAAAGCTAGACACAAAAAGTGTCCAGAATGTAGTTTTGACAGCTGATTATATAGAGTATGTTAGACTTTATGTAGTTTTGAGTGAAGAAGCCTCTATTACTGCAGCTTCTTCAGAAGATTAAAAACTTGGAAAGCAAAAACTCATCAGGGTTTTAACTGACTGTCCTCTGAGTCCCATCTAAGCAGTATTCAACCTTAGTTGTTTTTCTTAAACATACTAGAGTCTCAGCATAAACAGCCATAGCTGCATAAGGACACCTTGTGGCGACAGAGTGGAAATACACTTCAATCCAATAACAAAGGTCAATGCTGGAAAACCACATCTCATCTAATGTTGATGCAGAACATTAAAGAGATAAGTTCTAAAAGCTTAAATATTTGATTAAAAATGACAAATGTCTAAAAAGGGTAATGCATGCTGTAGCTTTGTTTATTTATTTACTGTTACTGACTGGAGGGAAAAGTGGGAAGAGAGGAAAACCTGGATGTATTCCACAACAAACAGAGTAAATATTCTGCACTTAGTTATTGCAGTCTATGACTCCTCAGCTCTGTTGTCATCAAGAACAAGTTTACAAGTAATTGCTGCTCAGTGTGAGCAAATATGTTATTTTTTTATTCTATGCATCTATCTTGCAACATCAAACCACCGCAGCGCAGTAGAAGGTTAACTTTTGTACCAGTTTTTCATTATTGCCTTTTTCAAGCTACAGTTAAATTCTAGCAGTTTTTTTGTTTGTTTGTTTTTTTTACTGTACCTCAGCTCAGGTATAAAAGACTTCATAGAACAAATAGCCAGAGGGCAGGACTGAGCATACTTAGTGGTTTTAATGAATTTTTATTTATTTTTTCTTAACATAAAACAAAAAATGTTTGGTCATCAAAGGTCACTTAGGTTCCCCGTTATTAACAAAATCAAATAAAAATGGTGCCAATTGGTTGTGCAATTAAATATTGCAGTACCAAACTATTTGAAAGACATTAAAGCATGAAGGAAAAATCCAAAGTTGTGATGAGCCTAATGTTTGTCTCCACCACCGGGGGAGCTGGAGGCTGTTTGACCTTTGGATGACCTTTATACTTCAATATTTTTAAACTTAGGCTGGCACAAACAAAGGTTTTAGCAGTACAAATACAGCACTAACCTTTGATGCCAGTTTTATTTGAGATTGGTAAAGTGAGAGAGCCTGACCTTTGGCGACCTGTCCTTATATCCTCAAACGTTTATAAATATTAATAAATGTATATATCTATATCTTTGTTAAAACAAGTGACACAAACTATATCTAATCATACAAGCAGAGTCTACTTTGAAAAAGAAAGCATGGTTGCAACAACTCAGGGTTGTGACAACTGCTAATTTTAAAGGTCTAATGCAAACATTCAGGTTTCTACATTGAAGCTCGGGAACACTTACCTGTCAGCAGTATTTATCTTAATTTATAGCAGAAATGCTTCTCAATCTTTTTACAAGATTCGTCTAGATCAGAAATTGTTTTTTCATCTGCATTGTTCTTTTGTGTCCTTGCCAAATATTTAGGTCATTCTGTGATTGGCTGGTAAGCTGTTCTGAATTTAAACATGTTTTTTTTAATCACACTCCTGCAGTAGAAGATATATTTTCAACTGTCTTAGCAACTGTTGGTTATTTAACTGAATCAAATTCTCACTGTGCAGCTATACTATTGTGTCTGCCACCAGGTAGGATACAGGCAGGGTATGACTCTTGGTATTATTTGGAAAATGTTTTTAATTCCTAAAGTTTTTGGCCTTTTCATTTTGTCAAACTACCTTATCTTTTCACACAAAAAACATGTTGAGTTGCTTAAATGATTTCAATCTCAACACTAACATCAAATGCCCTATTTTTTCTTTATAAAATGCCCCAGGTGTAGCGCCACTGGCATGTCCTCTTTGATGCATCACACCAATCAGCTGGAATACTTACACAACATCAAGACAAACAAGCATGTCTCTTTTTTTAATGCAGCCAATTTGGACTCATACTATATAAACACACATCCTTTCAAAATGTGCATAATAATGAAAAGATAAGAAAAGCATTTTGTGCAGGTAGTGTGAATTGATTGGTTGACCCAAACTTCTCAAAAGAGAAAAAGTTTGGGATTTCAATGAATTTTCACTTGTCCTAAAAAATAAAAATATTTCAAGCTAAAAATTTGCTAAATCTTCCTAATGGTTTAGTTATGAGATTCTCTGACTGGAATTAACTTACTAGCTGTTAAATACTTAATCAAAAAATATACACATACTAATAAAAAAATTCACAGGTCTCTCATGAACAGGTTTGTTTACTCAGCCCTGCAGTGCAAAGAAACTTGTATGGCTAGAATAAGCAACCTCAAAAGAGAAGATATTGGTCTGCAAGATCCGATAAATAAAATGCAAGTGCAGTAGCCATTAGGCCTGCAGGTTCCCACAAATTCCCGATAATGCCTGAGACGCTCCTGGAGATTATTCAGGGCTCCAAATTGGATTAGCAAAGATGCTTCTGTTGGCAATTAGTCAATGGGAGTAGATGAGCCGAAGGAAGCACAAAGCTATTAATTAATGCTGAGGGGAAGATGGGGCCACTCATTTAATGCAGTAGCAATGAACCACTGTAAGAGAAAAGATGTCAAGCAAAGAAGCCCATCAGAGGAAAATCCAGGAGAAAGGAAGGAAATCAATACCACCCTGAGCTTCTCTTTTTGTACTGTCAATGGCAGATGTGAACAGAAGTTTTCCTGCAGGCGGGTTTCAAGAAACTCTAACAGAAAGTTTGAAAAGTTGGATAGCTGACACGTCTTTCTCACATACGCCAGTTTTATTAGAAAATGTTTTTGAAAACTTTGTAGCCTAGAAAAGCTGTCAAAGCAAACAACAGGCAAAAAAGTGATCTTTTTAGTTCACACATCAATCTTCCAAGGTTTCTCAAAGTCAATCGTTAGTGAGATGTTTTGAATGAATAATTATTAGAAATATGGTCTAATATGCTCCAACATGATTATGCAGTAAATTGTAGTAGGTGTTTTTAATGGGGGAAAGTCAAGTAATGCGAATATCCAAGCTCCCAGCCAAAGCAGCTGTTAAAACAGGAACCCAGAGCTGTTTTTAAACGATTGCTGAGTCTGACACATTCATCGAAAGTCTGACTAATGCTGCTATGTTTAACATGAGAGTAGCATTGAGTCCAGCAGAGCTGTGCCTGAGAACATTCAGAACAGACCCAACCCCATTAGTATCCATGAGTCATTGTTATAACACTGTTATTAGTATACTACTTTAGAAGCATAAGCACAAATGATTGCTTTGCTAGTATTTTGAGTCCCACGCTCCCTTGGTAAAAAGTGTTTTTACGAATGTATTTAAACTTAAATGTCCACTTGTGTGTAATTTAACCTTTGTATAAAGGACTCACACGTTTATCAGTGAACATCTGTGAAGAATCAGCATCAAAAGGACGTAGGAGCATATTGGTCAGGTCAGGGATGAAGCCGTAGAGAAGCAGGTTGGTTAGATAAAATGTCATTAATGTTGGAAATAGTGAGATACAACTCAGATGTTCATGACTGTCCACCAAAATCGTCAGGCCTGACCCTCCCATAGATTATGGATGTAAAATGTTTATATTTAAGTATTGAGAATGATCTTGCGACCCTATTAGGGATAAGCTTGTAAAGATAATGGATGGAGAATGAGAACAATATCAAGTTTGAATTCATGTTACAGCATATATACATGAAATTATTTAAAGTTTAAATTTAAAATGTATTTGAATTGGCAGGTTTTCTTTGAGAGTTTGAAGGGTTAGAGTTAGTCTTCATTGTTTGGTTATGTTACCATAGTTACAATCTGATGCTACAAGTTTAATCTGTGTTTGAACTTGGTCTGTTCACACATACATCTCAGCAAACTAATTAGCTATGATTGCTTTGAAGCTTAAATTAAGATTCGACCTTCTCTCCCAGATTACAACAAAATGTATCAAGCTACTGTTAATAGTTGGGGTGGTCTTAAGAAGAAGATGAGCTCCAAATCGAATTCTACTTCAAGCCCCGTACAATCATGATTTAACCCTGTGAGGATTCAAATGTGAGGGTCAAGTTTGTGAAACTGTTGAAAAAATCCTTAGGAAATCAGTTCACCACAAACCATGGGGAAGAGACTTCTCCGGTCAGATGAGACTAAATTAAAAATGTTGACCTACATACAAAACTCTATACATATCCTCTACCACAAAACATTAATATTTTGTTGTTGTGAGTAATAAGCAAGTTCATGAGTAAATGAACCCCAGCTTGAAAATGTCAGAATAACAAATTAATTAATTTTTCAGCCATGGAGAATGAGAATCACTGACTTGACACTCCAATTAATCAAAAGTAAGTATACATTTTTAGCACAGAGCGCAAGCTTAAACTTTAATTTAACTGGGATTAATTACATTGGAAATCTTGAATGGGTTGTTCATTTGAAAGATAAATTTTTGTGCATAAAGTCATGTATAATAGTTATTTTTTTTCTGTTTTAAGATATTTGCCCAGAAAAAGGGGAGGGAAAATAAATTAAATATTTTTTCTACCAAAGTTCTCATTAATATTTCATTATCCAGCAATAAACGAGTTAGAGCATTAATAATAATTGTGTGTTTCTAATAAACTAGACAGGAACACATCTTGCAGGACTCAGACTTCCTGGTCAAGTGTTTTGTCTCCCAGTAGGTTTTCTCATTAGTTTGCCTCTATAGCTATACTCACTTTTCTTCCTTCCAGAGTCTCTGCAGCATTATTTCCTGCCTATTAACCTGCCAAACTAGCCTCCCTCCGCCACCTCACTGTTAAACCTTCCTCTGACTCCCAATTTGAGCATTGTCACTAAGCCTTGTTACAGTATAGTTTCTGGTAGGCTCCATGCCTTCAGGTTCACTCATCTGTGTTGCAGCCACACTGTTTGAGCTGTTTGACTGCATTCTGTTTTTAGACTGAAGCTGTCGAAGTTTATTCGCCAGATGGTTTGTCACTGTAGGACGTAGTCGTCTATGGAAGCTGTCTGGATAAAGACAGACACTTTGAAAATCTCCTTGGCAGGTTATTGAATTGGCCATCTGTCTATCTCTGTATTTTACTAACTAAATGGAAACAGTTGGTAAAATCATATTCTCTGGAGAGCAAAGTCAAATGTGAGTAAAAGCCTTCAGTGTCATTTGCAGTACTTTCAAGCAACAAATGAGCTGCTGTTCTTAAGTAGCATAGACACCATTTCTGACCTCTCATACTTTGAAACTAATCCTGGAGCTAGCATTGGATGTTGATTAGCTTCATCTGTTGTGTTTTGGCCACAATAAGAAGCTCTAAGCCTAAGAAGATGGATTCTGTCAGGATTCAAATCCGCTAAATCTCACGGGAATCCAGCTTCCCTGCAACACAAGAGGGAGTCTGTCAAAACCGTCCGTCTGCCTCATTCTGAGCCTGAAAGCTTGCTTATGGTTGCATGTAAGTATCCATCTGTGTCACTCCTTCCCCTGCAAAACATGTAGATTGGCTCATGTGGAGCCTTGGTGAATCAAACAAGATTTGCATGCAATGTTGTAAAATTCTTGGTTCAAGAAAGACTAAAAGAAAAGCTCTTAATTTCTTGATCTATCAATTCACATCAAAAGTCAGTTAGAGTTTATTAAGGGAATTGTAATAAAATGTATTTATGCAGAAGATAAGATACAAGCATGCAAACAAAAATCAATAAAAATAAATGGGATGATAATAATTGACAAATAGAATGAAAGGGAATGAAATGCAACCATGTACAAATGTAGAAACTGAATTGATTCATATTTAACATCAATATATTTTTATTTATATTTTATTCTCTTGTTAATAAGCAAAAAGATAAAATATAAAAAATATGAAAATACATCTAATTTTTACTTAAGTTCAAAACAGTTTATAGTTTATATTAAAATAAAATAAGCCATGTATGTAAAACAAATGGAAGAAATATCTTATAGCACATAATGTGTAGAGCAAGGATTGTGCTTTTCACTGGAATCCCAACCTAAGTTGATACTGCTACAATATGTGTCTGGTATAAAACTAACAAGTCCAGTTTTGGCAAAGTTAAGTTTTTTTAATATAGAGATGATTAAATACACTCAGGATTTATTTAAGAAAACTGTCAAACAGTCTTTTAATTTGATACCAAATGTGAAAGTTTGAATCAGATCATTTATTGTTATTGGTCGCCTGTATAGTAAGACCACATTTTATTACAGTACAAATACAGACAATGTGTTCTCCTCTCTGATATACATGCACATAAATAAATGCCTACGGGGGAGCTGATCAATATTTCTGTTTGAGTAGTCATGCCTTCCCTAGAAAATGATTCATATCGTCCATGTCATGAACTACTGATTTTTTGAGTCACGTATCCAAAGTTTTAGGACTTAAGTAATATCAGTCAACCATTAACAGAAAGTTTGAAGTTTTAGCCCTGACAACAGAATCCGAAACTGAAACTGCAGGTGTACGCAACAGATAAAACGTATTTTATTTTCTAGTTGCTCTGAGTCAGTGCTGCAGCATCAGATGTGGTTTGGGTTGACATTTGGCAGCCCCAGGCAGAGCGGATCAGTACCTGTGTCAAAATGATCCTCAGCCAGGTAGACACAAGCCAGGTACAATTTACAAAATAAAAGGATAACTGAGCTTCTGGGAGGGATTGAGTGAGCAGGTTCCAACTGAAGGCTCCACAGTGTTTTGCCTGAAAGTTTTGGCGCTTTACTCACTGTTTCTTTTTTTTTTTTTGTATGATGTTTTTCTGATGTTTTCTGATGGGATGGAAGTTACTCTGTAACCTGAACAACTTCTCATTATTGTTTCAACCTGATGAGGAGTAGTATATTACATGCACCATACAGCCATACACAGTCTATCAAAGTTCAATGCCTTGGAGGATGGATAGCCCCAGATCAGTCATGGAAACCCTGTTCATGGCTGTAAGTAACAACAATGGCTGTCCAAGCATCAGAATTGGAGCATGGACCTGTGGAAAAAGATGACCTGATCTAAGAAACTATGTTTTCCTTTACATCATATGGATGATCCGTTGCTTAGAAACACATGACTGTAGAATGCAGTATATGAAGAAAGTGAAGGGGAGGCAGTGTAATACCTTGGGCAATGTTCTTCTTGGAAACATCCATGTATGTGTCCCTTTGACATGTACCACCTACCTAATTATTGCTGAAGATCATGTTAATCCTTTCACACAAATCTTATTACCCCTATTTAATCAGAATAGCACATCCTGCCACAAACCAGAAAGATAAGGAATTACTTCAGAAGCACAGAAATGGATCTGAGATGCTAACTTGGCCTCTAAGTCTCAGAAAATTGGGATCCAACAGACCATTATGTGAGTGGTCATATTCTTATGCCTAATCCTAATTAGTATATATATGCATATACAGTATATGATTTATTTCTAACTCAGACTTTTAAAAATCAAACAGCAAATGTTCTTTCAACAAAGTGAGAGAAATTGTCAATAGACAGAGAAAAAAGGCAGCAACCCACGATTAGTAGCATTCCTGCCAAGTCAACAATTATTTTAACATTTAACATAATTAATTCCTTTGTGATAGGGCTTGGAGGTCATTGAATTAAAGATAAAACATCCCACATCTAAAAGGTTTTGAGCTTGCCAAGGCACAAAGGCAAAGTTAAACTGAAATAAACTTCTTTAGACACAAAGTTTTATCTAAATTATCACTCAAGAAAAACGACTTGTTTTAGTAACGAAATTGACAAAATTTAACTTTGAGCAGTTAAAACATTTAAGGTCACCTTTGAAGGTGTGGAGTAAATTACTAGATACTTTGATATAATAATAGATATAATAACCTCATAGTTAAAATTCAAAGAACCAGTCTTTTCATTTGCAATTGAGATGGCATTGTTTGTTTGGAAAGAACACTGAATAAATTAATACATTTTGATCGATCAGTTTGCATTTTGGACTCCCATGGTGATGAAGAATAATTAGCATATCACTGCAATCTTTCAAAGAACAAAAGTGACTATGGTAAGGAAACAAGACAACATTCAAGTTTAGCATTTGAATTGAATTAGGAGATCTGACATTTTTACAATTATTGTTATTTCAACTTTGATATTAATCTGATATCTACACGACAAGCTAACTATTCACGAAGCTTAATAAATCATCTGTAAAAAAAAAAAAAAGTAGTTAGCCAAACAAAGAAAAATAGATGTGTTTCACTTAGTGAGTTTCAGATGAGCCTATGAATAACGGTAATTACTGTGTAAAGTGATTAATGTGGAGTTTAAAGGTTTATTGAAGTATATTTAAATCTTATTTATCATCAACTTCTGGTTAAAGTATTCCCCCATTAAATTACTCCTTAAAAATATTAAGCTTGAATTATTATTAATACTAGCCAGTCAGTTGCAATAAATGCCAAGGTGATCTTAGTCTAAACATTAAGTGTGCCCACATGTAGTTCTCCATTAAGTCCACCAGATGGAGACGCAGTGCTACTGCTGAACACTCACAGTGGATTCCTAAATATTATAACCTCAAACCTTTTTCCAAACTCCACATCACGGTTAATCTGCACTTCATGAACCAACGCTTCCTCCAAGGTCTCAGCTGTTTCTGTGCCTGCCAGTGGGACGCAGCTGAGTTACATGAAACAAAATACTTTCTTATCTTTCCTTTCTTTTCTTTGTTCTTGTAAGCAAGACACAGACTAACTGCATCCAACCCCACAACCCCAAACCTCCAAAATGTATGTAGAGGCTAATTTTATGTAGAAATTGATGCGAAATGTACACAGAAACATCTTGTCATTTCAGGGACATTGCTAAATCTCCTGTGTTTTGTTTTGTTTTTTGGTGGGGGCAATTCATTCAACTTGACAAAGTGTAAGAGCTCCCCAAGTCTGTTATGAATACACAGAACATATGTAGTGTGTATTGTATTGTTGTGATAGAAGAACCTTAGGGTGCTTGGTGGATTTTTAAAAAGAGCATTCAAAATGTTATCCCTGTACAGGGATCAACATTTTGTAATGTTCTTCAACATTCTCCCCTTATTTACATTGCAGGGAAACATAAAGTCATAGAGAAATAATTATAGTTCCTATACACTCTAACCTGCTAAAATAAAAATATTGGAAGAATGTCATAGGGCGCTTATAGCTGCTCCCAACGTTTTCTCGCTGGTTGATGAAGGTGCAGCACTTCGACTGATGGTTTCAAACGTTTTATTAAATGAATTTTTTGCCGCATAAACGTCCAAGACCACCGTGAACACTGCAATAAAATACACGGTGACAAATATACATCAGTAAAACCGTCATGTTCCCTTATATGAATTGTTCAAAAGAAACTTATTACACATATACAAACACAAGAATATTCCACTCAATTGTCCATACCGTATGCCCCTCTAACCAGAAGGTTAGGAGTTGCTAGAAGTCCATTTCTTCCCTATTTCAGTTCTTTGTCTTTCCTATTGCCGCTTGCGCACACCAACTGAGTATGAAACGAAACTTACAGTCCTCTTTCGAAAGCATCACGTGACCAAGTGATGACCTAATTACTGATGTGGTCAGATGACGCCACCAATCAAACAGTACCCCCCAAAATATGCACAAAAAATGCCCATGTGACTACGTTCGCTACAGCGCTGAATATTAGGATGATGGCAAGGAGGCCTTCCAACCTTAAATACTTAGTGCTCATCACCAAAATAACAGTGAAAACATGTAAAACCTTGGTCAGCAATTCCAAAAGTGCCTTGATATTGTAGACCAATGAATATGTTTCCATTGGCTATTGAGAAGGGTAATGAAAACAATTAAGTAGGTCTGGAGATGATCATTTTATTGCCACTGAATAAATGAAATCAAAATGTTGGTTGGAAATGTTTAGGCACAGTGATGTAGTTGGTAGCACTGCTGCCTTGCAGCAAAAAAGTCCAGGGTTCAGATCCTGGCCTGTTTTTTTTCTGCTCAGAGTTTGCATGTTTTCCTTGTGAGTTCATGGGTTCTCTCCTCCGGGTACTTCAGCTTTCTCTCATAGTCCAAAAACATGACTGCTACGCAGGGGTGCAACTCCATATTTTTGAGGTGGATGCGAACATACCTTCGGCTCGCCAGTACTTCTGTTAGTGTATGTGTGAGGCCTTTCCCAGTTGTGTCCTTCACAGCAGTGAACCCCACAAATGACTCTGCAATAGTGACTTTTTTCTTCTCATCTGTATCAATATATCGAATGATGACTGAGGCCTGCTCTTGCTTTGAAATATCAGGTGTGCAGTCCAGTTCCACTGCAAAGTACTTAGAGGACTTGATCTTGGCAGATATTTTACTCAAAACACACTCTGATATTGAATCTAAAAATTCATTCTGAGTGCACCATGTCAGATATCCAGTGGTTTGTTTGGAGGCAGCCTTTCTAAGATGCTCTGCCAGTGTTACATCATATTGTGCTATGAGCTCAAGGATTCCCAGAACATTTCCATTTTTAGGATTTCCTAACTGAGAATTTTTCCCCCTTAGTGGCAAGTTTCTCTCTGCAAGGAAAAGTATGCAGTCGATAACTCTAGTCAACACACTTCTCCAGTGTGCTTTTTCAGCTGCCATGGTTTTCTGCAGTTCACTATCAATAGTCTTACCTAGGCGTAAGCGAGATGCCATTTCTTTCCACGTCAGATAAGCATTTATGTGAGAACTACTGGTTTCATGGTGCTTCAGTGTTTTTGAAAGACATCGCCAGTTATTATACCCCTCCACAAGGCATGTGTCAAGAACTTTAGCTTCACCAAAAAGCTTACATGCAAAACAATAGACTCTGTTAGTATTTTTAGAATACAGTAACCAATCTCGTTCAACTTTCTCTCCATTAGACAGTAAACGAAAACAGTATGCTTTGGAAAAACACCTCTTATTCTTCTCTGATCTTGGATATGGACCATCAGAAACTTTCTGTGGGCCATTTACAACCATGTACTGCCTAAATGTGTCCCCCATTTTGTGTGGTAAAGGCCATTCAGATGGTACTTCTGAATAAAGCCTTGTCTCGGCTCTCTCCTCCGCAGCTCTGTGCTTCTCTCTCTCTTCATCATCTAGTCCTCTCTGCTCTTCCTCTCCCTCATCTGCACCTTTCTGTTTCTCATTCTCCTTTCTCGTGGTTGACTCACCATGACTGCCTGCACTAATTTCCCCCAAAAAAGAACACAATCAAAGATGGTCATCAGAAACTCAAACCATCATGGTATATAGGTTTTTGTTGCTTTCCTACTGCCTACCTGATCTCATCACTTGTCTCCTCTATCACTGACCTCATGTCTGTCTCCTTCATCCCTTGTCTGTGGTGTTCTCCATTAAGTCATGTGGTCAAAAAAAGCATTATTAGTTGTAAAAATTACAGATCTTACCGTTTTTAAAAATAATGTTTAAAAATTTGTGCTTGAGATGGACTAGTTGCTCCCTCACTTCCACCTGCATTAGACCAACCTGTTGCCTTCCCCTGTCTGTCCTGATTCTTCCTCTTTCATCATCTTCTCTTCTTTCTCTCCACCATCACAGCTGAATGACATAAATTTTGTGTTAAATAGGCTTAAAAAATACAGCAGTCAAACTACAATAGAAATTAAACTTTAATTTAAATCATCTCCTTGTTGGATAACAGTTACTGATTGGACATTACATCTGATCTGACTTATCAGATACATCACAACACCACTGTAGTGGTATTGAATAAGACATTTAAACTCAAGTGTCCCCCTGCCAAAAAGGTTGGTAAAATAGGTCACCAAACTTTTTGAGTTTAAGGGCTTTAGTGACTCTGATGACTAATTTGTCTGATACACACATGAACTTGAACAACTCGTCTTTAATTAAAGAATCCATAATACATATGAGTGAAAAAAATGCACCCAGGAGGGCTAAGTGTTGGACCATAGCTGGGCACTGCCGCCACAACAGCTTTAGCTTTCCTGTGTTAATATTTCCTGAGTTTTATTTCGGTCATTCTTACTTAGTGCGCGGTTATGTGTCTGTGACAGGTTTATGTATCAGATATTCATAGAAATACAAAACAAATCGCGTCCCTTAATGGTTTAATAGGGGAGGCAACTTTTAACAGCCAAATATGGGACGATTCCGTATTAGGCTAGCTGCTAGCTTTAGCTAACTTGATTATAACCTCCTGTCCTGCTAATACACTGACGGTACTTACCTACTATCTTTCAACCACATTGAAAGGCTTTTTTTTCATCCCGCCAACATCTTTATCCTTCTCCCTTTTCCTTTTTCTGTTTTGCGCCCCGGACAGCTTTTTTTTCTGCCGCTCCATTTTGTCAAGTGCACTACGAGTGGTAGTCTAAAATTTAAAAAAAAAAAAAAAACGCGCCTGCGTACTCTTAGGGGCGCGTGCACAGCCACCTGTATGGGAAGGGAGAGCGACAGGAGGGGAGGTGAAGGAGCAGAGGGGCGCCTAATCAGTGCTGTTCCCCTGTTATTGATCATTTCATTCTGTTAATTATAGAAAATGCCAACAAGAAAAAAACATTTTTCGAGACGGGGTTTTGGCGCCCCCTCTAGTGCAGCGCCCCTATGCGTTGCATACCCTGCATACCCACTTTTTGCGCCACTGCTGCTACGTGTGTATGTCCAGGGTGTAACCCGCCTCTCAGCCAATGATCGCTGGATATGAGCTCCTTTATGCTCCAAGAGTTAGTAGGTATAGATAATACAAGGATGAAACTGTATAATTTCTTGTGTGAGATTTTACTACTGTAGTAACATGGTAATGCATCTATTTTTACACATCTGTGTTAATGTATGTGTGTGGAACTGTACATTATCATACATCTCCCACTCAGTTTAACCATGACCACACCTTTAACTTATCCACTTGCAACATCCATACCCTACCTGGAGGATTGCTATGGCAACAGGTTGCCAGTAGCGACAGGGTACTTCCGTGACCATGTTACTGTGGCGATGAGCGGCGCGTCAGGAGAGAGAGGGGCGTGAAAAAAAAACATCGCGGAGCAGTGAAGGGTGAGGTCTGCCGGGCTCAGTCAGCATAGACAGGAAAAAAAAATACCCAGAGTCAGGCTTTGTTTTCTGCCATGAACTGAGGAGCCCCGCGGTCTGCCGGGACGCATCTGTTTGCTACTGCCTCTTGTTTCGGTGAAGGAAGCTGAAGGATACCGTCGCATCCACCGGAATGGAGACCTGCCGCTGACGGAGACTGTGGAGCTCCCCTGATAACAACAGGTTAGTGTTTGGACTCGGTCACTTTCTCCTGCATCTTCTATGGCTTCTACTGATACTGGAGGCATTTTAACGCGGTTTATCACCAAAAAATAGTAGATTTAAAGTGTGGAAGGTTTACCGGTTGCAGGAAGAGAAACGGAATTTGGACACGTTTCTAATTGCATGCACGTGCACAGCGAGGAGCCCCGCTGTGTTGAACCCAAAGGTGGCTTTTTATATTTTACAGCTAGATTATTACAACATGCTCGTAGTTAAATAAAGAGCATTTGGCAATATTGAAATGGCGACATCACTGTGCTGAGACTCAATCAGTAAATCGGTGGGTGTGTCTACCTATTATCACACTTATGTTCCTTATATTTAGATGTATTAACAACAAATTAGACCCCATTAGTATGAAAACGTTTGTTACTTTTATTTTTGGCTATTATTGATGTCCCGTTAAGTCATTTTATTTGTTCATATTTGTCTTTGCATTTCTTGACAAAAAACAAAAAAACAAAAAAAAAAAAACAAGACACACAGCCATTTGATTGAAAATAGCCCATTCTCTTATTCACTGATGTAAAACAATATGCATAAATGCTTTAAATCAGCAATGTAGAAATACAAAGTCTGAGAATAAAATTCTAATTTTAGTAATATGTATTATTAAAAATGAATATACCATGTCTGTTCATTTTTTCAGTAGATTAATGATAAAAGACAAACAGAAAAGATTTTTCTCAAAGCTTAGTGATTCTATTACCCTTTTCGTTTCCCTCTACACAAACACCTTTTGAATACTTTATAACCTTATTTATGGCAAACACAGACAGTGCCTGCAGCTTACATCAACATTCCAAAAATAACCTGCTTGTTTTTCTAAATTTAGCTCAGTATTTTTGTCACATTGAGTCTAGACTGACATCTTTACCAGGCGTTGATTTGCTATTGAACTAAAATAACTCATTCTGGTGAATTGTTTCTAAAACCTGACATACCGTAGTGTATTTGAGTCTTTTTCATCCTGTGACTATTTTCGGAAATGGTCACAGAAAGCATTTGCTGATGAGCAGAGACAGATGATATACCCTTTTTCAGATGGTTTCTCTCTTTTTTGAATCGTCACTGGGAGCTTAACCATTTTTTCTCCAGAAAAATGCTGTCAAGAAACGATCCCAAACTCGAAGTACTTAGTCATGGAGTCACTGATCAAATAAATGCTGCAAGGCTTTGAAGTGAATTACATAATCTTGTAACAAATAGCTGACTGGTTTCTGGCCTATAGTGATAATACTCTGTAACCTGGCTGCGTCATTGGAGGACAAACCGATGATAATATGACAGTAAACACTGGTGGAATATCAATTGGCCAATGAAAAACTATCTTGTTGCTCACCATTTTTTCCTCAGTAAAAGCAATGAATCTCTGTAGTCCAATATCATTTTTGAGCTTTAAGTGTGATGTATTACAGGCTGCTGATCAATGAGGCAGGGCTGGGATTTTCTCAATCTGTGTCTCTCTTGTGAGTTGCAGAAAGACCTCACCACCATCACCACTCCTCCTCTAAGGCAGGAGGAGACAGCTCCTCTTGTCACTTTGAGTTGTCTCATAACACATTCAGCATTTCTCCCAAGTGATTGTCAGTGTCTGAGACGGCTCTTCATGCTTACTGAAGCATATCCAAAGGACACAACCCAAAACAAAAAAAAAGGGAAAAAAGGATGGGAATTTTGGTTATGTAAACGTTACCCAGAAACATCTGTACTGCCGTGACAAATCTCAAAATGACATGGAGGAGAAAAAGATCTAAGCATGTCACGCTATATATTAAATGCAACCAAAAAAAAAAATTATTGTTATTTTATTCTTACAATCCTGAAACACCTCAACTGAATCCTCTTAAAACTGCTTTGACCTCTGCCGACTTCACAATCTGAAGCCTTGACATTAGCCTGTGTCCCTTGAAGAGACTCCTGTTCTTTCCGACACTCTGCCTTCATACGTCTTCACAACATTGCCTTTCCATTATGCCATTTACAGTCATTCTTACAGAGTTGAACTGAGAAATAGTTTCTAATTGAGTTCAGCAGATGCACAGTTTCAGCAACTGTTCGCTAATTGCTGCTGCCACTAGTCTGGAGGAGCTTTGTGTAATTAGGTGGTATGACAAGTGTTTAGGCTCCCCTAAATTACAGATTCAAAAATTTCTCAAACATGCATGAAAGAATCAAAGTTTAGGTAATAAAATTTTATCATGACATACAGGTAAGAAAAATGATTTTACATAATACCTCCTCCTATAAAGAACTACCTAATTTCTATGCAAAATATAAACAAACAAAAAAGTCTATCATTATCATAATTTACCAGTCAGATACTTCATAATAAACAATAAATAATAATAATAAAACCATATATATTTGGGTATTGCCTTACAAGGTTTTAATAGACAGTATTTACAGATTCTCTTGCTTTTCAGATGAATTCTGTTTTCAGCAACATTTTCTCTCTCGGGGCATTTTCTCAGCTAGAGAAACAGCCTTAAATGGACCCACTTACTGTTTTGAAATTGATTGAATTACCCTGCCTCGCCTATAGAAAAGGAAAACAGCTGTTTTCTTGTCAAAGTTTTTGTTTGACCCCATGCTGTTTGAACAAATGATGCACACAGCTGCCTGCCAAAATCACTAGGAGAAAAGAAATGTTGCGCTTGCCGTTATGCTCATACGAACACCCACTTCTAGGCTTCAAGATCAGTAGCAGTCTGCATAATTTAACCACATAAAAAGTGATTCTACATTATTATTAACATTGACTAAATATGAAAAATCTATATAACCTCCAGGTGTAAAGTTAAACTAATGTTAAAATGACTCACTCGCATTACTTGTAATAGTAAGTAGAAATCATCATCTGTGGTCTTCAAAAATAAAAATACAAGCAACCTTACATCTGCTATATTAATTCATATCTAATTTAAAGTTGTAGTACGGTGAAATCAGTATTTTTTCTTTACCCTTGGCTATCTTCTGATTAACAGTCAAATACAGTACTGGGTTGGTGGTTATGTAATAATATAAATGATGGATGTACCCCTTCATTTAAATCTGTAACTGATGCAGATGAGCCTTAAAGGGATAATCTATTTTTTTCATTGGAGTTGTTTGAAGTACTTGTGATTGGGCGTATGAGCCGTAGGAGCAGTCAGAGCAGTCTCAGTTTGGATAAGAACAGAGGATTTGCAGTGATGAAACCAAGGGAGCAGTTCCTCGGAGTGAAAAACAGCTTGAACTTCTAAAATGTCACGACTGTAAGAGAGAAAGGATAACACTTTCATATAATACGAAACTGATTTCTTTCTAAAACTATGATAAAGAACTGGAGTTTTAACATGGCAAATATAGGGCTAACCACAAATAAAATTGTTGAAGTTTTGATTCACTCTAAATGACAACTATAAAATGGTATTTGTATACCTTCAGATTTTTTTCCATTTTCACATCTTAAAAAAATTCAAAAATCAATTAAAAATGACCTGAATAAAACATTTTGTTTATTGAGATAAAAAGTTATCCAAAAAAGTCCAATGTGAAAAGTAAATGTACCCGAAACCTAAACACTGGTTATGTTACCATTGGCAGCAAAAACTGTTTTTAAGTGTTTATAAATCTTTCACACCCCTGTACAGAACCTTTGGCCCAATCGCCATTACAGAATTGTTTTAAATCAGCAACATGGGTTGAAGCATTAAGTTTCTGTTTAATGCCACAACATCTCAAGTGCTTTAAGTCCAGATTTTAACTCATTCTAACCACTTAGTTTGTGTTTTTACCATTTAGAAGCGGACTTTCTATGTGTTGCAGATCTTTGTCCTGCTGCATAAACTAAGTCTACTTGAACTTAAGGTAATAAACTGAATTTCCTTCAGGATATTTTGATACAGAGCAGAAATCATGGTTCTATTGTGGGACTTTGTGTAAGTTCTGAAGCACCAAATTATCACCTGATTGTTAACCTATTTCCACCACCATGAGTATTGGTGTCCTTTTTCTGAAAGGACCTACCTTTTTGGAAGGTGAGTGACCTTCCTCAAAGAGTAATTTTTTTAGAAGGTTACTCACCTTCCAAAAAGTAGCCAACAGAATATTTTCCTAAAAGTCTTGGACATCATCAAGATTTCTTGTTGCTCAATGTGAAGCCAGCCTTCATGTTCTTAGTTGTGGTTTTCGCCTTTGAACGTTCATCATAAACATTCAAAGACATTTATGATGCCTTCGAACTGAGTCAAGTGACCCCTGAAGTTTGAGTAATATTAAACTGTCTTTAGATCCGGGCATGGCTTGCTTTTTGAAATCTTTTAGCCAACTTTATGTTGTCATACAGTCTTTTTAAATTATTTCTTAATTCAGCAAAAGTGGTTGTAAACCTCCCTTTGTGTGGTTAATATCATTTAACTCCTCTTTGCAAAAACCGAGTTAATTGTTAACTCAGTTTTTAACCTGGTTATTGACATTATTCAGTCAATAGCCACATAGTTGACTGAATAATGTGATTATTCAGTCAATGGGATTTAACAAGGAAGGTGATGTTTTTTTCACTGCACTTCAGTTTTTTTCCCTTACATATGTCTGTCATTCTTTAAACTAATCAAGCTTACTAGGATATATAATTCAATTAAACATTTCCTTTAACTATCAACACTACCACATATGTCTACAAAATAAATCTAAAGTTAAAGCGAAATATAAAAATATATTATTTGATCAGTAAAACCAGTTTTAACAAGCATAACTTAATTAACTAAATGCCTAGTTTTGAGGCTTAGTAAAGATAATACTCATTTGGTAAACCAGACATTGGGAAAGCATTCACTCAGTTTGCGCCCTCTGCAATTTTGCAAACACATGTTGGAATTTATTACCATAAATCTTAGTTTCAATCATAGTTTGATTCATAACTTCCCAAAGTAAGTACAAAATGACGAACCCCCACTTTACGGTGACAGTTTGGTCTAATGGTTAAATCCCAATCAAATTATTGTTTAAGGTTTTTAAGTAATATGGAGAAAATTTACAACAAACCCAAATATTAAGTCAATGTTTCTCAGTATTTTTGATTTGTTCTGTGAAGGAGCAACAAAATAACATAAAGAGGCACTGCCACTAAACAAAAGTTAGTATGACAGTCCAAAGTCAACTTTTGTGATAAAAATTGTAGTAAATGAGCCAAAACCCATTAAAGATTTATATATCTATATTAGGTTTGCAATATTTGACTCTGCAACTGTTCACTGCATCTGCTTGGTAATCTGTCCTTCATCCTCCTGCTGTAAACCTACCTGGAATCATGCTTCATTGATGCAACCTTGTCTGGGGAGAAATTCATTTATCCTCATACCTGCCTGTGCTCAAAAATAAATGTTTCTCCCGAATTTAAATTGCTGCCGCAGATATGCTGCCTATCAGAGTAACTCACAGAGGACAGGGCGGAAAACGTTCACAATATCAGGCTGCATAATGATGCCAGTGACTTATCTACCTCCAGACCACATTGCCTCCAATAAATGTTGCATAACGAAAACTCCACATTGACAATTCAAACCCCCAGAGCTATTTCGATTTTTATGCTGAGTTGTTGTTATTCACTGATTAAGCTTTGTGGCTGGAGTTCTAAAAATAGACTCATCCATAAGCAAATTCATTCTGGCCTGAGACTCTTTATGTCCATTTGTGAAGTCTAAAAAAGTATTTTTACTTTTTTTTTTGGTTTCACTCTTTCAGCTGTCAAATCTCAGCGGACATAATCTCTAACCTATCCGTTTGGGTTTTCTCACAGGTCTTAACCCGTTGAACTCAAATTTCACTCAGAAATCTTTCAACAAACGACAAAGCGCTGGAGCCGAGACGGTCAAGCATGGATGTGCCCAGGATGGCCGAGGGCCTCTTCAGCAGCACGCTGTCCTCGTCGGGAGGTGGCCACCATGTCCCCTCCTACCTGACGTTGGAGCAGAAGGCTGCCTTTGTCTTTGTGCTGCTGCTCTTCATCTTCCTGGCCCTGCTAATCGTGCGTTGCTTCCGCATCCTGCTCGATCCTTACCGCAGCATGCCCTCATCCAACTGGACAGACCACACTGAAAAGGACACCTTTGATTACCGCATTGTCTGAGGAGCCCAAACAAAATTAGACTTACAAAGCACTGCTGCCCTACGTTCGGATGACTGCTGATTCACTTGGAAAATTTAAATTTTTCTGAAAAATTCTCCAAAGGTTCCAATTGATTATGATTGGTTGTGAAAAGAGTTTAACAGCTTCTCTCTGCCAAATAAGAAAGTTCTCAGTCAGTTATCACTGGATCCATAGTTTGAAGCGAATCTGTCAACCTGCACACTAAGATGATGAATAAGAACTCGTAAAGGTTCACTAGAAATAGGGACTCTAGTCTGAAACTAAGAGGCAAGTTGCCCTTAAATCGCTAAAACAAAGACTTTGGATTTCAGTTAAACCTGTACTTTAAAGACTTGACTCAGACTTGGACTAGGACTTACCTGAAACAACGTTTATCTCATGTGATCAGGATGAAAGTAGCCTATCAAGTGTAGATCAGCTGAATGTTCTACACATGTTGTCCTTGAAATTAAATATGAATTTATAGTTTTAATGTGGAAAAGATTCTACCCTATGAATTTTCAAAATAAATTTTTTTAACATGTTGAATTAAATATTGCGAAAAAATGTGAAATGCTCAAGGATAAGGATTTGAATTCACAACCTAAAGAAGTTCTGTGTTTTAGGCAGATGGTAGCTATGGATCCGGTCAGAAAATTGTACTTTTAGTCATCATAAAATTAAGACGTGGCTCAGACTTGACCCTCAAAGACATGACTCGGACCTAGAAAAAATAACTCGTGAACATCTCTATGGTTCACAATCGTTTATTCCCCGCCATCCGTTGTTTTGTGGACTACCTCACTCCTCCGTCTCATGTCTGAAGGTGATTCCTCACAGTTCACACAGGGTCCAGTGTTTTTTTATATACAAGCCAGATAAATGGTGGCAGTGTTTACATCTGATCACATCCTAAAATTTTTATGGATAATGTAGACAATCAGTGTTTAATATAGCTTAGAAAAATGCAGTGTGACTAGTTTGGGTTGTTGAAGTCATTTTTTAAGAGTATTTTTTAATTTGCAAAGAGGTACAGAAGACTTTGTGTGATATGATCCATTCAGAAAGGAATTTGATTGCCTTATGTCTTTATTGGAAATATAAAAGTTCTAAAAAATATATATAAGGTCATAAAGCAGGTGTCACAATCAGAAAGAAGACATTTTTGGTTGAAAAGTTCCCTTTAATGCTTCGGAACGAATTGGAACAGACAGACGCCAGCAATGAGTTATTTACTGTTATGTGTGCGTGTGGTAGGAAGAAAAAACTAACCTGTATGTGTCCCTTCAGTTACTGAAGAGTTTTGGTTTCATCGGGTTTAGATGTAAACAACCAAAAGAGGCGTTGAAGTAAAAAAAAAAAAAATTTAAAAATTACCGTGCTGTAATGTGTGCCTAACTTAAAATATGTTCTAGGTAAAAGAGAGAAAATGGGTTAATATTTTTAATTTTTAATTTTTATTATGTATGTCTGTGTATATGAGTGAGTGCATTTGTGTGTGACGGCCATTAAAAAAAATCTAAACAGCATTTTACTGCCTGCAGTTGGTATATTGACAGTTGGTATGCCAGATCTGCAGAGTGTTGATGTTGAAGATGAAGCATTTTCACATCCAACCCTTTACAAACTAATGTTGTGGCTCTTTCTTTGGGCAACTTTTCAACTGTGCGCCTTATAGTGTAGATTGTTTACATTATCGTAGGTAGCAAACACACTGGAGACTCTATTGCAACAGTGTCTTTGCTCTTCACAGATGTCATATAACTTGCTAAAAAAAATGACTGGAAAAAAACTTTAAAAAACTCTTGTCCCTGGTTGGACACAAAGTGAGCTGTGATCCTTTTGAGGAAATGTGATGTTCTTGTGGTCTGATGTGGCCTTTTACTGCAAAATGCAGATGTCGCAATGTTGTGCTGAGGTGAGTTTCTCTGACTCTCTTTTTTTTTCCTTTGCACGTATATTCTGCAGAGTATCCTGTCCATGCATGATAAATGGTGAAGTGCTTTAATCCTGATGTTGTAGTTGTGGGTCAGTTGCTCAAGTAGCCTTTTTTCTGTCTGTTCTGGAGCCTTTTGTTTCGATCTGTTTCTTTGCCTTGAGCTGCTCTTCTTTTTGTAATAAAAATGATCAGAGTCCACAACGAGCTGTTTTATGTCTTTTATTTGATCATGTTAATAAACCAGGGTGTAAAAGTTGGTTTTGTTAAGAACAAACACGTGGAATGGGGCGACGAAATGGTTCTTTGAATCCTTCCTGACCTTTACAAGGCAGTATCTGCCCAAGGCTCACACATTCTTTTCCATATTATCAGGGTTTGGCAGGGGTAGCCGGCAGGTGTCTCGATTGGTTTGCTATGAGACCAGACACTTTGTGTGGATACAAACACAAACACAGAGCGGTCTTCAGGCTCCAGATCCAGGAACTCTCCTTTGAGCAAAAACTCTTCAGAAAAATGTGCAGAATAATAATTTCCTCTCACAATCTGCTGATGTGCACACCTGCAAAGGCCCTGCATCATTTCTTATCTTATGTAGAACATAGTTTTCCTCCGCAAGAGAATTTGTGAATCTTTTAGGTTGCTTCGTAATGCTGCAGATATCACGCTTTCACCACTTCTTATTTATTTATTTATTTTTTCAAGGCAGAGCAGAGGAACAGATGTGGATCAGAATTTTAAGTAATGCGCAGTCTGTGCTTTTTGGATTGTTAAGTAAGAGACAATATCTTTACTAAAGCCTCAGTGTTTTTAAAAGTCAGAATAGTGAAAGAAACATCATCAATAATTGATAATTGCTTGTAATGTGAAGTTAAAATTAAACATTTATTGTATAGTTACAAACACACCTTCTTTGACCTGTTTTTATCTGGCAAGAGGGGATAGTTTATTTTAAGTAAGAAGTCATTTAAATGCAGTTTATTTTGTGATTCCAGTTCACAAAACAATGTAAACTAAAGGCAGTTTATGAGACGAACTGGTTCTAATCGTATTTATCAGTTAGTCAGATTGAATCCAGGTTACAGCACCATATATAATTCAGTTGACAATTTAATATAATTTTTGAACAATTATTTAAAACAGAGTTGCTTGGGTGTAGAACAGCTGGCTGCGTTCCCACTTTGAATCCAATTCCTTTCTGGGGATAATCAGGAGGGTTGCGTCAGAAAGGGCGTCCGACGCAACACATCTGCTAATTCTGTGTGCACACAGCTGTGAAAAGTGAGATGCTGCGGAAAGGATAACAACAACCTCAGAAAGATTTCAGTAACATTGAGTCATGCTGATCAGAAAATCATGCTGGGCAAGCAACAGGCGACAGTAGAAAGTAAACACTTAATTTAACAGGAAGAAGTCTCCACCAGAACCAGGCTTGAGAGAAATTATCTGTCGTAGGGATAGCAGAAAATAAACACACCTGGAGTACTTTCTATGCAGAAACCACCAGAGTACACAAATAAGACAATGCAGAAATACTTTCTATGGAAGGAAAAAGTAAAAATAGCATGAAAGTAGTGGAAGCTATGGCTCTGTTATTGGCTTAACCAGGGAATAAAATAAAACTAAACACAAATGCATTGACCTAAGGAGATATTCTATAGACAGAGCTGAAGAGGACAAAGTTGATGCCTCAAATCATTCAAGGAAAGACATGCAGCTTAATGTAAAAGTTCAGGGCAAGGAGTACCTTCAATAGAAATAAAAACAGAACACAAAGTTTAAAGCTGCATATAGAGCAATCGTTTCCTTAATATTAAAGGGTTTTTGACTGCTCAGATGTTTAATTGTGAGAAGAAAATATATAAAATTTACCCTGGATTTAATATTAAATGGTTATGTTATTATTTACTTAGCTAAGATGTTGAAATAATCTGGCACTAAACAAAATGCTATCAGTTTTCATCAAATCTCTTCACAACCAAACATAGGTTTTGTTTTTAGCATCCTCCACAGGGGGTTTGAAATTCTGATCATTTCAGCTGATACCCAAAATAGAGGCTTATCTTTCGGGAATGAAAGCGCTCATTTGCCGTCCCTAAAATCTCATTAGCTCGTGCCAAACAAACATTCTAATCCCTTCTAAACACACCCTTAACCAGCAAGTGGAAGCAGCAGGAGGGAACACAAGCCATTATGGATCAATAGCACAGTCATGCTTTCTGCAACATGACTCACAATAAAGAAAGCGACTGGTAATTAAATTATTTTTTTTTGTCTTCGCTGTGCACGCTCAGATGCCTTATGCCAAATTTATTCCCTCCCAAACGCCTCATTTCACTATTCAACCTTCATTCAATTTAATGCTGTCTGAACAGGTTGGAAGGGATTGTTCCCCTGTGAATGTTGAGTTGCTGTACAGGATGACATAAGGGAGGGAGTATTGATATTGGATAATGGATTTCTGCAAGAATTCCTTTATATTCTCAAGTGTTGATGACTTTTCTGTCACATCCTTCTTTGACAAATAGTTTGAAAACTTATAGGACATTCGTAGAAAAAATAAGGACCCTGCAGGGTTTTCAAAGGAAGGTTTTAGTACTGCGGATGTCAAAGACAAAGAGAGTCACTTTGCATTCACAAAGACAAGCTTTAACTCAAATACTTTAAAGCATAATATGCAAGTTAATGCCACTTAGTATGTTTTGACAACACATTTTGGATATTTTTCTCATTTAGAGTGCCATTTTTTTAAGAGATAACTACAAATTCTCATCTCAGTCTGGTATTGCTGATGTAACTGCTATCTGCAGCAGCAGATTGTGGAAATATACGACATTCTGCGGTCACACTGAGGGCTCTTTATATCAACTTAATGACTTAATAAAGGGAACTGCGTAGATGATCTCTGGGGAATATTTTAACATTTGCCTTCACAAATGTAGCCTCTCTGGAATAATGTTCAGAAGCTGGAAGACGGAACTGAGTGTGAAGTGGTGAGGATGACAATCAGATCCTTTAAGACCATCGATCTGAACTGGGAAAAGAGAGACCGCTCCCTCTGTGCTGGTTTCAGATGTATTTCTGAACTGGTAGTGTTTAAGCATCACAGGTCCTTCTTCAGTTACTAATGTTAGGGTGAGACATGAGATGGAGAGAGGATTACTATGTGAAGTAATACAACATCTGCTCCAGTTACTTATATTGAAGAATGATCCAAGCTGAAAAATGAATGTATCTTTCAGATACAAAAAAGCAGCATAAAATAACTAGCTGCTATACTTGATCAGAATGACTGCAGACTTTAGTTGTTTTTATGCACATCCTGCTGGAAGGAGACCCTGAGGCAGACCCAGTACCTGCTGGAGAAGCTGTAATCTATATTCCATCTGTACTGGAAATTCACTGTGATTCCTCGGAATGGTTTGGAAAATGTTGCTGATGGGAAGGAGTGATGGGGGTTACCACCTGGACCTGGTACTTTTAAGAAGTGGATGTTAAGCTAAACATCCATCCATCCATCCATCTTCTTCCGCTTATCCGAGGTCGGGTCGCGGGGGTAGCAGCTTCAGGAGGGAGGCCCAGACTTCCCTCTCCCCGGCCACTTCTTCTAGATCTTCCGGGGGAATCCCGAGGCGTTCCCAGGCCAGCCGAGAGATATAGTCCCTCCAGCGTGTCCTGGGTCTTCCCCGGGGCCTCCTCCCGGTGGGACGTGCCCGGAACACCTCACCAGGGAGACGTCCAGGAGGCATCCTGACCAGATGCCCGAGCCACCTCAACTGGCTCCTCTCGATGTGAAGGAGCAGCGGCTCTACTCTGAGTCCCTCCCGGATGACTGAGCTTCTCACCCTATCTCTAAGGGAGAGCCCAGCCACCCTACGGAGGAAACCCATTTCGGCCGCTTGTATCCGCGATCTAAAGCTAAACATTTCAGCAAAAAATCTAGTTCTACTGTTTCTGTCTAGGTAAAATATTGATACTGATATTGACATATTGACAGTGACCTTTTTCTCTGATGTATGTCGGAGCCACAGCTTTTCTACAGCTGATAGGAAACCGTTGCTTCTGTTCTAGGATGCCCTCTCAACCCAGTGCAGCTGACAGGTATCAAAAGAGGTCTATCTAAAATAAAATCCTTTTTGGACAATGTCTTCCACCTCATGCATGAAGTTGTTGCCAAAGTGGAGAACTCCTTCAGTGATAAACTGCTGCATCATTGGTGCACAAAAGAGGATTATTGCAGATCCTTGTTCCCTGGAGATTTTAGACTTTATAACCAGCACTGCTTCCAAAAAAAGTGCTTATTCTCCTGCTTGCCTTTACACAAATACTTGCACTGCTTTTTACTCATTTTAAATAACATTTCTGCACTGATACTCTGTATTTTAGATAGTCTGTTATACACATGTACATGTAAGAGACACACCTTGTGATTTCAAATGAGCAGCTAAGTGGTGGGGTTATCAGAATATAACATTTGGACTATTTTTGCTTTTGAGATGATTCTAAAGACTACAGACATCATTTGATCTCCTCCGGCAGGTCGTTTTGTGCCTCTGGGTTCTGATGAACGTGTCGTTTCTCCTGGTCTTTCTTGAACAGCCTGAGGGCCCCCGTCAGGTGACGACAGGCTGTATGTGAGCGCCCACACACACTTCAGAGCTCTATGACATAGAAAACTGCCATGACATGAACTGCTGTGAAGACTAAAACTCTGACATCAAGTGAGGAAAGCTTGAACAGTTTATCCGGAGCAGATGAAACAGCAGAGCTGCAATCCTGTCGCCGTTGAGCTGTTGGAATTCTGGAGCTGGCCTGTCAGATTCATGTCAGCTACAGTGTTCTCTAATGCTTAAAAACATCTGAGGGAGACAGCTGCTCAGGAACACACAGCACGTCAGACACCAGCACCGGCTACAACTGAGCCGGTTTTTGCTCACATTTCAAGTCCTCTAATAGAGAGCTGTGGTCTTTAAAGGGTTTGCTTGCAAGAAGCTGCTCATTGTTATGAGAGTCATTATTGGTGATCACTTTTTTATGAAGGAAGCTGAAAAAAAAGATGCCTTCACTGGCAAGGAAACAGTTATGAGGATATTAAGCATTCATAATAGAGTCTATTGCTGATGAAGGCAATAATTAGCTTTTTAAATCAATCCAACAATGGCACTTCATCTTTTAATTTTGTCCATTCATTTTTAGTCTCTCTAGCAATCTCTAACATCTCTTTTTATGCAACTTAGCCACTTTCATAAAGCTTGGAGGAGTCTGAGAAGACAGTATAAAGCAGAGAAGCTGAACCATTTGAGATAATATCAAAAGTTAAATAACAAGTGGCTTATTTCAAGTTTTTAATTACCGTATGTCATTATAAGGGAGAATTCCTTAAAAAAATAAATGGAGAAACCAGAAAGATGAAAGCTTAGCAAGAGAAACAACAAAAAGGAATGTTCGAAATCACAAC
Organism: Xiphophorus hellerii; assembly: GCF_003331165.1. NCBI lineage: Eukaryota > Metazoa > Chordata > Actinopteri > Cyprinodontiformes > Poeciliidae > Xiphophorus > Xiphophorus hellerii. Next base: position 5,266,063 of record NC_045674.1, read on the forward strand.
TGTAAAAAAAAATACAATTGTGAATACAATTGTATATGTATAGCAGCTATTGTTGCTATACATTGGCTGCTTGAAAGTAGCAGATTTGTCCTATGCTATAATTAATATTCTTTATGAAATTAGTCATACTGTAAGTTCACCTGTGATAACTTTGGAAAGTATTAATAAGTACTTTCTTGGTGTTTTATGTGATAGCACAGAAACTGGCTGAAATGATGAGCATTTACTTGCATTCACCCTTATAAAAGTAGAATGGTTCCACCAGCTTTTCACGTATCAAAACGTTAATTTTTCCCCACTGAAACCTTTAAGTGTGTGAATGACTGAATGTAGTTTAAATCACTTTGGACTGCTCAGACTTGATTAAGCAATAAATAAATGCAGGGCATATGCACACCATTTTTACCATTTATTTTTCTTTGCAAAACAGTTCAATCTTATCCTGATGGTTTGGACAGTATCTGTTAACATCAATATTTCGTTTCTGTTTCGGATTCTGAACTGGACTCAGATCTGGACTTTGACTGGGTCATTCTAACACATGAATATAGCTCTGGCTGTATATTTAGGGTTAGTGTCATGTGGGATTGCGAACCCCTGATTTTGCAGCTATCTGCTTTGCTTCTGGGATTACCATCCATCTTATCAGAAACATCCCATGAACATGATACTGCCAGGTTCATGGGGACCATGAGTTCAAGGTTTTGTGTGGTGCTAGATTTCCATCATATGCAGTGTTTTGCATGTTGGCCATAACCTTTATATAACTTTCTTTTAAAATAGCTTTCTGCCTGCCATTGTTCTGCAAAGTCTATATTTATATAGTGCAAGACTAATGGCAGCCCTGCCATCAGATTCTTCCTCCTGAGATGTGAATCTTCTCTGATTAATCCTCTTTTCTTCCTCCTGTTTGTGGACAATTTCCACACATTTTCAGTTGTGCCTGAAGCTTGAAGTGTACATTTTGAAAACAATGTCCCTTTTCTTTTACATAACATTAATATGATTTCTGTGTTGTTATATCAGTTAAAATGTCAATAAGATACACTGAATTTGGTGGTTATAATAAAAAAAATGTTCAAGGGATATGAATAATTGTCCTTCTTTGCATTGCTTAAGATCCAGAAATATTACACGTTTCATTTTTCAACTTCATATTTCATTAGACAGCTTGTAAGACAGGCTTTCACTTACATTGCTAATGTTTATGCAGTCTAAGCAGAGCTCATCTCACTGCCATAAGTAAAACGCTCCTAAGATAAATTTATTTTAGAGATTGCTCATTGTAATTCATGAAACCTCAAGTAAAAAAATGTGAGATGCTCTGAAAACCTTTTGGCATCTACAGAAAAAGTATGACTGAAAGATTTGTAGAGTGCATAAAATGCCATTTTCCCTAATCAGGCAAATACAATAAGGGCCTCTGTGAAGAAAGGGTAATGCAATAGATGAATCAATTCATAGTCACGTCATAATAATGTAGATGTTTGTAACAGTCACCATGAACTGGGATTTTCCAGCCAACTTCCCAGTAAAACAGCCGTGACATCACTAATTGAGATAATATGTAAATATGATAATATTCCTGTGGAGCAAATAATGAGAGTAAACGAGAGTCCATTCTGGTGAGGGCTTTCATTCTTCAAACTGTGTCTTCATTTCATGCTTTCAACTAACTTTTCCTCATTAGTCATAATATTACTGAAGTAAAAGTAAAATGTACGACGTGGTAAAACGACTGCCAAAAGAGTTTTTTTTCCCAAAACGTTTCTCGTTTTTCAAGTAAATGTAGCTGAGGAAATTCAGTTACCACCACTGTTGGTTGTGCTAAAAAACGTGTGTATAGTTTTCAACCATGTTGTTGCACCATTTTTATTTTTTACTTTTTTTCAATCAGATTTAGTTAAATTGTAACACACAGTCACAATAAAGATGGAAAAGATTTTAAATTATTTATCATGACGTTGACATTAAGCATAGCAGTGCATAACACTTTTTTCTACTAGTAGTAATTGTATGAAATATCAATTCAGAAGTTGCTAACACCAAACTATTGTATGTGGCCCGTTGGCAAAAGCCGTCATCAGTAAGCCTTAATTACTTCTTCTGCATATATACTGTTACAGAGAAGCAAAATTTTAATCTGGTTTGTTATACATCAAGTTTTGTCTCTTCCTGCATTTCCAACAAAGTCCATTTCCAGTTAATAATGCCTCACTGTAGGGTAACAATTGAAAATGCAGAAAAAATATGACAACCAAAATTTGTACATACAATTTGCTTAGTTCATGTGAAATCAGGATTTGGCAAAAATCACAATGCATAAGACATGTTCTCTATGTTTCCAAAACAAACCAAAAATATCTGGATAGAACATTAAAAAAGCACTAAACATGATGGAAACATGTTTTGTTTTCAGCACCTCAAGGCAATTGCCAGGTCTATAATAATCTTGAATTTGTTGTGATTTCAATCTCACATTGTCTGGCACATTAGAATTTAGACTTAATTCCAATAAAAATGTCACTTTTTCCATGTTACAAACGATGTGCTCAAATCATGGAACTTTGGTAGATGAAAGTTAAAGTATTTTGCACTTCTCACAATGATTCCTTCCTTCATTTCACCTTTTCTCTCCCTAAACTAAGTCTCTCATTCAAATTTTTGCATTGTGAAACTCTAGTGTGTGAATTGACCAAACAGATGGGGGAAGAGGAAACAAAGGTCACAAGTTTGATTCCAAGAAAAGATAAGGTGTGTCAGTGAACTGACGTGACGTCTGTTGAAGTGTCCTTGAGCCCAACACACAGCTCCTATCTTCACAATATGGGTCACCCTGGATAAGAAAGGATGAAGTGCTCTTACAGTAATTGCTTCGTGATTATCTTTGGTGGGACAATTCACCGCTACTGTGTAATCAGAGGGCCATCTTCACACATCCTGGCAGTAATATGGTGAGGACAAAGAAGAATAGAAAGTAAAGTTTCATTGTACTATCTGTACTATCTGTACTGCATGATACTTTCATACAGTGTATGAAGAGACACAGAACATTTCTTTACTGTCAGATTTTTCCTGCTTCAAGGCAGTCTGGATTACTAAAATATTTCTATTTACCAGGATAATTAGCAAGATAATGTATTGCTTATTGGAGATGTTTGACATTGGATAATGAGACTCCCTTACCTGCTTCATTCAATGTCTAAACAACATATTTTACTTTTTTGCTAGGGTTGTGTTAGGTAAATTGTTTTACCTAACAGGTTGCAAAGCATGTCTGTTTTTGCTACTGCTGTAAAAATACATTGATTTGATTTGATTTTGTTTTTTTAAAGAGACAGCGCTATTTAATACAACACATGAAAATTCACTAGTTTAAAAAGCCAGAAAAGGCAAAAATAATTTTTTTCATAGATCATCTTTACAAAGGTTAACTAGAATTTGGATTGGGAATGAGTCTAGTTACAATAAATTACTGCATTATAACTATAACCACAATCATTTTAATCCTAATGCCACTACTGACAACACATTACCTTTTCTTATGAAGTATTAAGAGACAGTAATGGAAATAAAGAATAAAGACTATTTCCTAGCCTTCAAATAAATATTTTCTGTATATAGAATCCCTGCCAACATCTTGACATCCCAACAGAATCATCCGAGGGAGTGATGAAATTTGTAGAGCACTTTCGAAGCTTCAGAACAGCATCATCACTGGGAAAAACCATCTCTTATTTAAAGTTTATGGTTTTCAAACTCAGCTGAGAGTAAACTGGAATGTTACCACTAGTACCGGGTGTACAAGCATCACTCAGAATTTCTTATGCAATATCAGAGTCTCTGTTGCACTTGAATTTTTCAGAGTTTTTTTTTTCAGAGTACAAGTGTGGAAGTGTGGCGAACTCATAGACTCAAACATCTTTGCTATTTTTGTACTTTCGTATTTTTTAATACCTGCTATTTTAAGCAAAGCCACTGTGTCTTTCTTTAAAGAGTGCATGCTGCTCAGTATTCAGAGTGCGAAACCCACGTGTTGTCAGCTCAGTCTGCTGCCCCTGCCAAGTGATGATGAACTGTTGGCCCAAGGCTGCTTGCTGGCTGCAGGTGTGAGCCATCACTGCGGTCACCAACTTTTCCTATCACCAGCTCAGCTGACACCATGTCCCCTTCCTTCCATAAGATAACAGTCGGTCTATTTGGTTGACAGCCAGATATAGTGAATTCACAGTGGAACTGGTCTGCATTACTGTAATCAGTTCCAAGAAATTATGCAACCACAAAGAAAAAAAGTTTTCATCACTCTTCCCCTGGAAAGAATGACAAGATAAAACCTTGAAATTCCCACCGCTAAGTGGTAAAGGTACTCTGTTCTGTGTTTTTAAAAAAAGGCTTCATGAAATTAATAACTTCGGGAGCTTTTTTTCAGAAACTTACTCTAATGTCTTTTATTTTCTTTAATATTTGGATTTCTTTTCTCTTATCAGCACAACTCTACTAATTAGTTGTTCTGCAGTGCTGTTGTTGGCAGTGATTATGTTCAGTACAGGTGTTTCTTTCTTGTTGTCTCACAAGATAAACAATTAATCTCCCTGCAAGGGTTTTCCTTTTTAACTCACTTGAAAGAAAGTAGATGTTGCACTCCTTCCATCTGGTCCATATATGCGTATTTTCTGTAACTGTGTTTTCCTACTTTTTTTAAACCCTAAAAAATAAATATTTTTAGTTGCAAGTTAGCGTCTGTTGTTGCAAAATCTATAATCCACACAAACAAAGATATTTTTGCTTAAATATCCATGAAAAACAAGAATGTCAATTCTTGAAAATGAGAAATGAAACCTAGAAAAATTCCCCGAGCCAATTTTTTATTGCTATCTGACACTTTTTGGTAATTTATTCCCATTTTAATTGTACTCATCAGGTTTAGGTGGCACATCTGGAGGCAAAACTTAATCAGTGAAGAAGTTAATTGAATTTTAAATTGAAAGAGAATGAATGGGAAACTAATTTGACAACTACTCTGCAGCTGCAGCAGTCAGATGTTGGCTGAATTAAATGTATTTTCTTTGTTATTCCTGATAAACACAAAGCTTGAATAATTAATTTAAAATGTATTACAATTGATAATAATACCTCAGGCTAAGTTAGATTTTGCATATTTAACGCTGGCAAAATAACAGAAACAAAATTCATCAGAAAAAATATCTAAAAAATGTGTCCTTTCAGAGAAAATAACCTCTGAATTGATCTGAGAATTAAAAAGACAACCTAAAAACATAACATTCATCCAACCATTCTCCGCATCTGCTTATTCCTGTTAGGAGGGTCTACAGAGACCCTCCTAACATGTTGCATTTCCACTAGAAGTACTGTATATCTCATTTTGACATGGAGGAAAACTACAGAGTATGCATATGCAGGAAAATCCAGTAATTTTTAAAACATTGCATAAATATTATCCTTGATTGAATGATTTTTGGACAAGTCTTTTGGTGACTTCCTGCTTGTGCTTCATAGATGTACTGTAGTACACGCCACAAGTGCCGATGTACAACAACCATCAATGTAGATTGTTGTTACTGAGGGTTAAATTCACACAGCAGACAAATGTGACCCAAACCTGATCTTTTTTGCCCAGATGTGATCAATATCTAACTTTTTCAAAGCAGTCTTAACAACCCAATTCCAAATTTTCCACCCACTGCCCAAAATCAAATGTCACTTCCATATAGATACCAAATCGGATACATATCCAATAGTTTTCGTAGCGTTTGCAATCTGAAAGGTCATGTCGCATTTTATCCAACTTTTACGTCATTAACCTGAGGTATGCGACATAATTCTGCACCAGTAGAAGCCAGACACTGTAAATCTGGACAGTGAAAATTGTAATTATGAAATTATGAAAAAAGTCTGTCAGTGAAGTGCATCACTTCACAATCCCATCACTCCTCATCCCAAAGCCAAACAAATTTCTGTAGGGAAAAAAATCTTTTACTTCATAAAAAGTCCATTGGTATTACTTGTGCTTCTCTTTCCTTACCTTACCATCCTTTGTTTTGTTACAACCTTGTGACAATAGTATTGGCTCCCATTGTTCAACAGCTTTAAAATTAGTCCATGGACAGCAGCGTTCATTATTACTTCCATAAACAGTGTGTCTTTGCGTATGGGATAAGTAGAGTTCATCTAACAGAGAAATTACGAGAGAATTTCCCCTGTGGATCTGATCGTTTTTTGTCTTTAAAATGTAAACAATTGATTCTCAGAGTAAACTTTTTTTTCCTAAGACTAGTTGTAAGTTTTCTTTTAGCTCTAAAATTCCTGTTAAAGTAAAAACACGTGACTGCACAACGATGCCCCCCTAATGATTCATCCCTGCAGACTCTCAGAAGAACATTTAACACTCACGGCCATGGTGGGTGTTTGTGATTTTTATGTATTCTTGTAATCCTCTCTTACATGCCTAGGTCAAGCTTTGCTGCAAGCCTTACTATCTGTATTCTGTAAAGACCAGGGATCTTGTGCAGAAGTTATCTAATGATGACTAAAAACTCCTACATACCACCTTGAGGTCCCACACACACCTCTGTTATTTAAGGCTTTGGTGGGAGCGCACGTGGACCTTTTGTAGTTCTCCTCCAAAAGCTGCATCAGCATTTTACTCACACATCGGTGTGGGGTTTTTAGACTATTAGTGTGAATTCTTTGTTTTTAAAGACAAGCTCTAATCCAGTCTCAAGAGAAATGGGGGTGTTGTTGAGTTAAGGACTGTATACTGGCTGACAGAAAGAGGATACGGCCACTGAAACCATAGCAACAACAGTTAGAATCTGGTCAGACTTAGAAAATATCAGATGTGTTTTGGAAATTATAGAAAGGCTGAAGCAACATATTAGCACCCACAGAGTTAGATTTTTTTTTCTTCTTTTTTTTCTATTTTGACCTTATTTCTGCAGTGCTTGAGTTAATCTCTTCAAACAATTCCCTCTCACCTCTGCTGTTTCTTTCCCTCGAAGCTCAGCTTATTTCTTTCCTCTTCCTCTCATCTTTCTCTCACGACTCCCAGTCACTCACCTGTCTCACCACCTTCTCTAAAACTCCTCTTTTTTTCCCCATCACCATATTTTTAAAAGTTAATTTCTATTTGTCTTGTATGGATACGTCAGTGTTGTACTTTTGAAATGAGAAAGCATGTTCTCTTATCTAACCTTGCTCTAAAGTGTATATTGTGTCAGGAGAGAGTAATAGCCTGATTTAATATACCTCAGTTTTTGTCTATCTTTTACATTTCTCACCCTTTTTTTAATCTCCTTTGCTTCTGCCTTATTAATCTCTTCCTCATCAATCACGTTTCAGTTCTCCTCATTATGTCACTATTCAATAGCCCCTGTTATTATCTGCTGTCATCCCTCCTTGTCCCTCTCCTCCATCCATCATTCTCATTTACTCTTTGCAACTTATTCAATGTCTTCACGTCCTTTTGTTTTCTCCCTAGCTTGACAGGATTTTCCTCCAGCTGTGTGTCTACACTCTGAATCCTTATTTTCAATCTTTGTTCACCCACCTGTAGAAGAACCATCTTCCACTGGTATGCAGCCAGTCAAACTAGTTGAAGCAGAAGACATCTGTGCCCTGCCTCAGCAGTAGTCTGGCCTTCTCCCTGTGGCGTTGCTAGGCCCCCTGTTGTGATGCTGCCATCCTTAGCGGCTCCTTAGAATCGTAATTTAACTGCGCTCTGTGCAAAGCCATAATGCCTCACACAGATGAGGAAAAAACAAAATAAAACAGAAAGGTTATACATATCTCTAGATTGTATGTGGATACCTTTTGTTTTCTTTATTAGTTTTATTACATAAGGACAAGTGATTGCAACTGATTCTGAATGTCTTTCTCCATTTCTGATTATGACAAGAAACAAAGAGTATAATAAAGGTTTAAAATATAAATCAAAGTAAAAACATATCACACATTACGATCCAACAGTAAAAAACAATGAAAATGCAGCACAATGAAATTCATCTGTGAATACAACGCTTGTCTTGCTATGATACAATATCCTAAGCATTATCACAAATTTGACCATGCAAATATATATAAACCAAAAAGATTTAGACCAATGAGTGAGCCTTGGGGCACGCCTGTGTTTGAATTATTATTTTTTTATTTATATTTTTGAACCAATGATTGCCATATGGACAGAAGTACTTGCAGGCCAAAAGAAAAAAAAATGTTTTTTACACTAAAAACTTTAACTCAACAAAACACTAAGCATTTTTAAGCATTCCTTATTTAATTAGAGAAATAAAGTCAGATTTATTTGTAGCCTAGGGATTTGTAAGTTACTGCAGATCAAAAGATTGTCTCACTAAAACAAATGTATTGAGTTTGTAAATTAATTTGTCCTTAATTAAAACTAAAAAGTGGACAACTTTTACAAGATACTATCCATCATATTGCTTTTAACAATAAGCTTCAGCTTAACCTAAAATATGAATTATTCATATGTATTCATTCTGTATGTCTCAAACAGTGAAGGGATTTATCTTTAAAGCTAGAATTTATTCAGTACTGCAGCTAAAAATCTCTTGACGCTCTGCCATCTTTTAAACTTGACAAGCTTTATGCAACAACTTTGAGCTATGCTATCAAACATTTCACCACAAACCAAGAAAACTCATTTTGTTATGTCTCTGGCTCTCTCTGACTTCTAAAGGCTCTGATATGCTTCACATGAACCAGCAGCTTTCTCAAGGAGATCCATCTTTTTTTTTAATTTTGCAAAACCTTTACTAATAAGATACATGTGAAGTTTCTCCCCCCTCTTCCCCTCCCTAGTGCATTATTTGAGACCACTCTTTTTGTAATGAGGTTTTTGTTCATTTACACTCTGAACCACCTCCAATAATTTTATTTTCTACAAAATATTCTGTCATCACACTTTCACAAGACTTGTCGCCTTTCAAAACTCTAAGCCGGTGTTACCGCTTTGCTCAGATCATGTCAGTTTATTAATGAGCACAAGCTGTAGACTGAGAGGAACTTTTTTCTCATTAGTTTAAGCAAGGGAGATGATGCAGGTGTCTGCCACATGTACTTTGAAGTTCTGCAGCTCTGCGGATGGTTGATTAGCTGCTACCACGGCAGCTAATCAACCATCGCTGACACTCCAAGGTAATAGAAATCTAAATTCTCATCACTTTTTATTCACTCAGTCATCTTTACTTTGGAAAGAAGTGACGCAGGTGAGTTACTTTACTCATAGCCAGTCTTGAACTCATACATCTAAATGAGCTGAATGACGTTGTTTAAAAGCTGAGGCGTTCTCTTTCTCCAGCTCTTTTCAGATTTCAACATCAAGTCAGTGTTGCACAAATCCAGTGGTTAATATACATTTTGAGACTGCAGGGTTTTTTGTGGTGAAAAATGCTATTTTTAATTTGTTTAAGTGCAATGAGCAAAGGGAATCACATCATGAAGAATGTCAAAAAGACAAGAGAACATAGAGTGAAATTACATGAATATTCATAGGAGCAGTGAATTATTAATGAACAATTTTATGGGTATTATAATAACACTCAGAGGAAGTGTAGAGCACATTTTTAAAACTTTAATCTTTCTCTCTCATCAGGAAGGCCAGCTCTTGCCTTAGGATGCCCACTTGAACCAGTGCAGACAGAAGAAATCTAGCTTAAATAAAATAACATCAGATTTGCACAAAGTTTTCAGCATGAAGCTGTTGCTGAACAGGAGAGATCCTTCAGTGACAGACTGCTGCCTCCTGGTGCACAAAGGAGCATTATCGTAGATCCTTCCTCCCAGCAGCTGTAAGACTGCTGGGAGGAAGCAACACTGCTCCTATATATATATATATATATATATATATATATATATATATATATATATATATATATATATATATATATATATGGACATACTTGAGTGCAACTTTTGGGTATAAAACATCCTCTCCACTTCATGCTGCCTCCTGCTTCACAAAATCCACCAGTGACACCTGCAGACTTGGAAGAGATAAAACAGTCCAAACATGGAAAATTATTAATATTGTTATTAACCAAATAATAACTTTAAATGTTTTATATAACTGTGATGGGATTATGTGCATCAGCTGTGATATATGTAGATAAATTTTACAGTGCACAAGTTGTTTGTTAATTTCTTGATTGCTTTGTATGTAGATGAAATTCATTTATTCTTCTTGTAGAATTGAATATCCTGAAAGAGATATATTTCAATCAGAATGTGACTTTTATATCTATTGTAAATTAGCAATATGTGATTTAACAATGTAACAACGAGAATTTCGTATTCATATAGAAATGTATTTTTTCAATTTTGAATAAACGTTTCTATTTTTAAATAATTTTCTAATGTTTTGTTGTTTCAGGTTGTAAATTGGTAAAGGTTAACCGTCTACTGACTTCTTAATTTCTTAACTACATTTCCCAGAAAACCTTTGTGGTGAGGCCTACGTCATATACGCTATCAGTTTCCGGTTGAAGTGTAAATGGATACATGACACAGTTGTTTGGAGGAAACGATCTTCGGGAAAACGCTCCACGGCTAAAACATTACTGACGGGAATTCGACATTAATCCCCGCTGACGGTGTCGTAAGGTGTCGGCCGCGATGGAAGCGGTCCCGCGAATGCCGATGATCTGGCTGGATCTGAAAGAGGCAGGGGAGTTCCAGTTTAGTCCGTCCGTGAAGCAGGTGAGCTGGGTGGGGAATGGAGCAACAGGGCTGAGGTCGAAAGTCAACCAAACTAGGATTATGGAAGACGAGATAATCCAGCCAGGAAGCTAACGTTAGCTACAGTTCTTACTGGTGACTTATATGTGGCGTCGTGTGGGATAATGGAAATTTCTAGAAGGGATATCCCGGGCTAAGCTACGTTATTTCTCTAGCAAACACTCCTGACCACCGCCTTGCTAACGTTAGCCTGCTAGTAAATAAGAAGGGAAAAGCTCCAACTGAAATATAATTAGCTTACAGTAAACTAGCTCTAATTTAATCACAATGACAACAGAAAAGGGCAAAAAATAGGCATTAGTAAAACGATGAGACAGGCTGCTACCGCTGGTGGCCCAGTCAGCCTTCCGACAGGAGAACAGTAAACAGTGATCTCATTGTCACATGCACCTGAAGGGGTTTCAGCTTCACAACTATAAAATGGGTTTTTCTATTAAACCACCAACATCTAAACATACAGGCCGCAACAGTACTGTACACATTACACATAGAGTTATGTTAATAATTAAAGTAGCCGCAAAAGACTCCAGAATCAGATGAAACGTGGAATACATTCGGATTGAATCCTGTTTTCTAGTGTCTTCCCTGGCGCTTCAATAAAGTAGTGATTAAACTATTCCACTGAATTGACATTCCCACCTGAAACTGATCAGCTCTCATATGATTTAAATATAAGGGGACTTTATATTTCCGTTGGTGTAAACAGTTACCTGTCTCACTGAAAATTCTGGCAAACAATCTTTATGCTTGTCATGAAACAGCAAAAGTATGTCAAACTTTCCTTCTTGACAAATAGATAAAATCTCTACTGGAAATATGCTATCAAAAATCTAATTACATTTTAAGCAGATATTATTTAAATATTCCAAAAGGAGATGTGTCAATTAAACTACACATTTTAATGGTCTCAATGAAGCAATTTATTATTATAGGTAATGTGCGAGATATCTTTATTTGCTTTAGTGCTACAGGATAACCCTCAACCTCTGGGAATTCAGCATAATTATAAATAGAAGTAAATATGGAAGCATTGAGTGAACGTTGCATAAAATTAGTAAAAGTTCACGTCTGATCTTTCTCTTACAGACTGTGAGACAATGTCTGTAACTGCAATGTCCTTGATTTTAAGAAAACATTTTGGTGTAGGGAAAATAGTGTAGATGTTTCATGCGTAAGCTCTTGTCATATTAAATTCTTGTTTTTATTTTTGGCTTTTAACAAAAATGACCCTAAGGAGATGGGATTGTTTTGTTTGTTGGAGTTTTTAACCATCAAACAAAAAATACTCTGGATCAAAATTTATGCATTCACTTAATAGCCACACATTACCAATTTGTTCCACCTACTTCATTTATGTTTTTCACAAACAAACAATTTTTTTTCTAATGTCCCAAACTACAATTATACTATGTAATACACTTTTTCTGAAGATTTAGTATTACATCCCATAACATACACCCCATTTACATTTACCCATTACCCCAACTTCTAGTTTTGGTCTCTTGTTTTTTACATTAGATAGTCAAAACAGATGTCAGATTAAATCAGAAATAAATATGGGGAGCCTCTTTTTGGTGAATTGGTGAAACATTCTGGGGCAGACAGTTTCTTCTTCTATCCAGAAAGTCAGATAAAAGGCTAAAGAAGTCAAAATCAGCCCAATATTATTAAAGACATAACTGCTCACAACTACATTTGCTACTAAGGAGTTGGTGACATTATGCAACATCAGCAAATAAAAGCACAAATTGGCTTCGTAATGTGTTAAAAAAAATATGTTTGCTATTCTTATCGGTTTTATGAACTAATTCTGACAAATTCTTACAATACTATTGTGACTGCATTCCAGGACTGGACAGTAAATTGAACAATGCATTTTTCTGAGTTCGGAACTTATCAAGTGTTTCTGGATTAACAGAATATCCTGCCTTTACTCAGAGTAAAAAAACAAAGCATCACTTTTCCCACATTTGATAGTCAAAACTAGGCAGGATGTTCCTTGTTGTGTCACTGGGCATTTTTCCACCAGGCTTGTGACTTTTCTGCATCCTTGGCTGAATTAAAAACTGAAGCAGCTATGTCTGTTGAAGATTATTTGTTTGCAAGGCTGTTTTCCCTCCTGAGCTGACTCGAAGTAGCTTCACTGCTTTACAAAGCAGCTTGTGGGGTGATTAATATCCAGGCAAAACACCATGGAAGAGCGTGTCTTAGCTTTTTAACTTTTATTAAAAATGCAACATTAGTATTAGGACTGACTAACTGAAAAACCTTAAGATTAGCAATGATTCTCTGAGTTTTATGTACAGTTTAATTTGTTTCTGTAGTTAAAATTGACTTTCTGCTTTCACTTTCTTCATTGTAGTTCATCCTAAAGAACTATGGAGAGAATCCAGACAACTACAACGAGCAGCTGAAGAAACTGGAGACTCTGCGGCAGGTGGGTAGCATCTAAAACGTTCTCATAAAACATAATGTTTTTCTATTTCTACTACCGCTGCCAGCTTTTAACTCCCGGATGTTTAGATATTCACCTTATCTATTAAGGAAACAATTGCTTCTTTGTTAGTTTATTTCTGCATGATGGACAAAATAATCAGAACTATTGGCTATTTCTATAAAGACAATCAGTGATGGAAATTTAAAGGATTTTTGTCATTTATATTGACTTCTGATTTACTTCATAATATTTTCCTATAAAAATGTAGCAAACTATGCTTTATATGTTTGATAACTTTACTGAAAATAAATGCTGAAGCAGCTGAAATGGAACCTGTTACGTTTCTATAAAATACAGTAAGATCTTTGTTTACATGTTTTACAAAGCTGACTTTGTGTTCTTCCTCTGTTCAGTCATTTAATGAGTTTGAAAAGATACTTTTCTGATTTAACCAGAGGATGCATTTAACATGACCCCCATATTATGCTTTAGGCAGAGAGAGGATTTTTCCAAAAATTATTTTTGATAGTTATTGTGTGAGTCTACAGATAGTCTGTCTGAAAAAAACCTTAACATTTCTTCTATTTGTTTAGTGTTTGTTGTATTTTCCTGTTGTGTAACAGAGAGAGCTCCATTAAAATAAGATTTAATTAAATGTATTAGCACCTAAACAAAACCATGAACATGCATATTGTGGTTTCTCTAGTAAATGGTCTTTCTGTTCACATTTCTGAACATGTTTGTGCAAGTGATAACTAATTAAATAACTGAAGATTGCAGAAATTGGCTATATAAGGTAATATAGAGTCTGCGAGTTTTTACCTTAGAGCTGTGGAGGTTTCTTGATATAATGTAATTTAAAATCCATTACGAAAATTAATTAAATCCAATGTCATTTGTGCATCAGACAATATGATGCTTTTATGTTAATTGTAATCAAACTTGTAACATAGTGAATTAAACAACATCTTGCATTCCAACGTAATTACAAACTGAAACTTGTGAGTTTTAATGCAACTATGGGATGGAGAAATATCACTTTAATTTTTACCTAGCGAACAGCCAGTCAAAGGAAATTTGAACCACTTAAACTACAAATTTATTAATGCACTACTACTACATCACAACTTTTGTATAAGTATGCTATATATATTTCATTACAATCTTCTTAAATAAAAAAGGCAGTTTTTTTATTTTATTTTTTTTATCTGAGTAACTCCAATGTTTAACCAGGACTGGTAACCAGGACAAATAGGTAATTTGTTCTTTTGACAAATTCCATTATGTCAGTCCTTATAGAACATGCCTTAACATCATAATCTTAATTTATTGGTGTTGTTGTAAACAACACTGAAAATGCTTCACATTCCTGACCAGCTGACGTCTGTCCTAGTTTGCTGAAAACCAGTGTTTCACATAGCATGTGCAGGAGGATTTATTAAAAGTATCCAACCCTATTAAAACGCCAAAGTGGAAGAACAGAGGTGGAATTTGCAGTTATAGATTCAACAGGTGATTTCAAAGTAAACTTTGGGAAGATACAGTAAACCCTCAGATTATTCAAATGCAAATCAGCCTTTTATTAATGTTTTTACTGTTTCTGACTGAAATCAAGCAGATAAAAATTAAGGACCTTTTTGACAGTTTTACGAGAATAATCATCGACCTGCTGATTCTTAAAAGGTTAGATTTAGCTCTTCTGCTTATATTAAATCTATGATTAACTGTGAAGTCAACACTTCACCTTTTACTTCAAGCAGTTTGATTAAAAGCAACTTTAAACATCTCTTCTTTCTCTGCTGTTTTTAATTTCCACTGGGACGGTCTAATGGCAGATGATTGAAGTCAAATGTTCGGTGGAGTGGATGAATGATGTGCGCTTTGTTTAGCATCTCATCAATTCCTGCTCCAATCTAAGCTGTAAATCACATTGAAATTGACACACCTAAAATAATGAGCTGTTTGCAAAGTCATTAAGGGAATGATAAATGATACACGGCAGTATTACATCACAGCGCTGTCTTATGTAATGTTTTTAAACTTGTAGCGGTGAGTTTAATTACTTTTAGTGCTGCAGAAATGTATGATTTGTGTGTGTTTTACAGAATGCTGTGAATGTGACAAGAGATTTCGAGGGATGCAGCACCTTGAGGAAGTACTTTGGCCAGCTGCATTACCTCCAGAGTCGAGTTCCGCTGGGGGGAGGCCAGGAGGCGGCGGTACCCATCTCATGGTAGGAACTTACTCTGCGAGTTTTTACCTTTGAGCTGCAGACGTCTGACGTAGTCACACCTTAGACTTTGATCTAGATTTCAACGTCCCTTTAAATCTGTAGGCACAATGCAGATTCGCCTACAGGAGTTAAACAGGAGCTCTTTTTAACTCCTGTTAAACAGAACAATTTAACAGGAGTTAAGCTGTAATGGTGCTTTTGTTATTGATTATTGTCTGACAGAATCAAAGCGACTCTCATTTCTCCTTTGAAAATGAATGAAAGCTCTCATTAACTGCAAGCAACTAATGATTATTTTACTAATCGATTATTCTGCAGATTAGTCTGACCATTAATCAAATAAAATAAGGGGACATTCTATAAATTACTCATTTAACCACTGAAACCCTGTTTATATAATAATAGGCATGCATTAAAATATTCACATAAACAAATAATTCCTTTACCTTTTTTAAATAAGAAAAGAGCCATTTTATTGCCTAAAACGCAATAACATAGTACTGCTTTAGTAAATTTGAACTTGGTGAACATAAAATAAATGCCACTTGAGGAGTTTTGAGGAGTTATCTTAAATGCAATATCTATATTTATAATGTACAAATTTTCACAATTACTGCTCCGAATCCATTGTTCTTTCAGCAAATTACCTTTTTTGAGTCTGTATTCTCAAGTTAGCGATGAAACAGTTACTAAATTAGTTGCTGATTATTTCATTAATCGATTCATCACAATTAATCTGACTTAATTGTTTCAGCCCTACACATGTTGTCATTTCTTTGCTTCAGAAAGCAAAGAAATTGCTTGAGTTTTATGTTGAAGCAGTGTGCTTTGAAAACTTTTCAAACTCCTGGTGACTGACGTTCATTCTTGCTAATGCTGTGCTTTTAATTTCCATTCAGGACTGAAATTTTCTCTGGAAAAACAGTCACCCACAATGACATCAGCTATGAGCAGGCCTGCATCCTTTACAATCTGGGTGAGTCCTGACACTATTGCCATTGGTGTTTATGTCATCCTTGTACTACCCACAATGCACTGCATTCCACAGTATAAATAAACAAACTTTCTTTTTTATTTTAAGTAACCAATTACAGTGGTAATCTAATAATCTATATGGTTTTCAGGAATCCAAAATGAATTATAATTGTTTTTAGTGGTCTTTTTAATTTATTATGTCTTCAAGGAGTTGTTGAAGCACTCAATAATACCTATGATTAAACTACAATCCAATATACAATATAAATTGAGAATCAAGCATGTGCTGCGGGGAAATGCAGATCTGATTGCATGTTAAGATGAAAACATTCAGACGTTAAACCTTCTCTGACCTTTGTGTGAAATTTCTCCAGGAGCGCTGCACTCCATGTTGGGAGCCATGGATAACCGCGTTTCAGAGGAGGTACGGTGGTTCTCTGACAGAACAGCTGCGTCTGTGTTTGCTTTCCTAGTGTGACCAATTCTGCTGTGGTTTCAGGGCATGAAGGTGTCCTGCACTCACTTCCAGTGCTCAGCCGGAGCGTTCTCCTACCTGAGAGATCATTTCAACCACAACTACAGCGTGGACATGAGCCACCAGATCCTTAACCTCAACATCAACCTTATGCTAGTACGTAATCTAAAGCACAGCAGGCCTAATCTCAGTTGCACACAGAAACATGTCATCAATCTGTTTATGTTTCCTAGGGTCAGGCTCAGGAATGTCTCCTAGAGAAATCCATGTTGGACAACCGGAAAAGTTTCCTGGTTGCCCGCATCAGTGCTCAGGTTCGGTTTTCCCTTAATACTCATTATATTCCACAGTAGTGACGTGACCAATGATTCTTATGTTTTTAAAAGTTGATGTGTTGTTGTGCTGTAGGTGGTGGATTATTATAAAGAGGCCTGCAGGGCTCTGGAGAACTCCGAGACAGCCTCCATGCTGGGGAAGATCCAGAAAGACTGGAAAAAACTGGTTCAGATGAAGATCTACTACTTTGCTGCTATTGCACATGTGAGTAGCCAATGGGGGCATCCGTAAGGGTTTAATGTGATTTATTAGTGCACACACAGCCTTGGCATTTTGTTTGTGACCTGTTTCTTTCCCAACAGCTTCATATGGGAAAGCAGGCAGAGGAGCAGCAGAAATACGGAGAACGGGTGAGCACAATATTTAGTTTTTCTTTTGACTTTTTCTGCTGTAATAAAATACAATGAAGTCAATGAAATTTTCAAGAAATCTTTTAAAAATGCAACAATTTTTATTTAACTATTTAACTTCTGTACTTTTGCTCATTATCAAGATTTTCATACCTATTTTTACAAACAACAAGACATAAGAATTAACTCGAGAGAGAGGCAAAATATTTACCATAAAAAAAAAATGTGGCCATGGCTTAATAACTCGACTAGTAACAATTCAGTGAGTCATGTTTAGTTTTTCACTATATTACTGAAATCATCTGTTTCCTGCAGCTGGCATATCTGCAGAGCTCTTTGGACAAACTCACTGAAGCCATCAAGCTAGCTAAGGTAAAGTAATTTTGCACATGGTGCCACTGTAACCTGTTTTAAAATTTATTTTACTAAAAACTTTTTTTTTTTTAAATTGTGATCCATCCAGGGCCAACCTGACAGCGTGCAGGAGGCCCTGAAGTTCACCATGGATGTCATCGGAGGAAAGTGAGCAGCGGATCTTTTATTGATCACATAGCGTTCATAGCATTTTGCTACTACTTAATTAAAAGATGTGGATTTAAATTATTTTGTTCCCAATCTCTAGGTTTAATTCTGCCAAAAAGGACAATGACTTCATTTATCACGAGACTGTTCCATCGCTGGAGACTCTAGCCTCAGTTAAAGGTAACAGCAAATGTTTATGTGAAGTAATGAATCCATGCAAAACTGGATTTGCTTATGCTGTAGGTGTATATCAGTAGTAGCATGTGTGTATAGAGGTAAGCATATTTCTGTGTATTTGACTTAAGGTAGCAGCAATCACTAAACAGGTTTATATTTGTTGTCTGTTTCGTTTCATTCTTGATTTACTGATCTGCTTTATGTTTATGTATTTAGAATATAATCTGAAATTATTCACTAATAAGTTTTTTCTTTCTTGTTCAGATATATTAACAGTTTCTTTGCTTTGGTAACAATCTTTGTTTTTCAAGATATTCAGTATCATGTAAAAAAACGATGGAAACCATTAAATGTCCACTGCTGAAGCCACGGGACTCAAGGCTCTTCTGATTTTTGTTTTGGTTTTTCTATGTGCTTCCAGGTGCTCCGCTGGTAAAAGCTCTGCCGGTTAATCCGACCGACCCCAGTGTCACTGGACCAGACCTGTTTGCTAAACTGGTGCCCATGGCTGCCCATGAAGCGTCTTCTCTGTACAGGTAGGCTCTTCCCTTGTGGATAATTCTTGGATCCACAAGTGTGCTTAAGATGTTGTGAAACTAGAAGTTTATTGAGATTTTCAAGGATTAACATGGTTTAATGTTTCCTTTACTTTCTTTTAACAGTGAGGAGAAAGCAAAGCTGCTAAGGGACATCATGGCCAAGATTGACAGCAAGACTGAAACCTTAGAGTGAGTTATTGTGTGCCTGTACTGTATATAAGGTGGTTGTGGGAAAGCAATCAATGACGTTTTTTTTTGTTTGTTTTTTTTTTGACAAAATGCATATATACAATATGAACAAATAGGATTTGTTCAACAGATTCTTGCTGTAACATTTTATTTTTCTACATCAAACTGATCTATTATCTCCCTACAGGCAGTTTATGGACTCGTTGGGCTTGGAGCCAGAGTCTGTTGACAACCTGGACATGTACAACCACATCCCACCGGTTTTGATGGAGAAGTGTGCTGCCCTCAGTGTCCGACCCGACACCGTCAAGAGCCTCATTCAGTCCATGCAGGGTTGGTAGAAAGGACATGCATCTATAAGCCTCTTGAACCACAAAGTATAAAGTAGAGAATAAATACATTGCTGTTTTCATTCAGATGGAATGATCAGAGTTGATGTGAAAATGGATGGAGCTAAATTCAGGGCAATTCTTGAAAAAGACTTGTTGGAAGTCGCTAAGATTAAAGGCTGAGGTTCACCTTCCAATAGGACAACCCTAAACATGCATGAGGAGATACAATGAAATGGTTCAAATCAAAGAATATTCATGTTTTAGGATGACTCAGTTAAAGTCTAGGTCTAGATTCAGTTGGGAGTCTTGAGAATTGATGTTCCTGGATGCTTTTCCTCGCAGTCTTGCTGAGCTTGAGCTGTTTTGGCAATGAAAGTTTGGCAAAGATTTCAATCCCTAGATGTGAGGAACTGGCAGAGAGACACCCCAAAAGACTTCCAGCTGGAGAATGAATACACAGCACTCTTCACTTTTATTTATAGAAATATTGCTGGAGATCATATATCATTTTTCTTCCACTATGCAAGTTGTTCAGTTGCATAAAACCACAATAAAATACATTATGTTTTTGGTGGAAACATGACAAAAATCCCGAGAAGCTCAAAGCAGAGTAAATACTATAAGGCATACGTGAGACACTCCAGTTCTAATATGCATGCATAAATTAACTTCCCATCTTTGTGTTTTCAGTTCTCTCAGGAGTGTTTACCGATGTGGAATCTTCGCTGAAGGAGATCCGAGATGTTCTGGAAGGAGACGAAGCTGGCGAGCGAGCCCTTCAGGAAATGTGTGGCCCCACTGCAGCTGAGCTACATTCGGCTGCACAGAGCCAAGCTCTGGCTGAAATTCAGAGAGATCTTGAGAAGTACATGGAGGCCCATGAGAAGGCCAGTTTTACCAACACAGAACTACACCGGGCAATGAACCTGCACATCAGCAACTTGCGACTGCTTGGGGGACCTTTGGAAAGTCTCAGAGATGCTCTGCCAAAGCCCCAGCTCAGTGAAGGTGAGGATGGAGGCACCAGTCATTCTGTCAGTGTCAGTCAGTCTATGAATGTGTGATTGATATAAAATGCTTTATAGAGGAAATGGCAGGGCTGCAGCGTATGAAGAGAATCCTGGGAAAGGTTCAGGAGATGAGGGAACAACGGGGCTCTTTGGAAAAACAACTCCGTGACCTCATTCAAACGGATGACATCACCTCCACTCTTGTTACCACAGAGAGAGCAGACATGAAGGTACATTACTACTTACTTCTGATAAAGTACATTGTTGCTAAATAAAATACAAATAAAACTAATTTGTTTCCCTCCAGCATATATTTGAGGACCAGCTGAAGAAGTATGAGCAAGTAAAGGTCTATATTGACCAGAACTTATCAGCACAGGAAAACATCCTGAAGGCCCTGACTGAGGCAAATGTCCAGTACGCCTCGGTACGTAAGGGCCTGAACCAGACCGAACAACAGTGGAACAGTACAGTCCAGGGACTAGTGGGCTCATATGAAGCCTATGAAGACCTGATGAAGAAGTCCCAGGAGGGAAAAGAGTTCTACGATGACCTGGAAGCCAAAGCCTCACGTCTGCTGGAAAGAGCCAAGACCCTGTGTCACACCAGGGCAGAGGAGAGGAAGCCCCTCCTGGAAAAGTAAGTCCTGTTGAGAGGATTGCTAAAATTGTTTTCACACCTAATAGTGCGGTAGACTCTGACTAGAATTAATAAACAGGGCTGTTGTAAATGCACCCTTACTATTTAGTAAGGGTAATTAGTATGTACTTAATTTGTACAGAAACCAAGAGATTTGCTTTGCATTGCAGGGATAAAAAGCCCCCAGCGCGGCCTACAGCTGCTAAGCCTTCCCTCAAGCCGAGAACGTCTGATGTGGATTCTGGGTCTTCTAGCCTTGAGGATCCAGAACTGGCCCAGCTCAATGCAGCCATCATGGCTTTAGGGGGCGACCTGCCTGAGGACCTTCGAAGCCTTCCTCCTGATATTTCTTCCCTCCCTACCACTGCAGGCCGTCTGCCAGGTCCTGGTAGCAGCTCCCTGCCCTGGGCTGGCGGTCATGCTGCAGGCATTCCTCATTTCCCTCCCAACCTTCCACCTCCTGAACTTCTGGCAAGAATTGCTCAGTTTCCCACTTCTGGGGGTCTACCAACACAGGGTCCCCTACCACGTGTGCCCCTCCCTCAGATGACTCATCACAGGCCTCCTCAAATGCCTGCCCAGCCGGTTGTATCTGGTTACCGGGCGCCTCCTCCTCAGGCTCCTCAACCAGGCCTTGTTGCTCCACTACCTATCCGCCCATCTACCACAACTGTGGACAGCATTCAGGCTCCCATCCCCAGCTACACCCCCACCCCGCATCACCCTGTCCCTCCTCCGGCCTCTAGTGGTTACACTGTGCCACAGATTGGAGCATATCCACACATGATGAATCACCCGGGAGCCCCCATTCAAGTCCCAGGCCAGACAACTGCACCTCAGAAGCATACGTACCCCCAACCTATTGCCCAACCTCTTCCTCAGGGGTATCAGCCAGGACCAAGGGCCGCTCCTATTCCAGCTCAACAAGTTTACACCCCTGGATACATTCCACCTCAGCCTAATGTTCCTCCAAATTACCAGCAGGCATTTCCAGGTCAGCTTCAACACCAACAAAATGGTTTTCCTCCCCGACCTCAGGTACCGCAAGGTTATCAGGCACCACAAAACTTTATACCCCAGCAACACCCTCAGATGATGCCAGGCTCTATGCCGAGGCCTCCCCAGACTGCACATCCACCAACATCTTCAACTTCTCACCCAACACCTCCGCTATCTGCCCCATACTCACCCTATCCCAACCAACAGATGCCCCCTGGACTCCCTCACCAACAGATGTCACAGCATCAACAAATTCCACTCCCTCCTGGTGCTCAGCATGTTCTGCCACACCCACAGATGCAAATACCAGGTGGTCACAGAGCACAGTTGCCGCCTACGAGTCAAACAATACCTCCTGTGTCACATAACTACATTCCCCCAAACCTGCATCCTCAGATGCCTCCTTCCTCTCAGCCACATGTGCCCTCTGGTCCCCAGGTCAACCTGCCAAGAGGTCCCCAAATGCCTCAGAATGCATTAGCTGCACAGCGTCAACCCATTCCCATGCAGATGCCGAGGCAACCCCACCCTCACCCTTCTCATCCTGGAGGGGGTTGCTACCCTGGTGGTGCTCTAATGATGCCTCAGCAGCCTTTGGCGCCCCAACCTGCATCTCTCCAACAACCTCAGGTTTCTCTCCCTATGACTCACTCCCAACCTGCTACTCTCTATCCTTCTCCAGCAGGGACAAACGTACCTCCAGGTGCCCCTCAACCCCCCTCTGTGGTCGGCCCCCTCTCCCCTGCAGTTCCACATATGATTTCACCCTGTCCTGGAGGCCCCGCAGTAGTGCCACCAACCAACACTGTTGCACCTTCTCCTTCTCCATCCCCATCCCTGTCTCCTGGTCCAGCCTCGCTGGGTATGACACCCACTCCTGGAGGCACAGTCCCACCCACTCTTCCCACCCCTTCTGGTGTTCCTCCATCTACATCTTTGTTTCAACGCCAAAACTCTAGCACAGATGATCTCCTATCCTCCAGCCCAGAGAGCCAACACGGAGGCACCAAGGGGCCTACCAATGTCCTCCAACCCACCAAAGCAGACCCTCAGGACGGGGAGCGTCGAAAGAAGAACTCCCAGGGAGTTCTGCTGATCCAGGGAGATCCGTACCAAGCCCCGGAACGTGTGGCCCGTCTTCACAGTGAACTGGGACATTATCGGGCCCAGGTAGAATCCCTGGAGCACCCCTCAGAGAATGAAGGAGGGGTGTCAGTACTGGATGCACGCTGGAAAGAGCTGCAGGACCAGCAGGAGAAGGACGCCCGGCAGCTGTCCATCGCCATCGCCCGCTGCTACACGATGAAGAACCGCCACCAGGATGTCATGCCTTATGATTTCAACCGTGTTGTTCTGCAGTCAGGCAAAGATGACTACATCAACGCCAGCTTTGTAGATGACTTGTCGGCGTACTGCCCTCGCCTGATTGCCACTCAGGCTCCACTCACCGGCACCGCGGCCGACTTCTGGCTAATGGTGTACGAGCAGAAGGTCTCGCTCATTGTCATGCTTGTTTCGGAGCAAGAGCTCGACAAGGTGCCATGTTTTAAAGCGTGATATCTATGAATTTAATTTGTTTTTCAAGTTTTCTGACCTTTGCTTTTGTGAAATATTTCCCAGGGAAAAGTTTTGCGCTACTTCCCCACAGAGCGCGGCCAGCAGCTCTCTCAGGGACCAATCACACTCAGTCTCACCACACAGAAGATGACGCCAACACATGTGGAGCGCATGATCAGTTTGCAGTACCGTGACCAAAGCCTGAAGCGGACC
This sequence comes from Xiphophorus hellerii, assembly GCF_003331165.1. Classification (NCBI taxonomy): domain Eukaryota; kingdom Metazoa; phylum Chordata; class Actinopteri; order Cyprinodontiformes; family Poeciliidae; genus Xiphophorus; species Xiphophorus hellerii. Next base: position 5,289,819 of record NC_045674.1, read on the forward strand.
GTCGTCCACCTCCAGTTTACATCCTGGCCAGAGCTGTAAGAGGTTTACTAACAGTCAGAGATGCTCCTATGAGGCTTTTTCTGGCTAGTATAATTTCTGTTTTACAAACTGTTGGTTAATTTATCATGTTTAAAGATCAAAAATGGGGAACATTCCTTGTCTTGATGCATTTACTAAATAGAAGAAAAAAACGGTTTAGGTTATCTGGCATCTGGAAAGTGACCGGAGTGGATTATTGAAAAATTGGTCAATTCCAATCACCAAGCCGATTGATTGGTGCATCTCTATTATAAATTTAACAGGACTTGCCTTTTCTAGTTTTAGGTCAGTTGAAATTACCAAAATTATTTCTATTTGCTAAATGCCAGCAAACTTTGGAAGAATATTTTTTTAGATATTTTTTGTGACTTTCTATGTGTATTGAGTTTAAGCATTTAATTTTAATTTACCTTATCAGGACTTGTGTGGTATTGTTTGAATGTAATGAATTTGTATTATTCCTAATGGCCCAATGACTTGTAGATCTGTGTATGGTAATTGATAAAAAGATTAGCTTAAGTTTCACATGGTAAAAGTTATTTTAACTGGGGATTTTTTGTTAAATGTTTTGTTCTCGGTGTGTGTGACATTTCAAAACATACACTTTTGCTATATTTTAGTTTACCTTGACCCTGCTGTTGAATGTAGAATACTATCACAAAATAAATAAATAGAAGTGATAAATGATATCATTTAATTGTAAGTAGAGACTGTCTTTTTAGTTCAGTTGTATTGTTTTTATTTCTTTAATGTGATGCTGGGAATGTTTGAAAACTTACCTTGAAAATGCTTAAAATGTGCAAACCCTGATATAAAAAGGTTCCTTCTTTTTGTGTTGTTAGAGGTCTTCCTGACAGCAAGAGCAACCTGCTGCGATTCATCCAGGAGGTTCACGGACACTACCTCCACCAGAGGCCCTTACAGACTCCTGTTGTGGTTCACTGCAGGTGAGTTCTGAGTTATTCAGGTCAAAACACCAACCCAGTATCTGATTCGTGTCTTCTGGCACAAATCTGTGGTTGTTTTTCACATCACGGCATTTGTTTTTATTTATTATTTAAGTTAGCACTAATATCAACTGGTGCTCTTTCTGTCTCAGCTCGGGTGTTGGACGCACCGGCGTCTTCTGTCTGCTGTACGCGGCTCTGCAGGAGCTGGAGGCTGGAAACGGCATTCCAGACCTTCCATTGTTGGTGAAGAAGATGAGACAGCAGAGGAAGAACATGCTGCAGGAGAAGGTCAGATACCGAACTGGGAACCTGTTTGGGTTTTAACTGTGATGTAGATCAGTCTTGCCAGGGAAAAAATTCAGTTTTGTCTTAATGATCAGGATTTCTAGATCAGTACTACTCTATAGATCTTATTATATATTAGAGCGTTGTTGATTATTTGTGTGTTTTCAGCTCCACCTGAAGTTTTGCTATGAAGCTGTGTTGAAACACGCTGAGCAGGTCCTTCAGCGCCATGGCATCACTACTGCCACCTACAGCAAGAACACAACCTCTGCAGCCACAAAGGTTTCTAATAATTCTTACTTTTTTAAAATTTTCCATTTAGTTTTTATTGTTTTACTTAAAATATTTTATTTAATGCATGGTTTTTGAAAGTGTGGGAGAACTAGCTATGTCTCAACTATATTATTGATATTGTTTCTTTAAACCTTTTGCTGTTTCTATATTTGATGTTCCATTATTACGTTTCACTGATGTCATTGGGATTACCTGCTTTAGCTATGCATAGCGCCACATTACATGACACACCAGTTGCCTTGTCATTTATGATGATAAAAATATAAACTAAATTCTGCTGTGACTATAGTTCATTTAGCCTCCTATAAAGAAAAAATAAAAATCAACAACACTGGCAGTGGAGCATCTTCAGACACAGTCATGCAAATCCCAGCTTTAAATAATCATGGTCATACTTGTAGCAGTAGTTTGATGGTTAATTCTGCTGTATTTTTATATTTTTATCGTATTTTACATTTGTCTTGTTCATGATCTGCTCTCCAGCCTTACTCCAGACAGGAGTCCCAGCAGGATATCGTCCTCGGCGGCGATATGCCCATCAGCTCCATCCAAGCCACCATCGCCAAGCTCAGCATTCGCCCGCCCAGCGCAGACCTCACCATGGAGGGCGGAGCCTCCTGCGGCCCAGAGGAGCACTTTGGGGTGATGTCACCAACCCTGGACTCAATGGGCGACGTGCAGCTGCTTCAGGAACCCAGTCAGCCTCCGTCGTCCTTAAGCCCGCCTCTCACCTCCCCGCCTCACTCTCCTCCACCACCCAACGGCCTCAACTGTCTCTCCCCATCGACTCCGCCTGCACCCAACCACCAGCCACTCCCGGAGTCGGCACCTTCAGCCAGTCCGCCTCTTGCTTCCTCCGTTCCTGCTCCCTCATCACTGGAGCTGCTGGCCTCTTTGACGCCCGAGGCCTTCTCCTTGGAGGGAGGTGGCCGGGGGAAGCAGCGAGTCACCAAGCAGAACTTCCTGCAGCCGGCCGAAGGTCAGGGCATCCACGGGACGCGAGGCGACGACAGCAGCGACCCGCTCAGCAGCCTGGATCCGCTCTGGAGCCTCAACAAGCACTGAGACAAATCAAGGCTGCTGCCGTTCTCTTTTTTCACCACCAGGGGTCAGCAAAGGGCCTGTAGCTTTTTCCCCCCTTATCCTGCTTTTGAAGACGAACCTGAATCCTGGGAGCGTCAGAAACACTTTAGAGAAGATTACCAAGATGTGCCTGTTGGCCAGCGGTAGCAGAGAGATCCCTGAAACAAAAAAAAACACTTGCTTCTCTTTTCATTACTGGTGGATTCTAGGACCAGATCACTATGCACTTGCATCTCTCAGATTGCTCGGTCACCTTTTGCTGCTTTTCTTTTTACGTTTTGGGACAGCTGTGCACTTCCAGCTCCAACATATTGGGCCGTCTGAAACGTAGGCACTCCAAACTTCTTCACATGAGGCTGTGAATCTTTGGGCACGCGGGATGAGCTTGGCTAGAGTAGTTTTGAAGCTCTGTTGTCATGGTAACACATCAGCAAACAAATTGGCACGTTTTAACATGTTGATTTATTTCTCTGTAACTCTGTAAATATCCTACATAAAGTTAGATGACTCCAAAAGAAATCTTCCTTTACTGAAAAATCACTAATTGTTCATTATTGTAAAGACATTCAATAAAGTAGAAATAATAAAAAGGTATTGTATCAAAGCCTCTTTATTTGAAAATTAGTACAAAGTCTTATGTTTTTGTTACAAAATAAGTTACCTCTGTTACAACAGCCTGCAGAAATGTATCACGAGAAGCAGATTTTGTTTGCTCTGCTTAAAGGTTTGTCCAGATGTGGAGATGAAATTATATTGACTGATTTCTGCACAGGTACAGGAACTGTCTGCATCTCTCTGCATCCACAAACTCTTGATATGGAGAAACTGAAAGCATGGAAAGGTGTTCGAATGAAGCACGGAGCTCATCAGCTACCAGGCAATGTGCTGCTGAATATGGATTATTATAAAAGGTCCGTATCTGAACCAAAACATTCATAAAAAGGCTAAGACTGAAGTGAACTTGCTCCATAAAAAAATGTTTGGCATTTTGGTAAATATAAATATTTATCAAACAATTTTTAATAGCTACCTACCACACTCTGTACTATGATTAACCAATGGAATGGAACAAAGGACGATTGAGAGACAAGGAAGAGTGAGAAAAATGTGGGTTCAACGCCCGTGATCGTTTTACGGAAAACGATTAGAACCACTGAATTTTGGGGTGGAGGATATTCCGTTAAAATTGAGACAGACAAAAAAGTTTTTTTTACTTTTTTAATCAGTATTTTTAGCTGGAGGGCTCTCTAATAATAAGGTTTGAGATTAAAGCCAAAATTCTTACTCGTTTCTCTAATTGAGAAAAAAAAGGAATTTGAACAGAAAAATGTCAAAGTAGATATAAAAGTCAAAATAGTCTCTATCAAAAAGTTAATTCTTCCTTTTTTGGCTAAGTGTTTTTTTTTTCCAGATTAAAGTCGAGAGTTCTGATTTGTTTCTCAAATTCAGAGTAAAGAAAGGCAGAGTCAGTGGCCCTAATCCTTGTATAATTTCATTATCAGTCACGTTTTTCTAATATTTAGCAGCAATAAAAAAAATCTCCAGAGGGTAGATTTATCCCTTAAGGAAGACTTTACTTCAGATTATTTTTTGTGCTTTGCGCCGTCGTCCTACCTGGATTTAAATATTCTGTTCTCAGCACTTAGGAACATTTATATTTTCTAAAATGCCAAACGTCAGCTTTAACTCATTCACATTTCTAGAAGGAAAAATAGTTAGAAAATAATATAAAAAAACAAAAACTACACAAATGTAATTCCAAAGCTTTTCTCGACTAGACAGCAGGAAACAAACGGACAAGGTGGCAACATGGCCTGGTTTCTGTGGGATGCAGGTGCAATTTGACTGCTTGTTTGAATCATAATTAGAAAACCCGAGTTCTCATAACACGTTGGCTGCGTCCCAGAGAAACCACAGCATGTGTTACCAGTGCTGCAGATGTTGTGTGGGAGCCTAAACGCACCCACCTCTCCTAACTGGAAGCTGATTTTAGCAAAAAGTGCATTAAAATGTGTGAACATATCAAACAGAGTCAGTTAGTAGTGCACTCAGCTCATGTTGTGAGGGAATAACGTGGCTAACCTGAGGCTACATTCAGAAGAAAAAACAAACTGTAGCTGGGAAGATGGAGAAAATACATTCCGGATTTTCTTTGCTTGGGGGGGGAAAAAGTCAATCATGTGATGAGGTGGATTACATTCTCAACAGTTTTCTAAACCGCAAGTGAGGAGATCAGGGAAGATAACTTCGATTCCTTTTATTCAGTCAAATGAATGCTTCTGAGTTAAAAACGGTCAATAGAAGTTGCTGAGTTTTAGAAATCGGAAACAAAAATACAGATTTTTTTTTTCTTTTTGGTCTAATGAAAGCGTTTTCCTGATCTGTAAATCTGCAGGCAATTCAAAGAATGCAACTTGGAAAAGTACCCAGGGTTCAGTTACATTCTTATACAGCTTAATCTCTCTAATGTCTGACTGCCTCTCACAGCAACACTCCTAACTCTAAAGAAGTTTAGTTTTTAGTAGAGATGCACTGGTCAGACTGTAAAACTTTGCCTCAAATTGCTATTCTGCTATAATTAACATTTTGAAATATTTTACTCTAGTCTTCCGCCATGAGTGGAAGCAACTTTAAACTGAGCATTTCTGATGCAGGAATTACATTACAGAGCTTGGCATTTTTAAACCATTTTAGAGATTAATGCGCTTTGCACATCACTTTCACTGGTAAAGGTAAAACCTTACCTCCACTCTGCTAAAGAGCCTGCCAACATTTCCAGATCCAGCTTCTTTAACTTTCATTAGAGTCTTGCAGTCTGAATGAACCATAATTCCTGTTAAATTGCTTCTTCCACTTTCTAGGCTTCATTTTTAAACACTTTACTGATACAAAAATAGTTAACTTCCTTCAGTAACAACGTCCCAGTGCATGGCAATAATTTAGTTCATGGGAACCTAAAAAAAATGACCAAAATTTCATGTTTTCTTTTATACTACTATTGGGAAGGAAAATGATAAAGTTACTGAGGTTTACTTTGGGTTTGGAAGTCTGGACAAAAGAAAATGATTTGGAAAAATAACCTCAGAAGGCGACAAGCGTAAAGAAGGAGGTGAGAACTTGTGCACAAAATCATCAGTCAACAAAATTCAAGAATGGAGGTAGCCTGATGAAGGAGTAGCGTGAATCAGACCCCGCCCCTAGCCCCGCCCACTCACGCAGGACTCAGAGGCAGTTTGGACTCAACGCCTCCAACACTTTCCAGCTTAATATTAAAAGCGGCCGGTTTAAAAAGTTGGCTCAACGCTGCCAAACAAACACCTTCCTACATTTAAAGTCATCATCATTTCCACTTAACATTGAAGTTTAAGAGTTGGGATTAGCCACTCACAAACAAACTGTTACTTAAAAACATATTGCTAATAAATAATAGATTTATACATATAAAAACATCCCCCACCGGAGGTTTACTTTTTACAGTAATCACCAGTTCTCCCCCCAACACGACTCACTCACACAGACACACACATGCCCACACACACTTCCTCACAATTCAGTTCTACCTTTCAGAAGATGTTTGCTTGGGGGAAAAAAAAAAGGCTTGGATTAGGTTTCATACACACACACACAAAAACACTCTCGCATAACTCTGTTCATCCCAACAGGCTGCAGAACTGTGACTTCATTTTCCTGTCAAGTGAAACGGCACAGCAGGAATAGAAAAAACAAAACAAAAACAACAGACAAAAATGAAACTGCTCCATCTTCCTCATTCAGAGGGTCGGATCACAGAAAGTCCCATCCAAGTCAGCAGCATCCAGGGCAGAGCAACGACGCAAACGCACAAGCTCGCACTTAAAATGAACAAAAAGATGGGGAATGATGGATTTGATTTCATATCCCATGACCCTTAAGATAGTTTTTTCCTTTCTCAACATCTGAACGTCTCATAATTGATATGAAAAAAAAAAGTAAGATGATAGAGCTGAGTGAGTGTTTCCCACCCGGTGCCAGCTGCCTATCTTCCTCAGTCCAGTTTCTCCAGCACTGAGGGAACGTAGACCAGGCTGAGCTCGCTGCCGAAGTCGCAGACGATGGCGGCGTTGTCCAGCACCAGCAGCTGCCGGACGCCCTGACCGTCGCCGCTCTGGCTCAGGTAGACGGTCTGCAGCAAGTCGCCGAAGTTCAGGTCCCAGAAGGAAACGCAGCCCTGGCCCCCCGTCACCAGCAGAGACTCTGAGATCACGCCAAGACTGGCCCCACAGCCAACCTCCTGGTGAGCAGAAGCAACCAGTTAAAATGAGGATTTTTTTTTTTGCACCTTGCCTTGTACAGGTTGGCAGCAGAAGTGGACAAGTGGTTAAAACAAATGTCTTAACCACTTGCTTGTTAGTGGTTAGCCAGTGCTATTTCAACTGGTGGTGAAATAGCACGTGTCCATGATAGAAGCAAGAAATCTAGGCAAAAATGCTAGATAGCAAGGGTAAACTAGCAGATAGTTTGCAGTAGCATCAACAGCCTTGAGTCACTCAAATTAATGCTGGGCAAGAAAGTCATACCACGACAAAATTTAATGTAGTGTAGGCCAACTATCAAAAAAACAAAAAAAGTCAAAAATGAATTTAAGACATTTCAAGGCCTTAACCTTTTTGTTTCACCAAGTCAAATTTTAGGATATTTTTAATGCCACCTTGAATGAAATTTAAGACGGGAAGAACTATAAATAGAAGAATGGTTGGGAGAACTTGCTGAATTACAACAAGCAGAGCAAAAACTTTGAACTCGGCTTTATGCTTTTGACATTGCATTTGGCTCTACAGCATTAACCCCCATGGTGCCACGCTTAACGGTTTTTTGAATCTATCCTTATATTTGCTGGCAGGAGCATCAGAGGTCAGCCAGTGGCCAAAACGACTGGCGATAAATTTGCACTTACATTACTGAGACAAAAAAGCTAGCTAGCTAGCAAGGATAAATTAGCAGCTAATTGGCAGTAGCCTCACTGAACGCAATGAAGATGTTTGCAAACGACTCAAAATTTTGTCAGACAGAAGAGTCCCAGTGGCAAAATTTACATTAAAATATCTGCCACAATAAAATTTAAGAACCGTGATTAAAGTGTTTCACACCAACTTTTAAAAAAAAGAAAGAATTTAAGGCCTTATTTTAGAAACATGAGCTTAAGACCTTTTGAGGATGCACACACACTCCCTGTTTCAGGAAAGGATTTACTCAAACTTTAAACCGATAATAGAAAAACTAAAGATAAAGGGGATGAAATAGTATTCATACCCTTTGATTGTTGAGGTTTATGGTTGAAATGAAATGAGGTAATAAAAACCGGTACGTATATTTGTTAAAGCTTTGTATTTAGTGTCAAAATTCCAACTTTGACAGTTCAAAAGATGACTTAAAGAATGACTTATTTTTTATTTCACCTAACAAAAAAATATTTTCTGCGGTTCTCTTTGTATTTCTACCATTACTTTCTGCGACCCGTTCAGTACCTGCTGTATGGAGTACAGTTTGATGCCAGTGCTGCGGTCCCAGATACAGATGAGGTCATCCAGTCCTGAGCTGATGACACAAGAGGTAGTGCAGACAAGGGAGGTGACGTCGCCACGGTGACCGTAGACATGACTGACACGGCTTCCTGTCAGGACATCCCACAGACAGATGGCGCCGTCCTGCCCACCGCTCGCTAGAACCATCGTCTGATGAAAAAAATAAATTATTGCTTTTCTATTTGTTTTGAATGATGGAGTATTAGGGCCATGCTAAGAAAAAAAAATTGACATAAAATTAAGAGAACAAAGTCATAATATTACAAGAATAAAATTATAATACTATTCGACTTCATTCATTCATTCAATGGAGTAATTTCATACTCCTTTGTTTTAGTTTTGATTACTTTCATTAAAAAAATCATAGAAATATTATATAAATTAATAAGCTTGTATGTTAAATGTTGAAACTACTTACAGTGCTTTAAAAAATAAACCAGGAACTACATGATGGAAAAAATAAAATAAAATATATAAAACTAAACCCTGTTTTAAACAACCTGAATCACATTTATTTTTCTACAGTCAACATTTGTAGACTAAATTATGTTTGACTGTTTGGTGTTCTAGCCAGTTGATAGAAGAGTAAAGATGGATTGTTGTGTTACTGACCTGGTCAATGTAGATGGCTGTGATCCCCCCAGAGTGACCCTGCAGGGTAAAAAGGCAGCAGGAGTCCTCCAGACGATAAACCTGACCAAACAGTAAATAATAAAGAGTATTTGTTTCCTTTTCTGTTGCATTTTATAAAAATAGAGAAGCCAGCGGCGTTTTAAAACATTCTGGTTGTAAATTGTAGAAGTTTTGGTGTTACCCTGACTGTGTGGTCTTGACTGCCGGTGACCACCCTGCCTGCTGCCGCTCGCAGCACAGTGATCGGCTTCTGGTGGGCACACTGCACAGAGCGAGTGAGCTGACAGCTGATCAGGTCCTCGCTGCTGTAACAGGGAGACGGGGGCATGCTGCCTCGCCCGGGGGCACCTGAAGGCATCACAGCAGGGATCATTTCTCTGTTATCGCAGCTTTTCAAGGCCATTTCTGCCTCAATGTCTAACACAGAAATGTATTGACATTGTCAAAAGAATATATATCACATTTACTAATCGTATACATTAAATAGTGTCACATTTCAAATAAATATAAGGATCATCTCACCTCTGTACTGCAGCAAACCCAGAGGTTTGTTAATCTCAACAGTGAAGAAATCTAACGACCCGTTCAGTCGCGCTGCCACGATTCTGAGGAGAACAGAACATCAGAACAGATATCAGAACATGATGCATTTCTTCCACTTTTCACATCCAACTTTACAGAAGTTAAAAACAAGCGAAGAGAAATAAATTAATAAAAGAAAACATTTTTTAAATTAAATAAACAAAAACACACACATATATAGATGTGTCTTGTTTTTGTTTATTTTTGTTTTAAGAAGAAAAGTAAAAGATCTGAGTTTTACCTGTTGTTAAGAAACGCCAGCGCAGTGATACCAGAGACTCCATCTTCATTACTGCACCGCAGAGACCCCTCCACTGCATCCCACAGCTGGAGCCACATGAAAAAATGTACTTTATTTCAAATGTTTAGTTCTTAGTCTTTAATAAATCAGATCTCTAATTGTTGTTTACTTCAAAGTAGAGCCTTTATAACTAGAGCTGAAATAACTATTAATCATGATTACTAAAATAATCGCCAACTAATTTAGTAGATGGTTCATCGTTAACTGGATAATACGGAAACTGCAAAAGCCCAATCGATGAAGGCCATAATCAGAGCATTAATTAGGCCAAAATTGTACAATAAATATATACATTTTACATTTAAGATAAAAAAAAAAACATTCTGCCAGTAAATATGTTATACCTGAAACAAGGGTTAGAGTTAACCCTACAAGAGATTTTTTCTGCCTAAAGCCGTCAGCATCTACAATAACTCTTGAATTAAATGAGCCATAACAACATTTAATTTAGTTTCACACACCTCCAGTTTGCCGCTGCTCCTCCCAGCAGCGATCAGATTCCCTCTCAGCTCCATGGCCCAGACAGAGCTTTCCCAGTCTCCAGCGGACTGCGTCCCAGCCCCGACAGCCTGATTTGGGGGCCCGGATGCGTCCCCCAGGCTCAGGGTCCTCTGGAGATATGTGGCTGAAGGAGGCGAGGAGGAGGCGGAGGAAGGAGACGGGTACGTAGACGGCGACGGAGGCTCATGCTCCATGTAGGCGCGCTCCACCAGGCCTCCGAAGTCGAACCCTCCTCTGGGTGGCGTGGCGAGGTTGGAGGGAGGCTGGGAGGTAAAGTTGGTGTCGATGAGCGGAGTCAGGTCGGGCTGGTCGGTGAAGAGAGGCGGCCGGGTCGGAGCGGTGCGACGTCTCAGCGGGTAGCAGTCGTCTTCCGATACCCCGTCACAGCCGAGATTCGGGTCTCTAGATTCACAGGCACAGTCGGACTCTGCAGTTATCGTGTCCCAGACGTCTCGCTGCTCCCAACAGCCACTGCTGCTGCATCGTCTTAATCTGTAGAGAAACCAGAACAATCAGATGGATACGAAGAGAGAGCAGCCTGCTTCTTCCTCTAAGAGGTAGAAGAAAAAAGTTGGGAAAAGCCTTCAAACTGCACTGATGTGAAAACTTGGCCCGATATTAAAATTGCTGTTTAGGCAGAGATGGTATTTTCCTATACTGAATATTTGATATATTTCACTAAGCTTTCAAAAGCTTGGAAAATAACCACATCGCTGACTTCACTACTGCTTCTCTGCTTCAGTTAAAATTCCCACAATCCTGCGCTGCATCACTATAACTGTCACGTGATCAACCTCCTCACCTCCACCTCCAAAAACAAACAGCAACAAGCTGGCGAAAAATATCAGTTAATATGGCCCAGTTTTATTTATCGGACCAATACAGACATGTGAAAAATGACTAATATTGGTAAATACCGATGTTGATGTCGATATGTCGTGCATTCTGAAAATAATCTTTTTTACCTAAGCATTTGTTCACACTGAACAAATATAAATAACCAACTGTTAATTTGAGTATATTTATTCAGCGGAGGAAAAAACCTACTGAACAAAATCACTCATTTTGTGACTGGAACTGTTTTCATGTTGAGATTTTTTCAGTGCTTTGGGATTTAATTTTTTTTTTTTTTAAATCTAGCATTTCCAATAATTTATGCACTGTAGTAAATTTTATGGGGACTTTTGAAGAGATGACCCACAGCATCACAGATTCTTCAGTGCACATAGCAGACAGAGAAAAGTTGTTTACCACATGTCTGTCTTTTGTTTAATGTTACTCTCATCAGACTAAGGCACACAATTCCAGTTAACAGAGTCTAGAAAGCTGCACATCTTTATATTTGTGATGTTAAAACACTTTCCAAAAATAGCATCTACTGGTTGTTAGAGACTTTTTAACAATAAGCTTTGCAGATTTTTGATGCCAAAATGAATAAAAATGAGTCCTCTTTAAGCCTCATTGGTAGTGACAAAGAGAAATATGCCTATGTGTCACGCCATATTTATGCCCCAAGGAAACAGGAGTCTCGCATTACTAATTAGTTCCCAGGAAACTCAGATTAAATTTAAAAAAAGCTAATCATAAATTTAAAAAATATTTGAATCACTTTCATTTTGTAGGAAATGTTGGGGTTGCCAGTAAGAGTGATTCCAGTTCTTTTGTTAAAAACTGAATTCTTAACATGCATTTTCACCCCCAGTGAACAAATTAACTCATAATTAAGGTTTAACGTTTCCTTAAATTATCAGTGCTCCTTCAATTAAAGTAACAAAGTACAAACATTTATTTTAAATCTACATTTGTCAGACATAACATTACATTTGGCAAAAAAGTTACATTTACATTATCGGTAAGCCCTAAACTCTAAAAATCATAATAAAGACTTCAAATATTTTACTCTGTCACTAATCTAAGTAATATGCAGGTTCCATTTTCTAATATTTTCATGATATTTAACATTTTTAGCTGTACCAGTAATACAAATTAGGAAATCATTTGGAGGACTCGCTACAAGTACTTTTGCTTCAAGAAATTTAAAGACATTTCATGGTTCAAGTTACTTTTAAACATGTTTGTAGAGCCACAGAGCACAGAGATGAACTACAATGAACAGGAAGGTGTGTATTAGTCATTATTACAAGTCTGCAACGTGGAACCTTCCTACAAAGTAAACCTGACCTCTCTGTGTTTTTATTACAGCATCATAAAATGCAGATAAGGGTTCATAAAAAAGACTAAATGATCTTATTCTTTTCCTTGTCCCAAATAGAAGAATTGTAAATAATCAAACTGGTTAAAGTCTGGAAAGCTTGTAAGGGCAGGGTAAGGGTAGCTGAAGAAGAAATTCAGATTGTGACCTCACCGTTGCTTTGGGATCACCGTCAGGCAGTCACCAGTCTGGGCATCCCAAACACGGATCTGTCCCGCCAAGCAACAGCTGGCCAGCAACATCCCATCGCTAGCCAAACACTCAATGTCCTGCAAGAACCAATGAGTGGAGTCATGTTTGCAAACAAGTTTTATAATACCATGAAGCATTTTTATTAGTCTTCCAAAGCCCTACCTACCATACTGTGTCCCCTCAGCAGCAGAGGAGAGATCTCACTGACAGGTGGAGAATAACCGTAATCGTCGCAGGGCAGGTCGCCTCGTCGCCGACGCCCGTGAGCAACACCGTTTCGGCCATAGTTACGGGGGCAGAGAACGCGGTAGAGGCAGAAGAGCAGAAGAACCAGCAGGACCCCTGCAGCCAGGCCCAAAGCAGCCACCCTGGACAGGAAGTGGGGAGAAGAAGGCAGAAATGACGAAACTCTCTCAGAATATGAGGGCAGTACAAATTTTGTTTCTAATCCATGAACCACCGATCATGTAACTATCTGCACAAGTGGAGATATTTATGTCTTAAGCATATTTCACAAGATCCTGACCAGCACAAGGAAAATCTGCCTGCTTTCAACTGAGGAATGTGGAGTTAAAATGATGATGAGATGATGACCTTCTCTGAGCAAAACTGGCTTTGCAACAACTTAATGTATCCAGTAAAGTTTGGAGCCTGAACAATCCTAACATGAGCAGAATTTTATTATTTTACTTTCTAAACTACAGTAATCTGAATTTTCCTTTTTTAAACAGAAATTAAAAATGTAAAAAGTAGAACAGAAAAAGGAAGGATTTAATCAGCCTTAGTTCTAAGTGTTAAAACTTTCAATTATTGGCCTGTAAAGAAACAGTCAACATTTTGTCATTTACTTCTGAAAAAAAAAAGTTTTCTTTTTTATTCCGTTTAAATCTAATGAGGGGATAAAATGTATCTGGTCTTAACTCTTCATCTAAGAAAAGAAGAAAAAAAAGAGAAAAACGTAACACAGAACTGACATAAATAGGAATAATTAAGCCATGATTTGTACTTTATTTCTTTATTTTCACCATTCGAGCCAGTAAAAGCAGATGTTAGGAAAGAAACCAGTGCACATTCCACTTCTGTGTAAGAACCAGTTTATACTTGTCTCCAAAGCAAATCTCATGTTATCTCAACAAAGCCTCAGGTTTATCTTTACCAGCATGGGGCAGCAGCAATTTTCCAGAAATCTGGGAAGAGGACACGGAAACGTTTTGAATACTTGGAATCTGTGTGAGACATTCCCAGTAAGAGAATCTCCCAGCCGATTTAAATCTATTTTACCAACTTATTCCCCCCTGTGGTAAAAAAAAATAAAAATAATTGTTCTAAAAAGAAGTTTTTTGGGTTTCATCATATGCCCCTCATTAAATTATGCAACACCGATCGTTAGTACACTGGTCTTCTATCTGTTTCAGGGTCAGATGAACTCAACAGCCTCTTCTCCAACTGTGACCCTGACCCAAATATTTGAAAACTAACATACAGTCTGAAATGAAAAGATCAGCTTCCACTCCAGTGAACTGCAGTTGGGAGAAAACACAATGTCTTATATAACACAGAAAAAAGACAACTCAACTCCAGACATTGTTGGAGAGAAGGTAGATGAAGAAGATGATAAAACACGACTGGATAGAAATACTGGCCTTTATAATATCACACATTAATTTGTGAATGTAGCCTAATAATGATTTGAAATTAGAAAAGTAGTTCCAGATTTTATATGATTAAATCTGGAACTTCCTTTAATATAATAAAATCTGAAACTTAGCACAACATCTCAGTAAACTATAAAACCCAGCATAGTTTAGCTGCATAGAAATCCTTTCTCAAGAGGATTAGCTACATTTTTCTACAACTTAATGCCCCATCTGTAGATTCAGATATCAACCAGTCAACCGGGCTGCAAGTCTGATATTAAAACTGTCCGTTACTCTTTGGTTCTGTAGTAATTCTTACAAAATAATTTGGAAGCCCTTTTGCACACAGTACAATGGAAAGGCAACTACTTATTTAAAATATATGAAATAGGTTACATGTGGTAAACAAACATTCTGTTTATAAGACCCAACTTTTAGAAAAGCATAGATAAATACTACTTAAAATTATTGTTTTCACTAGGTTCACCTTAAATATTTCCAGACATGTTTGGTCTAACTGACATAAATTCAGGAAGCTTTTTCTGACTGAAGTAAAATATTCTTTGCTGATGCATTTAAAGGAAACAAAGTGGGTTTGTTTCCCAAACAAATACACAGAAATACACAGAAGTCTGTGTAGTTTGAAGTACTTACTTGTAGAGGGTGAGGTCTGTCTGTATATCTGCAGAAACTTTAGGGATTGGTGGAGGAGGGTGTCTCGTGTCCTGAGGGTGACGCGTGTCAATGGCCTCCTGGGGGCTCAAGTGAATCGTGACGGGAATTACCGGGAGAAGGCTGATATATCTAAAATTGACAAGGAGGATGACATTTTTTATCCAAAAATTGGACTTTAAATAAAGGAAGACACAGCTTTAATCTTTCATGCCTTCTTGAAAACAAAAAAGCAGCTGAAAGTAATTTTGACGGTAAAGTCAGTAATGTTAGATTTATTAAGAATGTCATATTGCAATCGTAGTGCAAA
This sequence comes from Xiphophorus hellerii, assembly GCF_003331165.1. Classification (NCBI taxonomy): domain Eukaryota; kingdom Metazoa; phylum Chordata; class Actinopteri; order Cyprinodontiformes; family Poeciliidae; genus Xiphophorus; species Xiphophorus hellerii. The sequence continues at coordinate 5,305,071 of NC_045674.1, forward strand.
CATTAGGGTACTTTATTTTTTTACTAAAATATAAAAGCATTATTATACAGAATGACAAAATTCACTCTTAAAGTAATAGAAGGTTGAAACAAAATAAAAATGTATTTCTTAAATGACTGCCAGATACATGTTTTTTTTAATCATTTTTAAGATTTGTTAAAAAAAAATCCTATAATCCTCTTCTTGTTGCTATAATCCTGTTTTTAAATCAAAGAGAAAATCTGACCCAACCATGATTTCAATGCAAGTCATTTGATAAATGTACCGCTGTGATTTTACTAAAGTTACTAATAACGCTTTGCTAGCATTTTAGAGCAAAGTTTACACATTTAACTGGAAACTGAAATCAGAAGGAAAATAAAACCAAACCAATGTATACTAAAATTTGTTTTCTATTTGTATATACAAATCTTTTACTAGTTACATAAAGTTCAATATAACAAACGTTTAAATCCAGTCTCCTATTTTAGAGTTACAGACAAAATACTAAATTCGTAATTTGAGGCAATACTCACTTCTTTGCTAAAGTTATATTGTAGTAGCTGAAAAGCGACGGCCAATGTCTAAAAGACAATCTCCTCCATCCTTCCTCATCTTCGGCCCCCCAGGTGATCTGGGGCACGGAGGGCGGGGCATGGGGAAGAGGTCCTGCTGGGCCAAGGTGACCTTGTGATTGGTTTTCAGGTAGGGGAGTTGGAGCCGGAGCACGGTGGATGCTCAGGGTGCTGGTAGGATCCCCGCCACGGAAAACCGGTGCCACTGCCAGATGGGGGCTTAAACCGCCTCCGCCGGAGTCCCCCAGGGGGCTCTGCTCGGACACCTGCGCGGCCAGGTAGGTGCGGATTCCAGCCGGGTCCGTGTAGACGAGGATGCCGATCCAGATTACCGTACCAGCCTGAAAATGTGGAGAGAAAACACGACTAGAACTTGTGAATTTGTTGAATTGGGATTGGCCATGGGCTCATGGTTTAATAAACTTTAATAAAAATACTACTATTTCAGAATATTAAGATCAAAAAACACAAAAATATTTAAAATTATTTGTTTTAATTTGAGCCAGAAAAAGTCAATATCCTACTGCTGATAAAATACAAAAAATGTTATGTTACCTACAACATTTTTTCATTGGCATTTTTATTTTAATACGTAGACTTAATTAAAAATACAGAATAAACATAGAATAAATTTAGTATGCTCCAGTAGTCTTCATAGGCAGATTGTTTGTAATGTGTTGTTTTTGTCTTTCTTGTAAGTGAGGAAAACGTATAGAAACTTCCTTTCAACCAGCTGACCAGCAGAGCGCAGCAGCAGTTGGGGGAGAAACAGCACTACATTAGTCGAATATCTAGAGACAACTCCAGCCACTTCAGGACATCTTCTAATAATCTTATAAAAACACTGCAAAACACTTGGTATGAAGGACGTTTTTATGATTTTGAATCCACAACCTTTAGAGTTAGTTTTTCAAAGAAAAAGTAAAAATAAACACCTTTGGCCTTAGAAACAAAAAAAAAAAAATGAAAGTTCAACTTTAGCTACAATAGTGCCTTAATAGAAAAAAAGCAACCAGAATTGGATCAATCAAATAATAAATTGACTTAAAACTTAATTTAAAAACTAAAACCAGTCACAACACATAGCAAAAAGAGATGAGCTGTCTCACCATGATGATGCGCTGGGCCAGGCGTGTGCGGGCCAGGAAGTACACAACACGCAGTCTTTTAGGGAGCCTCAGGTTCCTGAAGGCCGGGGTCTGCAGAGTGATTGTGTGAGGGGAGGGCCGAGGCGGAGGAGGGGCCTCACGTGTTCGCAGGGGTCCCGGTTTTGATGGAGGCAGGCCGGCTTCGGCGGGAAGCCGGCGGTTCAGGTCAGCCAGCTGTAATTAATTGAAATTCATTTTTAATATTGACGTTACCTTCACTAAAGTTGCGTAGGAAGTAAATCACCAATTTCTTGATTATTATTTATTCGCTACACACAGTTGTTTACCCTCCTATGCAAAAAAAAACTAATATAACAACTTAGACTGTATCTGAAGTAGGACTCCTTCTCAGAAGTAAAATAATATGTTTTCTTATCATATGTTTGTTTTTTCATGCAAGTCTTACCTCCATACGGCGAATATCTATAGACAGGACTGTTGTGAAGAAAAACATCTGCAGAAAAAAGTCAGAAACGAGCCCCACGACAGCGAAAAGACAAAACTCCTGCACAAGACAAAAATTTGTTTACATCACTTTATATTCTTAAAGTTAATCTTTTTTTTTTTTTTTTAAACAAAATCATCTTGTTTCTCATGATGCAATGATTAAAGCAAATTTCTCCAACCTGGATAGCTGGCACCAAAGTGAAATATCCAATCAGGATGATGCACAGCTCAGTGGCCATGTTCTTCATGATAGACCAGCTCTCATTACTAAGGCCTAGTGAAGCAAAGGACAAAATATTAAGCGGTGCTACGTGTTTTTAATCCCAGTGAATCCTAAAAAGATGGCTGGGTGAAAACCTTACCCTGAGCAATTCGAAGTTTAACCTCAAGGTCAACGGGGGTGGAAACCACAGACTTGGTGAGCACCAACACATTTTCCAGGCCGATCACGACAACAAGGTAAGGGAAGATCTCACTGCAAGGAAACAAAAGGTACATTAACCTATTAGGAAACAAAAAGAATGAGTCAGAAAGCTTCAAACCCTTAAAGAAATCACAACTGGCGTTTGCAGGATTGTCAAAGCGTTTTAAGGAACTCTTCTGACTGACAAAGACCCATTCTAACTTCCTAAACACCGTTAGCATATAGACATCACATCGACACGTTGAGCTGAATAAAAGTTCTCTGAAGATGTTTCTCCTGGATGTTTGACTCCCCTTTCAACGAAATTTGTAATATTAGCTCCATTCCTAACAAGATAGTATGCAATGGGAGGGCTGATATGACTGAGCCATGAAAATCCAAAGCATGCATTGGTGAAAAAAAAAATCCAAAAATTAAATCTTCATAAACAGAAAATTCAATGAATCAATGAGATCAATTTATTGCCCAGACCTACTTTGGATATGAAAGTGAATGCAGCTACCATAAACTACAAAATATAAGTGGAATAAGCACCTGAATAATCCACTTTCATCCGATTTATCTGGTCCTTAAGATAAGCCTCTTCAATTAGTTATAAACACATAAGAAAATCAACCACAAGCCAAATAAATATAATCCTCATTTACCATAAAAAGCGGCTAACATTAAAATCATGTCATAAAAATGAGAACACTGATACAAATTGCAATGGAATCTGTTTGTCAAAGGGATTTTTCTCAGAGAGAAGAAAAGTTTGCTTCAGGAAAACAGCCAATCAGAACATTTTGTTAGCAACTGATTGATGCCTGCAGGGAATTTCCTCCCATTCCAAAGTGACGAGAGATTAGTGTGAGACTACCGATAAGCAGGAGCTTTGGAGGTAAGTGTATAACTGGGTCACAGAGGAGTCAGGAACACTATATATTACATCACACACATAAACACGCCTACACACATGAGCGGGATAAGCTCTGTAGCCTTGAGTGTGAAGCCAATCATGACTAAGCAGAGTTCACACCAAAGTTGCGTCTTTTGAGTTATTAATCAAACAACAAACATTTTAAAAATTAGAGTTGATCAGTTGTGCATAGAAAAAGTCATCAGTTTTAAAAATATGGGTCTTCCAGTTTTAACAGTTTGTTAAGTTGGTGTTGTTCGGGTTTTGTTTGTACAAGCCCACCCCTAATGAGCACAGCCTACGGCAGACATGCGTGGATCTTAGGCAGTGGTTGAACACCAGGGTGCCATTGTCACGCCACAATATCAGCTCTTTAATAATCCTCAAATGATTGGATGAACCAGTTAACGTCAACAAGACAGAAGCTCCTCCCTCTGAAGTAGTCCAACCCACTTCCTGTCCTATCAACAATGACACACTGACTTTTGAGTTTTGGTTATAAACATTAACAGACATCAGTTTGAAGTCAGCGTGGAGGAAACAGGAAGTCTGAAGCATGTGTGTCGGTTGTGCGTGAATGCAAGTGAGTAAGCAGAATAAGGCAACAGATAATGAAACTGACAGTCTCCTAGGGGAGTAAATGTTTATCTCAATAATGCATACTAAGGTAAATAAATAACATGAAGGGGATTCCATAAGAGCTGTATTGTTCTAACAGCAGTACAGAAACTAAAAGTTGTGACTTCACAACACATATCATATATGAACAACATGGGAGTATTACTCACTGTCATATAGTACAGTTTAAACAAATCATCCTAAATTACATTTAGATCCTTTCAGCAGCTTTTTGAACACTTTATTGAAAACAAAAAAAAGTGCTGGGTTTGAAGAAATCTCTCCAAACCATAAAGTGCGAAAACTGACGAAAAAATGTTGAATTCTCACCAACCATGTCTGGTGGTGGAGGACAAACCAAACCTTTTTACGTTATCTTAACCAAAGCATGAGAAAAATGTGGGCACTCCTACCCTCCGTTCAGCGTGGGCGTCAGGCCAAACAGAGTACACAGGCCCACAGACATGAGCAGGGAGCTGAGGACTGTCACCACAGCAGCCAGGGCCAGGCCCCACTTAGACTTCACCATGTCGATCTTACCTGCAAGGACGGAGGAGAAGGTTATTGATTAACTGTTCATTAGAGATTACTTCATCCCTTTGTTGCTATCTGGTTACTAATATCTGATGGACACATTAGCCTGGATATAATTATTTTACAAACCATACAGTACAGTTACATGCACAGTTAACCTTTAATTAAAATAACATATTTTTAATAAAGATTTTTACATTTTATCGCTTAGCACAGCAGTAGCTGTAGCTATCAATTCTTTCTTTCACAACTTCAAACCTGCAATAGCATGAAAAAAAGCCTTTATTTCCCTCTATTAAATTTAACCAATTAATAATCCAAATTAATTGTTTTATCTCAAGTTTACATTACAGCTTATACGGTCTCAGTTAAAGTAAAGTGAACATTCTGTCAATTTTAGGGTTTTAATAAGTAAAGAAAAAATTCAATTGGCCAAATATCTACATTTCATCTTCTTTGGCTGTGCTCAGTCATAACAACAACTTAATTTTTTTGTTATGGTTGAGTAAAACAAAAACTGAAATTTATTGACTGAGGAAAAAAAACAAGAAAAACCACAAATACCAATTAATGAATTAATGAAGAAAAAAATTGCTTCAGAGTTGTCTGAAAACAAGTAAAGGTTATATGTAGTGAGACAAAATGTAAACCAGGAAACTGTCATACTGCTGAATTAATTTAAAGTTCTCTTAAAAAACTCTACATAACTGAGTTTAAAGGTTGCTAATCTATTTAAACAGAAATTTATTTATATCTTTATTTTTACTACATTACCCAGATCTCCATTTGAAGACAGAGTTGAGATCTCAATATCACAAATGAGCTTAAAAAAGGAAAGTATGTAAACAAATAATGAACACTGTGTGCCTGTTTTGAAGTAACAGTAAATTCAGGACATTTTTTTAGATTCAAGTAATATCTCAAAAAAGTTAAACGAAACCTGCTGTTTTAAGAATAAATAGGCTAATAAAGCTTTGCAGATGTTATTAGCATAATAGGAGGATATCAAAAAGATTACTGACATACAGTAAATAAAGACTGCAGTCATACACAATTTGTTTGGAAACATTTGGAAAAACTGCTTTTAAAAGGGGTACAAAATGTCTTTTAACTCATTGAATTTGAATTAAGTCTTTGTCTTGAGTACATACTGTATGTTTGTCCTCTGAAGTAATGTTTTTCCTGGAAGCTGCTGGAGGTTTGTTCGCTGCATTCTTACAGAGGTGTGCAATGTTCCAGTGTGAGGATAATCACACGGGATTATCCTCACACCAGACAGGAACAACCTTGGCACTCAAACAAACGTGCACAAACAAAGGCACAGAGGCCACTGGACTGAATGTACCCTTTACAAAAAAAAAAAAATAACAAAACGCAGAGTGGAGCCAAAATGGATCAAAGACACAGGACGGACGTGCAGCGCAGACTTACGGGTGGAGAAGTAGATATAGGCGAAAAGGATGATGTATGTGGTGACGAGGGGAATTAGTTCAGCGATGCCGATCTCCTCCTTGAAGTGGATGTGAACCATGTGGTCGTCTCTCAGGCTGCAGTTGGCCGACGGGTGAAGCTGTTTCAGACGGGTCCGTAAGCTACTCAGAAAGCTGGACACACACACATGAACAACGTGACGATAATTAAACAAAACAAAAAAGTGCAAAGGAGTGTACAAAAGCAGTTTTTCCCTGGTTTCAGTTTCAAAGAACAAATTTTTAATATTTTTTGTGTATTATGGTTACGCAAAGCGCTAATACATTAGAGCAGCGTGCAAGTATGAATGCTTTTAGAGAATTAGGTGTTTAAATGCAATTGGAAGGACCTACAACTGAATTGAGCTAGGCTGAGCAGCGTAACACGCAACATATCACCAAATAAATAAAGGTAAACACAAAATTATAACCGTATCTTCTTTTAAAGCTAAATTCTGGTCTAGTTCCTATGAATATATCAAGTAATCAAACAGATTTGGGTCCAAAATGATTAAATTGTACACAGATATTACATCTAACCTGATGTAATAAACAGGACTCGCACATAAAGTCAAGATGTTCTGGTCTCAGCTTGTATATTTGCAGCTGTTTAATTCTAAGGCCGGAAAAATAATTTCCTTTGTGCAAGAACAATTATGCAGCCCTAAACACTTCTTTAGGAGTCCTTTAAGATTCAGTTTTAATTTTAAAACAAAGAGTTTCTTCAGTGGACTCTGATCTCAGGCTGGGAAATAAATTCATTGAACTCAACATCAAGTTGAACTTTAATTATACTGAGAAAAACATTAACCTACTTAAGATATATTTAAAGTTAGTTGTGGGAAAAGAGTCCAACAAAGACATTCATCTCATCGCTTTTGTAAACAAAGTTAGTTGTTGCACGTCCTCTAATTAAGTTTGTTAAATGACTCACAGTGATTTGTTTGACCCAATGACAAACAAATGCATGTTGGATTGCAATAGATACTTCATAGTAATTTCTGAAAATGTAACAAAAGACATTTTACAAGTTTTAAGCAGAAAAGGCCTTGGAGTCCTCTGACATTTAAATTATACAGAACATTCACGCTTTAAATCAACAGGCGTTTCCAAATTAATGTGACATTAAATCCTAAGAGAAAATTCTTATGTTAAAAACATTGATATTCCAGTCAGTAGGATTCATGACTGTCTAAATGTCTAAAGTATTAAAAATATCACCCAAAAAAAAAGACTTTTTTTTTTTTGCTCACCCTGCATCATAGTTAGAAAGAACCACAGTGATTGTGTATGTGACCACTCTCTTCCTGTTGTAATGACTGACTCCTGTGTACTTTCCAGGGACGCCAAACAGCAGGTCTGAAACACACAAAGACTGAATTATTTTTTCTTAACCCAAAACTGCAGCAAATTGCTCTAAATTGCATTTTTACATTGTGGCCACAGACCACGTGTCAGACAAATGACTTCAGCATGATCAGGAGTCACTCCTCGGTTATCAGGAATATGAGGGTGTTCATTATAGATGAAACAACCACCATGTACCTCACTCGTATGATATCATTTATTACTGCTGTATAACATCAAGACAGACCAGCGTTTGGTACATGTTGATGTCATGCTGCTGCAAGGAGATAAAACAGTTACTGGATAAGCATCATTTGAATGGAGAGGTGGGTCAATATGCTAGGATAAATTCATATAAGGTCTACAGAAATTAAACTGCTTGTGCAAAGTCAGCATAAAAGCCTTTTAGTTCACTAGTCTGATTAATCCTTGCTCACAAGCGACTTACAATAGGTGATCCAAGATCATTTGAAAGAGCATTTCATTTGAGATTTAGTTTGGGTTTAAGCTAAATTAAGCTATTACCTTTGCAAAAAGCAAACTTTCTAAAATCTGTCTGATTTGCCATTTACATACATTACAAACACATAAATTTATGTATTTTTTAAGAATTTCAGCATAAATATAAATTATATAATAATAATAAACACATAAATAATTATATAATCATGAATATTTTGCAAAACTCTTACATCTTACGAACAAAATTAATGAATACAATCCACTATAATCTAAGGTCTATAATGAAAACACGAAAATTTTGAAAAGACTTGCGTTTTTGATAAAAGGTTTTTGCCCTAAGATGAGGTGGTGTTTCAGCTGAACCACAATCAATGTATTTCACAAAACTACAATGGAAACATTTTTCAACAACACACGAGTCATGTGATCGACAACCAGATGTTAATTCTGGCGGAAAAGACGAAGAAAGGAGGATCATGGCGCAGTAAGTTTTTTAATAAGTTATCGCATTACCAAACAAATTTATGTGTGATTTTAATAACATTTCTTATTTAAAGGAAACACCACAATTGCGAAACATTCTGTCAACATTTTGTACACATTTATAATGGGAACACAGCTAATGAAGGCCTCAGAGGTTTTGTTAAAGAACATTAGTGAACAGACAGCATCACAAAGACCAAATGACACACTTTTCAGATTTTTATTTCCAAACAAGTTAAAAAAAACCATGTAGTTTTCCTTTCACTTTTTAAAAAAAAGCACTTCTTTGTATTGGCCTATTGCAAAAAAAATTCCAAATTAATCCAATGTTTACATGCAATGTGATAACAGTTATGGGGCTAAAAAAAGTGAGAACAACAACTTGATGGGCTGGGGTTCTAGGTTTAACCGTCTCCCTCTGCATCCATCCTGCATAATCATCAATCATCAGCAGAGTTTCTACCTCGCAGTGTCGCTGAGGTGTGCAGTCCTTTCGGTTCGTGTTTCTGAATAGTCTTGAGGAGGTCCGAGTCCGAGTCAAACAGGTCCCGCTGGTTCTGCCAGTAGTTGCCAGGAGACACGAGGAGGCAGCCGTGTTCTGGCAGCACTGACTGCATCCGCCGTAACCCTGGAAACAAGTCTGTCACCTGGAGACACAGCGCTTCCAGGCTTCGAATGCCAGAGCTGGAAAGAAAAGAACCCAGAAGGTAGAAGTGATTGGAAATGTTAAAAAAAGACAAATTAAAGAGACTCAGAATTCAAATTTAAGATATGGCTAGTATGTCCATATACTGGAAAACATCCCAGATCATCAGCAAACAAGGGCCTCACCTACAAATCAGTGTGCACATCAGTGCTTGCACAGTGCAGCTGCCAAACAAGTGAAAGAGGGTTTTTTTTTTAAAGTCATGAATGTTTTCCTTTTTTGTTGACACAAATCAGGTAGAGGTCAGCAGTTTGTTTGACCTGCAAAACGTGAGGACGCCGGCTTATCACGAAAACAACAAACTGTTGCTGCAACAGGTTTGTTTACCCATCGGAGTGGACGTGGTTGCGAATCTCTTCCAGCAGACTGAAGACTTTCCCCAGAGGCGACCGAAACACGTCCACCGGCACGAGGCTGCCGTCCCACGGAGACACGGCTGCCTTCACCAACACCTGCTGGATGTAGGCGACCGGAGGCCCGTGGTACTACAGCACAAACACAAATACAAACACACACCAACACACAGACAGGTGACTCATTCATAGGAAATATAACTCTTGTCAGGCATTTTTTCCTGATATTAACCTCGATGGTAAGAATCTTGCATGTATATAGTTCAGTTACATAAATCCTGCATTGCAAAATATTATAACTTAAAATCTTTAACATTTCAATGTGACAAATGAACAATTATGTAGAGAAAGTAGAACATAATTGCTAGTTAGAAGCAAAATGACTCATGGTTTTTGTATTTCTATTAAGCCCTGCAAGACAATACTTTGCAGAAGCATGTTTTAAAAATCAACTAAAAGAAATGGTTTTCATGTCTTGCAGGAGATTTGGATATTTTCATTTTATATGATACTGCCACAGAATTGCAGTAGGATCAGAGCGTTAGTGGTGATGTGCAGCGTTAGTCTTTCAGGTACAGAGTTTTTTTATTTAGGGAGAAAACAGAAAAGATGGTAAAACACATTTGTACACCACACCTTTCAGATTTTATTTCTGAAATCTGAAAACCATGCATTTTTTTCTTATTTGTTTTTAACCTATGGTGGAAATCTTGTGTGAGACATTCTTAAAGAGGTTTGTCTACTTCATACATATAATATATTAAAAGTATTTATTTAGCTGCAGATGCATCTTATGTTAAATTATCAAGGATTTTTCATAAGAAATTATATATTATTGCATCTTAGGCAACAAAAGTTGTTTTTTTTATTTACAAAATAAATTTAATTGTTTAGTTTAATCTTTTAATGTATTTCTAATATTCAATATAAAAAAGACTGAGGCTTAAAAAAAAAACAGAATGTGCCAATTATTTTATCCGATTAATTGTCATATTAATCAATTACTAAGATAATCATTAGTTGAAGACCTTAAATACATATGTAACCTCTAATCTCTTACCCAGTCTGGTCGTTCCAGGTCTCCCAGAGGCTCATGGGGAGGGACGCTGTAGTCTTGCACCCCAGTGGTGAACTCCACAGGACCCGTGCCAGGCAGAGGAAGCCTCAGCAACGGATAGCTGGCAGAACGACAACAGAGATGCTACCTGTGAGCCCGGATGTGTTTTCAAAATATATGTCAGATATTTTATTAGAATAATAAAATCAATGAACCAGTTCACTGTAGGAGGCCACAAAGAAAGTCACAAAAAACCGACAGTCATAAAAAATCTGGGTGTTTCTTTGTTTGAGGCTGACAAACTCTTCAGGGAAGATGAAACTGGAACCTCTGGCTTTTCCTGTATGTCCCAGTTGAACATGCTACATCAAGAGGAAACTGTTTCATTTTTCTCCTACAACTAGGTTGGTCCATCTCAATCAAGAGTCAACACTATTTACATGCCTGGGCCTGTGTGGGAGGGCAACATTGTCCTGCTTGTGCTTATATCAACAAAACAGGAAAAATGCTGCCATTACTGAGCTGTGAATGATGAATGGAGATGTGTGTGAGATTCAGATCTTTCTCTGAGACAGAAAGAAAAACCCTGAGGGGGGCAAGTAAATGTTTGCAAATGGACTAATAAAAGCAAAGTCTATCACAACAGGCAATAAATACATTAATCACATGATAAATCAAAATGAGTTTGATCATTTATATCAAGACAACAACAACTAGAGATGCTTCCATTTAATATAATTTAAAAACTACAGTTTGAAAAAATGTTCTCAGTACAAAGTAGTTACTTTTCACATTTTTTTCTTCCTACAAAATCCTGCCTGTTGCATGTTAAATTTGCATGTTAAATTTTTGAAATGCAATTTTGGTTACAAAGGCTTCATAATTCATTTTAATTATTGTTGTTGTTTATTTTGGATTTTGCAATTCCAGTGTTAGATGTTCTTTTTTTTTTTTTACCTTTGAGAGTGTAAAAAAGTTACACTCTCACCTAATATGAGAGTGATATGTCATTATCATTATTAGAATAGTTGAAAGTGGGCTCAAAATGTTATTATCATTTATCACAATAATATCTGGGACAATTTATCATCTAGGAAGTTTTTTTTTTATCATTACAGGCTTAGTGACATCATCTCCAGTCTTTAATTTCTCTCAATCCTAAAATGACTCAAAGAGGCGTTTTCAAGTTAAAAATAAAACTGAGCGCTTTCTGTCTGAATTAATTAGTCTTTCTTGGTTTTATGTGCACCAACTGGGGGCTGTTGAAATGAGGCAGAGAAATCTCAGTTTGCTGATTCACTCGTTTTGATTAACGTTGACCATCCACGCATTCACTAAAAGTGCATGATGTGCTCTTGTCCAAATATTTTTTACTCCTTTAAAAGTATTTGTTCTCTCTCTTTCATTCCCCCCACCCCCATTAAGCTTTCCATGGCCTCCTCCAGGGCTTCTAGGTCACTGTACCTACACAAAAGCTTCTTTTGTGTTTGGCCAAACCCCCTCCTGTCAGGCAGATGGAGAGACAGGCATCCCATTCTCACAGGGCCACTTTCTCACAGCCCTCTGCCCCAGCATTGCCTTTAACAGCCCTGTCGATGAGCTCTTTCCTCCCTCGCTTTCCCCTCGGGTGGCAGCCAGCACCCTGCCGCAGCGTGCTGCTGGGCGAACACGCAGCAGGTGCATGAGTGTGTTTTAGATTGGCGCAATTGTTTTACAATCCCTGCACTGATGGGGCCCAAGCAAGTCTCTGACCTATGTCCTCTCCTTGGACCACTTATTTAGCAAGAGCAGACACTGTATGTGCACGTGTTAAGTGAGTGGTGGTGTTGTCAGTGGGGGAGCTGTTTTGTGTGTACAGATGGCCTTGAACTCAGCCAAATCTTCTCTTTATTCTGTGCAGTTCAGTGAGTCCACACTGTATGACAACTTTGCTCACCTTTCATGTGTTATTGGAGGCCGCATGTCAAAAACGGCAAATGAGTCTGCAAAATATTTTTCACAAAATCAGAGCAAACTCCAAGTTCTGCAAGAACAGAGCACGTTTGAACACAAAGTTTTCAAACAGCCGTAGATGAAAAGGTGTTTATAATCTCTAAAAGACCTGCACTTGAAAACAAGGGAGACATCATGATCAAATGAAAGAGACCTTCCTTAACCAGAGAATGTAAATAAACACACTTTAAACTATTTGTCCAAAATAAGCATATCATAAAACAAGAATCATTAACTGGGTTTCTGGAGGTTTTACCAACTCAAATTTAAGACTTTTTAAGATCATAATAAGTGGAATTTAAGACCTATATCTCCAAAGAAAATTTCAAACTCAGTCAGCCAATTGGTGATAAATTTGTACGAATTTGACGAATACAAAAAGCTAGCTAGCTAGCAAGAGTATGTTAGCGGCAGCCTCGAGTCACAAAACACAATAAGGGTGTCTGAGTGTCTCAAACTTTAGTCTGACAGAAAATCCTGTAAGATAAACAAATACATAGAAATAAGAGATTAAACAGTTCCATCAAGTCTAAATTTAAGACTCGTCATTGACATATTAAAGGACTACTTTCAGCTATTTTAAGGTCTTAATTTTAGATAAATTAATTTAAGGCTTCCAGGATACACAGACATGCTGATCTTTTAATATGAAAATAAATAAACACTTTAAACTACGGTATTTTCCAGAGTATAAGTCACTATTTTTTCCATTTATGATCCTGGGATTTACAATCACATTTTTCTCCCTCTTAATAACGTATTTTTAGTCCAATAATGAATTGCCTAAAATAAGGATCATTAATCAGCAAAAATATAAATATAAAACAAGTTCTGACCTACGAAAAGCACAGAGAAATGTTTAACTCATGTTTGTTAAACGTGAAAAGCAGAACGCAGAAAGCATACAGCACCTCTTAGCAACTATTTCACACTTTGACAGGTACAACCACAAACCTCAGAATATTTTTCACCAATGTGATAGACCAACACATAGCAGTCTGGAAGAATGGGAGAATTAAAAAATGGACTAATTAACATTTTCTTTCAAATAAAAATCCCGAAGCTCCTGAAGTGAAGTCAATTGCTCTTAAATGTCATCTCTGCCCCAGTATCAAGTCTCTTGAAGCATCTAACAAGCTTTTCTCCCAGCACCCCTGCATCATTCCCACAGCATGATGCTCCCACCACTGTGTGTTAAAAGGGGAATCATGAGTTTATCAGAGTACACAGGTTAAATACAAATGCACACCACAACGTTAGCACTTCATTTGTGAATAAAAATTTAAAACTGTGCAGACTTTTTCCTCCCTTTCACAATTAAATTCTATTTATGTTAATGATGTACATAAAATCTCAATAAAGTACATTGAAGTTTGGGGGGGAAATAACTGAAGGGGCATGAACACCTCTACAAATCCAAAAACGTACGATGTACAAAATAACTGAGCACAGAGGCACAAGCGCCTCAATGCAGGGTACCTACCAGCAGGTGAGGATGCTGGCGGAGGTGAAAAGGATGATGGGTACTGGGTAGGAGGCACACAGCAGCCCGTGGCGGTAAAAGGCCGCCGAGATCTTCTCTCTCAGCTGCTCGCGCAGCGTCATCCTCGTGCTTGTGGTCAACTCCCGGCCATTGGGAAGCACAGGGCGGCCGAGGACGGTGCGCCGCGGAGCATCCAGACACCTGAGTCCAAATATGTGAAAAGTTCAACAGGTTTACATTACAAAATATCTTGTTTGTCTCACCAGCAACCTAAAATCAAAGCAACCTTTTTAGAGTGCAGGAGGAAAAAAAACAAATATACATTTCGGGTTTGTCAAGATTTTGTTGCGAAACTCCAGAAGAAGTGATATGCATGATTCATGTTGGTTCTTAAAAGGGAAATTCCTATACTACATTTACAGAAAAAGACACTATGACCTTCAACACCAGACCGATTTTATACTCCCACTCCATTAACAAACATGGTGCCGACTGAAAAAATGATGTGTTTTCCTTTTAGGCCAGCTCCAACTGTGGTCACATGCTAGACAGCGTTAAACACACAACTCTTTCAGAAGCCAAAAAGGTGTGGGCACATTCCCCGCTGGAGAAAACATCCAACTCAAACCATCCACACCTGGGGGAAAACAACACTTACAAGCCCATTTTCTTGGAAAACATTCTGGGTGTGTTTCCATGTTAACAGGAAGCAATAAAGGGGAGTACACACCTAACTGCTGCAGTTAGGTCAGCTCTGAAATTACCAAAACATTCAGAAAAATTAATAAATAAGTCTGTTTATTTTAGGGCTGACAATTTTAACCAGATTAATCATGATGAATCAATTATTAAAATAATATTTAACCAATTTAGTAATTGATTAATCATTAACTGGAGTATAAAGACTCAAAAAAGCCATTTGTTGAAAGAACATGGTCAGACCAGTAATTAGACCAAAATTATATTAATTTTCACTTAAGATAAAAAAAATACTTTTGTCTCAAAATAATTTCTTTTTTTGCACCTTTTGCTATCCAATTATTCATCTGTTAAATGAAAAATTAATCAGAACTCAGCCGTACACTTTAAGGCAAAAAGAATGGGCTGAGCTTTTCACACGCTCATGTTAGAAGTATGTTTTAGCTGCAGATGCATCCTTTGCTACAAATGATCAAAAGGAATACCATGTTATTGCATTTTAGGCAATAAATTGTTTATTTTCTTATACAGGAAAAGGAATCAAATAATTGTTTAGTTTGCAACTTTTAATGTATTTCTTATATTGTATAAAAAACACTAAAGGGGTTAGACAAAAATGTGTAGAACATGCCAAATATTCTAAAAATAATAAATCAATTAAAAATAACTGTTAGCTGTAGCCCGAGTATACTTTTTTATTTATTGAAAAAACACTGCATTGAAGGGAGCGGGAGATCGACAGGCGGATTGGCGCAGCGTCTGCTGTCAAGCGGGCGCTGTACCGGTCCGTCGTGGTGAAGAGAGAGCTGAGCCAAAAAGCGAAGCTCTCGATTTACCGGTCGATCTACGTTCCCACCCTCATCTATGGTCATGAGCTTTGGGTCATGACCGAAAGAACGAGATCGCGGATACAAGCGGCCGAAATGGGTTTTCTCCGTAGGGTGGCTGGGCTCTCCCTTAGAGATAGGGTGAGAAGCTCAGTCATCCGGGAGGGACTCAGAGTAGAGCCGCTGCTCCTTCACATCGAGAGGAGCCAGTTGAGGTGGCTCGGGCATCTGGTCAGGATGCCTCCTAGACGCCTCCCTGGTGAGGTGTTCCGGGCACGTCCCACCGGGAGGAGGCCCCGGGGAAGACCCAGGACACGCTGGAGGGACTATGTCTCTCGGCTGGCCTGGGAACGCCTCGGGATTCCCCCGGAGGAGCTAGAAGAAGTGGCTGGGGAGAGGGAAGTCTGGGCCTCCCTTCTGAAGCTGCTACCCCCGCGACCCGACCTCGGATAAGCGGAAGAAGATGGATGGATGGATGGATGGATGGCACTGCATTGAATATTTAATATATTCTCAATTCTTCTTTTGTAATTACCATTTAAAAAAACAACTTTTCAAACTAATAATATAAAAGTTCAGAGGCATAAATTCAGTAAGAATGGTAATAATTTACTAAAAAAGCATAACAAATTGTTACGTATTTAATTAGAAATTGCACAAATATTAAAATTATAAACTACAAACTCTGACTGAGCTACTCAGATAAATATAGTTTTATTCTCACTTGAGGGCAGCCTGAACTGTGACAGGTGAACTCTGTGTGAAATCTTTGCCTTCTGGGTGGTTCGCCTACTTCAGAAACATCTTCCCTCCTGTATCAACTCAATCTCAGCTCCTGTCTGCTCCCTCAGCAAACAGGTGGCGTGTCGTCTCACTTCATATCAGCGTTTAAGTTTTCCAGGCAAACAAAAGCAGGGCTGCAGCGGAAATCTCAGCAGCATAGGTATTGTTTTTTTTTTTTCTTACTAACCCTTTCTCTTACCTCCATACAACATCAGCCACTGTGTCAAACACAAAAGCTTCACGCCGCAGTGACAGTACCTGCTGATGGGAGAGCGGTTTATCTGTCGGGGTCCCACCTGTTTACGGCCCTTGAAAGCGGCAGCGCTGGGATTTTTTAGCCTAATCTGTGCGTTGTGGTTGACATAGCGGTGCCTTCTCGAGTCAAGCAAAGTCTCTGACGGCTTGGCTCTTCCCCCCGGGAGCGACGGAAACATTCCCTGGGAGGAATTCTCCTCAGGAGCCTCTTGATCTGCTGTTATAAATACTCCAAACAGTAAACACAGCAACGGCAAGCTTACACAATGGCTTCTGCAAAGGCCAAAAAACAGGAGTCTGAAGTAAAGCCTTTCCAGACTATTACCAGAGACGTATCAGAGTCCCACTCACTTCTTCTTGCTAGGCATTCACTGAAACCTCTGAATGAAAACCTCCATCTTTCAACTGCCGATTCAGCTCGCCGAGGGCTGCAGGGTTACGTGGGTGCAGCAGCAAGGCCTGATTCGGCAAAAGGGATCAGCAGCATCTCCGTCAGTGAACTAATCTGGGATTGAACTGATCGGAAACTCGGCGAGCCGGGTGCAGGCCCTGTGGCCACCTCCCATTGCACTCACTCCTACTTGGGTCGCAGCTCTCAGGCCAAGGATTTCAAGAAACTGCTGCCCTAAAAGCACGGAAAGGCTGAAGGAGTCTTTACAAACACCAGAGCAACAAAGAAAGTGGCCACTGGACAACGGCCAACAGCAAAGTGTTGGTAGGCAGCAGCCCCACAATGGAGGGTTTGTGTTCTCTTCAGCCATTCTGGCAGGTGATAATCAGAAAGAGTTTGGAAAACTTTAAAGCAAAAACTCTGTAAATTTCAAAATAAATTCTTTAAACAGAAACTTTTTATCATGTCTCTGTCCAACAAAGTTTTTGTCTACATTAATAAAGCTCATTTTGGCCCTGAATGACCTCCATTAGGTGGAGAGTTGGCGAGCTTTACAACAACAAATCAGCAAAAAGAACTTGATCAAAGGGAAATCTTAAAATAAAACAGTTGGGGAGAAACTTAAAATTCTTACCTCTTTTCAACCCTTCCAAAAAAGCCCAATTTGAAAGCTGCCCCAGGTTTCATTGATTGCAGTGGCATGTTGAAGCACCGTTAGGTATCGTGCAAGACGTGCATCAAACGGCCAAAAACAATAACCACCGACATCCCAGAAAGCTTCAGGCTGCATCCATTCTCCCAAGCATAACTGCATCAAAATTCAGTGACATAGTTGCATAATGCCGAAGCATGCGCCGCTGATAAGCGGAGACCATCAGTCCTGTTGTAAACCACACAGACAAGGTCCCTGTGAATGAGCAGCAACACAGCAGTTTACAAGCAGAAGAGGGAAAGTTTCTGTCGATCAGTAACCAGGTCGTAATAACTAACGATGTGAGACAGGCGGACTATTTCTGTACATTGGTTGCGTCATTTTAGACTAAATGCTTAAGAGAAGCAGGGAAAAGACCCAACTAATTATGTCTTATTAATTATTCCTGGAGAACAGCATGCAGAAAATTTTAAACTATGTAACATTTACTACTTATTATCCACTCACTGTAAATTTAACCTAACATATTTCAGAGTTGTTAACATTATTTAGGAGTTTTCCCAAGAGAGAAAACGCATGAATAAATGGAGGGGAGCTGATGCAACCTTGTTGCAACATCACCTGCAAGTTATAACACGGACATTACAGACATGCCCACGGAGCTTCTTGTGTTTGATGCAACAAATCAACACCACATTGAAAATATGAACCACTTCAAAAACCTAAATTTGGCACATGTATATTAAATAAACCAATGAATAAGACAAGTTAGAGAGGTTTGAACTATCACTGCCTTATGTGTTTACTTCAGGCAAATCAACAGTTCACCTGAAACCCATCACTAAGAATAAACTGACGTACTTTGCAGTTGACACTTTCCTAACTAGTAGCACGATCCCATTAGTTTATCATCTGCTTCAAATTAGCAAACAACTAATACATTATGTAATTAGCACCATGCATGCATGTTTTGGTCTTGAAACAATATTTAACATTTCTAGATTCAGTCAATCAATATACAAAAACCTTGCTATACAATATGTATTTACACATCATAATCTTAAATCACAAGTAAACAAGTAAAAAAAAAGTGTTTGTCACAACTAACAGTGCCTAAAAATGTTGATTTAATATGTTTTACCCTTTTAGAACCTATACTTTGTGTGCTTTGGATCCAAGCTAAAGGCTAGCACAACAATCAGACATATAGCGACGTTAGCTTCTCCAAGAACGTAATTCCCAACTAGTATAAGATTAATTTTAATTCTTATATCAAGAATCAACCCGGAAAAACTAGTCACATAATCTAGTAACCAGGGAGGTAGTTAGAAAACTTATTCAAAAGTATTACTATAACTATTTGTTTGCGGAGGGACGAATAATGCAATGTTAGCTTTGCTAAAACGCAAACCTGAGTACAGTCGCTTCTTTAAACTGTATATTTCGGGACTAGAGTATAGTACACAATCATCAAGAACAGGGATTAATTACTACTAAAAGCTTTTTTTATTTAAAGAAATTAAGTGTAGCAGCAGCTTCCATGCTTTCCACTGGGCTAGCATGGCTAATGCTACTATGATAGCTTCACTGTTCAAACACTCACCTAAACTAGCTCCAGTATTTCCTCCAAACGACTCTGTCGGTGTGGTCCTGCTCGGTGAACTAACGACCAGATGCAGTATTATAATCCTGAAATGTATGAAACTCCTCACAAGCTCCTCTAATGTGATGGCGACACACAGCAACGCATAAAAACTACTGGTTGGTTGTCAAATCCCATCAAGACCTCTCCACTTCGACCTCTCACCCCTCAGTACCAAAAACAATGCAAAAGCGACTCCGAGTGGATAAATCCGGCATTACACATTTTCACACGAACTTACAGTTTTATAAGAATCACCTGGATTTTTTTTTAATTCGTCCAAAGTACTAAGCAAACATATGGAGGTATCACATATTTATTTATTGTTGCCAATAATCTGAGTATATTCTAACCTGCCCATGTTTAAGAGGAAATATTCTTCACTTGTGATGAACTATTGTTGTGGCCACAGGTGAAAAACAGCTGGCAAATTCCAGACAAATAATTAAACTTTTTACAATAACATTAGGTCAAGCAATAAATTGTCAAACTGAACCTTTTAATTTCATTTTTTATTACAAAAATGAATTTTTGCACAAACAAAATTAATTTCAAAAAGCTTCTCCTCACTGCCTGATGTTCACGAAATTGTTCAGGTGAAAGATGATGCACTTCTCTCATTCTGCTTCAGGTTTTGGCTGATGTTTTTTCTTCTTCTTAAAAATTCTACTTTAATATTACATGGAAAAACATGACATGGATGAACATCAAATTTTGTGAATACATGGTTTTCAAATGTGTGGCAGCAAGTTAGGAATAGTGAAGAACCAACACATGCAAAGGAAATGCATGATCTTCTAAACAGCAATGCAAACCATCATGCCACCAATTGAAAACAATACCATAATACTTTGGAATTTACCTTACTGCTATAAAAATACTGATTGAATACTACTGAGTTATGCGTCTCCTTTCAAAAAGTCTAGACTGAGGGCTTAACAAGACAAGATATTGGGGTATAAATTAATGAAAAAAAAGGACAGCTACTTAATTCCACTTTAAACGATAAAAAAATGTGTGCTTTGAAAGAAAGGTTTTAAGAAGGGATGAGACTGTTTCTGAACTTCAAGAAAGGTGCATGTTTGCGAACCCTATCATCATAAAAATTTAATTTATCCTAATTAAAACATTGCCATGAATATAAATAGGTAATATTACATAAGTCCAATAAATAAACACAGTCACCTGGAATCAGGAAGTAAGCTGAATATCACAGATCACATCCTCCAGACAAGGACAATGATTATACAGGATCATAAAACAGGCAAATTTAGAGTTTGAACATCAGTCAAATCTATAATATCTCCTGATTTTGAAAAGTCCATGTGAGAAAAACAAAATGTGGAGTTAAAGAACAGCACTGGATGTCCCTCGGGCAAAAAAGGATGCTCCTTTATCATAAACTTTGTATTGAAAGAGGTTTTTCTGCATGTGTGGTGCATCGCTTTGTCTCCTCTTCCAACAAACTTCCATCTGGAAAACAAGGAGTACTCAGTTTATTGTACAGCTCAGTCAGAAATATTTGACGTTAAAGAAATGAGTATGTTTAACAATGCTAGAACCAAAGGCTTCTTGAGGTAAATAACCAGGTTCTGATAGATATGCCACCATTTGTTTAGTTATAACTGACTGGTGGCATTTCCAGACTTAATGAAATTATACATACAGAGGATATTTCTAAAGAGGTCAGGCTTTAAGCACAAAGCATCCAAATGGAGAGGAATGTAGAAGTGGGGAATAATTTCTGTTATTTCCCCATTCTGTTCTTAATAGTGCCATGGATTTTCATCATTTTAATGGGATTTATAAGAAAAGATGTCAATTAACAGTAAAAATCACAATAAGATATTTATGTTAATTAATATCTATATTTGTATTTTTTTTATTTCTAAGACAGCCTTAGAAAAAGCACTACTCAACCAACACAAACACGAAAGAACTGAAAACTCTCATCAGTCACACACCTGGCCATGTATGTCCTTGCAGTAGCCCGTGGGGAGACCCTGTACATGAAGATTAAGATTACACTGGTGGGTCAGACCCTTCAGTAGAACATCGGATCCTACATCTCCATCATCATCATCATCATCATCATCATCATCATCCTCTTCTCCATTACAGCGAACCAGCATCACCATGTTCCCCTGTAGTTACAAAGCCACAATAAGTCATCCATTAAAGCTATCTCTATCACAAACATATTGAAGTAGTGACAGCAGACAAAATTATTTATATATATATATAGGCCTGTCGCGATAAACGATAAATCGATTAATCGTACGATAAATTAAAACTATCGACGTCATTTTAATTATCGGCATTATCGTCTCTTCCGGCCTTTTTCTCTTTCTGTTAATGACACTGAATGAAAAAAGGCTCAACTCCGGTGCTCTCCACCGACTTCTCCCTTCCTCATTTCCTTAGTGTAAAGCCCAGCGCACACTACACGATCTTAGAGCTGTCGGCCGATTGTCGGCCCATTTTCAAAACCTGACAGACCACACATTAGCCGACAGAAATCCTAGGTATAACGGTTCGATCGGTTCGTTCCTGCCGTGTGGTGTCCAACAATGGGCACAAAATAATGGCTACAAGTCCAGTGAACTAATTTTAAAACCAGGCATTAATCAATGCTTTACTACAATCTACCTGCAATGCATGTGGCTAGTGTCAGCGTAAAGTCCTGACTGAATGAAAATCATTATAACCTATTTACGTCATGTTAACGAAGAACAGCTGAAAAGTTACCGGGTTTACCAACTGCAGTAGCAATTTCGCTCCAACTCCTCCCCTGGTCATTTCTATATTCTTTGCATGTTGAATAAACATTAATGTTATTTCCACATATCATCTCCAATGTCCGCTGTTGCGCCGTGTCAGCTGTTTGGGATTCCCCGACGTAATTTCCCCTCAGAAAGTGCGGAGGAGAATCCGCGCTTTCTGATTGGCTACCTGTCACATTCAACAGGCTGCGTTAAAGCGCCCAGTCGGGGAAAATCCCTGATTTAGATCGGAGGACGATCTACCGTAACACACCACACAATCTTAGAAAGACCAACGTTCTAAGATTGTTGTAAAGGGAAAAATAGGAGCAAAAAATCATGTAGTGTGAACTATTGCATCAGGTAGTCGATGTGCCCATCTTCTCTATTTAAATCTAATTATTACTGAAGGGCAACATAATATACAGACTTCATAATCTGCACTCTTTTGGTTGAATGCAGTATTTATTTCCACTTTTACTTTATGTTGTTTAGTTTTTTTTTTCAAGTGCGTTTTTTGTTAATGGAGACTGAGAATCCATTTTATTTTCGTTTTTGGTTGTTTTGTTTATCAGTTCCAGTGTTTAGTGTTCTTTTGAAAATAAAGTGTATCTATCTTTGGCAAGAAATCGCATGGATTATTATGTCATTTCCATTAAATCAGTGTAAAAAGGTCTTCAAACAATATTATCGTTTATCGCAATAATTTTTGAGACAATTAATCGCTCAGCAAAATTTGCTATCGTGACAGGCCTATATATATACTATATATATATCTGAGGTCACACCTGCACTTGGGAGCAAACTAAAGCTCTGCAGTAATGGCTGAAGTCCAAAACGGCTCCAACATCGACGCCCAGACTCAGCAGTACGCTGAGGTCATCCACCAGCAGCACACTCGGCCCCCACTGCTCGGCTCCTTCCTCCATGCTGCCTGAGCCGATCACACTGGAGCGAACAAACTCATACAGACTCCTCAGGCCGACAGGGGGGTCCCTGAAGGCAACGAGTGAATTAAGGATTAAAGGTAATAATGAGTGCATACAAGAAAATAATTAGTATAACAAAACTGTTGCACCAATAACTATGTAAACTCTCCTTTTCTTATCCTATACAAAGTACTCAAAGTACTTGTGGTTCAGTGCCTCTGTATTTTGCTCTCTTTACTAGACAAAACTACATTAACTGTCTGTTTTTTTGTTTGTTTTCATAAAATAATCGCTGGCCCAACATTGCGTGCTCATAATGCACCCAGTTCTGCTGGAGGTTCCTTCCTGTTAAAAGGGAGAGGTTCCTCTCCACTGTCACCACATGCTAGCTCAGGATAAGGGGAAAGTCAGTAACTTGGCACAATTTGTTTGTCTTGCTCACATTGACACTTTGCTCCAAAATGATTGCAGAAAATTGACTGGATTTGATTTTATTGTATCATAATCAGAACTGGTCTAGCTATATGATTGGATTTTATAAGAAATACCTATTTATCTGTACCTGAGAAAGTTCATAGCTTCGCTTTCCACATTGTTTTCCTTTGGAGTCAGAACAGACAGGCACTCCTTCAATCCCTCAAAGAAAACCAGCTGACCTTTCTCCTTTGCCTGTGTTAAACTGACACCCTGTGGGTAAAAATTCATACAAAATAATGAATAAACAAACAGTCATTCCTGTCATTTTCTAAATGTGCAATTTTTGCTCCTACCCAGAATAAAACATAAAAGGGAGACAAGCACTCACCAGTCTTTGACTCACTGCACTGTAGTGGCAAAATGACTGCGCCAAGCCCAGAAAACACACTTTGCATCGCGCTAAATCAGAAAACAGACACATTAAAATAACATTTAAATTAAAACTCTTTTTTTTGTTTTTGCTGTTGGTGGATTTTATAACTCACCTCGTAGGTAGAAAGAAAGGAAGTGATGAATTAGAAACGATGCGTCACTCTGTCTATCAGAGACTAGGATAAATTCTCCCTGAACAACAGAAATGTGGCTAAATTAAGACAGGACGCAAGTGAAAACACAACAGCAATATTTCCCCTGGCATCTGGGCATATATACCAAATATTTATAAAATACCACTCATTACTAATATGACTAAAATATTAACATTAAGGTTAAATCCAAGGTAAAAGTATTAGTTCTTACCCGTGTGAAAGAGTCAGGAGACGTGTTGAGGATGCTGTTGAGTTCTGTAAACATTGCTAACCCCGTCGGCTAAACTAAATATACAACACACAACACAAACTAAGCGGTTTGAAAAACTATGTCAGACTTTTAGAATAAAGATTTGCTTAAGAGACGGAAATAAATGTCTACTCTATTCATTGGTTAAAAACACGTTTTTATGTAAGTATTTGAAAGCTTAACTCGCCACAGTAGGAGAAATACGTCGGAAAACGCGTGAGTCAAAGATGTGTTTATTACAAACAGGACTGCTCCCTCCCAACATTTCTTTAATCACCAAATCAGGAGTTTCACATTAACTGGTGACATGTGTAGTCTTGAAAAGTCGTGAAAGCAGTTATAAATTCAACAAATTTAGTCAATAATTACATTTAAATCAAACGTATATGATTCTTTCTTTCTATGTTACAAATACATATTTTCTTTAATTCCTTGGCGATAGCTGACAGTGCCCCAAGACAGTTTTATAATAAATCAACCAACAACACCCATTAACAATACCAATTTTTTCTTTATAATTCTTTATTTATCATGTTCTGTAATATACATTGAGCCTTTATTGCGTTTTGTGTGGAAAAGTTCTCTTTACTAACATTTGATTTTAGAAAATGAAGAGCAATACTGGCCCATTGACAGAGCGGTTACTGTATATCAAAGTTCTATTTTCATAGACGATCTTTGAAGCTTCTTCGTTTTTCCTCTCTAATTCAGTTTTTGAACAGCGTCACCTACCGATGTTAATAGGTAACAGCAAAAGGCAAAGCAATGTTGTGTTCAATCAACAGATGGCAGTGTGTAGCTTTGAAAGAGCGGAAGAGAAAACGTAATTAAATGAAATACGATGCTTATCATAGACTATGGTCATTTCCAACGAATCACCACTGAGTCACATTATGATCATGATTATCACAACTTGTTATTTTTTTTTTATGTTCATGTTTTTAACATATTGTCATTTTAAAGATAAGACTATGAGCACTATTATTTTATGACAGTTCTCTGATGCTATTACTACTATTAGAGAACTGCTTGAAAATAAAATAAAATGAAATAATAAAAATATCCAGTAGTCGTATGATACTGTTGATTTCAGGTGTAAAAGCCCCCAAAAGATGGCATAAAAAACCTGTTAGGGAAGGTAACAACATATAGAAGAAAAGAAAAACATCTCAGACTGTGCAGGTAGTTTATCTATGTGAAAGACAAAAAAATGCTTTTAGAAAACATCATTGAAGTATCGCATAATCAGCTCTGCACATATAAAACATTCAAAAATGTGCTTTTGCAGCCAGATGGAATGATTTTTTATTTATTTTTTATTTTTTGTAAAAATGTCTTCTGCTTTATTAATCCTAATCCTTATACCTTCTCTGACCATAAGTGAAACATATGAGCAGTCCAGTATCTGAGAGTAAAAATAAAAATAATCCAGCTAGTAAACTGAAAATATGCACACTTTAGGTTTGACAAAAATTGAACCCTGTTTATACAAATGTACATAAAACATGTGGCCAAACCCATCAGAGTCAAATTTCTTTTAGAATGTAAATACACAAAAACTCTATATTTTAGTTTCAGCACAATTTGGGCTTCAGACTAAAATATTCACAAAATGTCCTGCAACAGTCACCAGAAATTGACGAAACTATCTAGAAACAATTTCGTTTTAATGTCCACTCTTTCAGTTTGTAGGTAAGGGAGAAAACTGCTTGCTTCTGTGAAGAAAGGTTTGAAGACCTTGAACTGATTGTTCATGATAACCCTGTAGCGGTGTGACTAAAATAAAATCAGAATCTCACTAAGGTATTTTCATAATATGTTCATTTATTCATAAAGCATAACTAAGAAAACAACAGTTGTCTTGCATCTTTTGAGGAACATGTATAAAACAACAATTTGCACTCTTAAGAATAGTTCACTTAAAAGAAAACACTTAAAACAGGCAATCATGTAGAACTAGTCAGATGAGCTGCACTTGATGGCGCATCAGTCTGAATGTTTGCAATGTGCTGAAGCTTGAGCTGTCTGTGGTGCCAATAATTTACCAGAATCCTGTTTTGTTCCTGTTCAACGGTATCAACAAACGTCCTGATTTTATGGCTAGCTATAAGCTCTCCAGAATCATTGCAGCTTCTTTTTTTCTTTATGTTAAAGTCCAACAAGAAACACAGTCAGAAAACATTTAACTAACCAGCCACGTTGGGGAGGTAGAACTAGTCCATTTGTCAGAGTTTGTATATAGTTAAAGGTTTAGTCTGCTGAAGCTCTTTGAACACAGAGGCTGGCAGTGAACAAGTACTTACTGGGCTGCAAACAGAACAACAAGGAGAAGGTGGGTACAAGTCGTCTTCCCACCTTATAACTCTGGCCCTTGTTCTGCTGGGTCCATTTGCAGTCTTAGTGCTTGGCCCGTTTAGAACACGGGGTTTGGCTTTTGGCACCCTGTAGAGGTAGACATCGTATTTTGCCAAAGGTCTTCCTGAAGATTTGAACTCAGTCTTCTTGCTGAGGTGGAGCTCCAAGTCAATGGTTACCTTGCAGTGCAGGAGGAGAATGGTTCAGTAAAGTAACACATTTACACAAATGCATGTGACTGATAAACAAACACAGCCTCTCCACATTTTCTGGCACCTGTGACAAAGATGCATCAAAAGCCTTAAAATAAATACAGTTTTTATTGCAGAAGCACAATCTCAGTTTGATAAATTCATAAAAATTCAGTCGTTAAGATTGAAAACCCAGGTGCCACAGTTATTGGTGCCCCTACCAATTCCTGTAAATGAAATGTTACCAAAATATTACATTTTCACTCTCCCTTTTTAAATTGATCAGTGTCATGATATGTTTAAACCTTTATGTTCTGTATTTGTTTTTATTTTTCCTAATTAATTTCTCGACTCAGTACTAAATTCTTTATTATGAGGAAATTGCAGGCAGTTTCTGTTGATATTTTGTTTTAGTGGGTCACATTTTAAACCTGCAGAGTCAATTTTACACTTGATTAAAAGCTGCCATGGCTCAATTTTCCAGCTGAAAGATGATGCTGAGTGTTATAAAAAAGAACACATAGCAACTTTGAGTCTATAAAGTAACAAAGCCTTGGGAGTCAAGTAGCACACATTTTCATATACCTGAATAGCATTTTAGAGAACAGATCATCTGATTAGTACCAAAACAAAAATTTTTTGTATAATGTGGTCTAAATTCAAGCATTTAAGGTATAAAAATTTACAATTTTAAGTCATGTAACCACACATACAGTGCTTGATTTTCTGTTTACATGTTTCAGTAAGCTTAATTTGGTTGCAATATGGGTCCAAAACACGCAAAAAATACTCTACAAAGACATTTTAGGCTTAGAATTACAGCCATAGATGGAAGAATATTAATAATAAAATCCTTATCTAAAAATATCAGGACAGAATGTGGTCATTAGGAGCTTTATCATCTTAATTAAGAACGCAAATAATCTCTGCTGAAGTGTTCAGTATAGTGTCACTTTCAGCTTTTTGAAGTCATTGCCATCACTGCCCTATTACTAAACCAGTTAAACCAGTTACTTGCACACATGTAATACAGGAGGTTGGGAGAACTGGGGCTACTCTGCCCTGAACTGGTACCATATCACCAAATTTCCATCAGAATGGAAGTCAGAGGCTCCTGTTCTGATCAGCAGCATTCCTCAGAGCCTCATTAGTAAACTAGACGGTGCCAGACTGATTCATTTAGAATCACGTGGGAGTGAAGGTGGGGGTAGTTCCAGAAAAGAAAAATCCTCTCCAGCTGCCCCCTTCACTGCTTTATCTGGTTCCTTTTGGTTTCAATTTATGCCTTTTTTCCCCAAATCTGCAAAACACACCACACACACATACAGGCCTGTTCCACCATAACTGTGGTTACTCAGAAACACACATCAATTTCATGCTGTACATTTTGGGTTAATTCCCACACGTGTATATTTTGCATGCATGAAGGGGTGTGTGGGGGTGAGTGTGTGTGGGTGTTCATCCTGTGTGGACTACTATGTGAATTAGCCAATCACGACAGCTACTTTGGCATCCTTACGGCATCATTCCACCACACCGTCAGCCAATCACTGGCTGCTGCTGAATCCCAGGTCCCATCTGGCTCGACTCTGAGCATCAGAGAAAAATGTAATCTTCACACGCCTTCAACATGCCTGTTTCTTTTCCTGTTTCCCTCTTACACACTTTGGTCCAACACTGCATCTTTTATTTTTAAAAATGGTGTTGCAATGGATAGGCATGGAAACAAAACTAAAGTGAATGACACTTGAGGTCAATGTGACAATTTAAGAGTCAACTGAGGAAAAAAAAAAGAATTACAGAAATAACAGGATACATCTGTTCAAAACACTTGAGAAATGGGCATTTACATATTTGTTTATTTAAGTGCTGAGAATACTGTCCCTTTGACATTTTGTCCTTTAATCCCTCCTGAATAATGATTTGATCAGAGGTTGTAGTTTCTCACATTTACAAGAGTATACTGACCCGAAATGGATTTCAGAACCCAGACAAAATTCAGGACATTCTGAACATTTCAGCACAGTTTTGCACCAGATAGATGCATTTTAAGATGTGGGTTCCTGTGAAAATATTTATTGTTCAAAAACTACAAAAGGTATAAAGAAAAAGTGATGTTAAATTTTCTGCTACAAAAGGAAAAGTCTTCCAGAAATATTTACTCTAAAAATATTGTTAATTCAGATTCTGAGTAAACAAAAAAGAGACGTAGCTCTTAATTTTTTTGTTATGGGGAGAAAACCAGCTCACTTTAAAAGAAATGTGAAAATGGAAATTCTAAATTTTCTGTCATTCAATGTCATTATCTTGATTTCTAAGAAAAACATTTGGTTTACATGAGATAATATTTCTCATCGAGACTAAAAACTAAAATGTAACCCGAGTCATGATGAGGGCAGTCGTATGTGATAAGCCGGATTAAGGCTGTCTGTGGAGATCGCATGATGCCATGTTGAGCCTGAAGTGGAGCTGAAAGCGGTTTTAATTCTCTGATAGCCTCCAGTATATTACTAGATGACACTAAAGCTCTGTGAGACTTTTAATCTGCTTGGTCGGTCTGTTTGTAATTGAGTGGCTGTGTGTGTCTGAAGGCACAGGACTAGAGAGGTTGTAGAGTTTGGATTTAAAATTATAGCTTCACACTGTGTTTCCATGGTGATGATGTCCAATGTCTAAAAATGCATTCAAGTACCTACCGATAGCTGAAAAGTGAAAGAGAAAACAAGAGGAGAGGGATGAAGAGTGTGAAAGCTTTGGAAGTTTTCTGTCAACTCAAATTCAGATTATTATTCAAATTGATCCAAAAGTTTTCAGCTGAGGAAACCCGGCAGGTTTCATTGAGTCAGTGGCTTTCAGCATTCATTCCTCCTGGACGAGGACGTTGCAGCAGCGGACAATCGCTTGCATTGTGTTGTTGACTTTGCAGTAATCCTTCATATGGATCATGCATTTAGAAACAGCAGAGAGGAAAGCTGCCCCTTTAACAGGAAGAAACTTTGCTCAGAGTGAGCAGCCATCTACCACAACTGACTGGGCGTTTGATAATATACACCAAAAATCACAAGAACTGATACAAGAGGACTTTATCGGACTTCATTTGGTTAATCTAGGAGAGAAACAAGCTAAGCAGATAAGCTCTAAGTTAGTTTTCAAGTTTATTGGATGAAGCTACTCCTGAAACCACTCTTTTGTTATCTTGGCCGTAGCCTGGTAAAAGCCAGGCCCTTATTCTACACTTTGCTTCGTACAGAGGGTTCACACCCTTGGCTACTGAGAAAAAATTGTTTGCTGGAGGTGCAGACTGGAGGTTCAGACTGGAGGTTCGACTTTGTTGAAGTTATAAACCTTTACCTAATCGCTAACATTAGGTAGCGATTAGGTAAAGGTGTATGTAATGAATCAGTTTGAGCCGATAAAGCTTACTGGAAATTGCATGCCCTGTAAACAACAATCTTGATTGTGGGTTTTGATTCATCTTCATGTTGGAGAATGAATCATTGCTTTTGTCTACTACTATAGAGCACTCTACAGTAGGTTTCCTTTAAGAGTCTCTACATATTTGGCAGTCTTCATGTCACCATCTATGCAGACCAGCTGCTCAGTCCCAGCTGCAAAAAAACATCCCTACAACCTGATTGATTCCCCCACCACTATGTCTAACAGTGTTTAACATGATGCAAAATTTGGTGTGGATTCTCCATTAAACCAGAACATTTTATTTATTCTGGTCTGAAGCTCTCCAAGAGTTTGCTTAAAGTCTAGTGGGCTGCTATGTGTTATAGCTCCTGTTGTGAGAAGTGACTTCCATCTGGTCATACTAAAATAAATACCTAATTGATGAATTTGATTAGCAATGATTGATGGTTGTCCTATTTCCACAAGGGAACACCAGAGTTCTGCCTATAAGTGGCCATTATATTCTTGGTCACCTCTATAACTCACTTCTTTCCTGACGTTATTAGTTGGTTTGTTTCAATATTTCATAATTTGTGATAAGATGGTTTGAAACACTTTTATAATATTCTACATGAAAACTAAAAGACTAAAAGCACACAGGTATTCAGTCTTTCTCTGTTGCTTTCAGAGAGACGACAGTGCCACCCTCACGCTGCCTCACTCCTCTCTATTGGTAATATAATGCCCACTTGTTGTCATGGTGTCCTGCGGTACGTCTAGCGTCACTCATTTCAATTCAGTCAACTCTCTTTTAGAGTTGTTATGTGTGTATTTCAACGTGTGAAGTCATGTCCCAGCTTCACAAATGTGTATTTTTGTGTGTATGTGTTTGAGTAACAGGCTGCAAGGAATAAAGAGGATGATAATCGCTGCTGTTGCTGTTTCTGAAACCAGCATACTGCTGTTTGCTATTCTTTATTCATAAAAAGTCTTTTATTTTACCTTTTGGAGGCTGAAATGCTCTCTGAACCCCCTGTCTATTTATCTGAAGAAAAGGAAGGGCACCCGGACCTTCCCCCACCCTACACCCACTACTCCTCCACCCTGGGAAGAATCCGCCACAATGCTGTTGTTCAAGCCGTTACTTTCACGCAGAACCAAAGGAGAAATCCAACAAAAGGCTTCAGGCGAGACACATTCATTACTGTTTATCAGCTCTGGAAGAATGTGCATGTGTTTGTGGGAGCCAATTTGTGAGTTAAGGAGCATTTTTAAAGGGACAGGGATTGTCTTTGAAGTTGAAACATAAACTTGAAACTTAGCCTCTGGAAATTGGCACATTGAAGGCAATTCAGCCTAAAATAGCTCTGACTTAAAATTACTTTCTAAATTGGTAAGTCTGGTGACCATGGTGCTAAAACAATGAGCCTTAAAAAATAATGTCCCAATGAAAAGCTGTTAAATAAGAATTTATATAAAAATAACTTAAAGTTCTTGATGGCTGACCTCAGCTTATCTTGGATTTGAGACTTGAATGAACTCAGCCAGGATTTGACTGTTTTTAATCAATATTTAAGACTTGGTTCAGAAATTTTTTTATGTATTTTATTCCAAATCCTGTTTAGACAACCACACAAGTAGAGCTAGACTCAAATCAAGTTGAAGAAGCATCTTATGGTTGATCAGTAAAAATTAGATCAAAAATACAAGATTTACAAAATGAGACATAGGGGGAATTTGATTTGATATTCCACAATTAATTATTTATTGTCTAAACTTGATCAGTCATATTTTTCACTTGAAATGACTGGAACTGGTACTCAAGTTCATAACTCACGTCTATAAAAACTGCAGTGCACCGTATAGTGACTTTACAAGATTGCAAAAATGTGTCAGTCATAAATGTATTTTTCATCTAATTCTGTTTATACATCAAATGTGCACCTGAAATAGCTTTTATTTGCAAGCACAAGTGTGTCAGACAGAGTGTATCCAGCTGGAAACAGCGAAAGCGTCTCCAGAGGCATGAAACATGCAGAAGCAGCAGACTGGTTCCTGGTGTTTCTTGTCATGATTTATGAGCAGTGAGGAGAATTTCTTGAAGAGTAAAGACTTTGCCAATGGTAGATCTCACAATTACATCATCAGCTAACTGACCTTTTATTTTCATATTTTTCTGAGGGACTATCAGCACAGAGTTTGTATTAACACTGACAAGACATCAAAACTTTCTTAGGATCAATTTTAATAGTTTTTTAAAACTTTCTGCTGTCTCAGTCTAAAACAATTCACCTTTTAGAGGACTGTTTTTATGGCACACTGCTCCAATTTTATTGGAATTGCCGGTCCATTTTGTAGTATTACAAAAACATTAGCCCTATGAATGGATCTTAAGATTTTTACCTCACACAACGCATCTTAATTTTTACCCTTTCCATGTGAGCTATGTGTCTTTACAGTGCATAACTAGCAGACTATAATACTAGAACCCCGACCTGGTGTCACATTTAAACCCCTGTTGTTTAGAACAGTTCAAGTTCTCAATATTACCAAATTCTGCAACTTTGACCAAGATAACCTTTGTGGAAAATGAACAAATTGGTAAGGTAGTCAGATTTATAGAGTGATATCACATTTTAATTCCACCAAGGACAAGAAATGATCAGTAACCCAAATACTTTCCAAATCAGGTTACATTACCTATAAGCTAAACCTTTAGATATTTCATTGAAACATTTAATTTTCTTTTTTCAACAACAAAGTCACATTCTATATACACAGAAAACTGCTGAAAATTTTCTTTCTAGCACTTTGGTGTGTAACCAGTGTTTGTCATTGCTTAAGGAATTTCACTATTTGTGCCCAAAGTTACATTTACATGATATCTGACAGTCACAGGAATGCTAAAGAGACAGGTGGAGTTGAGCCCAATTCCACATTTTAGTTACTTTAAAATGTGGAAATGTCAAAATCTGGGTTTTCTGTCGGTACTCCACTTTCCTTCAACACTTATTTGGCCACTCTATTTTGCCCTTACGGTGCCTTGCAAATCTAATCGTGCCACTTTAACTTTCTCTCATTCTGTCGTATTCTAATTAGACAATTCATTGTATTTGATTATGATTTTACGTGACAAACAAATATAAAAAATGTCTATTTGATGTGTACTTTGGTCTTTGTGATGCCAAACCTGAACAAAATATATCTACATTTTGCATTTAAGATAAAAACACCTTTGTGTGTAAATACGTCTTACCCAAAACACCCAGTTGAGTTTATTTTCTTATTTTAAAAAAGGGTTTGAATTTTTTATTTGCATCTCTAATAAAGTTTAAAAAGGTTTATGAGGTTAAATGAAAAATCTGGACAATGTGCCAATATTTTTATCTGATTAACCATCTGAATAATCAATATAATAATCGATACTAAAATAATTATTTGTATAGGAATTACAAAAACATGATGACTGTGGTAAAATATAACCTAGAAATAAACAAGAATATTTTGCTTGTGTTGAAGTCTGAATAAAAACACAATAAACTGTATCTTTGGTAATGAAAGGTTTAACTCTGGCTGTTTTTGTGCAGACACTAAAGCACACGTAGGACAAGGACTTAAGAAGCTGTGTTCAAAGCCATGCAGAAAGCGTTGGATTTAAAGGGAAGGAGAAAAGGGGAGGCGACACGGAGGAAAACACAGGATTCAGAGAGGTCATGTTAAAAAGGTTTATTTCAACAACTGTCTGAGTTTCATTTGTTTATTCTCTGTTTGAAGTCCCAAAAAAGTACAAAAAAAAAACAAGTACATCAAAGGATTAGAAATCACATCAATGAAAACCAAGACACATTGTGTTGTTTTTTTTAAATCAATCCGAGCAATATTTTTTTTTCCAATATTTATACATACTCACTGGATTAGTCAGACAAACATCAAAACCTCTCAGTAGTTAATTTTTTTTTTTTTACAACAACTTTTTCTGCACGTTTTAAACTTCTGTATGATTTCTTTCTTTTTACAAAATACACCAATGCAGGCAGGGAAAAGGGAAGGTGAGTGTGACGGTGTTCACATGAAAGCGTGTCTATGTCTCGGAGCTTTTCACAGTATGTGTATGCTTCTAATGTCTGTGTGCGCATGTGTGCAGATATGATACAGAGGAGAAAGTGAAAGCAACAAGAAGGGGAGGGGCTGCGAAACAGGGGCTTGGCTGAATGTAGAGGATAGAGGGGCTTTGGGTGAAGCAGATTGGGATGGGGGCATTTTTCAGCTGGGGCAGTGACGGCGGCAGAGTTGGTGTATGTTTTTTTTTTATTATTATTTGCAGCAACTGAAGGCTGCTCGTGGCAGTGGTGCCGTGTCGGAGACAGTTGTAGACTGAGTTGGTTGGCTGGTGTGTTGGCTGGTTGGTTGATTGGTTGACCAGTTAGGCGCGTTCGGCAGCGGGCGACCCGAAAGCAGGGGAGCGGGAGAGGGGATTTGCATCTTCCCGTTGCCGACACACTGTGTCGTTTTCTGTGTTTTGTTGTCAAGTTGCTGGGGCCTGTTTTGCGTTTTGTTTTGATTCACATCATGTTGTTCTGCAGTGAGTTTACCTCCGAGGAGTTCTCCTCGCCCAGGACCTTGTGGTTCTCGTGTTTGGGGGTCAGAGAGTTGTGGATGTTGAGGGAGTCGTCCTCTTTGGGCGGAGCCTTCACCGGGTCTTCCAGCTTGTTCTGGGAATGAGGATCATCCTACACAAGAATGGGTAGTAGTGGAGGGATGGGGGATAAAAGCACAGTTAGGATGGCTTAAATTGAATAAGCATTCATGTTCAGCTGGAACTCTGACCCTGGTTATTTGTAGTAACTTTCTCTTTTGGAGATTTTACACCTTATGTAAGGTTGCAGTTCTTGAACCAGCTGCTTGCTCTATTCAGAACTAACCCATTAAACCACATTCACTTTAAACTTAGAGAGCTCAAGTTGGAAAGAAACATTGATAAAGGAAATAACTGAGATGAGAAAATGTAAAATCTGAAAAGCAAAATAAAAAAAATGTGCTGAAAACCAACTTAAATTTAACTTACACAACCTTAAAGGTATTTTAAAGTACCCAAGTATTTGGGAAACAAGTTTAAGCCAAGTCTTATTTTTAAGACTTAGGTGCTTCAATTACTATTATTAACTATTTAGATTTTTAGTTGTTCAAACTACTGTAATAATTACATAAAATTAAGATTTAAAAACAGATAAGGATGCATGGACCAGAAAATGCCACTTACAACATGGCATAAAAATTGATGTACAATCTGAGCACTCATGGTGTCAACTCTTTTATTTGAATACTTGGCATTTTAAAAAGGTATCTATGTATTTTTATAAAAATAAATGTGGCCTGCAGTGTTAATGTTATAAATAACACTCTTTCCTTATATAACAAATCCAAAAAGATATTGAGATTAGACAATTTAGTAAAGAATTAGGCATTTAAGGTACAGTCAGCTAAATCAAATTAAGATGTAAATGGAAACCTATTAATGACATCATCAATACCACTTCTATTTAACCTCTTGATTCAAGTCAAAGTCAAATTAATTTTGATTTAAAACAACACTTACTGAAAAAAGTTCACTTTCATTACAAAATCTGCACACATTTGTTTCACTGACATTTCTGAACATTTGAGCATTTTCTTATGGTATTTTATTATGTTTGGAGAAGTCATTATTTAATGAACTATTGAATTCATTCTCATCAACAGAGGATAAAGAGAAATCTGAACAAAACATTTTGCTTTGGTGATGCACAGCCTCCAATTTGTTACCATATTAAACAAAAAAACGAGTTTTTAAGTGTTGCAGATATGGAGCAATTGACAAAAAAGAACCCAAACAAAAAAAAAAACAGATGTCAGAAATAATTTACAATAGCAGAAAATTTATTGTTCTGAATGATCAACTGTTTAAAAATTCACCATGCTTGGCTGGCATGTTGTCTATCGGTGGAAAGACTCTGTGGTGAGCTGCATGAGCGACAGCAATCCCAGCTCCCTTTACCCCCCACCAGGCAACCCAGGAAGCACATGCACATCCACATGCAAGAAAAAAACAATGCACCTCCCATAAACAGTGAATATCGCTCATGCAGAACACCGTCAGTCTCTGCTGTCCTTTTATCATTTCAAAAATAAAAACAGTCTACCAAGCTTATTTTCAATGTGCACCACCATCATACATACCCAAGCAGTGGCTGTAGGAGGAAAAAACAAACATTGTGCCTTAGTTGTTTCAGTTTAAGTCATCTGCATTTAATTAAGGTCAGAGGGGAAAAATTGATTATAGAGTCCATTGGAGCTCTGTTTTCCATCCTCTTAGCCTCATTAATTTTGCATGGCTTTATCGACTTGGCTGCACCGAGGCTTCCCAGGGCGTCAGTCTGCACCTCTTTGTCACAATGGGAACCACACTGAAGAATACCCGCCCACCCATACACACACACACACACGCAAACATACACACAAGCAGAGTATGGCCAGATATAGATGCTCTCTTGTTCACACACGCATTAAAGTCCAGACCCGGAGGCCTGTGCCACTTGCAAACACTCCCTAATTGAATGTTTGCATTTGAACTCAATGGTACTTTCAGAGAGGAAGAGCAGTGAGAGGATTTACCCGATGGCTGTTGGCCTAGATAGTAACTTCAGGCAGGACGTGTGGGTATGTCACTTCCATGGTTACGGGATAGGGGCCCTCTGTCCTCCCGTCAGCATGAAACTGGAAAATGTTTGTTTGTTGGATTTCATTGTTGTTGTGCATGGGTGGAGGGGTGCGGGCAGTGGGTGGGGGCACAGAGTCACGAGGACTTTTGTGTGGGAATAAACTTTTGGGGGGGAGTGGGAACAGATATAAACAGGGTTCTGATGATGAGGATGATGATGGAGGCACATGGACGGTTCTTGATGTCCTTCTTTTAGCTAGGATGGTATTCTGTTCACCGTACAATGCATCATAGGCAAGAGGAGACAGATTTCAGGTTGATTTATGATGGCATTATTTAGTTGAGTTGGTATGAGTTTGGACTACTTACTCATGTATTTTCTAAGGTTTATTTAACGGTTGCTTTTTCTGGGGTGTTAATGAAATATTTAAGGACATTTGTACTGATTAATGTCCACCAGGTTGTGAATTTAACAGATGTTACAAAATGAAAGATGTTTGTTTCCTCAGCTGACATACAGTTATCAAAAGGCTCTTTACCAAATAGGTCTAAATGATATTCCAGAATCCCTAGCACAGTTTCCAAATAATCATATTACGATATTACGGACTGTCCGAATTTATCCAATAGTATTACAAGTAGAATCTTAATGTTCCCATAGAATGCCGTAGAATCTTAATCTTAACCAATCCTAATGTTCCAAACGTTTGACATTTAAAATAGCAATGCTTAAGTACTTCAAAGTGTTTGGCTACAGTTCCTTTCTATTAAAACTGTTCAGAAACAGTTGGAAGCTATGATCACAATATAGTTTCTCTTGATGTGTGATTTGATCAATAACTGTCCTGAGTTTTGCTGTTGTTGTTGTTGTGATTTTTTGTGTGACACAGTGACCCCTAAAGGCTAAAACTGGACATGGCAACCAAGCGAGAATTGGTAGAAAAATAAAATAATATAGAAAAGTTGTCATTTGTTTTTTTGATTTGTTATGACTTTATTTTTATAGTAACACTGCACACTGTTGAACAATTTGGAAATAAATGGAATGGATTTCCATTATGATGCTACTTGGTCCTTCTCATTAAAGAAAGATATAATAACATATATCATTCCTATTTGCTTGCAATTCTACACCAAAGAAAGCGATCAAGTTCATGTTCAATTTAAGAAAACTTTGTTGTTGTAAAATGTAGCTTCAAATTACAAATTGGTCCATATTTGATTACAAAATAGAAAACAATTTATGATATATCTGCTTTCAGTTGGTATTTGACTCAAATTAAACCCATAGAAACATGATTTTAATGACTGATTTAAGCATTAATTGCTTACTGGATTAATTTAGTTAATATTATTTTTGCTAAAACTCTGCACATTTACTCTCTGCAGTCATCATTTCCAGTTGCTGCATTATGAAAACAAACCTTGTTTTTCTGGTAAGGTTTACTCTTGCTTTGCCATCACAGAAGGATCTGCACCAATAACTGGTTATCTTTTCAAAGCAAACAAAATGCTTATGGTGTAATTTACTGCATGTGCTCTCCAGTTGGTCATTTGGTACCAGAACTGATTTCGCTAAACACCTTTGTCAGTGTTTTTAATTTATGAGTCACACTGTGATTGATGGAAAAGATGTTGCTCCATATTTACAATGTGAAAACCTCCTGAAATTGATAATAAATATTTTATAAAGTAGTCTTCTGTTTAAGGCTGTGTTGGCTAAGTCTGGATGAAGTTTTTGTGTGGTTGTCACTAATGTGAATCAACCCATGTATGTGTACTAAAATTCACTGTAATGTTTCTTATTTGCATTTACAGACTAAATGTTTGCCTCTCTGTGTGTAAGATTCAGCAGGTCTGTCTTTCTTTATTAAAGGATTTGTGATTGTTTGAATGGCACAACATGATCCAGGACTGATTATTGTTTGTAGCTTTACATGGACTCCTGTCTTTGAGAGTAACAAAGTAGTTTAGAATGATTTAAATCGCTTAATTCTGCTGAAAATCTCAGGTCAGCTCAGTTGTGATAAGTCAACGAAAGCCAATACAGTCGATGGAAACCCTCTTAGAAATTACTGCCGACTCTGCCTGGGAAATGTATTTCCTGTGCTGAATTTATTTACTGTTGACAGAAAACAATTCCCCTCCACCATTTGCTGCAGGGGGAAGGATACGGCTGCACTCGGCTGAATTACTTTGAGGGGAAGATTGGGGACAAGTGGGTTCAATCCACCACCATGAATGAAACACAAAGCTTTCAATTACAGCAGAGAAATAACTGCCACAGAAAACAAGGACCTTGCATTCACCTTCTCAGTAAACAGTTTTTTTTTGTGACAGGCTGTTTTCTTCCAATCGAGGATCAGCATGTGTTTTTGTGTTTGGATTGGACCGGTGATGAGGCCAAATGTTTCTTTGCCAATGTTTCAGCCTGAGTTAAAGTTAAATGGCATCTACAGTATCTATCTGTCTGTCTCTGTCTGTCTGTCTTTTTATCTTACTTGTAATAATTGCATCAGACTATGGTGATAAAATGGTTGCACACGCACTTGAAAACTAAAACTACATTCAGCAGGTGTTTATTGTGTATCAAAATCAAAATAACATGTTACAAATAACATTACTAAAAAACCAATGAGTACTTCTGTGCTTTCTGCAGTAGAACTAATGGTTGCTGTTTTGTTTCATATACTCTTCTCAGTTCAAGACTTTCAACGTTTTGTCTAAAACACTTTTGTTTGTCTGTATTTGTCCAGATGGACTGAGGTTTGGACTAATCAGTTGAGAGGGGTGACTGACAGGGCCACAGTAACAATGAGAGAGCTGTTTGGGAGGGTGACAGAGGTTCGGGACTGTCTGAAATTTGGTCTTACCTCACAGTCGGACTCCTCTTTGGTCTTACACTCCCAGGTGTATCTGCTCATGGTTTTCTGAGGGGAGGGGGACGGGGCAAAGGGTTATATTCCTCAAAAACAACCATACAAGCCATCCTCAGAAGAAAGACAGATAGGGGGAGAACGGAGAAAGACAGAGTTTGAAGTGGACAGTAAAAAGGAGGAAAAAGAGTCAGAGACCCAAAGGATCAGAGACAATTAAAAGAGATTAAGAAGGAGACAGGAAGAGACAGAGATAAAATAGAGTTTGAGCGTTGGAGACAGAGACCAAAAGCAGGAGTAACTGGACTTCCTGTCCGATGTCAGCTGATCTTCCCAGCTGGATTCAGAATTGTTCCTGCACAGACTCTGCGGTGCTGCTTGGCTGTTAGTATGAACTAACGCAGCACCCACAGGTTTGGTCATTTCCGATGAGGTTCTAGACCATAGATGCACAGACATGGAGTTGTTAGTTTTTGGTGAATTTGATTTTAGGGAGTATTTATGGTTTAATTGTGAAATGACGTGTTTAGTGCTCATTTGTGGCTTAAAACTGTGTTGAATAGTAGTTGAGGACACTTAATTTGTTGTAGAGCTGGAGAGAATTTATTCCCCCTAGAATATATCAGTAATGCCAGAGCCTTCTACAGTAATAACAGGATTATTAAACTGATCTAAAAGCAGGGTTGGGAGTCAATCTGAATGTGATGCTGTGCTACTGAATATACTTTAGCTCTTGAAACTATAAACTGTTTCTAGCTCATCAACATTTATTTTGAAGAGACACAGAAATTCACATAAAATCAATAGACAGTGGGGTTTTTTTCTCTAATGCATATTTGTGAATTTACTGCAAATTTTCTGCAAAAAATAGTTAAAAGCATTGGGTGCTAACTCCCACCTGCAGGTGGCAGTATTTTTTTATTTCTACTAGGTCATGATGTGATTGTTTATCACAATCACACATTTATACTTGCCCCAGATTCCACAGACTCGAAATTGGTTAATGGACAGAAAACCAGATAAAAAGCAAGAAATGGAAACCAATAACACTGAATGAGTTGATTTCCATGGAGCAAGCTATCTTTAGAATATATGTGACATCTTTTCACATTATGTAGACTCCACAAAATTAATATTATGTGACTACGTCAAATTAAATACAAGTTAGCAGTCAGTGTTGGATTGATCACCACATCCACTGCTTTTAGGAGATCAGCACATTTCTTAATGACAGACAGAAAAACTCAGCTTGTTGCTCGCTGGTAAATTGCAGAAAGATCTATAAAAAAAAGCTTAGTAAAAGATAAATCTTTCTTCAGTAAACTGTTGCAAACCTCAGTTTGTCCAATTTTGTAAGGTACGCAGTTGACAGCCATACTTGTTTTAGTAACATTGTACTGTAAAGGCTTACTATATAAGCACCAGAATTATTCAAGGCATGAATCTCAAAAATACTTCATAGTGTACCTTCAGGAGCTCACAATGAAACCCATCTGTATACCACAAGTACTATTCAATCCAGTGAACGGCAAGGGATTTTAAAGATATTGTTAGAAAGTGATGATGGATTTTTGTTTTTTTATCTTGTGTTTTGGCATTTAATGTTCATTAGAGAGAAAGAAATGACTTGCACTTGTATTTAGAATGAATTGATGGGACTCATCTGCATGAAAAGAAACTACATGTATACTTAGTAAAGAAGCCAAGTTCAAAGTCTACAGCCTGCCGCGTAAAGAGGCGAACAAACTACTGAAAGAGCTGTGAGAGGGTGGTACCACATACTGAAAATAAATTAAATTTTAGCTAAAGTAAAAAAAAAAAAAAAATCTCAGTTGTAGCACTACAGCAACCCATGCTGCTACAACTTTGGTGTTAGCGCAAACTAACTACCCATGCTTAAGTTAGTGAGACACCTGTCAGCTCTGCTGCCACCTTCAGGCAGCAGGGAGGTGTTGCATCCCAGATGTTTATCCTGATAACCGCCACTATTTTTCTCAAAAACCCAACACTTTTAGCTTACCTGTTGTGAAGCGACTCCTTCGACCCATAAACCCAGAATAAATTAATTTTTTTAGTATTTTTCATCTTTCCCTCTTTCTCTATATACCTTCAGGATAAACAAGTCATGAAGACATTTAAAAATAAATAAAAAAATAAACAAGAGGAGCTGCGGAGGCTGACATGGCCACTAGGTGGCGCATATAAGCGACAGAGCAGACATGCCATGACAAAATACAGATGCAAAGAGGTGATAAGAGAGAGAGCAGGTTAGAAGGACAGAGAACAGGCAGGGCTCACTGCAAGGATGTTTTTTCTGTCCTAAAATGGTCAAATTGTAACAAAAAATCTTTAAGACTAGTTTGGTTTCAGGGGGGGATTGAAGCCCTAACCCCCTGGTTGTGTTTGTAGCATCATCCAGCCACAGCACCAAGCTACGTTGTGCTTGGTCTTTTGTGGAAACTAAACTCAGAAGAGAATATTTTCATGGCTGCAGAGAACTAAAAATAAAACCAAGCAAGATAAAAATGTTATAACTCTAAAACTTTGTGGGTATTTATCTCTTTGTTTACACGCTATGGCAGCCTTTCTGACAGACTTTCATATCTGGAAAAGAAATTTGATTTTCATTCTTTCTCTATTCAACAGCAGATTCCTCTTAACAGAACACCTTTTGCCAATAATGATGCAATCCAGATGATGCAATCTGTAGGAACTTTAGGCATGTTTTGTTAAGTTGGTAAAGGATTGAAATTCAGATTTCAATCACTGCTGCTGGATTTGGAAATGTTGGTAGATCTCGGGAAATCTCCAAGTTAAAATAATCTAACTATTGCATCCCTTTGAAAAGCTAGGCTTTTCAAAACCAGAAATTTAAAAAAAATAAAGATACTGTGAGGAAAAACTGAAACAAAAATTTGCGTTCAGAGACTGATAATCACTGGGCTTCTAATCACAATCCCTCTGGTCCTGTTTGAGTTTTGATTTCCTGCATCATTAAAGAAATCTCTCACTATTGATCCTGACACTTGGGCCCCGCCAGTCCTCTATCCTTTAAGCTTATAACACCTCAGAGTATCTGAAAATACTCATGCCCATGCATTTTGCAGGGAAGCAGAGCAGGATTCAGGTTGGGAGGGAGATGCAGAAGAGGGGTGAAAGAGAGAGAGGCGAGAACCACGTTACCTGACAGATAATGTTATCATAGTAAGCCAATGCACGGGCATGAGGGACGTTAGGAGGGGTGTCGCACAGTTTCCTTACATTTGGGTGGGAGCCCTCAGCGATGGTGGACAGCGAGAAATTATCATTGTGCTGCTCCGATGAAGGCCGGTACTTACTGCTGGGCGCCAGCGGGGTGGAAAGGGTCGAATGGAGGGAGAGACCAAAAAACAGAGAAAAAGGAAAATTTAAGAGATTTGAGGTAAAGCAGTAGGGGAAACATAAACATAAAGGAGCATGTGGGATGTTTTAGGGAAAAATTCAAGAAATTCGGAAAAGAGACAGAATGAGTTACAGGACGGTGAAGAAAGTTTGTTAAGGAGGAGAGATGACATGGAAGAATACAAGAATGAAATGGCAAGAAAGACTCAAACAGAAAAAGAATATGCAGGTTGTGGAGCAACAAGAGGTAAGAGATCATACAGTGAGAAAGACGGGAAGAAAAGCATAAGAAGAATGGGGGCACAAAAGCAGCATCAGTTAGACAGCTCAACATGAGAAATGATAAAACAGAAATAAACATTTATCTGTGATGCAACACACTGACAATAAAATGTTACCTGCTTTTAAATTTAAAAAGTAGAAAAAAATGGCTTATTTTTTACTTTCTAAATTAAAGCAAGGCAAGAAATAATAGGACATTATCTGATATTACGTTCCCTTAATCTTGAGCTAATATTTGCTCAAGATTAGCAAATCCTGATTAGTATATTGCGATATATTGTGGCAGCAACCAGGGCTGCCACAACATATCGCAATATATTGTAATATATCGCATATCATCATCACAATATCCACAGCCGTAAAAGTTATATCGCAAAGGACTACTTGGAGAAGCAGGTGCTCACAGCAGACACTAATAACATTACTCAAAAGGTTAAAGGTCACAGAATGATTGAAAAAAATGATCAGGAAGAGAGGAAAAAGTAAATATGCAAATATACCAGTCCATATTCCAGATCATCAGAATATTTACACTTATTATCCCCATTGCAAGATTTTCTAAAATCTTGTAGCCCTGCACATAATTATAATGAACACATGTAACATTTTGTTTGCAGTGAGAAGCTTTCAGGAAACTCTTAGCAGCCAGAGCAGCAATGTAACAGCATT
The DNA here is from genome assembly GCF_003331165.1 of Xiphophorus hellerii. Taxonomy (NCBI): domain Eukaryota; kingdom Metazoa; phylum Chordata; class Actinopteri; order Cyprinodontiformes; family Poeciliidae; genus Xiphophorus; species Xiphophorus hellerii. The sequence goes on from NC_045674.1 coordinate 5,349,087, forward strand.
CATCAAACAGCATTTCACAGTTATTGAGCTAAATTAATTGCTCTCAAAGATAAATTCCTCCTATCTATTAGCAATACAACATAAATCAAAAGCTTCCTTGCAGGAGAAGACAGTATGTAAGCAAACTTGTTTTTTTGTTTGTTTTGTTTACATGTTTGATCAATATAAATTTTAGAAACACTGGGGGAACTAAGGAAAAGACCGTACATCATTTTCTGCAAAATATCATTTGACAAAGTGCAGTTTCTGGTGAGAAATAAATAAAGGCAGTACTAGGATGTGGTAGAAGTATGTGAGATCAGACTGAACAATGGCACAATAAGTCTTTAAAAGCCCTAAATTATCATCACAGGACCTCCAGCAGGCTCCTGCAATGCTCTTATGTAGGTTAATGCATGTACAATAAGAAGTAGACTAAAAATGTTAAAGTTTCATGGGATTTTGGGAAGGAGGAAGACTTTGTTCTCAGAAAAAGGTCTGGAAGAGATAATCTGAACAAAAATTAAAAACAGTATTGTGGGAATATCTGAAGTTTAACAAGAATGCAGCAAGTGGTTTCTAGATGGTAAGTCAACAACGAAACAGTTGTCTTTTCCAGCAGCCATTGTACAATGCATACAGTGGGAAAAACATCTGACCAAACATGCTGGAGTTCTGCTTAGTAGGGCTGTGCTTGCCTGGGGTTGCTAGGTAACGACAGTGCCCGCCAAATGTGACTTAACAATCCGGAGGACACCAAAAAACATAAACTTATTTTCAAAAAAACGGCTGGGTGATTTTCCTAAGCACTTGGGTTGTTTTTAGAAGCAGTTGAAATCAAAATGGAAGTACAAAAACTTTCAAAATGGGAATTTTGCACAACCATTTGGTATACAGTACAGATGAATGTAGTTTCTGATCATAGCATATCTGTATAAATTATTTTTTAAATATTTCTGAAGCAGTTGAGACCAAAATGGAAGTAAAAAAAATTCCCTGTAAGAAAGGGAAAGCCCTAGGCAGAGTAAAAGCCCATATCACAATCTCATTGAGATGCTGTGACTTGAAATGTGCTGTACATAGATAAATCAGATGCAGCTACACAAAGAGTTTCCTTTCATCTCACCTGGGAGGAAACAACTTCAGGAATTCCCGTTTGACAGAGTCATATTGAACTCTTTGAGATCAGTGCTCCTTCGTTTTCATCACAGCAAAGAGAAGTTTGTCTCAGAGACCAAATCAAACAGTAACTTTGTCGAGAGTGACACCAGTTTTGCATATTTTTCTCTTCTGGCTGTCATTTGGTCTCTCATTCAAACTATTTATATGAACTCTTGAAGGTGCAGAGAAACATCAGCCCCCCGCTTTGTGATGTCAAGTTGCGACTTTGCTTTTCATCATTTTTGCTCCCTTATCATGTGTAGAGTTAAAGAGGCTGTGGTCTTTTGTTCTGATCAAAACGCAGCCATTTCCTCTGATCTGCAAGCAGAGCTTTCACATTAGATTTGATGAATGAACTGTCATGACTGTGAAAGATTAAGTAGTGATGTGGGAAAGGAAGAGATAAAGAAGTATGTTTCCCATCACCACTTCCAGCTTTGGTCTCACACTAGGCTCCCTTTGAACAAATATCAATTCATCTTCCTGTACATAAAATGCACAATTTCTACAGTTATTAAGATTCTTGATACAATTAAACAAATGGGATATATAGTTTTGATTTACTGGCTTTAGAAACTTGCTTTTTAGTTGTGATGAGAACAGTTTTTCACAACCTGTAGTACTCAATTATGAACATACAACTTGTCAGACGTGTGACTGAATTTGAACAGTTTTACAATGAAGAATGGGAGAAAACTGCAGCGTCCAGATGTGCAAACATAACTGTGACCTAACCACACAGACTCTGTGCACTGAGTTAAGAGGGGATGAATATGTATGTAATTACATGTTTTATGTTTCATATTTTTAATCATATTTTTTTGCAAAATCTGTTTTCACTGTGAGTTTTTGTTGTTGTTGTTAATTTTGCCATATTTTGCTGACCATGATTAATTTGCAAAAAAAAAAAGGCTAAAACATCCAAGGTAGTGTATACTTTTAATTGCCACCGTATTGTTGGCAAGCACAGTTTGAATGTATGAGACACAAAATGACATAGTCAACCCAAAATTAAATATTGCAATAAGTATTGTGCAGCTAAAAAATGAATTTGAGTATTCCTCACCAGGCATCATGATTCAGTTTTTGTTAAACAGCAGGTGTTTAACCGTCATTTAGCTGCTTTTAATTCAGCATTACCAAATCTACATTTCAGTTGAGTGGCCTGGTTGATTCAGATAAACTCTCTACAAGCACTGCATATTAGATGAATAGCTCACCAGGTTATCATTAACTACTGGACTATTGGATTATCTTTGTGTCTGTTGCATTTCTGGTCGATAAGCGTTTGACCAGAAAATAATGATGTGTGTCAAAGCAGAGAACTCACAGCTAAATACGCTCATTAAATCAGGGATAACAGATAGTGAGTTCAGTTTCAGGATTCAATTTGATGTGAGTATAAAAAAACTTTTTAATTAGTTACTTTTACTTCTGATTAAAGGAAGCAGCATTTTAAAATCCTCCATCGGTCTTTGTCTCTTTTGTCTCTCTCCGTTCTTGACCAGCATGTCGTCTGATCTCAACACACTCCGCAGAAACTCACAGCAGATGGAGAGTGTGGGAGTTTCAAGTATTTATGAGCCTTTTCAGCACCAAACACGCTCCTCTGAGTGTGTCATGCTGAGTTTTTCTCCCCAAAGCTGCCCTCTCCTCTTCGACTTTCACTCTCTGTTTCCTTCCTTCATGCAACACTTTCGCCGTCACTCCCCCATCCTCATCTTTTCCTCAATTCTCCTCTCCTAATCTGCCATCCTCCATCTCCTCTGCCTTCTTCTGATCGATTTCTTAAAACCCACCACTTGATGAGGCAGTGTTTTTTCTTTCATGCAGCACCCCGTAGCTCACACCCCTAAGGTTGCACAGCTGTATGTAGGTCAACCCCACCTCCTCCATCTGTTTCCCACTCCCCTCCCCTCCTCCTCTTCCGACTGCCCTACTTTCAGCTGGATCCACAATCCCAATGACATCACCCTCTCTTTACATTTTTTTTATTTCTGCAAGCTAGCAATATGGATGCTAGTCACTGCACCACTTTTCCACCTTACTACTGACTTTAATCTCCTCCACAGCTAGCATGATACCCCCGCCTGCAGTCCTAAAAATAAACCCTGCAGCTTGGGAGATTGTGATGAGGTCTCGGTCCTTTGGTTCCCATTTGCATCCACGGTGCTCAGTTGCTGGGCTGTTGCTCATCCACAGCAACTGCTTTGTTGCCACGGAGATCAGCATCAAAACACGGGCAAAATAACCCCAACCTACTCCTACTCCTTTTCACATTCAGTCCAGCTCTTCACTCTGTCTGTTGCTCTCTTTTTTTTCCTGCTGCTGCCTTCCAACAGTATTTTCTTTAGGATACAGTGCACCAAATAAATTGCAGGGTTTTTAGCTTAATGCAGAGGTTTTGAGGTTGCAACACAGCAAGTCCCTTTTTTGAATTAGCATTGCATCATAAATGTATAGTTTTTTGCAAAAGTATTTGTACTTTTTAAACTTTTTCTCACTTTGTCAAGTTATAATCAGAAACGTTCATGAGATAATTATGCAATAGACTGACTAGTTTCATAACTGTGAAATGGAAAAGAAGATTATTTATGGTTTTCTAAATTTTTTACAACCAAAATCCTGAACAGTATCATAGCAAATAAAATCAAATCACTGCAATAACATGACAACTAATTAGTAAATCCTAATTAGATACACCAGACAGGTCAGAGTTAAAGTGGTGGAGAAGTTTCAAGCAGGATAAGGTTGTGAAAACCGTTCAAAGCTTTGAATATTTAATGGAGCAGTGCTCAATCCATCATTAAAAACTGAAATGAGTCACTCCAAAGCAAGACAAGGCCGTCTACCAAAAGTGTCGGACAACTCAAGGAGTGCATAAATCAGAGAAGCAGCAAAGAGGGTATTAATAATTAGGTGGAAATTGGTGTATAAATCAGTTACTTTAACAGCCATGCAGTACTTTGTAAAATTCAAAGAAAATAAAAAGAAGTTTGTGGTTGAAAGGTATACTGAAAGGTCCTAAAAAGCTCTCATACTATTTTATTTGTTTAACCTCTCCCTGTGTACATTTATTTACATTCATATACAGTATAAATAAATGAATTAGAGTACAGAAAGATAGGTATACAGGAATACATGTAGGTTGTTAGCATACAAATATGCAAAATTTGGGCATAACAACCACTAGGTGGGAGAAAATTATGTGGTAGGCGAATCAGCAGGGATTAGTGAGATACATAAACCTTCTTGGCTGAACTTAAACTGGACGTTGTTTCAAGGCTTCTGACACCAATGTACAAGAGGTTAAAATGATTTTAAAGAGGGAGCAGAGAAAGTACTGGAGTGACTGGAGTTTTCCAGTGTAGTCCCTCCGCCACTGGTTGCTACCCACTGCTAGTCAGCTGGCTGAACAAAGGCTTCTACACTTTACTCTGTAAAACTGCAGACTAAAATTTCCCCAATCTGCTAGATTGATGTTTCCTGTCATTAAAAAGCCAAAGAGAAGCAAAAGCAACACCAAGTCATCATTTGTATTAATATAACACAATTTTAAAGACTAGAGTTGGTAAGATAGGAGCTGCTAGAAGTTATTGTAATCATTGTTTATTTTTAAAGTATTGTGTAAATGCTGCAAGGCTGTGGTACTTTTACTTCAGGGAATAATAAATTAAGGAAAGGAAAATAGATTATATGGAAATAAATAGCATGAAAGAATGATTTATTTGTATGGTTGGGTCTCAATATTCACTGAAGTAATTTCTAAAGAGCATTTGCTTGGTAATTTACCGTATCTATATTTCTAGTAAGATTCACACCAGTTGTATCGCCTCACTTGCCTTTTTCTCAGGCTGATTCTTGCTCTCAGGTGTCTATACTGCCTTTCTCACCTCCTCCCTCTTCATTTTCTTCGATCTACCGTCCCTTCAACTTCCCACCACACTCCTGACTGTCCTTGTCAGTGTCTTTTTAAGCTCGCTCATCCCCCTACTCAGCAATCTCAAACGCATCTATCCTCTTTTTTGTTCTTGTCTTGATCCTTTTCTTGTTAAACTTATAATAGATATATTAATATACGTACAGTACAGACCAAAAGTTTGGACACACTTTCTAATTAAATTCAATGAGAAGGTGTGTCCAAACTTTTGGTCTGTACTGTATATATCTGGATTTTCTGTCCTCACTCGTAACTTTTGCTCATTACCAATTAAAGATATTCAACATTCAAACTATTACAACAATGAGTATTCTAGAGAGATTAAAATGTATGCTACAAGATACATTTTAATTCATACTGGGATACATACAGTCCTGAAAAACTCTTGTTCCTTTTATTCATTTCTACAAATTATCAAACAAATACTCTAGTAATCTTGAAATAAAGTAAGAACATGATAATTTTTTGCTATCCTGTAGGAGCTGATGGACTGAATACTGAAGCAAACCAACTTTTTGTCACCTGCTGATCAGCTGGAAATCCATAATTGAATTTCTAAACAACATTTAGTGCTTGTGTGATAAACTGTCACCAGATTCTAACTGCTGTATCTGTTATATAGGTACATCAGTACCTGTGTTTTTATTACAAATATGCCCAAATCTTTGTCGATATATTTTTGCTAATATAAAAAAACCACAATTTCACAATTTCAATCTTTCCATTAAATACAAAATTAAATTAAAATCATGTGAATAAGCTTGTTCACATGATAAGTCATTAAAAATCATGGCAGAGATGGATGTTAAATGAAATACATTCATATTTCAGCAATAGCGCTCTGTTATTATCTATCAGCCATCAGAGGAGATGTTGGCGTCTTATTCAGGCATTGGAGCAGCAAGCCTCTTATATCTGGGAGAGGTTACCTTTGCAGCAACATCCAGCTGTGTTGGTCACGTGACTCGTGTAATGTGAAAACAGAGTTTCTTATGCAGTTTTTGTGAAATACATTCATTTTGATAAGGCCAAAAAAAACAAACACCATATACTACTGGGAAAGCTTTCTTTGACGAACACATGCATTTGGTTACATTCATTGCCTTTTTTTTATTTTACATCCCAATCTCAGAATTTTGTTTTGTTATCCTCAGTGAATGTCTAATATTTTATAAAAGCCCTGATCTGTCTGATTTCTTCTGCAATTATTTAATCTTTCCCTAATTATAATTACAAATGCAATGCAACAGACATTGCAAAATTCAAATGTTGAAGCTTGCAGCAGCTGTAGTCTCCTTCTGCATAGTGGAAAAGTTGTTTTCACCTAGTGGTTGCCAATTCCTCGGTCATCTGAAGATAATTTCTGCCAATGGTCTAAAGGTCTTAGTGAGACGCTTTAGCCAAAAAATATTTAGGCAAGAAAAAGAATCTAAAACTTCACATCTTCTACTGTACTTTTTCTTAATTAGAAACCTTATGGTCTTGTCTCACCTGCGCTTGCGCAACTTCTTGTTCTCCGTCTTGAGCACGTGGAGTTTTTTGGCGAAGCAGACGATGATCATGAAGAGCAGCAAGACCACCAGGGCCAAGGCGCCCACGGCGAGGCACATCACCTGGAACTCGGTCACCACCGACTCGCAGCGCGCACCTTTGTGCCAAATGTAGTCCTGGACATTGCATCTGAAACAAAGACAGACAAGGGGGACCATGGTGAAAAAGTCAGGTGAAAGGAAAAGGTGAGGAAAACACAACAAGAAATATAAAAAAGTGTCAAATGGATTTAAACTTGCCATTTGCACCTTTTTGCAAATGGCAGTATTATGGGTATGATTGTTCAAGTATTTTGATATTAGTAATTACATATATTAAGCTATTGGGGAAATTGTATTGCTACTAATATACACTCCTGGGATTAGTATGAACAACATCAACAAGGAACAATTAGCAGCCAAGTGCTGGAGCTCAAATAAGTATTATTAATTGACTGTTATCATTGTGACCACCTCTGTAAAAGCTGGAGTTTTGGTCTGGAGCATACATATATACAGAATACCAAGACAGACCAACATCAGCAATAACCACACAGAAACAGTCAAATTGGGAAGGACCTCAAGTTAAAAAATGTAAAAAAAAATCAAGGAGTTCCTTTTAGACTCTACAGGCATCATTTAGCACATTAAAAGATAAAATGACAGAAACAGACCAAACAGGTAGCCATGTTTATAAGAGTTAACAGAAGAAAACTCTTCTGTATTGCAGCATGACCTAAGCTAACAAATTCCTCCTTTCTATGAACCACAATATATCTGTAAAAGAGTCCACTGGACAAATGAGACCAAAGTAAAGATGTTTAATCATAATGTCCAGTTCATGTTTAGTAAAAACTGAACATACAAAACATGAAACTGGCAAGCATGGAGGTGGAAGGATGATGATTAGGGCTTATTCTGCAACCAGTGGACCATACAGTCTGTGACTTCTACATGTACCTCCTTACAAACTAATGCATTGTAGAGTCAAATGTGAGGGAATCTGTTGGAAAGGCTGTTGCTAGAAGTAAAAACAGATGATGAAGAGAACAATGTCTCAAACACAGCAGGACATCTACAACAGACTGATGGAAAAAGTAAAGAATCAACATGTCACAATGACCCAGTCATCGTGAAGACCTCAACGTGAAATGCTGTAGAAAGAGCTGTGTGGAAACCCAACTCTGCAAAATTAACTGAAACAGTATAAAAAAGAAGTTGAAATTCAAACGTGAGTAAGAGAGATTAAAAGAATATTACATAATCCTGGCTATAAAGTTATTTACTGCTGAAACTTTTTTCCACAGAGTTTGATTAATGCCTGATTCAGAAAGCATAAAGACTGTACTTAGCCTCACTGATAATGGAACGTGAACAAGGAAAAAACACCTGAGGTGATTTTCCATACAGATGGCGGCTTTAACTCATAAATGCGCACCCAGCAGCTGTCAAAAATACTAAGTCAGAAAAGACATTTATAAGATTTAACAAACCACACATGTGGACTCACACACAAGACACACACAGATACCATCTGAGTCCCATGCTCCTTTTATAAGTGTCTGGTAAAGTGCAGAGTTCGCCTGGGGAGGGGACCAGAACCACAGAGGCAGATGACTTTGTCTGCCCAAAGTTTATCATGAAACTAGCAAACATATCTCAATACCTCATGAAACTACTGACCCTTTACACATGGCGTTCAGAAAGCGGCCCATTCATCATGATGGACGTCAAAACAAACTATGTGTTCCTGTAAAGCTTGCAAAAAATCAGAAAGATGATCGCTTTTATTTAGTTGTTTTCACTATAAAAATGACCATAGGGTGCTGCACAAACAGATCAAAATGCATTTTATCATTAATCTTTTGATTGGGACAGACAATGGCAAAAGATAGCAGTCATGAAAATGGAATATTTTACAAGATGGTATTTTTTCTAACAAAACAAGCATGAACAAAAATGTTTGTGAAATTTGAAAATACATTATGGGGAAAAAGCAATTTTTAAAACCTAACAAAGCTTTCAAAGTACTTTTAAAACTTCTATCCTAGATTTATGTTATACATTTTTATTGCTTGGAGATGTTGCAGACATAAACAAGAAAAAAGTTGTAATCAAAAAGGTGATTGGTTATGTTTCAAAAGGTAGTTTTGGAAATTTGTTGAAGAAACTTATCCAAAAACAAAGATTTTAAAGAAAAAAAAAAATAAAAAAAAAATATATATATATATATATATATATACAGTATATATACAGTACAGACCAAAAGTTTGGACACACTTTCTAATTGAATTCAATGAGAAGGTGTGTCCAAACTTTTGGTCTGTACTGTATATATACAGTATATATATACAGTATATATACAGTATATATATATATATATATATATATATATATATATATATATATATATATATATATATATATATATATATATATATGTAGAACACCTGTTCCACTCTCTTCAAGCTACATTTTAAAAATATAACGTTATATCACACTCTTTATTCACCTTTATCATTTAGGAGAGCAGTACTATGTTCATTGTTACAGGATTTCACAATCTTGGCTATGACAGCTGCTTAAAATATATTTTTATAAAGATTTTTATCGCTTTCACAGCAAACTGGGGTGAAAAAGGGTAGCTTCAGGTGAAAACTGAGCAAGACATGTACTGCTGTCTTTTCACCCTCTCTGTAACATGCCTCTATAGAGGAACTGAGATGAAGACATTGTAAAGAGAACGAAGAGTTTGAAGTTTGCTGATCCTATACGCTTTTCCACATGTAGGTGCGTTCTCTTCACGGCTCGTTTTCCTGAATCCTTCCTGAATATCCTTCTTTCATTTGCCAGCTGAGAGGAAGAGCTGCCAAAGAGCCAGGAGACATTTTGAGTGTGTGGGCATGTGTGCGAGGAGGAGAGAGGGGAGCGATGGAGACTGAGATCACATTTTCAAGGAGACTTCAGTGCACTCAACCTCTGAGTGTTTCTGTGTTTGTACAAAAGAAGAGGTTTATGTAAGTCGGCGCAAGAAGAAGAGTGGGGGTAGACAGGAAAATAAAAGGAGGATAGAGGGATGCAGAAAGGACGAGGAGGGAAAATTATGTGCTGGTCTCTATGGCAACCCAGCTGAGCAGCAAACGGAGCAGACATGGAGCTGACATGTCATGCCTTCACTGGCGAGCCGAAAAAGGGAGGGAAATATCCTCTTTAGCATCCAGCTCAACATTCCTCTTCTGTATTCCTGGCCTTGTTTCTCTAATCCCTCTCCTGCCATTTGTCTTTTTGAAAATTTATTTTCATACTCACTGCCGCTCTTTCGCTGTCCTACTTCCCTCCAAAGAGCTCCAGCTGATGCACATCTCCAGCTTTTAGGTTGTGCAGCCAAATTGTTTTCACCTTGGCTTGTTATTAAAATGAGGAAGGTGAAGTCATAAGTGAACGTAATTATCTCTGACAAGGTATTAGCACCGCAGAACCGTGACATTAGAAACTGCACACACAGAGTTTGGTGAATGGCACACTGTGCTTCTGTTGAAAAAGAGCTGCTAATAAACATTGTTTAGTTGTCAAAATGAAAGTTTCTTTAAGCTAAAAAGAAATTTCTCTCTCACTGTAGTGTAGTAACATGTGGTCTGCTGATGGAGTAGTGATGCCGACAGGATAAATGAACGTATTCACTAAGTCAAAGTAAATCAATAGTTACAACCTGCAGACATTTGAGTCAGTGAGGAAAAGGAGAATGTCAATAAACAAGTTTCTGATCGTCATAAACATAGAAAGTAGGGTTTCTTCTCCTGCAGACTCAGGCAACTCCTTTGTTTTTGCCCACAGAAAATCTGTCTTGCTTTTACTAATGCTTTAGAAAAATTCATAAGTTGGTTTTATTGCTAGTAGTTCTTTTTTCATTTGACTCTAAATTAGTTCATTTGAAAGTGTGATAGGCTATGTGTAAAAAGTGGATTTGCAAAGAAATGTTGAAAGTTAAAGTGTTAATATTGGCCAGTTCTGTTTTTCTTTTAAGACATATAATTTGAAACAATATATGAACAGCATTCAAAACACAATTGTCCAGCCTTCCTCTGGTCATTATATATTGATATTAGAACCAGAGGGAAATTCAATCATCACATTTTTTATTTGCACAGTATTGCAGTAGCAAAAGAAGTAGTAGGAGGCAATATAGGTCTTTCAGGTTCCGTTCACTCTGCTTGTAAATAATATATTTGGCCAGTTAGATAAACTTCCAATGACTTTATGGACATACTTGGTAAGGAATTCAGTCATAGCATATTCTAGTAACTACAGCTTTCTTTTAAATAGCTTCTTTTGACTTTGCACTTCCTTTGATCTCAATTTTAAACCCCTCAGTTATATAGACAATTACTAACTTTTAGATTTTTTCACATTTTAACCACTTTCACATATGGTGGATTAGGTGACCAAAAAAAATATATTTTTTTGAGTTTCGAACCAGCAAGACGCAGCTTAGACTCCATAAAGTTTGAAAATTATCCAAATCTGGTTAATAGACAACCAGACTGCAAAGCTCTCCTGCTATAGTACTATATATCAATTATATTAAGTTATCTTTGCTAAAAGCTTATAAACATGCATTTATCATGTGTATTTGAATGCAGTCAACAATATCTGTCATTGTTGGATAGGAAAACAAAAACAAGAGCTTAAGAGATACAGAAACAGTAAATAAAGTACAAAGAGATGAAGCCACATTGTGTTTTCATGGATGTCTATGGGATTAAGATAAAACAAACAGATGATTTCTGATCTAATTAATAAGACTGTTGGGGCACTGTAAGACTAGCTGACAACATCTTTTATTTTCAAATAAATTTGGCTCAGGTCAATCTTTGTGAATGTCTTAATCTCTGAAAAACTTTAAAGCCTAAAGCAGCTACAAAGAGAAACCAAAGGAGCCAAACTTTTCAACAGGCATGAAAGAGCTTCTACAATCAGGCTTGTTCAAAAACCCCCAACACTTCTGTGGTTTACATGAGACGCCAACAACAGTTATTCCCACTATGAAGTCACCACACATCCCATTACAGTTTTATTCACTCTCCAACCCATCATTATCTATGTTGCCATGGCTCTCCACAGCCATATGAGAAGTAATGTCAAAATCTAAAAGAACCACAGAAGAACTGGCACTGGGACACAAAAAAAGAAGAATACAAGATAGTAAATCCTCTGACTGTTTAGCTAATTAAGCTAGAACATGGGCGTGTTTCATTCTAGAGGAGTATAGGGTACAAATAGTGCTGCAGCACAATAAGATCTATGCTGGGCTGATTTTCTCAGGAAGAATGGAACGTGACAAACAGGAATAAGCAGAGAGTAAAAAAATCGAGCTCCTCCTCCTGCTGCCTCCCTGTGGTTCTACTGGCATCTGGAGAAACACACGGCTCCAGATCAGAAACAATCAATCACAGCCAGGAGGAATGTCTTACTGCTGTCAATTATGCTTATGTACGCGCTACTCCCAAGACACACTGCTTGTGTTGCTGCTGTTAAATTATTGAAACTGCTGAGGGTACTATCTTATTCGTCGTTATATAAACAAATATAATTGACTATATAATTATTTTTCAGATCTCAAATAATTGCATAATTGACTCATTATTATTAGTTGAAATTTGAATAAAGCCTTGAAAAATATTTTCTATTTTATAAAAAATAAAACAAAGTAAACACTGTTTTCTGGAACCTGATTTAAAAAGTAAAGAAATTAGCTAATATCTAATAGCTAATATAAAATATCTTAAATTAGGTCTTTGTTGATTTTGTTGGACAGAGTTATTCTGGGAACATTTCCCTCTCTGTCATGTTCTTCTTTTTAGATGTAACACATTGGGGAGATCTGCTTCTTCGTATGCTTAGGGCCTGTACCTTCTGGCAGTTTTACACAGGAATAGAATTTCAAATATATTTTTTTTAATATAGATTGACGTCTCATAAAGTTCTGGACTCAAAATGGTTTCCTAAAACTTTTGACCTATGACTCAACGTTGCCTCTATGGCTGTGGAGAAAGAAAATGGTTATTTAAATATCCCATTATAGCAACAACCCAGATCCAGCATAGGAACTGGTCCAGTGGGAAAACACTGCTGGAGGTATGAAAGAATCAGTTTTACCCATAGGAGAGATGAATGGTTGTTGCTTAGCTGTAGGAAACATGAAGTAAGAACATAAGGAGAGACAGAATGCATTTTGACAAGGTCATAGGAAGGTTAAAGGGGAACAACCTAACAGAAGGTAAGACCTAAACAAGCTGCATCTGAACTGACAGGAGAGGGTATGCAACAGTGTTGAATATATTAGCATTAAGTCCAGATTTGCATGAAAAATAGTACTATTTTTAAACATGTCCTGCCTAAGGCTGATATTTTTTTATACCAGGATTGCAGAGGAGGAAGAAAAGAACTGAGTGGAGTATCCAGAAGCGGCTGGATGTGTGGCTAAAAGGCCAGCAGAGGACAGGAGAGACTCGGGATCTCCTTAAGAAAAAAAATCAGTAACTTGAACTGCGATTCTGGCACTGAGATCCACATTTGACATTCTGTTTCCAAATAATTGGGAACTTTCTCATTCGCTAGGGGCGTTGGGAGGGAAAGGGAAACTAAGGGTCAAGCTGAGGTAAAGATTAAAACACTGGAAAAGATTTTACAAGGTTGACAGAGAGAAGGAGGAAAGACTGGAGTTTGATCTCACCCGATTACACATTTAAACAAGACAGATGGACCTTTTTTAGATTTATTTATATGGGAAAAGATGTGCCCACCACTGAGTCAGAATGAGGTAAAACTCATGGAAAATAGCTACATAACTTAATTGGTTGCCATTGCAGAACTTCATTGTTTTAGTCTTTACATCACTGGGTGGAGAACATTCAGAAGGGGCAATGCATCAGGGTTGGGGAGGACAAGGGAAAAAATATCCTGTAAACATTAGTTAAATGATACAATTTTACTGGAATTCATAAAAAAAAACCTTGGCAGATTAAGCTGAGCTGTTCTTCACAGGGCTGGAGAAGTCTGGATAAGGTTTGAAAGACATAAAATGAAAACCAAGATCAATATCTTGAAACTCTTTTGGCTTTGCACCAATTTTCTCTCACAGTTAAAGCCTGGTGTGTGTTCAAAACACCTTAGGGAAAATTTACATATTCACTGTCAACTGTGGTTGCACTTTGAAGGACACTGGCTTAAGCTTGTAGCTCCTACTTTGCATTAAGCTGAAGTCAACTCAGACATCTCAGGGGAGTCAAACAAAGACCTGTCAGTCCAGGAAAGTCCAAACAAAACGTTTAAACTCAAAGTTATTGATCTTAAATTAAGATAAATTAGCAACAACATGGAAGCAGAAACAAGCCAGCTTAAATATTTTTAATAAATCAGTTTTCACTATGCTGACATCTTTCTTTTTCAAGGTCTAAGCAAAGCATCACAAAATCTACAAACAAATGATGTTTGCCTGCTTTACAAGCTTATCAACAGTGTCCTCTAAATGAACATTTAGAGTATTTAGAGCAAAGAGCCTTTCTGAGCAGGAAAGTGAACTTGGTACGTTCTTGCATGCAGCTTGTGACATCTGGTTAGCAAAACATAAACACCTAATTTGGCTTATTTCTGTTTGCTTGTCACATTTACATATTGTTTCCCGCCGAGCTGTCGGCACGACTCGGCTACATCCCATCATTCCTGCTGTTTTATACACACCGAGGCTGCTAACGACGCAAACGACTCATTCAGAGGAGATCTACAGATCCAACTGTACCCAAAACCTATTAGCATAAACCTCTGGATCCCTGGAGAGCAGTCACGACACCATAAACTGCAAAGTAATTACTGATTCACAGATGGGTCCCTTGTCACATTTAACTGCAACCACTCGCTGAAGCTGAAAGGGATGTTTTCAACAAAACTGCTCCGCTCATGACCCTGACAAGAAGGCAGTAAATCAGCGCTACAGAAACTCAGTTTGCTCTTAGGAGGTTAAATATGGACATAAACAACCTCTTGCTGCACCAGACAATTAAAAATAAGGTGATTGCAGGGGGTTTGTCAATCAGGAGATGATTTATTTTGCAATTACTGGGGAAAAATATATGATGTTTGGGAAACATATCAGCTGGAGAGATAGATTTTCACCAGGATTTACAACGTTCAATGGAGAGAGAATACATCCAACAGGCTGAATATCTGGTTTGGCATGCAAAGTGTGAAGTCAGGATGCTTGGAATGACTTAACAAACAATTATCATGCAAACAATTCATTACAATATTATTATTGTAGCCACTGATACTGTGATAATGAGGATATGGTTATCAGGATTATTGCGCTTTAAAAGACTCAAATTAGCTTTAGTTTGAACCATAAATAAATATGTTGATAAATTAAAAAGCCTTCTAAAAGTGTACACACCTTTGTTGAAATGTTAGGTTTTTGTGATGCTAAAAAAAGTACATATAGCATGACATTTATCCCTTATTCTAAGGGAAAAACAAGAAATGTAACAGAGGAAAATATATATTATAAAAAGGCTATAAAAATACTCTACCTGCATAACTATGCACAGAGTTAAACTGATTATTTGTTTAATCACATTTGGATTCAGTTTAAGAATTCATGCCTTTTCACATCTACAATAAGTTCTAGTGAATCTGATTACAGTGAAATGAAGTTCAGCCATGATAGGATTCTCCTGAGATTTGCAAAAATAATTTTCAGAGAGGTTGCAAAGAATCAAAAGGATCTAATTGAATAAAAGTTTCAATTAGATCCTAGTCAGGAGAAGGGTTTAAAAGTGAACATCATTACACATAGTCTATGTCACAGTGAAGGGAGTGACAGATAACTGAAGAAAATATAGGACAACATGTTCTTACTTTATTGTCTTCAGAATAATAAAGGACAGTTCTCCCGAACTGGTTAAAGAGGCAGCCAAAAGACCAAACGTAATTGTGAAGAACAGCAGCAATTTATGAAGAGCGCTGGCTGTGTCCTAGCTCTCAAAATATGTTGGACAATGAGTTATGGTCTAATGACATCAAACTTTGGGGTTCAATCATTGGAATCTCAGGGTTCACTGTAGTTACAGATCACAGTAACCAGAAAAATGACTAAAATCCGTGAATACTTGAATCTTCCCCTAAAAAAAGTTTATAACTGCCTGCTTTAGCAGTGTAAATAAAACAGACTTGGTAAATGTTGCCAATTCAAAAAACGATATGCTGATAAACTCCAACTAAAGAAGACTAAATCCTGAAAAGTGTTAATTTTGTATTTATTTATCTTATCTGTAAACATATTTCTTTGCTACTATATGTAGAAAAGGTTTTAAAATAATTCACCATGACATTTTAACAGGGGTGTGTAAACATGTGAGAGCCACTGGAAGGAGTTTTGGTCCCACGTTGTGAACTTTGCATTTGTCATGTTGACTTTATCTGCTGACATCTTGCCTCAAAAACAAATGGCCTCTGGAGACACTGAGAGTTGAGTGAAATCATAAGAAAACATATATCTATGTTAAGCTTTACAAAGCATTTCTTGGCCTATTAGCCTCAGTAACATAACATTTTAAAACTTTAAAGAATGACATAGCTCTATAACAGAACAAACCCAAGACCTAATAAATTCCTTCAGCATCTGGTTTATTCTGCAGGAAAAAAAAAATTAACACTCAAATAAATTTGATATAAGTATATTAAAAGTAGATTAAGTCCATATTGGTTTTTCTTCTAAAATAAGAGCATAAAGCAGTCAGAGGTATCTAAAGTTGGCAAAAAGCAGAAATGGAGATCTGAACTCATTAGAGCATATTGATGTAAAACCATTTGAAAAGCTGTGAAAATCTGTTTTCACATGCAAACAGGTTTACAGTCTCAGCTGTGAAGTTCAGAGTCGAAGCTTAGATAACCTGCAGAGAGGCACACACCCAAAAGTTAATTTCAGCAAATGTTTTTGTGCGTTGTTAGGGATGAAGTAAGTTCACAAGATCCAGCTTGGCAAAAACAGTCGCTTTGCATGTGGGGGTGTGTGTCGGGGTGTGTGAGTCTGTGTGTGTCAGCCCCAGCCTCCTCAGCAGCCGTAAATCTTCCCTGTGTTAGACCTCTGACCTGACTCCACCTCTCGATGCTCTTTCACCTAAAATTGATCTCTGATACGCTCATAATCTTGCATGTGTTTTCATGACGCAAGCATGAAATCCCCCCAAAAAATGGACACAAACGGCTGTTGCTGCTCAAAGCTTCTCTTAATTACATCAAGCTGCAACACACACACACGCACGCCAGTAAATTTGACCTGGCTCGCCTGAGTCGTTTCCATGCTGGCAAGCATTATAAGGTTCTGACTCATTCTCTCACTCAGTTTCTCCTCTACCTCCTCTGTTTCTCTCCACTTCTCACTCTGTTTCAGTACATCTCTCCACTTCTTGTTGACAATGTTTTGTTCTCATTACAAATGTTTGATCCTTCAAACTCTTTTGCCCTGCCTTGGTTTCTTTATCTTGCTACATCTGTCTTTCTGACATATTATGGAGTCAAAAATGACCCGACTGCATTCAGAAAAAGGCACTTATGATGCAAAAAACTTTAAAATAACTACCCAAACTGACTGTGGACAGGTGTACAGATGGACAGCAGGTGTGGGACGCTGGAAACTAAGAGGGACACTGCAGGGAAATGCAAGACAGATTACAAAGCCGCTCAATACACAAATCTCCCTGCTTCTTTCCATGCCACACACCCTCAGTCACCCGCTTCCTCTGCTTTCTCATCTCTTTCTCCGAATATGGTTCTGATTCTGCAGCGCCTGAGGAGGAAGTGGTTTATGACACTGTCAGATCACATCTGTGAGAGGGACAGAGGAGCCAGCGCCGGGGATGCCACAAATAGTTTAAAGAAGAAGGTCTAGCTGGAGAAACTGACCGAGGTTTAGAGCTAAACTGCTCCAAGATAAAGAATGTGAAAATAAGCTCCTAAAACTGATCCAAAATGTAAATATTTTTCTTTCACTGAGTGAAGCTTACCATGTCTGCATATGATCTGTAAAAGAAAAGTACATCTTTGTTGACATACAGAGGTGGCAACTTGTAACTCTAAATAATCCCCATTGACAGGCTGATAATTTTCTCTTAAAAGGGTTATGAAGTGTTTCTTTCATGTTCAAAGCAGCCTTTCTGGCTTTAGAAAAAACTATGTTTACGTTTAACTCCATGTGCTCGGTCCAATAGAGATGAAGATGACAGATGGCTTTCTTATGGAAGAGAAGCTTCATGACAAACTGCTCAGAAGGTTGACAGAATAAACTGAGTGAAGATGCACAGCGGTGGGCTTGGAAATGGACAATATGGAGCAAATTAGGATAACTGGCCAGGGAGAAAAAAACAAGTCGTCCAATAAATAGTCTCTTTAATTATTGAGATAAGTGATAATATTGTAATTTTGAGACTATTTTCAAGTAATATGTTGATGTTAGGACAATTTTTACCTTTCAAAGACCAGGTTTTCCTGCCAATATTCATTTGTATTATTTCCAGCTGCAGAATCCAGTTGGTTTTAAAAGTTGTGTTGGGAGCTAACATCTTTTTTTCCACATGACAAAACAGTTTCTACAAAAAAAAAGGACAACTTCCTCACTTTGATTAATCTTCTTAATTGTTTACTTATTATTTAAATGTTGACATAAAATGTTGAACTTCAAGTTGCTCTGATACTTGGAAATGGTGCAACTTTTATTGCACGAGGTTGAAGTTTAGAAAATGTTGAGCGAATCAAAATTGGGTAGCGTGTAATTCCTGCAGCGGTTTGTCCTGGCTTCCTTCCAGGGCAGCAGAATATCATGCATCACTTGACAGAGAATGCTTACAGCCAGGCTGAGTCCAGTTTCACTCATCACCCCTAACATTTAGCCTTTACCCCTGCAGGTTGGTCAAATTCATGCCAACAGCTATCTGGGGTAGAATGAAAGGAATATGCAAGTGCTTTGCAAGAGGAATATATGGAAAATAATCCCCATTAAACAGAATAGTCATATAAAATTAAACATGTTTAGGTTGTGTTTTCATTTACTTGTGTTGTGTTTTCATTTACTTGTGTTGTGTTTTCATTTACTTGTGTTCTGTATGGTAGAATATATTAATTCTGGTATAAACATGCGTTTGTATACATAAATGACAGCTAATGGTGTATTAGCTGAACTTTTTCCAAGAGAAATTGTAACTACTTCAAAACTAATGAAGTTCAAGGTCCTTGAATTTGAAAGACAGAGTTGTGGAATGAGAGTCACCCTTAAAAGTGAAGTTAGGTCATTGTCATCCCCCCTCATTGTGTGTTAGTCCTAGTTGCTTTACATGGAGGACAAATTCCATATTTACTGCCAAAATTTCCATCAAAAAAAAAAAACTAAAAATAGGAGCTTTTCCAACTTATTTGATTGTACCATGAACCATGAATTATTTATCACTTAAAACAGTATTCTCTTAATATTATCACTATCATCCATCCATCCATCCATCCATCCATCCATCCATCCATCCATTTTCTAACACCCTTGTCCCTAGTGGAGTTAGGAGGGGTGCTGGTGCTGATCTCCAGCTAATGTTCCGGGTGAGAGGCGGGGTCACCCTGGACAAGTCACCAGTCTGTTTTAGATTATCACTATCATTTACTTTTCAATTTCACTTACGATCTTATTGGGTTTTTTTATTTCCTTTTTTATTTCATTATTTAATGTTTCTTTTTTTGATATTCTGTATTTATTTAACTTTTTTTTTATTTACTGGCACACTTTTTATATATGTAAACATTAATGTATTTTCTCTTGTAATATTTCCTCCTCGCATTGTTTCCCATCCTGCTTTCTCCTTTGTCCATTTATTTTCCTCATGTCTTTTCTTTTTCCTTCTTTGAGACGTAAATTGGAAAAGAGAGAAGAAATGAAGGCGAGTCTGGTGGGCTAAAAATTAAGAGTAATCTTTTCTCCTTCAAAGCTCTGTGTGCTAACAAAGTATATGGAACAGTATATTGTGCAGCTCTCTATTTTATATTTCAGGTTATGACAATATTAAATCAATCTACAGTGATACTTACACATACATTTCAATTTGTCTCTCCATTTTATTATAAATTCAACTTTACCTGGATAAAATTCACTCCTACAATAAACCAACATCTGTATTTTATGTATGAAAGAGAAAATAAGGAACATGTGTTAAACTCAAGGGCCAGGGGCCAAATCTGGCCCACCACAGCTTTTTATGTGGACCTCTAAAAGTGAGAACGACGCATATATAGAAACTAAAAAATGAAAGTAGTGCGCTTAAACATTAACTTATCAGTCAAAATTTTGTGATTCTGGCAATTCACATGAAATCAATAGATTTCTACACTTTTTCAAGCTGATGCATAATTGTGAGTTTATTCCATATTTTTCACAAAAATTCTAAAAAAAATTGGGTTTAGTCATGTTAACTCCCACCTGCAGGTGGCAGTATTTGTTACTTCTACATCCGTAATCGTTGTAACGAATAACAAAAGGTCACATTTACCATCTGACAGCGCAAAGATCACAAAATTTTTTGCAAATATTTCTAAATCAATGATTCTGATTGCAAAAAAAAATCACAAAAACAATCGTTAAATTCTGGAGGTATTATTAAATTTTAAGATGTACTTATCAAATGGAGACACAGATATTTATTAATATTTTAACAGTTTTTCAATACATTCTGGCACAACCGGCCCTTTGAGAACACTCATGATCTTGATATAGCCCAAAATGAAAATTAGTTTTACATCCCTGCATTATTTTACATACCAGATAAAGTGCTGAATCTACAACAATTTGTGTTTCAGTTTAATTTGGTAGATCTACAGCAAAATTTCCAAGCTGTATTTGAGAAAAAAGCTCAGGTTTGAGTATATTTTGTTATTATATAAGAGTGGCGCACACTGTACTAAAGAGTTACAGTAAGCTGGTCTAAGGTCAGTAAACAGCAGTTCAAACATTTATCTCATGCTAACGAAGCAGCTTAAGTTAAGCTGCAAATGCCAACAAATACAAACACACACACACACACAAGCACAAAATAAAATGAAAATGAAGAATAAATCAAATCAATGCTTCACATACTAACCCAAGTCACGTGTAATCCTACATGCAATCATGGCTTCATCCACAGAGCACCATATTGGTCAGCATCTGTGCCAGCGCTCCATTGACCCATATCTTGCTCTTGCCCAGAAGTCAAATGCCTCTCAGTATCTGTCTGACTCACTCTCAGGAGGCTCATCCCTGCTATTAACTGCTGACAGACACCCAAAATATGCTCTAAATATTATGGACACTAGTTTGTTTTTTATAATTACTGTATGTTTTCTGTTAAAAATAAAATAATCATTCTTTTTTTTTACTCTCTACAGTTTTCAGGGTTTTTTAGTCTTTTTTTACATCTTCAACACCAGCATTAATACAACAGTGGATGTAAGAGTGTTGGATCTTTATGGTAGGGTTTGTGAACCCAATTATTACATTATTATTATAGAAAAGCTATAATAAGCTTGAAGGTCATGGAATATGTGTTTAAAGCCCACATCAGCTTATGATAGTGAACATGCAGTTGTCAGTTCCTCCAAATTATGGATTTTCTCCCATTGATGTTCATATGAGTTTTAGACCCATCTGTAGAAATCCACTTTCCTTTACAACATGGGAAAATGCCTTGTTATAGGTGAGATGTTCTGCCAGTGGATCTAGTGCTTTTTCTGATCAATATTATAGAATTATTTATGCAAAACAAGCTCCTGTATCTTGCTGAAAACTTATACTTGTAAGTTAGTTTTGTCTTATTTTAAGTGTACTAAGATGTTTGCACTAGAAGTTACATCAAAAGTACTTGCAAAGATTTTGTGTTTTTCCAGTGTGAGCAATTCAAATTTTCCAGATTAGAAGTACAAAATTCCAACCTTTAGGCACATATTAAAAGCTCCTGGAAAGTTACAGCCGGACTCACACTCAGGGGAGACAGGCTGGCAAACGCCACTCAGTATAATCCTTCAGAAACTGCATAAAGCAAAAATAATCGCATAACATCAAATCAACTCAGCTTATGATAGAAATGCTGTGTTTCTGACATACAGAGCCTGGGGTTAAAAGGGCAGCAATAGGATGGAGGTCATGACCACAACAGGGGATAAATCTCCTGTTGTCCCCTGATTTAAGGTCCCCTGAGGTCATAAATCTTTGACTTTGTTCTTCTATTGCTGGTAGATCTGACCTCTCAGTGATATTTGTCTGTGTAGCATTTTTTTAATTCAATACTTTTTGAATTTGTGAGAAAACTGTATAGACGATGTGAACTAATTAATATCTGTATTATCTGTTCCAGTCAGGAAGCTGTTTGCCATTCTGCATAAATCTGCATTGTAATCTTTGCAGCTGCTCACTAATTGGAAATCTTCCTTCAATGATTGGTTGGTCCATCCATTTTATGATTCTGGGAATTGCATTCTAAATAATCTTTTAATCTGATAGGGCCTGTCACTGTCTTCTTTGTTTAAATGTATATGGCGCTACATTAAACGCAAATATATTCCGTTGGAATAACTGCATACTTTTAAATTATTCTCAGTTCAGGTTCAATCTAATTTTCTAATATTTTCAAGCTTAAACCAATTATTTTCTAACCATATGCTGACAAAGGAAGACTTCCAGTACAGACTGTCCTTTCATTAAATGCAAATTCAGGACAGCAGCCCCTCGATAGTCACGATCAGAGTATTAGAAATCACTCACAGCAGATATGACCTTCCCCCCCAATCTGCAGCAGCTCTAATCCTGACTCAAGACTCCACAGACACACTCTCATTGTTAAAGGTGACCTATTCTGTTTCCTTGTAGAGGTTAAGATAGGTCTAAGGGCTTCACAAAACATGTTCATTACATTTTTTTTGTACCAAATAATTCTTCAATAATGAGATTTCAGTCTGGTCAGTTCTGCCTATTTTGATCTCCTTTCAGAACGAGCTGTTTCAGGGCCTCTTGCCACTTTAAATCCAAATAAGCTGCTGCTGGCCACGCCCCCTTCTCAATGTTTATACTCAGACGTGAAAATGGCCGCAAACAGATACAAAATTATACAAACGTATATTTCTGAAAAGCAACAAGAATGCAGCAAGTGGTTTCTCACAACAAAACACTTCTCTTTCCCAGCAGCCATTGTACAGCAAATACAGCAGTGAAACCAGCTGAGCAAGTGCTGGAGCTCCACTGCTTGGGTTGCTACGTAACGGGGCTGGGCTTGGCTAGGGTTGCTAGGTAACAGCGCAGTGACCGTCAAATGTGACTTAACAATTGGAAGGTTTTATAAACAGCTCACTCTCAAGACATCTAAACAATTAACTTATTACCAAAATGGATGGATGTTTTTTTTTAAGTGCCTGGGTTGTTTTTAGAAAAAGCTGAGATCCAAATAAAAGTATAAAAACCGCTAGGTGTGTATGCTAGGTCTCTGATCACAGCATATTTGTATAAATTGTTCTCTTAATTTTAACCCTAACCCTATTTTGACCTCCACAGTACCTTTTTACTGCAGTGGCTCTATCTGATTGGACCCTGAGGGAAAACAGTTAATAAAAGAACCCTAAGGACTGTTCATGGACAATTTGAAAACTGTTTACTTAACCCAGCTGACACTGGGGGTGGGTAATATCTAAAATCAACGTTCTTGAGCTTTACATCATGCTATAATTACATTCCCTCATCCCAAACATACTTGGAGTGTTGCTTTGATTCTTTCATGCATATTTGTCAACCTTTCTAGGATTCCTAAATGCTTCCTTCACGCCTTCCCCACTCAGCCCCTATAAACTAGTGGCACCAGCATTAAGCAAACACCTGGTGTGCATATGCTGAGCTCCTCATGCAAACTTCTCAGTTCAACTTTCCTAAGAAAAGTTGTAAATGAGAAGCATTTTTGTGGTGATGTGCTAAAGGCAGAGTGTCAGAGTGAAATCAAATGAGAAATCTAATTTCTTTGAAGTTATGTTTGATATGTACAGCATTTTTATACCAACTGAAGGTAACAGTTTCTTTATTGTGCCCGGAAGATACATAATTGTGCCCCTTTAAAAAAATATTAATTTGTGAATAAATTAAACATGGGGAGTTTTGTACCTGCAGAAAATCTCCTCGCCATCCAGCTGGTAGCACTGTCCTCCGTTGAGGCAATAGTTGGGCTGCATCTCACAGGCAGAGCGGCAGCTTCCATTGACCAACTGGTAGCCGACTCTGCACCCATTAGGCGAAACGTTAGGTGCAGCACCAGGATATGATCCCCCAGGGATGAAGGAACCAGACCCAGGGACCCGAGGCCTGGAGCGAGCAGGAGACCCTGCAGCCTCTCTGAGGTCTTCTTCGGTCTCATAGGCATCGGTTGTGGTGCTGTAGCTGTATTCGTCAACAGTGGTAGTCATGCCATCGTCGTAGGGTGTAAGGTAGTCGTAGTTTTCTGGCATTGCCCAGGAAGTTGCCTCTGCGCCTTGCAGCTCGTGGGCCAGAGAGGATGGAGAAGGTGGGGCGAGGTTTAAGTTACGCCCACGAGAGGATGGATCAAAGAAGTCCACGTGAAGGACGTCCTGGTTGGAGGGGTTAGTGGCAGCTGCTGGCGGGGCAGTAGTGGTGGTAAGGTGGTCCAGGTCAAACATGGCAGTTTCCTTGACATGGATCCAAGGTGGGTCGGTATGTGGCAGACCCTCCTCCTCTTCATCCCCTTCTTCCTCTCCTTTTACGACGTCCTCTCTGAGTGGGTTGCTAGGCAACAGAAGATCTGTCTCAGCCGAATCTGGGATGATCTGGGGCGTCGCTGCAACGCTCACTTTCTCCACCGTGGGAGCAGGAAACATGCCGCTGCTCTCAGTGTCGTCCTTGTCGCCGCGAGGCATACGACCCGCCCTCTGGGTCACGGAGCCGATCGGAGCAGAAGTGGCAGAGGTGCTCATCCCGGTTACTGTTGCCATGACATCATTAACCTTTACAGGGCCGTCCTCCTCGATGACTGTAGAAGTGGTGTTGACTTTATCGTCTGGCTCAGTAGCATTTATACCAAGAACCATCCCTGCAAAGAGAGAAAAGTCTTTTAGTATTGTTTGTTGAATATGTACAAAAAAATACTTATACTATGAAGCATAATGTCAAAACTTTTGTTTTACATTTTTAAGGGAGTGGCTGGAATTATAAACTTATGAATATTCCCTCTCTTTGTCCACCTACATAATCTTACATTTATTACTTGTATAATCCATACGTATAACTACTAAACCCATATTTAATAGAAAATATAATATCCATTTAATTATAATTACACTGGATGAAAAATCATTATTTTTATATCCAGCAATAATCCTATGTTTATATGATAATTTGAACAGTTTTATGTTTGAACATTGTCTAAGTTCAATATTCAAATTCTTTCACAGTTTGACTCCACTTACTGATACAAAACGTTTTTCCAGTTCTGAATTTGTATATTTTAAACTATAATTCCCTCCTTAAATTATTAATTTGCTCTTTAGTCTTAAACAATTTTCTAATGTTAACGCCAGATTAATGGTAACTGTTGTTTTTTTTTGTTTTGTTTTGTAAAGAAATACGGCTTTTAATAAGTTAGATTGTACAAATCCCATGTTAATGTTTTCTAAATATCCCACCTTATAAATTCAATCTTGACAGCAAGATTTGTGAAGATTTCTAAATGCAACAAAATTCACACTGATTTGGATTTATTCTAACAAAAGTTATTTGTGTCAAATACAGAAAAAAATGTAGTTCTCAACTTCAACTACATGGTTAAAGACAAAGTGGAACAGAAGGACAGTACACTTACACGTGCCCTACTTTCACTTATTCTTTTTAATCGTGTGGGAACTAAAGGCACATTGCTGCAGTTTTCGGAGACAAATCCAATTGTGTTCTTGCCAAATAAAAAATCTCAGCAGCTCAATGGGTGGTCTGGGTTTTGTCTGCTTCTATTTTTAAGGATGTTTCATACATTTTCTCTGTCAGATAGTCTCTGTCTGTTATGCACCAGGTTGGATGTGGAAACTGCTATTATAAGATACTAAAGACAGCAAAAAACCCCAACTCCATAATCATTTTGTCTTTTGTTTTATATAATGCTTAATTATTTATTTTCTGCCATGAGTGGTAATGAATTATTTATCATTAATGATCGCTCATGGCAGAAAAGCCAGAAAAAGGTATTTGTTTGCACATAAAAAGAAACCAGAATTAGTCAAAAATGTGTAATGTCAAATCTCAAACTGTGCAAAAATCTGTCACAAAATTATGTGAAATGTTGTTATACAATAATAATAATAATAATACAAATGCAACCCTTACACCATCAAAACCCCTGACTTTTATCTAAACAATCACAGTCAAATTTTCCCAGGAACTAAAAAAAGTGAAAGATTAACATATGTGACACCAGACATGTCTTTACATCTGCAGGTACAAAAGGTACTGACAAATAATTATAAGTCAAAAATGAAATCCGAGAACCTGAAGCTTAAAATAAATGAAAGATTTCAATATAAACATCAACTAAATACTCGAATACCCAATGCAAACTGTTCTAACAAAGAAAACATGAAAAAACATCTTCAAATAACCTACAAACAAAATTTCAATCGATTATTTACTACATAAGTCTGATTCTTAAACCATCATGAAAAGTTCATGGTGGTTTAGTTTGTTTTTTTTTTAAATGGTAAAAAAAAAAAAGAAATTAGCATTTTTTCATAATCTCCTATTAAAAACAAGTCTAAAATCTGAAAATGAAAACGAAAGCAACAAAAATAAGAGTAATTTAACATAAAACTAAAACATAAACATTACAGGAAACTGTTATGTTATGCCATTCAATCTGAATCTTTCTTTAAAACACCTCCTTGTCAAGCATCCCCTCGTGTGCCACACTGTTACTTCATGCTTTAAACTCTTGCGGATTACAAAATCAGCAGAACAATCTCAAGGCGTCTGGGGGATGAAACAAATTAAAATGACACACAATTGGCTGTATCCTCCAGTTGATTACTTCATCTGAGGGCGGCTCAGGGACCCATGCAAAAAAAAGCAGCTTTTAGGGTCACTCCTACTTCTGGATTAAAGGAATAATTCACTAATGTACTTCAATGGCGTGTATCTGGGATTAGGGATTATTGGTTTGAAGAGGGAATGGATTTTGGGGTTCACTGTAGGGGTGGGGGCTGATGATCTCAGAGAGACTCAGACAAAACAATGTCTGGACAGATTTCTAGGCAAACAAACTGAAGTTCAATTAAAGTGAACTTCAGTCACTTTAATTGAATTGGCACTCTTAATGCCAACGTGACGTCACTTAAACAATAAATCAACAGAGACGTTCAGACAAGTCACCAGTCCATCATAGGTGCACTTTGTGTGCGTAGACGGTGCAATCTGAAGGAATATTGGCTAATAAACATATTATCTGGACAGAATACTGAGCTAATCCCTTGCAGTTGTTGTTATTAAGATCAGCAGAATCAGATTAGTCAAGGGTGATGATGAGGAATAAATCACTGGTAGTTTGTGTCTGAAAGAGAAATTGTTTTGTTTCTCTATTTGACTTTCCATTCTTCTCTTTTTTTTGTACTTCATGGTTAGCCTCAGTTAGCAGAACCTCCTCATTTGTTCTAATGAAAACATAAAAAAATGTTTGTATCTGAGACACACTA
Organism: Xiphophorus hellerii; assembly: GCF_003331165.1. NCBI lineage: Eukaryota > Metazoa > Chordata > Actinopteri > Cyprinodontiformes > Poeciliidae > Xiphophorus > Xiphophorus hellerii. The sequence continues at coordinate 5,376,480 of NC_045674.1, forward strand.
ATTTACCAAACTACACCTTTAACAGCCAATAAACCTATTTGGATTTTATGGTTTCATATTAATCATCTGGAGGCTCTTTGAACATTTTTCTTTATTTCTGAACATTCTGTACACATCTCAGCGGGAATGATTTACCTACACTGGCAAGAAAATAAAATCAAGGCCCTCCTGTGAGTTGGCTTTAAACATAAATTTGTAGGTTTAAAGAGATTTTTTCTATCATGCTGAGCTAATCAGGTTCTCAGAGGGTAGAAACCCTGTGAACATCAGCCTTGATCTGGATGTTGATTTCTGTTCTCATTTAGTTCCAAATTTCTCTGCCTAAAACCAGGCCATATTTAATTTCAGCAGTTAATGCTTCTCTATTTAACCTTTTTTAAATACAAACTGCCAAAAAATCATATAATTTGTCTTGTGTGAATGACTGGCTCAGCCTTCATTTTAGGTACTTATTTATTTTTTGCCACTTCCACTCAGGGGCTGGATTTATGCAAAAATAAACATCTACAGAAAGATCTGTTAGGAATGTTTACTTTGAGCAAACGTAAGCCTAATTTTAGGCTACATGTTAATAACTTAAGGGTTTTTTTTTCTGTGTTGGTGAGCAGAACCAAAAGAGCTTGTATTGTTGTTCATTAAGGGGCTTAAACTGATGTTTAACCAAAGTTTCAGACTCGACAGCTTGAATAAACACTATAGCGAGTCTGGCTACCTCATAGTGTCAAGACAGATTTGGTAAAAAAAGAAGGGAAAGTTAGCTTTTACTTCAGCAACTCACTTTTTAACTTGACACAACAGACTCAATCCAACTGAGGCAACAAACTGGACAGACTGGAACAAAAAAACCTATAAAAACATTTTTCTACACTAACCGTTCCAACTTCATTATTCAATGTCTAAAAAACAGAAAACTTATTATGTCTATGTTAATACCTTCCTTTCTGTCTGCAATAAAATCTGTTAAATGATGTTTAACATAAAAAGATAATTATGCCCATAAAATTAAACATCCAACATATGAGCAACAGTAAAAATTAGAAGTTCCTGTTTCAGATGGGCAAAAAGTGACCAGTGGTTGGGAGTTCAAGCCCATCATCATCTCCTGCTGTGAGCTGAAATGCACTGCTGGTCCCATAAGAAGCTTTGTTTGATAACCTCCTCCTAATAGCATATGTGAGAATCATTGCTGACTGCTGTTAAGTTTAGTCTTGATAATATGTTTGTCAATGCAGGGGCGACTAACTGGGCACAACCTTCACTGCAGTTATGAATGCATGTTCTGGAGACAATGGTGTGGAAAAACCAAACCAGCACAACTTTTTGAGCCTCTTCAACTGCAGTTTATTTTCCCATTTCCCATGCCAGTCACAAGTTGCAGTCTATATAGCCAAGTTTATTTCTATATCCCATTTCAGCAACAAGCCAATTAAAGTGTTGTACCATAAAAACACAACACAGTCAGCAATTATGAAGAAAGCAATAATCATCATATTTTGTCAAATGCCATCATCAAAATGATCAAATTTGATGAATTTCCTATACACAGGAATTAGCTGGTAAGCATTATGTCATTTTGAGATGGCTAAGAGACATAACAACCTAACAAAAATGTTACTCATAAAAGATAAAGCAATGACAAATATCTTCTATGTAGATTCTTTAAAATAAACATGTGGTCCACCATGAATTTTGATCATTATTGAGTCAGCAAGTAATATATTTCATTAAATTTAGATAAGGGGGAGGATTAAGTACGTGCTCATTTCTTCCTACTCCTTTTCAAACAGAAAAGTAGTGGTAAACGAATTATTTTGTTCTTGGCTATGTATGCACATGTTTTCTCTGTCCTACTGAGTGCTTTTTTTTTTTTTTTTTTTTAAACCTGTGAAAAAAATAAATCAAATAAAATCAAAAGCCATCAAGAAAATGCCATAAAGATCCTAGGAATTTATAGTTATGTCTTAAAACATTTTTAAGATGCTGAAACTGTTAAAAATGCTAATTTGGTTGATTTCTAAATAATAATAAATATTTAATTTGAGGATGTCAAGATCACCAGTGTTTAAAACCTGCTAATAAAACATTTGTAATAATGAAATTAACTTCTGTTGAAAACTTTCTCATATCTCAAGGTGTTAAGAGGAACATTAAACTCTGAGCCAGTGAAAGGAGAAAAGCACTTTGGATTATTTATGACATTTAGGAGGCTTTTATGGCACATCACTAAAACTGCACTGCAGTAGTTCAGTTTAAACTGGCTATATGCATGGAGTTTATGTTTATGTTTCGGTTCCATAGACGAGAAACAATGTTAAGATGAGATTTTTATAAGGAAGGTCTTGGTCAAGGTCTTGTTTAAAGGATTTATCTCTACCTGAGCATGTAACTATTTTCTTGTTGTTACTATCATCCGGCGGGATGTCTGTGCAAAAAAGATGACAGGAAAAATTTTAGTTTATTGAAAATATTTTGGGTTCAACTTGATGTTAATTCATCCAGCAGTTTCACAATCCACTGCTGTTTAATGCATCAACTGAGCAGCCAGGAGATAAAAAACAAAAACATATTCTTTCTAACTCTAACATGGATAAATACAACTTTATCAATCAAAACATGCTTACTTCTCCACCAGGAACTGAACGTTGAAGCCAAAAAACGTTCTGGTCTTAATGTGCAACTAAAAATTAAGTACCAATTTCACTTCTTCTCCTTATGCTGCAACTGGAACCAGTTAGATGAGTGCAAAACTACTAGGGATTGTAAGGTAGTGTAGGAAAGTTTCCCATACATTACAGAGTGATGACAGATTATGATGGGAAGAGGTGGGGATGAGCAATGGGGAGAAGAGGAACATAATGACACAGAGACAGCAAAGAATAGACAGAAAGATAAAGAGAGGGAATAGGTGACATTTGCTGTGATTGATGGGAAAAGATGGTGAAAGAGACTGACTGGAGAAGGCAGAAAAAAGAGGAGTCTTTCATGGCCTCTGATAGTCTTTCTGACTTTAGCTTTCACTGTGACAGTCTGTCATCTGTCAGGAATGAATCATACCCCAGAGATCTTTTATCTGCACTCAGAAGACAGATTCCCTCAGTTTGATTAAATTACAGCACCATCCTGGTTGAAAGGGTAATTGTTACTAAAAGATGCTGCTTTTAGTCTGGACTCCTTTGACTTTTGTAGACACATAAGGAAAATCTCATCACATCTGGATACCCAAAACAACACAACTCAGACTCTATTATATCAACAAACAGGTTTTTATGCAAGTTTGACTTGAATCCAGGACTTTTTTTCTTTTTCATTTTGGAGAGATGGGAAATTGCAAAATCCAAGACATTATACTTCAATCGCTGTTGTGTTAATTTTCAGATATAACTTGAACCCAGTCTCATCAGGCAAACGTCCAGTGGTTATTACTTTACGTCTCTGTTACTTTACATCTACTGTGTTTTTTGTTCCATTTACATACTTTTTAAAACTTACATCTGACCAGCTAGCAAAAAAAGGAGTGACTGTATCTTTCCATGCTAAGATAATATGCAAATGAATCTTAATGATGCATTTTATTGACCAATTTTGCATCAGTTCATTTATTATGTGAGACAATGTATTATTAATATTAATTGGCATTACTGAATGAAACATGTTGAGTACAGAGGCAGAAAAATATCCATTCACAGTATAGAAGTAATTTCTGTAAAACTACCTGAAAACATTCACAAGTCCACAGGGATAACTTTGAATCCACACACACCCCACCCATGTGGACTGATTGCCCAAGGATCCTCTGCATGTTGTTTAATCTCCTCTGCGCTTTCAACAGAGTCGAGCTTGTTTACAAAGCACAGGCGACCAGAGCTCAGGTACTTTTTTTGAGAACACAGTGGTGTCATCCTGCCAGAATCCTCACAGTGCATCACTGAACTGAGCTCCAATTAAGTGGAGCTGTCTCCGTTTCAACACCTCGTTAGCTTAATTGGATTAACGAAGAGAAACTTTTTTGACGGGCAGCCGATTTTAGAGCAGCATGGTGGCTCTCTGACAACTGTTAAGGTATTTTCTGCAGCATGTGGGTGGTTTACCTTTCAGACCTTATGGTACATTGTGGTTAAAGTATAAAATATGCAGCACAGACTTGTGTGCTATTGTAAAACGTTCGAGTTGCGGTTGGCAAGACAACCTAACCTTAGATGAAGTCAAGACCAAAGACAAAACTACGGGTGCATTTACACCAGCCATGATTAGTCCATTTTAATAGAAGTTGAGGTCTGACAATGTAATACTGCAATTTTGGTCCCCAATCAAATCGAGTCAACTGGACTGTCAGGTGTGGAAACACCTTGAGACCAAAACCGGACCAATGACACTGGAATAGATCAGACTAAATGATTTCAGTTAGATGCACAGTTATATCAGTTAACACACCATTGTATGTGGGCAGACTCTGAACTATATGCCACTGCAATAAATATGACAAACAATCACAGATAAACAGTAAAAACCAGACAACTCTTCAGAATTGCTAACTAAAGGCTAACTCCCTTAGCATTAAGTGATGGTAGCATGAGTGGAGGTGACAGGTGAAGGCAGAAGACTAAACTTTGAGGGGTTTTTTGTTTGTTTTTGTTTTTCTTTTACAGAGAAAAAGCAAACCCATTTTGACCCTGGCTGTTTTAAAAACTAAAATTTGAAAATCTAAACTTGAGAACATTTAGTATTTTCTAACAAGAGTGTTGATTTTTGTTACCGCTGTTGATAACAAAGACGGAACAAGAGAATCTGGGTTTCTGTGAATGAAGCAAAAATATTTACAGGTCAGTTTATTAGATACACTTTTTTAATTACTTTTTAATACAAATTTTATGGTTGGAACTGAGTGAATGTGATTATCATGACTTCAAACCTACACCAGAATGGGAAATAAAGGGTGACTTTGAACGTAGCATGGTTGTTTGTGCCAGATGGGCTTGTTTGATGTTTATAAAAACTGCTAATCTACTGGGATTTTCACCCGCAAACATCTCTTAGGGTTGCAGAAAATGCCCACTTTGAACATATTTTTGGACATCACTACCTGTAATGTGTTTCTGCTAGAAAAACTACAGCCTGAGATGAGGCAACACGACTTGGGAACACTGTAAAAACACAAGTCCGTACCCACACTAGCATTGCTGTGGGTCTTTTGCCCAATTGGTTGCTTTGGAACAGGCAAACTTGACCTGAATTGAAATGATTCTGAATTTCAGACTTCAGACTCTGGCTGGGACTGTAACAGACCGGATCAGAACCAAAAAGAGACAAAGCAGACTGAACAAAAGATTCTCTGTTTGTTCCCCTCCCACCTGAATGAGACAAGAGGACGGTGTTATATAAGAAGATTCCTCACTCTGTTTGCTTTGTAAGAGCCTGTGTGTTGTCTTTCTGCCAACATAACCCAGTGGTGATTAGGGTGGCTTCCAGCTCCTTTGGTGAAGGGTGTGGATCATCATAATGTTAAGAACTTAGCTGCCCCTAATTGTGTGCGTGGGTAGGTGTGTGTGTGGGTGTGTGTGTGCGTGACTGTTTGGGGGTAATGGCTTCTCAAGGCCAAGGGCTGGCGTGCCGCCGACCCTCCCCAGGCTTTTTGTTTAGCCCAAATCATTTTCGAAAGGGAATCCACTAAACCTCTCTCAGACCCGAGGCACTCTGATTGGTCATGACAAACTGTAAAGAGGAAGCTGATTGGTGGTGACAGTTAGGGTTCTCCGGCCAGCTTGGTTGTTTGCTGGCCGGAGGTCCCCACCCAGACCGTGGGGACGGGGAAAGGTCAGTCAGTTGGCGACAAACAAACAAAAGATCACAGGCTCATGCAGAAACAACATGGCAGTTCTAGGTGAGGAAACGTTTTAATGTTCTGAACCATTTAATGTGTAAATGCTCGTGGCAAACCCATCAGTAACGTGTTTTCTGATAAAACTTGTTGAGTAATTCTGGTTTAACCTAAATTTCCAAATAAAAACAATGGAACAAAAACTTGTGGAACTAAAGTCAATCATTCCTCAACATTGATCAAAATAAGTATTAGTTCCACTGGCAGATTATTTCACTTGTAAGACAGGAAAAATGTCTTGTTGTAGGTGAAAGAATGTGGCAGTGAAACTATCAATATTTAAGGATTATTGACTTAAACTATTATATCTAAATAAAAAGCAACTTATAGGTTAGTTTTGTCTTATTTCAAGTTTTATAAGATATCTCCACTAGAAACTAGACAAAAATACTTGCTAAGATTTTGTAGTTTTGCAGTGTAGGAAGAGTAGTTTGTTAGTCATAGCGCATAACTTTGGAGATGAAAATGAATAATTTCATTTGTATGCATATATTTTATTTACACATACAAATACTAGAACTCCTTGTGATGATTTCCAAAAAGCCTCAAAATAAATATATTGCTTATTACAATAGCTGTAGTATAACTAACACTTTGTTTTCTAAAGAAAACAAGAAAGCTTAAATGTGCTAATTCATGCTCTGTATGTAGATATCAACATGCTTAGTTGAATAAGTATTATATTTGACTGTTTTATGATTTATAAAGATAAACATGCATGTCCCTCAGGTATATGGTATGTTCCCTTGTCTTTCCTCTTTTAAAGGGTGCCCAGGAGAAGTTAGCCAGTTTCCCAGATCACATTTCCTTCATTATTGAGATTAAGAGTATGTTTGGGCTTAATGCCCATACGAAGATATGTTTATATTGATGGTTGGAAACTTGAGCAGACCACAAACAGGGCAAGAAAACATGATAAAGACCTGAATAAAAACCTCTTTATCCAATTCAGATGGATTTTAGCTCGAAACACCTAAACCTCAAGAGAACCACACATTCATCCTCATAATGAATAGCTTTCGAGGCTGCTTTATCTTTACTCAACGCTGCTCATTAACTTCAACATAAAGAAGAAATCTGCAGGTCGGCATTTGGCAGCAAGTCTGACTCTAACACATTTTCTCCATCTCATGCAGATCTCTCCTTCCTTCTCTTCATCTGTTCTCTGTGCCTCCTCTTTCCTCTTCATTATTTTTGAAAATTCTTCCGCTTTTCCCTTTCCCTACGTTTCTCCCTCCATCAGCTCTTGTTCTCCGATGCTCCAGCATCTGCTTTTTTTCTCACTCTCTGTGACATAAGAGCTTTCATTTCTGACTCCACAGGTGGTGGGATGGAGAAGGGATGTGTCGCCATAGAAACAATGCTGGCCTCATTGGAGCTGATGCGGGCGGCTCTGTAAACTCAACAAGATCTACAGACGACGCTCACAGATGGAGTCAAGCACCAAAGAATAATGTGTTTACCTTTAAAGAATTGTGGTTTGTGTGAAATGGGAAGTATGATGCTATGTCTTTGGATCTCTGTTTGCTCATAAAAGATAATACTGTCGCTGCCAATTTATATGTAACTATTCACGTTATAGATGGCAATCCCCATGACAACAGTGGTTTATGTGGTCTGGCAAAACAGCTTTCTATTGCATCAAGAAACTCATCTTTGTTGCTCTCTACTTTACTGCTGCAGCTGTGTGCTTGAATGACTAAATACTGTCTAGAAGCTGTACATAAAAAAGTTGGCTATAATAGAAAATAAAATCTAAATCTCATCATATTGCAGGACAGTGTTTACTTTAAAACAGGGCAATCTAAACTATAATATACATTTAAAATTAATGTAACGACGTAAGATATAACATAAACTGTACAAAAGACCAGACTTGGTTGTGCTTTGTATAATTTTGTTTAATTAATGTTCTTCTGCAGATCATACTGAAGAATCTGAATCAGCGTCTTGTTTTCTGGATCAACCGGCTCTTATCAAGCATGTCAGGCAGTGCATGCATTTGCAGTTGTTACCATCTGTCTTTGGTTACAATAGGTCATGCATTTGAATCATGCCCAATATTGATCATGTTAAACACAAACAATATATGCATACACAACACCATATATGACTAAATGTTTCACCCTTATACTTTTTCTATCACTCAACAAGCGTCTGGTGTTATTCTCTCTGGTCACGTTATTTAAAATGGTTCATTCATTCACATGGCCCTTAGCTTTGAAACTTAGCCCACAAATTTTCAGCAGGTTTGAGGTTGGGACTTTCGAGACCATTCCAGATGCTAAAAGTTAGCCTGTTTATGCATTCTGAAGCAGTGATGCTATTTGTTTTTTAGCTGGATGCCAAAACATCCAGCTAATTCCAGTTTTCAGACTTTTCTAGCTCAACAGAAACAAAACTGAAGTTATCACCTTTGGTCTTAAAGAGAAACTGTCAAGATTCAGTTTACAGCTCCAGTTATTACAACCAGAAACTTCTGACTAGGTCTGAAATCTGGGTGTAGTGATGAACTCAGATCTGAACCTTCAGAGACACATGAAGGCAGTTACCAAGTCAGCCTTCTATTACCTGAAAAACATTTCTAGGATTAAAGAACTAATGCCCCAGCAAGATCTAGAAAAACTCATCCATGTGTTTATTTATATTGTGTTGATTTTTTACTTCATAATACATGAAGTAGGATCATGCTGTGGGGTTGTTTTGCTGTCAGTCACAGATGGATTGCACAAAGTAGATGGAAAATGTATTCAACTAGTCAAAAGCTCAAGATGAAGCTTTTGAATTAAGTTGTGTTCTCATAGTGATTTGAAACTTTTTGTGGAATGGCAGCTTAGCTGTATTGAAAATAAATGAACATATGCTTGGAAAATTGGTCCAATATGCCAGGAAAACAACCAATTTAAATGAACGGTTCGGATAATTAGAGTGGTGAAATATGCAATTTGGTAAGGACTATTTTACTCAACATTAGTACTATTGTGTCCATATATTTTACCCTGCATGCATAGTTTTGGCCATGTATTCATTAGAGAAAAACATGTTACTCAATTCCTGTTTTGTGTCTTTGAAGACACAAACAGGTGTCTTCAATATAATTGCTTGACTCTTGAAAACAGTTTACATAAGTTGAAAATAATAATAATAATATGAGGTGCATGGTTATGATGAGCCTTGTATGGCTATCCCATTAAGTTTTATTAGCTGAACTTTGGACATCTGTGAAACATTTACCTACATTAGAATAGAAAAACATTTCATGTGTCATCTATTATGATTTAAAAAAGTAATAGGAGTACTATAATGGAGTTTGAAAAGCTCATTTTAATTGTATTTGATAATTGGTATATTTACATAACGAGAACCTTCGAACGCCAGAGTAGAAGTAGTTTCTATGTTGTTGTCTCAATGAGGATAACTCTGCATTCAACAAACCAAACATACACGTCTGCCTAATTATTTATCTGTTAAATGTGGTCTGTTGCCATGACAGGTGTTTGCGTGCGGGGGTGTGTGTGTCTGTGTTCATAGACGACTGTGATGAGCGAGCTGAATGCTAATGTGACAGTCTGCAGCGGAGGAGAGCGGGCGGGCGGGCGCCGCCAGACGAGGAGAGTGAAGCATGTGCACGAGCATGAACTCAATGACTCGCTTCAACAAGGACACACAGGCAGTGCAGCATCTGATGAATTAAATAAAACTCTTCCGTAGACCAGGGGAAAAGATGGCACATGAACACGGAGGAGAATGTGCATTGAAACATTTAAACTGATAAGATTTGCATTTTGCATATTTTTTCACCTTTTGTATCCCATTACCATATACACTCACTTCCTGCATAAGACAGAAACATGTAAATTACCACTCAAGGGCATCGAGAGTTTGAGAACAATGCCAACTCAGCACTGCTAAAAAAGCACACCCACAATGTTTCATCTGTTAGACGGAAGCACACAGCTGTCGAGATGTCATGAAACTCTGTGAAAGTTGTTTCATAGCCTTTTCCTTTTCCAAACCACAATGAAAAAGGTTCTGGAGGACCACCAGGAAGGACAGGCAACAAAAATAAAAGTTACAAGTAAAAATCAAAGCAGCAAAAACAAATAACACCTACATGCTGCGGGAGATGCAATGAAGCAGAAGAGCACTTAAAATTGGACTCTTAAACTGGAGTATTTATGAATAGATCATTGATTATGATGTTTTATTTTCAGGTTGCGTCATCAGCATCTCTGTGTTATCAAAATCCTTGGTCTGTGAATCTGTAAAACTCTGACTGAAAGGTTGTTTTGTGCAATAACCTTGTCCATTTACATACAAAGCATTACATAAGCAGCCATCAATGAACATTAGCAGCTTGAATCACTGCAGAAATGCCAGCTGTGGGTGGTAATTCATAGGTGCAGGACAAGGAAAAACAAGTGTAGGTGGATTCTGTTAGTTCTGCAGCATTGACTCAGTATCTCAGTGTTTTGAGTGGATCTCCTGTATAAAGTGAGGAGCATATAGAAGGAGGTACTTAAGGTTAGAATAAGGCAGCCATGCAAGTCATGAAACTGGTGGATTTTTTTCAACAAGAAAAATATTCATATTGATCACTAAGTTTTCCTGGTACATATTAACAACACATTGGTAGACTAGATAAAGTAAAAGGTACCTGTCTGAAAAATTACTCAATAGTAAAAAAGTATTTGGTAAAAAGGCTTCTCGAGTATTGAGTAACTGATCAAAATGTAATTCATTTAAAACTTAAAATTTACATAATCAGAAGGACCAAGGCCATATGGAAATGTACTTTAAAGACCAAAGTGAAAATAATTCATATTAATAACATAATTACAAAATGACAAAATCAGACAAAAGAAAAAAATCCAAATAAATTTATTTTAATATAAAACTAATGAAACTTTCACAAAAACCGCAGGTATGCGTGTGTGTCTGGTGATTATTTTGTTAAAACATGTTTTTTCTTCTTTCAGGGAAGTTACTCACACGGACAGAGTAACCAGAGAGTTTACTCAAGTCAGAGAAGTGATGCTTCATAAGAAAATCACTCAAGTAAAAGTAAAAAAGTGCATTTTTCCCAAAACGTTACTCAAGTAAATAAAAGTGAATACTTTTTGGCAATATAGAGTATATCTGTGCAACATTTTAAAGTGTGTGTTGTGATTTGATTTTATTAATTTGGCAGAGCTGGGTAAATACTTTGCACTAAAAGGCTAACACACCTCCATGCACTCAAACAAATACACTACAGCTTCTCGAGTCGAGCCTGTGGCCACCTACGTCTGCTAATGTTGGCCTGCATGCTGAGCCAGGTGGGAAGGTAGTGAAAGCGGCCTTAGGATCATTAAGTTTCCCAACAAACAGATGTGCTGGAATGAGGCACATTATGTCCACAGTAAATCCAGATATCATTCCTTCTTTTCCCATGTAAGTATCTCACAATAAAAAGCATCTAAATTTCCTGCTAGCTCAGTTGTTTTGGTTGTTTAGTCGCTAGAATGAGTATTGTTTCTTTTTTAATTCATCACTCAGTGTATTTTTACCAGTACAGAAATATTCTCTCTCTCAATTAAAAGTCAAGTAAAGTTGGGTTTTTCCGAATGAATTTGTCAAAGAGTCTCACTGCTGGAACTTTCCTATTTTCAAAATATAAGCAAGTAAACTAATCCAACAAGTCAAAAGAAAATACTTGAGCATTAATCAGTTTTATATAACAAATAACAACACAAAGTAGGTCATAAAATCTCAATAGGAAAAACATCTGACTTCAGTTGAAAGATTTAAGAACAGTCTAGAAAAGCAGTCAGTATGAAAATGGGATCTGAAGCACAACAGCAACTCCATTTCTGAGTGGCTCAAAATAAAACTAAATGTTTTGGAGTGGCCCAGTCAAAGTCCATACTAAATCCAATTGTGATGCTGTAGAATTAATTTTAACATCCCATTCATGCTAAAACGCGCTCTGTTGTGGTTGAATTAAAGCAATTCTGTGAAGCAGAGTGTGAGCCAAATTTCCTCCAGCGAAGCAAAAAGATTTGTAAATGCTCGATGGTAGTTGTTGGCAGCGCGGCACAAAAAGGAACTTTTAAACCCTTTAGATTTAGGACGCAATAGCTTTTTACTTTAATAAATGAAATTATCCTTTTGATACTACTTTTGATCTTACTTAAATTAGCATTATCTCATATTAAAATTTGTTTTTAGATATAAAGCATTACCAAAAAAAAAAAGCAAAAACAAAATAAATCTGTTAGGGAGCAAACATCAGAAAACGTGATGCTTCATCTGAAGCAATGATACTGTCAACATGTCTTAAAAATCTGAGTGTGACCACACAAAAAAATCTCACAAAAAATGTGACAAAACCCATAAGGCCATCTGATTTGAAACCGTTTGTGTACCCAACACGCACACACACACACACGCACGCACACACCATGCAGAGCCAACAGGCACACGGCCACCCAGCTTGACCAGAAATATGAGCATGTGCCAAAATCCAAACATTCTCCCCTTAATGAAATTCACTGCTCAAACACATCATGGCAGCGATATGAACACACCGAGTTGCTGGCCGCTGGGATGTGCATGGTTTCCATGGAGACCACAAGGAAGAAGCCGAGACGGAGCGTGCATCGCTATTCTTCATGACTACGAACACGAACTGCAAGATGAGTAAATTTTATGATTACTGTCTGTGTTTTTTTTTTCATATCCTTTACGATGAAAAGGGACAGAGTGGGTTAGTGGGCTGATGGAGGGAGGATTTGGCTTAAAGATTAACCAGATATGTGTGTCAGCGGGACAGAGGAGCAAACACACAGCGAAGAAGAAGAGGAGGAGAGGAGAACACATCCACGAGTTTCTGCCCAAACACAAGCAGCAGACATCCTCCTCGGTCCAGCCATGAACCCATCCGCCTCAACCGCTCATGGGGGATGGGGAGGAGGAGGAGGAGGAAGGCTGCATGTCATCAGCTCTAAACATACAGAGGGAGGGGGATTACAAATGGCCACAAGAAGAGGAGAGGGGGAAATAATGGATGGAGGAAAAGAACGAGCGGATTCTGATTGTCAGTTCAGCATGGTTGGATTTTTGTCCTTCGCAGATGTGGGGAAGCTGCCATCTCTACACTTCACCGGTGAAGTGAGACGTGTTGATGGGTGAGAACAGGGGGAGCTGAGGGAGGGGAGGGTTAGCCCAAGGTGGCTGTCTGCACCAAATCTGCCAGCTTCTTTTTGTTCTACTGTACATGCACCTGAGCTGAAATCTGACAAGTGACAAAAACACCAGACAAGGAGAGGAAATTTTTACTCTAACTGACACTAAGATGATGATGGTGAATTGTATTATTTTAATATCCTGTACTATCCCTGAAGCAGTGAAGGAATCTCCATCTTATTGACCTGGTTTTGGACAACTAGGCCTGCCTTTTTTCTGTCATTAACATTTCAAAAACATTTGCCATGTTTACTGAGATTCATGAGGCCAAGAAGGGGAATTTTAGCAGCACCGCTCCTTCTGCCAAACTAATAAAGTGGTATTTGCAAAACTGCTGGTTTGTAGAATCCTTTAAAGGACCACAGCAGAGTTAAGCAAACAGAAACATGAGCTTGGCTGCTAATAAAGCTACACCTTGATTATCTCTAGATGATATAAAAATATGGTTTACATTTAGAGTTTTAAAGAACATTAACTTAAAATAACTGAACATTTTAATGATTATTTAATCTTTTATAGATTATTGTTGTAAGTCAACCTCAAGCGGTTTCCAATCTAATGAATTATGGGATTTGCCTATGATGCAAATCCCACACACACCAAGCATAATATTAGACACACTGTGATGCCATTTAAGTCATAATTATGAAAACTGTCAAAATAAATACCTACATTTATAATTTAAATTTATAATTTTCTATACCTAAATGCTAATTTTATATAGCTTAACTGTAAATATTAAGCATTAGAGTTTAAGGGTGACTCATCCCATTAATCTGAGAAGTATCCAATTATGTGAACTATTAAAGTGTAATAGAAAATTGTATACACATGCTTTCATTTCCATTATTGTACATCTGAGCTGTGTTTCAATAGAACAGGAAGATGGGCTACTTTAACATTCAACATCTCACACACATCTGATACTGCAGCATTTGTAGTAAACTGTCTGCCAACGATTGTTCAAACTCATAGACTGCATATAGAGTTGAACATTCATGCCCAGATGTGCAATTCTCACATATGGAAAAAATAAAGACATTTCTGCCAAAGTAACTTCCCAATGTTGAAGCACACTAAATTTTCTCCCCTTTGTTCCAATGAACATGAACAATACAAAACAGAGGAGAAAAAAAGAGACACACACACTTCATCTATCTAGACCAACAAAAGCATGTCTAAATATGACAACAAACCTTCCAGATAAAGCATGACAATGACTAAGGAGCACTGCTGACATACTTACAACACAAATGTGCAGAAATGATACACAGTATATAAAAATTACCTTTAAACATATGTTGCATGTCCATTGAAAGCTTTGGAGCTACTATTAAGAAGAAAAGTCCCTCTAAAGTTCTTAGTAGCAACAGAAGACAGGATGCCTCCAAGTTCCAAACCTTTCATCTTAAACTTGAAAGGAAAACATGCCTATAGCGCTGAGAAATCCATATTTATACAAAATGATAAGTGAAATTAAATTTGCACCAAGTTCCAGTTACTGCCTTGAGTGCTAACTCTTTGCTGAAACGGGATTAAACTAGAGCTTCATGTTATAAAGTCATGCAGTTACATTATGTTTGTTGAATAATATGATAATAGAGTCCACTCACTCCTCTCTTTCTCAACCGTGATTCTGATTTTTACTGTCACTGTTTTCATCTGTGTCAAATGTAGATATTGAGAAGCTATGCAACATATTCAACCTTCAAACTGAGAAGAGCATCTTTAATTTGGTCGGTTCAAGTCATCGAATATATTTTAGCGAATATAGAACAGTTTCAGAAATTCCAAAATATTATTTGTACTGTTATAAAAACCTTTCCAACAATATTTAATGATTTTTTTTTGTTTGTTTTGTTTTAGAAATACACTCTAATCTACGAAATTACTGGATAAAATGATGCAAAAGCTGAAAGAAAAGCCAAGTTTTCCTGTTGAGTCAGAGAATGTGGAGCTCTTTGTTGCGCCAAATAAACCAGACAATGACAGCAAAACCACATCCATGTGAATTTCAGCCGCTCGGACGAATCAACGAGATTTTGTTTGATTATAACGCCAGACCGATTTCATCTCCTGCATTATTAATCTGACGCATGTGCATCGGCCCTCAGACAAAGAGCTACGGCCCCTGTGTCGTTTTATATATTTTTTTCTTCTCATGTTTACTCGAGTTTTTCCTTCTCTTTTTTTTCTGCGTGTGTATCAGAATGTCCTCTCAGCCCCCCTCATGAATAATTCATCAGCTCCCCCTCGGCTCTAATCCTCGCCTTTTGTGAAGCCGTGGTGCCTGCGCGCCTTCGGGGATCCGGTTTGCTGCATCTGCTGCTGGACGCTGTCACTGTCACACAAACCTCAGGGTCCTGTGTGGATCCTGGAGATTGTGCTGGAAGTGTTAAAACGGTGACCTGGTTTAAAATGCCACCGCTTTGATCCACTATTCCTTCAGTTGGGAGAATTTAGCGGAAATTTAGACCTCACACAATAGAAGCATCTGCTTAACTCAACATGAGCTGATAGAGAGGCAGTTGTACGCGTCCTGACCTTATTTGGGTGATATTTGGAAAACGTGACGTTGGATAAATGTAGATCTTCCTCACTAACTGTCTTTCTTTTCCTATATCAGAATCTCTCCACCACTCTGCCTGAGCTTCCTGATTTATCCGATTCAGACGTGGGAACGGTGAAAAGTGAAAGAACCATCTGAGAAGATTTGATGTATATATTTTTTGTGACTTTTGCATATAATGATACAGTGATATGTTGCTCATCTGATATCGATTGGGTGCCTCAAGACTTTAACCTGCCCTACTTTATCATTTGTGGCAAATTTTATTTTTTATGCATTTACTGTCACTGACATTTAAAAAAAAAAAATCACCCTTTGCTTTCTATGAGTCAAGAAAACAGACGATGTGTGCTCTCTAAATCTTTGAAGAATGTGATTAAAGACATATTCTTCCATCAAGTGTCGGTTCAAAGACGCTATGATCAAGAATGTAGCAGATTGTTCCGAGCAGAGGTTCATTAATATTAGCATCAGAGTAAAGAACCTCCTAACCTACATTCTGAGCCTCACTGACCTCCCTTCTGTCTGCCCTGTGGGAGAATGTTACGGTACCCTGAATCCACTGAGAGGATGTGCTGCCACAGCAGAAATAAATTAACTAATTAATGAGAATGTTTTAGCACGATTGCCGCGCGCAGTGGACGGGCCAGCGTCTTACCGTGGACACTCAGCGGGATCAGGTGCAGAGCCAGGACGCACGACAGCAGCATTTGCCTCCAGCATCCCGTGCAGCCGCTCGCTTTCTTCTTTCCCTGCATCCTTCTTGTGCAATGTTACGCGCACACGGTCAAAAGTGAAATAAAAACCTGGATTTTTTTAAAAAAAGGTTATTGACAGCAAAGTTCGGAAAGCTTGCGGAAAGTATTCCGGGCTGATGGATGTGAGGGTTTCTGTCTAGACTCCAGCCTCTCCGCGCTTCTCCTCCATAGCCGCTTGATCTCCGCCGCTGTTTCGCTCACTCGGCTCAGCTCTCTGTGGCAGCGTTTACGTCTCCATTGCTACAAAATGTGCTGGAGGCGGGGGCGGAGGGGGCTGCTGGTTCCGAGGTGGCACAGAACGAAGTCACGGTTCGGATCGGTGCTTTTTGGGGGCACTTTGTGTGGCTGAGAGGGAGACAAACGCACGGCGGTCTGCAGCGCGCTCGGCAACCTTCTCATCGTCTGAGGAGGGGGGCGAGGAGGGAGAGACTGTTGATGCGCCTCCTCTTCCTCCTCTTCATCTCCCCCATCCTCATCCCACCTCCTCTTTTCTTCCCTCCCTTCTTTTCCCAAGACGACTTCCACCTTCTCATCTTCTCTCCATCCATTCCTTTCATTAAACTTTATCACTGTCACTCCTCTTACACACTTTGTCACCTTCCTCATCTTTTAAGACATGACTACATACTTTTATAGCATACAAGGAAATTTTGATTTACAATTAAAATGAGGAATTAAGTTCCTTTCAATTTTGTAATAAAACAAATTAGTTTGTACATTTCTTGCTAAAGAAATGCTTACATTTTATCTTAGCTCCTTCATTTCAGAATCAAAACTTAAGTAAACATTTTGAATGTGGTTTATCTTAGGAGGCTGGTTCAGTCAGTTGTTGAGTCTTTTTTGCAGGTAGAGTATCAATGGATGATTCAGTGAAAGGTTAATTTATTTCAGCAACACAATAAAAAAAGAAGAAATGTTGATATTATATAGACTTTTTTGTGGGGATTGGTGGGAAGGGGATATTTCTTCTGCTAAACCAAAATGCTACGATATCCATCAATCATAGAGCCTTACACAATCATAGAGAGCAATATTCTATCATTCACAAGGATGTACATCCCAAAGAAGGTGGAAAGTTGGGTGGAAGGAAAAAGTGTGGTAGAAAAGGTTACATGTGCAACAGGGATTGCTTTTTCTTTATGTTAATACTCATGATTATAGCTTACATCTTGTAAGTATTCTAAATTTATATTCTCTTAAAGCCAGACAATTACATTAGGTCAACAAAAAATAATTTTTTAAAAGGGTGAGATCTAATGGGATGATTGGGACACATAATGCGATTTGACAGTTGTCCAGTACACAGACAATGACAACCTGACAACCTCCACAAGGAGGGTTATTCACAAAAGATGTTGATGAAGTAGATGGCTGTTTAAAAATAATCATCTTCAGGAATGTCAAGGGAACATTGAGTGGAAGGAAAAAGTTTGGCCAAGAAACACAGATGACAGGAAAAACAATTTATGTTAACTTTGATGATTATCGCTCGTAGCTAATGACAACACTCAATACAGTTAATAAAAAAAATGAATATATTCCATGACACCAATAAAAAAGGTTAGATGTTTCAAAATACTGAAAGGTTCTTGTATCATTTATACAGTCAATTAAAATAGCATGAATATCTGCATCAAAGCAAAATGGAGGTAATCAGCCCGTGGCTCTGCTGAGGTGTTAAGATTTACCCAAAAGCTGCTGTAATAATGGAAACTCAAAGGTTTGTTATTATCTGTCCTTTCTCTTCCTCCAGATAATATTCCAGATTCTCTGTATCTGAGCACAAGGAAAGTGATGTTTGTAGTCTTTGTCCTGAATATGGTGGTTCCTGAAGCTCTGTCTCCAGCTGCGTAGTGAGTGTGAATATTAAAAAAGATCAATACAAAGTATTGTTATTAAAGAAACATTATGTTATGACATGATCATAGGGAAAACTGCTGACCTGACGGGTATCCAGCCGACAATCCTCACCTAGAGGGGGGAAAGCAGTAGCTCCCATAATTTTATTGGTTAAATTCAAATCGTTTTTAAAAAAAAAATCAGTTTTACTAATTTAAAATGTTTCAAATGAAGTTAATGTCTTCCTGATTTCCCCTCCCTTCTCTGACAACACATTTAAACAGATGTTGTGTTGCTCGTGTTTTCCTTATCTTTAAAAAGAGCTGCAACATGTATTAAGTCTCAGTGATCATCAGAATATCAGTGTGTGCAGTATTATAAAGAACTGCTTGGATGCAAGATTTTGTTGGCTGCAACACTTTATCAATTTCATCTCTAAAATAATATATTTCATCACTTGGAGAGACTTTTACTTTCATTTTCACCCACAAATAATCTATACCAGCCCAGGTCAGACGGAGCAGCGGTGCATCGTGACGGTATGAAATAAGACTAGAGTGAGAGAATGTGTGGAAGGTAAAAGTATAATAATAATATTTAGCAATAATATTGCAATGTTCCATACTGTGCAGCTCTACATCTAAAAATCTTGAAATTCCAAACTTTTTCATAAGAAAATCCTTCTTACTTCAGATAGATTACAAACTTTCTCCCAGTATTTCTTCATCTTGTGTCCAAACTTCTACATCCCAAATGTTTTTCATTTTCAGACTGTTTTTAATCTTCCTACCTTCTTTGTTTAGGAAAAAAAAAATCTTTCTGTTTTCTATAGACAGTTATTTGCTTCATTCCAGGAAGCATTTTCTCTGCACTTTTTCAATTTCCCTTCACTTCTTTGTATCATTGAGATTATTTCCATCCTCTCATTTAACAAAAACGTTGCTACCGAAACTCTATGTTGACCTTTTTCCGTAGAGCTTCTTCTACTTTTACAGATTCTTCCCTTATTTCCCCCAAAGTTTCTGTCATTTATTTAAGCGTTGGATCTCAGTCTACATTTTGCTTTGTCTAAAATTAATCATTCTTCATCCTTAGACTAACTGAGGAGGAGGAAGCTGCTTAATATTGTGCATAATAATAATCTGAGGAATCCAACGTCATCAAAACAATAAGCTTTGCTTAATGGTGTCACAGAGAGGAGCAAACAAAGAAGATGGGTAGGCAGAGGGGATTATTAGGGAGATGGGGGGTCTGCTCACATGGTGATGAATGCTCAAGGGCCCTCAGGGTAATGATCGCAGTGGGGGTCGCAGGCATTCTTCCACACAAAAAACCTAAAAGAGAGAGGGGCTGTGCAACAGGGGATGTTGCAGCCATGCAGGGGTGTGTGTGTGTGTGTGCGGGCGTGGGGGCGTGTGTGTGGGGGTGGGTGTGTGGGCGTGCGTGTGTTTCCATATTCATAAGAATCATAAATGAAACATGCTGCTTATGCACGTCCATAACTACATTTGTATGCAGATGTGTACTCGTGTATGAAAGCTATTTGTTTAGCTTTTGGGAGAATTGTTTTGCAGAAAAGAAAACATGTTCAGTGAATTGTGAAAAGCAGGTCAGGAGGCTGAATTTAAATGACGTTAAACTGTGCTGCTTCTACAAAGAAAATTGAGTCATAAAATGTTGCCAGAAAGAAAAAAAAAAAAAACATCTTCTGTCTCAGTCTCGTGTTCTTCCTTTGACAGCAATCTGGTCCCTTTTGATATCTTCCCAGAAAATGTTTTCCTTCATCCTCATAACATAAACACTGTTTGCAAGAGTTGCAGAAAACCAAACAATATGCAAACATGCCCACATCTAATTAAACTAAATGATTTACCCCGTAATTTTAGCTGCTCATTAACTGACAGATGCACATTGAGCCAGATGACTTCATTTTTTTGAACAATCTGTTATTCCGTAACTTGAACTTTAATGATTTCATAACCAGGTAGAGATGATTTAATTATGTTCAGACACATAGAACAATTTTATGCAATGGTAACTTTGGGCCAGCATTAATGAGGATTAACTCGTCATTGTCGAACATGAACATGACAGGCATCCCACCGCCAGGCTTTAATCATTTCTGACATTCCTTAAATGAACACAAACATAATCTTAATAAACCTTTTATCCTCTGTTTGGAAATAATGAACAAATCTAATTAACAAAGAAGCAACTTTTCTTCTACAGTGATCACAATGTCATTTTGTTTTAATCACGAGAAGAGAAGGACATTTAAAAGACAGAAATACACAATGTGTCGTTTTAAGAAAATCTAATTCTCTGTTTTTGACAAAAATTGCTGTTGTAAGAAATTCTGTAATAAAATGTGAAGACAAAATGTTCCTGATCCGCTTTTGATTCAGGTATTTATTTGCTCTGTTGCTTTGAGAAGCACAGGCAGGATGATGAAAGTATTTCTAATAAGCTTGAACAAACAACGAAAGGCTTCAGCAGTGCAATATTATTAGATTTCATGGAGAGAGAATATCACAAATAGCTTCTCAAAATTAGATGTTATTTTTAAAATTATGTTGATTTTAAAAACCAAAAAGCTATTAAATTTTAGAATGTGTAAATTACGTGTACCTAAAATTTCTCAAGTTTTTGTTTCATACCGTGAACCAACCTGCTCACTAAAAATGCATTGTCATTATAGCGTACAGATCTAAAAACTAAAGCATCATGAGGTGTAATAATTATGTTTTAATAACAGGGTGGGTATTTTATGACCTGTAAATTACTTCTATCAATCAGAAGCTGCAAAATAGTTTCAAATGTTTGTGTTCCTGCATAACTTTCATAAACCTTTCCTTCCTTATCTGCTCTTTAATATATTCTAGAAAATTGATTTAACTTTTTTCCACATTTCTTTACTTAACAGTTAAATAAAATCACAATAAACACACCAGAGATTAAGGTTACTTAAGAAATGCAAAAAACATTAAAGAGATTAGTATTTTTGTAAGGTCATGTTTGAATTTTGGATGTTTTTTCTCTCACTTTGTCGCCTTCTTGTCACCATAACCACATGTTTTAAAGTGTTGCTAAAAAAAATAATAAATCAAAGACAAAAGAAAATGTCTCAGAACCAGATTATTATTTCTGGAAAATCTTGCAATTAATCTCATAG
The DNA here is from genome assembly GCF_003331165.1 of Xiphophorus hellerii. Classification (NCBI taxonomy): domain Eukaryota; kingdom Metazoa; phylum Chordata; class Actinopteri; order Cyprinodontiformes; family Poeciliidae; genus Xiphophorus; species Xiphophorus hellerii. Next base: position 5,397,920 of record NC_045674.1, read on the forward strand.
GAGGACTTGAAAGATGCACATTTTTACTTTTACCACGTGGTCATCTTTTGAATCACAAAATTTATTCCCCTTGTTGAGTTCAGTTTATTTATGTTGTGCCAATTCACAAAAAAAAATGTTGTCTCAAGGAACTTTACAAAAAAACCTCTGTAATGTTTTTGTTGGATTCAGCTAAAGAAACTGAAAAAAACAGCAGTTCTATGACGGGATGCTGGTAATTAGTAAACCTAATTCATCTTTTAAGCTGAGTACCATTTCATGAATGAATAATTAATAGGTTAAAGTTAATTTAAAAAAAAAAAAAAAGATCCATGTGAAAATAGCCAGCTTGGACTAAAAATTTGTGGAAAAAACTCTTTGAAATAACTTCTGAAGAATCTAATATTACATAAACAAAATGATTTAAATGCAGAAGATTTTATGCTCATGAATTCAACTTAACTCGTGTGCATGAGTTCATCCTTACAGCAGCTAGAAGGAACAAAATGAAGAGATGAGACAAAAGAAGGGGAGAAAGGGAAGGGAGGAGCTCTCATCCTGCTGCTATGAACCTCTGGCCTACTTTACACTTCTCCATATTTTATGACACACACAGTTATTAGCACATAAGCTGTGCTCACACACACAGAGCCATCGCTATGCTCCATTAGGTGCACAGACATAGACATGGCTGCAACAAGTATGCCCTCATCAGCACCAGACAGCATGTGACATGTCAGGGATTGAAATAAACATGGCGCGACGCGTATCTAGAAAAGAGAAAGTAAATGTCCTTGGTGGGATTTCACCATCAGTTTGTCTTAAATGTATTAAATCCACTCCATTTAATATGCTGCATTTTTCATATTTACATTGTTCAAGCATGTGTTTATGAATACTGGCTGCTGAAAGGGAAAACATTGATGTTTCTACCTGTAACAGGATCTACCAGCAGCTGCGATGTGTTAAAACACTGGGAGTACCAGGGTTTCGACCTCTCCCCTGAAGTCCCGAAAGAGGGTCAAAAGACCTGAGTCCAAACTGACGATTCTGATGGCTCAAATTAGCATCCCTTCTTCAATTGTAAACGTGGTCATTGACCGTCAGGCCAGAAAGGAGGAGTGGAAAATCATGCAAAACTGCTAATAGGATGCTAGCTAAAATCCTTCAGGTCAGTCGACCCGTCTCTGGGCTCCAAAGGTAGAAATGTTAAAATAGGACCCTTCTCTGGTACTCACAGTGTTTTAAGAAGAAAAAATTCTGTTTTTTGTTTACCCTCTTTCTACAACAACATCTCAGTGATCAAATAAAGTGGTTTTAAATAAAGCAAGAGCAGTTTTTGTTTGAGACTGATCAGGTAGTCTGTTTCCAAATGTACACACAGTTAAGAGTTTGGGAACTTCTTCTAAACCCACAAACCAAATTGTATAAGAGGAAAACTGACCGATAAGGCTGCAGCTCACAGCTCCAAACAGTCGAGACTGTTAATGGAGGTATAAGTGGCTGTTATGTGACCTCACTAACTATAATCGTTACATCAAATGGCCTCAGAGGAGAGAGATCTCTTAATTGGCCCAGCATTTTGTCAGGGATATAGATGTTGTCAAAAGTCATATTTATGTTTTTTCTTTAATTCATTTACTTGAGCAGGTGATATGAGCATCTAAAACTGAAGCTGTCATCAGCCTCGCCACTGACCTGCCAGTCGCATCCCAAACGCTGAAGGCAGCGTAACCATGGAGCCGTTGTTATGGCAACAGTCTCCTCCAACAAAAAAGCAAGGATCTGCAGCGGGTTGAGCAGCACTAGAAAGTAAACACACACCAAGTTTGAATTCATTTACCAAATTAAACTCTCACTTTTAAAAATCCAGCATTTTAGGAATTAAAAAAAGTAGATGTTAATAAATCAGTTCCTGGACTCAATCACATCACCATTCATGGTCAACCAGTTAAACAGGTCAGTACTTTCAAATATCTTGGGCTCACAAGAGACAATAAACTGAAGTTCAATGAACATGTCATCATACAGAAACATTCGCAGCACAGCCACAGACTGTAAAATGCTAAAGAAATCAACTGGAAAAACTATGGATTAACAGCAGCAGTATTATTGTCAATATGTTGCCTTCACAATAAAGACACTGATGCTGTAAACTGTCTCTATTCAGCCTGAGTGAATCAGAAGATGAAAAGTTGCTGCTTAAAGTAAATTTTCTGTCTTTCAAGTAAGATATGTGAGTTTGTTCAGTTTTATTTGAACATTTTCTTGTTTCTGTTTGATCTATGCAACAAAATCACCAGAGCTAATAAAATGCCATGGTTTGACATTTAGACAGTTTCTTCAATTCAAATATACTTTATTTATCTTTACACAAAAATAGTGGGGTGGTGTGTGTGCCTGCTGGATGCTTTGGGTCTGGTGTGACTCGTTGTTTGGCTCAGTGTTGGATTGGGGTGTGTTTTGTTGTTTTTGCTTGCCTGGTTGTGGCCACAGCCCGGTGCTTGGCTGGGGATCAGGGCAGTGTGGTGTGCAGGGAGCTGTTGCTCTGGCCATTCTGCACCGATGATCCAGTGGATGTTTTAACGTGTTGGACGTCTGCCTTCCTTTGCATGGCGAACTCTCATCGCAGATGTCGCAGAGGATGGGCTGGTCGGTTCCTCCTTTGGAGTGGGGATGTGCTCTCAGTCGCTCCAGTACACTCTCGGTTGGCTGCCTTCCTTGGGATTCGGTGGTTTTTTGGTCGGGTGCAGGGTATTGGACTGGAGGTCAGGTCTGGGAGTCTGTATGACTCCAGAGGGGTTTGGATTGCTGGTCTCAATCCCTTCTCCAGGTTCTGTGCCTGTCCTTGGTCCCTCATGGTGCTGCTGCCACTTAAAATCTGTCAAAAAAAATTGTATGTTAAGTTTTAAGTTTTAATTGAGTGACTTGGAGAGGTATTGTTTATGTTTCCAGGGACATAGTGCTGTTTTATGGGACAGTAAAGTAACAATGTTGCCTTTAGTTGTTATGAAAATGCTTTATATATTGAAAATAAAGTCGATTTTTGCATAATCCCTATAAAATCATTAATTACACCTGCAGTAAATAACATTCACAGAGTGTTAAAAATTGTATTTATATCACTGTATGGGAAAACTTTCTCTAAATTGTAAAAGTTGCCTAAATTATACTGTGCACTGATCAGAATATCTGACTATCGAGTAAGAATAGTTTTTATTGTACTATTTTTCAGGGCTTAAGTTTCTTTTTTTCCCCTCTCAAACTCAACTTTAAGGAAACCGGAGGCATCTCTGACACATTCAAACCTGGGTCCTGTGAAGTGACTTTGATCACAGACGTGGCATGTAACATTACTCCAAAAACGTTTTATAATTAACATGTCTGGCCCCTCTGGCCTCCCACATCTGCGCTGAATCTGCCACAACTGATGAGCGTCACACTTCACTACTCAGCCGTTGAGGCTGTTGCTGTCCCTGAAATTTACCTGTCAATATCTCCAAAGCCTCTGCTAATTTTTCTGACACTAACAGCTTCACCTCTCCAACCTTCTTAAATTTATCTTCAAATACTTTTAAAGTGTGTAATAATAAACAAAAGGGGATTCATCTGTTCTTGGATTTCCGTGGATTTAGCCAGAACCCTTCCAGAAAAATAAATGATATTGGCAGTGGTGGCAAAGGGAAGGGAGGAGAAATCTGTGGAAAATAAAAGAAAAAGACAACTGAAGTTCCTACATCAGCAGTATTTTATCAGGCTAAGAATAGACTGCTGTGTCGGTAAAAGGTCAGGATGCAAGTGTTTGGGTTTCTGAGTGAAATCTAACCTTTCCTTCTCTTCCCTTTGTCAGATACTCTCAATGGATTGCAGCAAAATGCCAACTCAGTTTTTACTGCCTCGTCGGGAAGCCGGCGGTCTGATATTTTACTTTGTCAGTGCCACACTGTCATGAATGTCTGCTTATCTTTTATTTATTTCACTTCATCTTTTATTGATTGTTTACTGATTAGTTGCATAGTTTTTGTCTTTTCCTCCCTTTTTAAACTTCAGAACTGGTAATATTCAAATAAAAATAAATACAAAATAATACACAAATTAAATCAACTTTAGATTTAAAATCTGTTATTCTCATCATTCGTTTTTATTTCCAAAATGTTAGTTTTCATACATTTCTGTATTACTTTACTTTTCATCTTTCTGATAACTATACGCAAACAAAAGTCATGTATTGTTTTTTCACTTTAAATCCTGAATTTTATTTTATTTTTAACTGTTAAACAAAAATAAGATACAATTTCAAGAGGAAATCTGAAACTAAAGTATCAATCTGACATTGATTTATTAATACGGATTGATCCGGCAACTCTCGACTTTTGGTACATTCTGGTAGAATCTCACAAAACATCAGATATTATACTGTATGTGTTTCTAGAAAGTTTGTAATAATTATCTAGTGATTAGGAGAAAAAATTTCCATTATCTGTTCCATCTAGATTGCAGAAATATGTCCTGGCCCACATCTGAAGGGGAGATGCTTACCCATCCTTCTGGATGCCCTTTCCCAGCTCAAGTGGTACCAATCTCTTTCTACCCTCCCGTCTGGCTGAGTAATCTCTCTCTAGCCCTTCATCCCACTCAGTAACACACTCATGCTCAATCTGCTGGACACTGAAATCCGCCCTCAACAGATTACAGCACCAGGCGGCTTGGATTAGGTTTGAAATGGTATCAGGACTCACTTATTCTTCTCGTTTCTGTGCAGCCGCAGATGCTACAGGAAGTTTATGCTGCAAGAAACGCACAATGCATGGGTCTCCCACCGGTAATAACCAAACATTTACTGATGGTTTTCAAACTCAGTTAAAAGTACGAAGAACATAATCAGAAAGCTATTTAGACATCTAACATGATTTGTATATGCATACATATTATACCTGACGGTATGTAATCATTTCATCTGGATAAATTCAAATTTCTGCTTAAAAAAATGTATTTAAGATTTGTAAATGTGATTTTCACTTAAATAGTTTCTGTTACATGCCTTGATTTTATAGTAAAATAACAGTTGTCTGCTAACGGATCCAAACGTAAAGCATCAGAGGATTGAGTTGTTTGAGGAAATTTAAGCAGTTTTCCTTTACAATAGGTGCATAAGCCTGTGAGGACACAAACCACGTAATTCATACAACGTGAATGCCTCGTGTGCAGATGTTTCATAGCGTTGCCCCTAATCCCAAAACAAAAGCAAACCCCAGATAATCCATCTGCTTATTGTGGATCTGCTGTTCTGTGAAAAACACGAACACAGTGAAAGGAAATATTGTAACGATCCAGAACTTCACAGCCCAAATCCAGTAATCCACTTTTCAATTCTTTATGTTTGTTTTTCCTGAAAAAGTGGTGGTCTCTATGTTGTCATTAGAGATGATTAGTGAGTGCAGCTGGTTGTTTTTCAATGAGGACATAAAGGTTTGACAATGGGAAACAATGAGGGAGAAGAAATTAAATCAGTGAATTTCATTGCAGAATTTTAGATTACACCATTTGGGGAAATCCTTTGGAGAAGAAAATATTGCTAAATAGTGAAAACACCAAAATCTTATCTTTACCTTTTGTTTAAGGGCCAGTTTGTGGGAAGCGGACATTTTCTATTCCTTAGAAACAAATTTCCAGAGTTGTTCCTAAGGTGCTGGAAATTTACTCTTTTCAGCTTTATACGGGGTTCACACACTTTTCCTGCAGTGAAATAAAGACAATTTTCAAAGAGGTAAGGTTTCAAACTTTGCCAGCAAAATACTGTGGAGATAAAACCAATATAAATGAACTAAAATAGACTGCCACAATTTACTGTTATAAATCATCCACTACTGTTAATATTTTTGTGTCAGTATTCTACAACAGGGACGAGGTAAACTAAAATATAGCAAAATTTTATGTTTTAAATGTTTAACAAAATAAAATATCCTGCAATTTCAATAACACTGTTTCATGTAATACGATTAGTAAGTCATTAAGAATAATAAATATTCATGACATATTTATGAATATCCAAACATATTGTGTAAAGGCAAAATACCTTCCTGATCAAATGCATAAACACAAAATAAGAAAGTCACAATTAAATCTCCGAAAATGTTCTCACCACATTTTCTAGCATTTAGAAAATAAAAATAATCTAACTTAAAAAAAAGTTCACTCTGATTTAACTTTAGACAGTGAGAAAAAATAGTATTTTTATTAGCTGTATGAAAATAGTTGATTTCAAATGTAAAAAACAATTTGCAAATTTATGTTTTTAATCATACTTTTGAGGACTTTATAAATAAATCAACTATTTTTAAACCTTGGAAACACCTAATCGAAATTCAAGCTTTTTCAAGGATTTCAAGCACCCTATTTATATAAGGAATATGATAGAAACAAAATGTTTTGATATTCAACTGATTTTCATTTTTATCCAAATGTGGAATACATTAAAAATCAAACTGCACATTTAAACGTAACTCATTTTGTCTTATTACTTTATACAAGACTTTTAAGTAATGAGAAAATCCCAAACCGATTATTAGAAAACAGTTTATTTGACAGTGTCTAGGTCCAAGTACCAACAGACCCCATACAAAATAAAAATAAAAACAAAACAAATGCTACAAACAGAGAAAACTTCCATCTACACAAAACTTCTCTTTAAAAATACATTACCATTAACACAAAAAAAGCATCCATAAAAGATAATATATGTAAGAAGGGAATCATGTCATGTTTAAGTGAAGATAAATCACACATCTAGTTAGATGTTAACACAGGAAAAAAACAAAAAAACAAAGAGGGCACGGTGAATGAGAGCGCGATGAACGAATGTTTGCGTTTTCTTCTTCCTGCAGCCTGGGAGAAGAGGGCAGCGGTGACAGCAGTCATGTGGGCAGCACTCAAAAACAAAGACTAAAAAAGGAAAGAAAAGGCTAACAAGAGGTAGCTAAAGGGTGCGAGAGGTAGCAGAGAGCAAGAGGAAGATTTCTAGAAGAGGTAGCTAGCAGATGAAAGAGGAAGAGGTAGCAGAGACACCGACAGCGCTATAAAGGAAATAGGAACAGTTTGAAGTTAAGGTACCGTTTTTGGGTTTAGTAGTAACTTGTGTGAACTTGTGACTTATTTTATATTAAAGAAGTTGTACACAGGAAGCAGTTATCATATGCAAAACAGATCAAATTTTACATCTATAGGCTTAAATACCGACAACCGAGACAATGGTCAGGGAAAAACAACAGCGATGGTCGTTAGGAGTAATTGCAAACAGAAACGTTTGTTTATGGTTTTGGCTATTGGTGAAGTGAAGCCGAAGTTTAACGTCACATTTCGACAATATTCTTTTCAACCAAACAAGAGGGTACTACTGGACTGCATCAACAGAAATTTCAAGAATCAACACATCATTTGTTTTTCTTTGTTTCGACCACAGATTGCAGAATATTGCAGAGCTTTACGGCGATTTGTGAAAAGTGAGAAACGGAAGAGGAGGACGTGTTAGCGAGGTAGGCAGTGCTAGGCGTGAGGAAACGGAGCAGAGGAAGAGGAGGGTCGAATAGCTACAGAATCGGCACCGTCTCGTTCGAGCAGAAACGCAGCGTCTCTCACTGTGTGAAGGTCAGCAGAGGATTTGTGTGTGTGTGTGTGTGTGTGTTAGAGGGTCAGTGCCAGGTTTTAACCAAGATGTGGGTGTGTGCATGCAGCCTCCAGTGTTTGCCTGAGCTTAGCTTACATTTGTCTGTGCGTTTTCGCGCTCTGGGAGCTGAGACAGAAGAACGGATGTTTACAGTCTGTGAATCCTTTGGCGGCCCGATCAGATCTGTAACAAAATTCTATATTTAAACAAAATAAAATTAAGAAATACTTCAGCTTCGGATTTCTAAGCTTTATTTATTCATATTTTGTTGCTGCTGCTATTGTATTTGAAGCAAAATGAGGTCAGCCTGCACCTGGAAGTAGCTTCCTAACAGCATCAAATATATTTATTACATAAGATCAGAGCAAGGCAGGTGTTTAGTTTAACTTAAAAAGAAGAATGCTGCCATCTTGTTTGTAGAAACTGATCAAGGCAGCTAAAATGTGACGCATTTAGAAGATTCCTGCATAATTTTCTTTAATCTGCAACAAAAAAGCTATTAAAGACTAAACATATTACACCTACCAGCTTTGTTTGGGAGAACCTCATCAGAAACATAACAGTCTTTCCAGCAACATTTGACCTAGAAGGCTTTCCGTCTGAAGGTAAATCGTAACTTTTTGTCTCTACTGTAAATTTCTGTAACTTCACAGACTACACAGACCAAATTCAAGCCTCCATCTGTCTTCCAGGCGCACACACACACAGAGCTACAGTGTATCCTTTAAAAAGAAGAGCGAGAGGTAGATACTCAGCAGGAGTGAGGGCAGGCTGGATCCACTCACATGTCACAGCTCAGGCTACTCAGCACACAGACTGGCTGTCTGGCCCAACAAGCCTCCTCTAGGGGTTTATCGCTTAAGGAAACGGGGAACAGGAGAGCATGGGGTTGTTTTTGTTACTCTGGAAAGCGTTACAGTGTCATTCGAACAAAATAAGAAGCTGAGAAAGGAGGATTTTTCAAAAATATTTTCTGTCTCCTTGTTTGGTTTTCTATACACAGGATTGTTGTCTTCAGCCTCGCTGTTACTCGACAGAGTGTAAAACAGTGTTTATTACTAGATGAACCTCGCCGCTGTGCCCTGAGAGGAAGTCTGCATGTGTGTTTGTGAATTTGGATCCCAGAGTTCTGGGTCTGTGTGTCAGGGGGAGTAAAGTTTATGGTTGCTTGAATGTGAAGGAGAAAAACGTAGCAACAAGCAAAAGTCAGAGACAGAGTTTTAGCTTTATGCACGTGTGCTTTTTCTGTTTGTACGTCTTAATTGTCAGACACCCGGCCACTTGGGGGCGCTGGAGGAGCCACAGGAGCTGGAGGAATCGCCTCTGGTTGTGCAGGTGGGGGGCCAGGATCTGCAGAGAGAAGCATGCCAATTTTAGAAAACTTTACAGGGCAGATAAGAGCAAATTTTCAAGATTGTTCCACTATCAAAGGAAAGATTTGACTTTAACTAAAGTAGGAATATACTAATTGCTACTTAGTATATTGCTTTGAAAATCCAATAGAAAAAGAGATTTGATTCAATGAGTATCTCAGCAAATTATTATGGAAAAGTTACTGCGATTAAAGCAACCTGAGCTCTTTTGGCACATGACTGATCACAAATACCCGAAAGTGAGGCTGTCACAAATAAATATTTTGATATAATCAACATTAAAAAAGAAAAAAAAAAAATTAAACCTTTGTATCTCTACCAAACAACTTGACAGCGAAGAACTACACAAATACAAAACCTGAAAAATCAAGACTTATCAGAACAACAGTCAGCTGGTACTGAAATGTAAAACTGCAGTCGTAGCAAGTACAACCAGACATGAACAAGTGCAACGGCTCGGACCAAGTTTTCTTGCCCATAACATTTTTTTTTTTTTTTCACAGCAGTTTTAATGACATAATTTCCATCTTTTCATCCCCCAAAAACACAATCTGTGCCGCTTACATATGTGAAACTAAATCAGATATTTGTCTGTTTGTTTTCAAAGCTTCTGCAGCCTTGACGGTCCTGTCATATTTATTTAATCTGACTTTTATGTCATCGGTTTAAAACATGCGTTATAATTCTGCACCAGCAGTAAATCTGGGTACAAACAATGGCTGAAAATTATAACTGTGAACTTATGAAAGAAGTCTGTCAATAAGTGCATCACATCAAAATCCCACCACTCCTACAGATCTAAATGAATTTCTCTACAGACGTTGTAGTAAAACACCACAAAAAGCCATTGCTATTAATTGTGCTTTCTCTTTATTAGCTTCCTTTGTTATCATCTTGTGACAATACTGTTGCTGAATAAACTTTAAAAGCAATCCATAAATGGTGGCATCAATTATTACTTCTATAAAGAAAAGTATGAGAAACAAAATAAATAATTCAAATTGTTAAAATATTTAAACACACAAAAACCGAGTTCAAATATATTTCCATGGCCAGAATCTTTAAGGTTAATAACCTGCATTTGTAAAGCTTTTAATGAAGACAGATGTAGTATGAAGCACTTAGGAGTCAATCATTCTGTCTTTCATTTACACAATGATAGGGGAAAGCTACAGTGTAGCCACATTCGCCCTGTGACTATTCAATCTACGCCATGGGACTCTGACCACCATCAGCAGGTACAGTGTGTGAGGTGTCTTGCCCAAGGAGCAACAACCGAGGCAGACGGAGCAGGTGTTCAAACCGGCAACCCACCAATTTCAGGAAGAACTACAACTCTCTACAACATAATCGTTAGTTGAAGCCCTTATTGTTATACTCACACATGCCATTGGGGGCTCCAGGGTGACGTGGGGGCATCATGGGAGGCATGCCCCCTGGTGGCGGTCCGGCAGAAGGCGGAGCGGACAGCATCCGTCCTGGCATCGGCTGACCCGGTTCCATCGGTCCTGTAGACAAGTGGAGGCAACGCAAGACATTAAAATGTTAGTTGTTTTTTTTTTTCAACCACACTTTTTATTCATATTTTAAAACGGGTTTCCTTTAAATCAAGACTAAAAACCTGCCTGTTTAGAGTTTCTGTTGAATCATAATAAATGGAACATTGATCAACATTTCTGCTGTTGCAAAGTAACTTCAAAATATTCCCTCTGATTCAGAAATAATAAACAAATAAAGTTTTAAAACAGGTTTTTTATCCACATGGATAAAATTGGCTTTCATTCATTTTTATTAAATGTTACAATGAGTTTAATGAAGGCACTTTACAAAATTCAATCGTTGTTCTGGTTTTTGGAATTGTTGACTATATGATGTGTTTATGTTTTCATGATGTGAAGCGCTTTTAATTACCTTGCTGCTGAAATGTGCTACACAAAAACTTGATTGATGAACAAATAATAAATATTTCTGCAGTTAAAAGATGTTGGTAACACTTTATTTGAAGGTTATGAATAAGACTGTCATGACACCGTCATAAACATGACATAACACCTGTCATGAACACGAGAAAGTCTTCATGAACATTTATGACTGTTGTCATAAAGTGTCATTCGGTAAATCATGACACTTTTAATACAAAGTTGACATTATTCAAAATGTCTTCGTTATGACAACTTGACATTAACCAAGAAATCATGATCTGACATAAATTTGTTATAAAGGTATTACTGATTAAACTTTAGCTTCAATAACATAAAGCTACATCATTTTTAAAGTTTAATCAGTAATACTTTTATAACAAATTTATGTCAGATCATAATTTCTTGGTTAATGTCAAGTTGTCATAACGAAAACATTTTTGTCTAGGTTAATGGCAAAAATGTCATAAAACCATGACTTCTCCACACACACAGAAAGTCTTAAATTGACCTCTGACCTGTCTGTCCTGGGTGGTGGGGGGCCATGGGATGGTGGCCCATTGGAGGGAACCCAGGATGCATTGCAGCACCTGGTGGCGGTCCTCCATGGTGGGGAGGAGGCCCGCCATGGTGGGGCGGTGGTCCTCCATGGTGAGCAGTAGGAGGGCCGCTGTGGTGGGGCGGGGGTCCGCCGTGATGCATACCGTGTGGAGGGGGACCGGGGTGCGGTCCAGGTCCAGAGCCCTGACCTTGAGCCTGGGCGGCTGCAGCAGCAGCGGCGGCGGCTTGCTGCTCCATCTGTTGTCTGGCCTTCATCTCTGCGTATTTTAGCTGCTCCATGTGGAACGCCTGGCGCTCGGTGAGGAGCTGCTGCCGCTGAAGCTCCAGCTGCACAAAGAAAGACCAACACAACCAATTAGAGGTCGAAAAATCGCTCCTTTCTTAGATGCATCATGACAATTCGACTGAGGAAGTTACAGGAGCTTGCTGCCAGCAAAAGGTTAATAAAAGTATGCTAACTAGTGCTACAACCAACTACGTTTAAAAAGCTAATGGTAAATGGCAGAGCTGTAACGATTCATCAGATGAGTAGAAGAACTTATTTGATTAATCATCAGAATAATTTATAAATCACTCCATTAATGAAGTAATTGTTTACAAAAGTTCTGGTAAATAGGTAAAGATATGATGTCATGCCAAGACTGTGTTAAGAGTTAGGAGGAAAGCCCCAGATTAATTCACTTATTGGCTATTTCTTACCACCTTTCCACATCTATTAACTTAAACCATTGAATTTCATTATATTTGCCTTGATGCTCACTGGTACATAATCATAAAAATATTAATGCTTACTTGTTAAACTTAGTTATATAATATTTGACATGAGACTGCAGGAATCTATTTGCTTTTACTGAATGTTTTCTCCATTACCCAGACAGTTTCTGTGTAGAAGAGCTGGAGAATGATTTGATGTGTTTCTGCTGTTCTGTGTGGATCTTTACAACCACAATGTTTTATAGCAGCAGCCCAGGTTTGGTTTCTCTCCAGTTCTACAAAAACTTCTTTAAACAGTTCTTTTCATGAAGTGTTTGCATCTGTGAAACTGGGCTTGAATCCCACTGCTATGAAAACACAGTTTTCCACTCCCACCAGCGTCTCCAGGACACACGCTTTGAAACTAATAAGCTAAATCACTCATGTGTCCCATGAAGACCACTGTCGGTTCAAACTGCATCACTAAACAACTGCTTTGTTCTTGAAAACCTTCTCCTAGCAGCTCAATTTCTAAAGCTGCCAAGATTTTAAGTTTTGTTTCTGCGTCAGTATCTTTGAAAGACCTAAGACTAACTCAGACTTAACTCACCCGGTGAGAACATGTGCTGATGGACTATATGTTTCTTGGCTACATCATCAAAGTAACCACAGAACTGGGCTGTATGGTACAGGAAATGTAAAACAGACAAGTACTCTCAACAAAAACAAGGGTTCCCAGTCTCTCTTATAATAGCCACCTTATTTGTAGTACCAAAAAAAAAACCAAAAAAAAAACAAAACACACAAATTAAAAAATTAACAGAAGAAAACCAGGATGAACCATAAAAAATAAATTACCCAGCAGCTTTATGATTTCAGACAAGAGTAATTTGTCTTTGGGAAGCTAACAGAAATAGGTTTATCGCTTGAACAGCAGATAATCTAGCATTTTGTAGTGTTTTCAAGCTCACACATTGTACAAGTATTTATTTCAAAATGGGACTGTGTGTTAAGTGAAGTGGAGGAGGTGCAAAACGTGGCCCGATAAATCCAATTCAGAGCATTTTCTTATTCAGTGAGTGACACTGGATTACTAATGGATGATTTAACCAACATTTTCACAAAATAACAACCTTAATCTAAAATAAAGAAACCCCTGTTTCACAATAACATGGTGATATTTAAAACCTAAATATCCACCATTATCTAGTCAATTTTATTTAAAACAGAAAAGTAACAGTTTTATAAAAATAAAAATAACATACCACATTTTGTATCACAGTTATAGTGCTGCCATTTATACCATATTTATTATTTTCATACATAAACTTTCGGAACTTTAAAACACCCTCTAATTTTAATAATAATAGATTTTTTTTTAATAATGCCTTTTAAACTTTAGATCTCAAAGAGCAGAAAACAGGAACAAAATAAGCAGTTGTAGTGAACAGATAATTAAATGAATAGATACATAAATAAAAGATTAAAACCAATAAGTAAGAAAATTAACCAAAAATGTTGCTAAAAAGAAATCTCTTAAGGTACTTTTTAAAACAGTTAGTAATAAATTGACCTTTTTAAAATCTCTGTTTATCACAATAACTAATTATAGTATTAGCTTTCAACTAAACATGTTGATTCTGCAGAACAGTTTAACTTTTTTGGACATAAGTAATTGGGATAAACTGATGGGAATAAAAATGTGTCATGCAAACACCCCAATCGGGATATTTCATCAGTTCAACTTGATCAAAATTAATTTATAATCTGAATAAGAGGGGTGAGTTATGCTGATTGATAATCTGAATGGCGTGAATGTAAACACAGTTAATGTTAATAAATTTGCTGTGCTGCAAACTTCTTTGACATCTCATTATAAGGGCTTTAAACCAATCAAGATGCACAAACTAGCTTTGTAAATAAGTTGTTGATCGATCTTCAGGGTGAAAAACGCGTTTTCTCCCAATTCCTAACATTTAAACTCTGACTTACAGCTTCCTTTTCGCGGTCCATGATGGTCTCCAGCTCTTCGAAGTGCCTCAGCTTGATTTCCAACTTCTTCATCTGGGTTTCCACCAGCAGAGCAACCAGGGACTTAATTTTCCTTTCTTCAACTGCTGCCAAGTGCTGAGAAGATGGACAAAGTAAGATGATAAATATCCAGGAAAACATAATTCTGCTGCAGGCCAGCATAACGGAAACATGTGATCTGTTGAGCGGCAGGCCTCACCTTGGCTTTGGTAGCTGCAGAAGCGAGAGCAGCAGCGGCCGCTGTAGCGATGTTTCCCTCTCCAATGTCATGCTCCAACTTCTTCTGCTTTTCCTCTCCCTCCTCGGTAGCTGTCTTCTCCTCTTTTTCCTTCTCTTGATCTGAAGATGAGGTGTCCATAGTTTCATCCTTATCTTTATCTGAAAGAAACAGTTTAAGAGTTTTTTTCCTACTTCATTCCAACAAAACAATCTCATTTCTGTAAAATAAAATGTTTTGAAGGACTAAGAACTTCTTGATAGATGAGGTTTTTTTTAGGCTACAGATTTCTAGTTTGTCTCCAAAAAAGTCTTTTTTTTTGTTTTAGTGGTTCGTTGAAGAGACGTGATGACTTGTATCATGTTTTACCTGCTGAAGCTGTTTTGGTCTCTCCTTCTTCCTCCTTCTCCTGTTCATGCTCTGATCCCTCTGCTCCCTCCTTCTTCACCTTTTCCGTGCTCTCCGTCTTGTCGCTTTTCTCTGCCGACTCACTGGGCTTTTCCGCCTCGTCCTTCATCTCAGCCTGAAAACAGAACATCACATACATGAGCTTAATGTATGAGAAAAGACATTATTCTTTGGGACGACTTAACTGTATTAAGTCTGTCTTGTGAAATTAGGAGTGCATGATTTAGAATATCTGCTGATGGTGATATTTGTAAATATTGAGATATTTATGGTATCAGGTGAAAATATTTCTTTATTTTCTTTTGTCCTTCATTTCTCATTTGTGCTTCCATAACTCCAGGACCTTCACGCACGTTGGACAAAGTCATTTGTGTCGGTGTGAACATCTGCTGCCGTCAGACTCTGTCCAACTGACTAAACTTTATAATAATATGAAAAATGCAAACTCATACACCATGAATATATTAGCCAGCAGTCCTATGCGATACGAGTACAAATACTGCGCACACGATGATAATATATTCACGATATATCGTGCAGCAGCCCTATGTAAAACAACAATTTACATCACTGTGAATTTGTTCTATATTAAATAAAGACTACACTGCTTTAAAATGCAGCCATGTTCATTGTTTGTGGATTATTAGTTAAAATGTCTCCTGTAGTGATCCAATCCAAGCACCTGACGCTTGTTAACGAAGGATAATGATTCAGCCACAGACACCACATGCACTTTGGAAAAGACATTTACTTTCACCGGCAGCTCCTTCTAAACACAGATGACTGGAAGGATAAACTTTATTCACCCCTTGGGAGACAGAGAGAGCACTTATAAAAGGAAAACTGATGGTTGCCAAGAACTATTTAACACCTTAACAGATTTAAACTGTGTATTGATTTTCCTGTTTAAACATAATGAATGTTCCTGACTGCAGATGTAACGACATGACTTCAACCATTCACACATCACACCAACGGCTCGTTGTGTACAGAAATGGTCAGACATGACCATGGTCAGTGTTGATCGTTTGATATGACAAATATAGAAAACCAATGACTATATGTAGGGCTGGTCGATAAATAGATCTGATCAACTAATCAATTTATTTAGACTCAGGTAAACTCTATGACAGTGATTAGGCTGGGCTATGATTTATTTTTTTATTCCTTTTTTAAATTACAAGAATAAAATCATAGTATTAGGAGAACGATGTAGTAATTTTATGAGAATTAAAACACAAAAAGAAACAAAAAAATAGAGGAATGTTGAGTATTTCATGACGTTATCCTTTGGTTTCTGCATTATAAATAAGGAAATACACATCAGCATCATCAATTTTTATCTGTACAAACAACTGAGTGTATTTGGAAGAAAGAATCACATGGACTGAGCTGACCATGTCAAATCTTGATAACTAGAAGATTTTTTTCAAATAAAATGACTTTCTCGTAATTTTAAGATGTTCTGGTAAAATTGTGTCTTTATTCTGCTAATAATATGAACATGTTGTCTTAATTAAAAAAAGATTATTGAGCCTGGCCCTTATTTTCCATCATGTAACTCAAAATATTTTCTGCCATTTGTAATTTATTTTATTTTTTAGGAAAGAAAGCAAGAAAAAAAAAGATTTAAAATTGGATCTTGTATGAAAAACACTGGTGAATTTAAAATTGTTTTTATTTAGTTTTTTAATTCATTTTTATTCCCAGTTATCAATATCTTCAACCTACATTTTTTCAAACAAATGCACAACTGTAAGAAGAGGTAAGATAGTGGTATGAACTAGTGGCTCCAAAGGTTTGTAGAGTTTTCTCCGGGATTTATCCTCACCAGTTTGAGGAATTACACTTTTTTTCTAAAGATGGTTTGTCAATATATTTCCAAAATAATTTTTTATAAGTTTCCTTTTTATCTCACCTTATCAGCCTGTTGGGAGTCCGAATCTGTTTCCATCTTTTCTGGTTCTGCGGTTTCTGCGAATGAAGAGGTGAAACAAAATATACATCAGGAAAATAATTCATCAAAACAAACTCATCCTTTTCTTTCCTTTTACAAAAACATGTTTTATTCCTTCAGATAAAACCCCTTAAGAGGAATGAGATTAGCAAGTTATTTTTAGTAAACAGACCAGTGGGGAAAAGTGTGAAAGCATCTGCACACAGGAGAGCAGCTGAATGTATGTTTACAGCTGAGAGTTAAACCATGTCACGGTTGCACTTAGGCCAACGTTAAGAGTCTGAAAATTGATTGTGGGTCGGGCAAAGTGCTTCAGGCCGAGTGAGAACTGGAACACATTTAGAGTTATTGATCACTACTGTAGATGAAGAGGGCAGTAATTCAGGCAGCAGAGCCATTTTATCAGGGATCATATGTGCTGTGATGACAGTAAAAAGACACATTTTTAAGATGCTGCTCAGCAAAAATCAAGAGAGACAGAACGATGACCCAGTTTTTCTGTTTTCCCTCCACCCAACCCCTCTGCCCCATCTGCCACTGTTCTTTTAATCCACTGGTTACCACGACAGAATAAACACACACCAATATCTGCACTGCTCAGCGCGTGCTGATATAAACAGATGCAGATCAGATCCTTCAACGATCATAGAGAGTCATCATCTCCTGCTGGGGTTTGTGTGGATTCTTCCTAAAACATTAACATATTCTCAGAGCACTAATCTGCATCAAAACGCCCAGCTGCATTACCTTTGATACTGTGAATGTGTGCTGCCATCTAGTGGCTGCACATTTTTTATCTGAAATATCTTATACGCAGGATTCATAAACTTATCCCACAGTAAAATTCAAGCACTTTTAAAAATTCAAGTTTTGAACTTTTCCACACTTTTGAGTAAAAAACAATAAAACTGAACTTAAAAAAGAGAGTTTCAATTCACGATTATATATCACTTTCTGTCATTAATAATGTCTTGTGATGGTAATCTACAAGCTACAGCAGGGACACAGCAAAAGAAAATATAACAAAATGTTTTAAAATGTCTCACACACACCTTATATACCTGACTGCTCCAAAAGCAAAATATTAATTTAACAAAACATTTCCTCTAATTTCAATTATGTTGTTTAATGTATAAAATATAAACTTTATTTCAATCACACAGATCAATAAGCCATTGAGAAGTAATAAATATTCATTATACTGAAAAAATCCCAAACAAATTGTGTCAAGAGCAACTTAAGTGCTTAGACACAACATACTAATTCACAAAAAACCTCTAAAAAACATCAATAAGGCATTAAGTTTTCTGGCATTTAGTAAATAGAAATAATTTTGCTAACATTAACTAACCAAAACCAAGAAAAACTAAGTGTGACCGAACTTCAAAGAGTGAGAAAAAAATCTGTATGTATGAATTTATTAGGTCTGAAATTTAATGTAAATCATGTTTTCCAAATTTGGGTTTTTAATCAAATGTTAGATTGCACTTTATTACACAACTGTGCACTCAATGAATTTATACATAATTCAAGCACTTTAAAAATATTGAAAACACCCAACTGAAACTCAAGCATTTTCAAGGACTTCAAGCGCCATTACAAACACTTTATGTATCGTAAACTTGCCCAAAAATATTTTTCATAGTGTTTCAAAAGAATAAAAAAAGTCTCCTCTACATTTGTCCTGATGCTATGTACCTGTTTTTTCGGGCTCCTCCGGTGCGGTTCCTGCGATGCCGCTGCTCTCCAGGCCGAAGGTGGGGTCCACCTTGCCGGTGCTCCTTGCTGCCTCCTGGACCTTCTTGACGTGAGCTTCCACCAACTCAGCAGGAACTTCCTCACGCACGCGAGAAAACTCCTCTGGAAAAGGAGAAAGGCTATTTTTACCTTCATGTCCTTTAAATGCTACCAGGACTAAAACAATACATGGAGATTTGTTGATTAGTTTTTTGATTAACAGATTAATAATTGGATAGCCAAAGCTCCCTAATAGGAGAAATATTTTAAAGAATTTGAACTAAGTACAGCTAAAACTTCACTTGACGAGTTTTGGATAGAACGTATTTACAGACAAAGGCTTTACTTTTATCTTAAATGTGAAATGTATATATTTTTTGGACAGTTTTAGCTTTATTGTTGCTCTGAGAGTGGTGTTCTTTCAACAGATGGCCTTTCTGTGTGTGTATACTGCAGTTAACAAAAATACATTTGTTGAGGATTATTTAAATAATCGATTCATCACGATTGATCCAATTAATGGTTTCAGCCCTAAAATAGTTGAATAATGACATTGCAAATTCACAAATCAGATTCCAATGCATCAGCAGCACCAAATTATAGTAAAAGTATGACACGAAACCTGATCTATTTCAGTTCTTCCACCTGTTCTCACCTAAAGCTGCCTTGGCTGCAGCAGATGCCACTCTGGGATCCACCACAGAGGCCAGGAAGGCGACTGTGCTCATTACTGGGTTTCCGGACTGGCTGAAGGGAATGGGCTGGTAGGCCAGAGGGCCCAGAGACGTTTCTGTGCTCTCGAGGTAAGGATCTTCAATGGGCAGCCGCAGGAAGTGCAGGATACATTCATCTTGGGTGCGTGAACCAACATGCTCCGACACTTTGTTCCAGTCGTCTTTAAACATTTCCAGGGCCTACAAAGAGAGAGCTCTTTATCAGAACAGAGTATTTGTTTCCAATAGAAAATAAATACAGGCAATGGATCCTAGAACATATTTAAAAATGTAACATTTACTGGTTTATTGTGCAAGAAAGTAAGATAAGGAAGGGTAAAGTTGGAGAAAAGTGTTCTTTGCATAAAAAGACTGACCTCAAGCAGTAGTAGAGTCTCTTGCTCAGTCCATTCTCTGGTGGTACCTGCTCCCTTTCCCTGCTGTGATTCAAAGCAAATACACATATAAAATTAGACCATTTATAAGTAATTTTAAACAGAATTTAGAATTGTACAGGCAAAATCCACTTTGAGTTCTCACTTTGGCGCTTTTCTTGTAGAGGTCAGGGCGGAGGCCAAAGTTCTGCAAGTCAATTGCTTTGTCTTTGGACTTATCTGCAAAGTTGGGCATTGGCTGAGGAGGAGGAATCTGCAGAACACATTATAAACGTCATAATGTTAACCTTTTAGCTTTTAAAGGTTTATTCATGACGGACGATAGAAAATGTTGTCCTTACAGGTGGAGGCCGGTGGTTGAGGGGAATGAGGCCAGAGGGAGTGTCAGCCAGCACAGTGAAGTGGGGCGTGGGAGGGGGGCCCATGGGTAATGGCCGACTCTCAGCATCCACCTGGTAATTTACCAAACCCCACTGTTCCAGGAATGCATGAACCCTGAAGATGATAAAAACAGAAAGTTTAAATTCTACCATTATGAGCGATTTTGAAGCATTTATACTAGGACTGAGACAATTAATCATGATTAATCAATTATTTAAATAATCATCAACTAATGTAGTAACCGATTGTTAACTATACTATAAAGACTCAAAAAGGGGCTAATCACAAAAGGACATACTCAGAGCAATAATTAAGACAAAACTGTACAAAAATATTTACATTTGAATTTAAGATAATAAAAAAATCTTTGGCTGTAAATATATTTTACCCAGAAATACTTGAATGGTATATTTTTAGCTTTACCTGGTTCAAATTCTGTAAAAAAATATCTATTATGAAGCACCTTTAGCTTAATTAATTGTCTAATCCAGAAAATAATCAGCAGATTAGCCCTACAATGTATCAGGTCAGACAGAAAGGTCTGTGCTTTTCACTTATTAATGTTAGAAGTATATTCTGGGCTGCAGATCCTTTGCTACAAATGATCAAGAGTACACTAAATGGATTGCTATGTTATTGCATTTTAGGCAATAAAATGTTTTTTTATTTAAAAAACAATTTGAAGTATTTGCATTTTAAATATATTTCTAATATTGTACAAAATATTCAATAACAAACATCCAGAGTGTGCCCACTTTTATACAAATGCATAATTGACATGGTTTTCATATTTTTTTGCAGAGAACTAAAACTGGGTAAAACTGAAAAGCTAAGAGCCACATATTTAGCAAACCTCATGATGGCACAGACGTCCCCAGTCAGGTTTCTGCGACAGGAAGTGGAGGTCAGGTACTCTTGAGGGTTCAGCCGATAAGTGTCAATCATGAAGTTACGATAGGCCAGATATCTGTGCAGGAAAACATGAGCATGACAGGAAATGTTTACATTAATACCAGAAATGTTCCTCACAAAGTAACATTTCCAACTCTATGTGGCTGATGCAGGACTGAATGTCAAACTCACATTTCTGGAGTTTTGGATTTGTTCTTCCCATTAAAGAACTCTGGAAGAGCTCTCCTCTCAATCTCATGGATGCTAAAAAGAGGTAAAACAACAATAGAAAATGATGTTTAACTTGAAGTAGGCATACATTAATTACTGTAGAATAGTCTGTTGTGATTGAATTTTATATAAAATTTAAAAGAAAAACTATAAATCTGGGTCAACTAAAAAACTCTATCACACTAACTTTCCGAATAAAATTTTATCTGTTGTTGACTCCTCAGAAGGTCCAGCGGTTTTTGACCTTATATGGACAATGCAATAGATTAAAGCATTTATAAACCTTTGTACAAAGCATGTAATCAGTAAAAGCACTAAATAGTAGCAAAAAAAAAGACAAAATAACAGAGATGTTTCCACTCTGTCTGAGCTGACCTGTTGTAGTCGAACCAGGCAGCATAACTGGGAATGATGATGTGATGAGTCTGCTCAGTTACATTGTCCTCTCCAGCATCCATCCGATTGACTTCTCCTTTGCCTTGTTCATCATCATCCTGCAGATACAGTTCTCTAAATAATGACACTAAAAATATTGTTTTGATTTTTTCAAAACTGTCAAACTTTAGTTTCTTAGTATACATTTAATATGCCATCTAATCCACAAAAACAAAACTATCCCAACCAAATATGTTTCTTTTAAAGACAGCCCAAAGACAAAATTCAAAACAGCCTCTGCTACAAAAGTAAAACTAAAGTGGACCACTGAAAAGAATAGCTCTACAAATGTAGCTCAGAACACTCAATACTGAGCTACTGGAACCACATTTAAATATGCTTCCAGTAGTCTGATAAAAACAGCCAACAGGAGCAGAGTGTGAAAATTGTAGGTGTGTCAACTTAAATAGATCACATTTTTAGAGATGTGTTGCTTTCTGACCCCAGTTCACTCTGTGGTGTAGTAGAGTATAGGAGGAGACTGATTGGGACAAAATATCTTCCCAATTTTGAGAGAGAGTAGTATGTTTTGCGGTTTAGTACAGGTAAATTCCACTTATTTTACTTATCTTAAAAGACGTTTTCAACCGACAAATGGGATGGCAATATTTTTTCCCAATGAGAGTTAATCTGACAAATTAACATAATTCTGCACCAATAAAATACAAACTTCCTGGCACAGATTAAAAATATGGATTTCTCTGGAGTTTGAAGTTCATCTACAGTAACCGAAAACAATTTTTTTAATTTTTAAAATACTTTGCATTCCTCATGAAAGTAACAAAGTCTGTGTAACGTACAAGTGAAATAGCTCAATGTGACATCACTGCTCCAATCACTGAAGGCCTTTTTATGCTGTTTGCAGCTTTTTAATGTTTTTTGTTTGTTTAGTTATTGGAAAATAATTATCTATAATTTAAAAATTTCTATATTTGAAAATTCTTGATTTATCAGTTTACCAATAAATTTCAATTCACTATGATAAAAATAAAAAAGATAAGTTTTTTCGGACCTTTCCACCGGACAGCACCGAATCATCCTCCATGTCATCTGGGAAAAATGTAAATAAACTTTATGTTAGACACATGGCAGCGCTAAAGGCGACATTTTAAGATGATTAAACACAATTATGTTACCAAACACACAACCAAGCATGCAAATCCAGTTAGGATACAAACCCAAATCTGCCATATTCCCTCCCTTGACTGGAGTATTTTCACTGTCTTTTTTTGAATTAGCTGTGCATGGAACAGAAGTGAGAAAAATGAACCAAGTGAAACACTGGAGGGGAGATAAAAGATTAAAATAAAAAAACCTTCAGAAAGCATAATTCAGGGGCATGGAGGTATTAACCAACATGAAGCAAAAGTGGGGGGAAAAAAAGAGAGGACTCTAAAATAGACTGAATTAGTTCGGGTGCTTCGAAAAAAGATGATTTCTTTGGGGAGACAAAAAGTGGGACAACATTAATGGGACTAGGTAAAAAAAAAAAAAAAGTTCTCAGTTTTATGTGTTTGGTATTAAAGTATATCCTAAACTCACATCGAGGGGGAAGAAAACGTTTTGAGCCTGCTATTCCTCTTAATAGACCAAGTCTTAAAAGTTGGAGAATGGCATTTTGTTACAAGATACGAGTATTACTCAAAAAGTGAAGGACAAAGAGTTAAAAACAAAACTATTGATAAGTAGGTCTGGAAACTTGGCTTTGTTGTAAGTGTAAATACTGCTGCTGCATTTAAACACCTCCACAGCTCCTCTGAGCTCAATCACAGAGCCATCAACATGATGTGCAGAATGTTGAAACAAGTAAAAAGCTTCTGTATTTAGAATTACTCAAACAAAGTCGTCTTGTGCAGGATACCTTTAATTAATGTAAAGTTTTGAAAATTTTCTAACATTTTGAAAAACAAAAGTGTAGAGTATCCAGTGTCAATTAACTGGTTCTTTTTTTTTATTTTACACCCGGATAGTAACAAGTTCTGCAAGTGCTCTCCAGAGAATACACCATGCTGTCTTGACTTGAATCATTACAGAAGTTGTCTGTCCTCTCTTGCTTATTGTTTCATCATCATTTAACCATGTAATACTTTAGCAATGTTATATTATATGATTACAGACAGTATCATCCTGAAAATTGCTGATTTGAAGAGCTTGTTTAGGCAGCGTGTGGATGGAGATCAGGACAACATTTTATTTTACAGTGTTTTCCTTCTGGAAATGAACTTCCAAATACATCTTTTTAAACTAGGTAAATACGCATTCAGAGGCTCCACTGTACATATTTACAGTAGAATTAGAATTTTAATCACAATGAAGGTGAATAAAAATTGCTCTTAAAGAGAAATGTGAATAATTCCAAATTGACATTCAATGGTATGTGCAATTTTACTCACTTTAGTACAGTACAGATACATTTTATTAGTACCTTCAGCTACACTTGGCCATAGACTGCGTTGCCCAACTTAAATAATGTATTTTAGTTGTTCCATTTAACAGGATTTTAAAAAAAATGGTCAAGATGACTTAAATTAATCAAACTATCGAGATGCTCAGGGCTAGGAGCAGTGAGAGCATTGTGATTCAGGAAAACAAAAGTTAAAAGTAATCAAAATTCCAATATGCAGAATAGCTCCTTGTGCAGCTTTCAGAAGCTTTGTCCCTGAAAAAAATAAAAACAAATCTAATTTGCTGTAAGCTTTGTCCTTTGCTTAAACAGCCCACATACCATTCTTGGACACACCATCCTCCATGCTGGCGCCGGCAGAGGAGTCATCCATGTCCTTCGTCATGTCCTCCTCAGTGTCCTCTTCCTCTCCTCTGTGTCCCCGTCGCTTCCAGTGAGGCCCTGGGTTCCTGAGAAAGTTCAAGGGTCAATTGAAACCAAATGGAAACTTTTCAGCACTGACTATTTTTTCTGTGTGATTCAACTAAACATTAAGAGAAGTTTAAAGTATGTGCCATAGATCAGCTTTAAATAGTGAGACTCATTATTCACTTCTTCATCATTAAAAGTATTTTATTGGGGTCTGCCATGCAAAGCAATAGCAGGAACCTATTGTTATCCTCCCAATAAGGCGCCTCTTTATTCTTTAGTTCTTCTTCCATGACCGTTAATGCGGTTCATACCACTGCGTACCCAAAGTAAAGTGAAGACGGCACATCGATACCATTTACGGCTTGTCCACAACTTGTCTCTAATTGACCCAAAGTTTTTTGATTTTTGGAAAACTTAAGAGTGTAACTGTCGCTCCTCTAGAGTGAGGAACCTAGTGCCATTTTTACCCCAAATCATTTTTTAACTCGCCCTCACGGCCACAAATATCGCACAATTCGTATGAAACTCGGTCATGACATTGATACGCATGTCTGCTCCGGTAAAATGTTTTCGAAATTTCTCTAGGGCTTATGGTTTTCTGTCAATGTGCTTCGGAGTACAGTGATGCGACAGGATTTGCTGACTCTAACTCAGTCTCAAACAGACAATTGTCCCCCCCCTGCATGCAGCTGCCAATTGATGGCAGACAATTAATTACCATAGCAACAGAACAAGGAGTAGGAAGAGCTGCTTAGGACTACAAATACGCATCACTGTAGTTCTATGGTGGAGACTCAGTTAAAACAGAGGAGGACTGAGCTGCCATTTAGAACTACTTGCTGCTATGGGCTGTATAGAACTGATTTAACTCAGTCACTGTTACACATGGGATTAGTTTGGCCCTTTGAAATGAAGCTTACTGAAAATTTCAAAATAAAAAGTCTTGAATATTTTTACATCAGGTAATTACTCTTTTTGGCTATATGTGACTGGTTTATCCAAAGCACTGTTACACATTGGATTAATGTGGGCATTCAATATGAAGCTTACTGCAAATTTCAAAATAAAAGCCTCAATATGCCCCTCAGGTTAGTGCACCGCCGCAGGCGGTGCAATAATATTATTCTGCATTATCTTTTTCTCTCAGGTTAGGGAATTCATTAGCATTAGCCTTTTAGCTTAAATAAGCTATTACCTATTTTTCTTACTTATTAGCCATGTTTAGTATACCGAATGGAGTAGGTCAGTGTTTCTCAATTCCAGTCCTCAGGCCCCCCTGCCCTGCATGTTTTAGATGTTTCCCTTCTGCTACACACCTGGATTGAATCTATGGGTGATCAACAGGTTTCTGCAGCACTTGATGGTCATGCAATCATTTGAATCAGCTGTTCTGGAATAGAGGCACATCTAAAACATGCAGAGCAGGGGGGCCTGAGGACTGGAATTGAGAAGCACTGGAGTACGTCAATTACAGACAACATGCTACTGATGCCCCACCTGCTACTGAAAGTATTTAGGCTTACATTAGCATTTTGGCTAATTTTAGCTTATAGACTCATTTTAACATACTGAATGGTACAAGTCCATGTTAGGCAAGATGCTTGTGACTTTCCACACGCTAATGACTACTATTTAGCTAAGCTTAGCATTGATGCTCATGTTTAGCATCAGAACGCTAGGTCCAAACCGACAGGCACACTTTGGCAGGCCCCGGTTAAATTTCTTCAGGAATTTTCTAGTTTGACAAATACCATTCTGCCATCATTAAAAGGGGAGTTTAAAACAAACATCCATTAAGCCAAAGAATAAAAAAGCCATCTAAGAGCGTAGAAAATTCACTAAGTTGCTTTTCTTACCCCTTCTTTCCTCCTTTTTTTCGGGACTCGGCTGGAGTGCTGGGCGGCGAGGGCGAGCGTCTCCTCTTCTTGCCAGCAGAGTTTGCCTTGCGCTCCTTGCGATCGGGTGTACGGGAAGACTGATCAGACAAACCCCGTGCAGCGTAGGGAGCGAGGGATGGAGGATGAGAGAAAGAGCGGCAGAATGAGAAGAATGGAACGGTTGCACACACAAGGAGGGGAAGCAGAGGGAGAACAACAACAGGGTGGGGGGGATGTTTTGGTGGGTGGTGGAGGAGACAAACAGGGTTCCTGTACACCGTCCAATCAAAAATAGTCACATTTGGCTAACAAAGTTGCATGTTTGCTCTACAAATGTTGTCATTTTCCAACTTATATTGGTCAAATCCTAAAGAAATTAAAACAACTAAACAGAAAGTAAAAACATTGACTGCCTACGTAGTAACGCTGACAGGAACCCTGAACTTAATCAGAAAGTAGACAAAGTGCAACGAAAGGTTTGAAAAAGGTGAGCAGCAGACAGAAGACGGATGTGGAAAAGGACGACGAAGAACCAGGCCA
This sequence comes from Xiphophorus hellerii, assembly GCF_003331165.1. Lineage (NCBI taxonomy): Eukaryota > Metazoa > Chordata > Actinopteri > Cyprinodontiformes > Poeciliidae > Xiphophorus > Xiphophorus hellerii. The sequence goes on from NC_045674.1 coordinate 5,424,736, forward strand.
AGATACAGGCAAAAAGAAGCTAACTTGCAACAAAAAATACTCTCATACAAAACATGCACACATGCCGTCAAACTGAATATTTCAAACACAAGACACACAAACCTACCTCCTCCTCTTTGGGGAAGATTTTCTGTCGGAAGCTGACAGGCTTTTTGTTTTCGTCCAGCTCATAGTCTTCCTCATTCATCCACTCATTGAAGGCATCTGTGTCTAAAACCCACTTGGCATGAACCTAAGGAAGCAAAGACAGGTCTTACCTCTGTAATATTTGCAAATGATCAAAGGAACATTATTAATAAGCAATGACTGTGATAGCAAATAATTACCTCACCATTAAAATATTAATGAAATAATTTCATTTAGTTGGTATTTAAATTCAACTGCATTTAATTAGCAGTATCATTATAATTCTGCAATTATTATTCCAAATAAACTGCATTTTATGACATTGGTAGATTTGTTTTTGTAATTTTTTTTTTTACCAGAAGCCCAGTTCTAGTCTTTTTCTTCAATAAAATCCCAAACTTTAGTTATAACAAAACTTGTAAAGTGACATAAGAAAACAGCATTTTTGAAACTTCCAAGGCATTCAAAACTGATCTTTTCCAGGAACTAGCTTAAAAACTCAAATAATTTTGAAAAGAATCAATTATTTTAAACAGGGCAAAGACATGTTAAGCAGTTTTTTTTTCTTTTTACACAAAAAACATCTTCATAGACCATGATACTTACCTTCCAGGGTTTCTCAGAGCTGGGAGGATCTTCCACATCACCATCCACCTCACCAGCGGATACCCAGGTGTCATAACTAACAAAACATGAACCGTCAGTGATCAGTCATGCAGCGTAAAGACAAGGTGAACTGAATTATTTTTTTAAAACACTTAAAATAAACATGCAAAACATTATCCAGAAAATATGAGAAAAAACCAGAAGGAAAATCTGAGCTTTTCAGCAACAGACTCTGTTCACCTGTCTGGGTAGAAGCCCCAGTGAACAAGGACCTGCTTGTCCTTCCTCATGACGGGACGCAGCCACTCCTCTGAAAAAAACAAGTCAGTGTTTAAATTCTAAATGTTCAGGAGGAAAACAATACATTTACCATTTCACCCATCTATTACATAATTGTCTATGTTGGTGAAAATGGATATCTATATCTAAACCACTGTTCGCTAAATTTTTATACAACTAAACACACATTATGTGGCATCTAAAAACAGTTGGATTGCACTGGGAACTAATCTTCCCCTGAACATTTTTAATACATTTTATATAATTAACAAGCGAATCTGAGTCAGAAAAATCGCAATCAAATTTATTTATATTGCATATTTCAGCAGCAAGGTGCTTTACAAAATAAAAACACAAAACTACAAAGCTATAAAGAAAACACCATACAGTCAACAACTGAAAAAACTACATTTTGATGAGTAACATTACCAAAATCATACACATCAAATATGATGGTCAATTTTTCACTTATTATGGTTCAAAAGATTTGAAACGAACCGTCTTCCTGCTGTGTCAAAGATGGGTGAATGTGATGAGTTGCCTTTGACTTGTCATCAGTGACTGAACCCTGGAGAGGAGATTAGAAAAAAAACAACTAATACATCAGCATCTATTATAAAATCCACTTCCCAAATAATTAGGATTTTTTTGGTTTGACCCAAGCTCACCTGGTGCCTCTTGATGATGTCTTTGAGTTTGCTGACCTGCTTCTGCTCAATTTCTGGCGACAGGTAGACGAGGGGCCGTGTCAGGCAGTTATTCTAAAAGAACACAAACACTTTCAGGAAACCAATAAAAAGCTAAATGAAGACATATTTAGTCTAAATAACACACACTGAACATGTACAGTCAGCGGCTTTTCTCTAAACTCTTGCTCTCACCTGGACCAGGTGTTTTTCAACATTTAGGAACATTTCCACATTCCGGTCCATCCGAGACGGATTCTGCAGGTCAAATCTCCTCCTAATAGTGAATGTCAGATAATATATAATAAAAACCCTGATAAATATCTTCAATCAGTACTTATGGACATACATATTAAATCAATCAAGTTTATTTTAATACCACATTTCAGCTACTACTCAGTTCAAAGTGCTTTACATCATAAAAACACAAAAATACAAAGTAGGAGAAAACACAGTTGTAACATTTTGCCAAGTGCCGTCCTTACACATCAAAATGTTGGGTAGTATTTAAATTATTATGGTTCAAAAGAAACAGTTAACTTACCAGCCCTGCTCACTTTTATACTTGTATACTGATCCCAAGATGTGACAGAGAGTTCCTCCTGCCTTGAAATCAAGGAAACATTTGGCCTAGACAAGGAGAAGGAATAAGTACTGTATTTTAGAACTTAGGGTATGTACTGTAGTTAATGTCCTTTTCACAAGTAATGAGTGTGTTCTTACAGGTAGCTTGGTAAGAGGAGGATTGTTGACCCTGCGTCCAAACGCATCCTCTTGAAACTGAAGCAGTTGGACCACCAGGCCAGCCAGGGACTTACTGGATGGAGAGTCATTCTGGACATGCTGGGGGGACACAAAGACAAACACGTTAACTTATCTATATTTTTTAACTCATGTTTAATGAAACAGAAATGCTCCAAGACCTCCAGTCAAAGAAGGCGATGATAACATCAATAAAATTAATAGTAAAATTCAAAGGAAGAACTCAATCAGTGTTTACCACTGCCTCTCAGTCCATACATTCCTCAGCTTTTTCTTTAAGTTTAAAGAGTAAGATAATCAAAACACATATAAAAAATGTCTACGACTGTGATTTCAAGCAAATAAACCAATAATGAGAATGCCTGAAGGCAGTAAACATGCCATCATTTCTAAAAACGCCATGGACTACATGAATAAATCAGAAATCAAGTATCTATATGTATATTTTTTAACAAAAGTTCTGCTTATAGATAAAATGCATCAGAAAGTAGCAGTGCTAGGCTCTAAAATACAAATTATGCTCAAGTAAAGAAATATCTCATATTGCACTTTTCTGCAGTCACCAGTGAAAATCAGAGATGATCTGGGAAATAAGCTGGTGACTGGAATTAGCAGATTTTCAGCTGGATCTGCCCTGACCAATGACCAGACAGAAAGTAGAACATTTGGTGACCAGTTAATGCACAAAGTACAGCCAGGTCATCCGATAGATACCACTCCTCAGTGTGGATGCATCTAGTGTGTGAAGAAGACTCAAGGTTAGATATTTTTTGTATTACTGATGTCTATTAATCAGAATTAGCATGGGGATCTGAGTAACAACTTAAAAGGAGGCTGTATTATCAGCAACACATCAAAGACATCTTTCCACTTTATTCAGGCTGCAAAAGAGCGAGAGAGAGCAAAACCTGCAGCAGTTAACAGGGATGTTGAGCAAAATGTTGCAATACTGTTCTGTTTTATCCTTTTACCTCCCACTGAAAGTGCTGCATTATAAAATCTTGTTATTGGGGATCTCAGTGATAAGGTAATGTGCTACATTATTCAGAACATAAACATATTTTTTCTAATGCTTTCTGCTGAACAACAATTGTTACTGATATGGAATTACATTGACTCTGACAAAAAATAATTACTGATAACACACAGCAGGGAGCCAAAAATAATACTTTGTATTGTTCTTGCATTTTATATTATCTCTTAATGAGAAATCCAAATAGGCTAAAATCCATTTCAGGAGGTTACATTTTTACAAAATCAAAAGACTGGAAATCATCCACAAAATTATGAATAGTGTGTCCCTTCTTAAGATTCATAAATAATACCATGTAACTCATAACTAACAAGTAGGTTTTTTATCATGAACAGTCAGAACCACATATGGATCCAAATGAACCTATAAAAACGTTATTTTTTGGAAAAGGCTGATGGAGGTGCAATTACTAAGCAATAAATAGAATTTGTTTAGGTACATATTGACGGATATTTTCTTATTCAACAATTCTGCAGTTCATAGGATAAACTACCATCTTTAGAACATTAGTATGGACACACAAATAAGTTAATACATAAAATAACATCTTCGTAAACTGGTATTTGTATATATTTTAACACTTGCTCAAGGATACTTCAAGAATGTAATATGTCTGTGTGCATAGTGCTTGCCACGATAAGTTGCATTCTGTCTTTCTAGTATCACTTTCCAGGCATAAGATACACGTCCACATACATAGATGACCTTTATTATAAATCTGAGCAGAGAACTGCTTGTAATAAAGGAACAACACCTCTTATACACTGCTTATGCATGAGCAAATTACTTCCTATATTAGATTTCTTTTGTGAAACTGTATTAAAGGCAATAAATATGCCTCCATGTAAATCCAAACATTTCTATGTATTATTTATGTATTACCCAGATTACAATCTTAACAATCCCAGTTTAATAGTGGGTTAGATTTGGAGCAGTAGGGGAACACTCTTTGTTTGGCTAACTGAAGTGTGTGAATGGAGCCTGAACTGTGATAAGCTAGTGTGTTGACAAAACACAACCTGATGTTCTACACAAAATGTTGCTGGGTTTGAAATCTGTACAGTGATCTAATGACTGATTTTATTCCTGAATTTAATACCCCAAAAACTGGATGAATGCGCATTTATCCATATGATTTGTATGAAGGCTATCCCGTGACTTTTCCGTTAGCTCACTGGGCCTTTTATTACACACGATGACAGAATGTTTTATTTTTATTATCTTAACTGAGTAAAGTTTCAAATGTGTTTTTCTGTAACAAAACCCACAACCAGCGCATCCGATGGACGTTTATGAACATGTCCTAAACAGTGTTGCCATTTAGAAAGCTGCATGAGAAGTCAGGGAGCTAACTGTGGCTAGGTTAGTTTAGTTAATTCCCACTAGTACTCGTGTGAATACTGCGTATATCTATAATCTATCGTATTTTATAAGAACACGCAAACTGCGCAGTCCTAAATACGTTTATATGCGTATAAATCAAGAACATGTGTCTCGAGATAGTACTTGTGAGGCTACACGTAGAAGATGTAGCAGCTCCATTGTGCCAACGAGAGGCGGGCCTTCATAGAAAGCAATGGAGCAAGAGAGCAGCTAGCTCACCTTCTTGTAGTGCTTTCCGATCCAAAGTCGCACCGTCTCAAGCTGAGAAATCGTTTCCGAACTTTCCCAAAATTTCGTAGAAGGACCGCCGTCTTTCTTTCGGGCTACCGCCGTTCCGCCGCCGACCAGACCCGCCGCTCCTCCGCCTGAGCCCGTCCCGCCTGCTGCTGTCGCCGACGTCGCCATTGTGTTTAGCTCGCTGCGTTGCCTTTCTCCTCCAAAGCGTCCCTCACCGTGCAAGTTTTCAAATGATATTGCGCAGCCGCAAAACTCTAAATGGAAGCGCTCATGGGAAACGTAGGCAGAGCCTCAAAGAAGAAGAAATGTAGGCATTCAAGAATTATTCACCTTCAACCACTCACAGTATTTCGGCTGGTACGGCTGTTTTTACAGAAATACAAGACTGAAAATGAAAAAAGTGCAAAAATAGAAAAGAGCAATTATGTAAATTAATTTACAAGGATATTTTATGTGACCAATTCAGTAATTCTTTTTTTATGTCTATGCACAACAAAATGAGAAAGGAGCAATAAGCTTATCTGCCAGTGCAGCAGCAATTTGGTTACTTAATGTAATGTATATATAATTTTTTTAAATGATTGAGTTAAATCAAATCCATTTTGAAACTTTTATGTCAACATTTTAAACTGTATTTGCTTTGCAATAGATCAACAGTTTCCCAAACACACACACAATTCTGTTGAATACTTATGTTTAATGATATACTCTTGTTTGCATTAGACTTTAAAGAGTAAGTTTTGATTACAATTTCAATAGGACATAAACCCCGTTGGATAAAGAATGTATAATCATAGTGTACTTTACAGTGCACCTGACAGTACATAGTGATAATTAACTATATTTTACTGCTTTATCTTAACTTAGAAATGTGAACATTAAACGAATGTACTTACTTGGAACTGACAAATGACACATAAAAGAAAGACATAAAACCTAAAGAGAACAAAAAGCAACCTTTAAACTGCCTTTTTTAATTTGGTAATGTGATTTTAAATGTTTATTCATTTATTCATAGAATGAATTTGAGACCCCAAGTTATACCAAAATCTGGTTGACTAAAATCTAATATAACCAATAAAGAACTTAAAAAAAAAAGTGTGTCATACAGTACCAGAGCTGAGAGATAGGATCAAGAGATGTGGTTTAAGAATTTTATTTTTCAAAAGTTCAAAGCCCTGCTTTTGGTGTGGCGTTACCACATATAGCTCAAAATGTTCACAAAGACACAGCGTAGACTCTATCATATTTTACACTTCTGGTGGCTGTTTTTTACATGCAGTCAAAGTTTTGATCTACTTATAAGAGTCATTTTACTCCTTTACAACGTCTATTTATTTTTCCATTTCCATTTAGAACGAACAAAATCCTCCAGAACTGTTGAGTAGGCACAGTAGAAAACAGTTTTCCCTTTCTCATTAGCAACACCTGAACAGAATTACTCTTGACCTTAAAAAACCTTGTATCTGCCTCTGGTATAATCAGAAAACAAAATGAAATACAATTCCTGGGTGGTAAACACCAGCAAACAGGAAACATGACTCCTACACACAGTTTGGATCCTCAGACAGTGTTGAGACCCCTTTTATTTCAGCTTCTTTAAACCAGATCCTGGATGGGACATTTGCTGCTTCCCTCACCGTCCTCTGCTGGCCCTCTGGAATCTACATGGCTACTGGGGACCAGGAAATAGGAGGTTTTCCTTCTAAGAGTAAATTAGGATAGATAATGCCTACAGAAGATGATGATTTGTTATCACATATGCGATAAGATATGTTTTATATAGAGGGAAAAAACGTGCTGCACGGCAATGACCGGCACTTCTGTTGCATCAAAATAAAGCCATAAAGTTTCTCAGTTTTAAAATTAGTCATCGTTGTCCATAACTTACTCATTTTCATTTTAACAGGTGTTACTAAGTTTTAAGATGCTTCAGATGAGAATTTGAGTAAAATGTTGAAACACATAGAAAACAGGCAATAACTAAACTTCAGGTCAACAGTGACAGGTGCTGCACCAATAAAACCCACAAACTGTCTTAAGTTTTTCATTTCAGTCCCGTAAAGTTGGCTTAATTTGACAGGTCTTCATTTAAATTATTATGACCTTCACCTTTTAGCATGAGATGACATATTTTTTCAATCCTGAAAATGAAAGTAAATAGAAATCTGTTAGAAGCTGCAAATCCCTCACGTGTTTGCAGCAATAAATGTTATCTTATTCTAAGCAATAATCAAAGTAGTAATCAGAGTAACAAAGCACATATTACGATAAGATTCCTGCATAAATATTCCTTGATAAACAGCAGCTCCTCATTTTCTTCAGTGACCTTTTGACACATCAAGGTACTTGTACCAGAATCTACAGTCTGCAATGTGCATTGAGTTTAGCTTTTATTTCCACAATTAGATTTTGATATCTGACTTGTGAACTTTCTCTGCAGTGTTAATCAGAACAATGAGACACACTTCGGTTCTGCTTCTTCTGCTTCTCCTGGTGACAGCCTTGGCTTATGAATACAGTAAGAAGCATGTGCTTTAATCTGCAAATTAAATGTTTTACTTTTCATTCACTCAATATCAAAATAGTAAAGTGTGAGGCTATCATCTTAGTTGCTCAACTAAGTTTCTCTTGTATTTAGTGGCAAGAATAATAATTTAAAAAAAACACAGATTGGGATTTTAAGAAGTTTTTTTTTCACTCAGGGGCTTTCCAGGAATATTTGAAATTCAACACAGAAAATAGAAATGTATATTTATTGATATGAATTGAGAACATTATACATTTTAATTGAATTTCAGCCAGCCCTGTTTACAACTCAAACTGGGACTGCATGCACAGTAACACATACACACATTATATTATATACATAAATGGGTGTATTTCTGAACAAAATACATTATTTTATGCCTCATTTCACCAGTTTGTTTCATGTTGGATTCATACTACTTTGTATTAAAAAACAACTTTTAAAAGTTAAAAGAATATAGATGAAATGTAATCAGAAATCTAACTGCCCTCCTGCAGTACCACCGGTTGCAACCCCGATGTTAAATACCCATGAATTTAAAGACTCGATGGAACTTCATTCCTCATGAGGGCTGCTTCATTTCTTTATGCTTAGATCAGAAACCTGTTTTTCAAAACACCAAAATGCATAGCCAGAAAGGAAATGCCACAACAGTTATCAATGTTTCACTGTTTTTTATTTTTCTTCAGAAAATGTGGCTTTACGTGGCAAAGCAACTCAGTCTCATCGGCTCCAATCAGAGTTTAGTGTGGATGCTTACAATGCTATTGATGGAAACCGAAATTCTGACCTGAGACGGGGATCTTGCACCCACACTGGACCACAAGCACACCCCTGGTGGAGAGTGGACCTGCTGGAGTCCTACGTTGTCACTTCCATCTCTGTAACCAACAGAGGAGACTGCTGTGCAGAAAACATTAATGGAGCAGGGATTCATGTAGGAAACTCCCTACAAGACGATGGTACATCAAACCCAGTGTGAGTAAAACCCTTTTTTATTTCAAATGTTTGGAAAGAAAGAGGACAACTTTCAGTCGTGTGAGGATCCTTGAATATAAAGTGTTTTACAATTGGCCTGAAATTATTTGCATTTTACTTGTAAAACATATATTTATTTTAACAGATGTGTTGATTTTAATTCTACAGGATATGATAAATGTAAAAAATATATATTATTATATATAATTATGATAGCGGAATAAAGTTTTGAAATCATTTTTTGTGGTCTTCCTTTGTTTCACCTTCCTTTTACATTAACAAGGTATATAGATGTTTGTTATCCACTGAATGACACATAGTATGTAAACGATACAGTATTTAAGACCTAGTCTAAAGTTCAATTATTATTTTTGGTTTTGATTTTATATCGCTTTTTTCCATTTTTAAATTCCTTGCAGAAAAGTCATGGTCGATAGATATGCATTGGTTTACAGCTCATTATTTTACTGTTTCGATTGTATTGCAATAAAGTCACATTCACCCCACTTTCTCTGTTTTAGGGTTGCTGTAATTTCTGGCATCCCACCTGGAAGAACTTTGAGAATAACTTTTACCAGTCCTGTGGAGGGCCGTTATGTGATTGTGTCACTGCCTGGTTTTAACAGGGTGCTTACACTCTGTGAGGTGGAGATCTATGGTTATCGTGCTCCAACTGGTGAGACCTGCATTTATTACTCTCAATATATTATTCAAAAGAAGTTTGAGTTATTTTTATCTCTAATTTTAGGAATCGTATCAGAAGATGAAATTGTGTTTCACATTTTCAGAGTGTAGATAATCTACAAAGACACCAGTACAGAAGAAAGACTGTTTGTAATATAAACAGTTCTGAATGAGTAAGAAGTGCAATGGTCAAATATGAAATAACTGCCAGGAACAAATGGCACAGTTACAAAAAAAACATAAAAAATAGTATTGTTTTGCTGATAACTCCCCTCTCCTGCTTAAAGCTCATTCAAAAGCTTTTGTTTTTGAATCCACTATAATGAGCGACGCAAATACATCCAGGCATCATACCATTAGAACCCACTTTTCACTGAAGTCAAATTGTATATCAATTTTTATATTTTAAAATCTTGTGTTGCAGGAGAGAATATAGCAATTTATGGAAAAGCTACTCAGTCGTCATTGCATACTCATGGCATTGCCTACAACTCTATTGATGGGAATCGTGCTGGTCACTGGGGCAAAGCTTCTTGCAGTCATACAATACATGAATTTAATCCCTGGTGGCGACTGGACTTGGGAAAAACCCATAAAGTGTTCTCTGTCAGTGTAACCAGCAGCGTGGAAGCCTACTTACGACTTCAAGGAGCTGAAATTCGTATTGGTGACTCACTTAATAACAACGGCAACAATAATCCCAGGTGCTTGTCAGTCCTACTCATTTTGTAAAGCAACATATTTTCTGCTTTGTCATTTTTTTTCTTAACAGAACCCATTTTTTATTTTTCTAACAGGTGTGCTGCGATCGGAGTCATCTCTCCAGGTTTTACTCAAAACTTTCAGTGCAAAGGAATGAATGGTCAATACATTAACATTGTCATTCCTGGAAGAACTGAGTATCTCATCTTGTGTGAAGTTGAAGTCTACGCATCAAGACTAGATTAACTAAATAGATCTGCCACTCCTTTAAATGTTATTTTTGTAGAAAAACATGTCTTCATCTAATTTAATGACTAGATCACAATATTCAGTGACAGCTGCAAATTCTTTGACTAGAACCTGATTCAATCACTTTATGTCGCTGTACTGCTGCTTTTATGAAAAATACTTATTGAAAATCCAAAAAGTAAAAACAATAATCTTGTTAATTAATTTACACGCGTGTTTTGTGTAACCAATTCAGTAATTTTTTATTTTTTATACGTTGATGCAGATATGATGAGAAAGGACCAATAATCTGCCAGAGCAGCAGCAATTTGGTTAGATAATGTAGCATATATATGTAGATATCTGGATTTAAATATTGATTAATTAAATTAAATCCATTTTGTAGTCTTTATATTTACTTTTTATCTTTTGTTTATAATATCAACATTTATAATTGATAGTCTAATGGACTTTCGTTCCTAAGCAGAATGCTTAGCATAAATAAATTGTTAAAATTTCTTGTGTGGAAATGGCTATTGATGTGCAAATCTATGCTTAAAGTGCAGTGCCAAATAAAGTGCTAGTTTTAGTAAAGTGCAAAAGATGCTATGCGAGTTACTTAAGTAAAAAATGTAGTCCCAGTAATGAAAACCTTAAAGGAGAAAATGTGAACAGATTTTGTGTTTTACATATTTCTAACATGAAAACAACGTTAAGTGAAATGTTTTTTCATATGTTTTTTGGCCACAAACCAGAAAAGGGCTTAGATTTAATTTTCACATGTTTTATTGTGAAACAACATAAAATACTTGTTTATTTTTAATCTGTGGTTTCTGGTGACAAAAATCACATGACCAGAATATGCACTGACCTATTTGATGAGAACAGAAAAACATGTTTCTGAAACTAAATTGTCAAATCTAAAATAACACATCAGTGCTTGAAAAAGTTACATCTTTGTGATGATTAGCACTTTAACATTCTTGACTCGTGAAATATGACCTCAAACAAATGACCCTCAAACACCAGCTATTTTCTTTTTCGTTTTTTGGCTTCAACAATTCTGCATTGCATAATAAGATATGATGAATAGCTGAGAGGTACATTTTCTCAAAAGACAAAAAATCATATTGAGGACTATCTCAAGTTCTTTGACACACAAAAGTTATGTTTAGCTCAAAAAGGTACTCAAAAATCTTCTAACATGTCTACGGGGAAAATTTGAGACTGAATACAAAGCAGTGGCTTTAATTCAGCCAAAATTAAAGTTTTAGGCTGAACAATGCAGTGAACCAAGCTGTTTTGGCTACATTGGATTTGGAAGACCTTTCCATATTCCTCCTTTCCTTTGCTGCTCTGCCAGTGTCAACCGTCTGAGGTCATTTACAGGGCACCCAGCATTTTGCTGACTCTACAAAATGCTGTGTGTAACTCATTTTTATGAGCTACACACATAAAAATTCAGCTAAAAGAAGTTTCTAAGGAAATAACCTCTAGAAGATCTACAAGAACCTCTACATTGTTTTTACATGGTATATGACCAACCAAGCCTTAAGTTTTCTGTTTCTGTACAAATGTACAATTCTTCAAATCCAATTTTATGCCCTGTTAAGTTGTGGCCATGCATAACCCCATTCTATTTTCATATTTTGCTATAAAGTCATGAATCAATGTTGAATCATCAAAGCATCAATCATCTGTTCCAGGAAATATATGGCTGTTATCACACTGCACTTTACTGTTCACTTGGCATTGCAATTGTAGCACTAACTTTATTGTAGTATTTTATTTCTACTGAAAGATGTGACCAGGAAGTCTGTGAATGTCATTTCTCCAAGTATACCAGTAAGTCACATTTAGGACACATATAAAGATATACTTTATTACAATGTATTTCTGGTAATAGTCTTGAAATACTATATGAAATACTGTATAAAGCTGGTTCCTTTGTATATCAAGTATTGCTGGAGTCTTCACTTCATCAGATTTTTATGCCTCTAAAGTGTCCGTCTGTATGTGTGTCCAGTTTTGAACATGGTTTAACAGTTACTATAAATCTTGCCTTCAACTGGCAATGCCTGACCTACAGTACTTCTTTGAAAGAAATGAACTTTATCCAATTTTAACAAATAAAAAAGTTAGAGGTGGTGTATGATTAATCAATGCTGTATGTGTTACATAAAGATGTCTGTATAAATATCCTTCATGAAATCAGGTCCTCATTTTCTTCTGAGATTTTTGAAAGCCAGTGTACATTCTGACCACCACATTACCAGATTAACTATTTTTGTAAACTACATTGGTAATTAGTTTTATTAGTAAATTGATGTGACAATTTCTAAGCAAAGTTTTTGTGAATTTTTTCTGCTGTGTACAATGAAACTCATTTCAGCTGTGCTTCTACTGCTTTTCGTGGGGACAGTCTTCTCTCTTGCATACAGTAAGAACCATCTGCCTTTGTGTCTGCAATTAATATTTCTACACCGTGAAAGTCCGCTGATGTAATTCAGAAATTTCTGTAAGCTATGACAGGAGGATCTCAGTTGTTCAGCTGAGTTTTTCATATATGTGGTGAACAATCCGGAATGTACTGACATCTGTTGTGGGGTAAAGATGTGATCATGCTCAATTTTCTGAGGATCTAGATGGAGATATATTTTCTAAAGTACCCAGACTCAGCTTTATTGTCAATGTTTAATACACAATACACAATTTATTTTTTATTGCACACCTCACAACATGCAAACATGAAAAAATAAATTAAAGAAAGAGCGGCAATAAAAACAACTAAAAGAACATTACATCCATATTTGTATATGTACATATATATATGTCCACATATACACCCAATAATTGTATTTTTTATGCTACACTAACTAATGCAAAAGTTCTTACTTTTTTCTCTGTTAAAGAAGGAATCTCACACCCACGCTATTATTTTGGATTGCAAAGTCATACCAATAACAAACCAGGGCTCCAAGAACTCCAATTCCCTCACAAAGTTGAAAAAAAAATCTTCTTTTCTTAAACTGACAACAGGATTAAATGTGAACCTGTATAGTTATCTTTTCTGTGTCCCCATGCAGGATCTGTACATATGCCAATCTTTAAAAGCCTTACCTTTTCAAACTGAAGTTGTTAGAGAATTACTCTCAATAACACTTCATAAAACCATGTCTTTACTTTCTTTTGCTTCCAGAAAATGTGGCTTTACGTGGCAAAGCAACTCAGTCTCATCATTTCATAGGAGACTGGGATAGTCTTGTGGATGCCAGCAATGCTATTGATGGAAACCGAAATCCCGATCTTACACAAGGATCTTGCACAAACACTGGACAACAAGCATATCCCTGGTGGAGAGTGGACCTGCTGGAGTCCTACATCGTCACTTCCATCTCCGTAACCAACAGAGGAGACTGCTGCTCAGAAAACATTAATGGAGCAGAGATTCATATTGGTAACTCCTTACAGGATGACGGCACATCAAACCCAGTGTGAGTAACACATACACACATTTTTTATCCCCTTCAAATGCTTCATTTAATTTGTGAGGACAACATGCAGTTGGCCAAATTCCCTTAAATTTACCAATTGCCTTAGTAAACGGAAATTGAATGTTTTGTTTTATAACTAGGATCAAATTGAAATGTGCATTATATAATGAACTTTGAATGTATCTATATGACTTGACTGAAATGACTACATTTTTATGTAAACAAATTGGATCTGTTAGTTTTATAAAGTGCTTTGAGACTCTTTTAATTATGAATCAGCAATATAAATAAAATAAAACCAAAATTAACACTATTTCACAGTGAAATAAGGTGTAGGTGCTTCATGTATTCACTTTTTTCATATTTTCCCAACTAACAGCTAGAATGTTGTCATATCTGTTTTGATACATGATTAAATAATTTTAGACTTCTTTTTATTATCTACTACAAGGAAATATGGTTTCATGCCTACAGTAAATCTCTACCAGATTTACAGACAAAGAGGTCACTTATTATTGTTTGATCAGGGATCATAATCTACAATACTTTATAGGTCAGCTGACCCAAACAGGGCAGAGGTGACAGTGTGATGTTCAGAGTAGGGCTGCTGTTCCTACACATTGAAAGGAGTTTGATTAAGTATTGGTACAGGATTAGGCTTTTACTTACTATTGCACTGCTTACACGGGTCCCTAATGTTTGCTAAGCTACTTTGCTTGCTTGGTTTTTCTTCCGAAAACTGATTCCAGTGGAGTTAATTTTGTTTTTCATCAACCTAATTTAAAGCAAAAATATGATTTTTCCCCAATTCTCTGTTTAGGGTTGCTGTAATTTCTCACATCCCACCTGGCAGGACACTGAGAATAACGTTTACCAGTCTTGTGGAAGGTCGTTATGTGATTGTGTCACTGCCTGGTTTTAACAGGGTGCTTACACTCTGTGAAGTTGAGGTCTATGGTTACCATGCTCCAACTGGTGAGTGCTGCATTGTTACCATTTTCTTCAGGTGTACATTCATTCAAGTCATACTTGAGCGCATGAAGTGTGCAAACTGAGTGTAAATAATCCATGAACAGCAGCATACAGACACATTGTTTCAAACATGAACTATCAATTTAGTGTAGCAACATCAGTGTCATTATAGATACCTTTGAGTCTATAACATAGCCATGCACAGTTTCTCTAACTACTTATTGTTGTTGCTTGATTCCAAATTTATTATTACTGTAGACATTTTAAAATGTTGTTTTACAGGAGAGAACCTGGCTATTTATGGTAAAGCTACCCAGTCTACATTGCATGGTGTAGCCGTTGCCTACAACGCTATCGATGGGAATCGAGCAGCAAACGCTGCAAAGCACTCATGCACTCATACTGCAAATGAATTCAACCCCTGGTGGAGACTGGACCTGGGAAAAACCCATAAAGTTTTCTCTATTAAAATAACCAACCGGATAGAAGACTACACTCGAATTAATGGAGCTGAAATTCGTATTGGAGACTCACTTGACAACAACGGAAACAACAATGAAAGGTAATAATTTGTCTACTATAACAATTTGAAATATATTATTGTATATACTGTAAGTTTTTCCACAATAATTTTACAAAATTAGCATTTTTTTATCCAAGTGAAAAATATTTAAATATTTCATACTGTACCTATTTTTTTTTCTGTCAGGTGTGCTGTGATTTCAACCATCTCTCCGGGTTTTACTGAAACCTTTCTGTGCAACGGTATGGACGGTCGATACATCAACATTGTCGTACCTGGAAGAACTGTGTACCTCCATCTGTGTGAGGTGGAAGTGTATGGCTCCAGACTGGATTAATTTTAAAGATCCTAAAATTTATTTGGGAAGATACTTCAACACATTTTTAAAAAAGTGTTTGTTCCTTATTATTTCCACAGTTATATCCATTTGTTAGAAAACGTTTAGCATGAACTGCAGATTGGCTTGAGTCTGATTATAATAAACACATTTTGCAAAAGTTCACATCTTGGTTCAATGAACTGATTTTGTTCCTCATCTTTTACACATACAGTCATACAGTACTACAGACTCACACACACTTACAAGACTAAAATTGCACATATATGCTATTACAATATCAGAGTCATATATACATTTTAAAGTACACATTCTAGAGTGAATGAAAAGACTTTTGATTGGTATTTTAATAGTTTCAAATTGAACTTTAATCTAAAGTTGGATTTAAATTATTCGCCTCTAAAACTTGAATTTTAACATTTGTTTCTTTTATGCAAAGTTGTCATACTTGTACTTTATTTTCTGTTTGTGTCTCCTTTAACGTCCAAAATAAAAAAAATGACTTTGCCCTGTGTATTCCAGGAAGTATATATTGACATAATAAATCATTTGCAGAATTATCTAAATTGCACTGCTTTGTCCTTCGTCAGAAACATGAACAGGAAGTGCAGAGTATTATTATTTGTGAATTGGCAGTAAATGGTCTTTCAAATTCCTTCCTGCTAATTTGTTTACCGCTTGGTAATGTGAATCTTGGTGGGTCAAAATTTATTCCACAACATGGTGCCCTATGTTTTGGAAATTATACTGATCATTTGTCTTTTTAATTGTTTCTTTCTTTTGGTCTATACAACAACTTTTGCTTCAACTTTTGTTTGAAGCTAAAGAGTAGCAGCAGTTTCTCACTTTGGTTTGTGCAGATTTATGTCTCCTCTGAAATAAAAGATAAGCTGTAGTGATTTGCAAAATAGCTCAAATTTTTTCAGACTAAATAAAGATGGACATAAGCTTTCAAGTAAAGGGGATGAGTTCTCAATCAGATTTTGAACTTCCTGTTGGTAAAAATAATTTATACCTGCTAATCATATACCAGGTCGTCTAAGAAAATAAACCTCATCTCATTCAAAGGTAAAAAATAAAATCATAAAAGGTGTATCATTAATCCAAACAACACATCTCAAGATAAGATGCCTACATAAATATCCCTTACAAACAGCAGCATGTTGTTCACTTCAACATTTATTTCACAAGGCAAGGTTTGTGCATGTTGTTTTGGTGATCTGTTATTTCTGCATGCCCTGTGCATTGACATGATTTTATAACTTCCCTCAATTTTTGGTTATTGATTTGCTAAGTAACGTATTTTGTTGACTGTATGCAGCGTAAGAAGCAACCATGAGAAACCTTTCAGCTCTACTTCTGCTGCTTCTCCAGGGAACGGTGCTGGCTCGAACATATAGTATGTTTCATTATCTCTGTGTGTAGCAAAACTGTTCAAAAATATTAAGATAAACACAAAGAAGAAGAATAGTTCTGAAAGATTGAAATTGATCCCATTTATTAATTGGAGAACGTTAAAGAATCATTATTGAAACAGTTTTTTATTCAGTAAATACAGTTCTGTAAAAGTTGTGTGTTGGTCTGTGGCTGTTTCACCTCCCAAGGACCTGAATGACTTAACTGATGGAACCATGTTGTTCGTGAAAGATTAAAAAATTTTGCTGACACTATTTATTTATGTAATTTTTCAACTTTTTTTTTTATTCACAGAAAATGTTGCATTGCATGGAAAAGCCACCCAGTCTGACCGACAAGACAATGCTCTTTCAGCTGCCTACAATGCCATTGATGGTAACCGTCAGGCTGCCTATAGTGCAGGATCATGCACTCACACTGATGGAATGACCAATCCCTGGTGGAGAGTGGACCTGCTGGATTCTTACATTGTCACTTCTATATCCGTCACCAACAGAGGAGACTGCTGTCCGGAACGATTGAACGGAGCAGAGATTCACATTGGCAATTCTTTACTCTACAACGGTGCTGCAAACCCAGTGTGAGTTATTATAACTGGTTGAGAGATTGTTGGGAGGACTCCTGACAGGAAGTACAGGAAGGTCATGTTCTGTGGCTGTCAGTTGTGAAAGGCATGTTTCCTGGGCTTAGTTTCTTGTCAGAGAAATATATTTTTGTATAATTTCTTCACTTTAATCAAAACCCCTAAGTTACATGTTGTTCTAGTAACATAATGCTGAACGTTATTTCACGAAGCTTTGTCATGCAGAGGTCTTAGCACACAGCTCACTGTGAAACAATTTTTTTCTCTCTCTCTTTTATCACCTTTGCATATAAAGAACTTAGTAGAGATCTTTGCAAATATTTATTGCAACCTGGTTTGTGAATTTAGAATATAAAAAGCATCAGATACTCGTTAAAATTTGGTTAAAATACATGAAAGTAATAAAGGATTTGTAAGCAAAAGCAAAACTACAACAAACTCTGAACATTTTAGTAGTCTTCCATGGTTAATACTTTCAGGGTTTTCGACCAAGTTAAAAGTTCTTTAATTATGTGGTGAAGAAAAGATCAATACTTATTTGTAATCTCTTTTCTTAAATGTTCAACCTTTATTTTTATGTAGGATTTCTGATATTGTTGTGATCATCATGTTTAGGAATACATTTATCTAAAGTGACAAAACTATTTAGAAAGTGATATAATAAGCTATGTTGAAACTAGGGGTTGAACCAATTAGTCGACTAGTCGACTAGTCGACTCTAGGACGTCTCGCGAGTTTTTACATTTCATGTCGACTAGTCGCAGTCATGTGATTGCCGGTGGTGACAGCCTGTGCTGATCTGACAGCACAGTATACGTCACAAGACACAAGAAAAATAAGTTAATACATTAGTTTAAATGATATGTAGATGGATGCATATTTGTGGTTTTACAGTGTTTTTAAAAGGAGATGGAGTTGCAGCTGCAGTCCACTACAAAACAGGAGCCGTCTAAAACTCGCCCCCTTCCCGCTAAGGATGTCACTTAGCCGGCTCGCGAGTGTCTTTGTCACGACGATCTAACTAACTAACTAACCGCAGATCCCCACCATGGCGAACCCGCTGCAGTGGTGGGCCAGCAACCAGGGCAGATTTCCCCGTCTGGCAAACCTCAGCAGAAAATATTTAGCTGTTCCGGCAACCAGCACTCCCAGCGAGAGGATTTTCTCTCTCGCTGGGAATACCATTACGAGAAAGCGGGCAAGCCTTCATCCGGCTCATGTTGATGCCCTTGTTTTCCTACATGTCAACCAAGAAAAAACCCCAACAACTCTTAGCGAAGAGAATATTGACAGCGAGTGAACTTAATTTACCCCCCCGCCACCTCTTTTTATTGTTTTTACATGCCATCTAAAAGATGTGCGTTTCCTTTTGAATGTTGGTTTCCCAGCAACTTATTATTTATTATAAACTATCCCGATGTTTTGTTGTTTCACTTGTTGCTGTTCTGTGTAAATGCCGTATTTTTCCGTGAAAACGGGTAATAAAGCCTGTACGTTACTCCAAAGCTTTGCGTCTTGCGTTGCTATGACGTCACAACGACTAGTCAACTCGACATCGACTCGACTTTTATCATGTTGACGTTGACTAGAAAATATCTTAAATCGTTCAATCTGCCGAGTCAGCAGAGCTTCCTGCCGCGCATCGGGCGGAGGAGAAGCAGGTGGTTTCGTTGAATTCAGCTGTAACCAAACGGGATCCGTTCATAACAAGTTTGGCTTGTGATGTTCCAAAAGCACCATGTAGTCAGTGTGATAATTTGACTCCTATAGTAACTATCCAGAGATCATCAGCATCAGCCGGTGTTTAGAAAAAAAAAGTCAGACCCGACTTTGTGCAACAAACTTTTCCCCGCTGCTCACGAAGAATCTCCATAATAGACTTAGTAAAAGCAGGAGAAGGGGAGAGTGTGTGTGTGTGTGTGTGTGTGGGGGGGGGGGGGGGGGGGGGGTCAATATTTGCCGTGAAAATAGCTAATAAAGCCTCCAAGTAGTTGTGAAGGGTTTTTGCGCTTACGTCACTATGACGTCACCGCGACTAGTCGACATCGACTCGACTATTATCATGATGTAGTCGACCTTAAAAAATATGTAGTCGTTCAACCCCTAGTTGAAACATCAGTGATTACTATTATCAGACAAATCCTAATGTTCCTTTAACATTCTCTGTTTTAGGGTTGCTGTCATTTCCCATATCCCAGCAGGAAGAACTTTAACTATTTCATTTACCAGACATGTGGAAGGCCGTTATGTGACTGTTGTGCTTCCAGGTGTTTCCAGAAAACTTACACTCTGCGAGGTGGAGGTTTATGGATACCGTGCTCCAACTGGTGAGGCCTATCCTGCTACTGGGTTTTACATACTCACTATAAAGTATTCCAATTATATTACATGCTTTACATTACTTTGTTAGGTTTGATTCAAAGTTTTGATCAAAATGGAATGAGATGCTTTTGTCATGCAAAGAATGAGTGTAAAGCAAGAAAATAGCTCTTATACATTTAGATTGTAAATGAATTTCTCGTGGAAACAGACATGAAGCATCAAACTGTTTCTGTTAAATGTGTTGCTGAATTAGAGCTGGAGGTATAACATTGAGTCATTGCGAGATGAAGTTTATACATAACATTTTCTTCAAATCCTGTTAAAATTAATTACACGTATGACATAGGATAACAACACACACAATATGTGTGGAATGCTATGTAATATAAAAGTTCAGGACTGATAAAAACAAACTTTGGAAGACAAGGCAAGGAGCTGCTTTAATTCTGAGTCCTAACATTCAAAAAACAGGTTAACATTGGGAAAACTATGATAACGGACGTTTATTTTATTTTATCTTTTTGTTGTTGTTGTTTGTTTGCATTAGGGAATGTGGCAATTTATGGAAAAGCCTCACAGTCAACGGTTTATCCTGGAGCCATCGCCAACAACGCCATCGATGGGAGTCGTGCTGCATACTTTAGCCAGGGTTCCTGTAGTGCCACAAATAATGACTTTAACTCCTGGTGGAGACTGGACCTGGGGAGCATCCATAGAGTGTTCAGTATTAACATAACCAATCGGGTAGAATATCCCACTCGAATTAACGGAGCTGAAATTCGTATTGGAGATTCACTTGACAACAACGGAAATAACAATCCCAGGTAGTTTACAGTCCTTTTAAAATAAATAAAATATTACAGGACAATATATTTTCTACCAATTCACTTTGTTCCATTTTTTGTTCAAGTAAACAATGAAAAAGAAACAATGTTTATTTCCTTTTGCAGGTGTACTGTGATCTCAACCATCGCTCCAGGTTCTACTGAAACCTTTCAGTGCAACAGCATGGATGGTCGATACATCAACGTTTTCATACCTGGAAGAAATGAGTATCTCACTCTGTGTGAGGTGGAAGTGTATGCATCCAAACTGGATTGAATTAAAGATGTTAGATGTTACATGATAAGGATCTCATTTCATTGATAGGAGTTTCCACAATATAAATGATGAGGTTGTCATACTTAATTATAGTTAAAGCTTAGACATTGTGACCACAAGATGGCAGAAAATCCTCACAAATTAAGTGTCAAAGTTCTCCTTCAGACATTCATTCACATCACAAAGGATGAGCTTTCAAGTGTTTTATAACTGTGTACATTTACAATATTAAATTAATTTGTATCTCAGACTGAAGCTTGTGTTTACAAATGAAACAATGAATGGCTTTTTACTTAAAGCAGATACTTTCTTTTATGTATTGCTGTCTGGAGTCTTAATAGATTGTCTGAATGTTTGACTTGATAATCTGCCATTTGAGATAAGATCATGAATGACATCTGCAATGAATTTAAAGAAGTTCTGCCCTCTTATTTTCAAGTGAAATGATTTTTAAGACATTAAAATTTGTTGGTTATTGCTTCTGATTTCTCCTTTTCCTCAAATGTATTCAATAGTTTATCACTTACTTACTGTACATTTGCAAAGACAGCTACATCAATCTCAGCTGCCATCTTTATTTCTCCTCAAAAGTAAATAAAGTCTGGCTAATCATGGTATTTATCCTATCAGATTATCACCTGTGTCTGGTTTTGGTTTTAAATTGGGAAATAAGCATGGTATTTTCTAATCTTTTTGGATGACTAAAAACCTCTAAGAACCTTTGCAAAACAATTAAATAAAACTAGGCCAGACAAGTTACTTTATGATTGTAGCAAAACATCCAACTAAAAATTCCTAGCAGGAAAATTAAACTCGAAGGTCATCTCATCAACCCCTTCATCAAAATCCAATATGGCTGCTGACAGTTTGAAACACTGCAGTAGCTGCAACAATGGAGAGTTTATTCACTTTTCTTGTGTTGTGTAAAGTGGTGAACATGTTCCTTTCCCATTAAAATGCATAAAAAAGAAAGGAACAGTTGCTTAACCTGAAGGAAGTTCAACAATGTCTGGTGTTGGTCTCCATACACTAAACTTCAGAGGGGTTGTCAGAGGTGCCAGCATTTGCTCTTCATTAATTTTCTATAGATTTCAGCAACAGCTAAAAGTTTTCTTTTACCATCCTGGTTGGTGGGCTTTTACATCTTCAAGTCAGAATCTTAGCAGTCCTGCTGTATTTGTCTCATTGGTTGTGTTCCTCTGTTTCCTTGATGAAAACTTTTCCATCTGAGTGTTTTTTCCAGTTAAGTTTGTTGACACCACTTACATTTCCACCCAGCCTTTGCTTCATCTGGGATAAAGGAAAGTTATGTTTTTTCAATAAAGTTTATATTGGCTGAACCAAAATGTACCTGCATGAACATCTGGAAAACTTACTTGTTCCAAGATGCTGTTTTGCACTGCAGGGTCTCTCAGATCCAAACTTGAGTCCTGCAGGCTGATCCTCAGTTTTATGAACTGCAGTTTAGTTTGTACTAAAATCAAAATTAATCAAAATTATTTGTTATACACTGCTTTCTTATTTTGCACATTTTACAACAGGTTTATATTCCTTAAAATGTTTACTTACTGCATTTGAAGAGGAAAGGATGAACTTCTGTGCATTTCCTGTCTCCCCATTTGCCAGATTCATTCTTCAGCATTGCAACATAGTTTTGATGATATTCTGTATTTACCAGTTGGGATTCCCTCCAGTACCTTAGTGAGGAGTCAGTCAGGTCTGACCACTCGTACTGGTCTCTGGAGAGACCAACAAATACTGCTGTTCCATTGGCTACTTCCTGGACTGTCGCGTATTGGAATAAAAGTTAGAAGTATTAGATTAGTTATTCGAACTAGATCAAGTAATGACACTTCTAACCTTTGGGATTATAAAGCATATAATTGTAAATGTAAACATGTTTTTTCATTTCAAAATGTAATTTTGTTCAAAATTTCAAAATATCAACTCTCAGATGCTGACATTCCTAATAGGCTCATTAAACAAAATTAAAGAAGTTGTTCCTTTAAAAAAAGTTTCTAGTTTTGTTTTCTGACAATGACCATAATACTCCTGTATTTTGAAGATGATTAGTTTGTTTAAAAGATCCACTTTCAGATTCACATTGAATATTAACCAAGTGTCCTGAACTTTGGTTAATATTTTGCTGTGTTATCAGTAATTACCTTTTATATTTAGGAGGCTTAACACTGTTTTATTGTGTCTGCCTAAAGTTTAACTAAACCATGATCTGTTTAAATAGATATGGCAACGTAGATAACTAAATCCAGTGACAAATGGACTTTGTGAGCTGAAGCATACTGAGAATTGTAGGAGTTGACTTCTCTTTGAGATGTGATTGGACAACATTTGAGTTTTACCTGATATAAATAGATGAGTGAAGGACTTAGCAAACACTCAAAGGCAAATCCCTCACCTCAAACAGCAAACCCACCAAAGAATCAAGGTAATTTCTCCTTTGAATAATTTTTACCAGAATGTCTCACAAATAGAACAGTAATA
Source organism: Xiphophorus hellerii (assembly GCF_003331165.1). NCBI lineage: Eukaryota > Metazoa > Chordata > Actinopteri > Cyprinodontiformes > Poeciliidae > Xiphophorus > Xiphophorus hellerii. The sequence continues at coordinate 5,448,220 of NC_045674.1, forward strand.
CTGTAATATAGCATGAAATGTTAGAAAATGGTTACACTAATTGTCCTAAATCCCAGCTTTTCCCTCCTGTTTCTGTCAAAATCAAAAACAGGACAAGAGGAAACATGAGGTACGATGTACTATTTCATTTGCTGCTCCTCCTGCCAATGTGCTCAGCTTACACTTACCGTAAGTAGCATGCAACAGTATTTGTGTAAATTTAGAGACCATAAGCATTGTTTGTGATAGGAGCATTAATATATGCGCAAAGCAGGTTGGCCTAATTGAACTTATTTAAAATGATTTTTGTCTTTAGAGAAAGGGTTTTCTTAAATTTAAGCAAAAACCTTAATACTCTGACTTCCAAATATATGTAGTTTATATTTATAAACCTTTACATTGAGGGTTCCCTAAATGGGCTAAAAATGTGTTTTCTTGTCCTGTTTTATTTTTAGGTGCTTGTTTTTCCACTTCGTGTTTTTGAGAAAATGCAAAATTGATTGTTTGATTTATTTAAAAAAACATTAAGAGTGCAATCTTTTACAACTCCTTTCAAAGCTGATAAAAGCATTACTTATTATTCATTGCATTGATTGATTTTATGGACACGACTTCATCATTGCCAATTTAGAACAAGCTGTCAAAATGCAAAGACAGTAAAATACTTCATCTGATTTCTCATTGTGTTTTTATATAAATAGCAAAAACATTTGTTTCATGCCTGCATAAAAGACTTGTTATAATGCAAGTACGTGCCACTGAGACATATAAGTAACATTCAAACTATCAACTATCAAATAAATGGAAGACTTTTTTTAATGACTGCACAAATATCTTAAGCAAAACCACCCACAATAGAATTAATTTATTCTTCATTGGATTTCTCTGTTAATTTCAGAAAATGTGGCTTTACGTGGCAAAGCTACACAGTCTTCTCGCTACAAAGGGGTGCCGTGGAATGCATTTGTGGATGCCTCCAATGCTATTGATGGAAACCTAAATGCTGACCTTACAAAGGGATCTTGCACCCACACTGATACAGAAAACAACCCCTGGTGGAGAGTGGACCTGCTGGATTTGTATATAGTCACCCAGGTCATCATCACCAACAGAGGAGACTGCTGTGCAGAGCAACTCAATGGTGTGGAGGTTCGCATCGGAAACTCTTTACGACAAGACGGCACTGCAAACCCACTGTGAGTGATTATGTCATGACTACAGTGTGAAACAAGGGAGGCTCAATGCTGCTCAGATTTGATTTTTTTTTTTCATTTCTGCACCTCCCCTAAAACAGAGACATATTTAGTATCCAAAGAAACATTAGGCTCTTGGCTACAAGCTGATAAGAATCATTGAGCATTTGAGTTTATGCCCAAGGGCTAAAAGACAGACATCAGTTTCCAGAAACCTTCATCAAAAAGGGAGCATTTATAGGGAGCTCTGGAAGTGCAAAAAATTTATATATTCTTGGTGTTATAATTTTATTTTTTTGTAAAATGTGTCTACAGTGTGTCTACAGGCTGCACAGTGGCGCAGTTGGTAGCACTGTTGCCTTGCAGCAAGAAGGTCCTGGGTTCGATTCCCGGCCGGGGTCTTTCTGCATGGAGTTTGCATGTTCTCCCTGTGCATGCGTGGGTTCTCTCCGGGTACTCCGGCTTCCTCCCACAGTCCAAAAACATGACTGTCAGGTCAATTGGTTTCTCTAAATTCTCCCTAGGTGTGAGTGTGTGTGTGCATGGTTGTTTGTCCTGTATGTCTCTGTGTTGCCCTGCGACAGACTGGCGACCTGTCCAGGGTGTACCCCGCCTCTCGCCCGGAACGTAGCTGGAGATAGGCACCAGCAACCCTCCCGACCCCATTAGGGACAAGGGTGAACAGAAAATGGATGGATGGATGGATGGGTGTCTACAGTGTTACACTGTATTTCAAAAAAATACATTTCAATTAGAGGGAAATGTAGCAATTTATTGTTTTGAATAAAAACAATAGATGAGGGTAATTTTTTTAAAAAAATGACAAATTTAGACATGCAAAAATAAGTTTAGTGATTAAAACAAAGGGAATCCCCAGTTTAAAGGCAAAACTCCATTAAACTTTGTAATATGTTCATGTTTTGGTGACACTTGATAATGGAACCAAATGCAGAGAGATGGTGGAGGCTCTCTGCAATTAACAAAATTACAAAAACCACAGAGAGTCAATAATCCACAATGTAAACGCCAACAAGGAGATAAAGGGAGTACGCAGGCCAAAATGAGAAAGCAGTGATGTGCTCTGACTTCTTTCTCATTTCATCATGGAAAAAAAATATGATAAAATAATTTATATTGCTATTTTCACCCTGTGGTTTGTACTATAAAGTACCTATCTTTCATTTAGCTTAACCAATTCTGATTATTTTTTTCTTCAAAATCACTGAATTTTGCATTTTCCCATTCAAATGCTCAGAAGCGAAGCCGGTGAGGCAGCAGCGAGCTGAGCCTCACCCTGGATTGTGCAACCTCTCTCTAACTGCACTGGCTGCCATTCTATGGGAATATGTTCCTCCTGTCTGTATGTCGCCAATAAAATGACTAAAAACATTTAATATATGAACTGATTTTCCATAATTTAGCTTCAGTATATAATGTACAGTGTTTTCTTGTCACCAATTGTGTGTGTAACGTGTTTCGTGTGCTGAGGAGCGATCATAAACAGATTCAAGGTGAGGCAGGCAGTTCTCTTGTCTCATGGCAGGGGGCGCTCATGAGCCCAGACATCGGTTTTGTGACTCCATAGCAGCAGAGTGACAGCTATACAGTAAAGTGAAGTCCAGCCATATATTTGTAGTTTTCTCCTCTTACCACAGCAATCACTTATTAATAATCGCAAAATAAACATTAAGCCTAAAACCATATTACTGCAACAGACTAAATATTCTGCTTTTTGTGTGAGAAATATTTGAGTGTTTTTTTGTTTTTGTTTGTTTGTTTGTTTGTTTTGTGGCGTTGTTGTTAGTTGCTATTACAACGAATCTGCACGTAGCTGCGCTAATACAGAGAGCGAGAAAGAAATGGTTTTGAGTTGTACTTTAACGGTTTTTCCCTTTGCTGTGGAGCACAAATCTATCAGCTGCTGTGATCTTTTCACTTCTGATGGATTCTTCCAAATGTAATCTTTATATTGAAACCAAGAATATTAAAATAGTTTGTAAATGCTAAAAAAAAATACTAAATTCGATTTGGGCATGTTATTTTAAACACTTCAGCAAACGCTGTCTGAATTACTCTTACAAAATCTTGAATGTTACTGACTCAACTCTTCTTTTCTAGGGTTGCTACCATTTCTACTGTTGCAGCTGGAAGCTCTTATGCAATGAATTTTACTGAGCGTGTGGAAGGACGTTATGTGATCATTGTAGCACCTGGTGTGAAAAGGGTTCTACATGTCTGTGAAGTGGAGGTCTATGGATACCGCGCCCCGACTGGTGAGAATCTTTCAAAACATGTTTGATCATATTTTAATGATCAGTGAGCACCACTGACAAGCTTGATTTATTAGAGCAAGTTATGTCAGTCGTTATTCATACATCAAAACAATGTGTTTTGCATCAATCAAATACAAAATGGGCTATTTGAACAAACAAAAAAGTTAACTTTTTACATAAAGATATGCAACTGTCAATGTGCACTGTATATTAGAAGACTATGTATCACAGCAGACATTTAAAATTTTGTTTTGCAGAAGAAAATGTGGCAATTTATGGAAAAGCTACTCAGTCATCTTTGTATGATACAGGCATTGCCTACAATGCAATTGATGGGAATCGTGTTGGCCATTCGAACAGGGTTTCTTGCAGTGTTACAGCAGGGGAATTTAATCCTTGGTGGCGTCTGGACCTGGGAAAAACCCATAAAGTGTTCTCTATCAACATATCCAACCGTGTAGAATATCACAATCGAATTAATGGAGCTGAAATCCGTGTTGGAGATTCACTAGACAACAACGGAAACAACAATCCCAGGTACTGTAAAGTGTTCTTAAAGAGAGCAAGGGGCGGGGCAAGTCTATTTGTGCAAAACTCAAATGCTCACTGAACCAAAAACAATTTGTGTTTCTAACAGGTGCGCTGTGATCTCAACCATCGCTCCAGGTTTTACTGAAACCTTTCAATGTAACGGGATGGATGGCCGATACATCAATGTTGTCGTACCTGGAAGAACTGAGTACCTCACTCTGTGTGAGGTGGAAGTGTACGGCTCTAGACTGGATTGAGTCTGAAGATACTAAAACATGTTTCCAACTGCCAGAGTTTGAACTAAGCTATGGAATGAAAGAGAACAGACTGTAATCTAAGGAACAGCAGCAAATATTCAACAGAACAATTGGATTATTACTTTCTCTCCATCTTCTAAATGAATGTAGCTTATCCTTCATAAAGATTCTGACTTCAGACCTCTAGTAGTGATAGGACCTGAAAAAAAAACCTTCTTAATGTTTCCTACTAGAGTAACCAACCAGGTAGAATTTTAACACTCAAATTGATAGAACTGAAATCTGTATTGGATATTGATTTGAAGAGAATCACGTATTAAAGTCTTTAAAGACAAAAATATCACAACACTTATTTTTTGTGTCTTCCACTATTTTGGCCTGTCTTGTCATATGGAGGAGTTGGTTGCCCATATTTGCCAGGTCAGTTGTGTTCTGCAAAATATATATCCTAAGATGGTGTCTTATTAGAATGATTGACTTTTTAACTCAAGACTGTATCTGACATCAAAGTAGACTGACCACTTGATGGAAAAGTAGCTTTTGTTTCTATGACCTTCAACCATTTGGATTATTTGTATTTTGGAGCTTGGATTGGGTTGAATGGGTGTGTTTGTGTGAAAGAGTCATATATAGGTGCAAAGATCTTAGAAGTGGAGAGAAGTGTCAAAAGCTTGGAATATTCAGTGCTAAAAAGCAATCAAGGGAAAGTCATCCTGGCTGCCTAAGACCATAGGAGCCCCAGAGAGGCAGACAACATCCAACTCTTCCCAGGAAGTGACTGAGGCACATGTGAATAGAGTAATCATTTTACAATTGGTTTAGCCAGGGCTCATGCATTATCACAAATAATGACTTTAACCCCTGATGGAGGCCTTTCAGTGCAATGGCATGGATGGTCGATGCATCAACGTTTTCATACCTGGAAGAAATGAGCATCTCACTCTGTGAGGTGGAAGTGTACGCATCCAAACTGGATTGAATTAAAGATGTTAGATGTTACATGATAAGGATCTCATTTCACTGATAGGAGTCTCCACAATATAAATGATGAGGTTGTCATACTTAATTATAGTTAAAGCTTAGAAATTGTGACCACAAGATGGCAGAAAATCCTCACAACAAATTAAGTGTCAAAGTTCTCCTTCAGACATTCATTCACATCACAAAGGATGAGCTTTCAAGTGTTTTATAACTGTGTACATTTACAATATTAAATTAATTTGTATCTCAAGGGTAGCAGTCCTGCTGTATTCGTCTCATTGGTTGTGTTCCTCTGTTTCCTTGATGAAAACTTTTCCATCTGAGTGTTTTTTCCACTTAAGATTGTTGACACCACTTACATTTCCACCCAGCCTTTGCTTCATCTGGGATAAAAAAAAAAGTTAAGTTTTTTCAATAAAGTTTATATTGGCTGAGCCAAAATGTACCTGCATGAACATCTGGAAAACTTACTTGTTCCAAGATGCTGTTTTGCACTGCAGGGTCATTCAGATCCAAACTTGAGTCCTGCAGGCTGATCCTCAGTTTTATGAACTGCAGTTTAGTTTGTACTAAAATCAAAATTAATCAAAATAATTTGTTATACACTGCTTCCTTATTTTGCACATTTTACAATAGGTTTATATTGCTTAAAATGTTTACTTACTGCATTTGCAGAGGAAAGGATGAACTTCTGTGCATTTCCTGTCTCCCCATTTGCCAGATTCATTCTTCAGCATTGCAACACAGTTTTGATGATATTCTGTATTTACCAGTTGGGATTCCCTCCAGTACCTTAGTGAGGAGTCAGTCAGGTCTGACCACTCGTACGGGTCTCTGGAGAGACCAACAAATACTGCTGTTCCATTGGCTACTTCCTGGACTGTCGCGTATTCTGCGTCATTCCTCAGGCTGACCAGGTCTGTGTAGTTTTCTCTGCAGAAATCTCGAGCGGCGGTCCATTTCATTAAATTTGGATTGAAGATATACTGAGCTGCTCCTTGCTTTGTTCCTGAAATGAGAAATTAAATAATATTTTGTATTTATTACAACAAAAACAATAGGTGAGATAAAATCCAATGTGGCTGCTGTGCTGATATAAGGAATTTCAGACTTGCAGAAATAAACCGTTTTTCATGGTTTACATCACATTAAACCATTGTCTCAGAAAATATTGTACAACATCTGTAGAAAAACATGTTTTTTTCACTCTAGAAGACATAAAAATGAAAACATTCTTATCTGCATGTAGTAATCCAAAGTTATTCGATTAGTTATTGGAATTAAATCGAGCAATGACTCTTCTAGCCTTTGGGATAATAAAGCACATCAGTGTAAACTTAAAAATTTTCACAACTCAAAATGTAATTGTGTTCAAAATTTTGAAATATACCAACTCCCAGATGCTGGCATTCATAATAGGCTCATTTGTTTTTTTGTTATGGATAACTCATGCATGTGTGCTGTTTCGTTATGTCTTATTAGGACCAAAATGCAAAAGTAATACTCACTATCAAAGCAGACTGAATGTCTATTTTCAAGACAGGAGAGTGTAGAAAGTTCTCCATTACTGAAAGTAGCACAGTTATCAGCACTTAAAGGCTTTCTCCATTTTATATAATTTTTTTCTCCATCCTTGTAGAAATATTTGTCTGCCAGAGACCAATGCCAAGTTAGCTCCTTTCCTCTATGCAACCCAATCCATACGGCATCACTGTAGTCATCTCCAACACTTTGAAGAGCCATATCCATCTCCTTCATGTCTTCGATTGTGGCCAGGTCAATGCATGTTTCCCTGCAGTAACTCTGTGCATCGGTCCAGGTTTTTGGACTGTGGAATAAGACATATTGATGCTGATGCACACAAAGACAGAGAGAACACAGTCCTGTGGAAGAAAAGTTAGAAGTGTAAAAAACAACAAGGATTAGTTGGAAATGTTCTTGTCCGAGACTATTATAATTGTTTTGTTTCCATCAGACACGTAGCACAGATGTATAAGACTAACCTGCAAGTATTATAAGACATGTGACATTTCCCATGGCTGTAATGAAGTGAATAGGAAGAGAGAAAATAGATTAATTTATGGGAAAACGTCACATAATTCCTCAACAGTGGTCTATAAACTAGATGGAGAGATAGCATTGTAATGAGCTACTGAGGATTTTACTTCAACGATTATATTTATTTTGAAATGTAATCAACTACAAATGTGCATAAAAACTGTTTATTGTCTTAAATGATGAAAAATTGATGGTAAGTATTGAGAATTAAAAAGCTTCTTACCTTATGTATTCTGAGCAAAGTGTTCAAGAAAAATAGTGGCTATAAATTAACTGTTGAACAAATCTTTTGTTACTTTAGCAGTATAGAGTCTGCTTAATGTGTGTGGTGGATGCTTTGGTAGGCATGACTTTATTTATCTTTCTATGTATGCAAAACCATATGGAAATTACAGAGAAGATCACATGTTTACATTCCTTTATGACAACATATTAGGGCCATTGTACAAAAACGGAGTAAATTTCCACCCAAAAAGGCAGACATTTTTAGATTAACCTCTGAAATTTTGTAGAAAAAGAAAGAACTTTTTTGAGTTTGAAAAGTAAAGAATTTCTTACTTAGTTATGCACATTTAGTAACATGCCATCACAAATTTTCAAAAAGAAAATAAATAAAGAGATAAAGGAGATGAATCTAGGGGATACATAAAAAAGAATGCATAAATACAAGCTTGAGCCAAAATAAGTATCAAACTGAAACTGCAAAAAAACTTAAATCATTAAATTCTACAATTTGTTGGATAAAACAATGACAGTAGGGATGTCTGTAACTCAGTCATCTAGAAGTGTTTTATAAAAGAAGGGGCTGCTAATTCATCCAGACCAATCACAGACAAGGAGAGTTTGATAAAAATAAAATAAAACAGTAAAAGGATGTGTGGGTAACTTTTACAGTTGGTTGTATCTAACAGTGTTAGAAAAGATCAAGAAATCTAAAACTTGTTTCATTTTAAAGATCTCTTTGTGCATCACACAACCACTTATACTTTCTCACAAAACCTGCTTATGTAGTCAAAATGCCATTTATATCTACTATAGTTTAGAGCTTAATACACCCTTGTAGCATTAAAGAAAACATTAGGCTTATATGGCTGTATCCAGTGGCCAAGTCAAGCAAGGTTAATCAGTATCTAAACACTGTAAAGTATTTTTCTACGCAAATCTCTGTTAGCATTTAAAGCAGACAAATGCAAACTTTATTCTAATTGTCTTGTGAACACAGACAAGGTTCTTGTAAAAACAAGAGAGTGACACAAGCAAGCATTGCTTCTCCAGTGCAGCTTCATTCAGCAGAATCATGTTTTAAAGTGCTATCTGTGTCACTTTAGCAAGAGAAGTTGAAGGTGAACAAGGCCAAAGAATGATAGGGTCAACTGTGCAAAAAATAATTTCATAAATATCACACACATTTCCCAGTGTGTGATCCCAAAGCCACATTTTCAAGCATTTGTCTTTCATTTGTTTTTTTTTAACTCTGTTTAGTTGCAGGCATGTGGTGTTGAAATGATTCAGTTTTAAAGATATTTCTGAACTTTTTGTACTTTATTGTTTTTACTGTTTACCAGCTCAGAACTTTTCCCTTATTTTTACAGCCAAGTCAGTCTGGGATAACATAAATAGACACAGCTTGGAATTTTCAATATTGCTCAACAACTAAATCCACCTCATTTAAAGCAACTGTTGACTCCTTTAAATGTTATACTTAAGTGTTTTGGACTAATTTGCAGATATTTCAAAAACTATTTTAAATGAGATGAATAAAAAAATAAAGTAAGTTTCAATAATATGTTTCAAATTCTCCTATCCTTTTAAAGGAGTCCAACATGACCTGTTTGACTTGTAATTTGTTCTATCAACAATCTTATTGAATGATTTATTATTAGTCAGCCACTTCGAAGAAACAACCACTTCACCTACTCTCCACTCCAGATATTTGAAGCTTTGTAGAGAATGTATTATGTTGACAGATATACACATATTTGGGCTTTAAACTGATAAGAAGGAAAAATGCTGGTGGATGATGAGTGATTGAGGACACTTCTGCGTTCCTGCTTTTCAGAGATTGTCTCCCGCAATTCAAAGAGGAGTCACAAAATAAAACTATAATGCTTTGTGCATAAAGATTAAAAATTGTTTTATTTTAAGACTAACAAATCACAATAGCTACATGAATGTTAATCTGTAATGGTATTCAGACTGACTTCAAAATGGAATTGAAAGAAACAGAAATTATACTCACTAATAACTTACTTTATTAATTTCTCATCAACACTGGCATTTTTACAAACTCCTTTATCAGATGTTTCCCCTGAACAATTGATTAATGTTGTTGGATTCAAAATTTTAAATATTTTTGTCAAGCGTTTTGCAGCTAAGGGTAAAACATTCCTTTTTTTTACCCCTCCAGGGGGTCTTTTGTGGGCTCTAGTGTCCCTTATATGACAGTGGGCTGACAGGAAATGGGGAAGGAGAGGGGGGAAGACATGCGGCAAATATCGTCGGGTCCAGGAGTTGAACCCGCGATGGCCGCGTCGAGGACTCAAGGCCTCCAAATACGGGTCACGCTAACCACTACGCCACCACGGCACGCCCAAGGGTAAAACATTCCTACAGACAATAACTTGTAAGAACTTACAAATTGAGTATTAGTTTTTCAGAGCAACATGCTCCCTTTATTTAACTTCAAATATATTTCCTAATGTCTAATATTTTAAATTCCAACAGAATTCATGGAAGTGGTTCCTTTAGAAAAGTTTCTAAACCGTTTTTTTCTAAGAATAACCATATTACTTTTTTGATCTGAGGATGATTACTAGGTTTCAAAAATCCACTTTCAGATTCACATTGAATTTGAAAGTGTTCTGGACCTTGGTTAATATTTTACTGTGTTGGTGGTAATGACCTCTTTTATTTAGGAGGCATAACACTGAGTTTAACTAAACCATGATCTGTTTAAATAAAGATGGGAAAGTAAATAACTAAATCCAGTGACAGCTGGACTTTGTAAGCTGAAGGTTACTGAGAATTGTAGGAGCTGACTTCTCTTTGAGATGTGATTGGACAACATTTGAGTTTTACCTGATATAAATAGATGAGTGAAGGACTTAGCAAACACTCAAAGGCAAATCCTCACCTCAAAAGGAAAACCCACCAAAGAATCAAGGTAATTTCTCAGTTTTCTTAAATAATTCATACCAGACTTTCTCACAAATAGTACACTGTTTACTATAATATAGCATGAAATGTTATAAAATAGTTATACCAACTATAACTATAACCTAAATCCCAGTTTTTTGCTCCTGTTTTTGTCAGAATCATGAGGTACGATGTACTATTTCATTTGATGCTCCTCCTGCCAATGTACTCAGGTTACACTTACCGTAAGTAGCATGTCACAGTGTTTGAGTAAATTTAGAATACTGCATAAATATCTTAAGCAAAACAACCAACAATAGGATTAATTTATTCTTCGTTGAATTTCTCTGTTCATTTCAGAAAATGTGGCTTTGCGTGGCAAAGCTACACAGTCTTCTCAGTACAAAGGGGAGCCGTGGAATGCATTTGTAGGTGCCTCCAATGCTATTGATGGAAACCTAAATGCTGACCTTACAAAGGGATCTTGCACCCACACTGATACAGAAAACAACCCCTGGTGGAGAGTGGACCTGCTGGACTCATATATAGTCACCCAGGTCATCATCACCAACAGAGGAGACTGCTGTGCAGAGCAACTCAATGGTGTGGAGGTTCGCATCGGAAACTCTTTACGACAAGACGGCACTGCAAACCCACTGTGAGTGATTATGTCATGACTACAGTGTGAAACAAGGGAGGCTCAATGCTGCTCAGATTTGATATTTTTTTTCATTTCTGCACCTCCCCTTATACAGAGACATATTTAGTATCCAAAGAAACGTTAGGCTCTTGGCTACACTCTGATAAAAATCATTTGAGCATTTGAGTTTATGCCCAAGGGCTAAAAGACAGACATCAGTTTCCAGAAACCTTCATCAAAAAGACATTGTAGGGAGCTCTGGAAGTACGAAAAATGTATATATACTTGGTGTTATATTTTTTTTTTGTAAAATGTGTCTAAAATTGTTGTAATTTTTCTTGTGTTACACTGTATTTCCAAAAAATACACTTCAATTAGAGGCAATTTATTATTTCAGACAAAAAAAAAATAGACGAGGGTAATTTAGAAAAAAAAAGAAAAAAGCAATTTTAGACATGCAAAACAAAGGAAATCCACAGTTTTAAGGCAAAACTCCATTAAACTTTGTAAATGTTACTGTTTTAGTGACACTTGATAATGGAACCAAATGCAAAGAGATGGTGGAGGCTCTCTGCAATAAACAAAATTACAAAAAACACAGGGAGTAAATAATCCACAATGTAAACGCCAACAAGGAGATAAAGGGAGTATGCAGGGTAAAATGACCAAGTAACGGAAAGAACCAGCAAAGAGTGAATGAAAGAGATGTGAAATGCAGGAACAATAGTCCAGGGCTGATGAGTTAATGGGTGTGAGGCGAGAGAGCAGAAGACATGCTCAGGAGAGAGAGAGAAAAAGAGGAATCGACACAGGGGCTGAGTGAGAGCACACTGTGCACTGGGAAATTAATCTATATCTAAATCTACTGGGAAATAATTAAACAAAGAAACATGATAAAATTAGAATAATCAAGTAAAAAATAGACACAAGAAATAAACATAACTACAATCACTATAGGAACTAAATGAAAAAAGTAAAAACAAGGCAAAACTAGCAGAAACTAAGGAACACAAATAATGACAAAACCCAAAACAAACTCAAGCAACCTAAGATTTTAACAGCAATTTAATTTTTTTCGCTTACCTTAGTTGCATTGACCTTTGCACAGGTATTGTCCAGGGGTGGATCTATGGTTTCCAAAAAGTTTTAGTCTTATATATGATATTTCTAAACATTTATAGTCTGTGTAGTGCAAAAACACTCTGCCAAAAGACAAAAAATATCCAAATAATTTAACAGTACATCCTCATTTTCTCTGAAACTCTAGCAGCTGCTGTGATCTTTTCACTTCTGATGAACTCTTCCAATTGTTATCTTTATATTGATACCAAGATTATCGAAATAGTTAGTAATTGCTAAAAAAAAATTACAAAATTAGATTTGGGTATGTTTTTAAACACTTCAGCAAACCCTGTGGGAATTACTCTTACAAAGTCTTGAATGTTACTGACTCAACTCTTCTTTTCTAGGGTTGCTACCGTTTCTACTGTTGCAGCTGGAAGCTCTTATGCAATGAATTTTACTGAGCATGTGGAAGGACGTTATGTGATCATTATAGCACCTGGTGTGAACAGAGTTCTACATGTCTGTGAAGTGGAGGTCTATGGATACCGCGCCCCGACTGGTGAGAATCTTTCAAAACATGTTTGTTTTAATGATCAGTGATCACCACTGACAAGCTTGATTTATTAGAGCAAGTTACCCCAGGTGTACTTCAATGAAGATTGCTCACTGTACATCTTGTAACTTCTCAGGTTTCAATTCCAATAAGTCGTATTACATCTTCTGACTAACATTTAAAACTGCATTCACACCATATATACAACAAAAAAACCCATATTTAGCAATTATGATGCCTGAATTGGGGCATTTACAAAATAAAGTTTACTTAAAGGTTAAAAATGACAAAACAATCTTTTTCAAAATTTTGTGTTGTTTTTATGACTTTTCGAAGCCAAAGTAATAACTATTGAAGACATTTGTCTTAGCCAATATTCAACTCAATCATCAGCAGTGACGTGCGGTCAAGGGAGGTAGGCGAGGCAGAGCCTCACCTGTCATCATATAATTATAAAATTATTTATATTGCTATTTTCACCCTGTGGTTTGCACTATGAAGTATATATTTTTCATTTAGCTTAACCAATTTTGATTATTTTTTTTCCTTCAAAATCGCTGATTTTCCGAAATTTCCCATTCAATGATCGGAAGCGCAGCTGGTGAGGCAGCAGCGAGCTGAGTCTCACCTGGGATTGCGCAACCTCTGGCTAACTGCACTGGCTGCCATTCTATGAGAGCATGTTCCTCCTGTCTGCAATATAATGGTTAAAAAACATTTAATATATGAATTGATTTTCCATTATTTAGCTTATGTACATAATGTACAGCGTTTTTTTTTATCACCAACTGTGTGTGTAACGTGTTTCCTGTGCGGAGGAGCGATCAGAAACGACAGAGAACAGATTCGAGGTGAGGCAGACAGTTCTCTTGCCACATGGCAGGGGGCGCTCATGATCCCAGACATTGTGACTCCACAACTGCAGAGTAAGAGACAGGAACAGGCGAGCTAGCCATGGAGCTAGACATATGTTAAAGTGCTGCGATATATTTATGGTTTTCCCCTCTTACCACAGCAATCACTTATTAATAATAGCAAAATAAACATTAAGGCTAAAACCATGCTACTGCAACAGACTAAATGTTCTGCTTTTTGTGTGGGAAATATTTGAGTGTTTTTATTTTTGTTTCGGTGTTGTCAGTTGCTATGGCAACGAATCTGCGCATGGCTGCGCTAATACACAGAGCGAAAAAGAAGTGGTTTTGAGTTGTACTTTAACGGTTTTTCCATTTACTGTGGAGCACAGCACGAAATTAATAATATCTCCATGTCTAAGTTTGATTGAGTTAACGGATATATTCTTCGGCGGCAGCGCGGCTGTGCATGACATGTAAAAGAATAGTCTTTTTGCCCTCCAGCGTTGTCCGCATGCGCGAAATTTCCTTATGTAAACAATAACATGCAGAGGGACTATATTTGTAAATATGATTATGATTAAGTTAGTGCCTCACCAAATATGAACCTTACCGCACGTCACTGATCATCAGATAAAACCTGCACAAAAAACACTGTTTTTTCAACGTCAATACTGTTCATGAATGTAAAATGTATTTAAAAATATAGCTTATCTGCTGAAAATTTATGGTAATTTAAAACAAAAAATGGAATAACGCACATGGTGGATGTACTGTCACAGAAAATAGACAGATATCTATTTTCTATAACAAATTGTATGTCAATCCCTATTCACATGTGAAAACAATAAGTTTTGCATCAATAAAATACAAAATGGACTATTTGAACAAACAAAAAAGTAAACTTTTTAAATAAAGATGTGCAGTTGTCAACAAGCAGTGCATATTAGAAGACTATGTATCACAGGTAACGTTAAACATTTTGTTTTGCAGAAGAAAATGTGGCAGTTTATGGAAAAGCTTCACAGTCAACAGTTTATCCTGGAGCCATTGCCTACTACGCTATCGATGGGTATCGCGAAGGCCGCTTTAGCCAGAGTTCCTGCAGTGCCACAAATAATGACTTTAGCCCCTGGTGGAGACTGGACCTGGGAAGAACCCATAAAGTGTTCAATATTAACATAACCAATCGGGTTGAAGTTCCCACTCGAATTAATGGAGCTGAAATTCGTATTGGAGATTCACTTGACAACAATGGAAATAACAATCCCAGGTAGTTTACAGTCATTTTATCAAAACACTGAATGCAAATAAAACGTTGTTATGAGCAGAAATTAATTTCTCATAATTACTTTTGCTAAAGGACTGTATCTTTAATTTTTTCCTGAAATCTTAAATCTTTTTCCTCTGACAGGTGTGCTGTGATCTCAACCATCGCTCCAGGTTTTACTGAAACCTTTCAATGCAACGGCATGGATGGTCGATACGTCAACGTTGTCATTCCTGGAAGAAATGAATATCTCACTCTGTGTGAGGTGGAAGTGTACGCATCGAGACTGGATTAAAGTTACTAAGTTTTCATGACATCACTGTGGTTTAAAGTTAAAGCTGAATGATTCATTTTTACCACTAGAGAGTGTAAAAAGTCTTATGAATATCTGATTGTATTGAAAACCAAAATAAAACTCACTATGGGGAAAGCAGTTCTGAGCTGGGGTAGGCCTCTGATGAACCAATCACGTGTTTTTGGGACACTATGGGATGCTTGCTGGGTCTGATTTTGAAAGATAAGGAAAAACTTGAGACTACAGGTTGAAAAACTAATGAAAAAGAAAGAGCAACAAATGTATCAGTTAATTTAAAATGAAGAGCTATAATGTGTAACTCTTTCAAATCTTGTCTTTTGAACAGAATCTGTCGGACTGATTATCTATCATATCTATCAGACAATCAAACTATCTTATGATCTGTCTTATAGGTCTCTTTCATTCTGTGGTTTATTCAACTGGTCTGAAATCTGGTGTGTATTTCTTTATTAAATCACTATAATAATTCTGCAAAGTTGGTTGTGGATTATTTGAACATAGTGTTATTACTGCACACCACTTAATTTTCTGTTAAATTGCTTGTTGACACAACTAGAAAATCAACAAATCACATGTAACTCAATGCAATTGGGATGGACTGTGCAACAGTGTCTGACAATAACAGAGCATCATTGGGATGTTTTCATTTGTTTCATGGATGCATGTTAATATATCTAAAGAATGTTTCCAACACTTACTTGAATCTCTGCTGTGAACAGGAATGCAGTTCTGATTAATTAAAAGGGCCCAACCTGGTCTTTTTTGATATATGGAAACTATAATATATATATTTTTTTTCTTTGCTTTATATTTGCTCTACTAGAGGATTTGTCTTAGTACAAGATCTCCGAAGAGGATCTCTCGTAACCAAATAGGGTTTGACATAAACAATTCAATGGGAGTTTATGTATGATAAAGTCTTTGCCCCCTTATAAATTAATATCTGGTTCTGCTACAGTTTAACCTCTTAACTGGCAGAGTCCCATCCATGGGACAAATCTAGTTTGTTTGAATACGCTGCCTTTTTCGCCACCAGTTAATTAACAATGAATTACTACTTTTCATCTTTCCTTTCCTTCAAGGCCATTTACTGGGTTTTACTTTCTTATTATGCAAATACTTGCAAAATCCACAGCACCAGTCTCCGGTGTCATTTTGTTTTCCCCTCAGAAGTAAATCAAGTGTTGCTGATTGTTGTATTTTTTCTGTCAGAAAATCACACGTCTGCAATGGATTTTGGTTTTTAATTGAGAAAAAAGCACATTACTATTTCTAGATCTTTTCCATGATTAAAATCTTTTAAGGACTTTGGTGAAAGGAAATATCAAACCAGGGCAGAGAAGTTACTTGATTAACTTTTATTTTTGTAGGTTTCTCAAGCAAAAGAAAAAAGTAGTAGAATATAAATTCACATAATGCTATGCTAGGTAAGCCGACTTAAATATTAATGCATCCTTTAGAAGAACATAGAAGATAACAAGAAAGAAACTTATTAGTAATTCGGGCAGATGAGTTTCACAAAAATCTGAAATTAACTTTTTATGCACCTAAAACACAAATAGACAGCAAGGAATACAAAGATTGTGTTTAAAACCATTTAGTAGTAATAGTAATTGAGACATTTTTTTGAATACGTTTCTACATTCTTATTACTTCTGATATTTAACAGCAACAATAAATAGGATAATCATCACATTGTTTCTAAAATATGGTATTTTTGCTGGAAAAAAAACTTTATTAAAGCGTTATCAGCTACAGCAAAATGGGTTTTTTTTTTTGTTACCACCCTGGTTGGTGGGCTTTTACATCTTCAAGTCAGAATCTTAGCAGTCCTGCTGTATTCCTCTCATGGGTTGTGTTTCTCTGTTTCCTTGATGAAAACTCTTCCATCTGAGTGTTTTTTCCAGTTAACATGGATGACATCATTCACATTTTCACTCAGCCTTTGCTTCATCTGGGGTAAAGAAAACATCCTTTTTAACCAGTATATAAATGTAGTTTAAGCTAACTGAATCAACGCATATCTACACTTGAAGGCTGGACATCTGGAAGACTTACTTGCTCCAAGATGCTGTTTTGCACTGTAGGGTCATTCAGATCTAAAGTTGAGTCCTGCAGGCTGATCCCCAGTTTCACAATCTGCAGATTAGATTTTTCTAAAATTCAAAATGAAACCAAATCATTTGTCAGCGTTGCTTAGATACTGGTTCTACAGTTTATTTATCCATAAGTTTCAGGCTGCACTGATTAGAAACTTTTACTTACTGCATTTGCAGAGGAAAGGCTGCATTTCTGTGCACTTCCTGTCTCCCCATTTACCAGATTCATTCTTCAGCAAAGCTACACAATATTCACTGTTTTTTGGATATACCACTTGGGATTGCCTCCAGTACCTCAGAGAGGAGTCAGTCAAGTCTGACCAAACCCAGGGGTCTCTGAAGAGACCAACAAATACTGAATTTCCATTGGCTACTTCCTGGACTGTCGTGTATTCTGCGTCATTCCTCAAGCTGACCAGGTCTGTGTAATTTCTTCTGCAGAAATCTCGAGCAGTGGTCCAATTCGTCAGCACTGGTCTGAGGATGTACTGAGCTGCTCCCTGTTCTGAACCTGAAAAGAACATTTTTGTGTTTGCTACAATAAAAACAATAGCAGGAATGCACCGAACAGGCATCTGCAGCATTGTTTTTGTTATTCTTAGACTATTTAATTCACACAGATTAATAAAAAAATCTTTGTCCAAAGTAAACAAAATCTACTTTGGACATATATCAGTTTCTATGTGGTACAAATTCAGCAGAAACATACATCCATCCTTTGTCTAACTGTTATCTGAGATTGGGTGTCATAAATAGACATCCCTCTGCTGAGCAACACTTCCCAAATCATTCGAGGGGGGTCACAATGCATTCTCAGAGTGATAGGGACATCACTTACTAGGCAGAAAATTTTAGTGTTACTGCAATTTCCATGTCAGAGTGTACATGGAGGGCATTTTGTTTGTACTTGGAAGTCAAACAGAACGCTTGATAATGATGGAGTCAGCCACAGTTAGATATCCAATATGGCTGCTGAAATAATATGTTTGTTTACACTACTGATTGTTTGTATTACATAAAACCAGCGAGACACATACTGTACAACATCTCTATGTAAACATGTTCTGATATTTTTAGTGAGCACAGTTAGGCTCATTTGCGGTTTGATATGCATAATTGATTGTCAGCGTTTGCATATTATTAGGAGAAAAATGTAAAAGGAATACTCACTATCAAAGCAGACTGAATATCTGGTAACAGGACAAGAGACTGTAAAAAGTTTTCCAGAATCGTAACCACCACAGTTGTCGACACCTAACGAGCTCCATATTAGATAATTTTCTTCTCCATCCTTGTAGAAATCTTTGTCTGCTATAGACCAGTGCCACTTTGGGTTGCTTCCTTTGTACAACCCAATCCATACGGCATCACTGTAGTCATCTCCAACACTTTGAAGAGCCATATCCATCTCATTCATGTCTTCCATGGTGGCCAGGTCAACGCACGTTTCCCTGCAGTAGCTCTGCGCCTCCGTCCAGGTTTTTGGAGTGTGGAATAAGACATATTGGTACTGATACACACAGAGACAAAGAGAACAAAGTCCTGTAGAAGAAAAGTAGGAAGTGTAAAAAGCAACAAGGATTAGTTTTAAATTCTTGTCTGAGAAGATAAGTGTTTTGTTCTTTTAGAAAATATGCTCTGGAGGTGACACATGTTTTACACACGTATAAAACAAATGTATAAAACTTGGAGAAAACTAACCTGCAAGAATCATTAGCTTTATGACATTTTCCATGGCTGCTATGAAGCTATGGGAAGAAAGAAAACTGAGATTAACTTATTTGTATAGCAAAGTATTTAGTAACGTTGTAATAGTGGCTAATAAAATAGATAGAGAGATGTTAATGTAACGTGCCATGTATGATTTCTTTCTATGAATTGAATTTATTTAGAAATGTAAACATTTTAAATGTATAGTATTTCAAATTATAATTACCTTAATATTTGATTTTTTTAACTAAATGAGCAACAATTTTATAATCTAACCACTGTAGATAAAAGCAAAGCAAAATAAGAACAAAAATAAAAGGTGCCAAAATAAAGGCGTAAAGTAAATGGAAAATAATCTTACCTTATGTTTCCTGAGTCCTGTGTTCAGCAATAATAGAGGCTACTAAAAATTAACTTCTGAATTAAACTTTTGTTACAGTAGCTGTGCAAAGCGTGTTTAAAGGTGTCTCTGAATGGTGTGTAGTGGATGTTTTGTGACAGTCGTCTTAAGTTACTTGCTTTTCTTCTTCTGTATGGAAAGCAGCATGCAAATGACAATAAAGACCAGTAATCCACATTCCTTTTTTCCCACTGACATCAAATAAGATTAAACATTTACTGTTTAACAAACATTACGTCTCTTTCCTAAATGCCAAAATAAAAAGACTTTATAGGATTTTTTTTACGACTTTCTTTTAACTAAATATACTTGGTATTTAAACAATTAGGAAAAGCCTGATCTTGGTCAACTGACATGGAAGCCATCAGAAACAACTTAATTATGGATCATTATGTTTGAATAACCTTGAAACATGATGATCCATAATCATGTTACACAACTTTTTACATAGTTGTGTAAAAAGTCAGATTTTGGTACTTTTCCAACCCTACACATTCTCCATGTTTTAAAAATAATAAAAAACTGGATGGTCATAAAAATCATCAGCAAAAATTTTGAGACTTATTGTATTCAATCATGACACATTTGGTCCACTTTAAATGGACCAGAGTTGGTTTCTGCCGTTTGTCTGGACCTTTTGTGCAGGTATGAATCCACTGAAGCAAATCCTGGTTTGAACCAAACAAACAAAGAAAATAAATAAACATAAAGTTTGCTTTAATAAAAAAATGGACCAAAGAGCTTTTCTTTTGTTGATCCACTCTTAGAAAGTTTTACCATATGTTTTCTGAGCTCCATGTCCAAAAATAATAGTAGCTACTGAAAATTCACTGGTGAATATATCTTTTCTTCATTTGGCAGTACAACATGTGCTTAATTTTACTGGTCAATTAGTCAGGAAGGCTTTCAGACGATTAGATCTCAAGAGATTGGTTTTCTAATCCGTATGCAAAGCACTATGAAAATTAAAGGTAAGATCAGGTATTTACTTTCTCTATAAAAGTTAGATAACTTCTATTCCTTACCAAGAACAAATCAGAAAAAACATTTCCTGATTTTAGGGTTTCAGTCTGATTGCTTTTGTTTCTATGCCTGCTCCTGGTTCAGTCAGTGATCAGTTCTTCCACCCACCTGTGGCTATTGGATGATAGATTATTGGTAGGTTATTGATATCAGTTCTGTGTGTAAATGTCCAGTATTATTTACTTGCCAGTTCCAAAAGTCAAATATCTGAAGAGGATATTTGCTCAGGAGAAACAGATGAATATCTTCTGAGCTCTATAGAATGAGTAACCTCATGGAAATAATTTGGTTAAATATGCAAAACAAAGGGACTGGCAGGTTTCCAGGGTATTGTTGTTCCCATCCTTTCTGAATTATTCACTTCTGAATTATTTACTGTGATGGTATAGAAAACTTTAAAGATTAGTCAAAGAAATTGTGAGTGTTTTTAATTTTGGGATATGTTTAAATTTTCTCCAAATAATTATAATAAAGAGTCATGTTCAATAAATTAGAATATGCATTTCAGTGAAAATTGTTTCTTTTTTCAGTTCAAAAATTGCATTTTTGACAGACAAAAACATTTTTGTGTTAGAATGGTAACTTTCTAATTTTACATGTTAAAAAATATTATATACAACGGATTTAAAAGATCAGTCTTTTCTTAATCTGTATAAAGTGCCTTATTTAGTGAATTGAGTTACTAAAATTAATTGATATTTCGCTGATCTGATTTATTCAAAAGATTTTTTAAATCTGTCACGTTGAAGAGTTGCAAATTACAGGGAAATGCTAATTTATTCTTTTGAGAAAACCCTGGCTTTAGAAGAGTTACATTTTCCTTTCAACAGGGGCAAACAAGTTTAATCAGTATCTAATACTGTTAAAACTTTGCCTCTACACAAATCAGTGTTGTTCTTTAAGCTATAATTCCAGAAAAATGCAAATTCTATTACAATTGATTTGCAAGTGGAGCTGCAGGTGATCAAAGTAACTAGGAAGTATCACCAAGAAACGAAGAGGAGGGTCAACTGCCTCTCTTTGTTTGGGGGTGGCATGCTACTATTATATGCTATATTAGATTTAAATAAATACCAGATTGAAAGGATAGATTTATAACAAAACAAACGTTATTTTGAAGATTTTGAAAAGGTCCCGGCTTTACAGTCTAAAACTTTAAAGAAAAAGAGAGTAAGGATTATTTAATTTCAGTGTTTTTCTTTTCTAATTCCCACTGCTTTACACAAGATGGCGGCAATGCGCCAACAGATAAATAAATACAGTTGAAGAAGAAGAGGAGTCTCCATCAGGAAGCTGAGGGTAAATACTTGTAATACTCGATCCTTGTTTTTCTTTTTTTGAATATGACGCCTCATTTAACGTCTTTCATTTGTTTTCTTTTATTCAAGTCTTTACCATAACTGTTTGCACCCGGGCGGCTATAACACGGATCGATCCCACGCCAGGTAAAGTCAGGTCCTACCTGGACGGATGGTGGAGACCCACTGGTACCAGAACTACTCCACTAATCAGAGCTGCCGCATCCCCGTCTGCCTTGCCTTAAATGAAGAAACTGAAATTGTCAGAAATTGTCTTACTAACTACAAGTAGAAAATGTTGATTTACTTTTGTATCTATATTTATTTACAGCAAATCTATTATTTATATTAAGGCTATAGTATGTGTTTATCTTTAGTTGAACCGAGTATTGCAGCAATGCCTTCATAAGTCTCCCTGAAAAGTCAGAGCGCTGCTGCTCTGAAGTCCTTATACTGGCTCATTGTAGCTCAAAATAGACTCTAAAACTACTTTTGTGGGTTTATAAACCAATGGATGGCATAAAACCAAAATACTTTAAATATTTGATGATGTTGTATCAACCTCCCAGACTACGGGTTCTACTCTCAATCCCTAGAATCACAACCAAACTTGGCAAAGCAGCATTCGGTTGTTATGCTCATCTAATCTGAAATAAACTTCCAGAAAACTGCAATGCAGCTGAAATGCTGAGTTCCTTTAAATGAAGGATTAAAGCCCCTTTAAAATTTTATTTTATTTTTGTTAATTTTGCTGAAAAAAAAAAACGTCTGCTGGAAAAGTCTTTTATTATGTGCAGTGTATGCTAAAAGGAGTACGTAAAACCATCGTTTACGGTGATGCCAAGCTGGCCAACTTCTGCTTCTCAAAGAGGCTGTGGTGTCATCAAAACTCCCAGCTGCATTACCTTTGATACTGTGAATGTGTGCTGCCATCTAGTGGCTGCACATTTTTTATCTGAAATATGTGCAGGATTCATACACTTATCCCACAGTAAAATTCAAGCACTTTTAAAAATTCAAGTTTTGAACTTTTCCACACTTTTGAGTAAAAAACAATACAAATGAACTTAAAAAAGAGAGTTTCAATTCACGATTATATATCATTTTCTGTCATTAATAATGTCTTGTGATGGTAATCTACAAGCTACAGCAGGGACACAGTAAATGAAAATGTAACACAATGTTTTAAAATGTCTCACACACACCTTATATACATGACTGCTCCAAAAGCAAAATATTAATTTAACAAAACATTTCCTCTAATTTCAATTATGTTGTTTAATGTATAAAATATAAGTTTTATTTCAATCACACAGATCAATAAGCCATTGAGAAGTAATAAATATTCATTATACTGAAAAAATCCCAAACAAATTGTGTCAAGAGCAACTTAAGTGCTTAGACACAACATACTAATTCACAAAAAATCTCTAAAAAACATCAATAAGATATTAAGTTTTCTGGCATTTAGTAAATAGAAATAATTTTGCTAACATTAACTAACCAAAACCAAGAAAAACTAAGTGTGACCGAACTTCAAAGAGTGAGAAAAAATCTGTATGTATGAATTTATTAGGTCTGAAATTTAATATAAATCATGTTTTCCAAATTTGGGTTTTTAATCAAATGTTAATTTGAACAATCAGTTCAAAGTGCTTTACATCATAAAAACACAAAAATACAAAGTAAGAGAAAACACAGTTGTAACATTTTGCCAAGTGCCGTCCTTACACATCAAAACGTTGGGTAGTATTTAAATTATTACGGTTCAAAAGAAACAGTTAACTTACCAGCCCTGCTCACTTTTATACTTGTATACTGATCCCAAGATGTGACAGAGAGTTCCTCCTGCCTTGAAATCAAGGAAACATTTGGCCTAGACGAGAAGAAGGAACAAGTACTGTGTTTTAGAACTTAGGGTATGTAGTTAAATGTCCTTTTCACAAGTAATGAGTGTGTTCTTACAGGTAGTTTGGTAAGAGGAGGATTGTTGACCCTGCGTCCAAACGCATCCTCTTGAAACTGAAGCAGTTGGACCACCAGGCCAGCCAGGGACTTACTGGATGGAGAGTCATTCTGGACATGCTGGGGGGACACAAAGACAAACACGTTAACTTATCTATATTTTTTAACTCATGTTTAATGAAACAGAAATGCTCCAAGACCTCCAGTCAAAGAAGGCGATGATAACATCAATAAAATTAATAGCAAAATTCAAAGGAAGAACTCAATCAGTGTTTACCACTGCCTCTCAGTCCATACATTCCTCAGCTTTTTCTTTAAGTTTAAAGAGTAAGATAATCAAAACACATATAAAAAATGTCTACAATTGTGATTTCAAGCAAATAAACCAATAATGAGAATGCCTGAAGGCAGTAAACATGCCATCATTTCTAAAAATGCCATGAACTACATGAATAAATCAGAAATCAAGTATCTAAATATATGTATATTTTTTAACAAAAGTTCTGCTTATAGATAAAATGGAGATAGAAATGCATCAGAAAGTAGCAGTGCTAGGCTCTAAAATACAAATTATGCTCAAGTAAAGAAATATCTCATATTGCACTTTTCTGCAGTCACCAGTGAAAATCAGAGATGATCTGGGAAATAAGCTGGTGACTGGAATCAGCAGATTTTCAGCTGGATCTGCCCTGACCAATGACCAGACAGAAAGTAGAACATTTGGTGACGAGTGAATGCACAAAGTACAGCCAGGTCATCCGATAGATACCACTCCTCAGTGTGGATGCATTTAGTGTGTGAAGAAGACTCAAAGTTAGATATTTTTTGTATTACTGATGTCTATTAATCAGAATTAGCATGGGGATCTGAGTAACAACTTAAAAGGAGGCTGTATTATCAGCAACACATCAAAGACATCTTTCCACTTTATTCAGGCTGCAAAAGAGCGAGAGAGAGTAAAACCTGCAGCAGTTAACAGGGATGTTGAGCAAAATGTTGCAATACTGTTCTGTTTTATCCTTTTACCTCCCAGTGAAAGTGCTGGATTATAAAATCTTGTTTTGGGGATCTCAGTGATAAGGTAATGTGCTACATTATTCAGAACATAAACATATTTTTTCTAATGCTTTCTGCTGAACAACAATTGTTACTGATATGGAATTACATTGACTAACAAAAATAATTACTGATCTCACACAGCAGGAAGCCAAAAATAATACTTTGTATTGTTCTTGCATTTTATATTATCTCTTAATGAGAAATCCAAATTGGCTAACAATTCTGCAGTTCATAGGACAAACTGCCGTTTTTAGAACATTAGTATGGACACACAAATAATACATAAAATAACATCATCGTAAACTGGTATTTGTATATATTTTAACACTTGCTCAAGGATACTTCAAGAGCGTAATATGTCTGTGTGCATAGTGCTTGCCATGATAAGTTGCATTCTGTTTTTCTAGTATCACTTTCCAGGCATAAGATACACGTCCACGTACATAGATGACCTTTATTACAAAGGTCATCTATGCTTGTAACAAAGGACTGAACTGCTTGTAATAAAGGAATAACACTTCTTATACACTGCTTATGCATGAGCAAATTACTTCCTATATTAGATTTCTTTTGTGAAACTGTATTAAAGGTGATAAATATGCCTCCATGTAAATCCAAACAGAGCCTCAAAGAAGAAGAAATGTAGGCATTCAAGAATTATTCACCTTCAACCACTCACAGTATTTCGGCTGGTACGGCTGTTTTTACAGAAATACAAGATTGAAAATGGAAAAAGTGCAAAAATAGAAAAGAGCAATTATGTAAATTAATTTACAAGGGTATTTTATGTGACCAATTCAGTAATTCTTTTTTTATGTCGATGCACAACAAAATGAGAAAGGAGCAATAAGCTCATCTGCCAGTGCAGCAGCAATTTGGTTACTTAATGTAATGTATATATAATTTTAAAAATGACTGAATTAAGTCAAATCCATTTTGAAACTTTTATGTCAACATTTCAAACTGCATTTGATTTGCAATAGATCAACAGTTTCCCAAACACACACAATTCTGGACATAAAACCTGTTGGTTAAAGAATGTATAATCAGAGTGTATTTACAGTCCACCTGACAGTACATAGTGATAATTAACTATATCTTACTGCTTTATCTTAACTTAGAAATGTGAACATTAAACGAATGTACTTATTTGGTACTGACAAACAGGGTCGCCGCCAGGAATCCAGGGCTGTTCACTTTTTAAATAATCCACCCTTTGTTTTTGAATTTTTGGCGATTTTTTTTTTTTGTTTGACTTTCTGCATTGAGTTTATCTTGTGTCATCTATCTTGAATTACTGGTCAAAAAATAAAACATTGTAAAGAGAATCATGTTTCTCCCAAAAGGGAGGATGGAAGGAAGAAGATAGAAAATTCCCTGAAACAACATGTCTTCATCTGATGTGTTTTTGTTTGTGTTTTTTGTCTGGTTGCAGAGAGGATCACACCTGTCGACAACAAACAAAGGTTTAAAAACATCTGAATTTTCAGAAATGATCACACCGCCTAGTTGAAGTACCAGTCTCCATGTGCAAGTCAACAAAGGTGAAACAAACATTTAACTAAATGCTGAGTTTATATGATGTTGATGTAGTGCATCATTCTAACTTTTGCTTTGTTTCTGTTTTCCAGCAGAGAGGAAACGCTTGATTGACAACGTCTCAAGCTCAACCTGTGACTTGGAAGACCATAAACATGTTGCACATCATCCTAAGCAAAGTCTGAACTCAGTGACTTGTTACTCTCAACCCAGAGCAAGAATCCTTTTATCACATGCTTTTCTTCTACAATAGGTTATCCCTTATATGGACACATGCTACTTTTTTCGTATCTCAGTAATACTGTGAGGAAACTGGACAGGACACAGAATCAGTACTTGTTTTTAACCAAATTTTTAAATAGAAATTGTTTCTTTAAGTGGATTACTCGTAGTCTGTATTTTTGTTTAATTCGGACTTATTCTCTTTATAACTTTCCATATTCAAATGCTGACAAACTGCACTTCCTTGTGTGTTGTACTGTAATTTTTATGGTAAAATTCTAGTAACAACAGCTACCGGTAACTTACCATAAAGTTTTTGTTTCTTTTTTTTTACAATAAAATGTCAATATGTCATACAATCCTGCCATGTTTTTCACTTAGGTAGAGCAATCTTTAAAGAATATGTTTAGCATAAAAAGTTTACAGTTCTGAACTACTAAAGTCACGGTGGCCAAAATTTTACACCACAATGCCTCAGGCAGTATGGCTGCATTTACTACAGCAAAAACACTTTTAATTTTTTTATTTTAACATATTTTAAGAAATGCGGTATTTCACCGTATTTTAGCAAATACAGTAAAATACTGGCAGTTTTGGTTGCCAGAATATTACTTTATTTTGGAAAATACTACCATTTAGACACGTTTCACGTTGTTTACACCGGAAATTTCATGAAGGCAAAAAGACTTTTCTTTTCCTTGCCATCCGTAGCTGTGCTGCTGCGGTAGAACAGTTCCGGTAACTAAATGAAACCTTCTTAATTTAGAGCAGTGCGCCACAGTAAAGGGAAAATAACTCAGAGAAACATTCAAAGAACAACTCAAAACCACTTGTATGCCCAAGGGCGTAAATCCAGTCTCATTAATCTTTTAGCTCTTTGATTTTTTGGTTTTTATGTCACTAATTATTTGTATATAAATTGTGAGAATATATAATGCTCATCTCTGGGACATGGAACTTATCTCCTTCCTGAACAATGTGATGACCGAACATTCCCATGGTGTTTATACTTGGTATTAACCGTTTGAACAAATTAATTTGGTACATTTTACGCATCTGATCATTGGATCCAAGCATCATCAAGATTTACGTAGGTCCACAATTTTCAACTTGAAAATTTGAATGGTGTAATTTTTCTGTGATTTCACAAAAGAAGCTGTATGCTTAAGATATTGCCTTAAAATATATCCACATGTTTGGATATGCCAAACTGTTTAAAGGCACAATGCCAATGTTTGACTTTTATGAAACCTGAGTACGGTCCACCCAAGTGTTTATTAACCAATATTGAACATGCATTCAAACATCTAAAGAAAACAGTTCAGCAGGATATAAAGATGTTATCAGGCAGCCTTCCTATAACCTATTACGCCCTGAAATTTATACTTTATAAATACTTGGTATTAACCGTTTGAACAAATTAATTTGGTACATTTTACGCATCTGAACATTAGACCTGAGCATCATCATAAACCATTTTGAATGGTGTAATTTTTCCTTGATTTTACACAAGAAGCTGTTTGTTTGAGATATTGCCTTAAAATATATCCACATGCTTGGATATGCCAAATTGTTTAAAGGCACAATGCCAATGTTTGACTTTTAAGAAACCTGAGTACGGTCCACCCAAGTGTTTATTCACCAATATTAAACATGTATTCAAACATCTAAAGAAAACAGTTCAGCAGGACATAAGGATGTTATCATGCAGCCTTTTACACGTACTACACCCTAAAATTGACAGACAAGATTAAAAACGTATGACCTAGCAAACATCTTCAAAATGACTAAAATATCCAAGCACATTATTTAAAGAATATAATGACTTTCCTTATGTCTCTATGTATTCAAATCGATATGAATATGTCCTGTTTCAAGTAATATTGACTTTATTTCTGTCCGCTATATGGCGGACTAAAAAGAATGATTTTTTTATTTCTCTCTTCCAAGTTTGCCTGATAAGCAGTCTTTTCTAATGTACTACAATCTTAACAAACATGTTAATTTGAAGACCATATTTGAGATACACTGCTCTAGACTTTCTTTCAAAACCTGCTTGTGTAGTCAAAATGTTATTTAGAGCTGCTATGGTTTAAAGCTTACTACACTGTTGCAGCACTAGAGCAAACATCGGGTATAAATTGAGTTCTTTTCCTTTTTACAATGACTGTATACAGAGGACATAGGAAACAAGGTTAATATGTAAATAAAAACTGTAAAATATTATGTGTCTGTACAAATCTTTGTTGGGATTTAAAATACAGGTCCAAACACAGACAGTGTACTGTCAGTCTGTGTTTTTCAAGAAGAGCTGAAGACTAACAAGGGCATTACGAAAGAGTGGCAAGGTCAACTGTACAGAATAAAATTTCATATAATCCACACACTTTCCCAGTGGTGCGAAGGCTCTTCTGGAATAACATTATATTTTAAAACTCTTCTTGGCTTTTATGTCACAAGTGATGTGCTGAAGTTTCATTGACTAGGGTGATAAACTGTAACGATCAAAAGTATATTATTCTGGGAATAATAAATAAAATATCTGGTCACAGTGTCATCATCCTCTTCCAACTGAAATTTTTGCAGAGCATTTACTCTCCAACAGGCGCCCCAAGCCATTTCTGTCACCTTCCTTGTGCCAGGCCTCAACAAAATGATTGGACTAACACATTTGCCCAAACAATCCTGGTAAGCAAAGGGCATATCATACTTGATATGCCTTTGTTGCCTATATCAGAAATGGCAGTAATTAAATGGAAATGGTATCTTTAAGAAAGTTTCTAAACCATTTTTTTCTAATAACAATAATTCTCTTCTTTTCTGAGAATAATTTGTATGTTTAAAACACTTTCAGATTCAGATTGAAACTATCCTGAACCTTGGTTAATATTTTACTGCATTATAAGAAATGATCTATCTTATTTAGGATGAACAAAACTGTGCTACATGAAGCTGTTTGAGTGTTTGACTTGCAGGTCTGAGCTTACGTGTCTTCATAAAGGCTAACTAAACCATGATCTGTTTAAACAAAGATGGCAAAGTAAATAACTGAATCCAGTGACAATAGGACTTTCCGAGCTGAAGGTTACTGAGAATTGTAGGAGTTGACTTCTCTTTGAGATGTGATTGGACAACATTTGAGTTTTACCTGATATAAATAGATGAGTGAAGGACTTAGCAAACGCTCAAAGGCAAATCCCTCACCTCAAAAAGAAAACCTACCAAAGAATCAAGGTAATTTCTCAGTTTTCATAAATTAAATCAACAATACTGGACTCACAATCTGCAGTATTTCTCACAAACTCAGGAAATATTTTTAGAGTTGTTGTTTGAATTTTTTTTATTTAATTTTTTACATTATTTCTCTCCTGTTTTTGCCAGAATCATGAGGTACGATGTACTATTTCATTTGCTGCTCGTCCTGCCAGTGTGCTCAGCTTACACTTATCGTAAGTAAAGTGAAATTTATGTAAATTTAGAAACTACAAGCATAGTTTGTGATAGAATATTAATCTATGAACTCAACACAATAATCTAATTGAACTTATTCAAAATGAGTTTTGTCTTTAGAGCAAAGCTTTGCTCTAACTTCAGCAAAAAAGCATAATACTCTGCCTTCCATATATATGTAGTTTATATTTACATTTACTGAGACAGAAAAAGCACCAAAGATTTTTAAATTGACTAACAGATAAACAGATGTGAATTTTCACAACTTTGCATAAATCTCTTAAGCCAAACAACCTACAATAGGATTAACTTATTCTTCATTGAATTTCTTGGTTCTTTTCAGAAAATGTGGCTTTACGAGGCAAAGCTACACAGTCTTCTCAGTTCTTAGGGGAACCGTGGAATGCATTTGTAGGTGCTTCCAATGCTATTGATGGAAATCTAAATGCTGACCTTGCAAAGGGATCTTGCACCCACACTGGTACAGAAAACAACCCCTGGTGGAGAGTGGACCTACTGGACTCATATATAGTCACCCAGGTCATCATCACCAACAGAGGAGACTGCTGTGCAGAGCGACTCAATGGTGTGGAGGTTCACATCGGAAACTCTTTACAAAAAGATATCACTGCAAACCCACTGTGAGTGTTGATGTCATGACTACAGTGTGAAACAAGGGAGGCTCAATGCTGCTCAGATTTGAACCTTTTTCAATTCTGCACCTCCCCTTAAACAGAGACATATTTGGTATCCAAAGAAACGTTAGACTCTGAGCTACAAGCTGATTTTGTGCCCAGGGCTTCAGGACAGTGACCACAAACCTTCATCCATAAATTGTAGGGAGCTCTGGAAGTGACAAAATATATATAAGTATTGGTGGTTTCCATTTTTAAATTTTTCAGTAAATGTGACTAAATTTGTCGTAATTGCTCTTTTTTTTACCCTGGTTTTCCAACATATACTCTTCATTGGGAGTAAAATTTAGCAATTTCTTATTGTTTTATTATAGTTGGATAGAAAAATTTGGCTGACTGACCCCCTCCCCCCCCCACCCCCCACCCAAAAAAAACATAACATAAGTTTATTAAGTTTAGTAAATGAAACAAAGGAAATCCTCAGTTTGGTAGATGATGCCAATCTATGCCAAGGCCAAAAGGGCCTTGGCATAGATTGGCCAATTTCTCTGTAAATTTTCTTTTGTTTTTGTGAGCTACATCAATCTTTGTACAGGTATTGTCCAGTCTTGGAACTATGGTTTCACAAAGTTTGTAGCCCTATTAATTATATTTCTATAATGTTCATATACTGTTGCAATCCTCATTTTCTATGAAACTATAGCAGCTCCTGTGATATTTAAACTTCTGTTGGAGTCACCCCAGTGTTACCTTTATACTGATACCAAGATTAATGAAATAGTTTGTAATTGCTAAGAAATACTTAAATAGATTTGAGCATGTGATTTTAAATCTTTAGCAAACCCTGGGGGGTGAAAAAAATCTTGAATGTTACTGACTCAACTCTTCTTTTCTAGGGTTGCTACCATTTCTGCTGTTGCATCTGGAAGCTCTTATGTAATAAAATTTACTAAGCGTGTGGAAGGACGTTATGTGATCATTATATTACCTGGTGCGCAGAAGACTCTACATATCTGTGAAGTGGAGGTCTATGGATACAGCGCCCCGACTGGTCAGAATCTTTCGAAACATTTTTGATCATATTTTTATCAGTCAAGTCGGGTTTGTCAGTGAGCAACACTGGTTTTTCCATAGTTTGTATTTATGTGGATGTCATTAAACACTTTGACTAGGACAATCTCAGTACTGTGGTGAGCATAGAAACTGGACGGAAAGACACTAAAGTGGTTGGCTATTGTTAGGAAGCTCTTTAGCTGTTGAAACATTGAAACAATGGTTTTTCAACAATTTTGCTAACAAGTGGAAGGGTGGAGGATGAAAATTTGTTGAAAATGTTATCTTCTGACTAACATTTAAAACTGCAATCATACAACATATAGAACAAAAAATATGTTGAGCTATAACCATGAAAGGTGTCATACCCATTTCTTGTTTTCAGGGGGGTTTTTTTGTGTGTGTTTTTTTATGACTTTTTGGAGCCAAAATCATAACTGGCAATAAATGAGATTTGTACAGACATCCCTAGCCGATTTATTAACTCAATCATCAGATGACAGCTTGCACAAAAAAAGCACTGTTTACGCAATATCAAGGCTGTTCTTAAAAATTAATTGTATATGAAATATATATCCTCTGCTGAAAGTTATTATTAATTTAAAAGAAAAAACACCTTTTGGGATAATATCCTTACAAAAAGCAGTGTGGGGGCACAGAAAGAAGAAAGGTATTTATTTTCTCTAGCAAATTCTCTGTCAATCCTATGCTTATATGAAAACAAGAAGTTTCGGTTTGGCAAGTTTCTAAATACCAAATTGACTACTTGAACAAACAAACAAAATAAATAAAAATATGCAATTGTCAATATGTACATAGGTAGAGCATATTCAAAGACCATGTATCACAGCTGACATTTAACATCTTGTTTTGCAGACGAAAATGTGGCAGTTTATGGAAAAGCTTCACAGTCAACAGTTTATCCTGGAGCCTTTGCCTACTTTGCTATCGATGGGAACCGTGCAGCACTGTGGAGCCAGAGTTCCTGCAGTGCCACAAATAATGACTATAACCCCTGGTGGAGACTGGACCTGGGAAGAACCCATAAAGTGTTCAATATTACCATAACCAATCGGGTTGAAGTTCCCACTCGAATTAATGGAGCTGAAATTCGTATTGGAGATTCACTTGACAACAACGGAAATAACAATCCCAGGTAGTTTACAGTCATTTTATCAAAACACTGATTGCAAATAAAACATGTTGTTATAAGCATAAATTATATATCTCATAATTATTTTTGCTAAATTAATGTATCTTTGAGTATATCCTGAAATCTTAAATCTTCTTTCTTCTGACAGGTGCACTGTGATCTCAACCATCGCTGCAGGTGGTACTGAAACCTATCAGTGCAACGGCATGGATGGTCGATACGTCAACGTTGTCATACCTGGAAGAAATGAATATCTCACTCTGTGTGAGGTAGAAGTGTACGCATCGAGACTGGATTAAAGTTACTAAGTTTTTATGACATCACTGTGGTTTAAAGTTAAAGCCGAATGATTCATTTTGACCACTAAAGATGTAAAAAGTCTTACAAGCATCTGGTTATATTAAATGTAATGAAAAGAAAATACACTATGGGAATAGCAATTCTGGGCTGGGATAAACTGCTGGTGAACCAATCATGTGTTTTTGGGCACTTTGGGATGCTTGATGGGTCTGATTTGAGGAAAAAAAAAGCAACACCTTTAGACTGCAGATTAAGAAACAAGCAGAAAAGCAAGAGCAGTAAAATCAATTTAGTTAATTTAAAAGAAGACTGAGAGCAATAATGTCAACTCCAACTCTTGGTGACACTGTCTTTTGAACAGAGTCTGTCAGAGTAATCGGTCTGCAATGATTTTATCGTCTATCATCTATTGTATTCATCCTGTGGTTTGTTGTTCTGTTCTGCATCCTGCTGTGTGTTTCTTTACTAAATTGTCCTAATAAGTCTGCAAAGTTATTTGTGGATTCTTTGCATGTAGTGTTGTTGATCAGTAGATGTTTATTGTTGAACTATACTTGCTAATTACTTAATTGTCTGTTAAATTGCTTTTTGACACAAAATGCAATTGTAAAGGTTCAACTGACTGCAATGGTTCTGACATGGTAATAATAAAGGTGATTGTGTAAATTATCAGCTGCTAACATACATCTGTAGTCTGTCAAATCAAACTGGTAAATTTCCACATAAAATGAAAATTGCAAAAGTAATCCCACTATGGGAACAGCTTTTACAAACCATATTACAAATTACAAGCCTGTTTTTCTTTTTTTTTACTTCCACAATTCTCCAAAGTTTGGAAATAATATCTGTTGCAAGATTGGATAGATTTATAAATAAACATCAACTACTCTCTGAGAGTCAGCAAGGTCACAAGGATCCCCAGCAATGGCAGTTCTTCAGTTGATGCAAGAGGTTACCAGCTCATTAGACAAAAATAAATCTGACTTTGGGGTATTTATTGACTAAATAAAGCATTTAAGGCAATTAATCATGAAATATTAATCAGGAAACTGGAGCCCTATGACATAAGAGGAGTTGTTTTGCACTGGATTAAAAACTATCTCTGCAACAATATCTGTGCAAATGGGTAAGTTTCAGTCCTCATGTTTGGACATTGTATGTGGTGTCTCCCAGAAGTAGGCATTGAGATCAAAGTTGTTTATTTTATACATAAATGATATATGGAAGGTTTCAGAAATACTTAATCTCGTTTTGTTTGCATGTGACAAAAATGTTTTGTACAAGAGAAAATTTACAGCAGCTCTTGTTAAAAATCAATTGAGTTTGGTAAATTAGCAAAGTTATTTGATATTAGTAAATTATTACAAAATTTGGATAAAACTAACTTTAAATTATTTGGTAATTGTAAAGGTGATAAAGATTTACAAAGGATAATAGCTAACATGAGAGAGTTACTGAAATTAGGTTTTTGGAGGTATTGTTTGATAAGATCTGCTGGAAATCTCACATTAAGTATGTATAATTTAAAATAGTATCACCAAATTCACTAATGCTGACCAGTGGTGTTTAAAGTCGGTCCTTGAGGGCTGCGTGTTTTAGTTCTCTCCATCAACCTCCTCGGCATGTTTCCTGTGGCCTTCTAACGAGCCATCATTTGACCCACGTGTGTTGAACCAGGGAGAGAACTAAAACATGCAGGATGAGTTTGGACACCACTGTGCTAGACCATTTATGCATTTCTCTGCACTTAATATCCTGTATTGTTCACTTATTTTGCCATATGTAAGTTACTGTTTAGAAGTTTGGGGAACACGTACAAAATCTCACTGCTACAATTATGCACATTCAAAAATAAAAGCCATCTAAATAGTTCATAAGGTTGTTTTCTAAAGCTACCCCCATCATTTATTTATAGATTCCTGCCTCCTCAAAGTCACAGATTTGGTAGAGTTTGAAATTGCACAGTTTATGTACAAAGCTGGAAACAAACTATTTCCAGATAATATTCATAATTTTGTCAATGACAGAGTGTGAGTGTCAATGACTCACAAATTCAGAGAAAAGAAACAAAAATAAAGTTTAAACATTTTAAAACTTTGCAGCTTTGAAGTTTGGAAATTATGTGAAAAGTATGAAAATGCAGGTTTCATACTATAGGGAGATTTTTAACTTCAGAATCTTAAGTGTTCGAATAACCATGAAGAGAATGTGCATATCAGTCAGTGGTGTGAAGATTTGGAATAAACTCAGCACAGAGCAGGAGCAAAGTCCAAACATGAGTTTGAGAAAAGCCTCAAAATGGTACCGGGATGAGCAGGAGTGATGAATTCGGGCAAGAATTAAAGCACTGAGGATGGGTTGGGCAGGTGCGTATAGGTTTGTGTAGGTGTCTTATATGTGTGTGTGTTTACATATATGTATATATTATATACTGTATGTGTGTGTGTATATTATTTATATCTGGATTAGGAACTATTTTTGATTTAGAAGGGAAACAGAAAATGGGAAGATTATATATGATGAAAAAAGGGGCATGATTAAATAGCTTCAACTAATTTATGCCCATATTCAGACACATAATCACCAATGCATAAATGTGTATGTATATTGGTAATATGGTTTTGCATTTAGAAAAATGAAAGTGCTACTTTTATTTTGTGTTATCTTTTTTGTAGTGAAAATATCTGAACTAAAAATTCATCACCATCAAATAATATCAGCAAATCACATGGCAGTAAATCAATGAAATTGGGAATGGACTACAGAGCAGTGTCTGATGATGATAGAACATAATTGCAATCTGGTGGACTGGGAGAAAAATTGTATGTATGTACAAACAACTCTGTGGCAAGCTTGTGAGGATACCATGTTGATATACACCAAAATATCTAAGGAGTGTTTCAAAGACCTAGTTTTATCTCTACCTAGGAGAGAAATGGAGTTCAGAGCGGTAAAGGGACCCACCTGACCTTTTTTGGAGGGTGCTGTGTAGAAACTCCCAAATATAGAGATGTACAGTACATACACTATATTGCTAAACATATTCGTTCACCTGCCTTGACTCACAGATGAGCTCAAGTGACATCCCATTCCCAATAGATTGGGTTCAATATTACGTTGATCCACCCTTTGCAGCCAGAACAGATTCAATTGTTCTTAGAAGGCAGTCCTCAAGGTTCAGGAGTGTTTATGGGGACTTTTTAATATTCTTCCAGAACTGCATTTGTGAAGTCATACATTGATGTTGGATGAGAAAGCCTGGCTCTCAGTCTTCGCTCTAATTCATCTCAAAGGTGTTCTATCGGGTTTAAGTCAGGATCTGTGCAGGCCAGTCACGTTCATCCACACCAGACTCTGCCATCCATGTCTTTATCAACCTTTGACCTCTGGTGCACAGTCATGTTGGAAGAGAGAGGGGCCAGATTCAAACTGTTCTCACAAAGTTGGAAGAATGGAATCACCTAAAATGTCTTGGTATGCTGAAGCCTTCAGAGTTCCTTTCACTGTAACTTAGGGGCCATGCCCAGCTCCTGAAAAACAACCCCACACCATAAACACCCCTCAACCAAATTTTACACTTGGTACAAACCAGTCAGAAAAGTACCGTTCTCCTGGCAACCACCAAACCCAGACTTTTCCATCAGATTGTCAGATGAAGTGTGATTCGTCACTCCAGAGAACGTGCCTCCACTGCTCTAGAGTCCAGTGGCAGCGTGCTTCACACCACTGCCTTCAACGCTTTGCATTGAACTTGGTGATGTATGGCTTGAATGTAGTTATACACCTTGGAAACCCATCCCATGAAGCTCTCTGCACACTGTTCTTGCGATAATCTGAAGGCCACATGAAGTTTGATTGACTTTTCAGAAAGTTGGTGACCTCTTGACAATAAGCACTTCAGCATCTGCTGACCCCACTCTGTCACTTTACATGACCTAGCTCTTTGTGGCTGAGTTGCTGTCGCTCCCCAACACTTCCATTTTCTTATAATAGAGCTGACAGTTGAGGACATTTCATGACTAGATTTGTTGCACAGGTGGCATCCTACCACATTTCCATGCTAGAATTCACTAAGCTCTTAAGAGTGACCCATTCTTTCATAAATGTTTGTAAAAACAGTCTGCATGTCTAAGTGCTTAATTTTATACACCTGGACCATGGTCACAGGTGGTCCCAGGCACGTGGGGGGAATCCAGTGAGCTTGAGCCTCTGCCCCTTTTATTCTTGATGCCCCTAGTGCCCTTTTTGATTTTTTAAATATTTTTAAAAAATTTTTATTTTTTATTTTTTAACCTTTATGCCAGGAGGGCTGCTTATGCTTCTCAACAGTAATGTTTAGCTAAATAGAACAATTTAGCAAAAATAAATTAGTCTGGTTGCCCTCGGCCTCTTAATGAGGATTTTCAGTTTTTCTGCCTCCATGTTGTTCAGACTCATGGTGAGGAGGAGGGTCGCAGATCTGAGCTCTCTAACTATCAAATTATGGGTAAGAATATATATTTTTCTACATACACTTTTTTGTGAATAAAAATGTAGGTTTGATGTTGAAGTTGGAGAAAAATATTTCTATTTACTTTTTGTAATTTCTTCGTAATAGCTTAAAAACCATCCTCTCCCCATAGAAGTGATTGGAACAGCTGATTCCAATCATTTTGATGGGTGAGCAAACACTTTTGGCATTATAGTGTATATGTATATCTCTTATTAGCTATTTTTTTGGCAATTTCACATTGAAAATGCATGAGGAGTGAGTTGTATGTTGATTTTCATGACCACCTACTCTGTGATAGGAGATTATTCTACGAACACTGCATCTCATTCTAATTGATCTTATTTAAAATAAGTTTTGTCTTTAGAAGGAAAGGTTTGGTCTAACTTCTACAAAAAACTAGATAATTCAGTCAAAAAGCTACAAATATATGGAGTTTCTATTTCTAAACCTATATTTTGAAGGTTTAAAAAGGTATTGTCTTTTCCTGATTCACTTTTGGGCTGAATCTATTTCCACTTTTTGTTTTTATGAAAATGCAAAATTGATTGTTCGATTTAATTTAAAACATTTTCAGAGTGCACGTTCCTTTTAAGAAACTGTTGTTTCTGACAAAACTGAGTATAGTGACAGAACAAGATCAAGAGGTTTGAGTCCCTGACAGAGACAATGTCCGGTCCACCCAGGTGTTTATTCACCAATATTAAACAGGTATTCAAACAGCTAAGAAATCAGTTCAGCAGGACATAATGATGTTATCAGGCAGGCTTCTTATGACCTACTATGCCCTCAAATTTCTTAGAACATATACAATAATTATTTGCGTATATGTTGTAAGAATATATGATGGTCGCCACTGCTTGCTCCAAAGGAAATACCCTTTGGGGACATAATAAAGTGAAGTAAGAGGAAGTAAAAATTAAACTCTATTACCAGCTTCATCAGGTCTTTTTCCAGGATTTGCACCAAGACATGTTCATCTCTGTGACACAGAACCTGTCTCCTTCCTGAACAATGGGATCCTTGAACATTTCCATGGGGTTTATACTTGGTAATAATTATTTGAACAAATGAACTTGGTACATTTTAGGCACCTGAGAACTAGACCCAAACATCATCAAGATTTTCAAAGGTCCACAATTTTCAACTTGATATCTTGGATGGTTTGAGTTTTCTACAATTTCATACAAGAAAGCTGTGTGTTTGACATATTGCCTTAAAATATATCCAGATGTTTGGATATGCTAAATTGTTTAAAGGCACAATAATCTTAATGAATGTCAATGTTTGACTTTGAAGGGAGGAATAAAAAATTCATTCTTAGAATTCTTTTTAGTCTTCCACTTAGCAAATATAAATAAAGTCAACCTTACATGAAACAGGACATATTTAGTATCACTATGAATACATAGAGACATAAGGAAGGTCATTATATTCTTTAAATAATGTGCTTGGATATTTTAGTCATTTTGAAGATGTTTGCTAGGCCATATGTGTTTAATCTCATCTGTCAATTTTAGGGTGTAGTACGTGTAAAAGGCTGCATGTGTGACCAGATATTTTATTTATTATTCCCAGATTAATATACTTTTGATCGTTACAGTTTATCACCCTAGTCAATGAAACTTCAGCACATCACTTGTGACATAAAAGCCAAGAAGAGTTTTAAAATATAATGTTATTCCAGAAGAGCCTTCGCACCACTGGGAAAGTGTGTGGATTATATGAAATTTTATTCTGTACAGTTGACCTTGCCACTCTTTCGTAATGCCCTTGTTAGTCTTCAGCTCTTCTTGAAAAACACAGACTGACAGTACACTGTCTGTGTTTGGACCTGTATTTTAAATCCCAACAAAGATTTGTACAGACACATAATATTTTACAGTTTTTATTTACATATTAACCTTGTTTCCTATGTCCTCTGTATACAGTCATTGTAAAAAGGAAAAGAACTCAATTTATACCCGATGTTTGCTCTAGTGCTGCAACAGTGTAGTAAGCTTTAAACCATAGCAGCTCTAAATAACATTTTGACTACACAAGCAGGTTTTGAAAGAAAGTCTAGAGCAGTGTATCTCAAATATGGTCTTCAAATTAACATGTTTGTTAAGATTGTAGTACATTAGAAAAGACTGCTTATCAGGCAAACTTGGAAGAGAGAAATAAAAAAATCATTCTTTTTAGTCCGCCATATAGCGGACAGAAATAAAGTCAATATTACTTGAAACAGGACATATTCATATCGATTTGAATACATAGAGACATAAGGAAAGTCATTATATTCTTTAAATAATGTGCTTGGATATTTTAGTCATTTTGAAGATGTTTGCTAGGTCATATGTGTTTAATCTCATCTGTCAATTTTAGGGTGTAGTACGTGTAAAAGGCTGCATGATAACATCTTTATGTCCTGCTGAACTGTTTTCTTTAGATGTTTGAATGCATGTTTAATATTGGTGAATAAACACTTGGGTGGACCGTACTCAGGTTTCTTAAAAGTCAAACATTGGCATTGTGCCTTTAAACAATTTGGCATATCCAAACATGTGGATATATTTTAAGGCAATATCTCAAACAAACAGCTTCTTGTGTAAAATCAAGGAAAAATTAAACCATTCAAAATGGTTTATGATGATGCTCAGGTCTAATGTTCAGATGCGTAAAATGTACCAAATTAATTTGTTCAAACGGTTAATACCAAGTATTTATAAAGTATAAATTTCAGGGCGTAATAGGTTATAGGAAGGCTGCCTGATAACATCTTTATGTCCTGCTGAACTGTTTTCTTTAGATGTTTGAATAACACTTGGGTGGACCGTACTCAGGTTTCTTAAAAGTTAAACATTGGAATTGTGCCTTAAACAATTTGGCATATCCAAGCATGTGGATATATTTTAAGGCAATATCTCAAACAAACAGCTTCTTTTGTGAAATTTAACAAACAGGTCCAAACAGATGCAAACTTTCTTCTAATTGTCTTGTGGACACATAAGAAGATACTGTATGTCTCTTGAAAAAAAAGAAAAAAGAATGTCACAGCTGACCGTGGCTTTTTTTCAGTGCAGCTTCATTCAGCAGGATCATAATGTTTTAGTGTACCGTCTGTGTCACTCTTGCAAGAAGAGCTGAAGTTTAACAAGGCCATTACAAAACAGAAGCAAGGTCAACTGTACAAAATAAGATATTGTTATCTGTCTTTCTGAAACTGAAGACCCAATACCCTCATAGTTTCCCCAGAATGTACTCAGGATTTCCACTTATCCTGCTTTCTGAAATGAGTTATAAATATGAGTTATAGCATTTTAAAGACATTTTTTTCCCCTATATTTATATCTTAAAATATATTTGTATTTGAGTTGTAATATTTTAAGCTTCAAAAGAATTACTTGAAGTGGTTCCTTTAGGAATGTTTCTAAATAGTTATTTTTTTTTTTTTTTTTTACAATAACCATAATACTCATCTTAATCTGAGGATGATTAGTATTAAAATATCCACTTTCACTTCATTCACATTGAATTTGAAAGTGTTCTGAACCCTGGTTAAGAGTTTGCTGTGTTTTCAGTAATTACCTTTTTATTTAGGAAGCATAACACAGAGTTATGTCTACCTAAAGTTTAACTAACCCATTATCTGTTTAAACAAATGATCGCAAAGTAAATAACTGAATCCAGTGACAATAATACTTTCCGAGCTGAAGCTTACTGAGAATTGTAGGAGTTGACTTCTCTTTGAGATGTGATTGGACAACATATGACTTTTACCTGATATAAATAGATGAGTGAAGGACTTAGCAAACGCTCAAAGGCAAATCCTCACCT
This sequence comes from Xiphophorus hellerii, assembly GCF_003331165.1. Lineage (NCBI taxonomy): Eukaryota > Metazoa > Chordata > Actinopteri > Cyprinodontiformes > Poeciliidae > Xiphophorus > Xiphophorus hellerii. Next base: position 5,489,539 of record NC_045674.1, read on the forward strand.
CAAACAGCAAACCCACCAAAGAATCAAGGTAATATTTCAGTTTCCATAAATAATTCTTACCAGAATTTCTCACAAATAGGACACTGTTTACTATAATATAGCATGAAATGTTGTAAAATAGTTATACTAATTATCCTAGATAGACCTTAACATCAGCAAACTTAGAAAATGTTTTTGCAGCTTTTCTCTTCTGTTTTTGTCAGAATCATGAGGTACGGTGTTCTGTTTCATTTGCTGCTCTTCCTGCCAGTGTGCTCAGTTTACACTTGCCGTAAGTAACATGTGAATGTATCTGTGTATATTTGAGAACTATAAACATTGTTTGTGATACAACATTAATCTATGAACACGGCACAAAAAATCAATAAAATTCAACAAAAAATCTAAATATTCTGCCTTCTAAATATATGCAGTTCATACAGTGGCTTGCAAAAGTATTCATACCCCTTGAACTTTTCCATATTTTGTCACTTTTCCACCACAAATATAAATATGTTTCATTGGAATTTAATGTGAAAGACAACAATAGTGATGTAGAAAAAGAACTATAAATAATTCATATGGATTTAAAACGGTATTGTCTTGTCCTGTTTCATTCTTGGCTGAATACATTCAAATTAAGTAACAGATGAATGGAAGAATTTTTAATGACGGCAAAAATCCATTAAACCAAACGACCTACAATAGGATTAATTTATTCTTCATTGAATTTCTCTCTTCATTTCAGAAAATGTGGCTTTACGAGGCAAAGCTACACAGTCTTCTCAGTTCTTAGGGGATCCGTGGAATGCATTTGTAGCTCCCTCCAATGCTATTGATGGAAACCTAAATGCTGACCTTGCAAAGGGATCTTGCACCCACACTGGTACAGAAAACAACCCCTGGTGGAGGGTGGACCTGCTGGATTTGTATATAGTCACCCAGGTCATCATCACCAACAGAGGAGACTGCTGTGCAGCACAACTCAATGGTGTGGAGGTTCGCATTGGGAACTCTTTACGACAAGACGGCACTGCAAACCCACTGTGAGTGATTATGTCATGACTACAGTGTGAAACAAGGGAGGCTCAATGCTGCTCAGATTTGATTTTTTTTTTTTATTTCTTCACCTCCCCTTAAACAGAGACATATTTAGTATCCAGAGAAACGAAAGACTCTGAGCTACAAGCTGATAAAAATCATTTTGAGCATTTGAGTTTATGCCCAAGGGCTAAAAGACAGACATCAGTTTCCAGAAACCTTCATCAAAAAGACATTATAAGGAGCTCTGGACGTGCAGAAAAATTTATATATTTGGTGTTATAAGTTTCTTTTTTTGTAAAATGTGTCTACAATTGTAATTTGTCTTTTGTCACACTGTATACCCAAAAAATACACTTCAATTAGAGGCAAATGTAGCAATTTATTGTTTCGGATTAAAAAAGAAAAATAGACGCGGGTAATTTAAAAAAAAAATTGAGCTATTTTAGACATGCAAAAATAAGTTTAGTGATTAAAACAAAGGAAATCTCCAGTTTAAAATGAGAGCACACTGTGCACTGGGAAATTAATCTATATCTAAATCTACTGGGAAATAATTAAACAAAGAAACATGATAAAACTAGAATAATCAGGAAGGAACTAGACACAAGAAATAAACATCACTACAATCACTAAGTAGGAATTAAATTAAAAAATAGAAAAAAAGGCAGAACTAACATAGATATGAAACTAAGGAACACAAATAATGACAAAATTCAAAACAAACTCAAACAACCTAAAATATTTTCAGCGATTTGTTTTTCCCGTTTACCTTAGTTACATCAATCTTTGCACAGGTATTGTCCAGTGGTATGTTTATGGTTTTCAAAAGGTTTTAGCCTTATTTATGATATTTCTAAACATTTATAGGCCGTATATAGCAAAAACACTCTGCCAACGGACAAAAAAAATCCAAGTAACTTAACAGTACATCCTCATTTTCTCTGAAGCTATAGCAGCTGCTTTGATCTTTTGACTTCTGATGGATTCTTCTAAATGTAATATTTATATTGATACCAAGGTCAATAAAATAAAGATTGTAACTGCTAAAAAAATAATAAATTAGTTTTGGGTATGTCATTTTAAAGACCCCAGCAAACCCTGTGGGAATTACTCTTACAAAGTCTTGAATGTTACTGACTCAACTCTTCTTTTCTAGGGTTGCTACCGTTTCTACTGTTGCAGCTGGAAGCTCTTATGCAATGAATTTTACTGAGCGTGTGGAAGGACGTTATGTGATCATTGTAGCACCTGGTGTGAACAGGGTTCTACATGTCTGTGAAGTGGAGGTCTATGGATACCGCGCCCCGACTGGTGAGAATCTTTCAAAACATGTTTGATCATATTTTAATGATCAGTGAGCACCACTGACAAGCTTGATTTATTAGACCAAGTTACCCCAGGTGTTCTTCAATGAAGATTGCTCACTGTACATCTTGTAACTTCTCAGGTTTCAATTCTAATAAGTCGTATTACATCTTCTGACTAACATTTAAAACTGCATTCACACTATATATACAACAAAAAAATATATATTTAGCTTTTATGATGCCTGAATCGAAGCATTTGCAAAATAAAGTTTACTTCAAGGTTAAAAATGAGAAAACCATCTTTTTTAAAATTTGTGTTGTTTTTATGACTTTTCGTAGCCAAAGAGAAAACAATTAAAGAGAATTGTACAGACAGCCAATATTCAACTCAATCTTAAGATAAAACCTGCACAAAAAAGTACTATTTTCCCAATGTCAATACTATTCATAAATGTAAAATGTATTTAAAAATATAGCTTATCTGCTGAGAGTCGAAGGAAATTTAAAACAAATAATGGGAAAAAGCACATGCTGGGTGTACTGTCACAGAAAGTAGACAGATATCTATTTTCTATAACAAATTGAATGTCATTCGATATTCATATATAAAAACAATACGTTTTGCACCAATTAAATACAAAATGGATTATTAGAAAAAATAAAGAAGAAAACCTTTTAAACAAAGATGTGCAGTTGTCAATATGTGCATAGGAAGAGCATATTAGAAGAAGACTATGTCTCACAGCTGACATTTAAAATTTTGTTTCGCAGACGAAAATGTGGCAATTTATGGGAAAGCTTCACAGTCAACAGTTTATCCTGGAGCCATTGCCTACTACGCTATCGATGGGAACCGCGCAGCACTGTGGAGCCAGAGTTCCTGCAGTGCCACAAATAATGACTTTAGCCCCTGGTGGAGACTGGACCTGGGAAGAACCCATAAAGTGTTCAATATTAACATAACCAATCGGGTTGAATTTCCCACTCGAATTAATGAAGCTGAAATTCGTATTGGAGATTCACTTGACAACAACGGAAATAACAATCCCAGGTAGTTTACAGTCATTTTATCAAAACACTGAATGCAAATAAAACGTTGTTATAAGCAAAATTAATTTCTCATGATTACTTTTGCTAAAGGACTGTATCTTTAATTTTTTCCTGAAATCTTAAATCTGTTTCCTCCTGACAGGTGTGCTGTGATCTCAACCATCGCTCCAGGTTTTACTGAAACCTTTCAATGCAACGGCATGGATGGTCGATACGTCAACGTTGTCATACCTGGAAGAAATGAATATCTCACTCTGTGTGAGGTGGAAGTGTACGCATCAAGACTGGATTAAAGTTACTAAGTTTTCATGACATCACTATGGTTTAAAGTTAAAGCTGAATGATTCATTTTTACCACTAGAGAGTGTAAAAAGTCTTATGAATATCTGATTGTATTGAAAACCAAAATAAAACTCACTATGGGGAAAGCAGTTCTGAGCTGGGGTAGGCCTCTGATGAAACAATCACGTGTTTTTGGGACACTGTGGGATGCTTGCTGGGTCTGATTTTGAAAGATAAGCAACAACTTGAGACTACAGGTTGAAAAACTAATAAAAAAGAAAGAGCAACAAATTTATCGGTTAATTTAAAATGAAGAGCTATAATGTGTAACTTTCAAATCTTGTCTTTTGAACAGAATCTGTCGGACTGATTATCTATCATATCTATCAGACAATCAAACTATTTTATGATAGGTCTCTTTCATTCTGTGGTTTATTCAACTGGTCTGAAATCTGGTGTGTATTTCTTTATTAAATCACTATAATAAGTCTGCAAAGTTGGTTGTGGATTATTTGTACATAGTGTTATTTCTGCACACCACTTAATTTTCTGTTAAATTGCTTGTTGACACAACTAGAAAATCAACATATCACATGTAACTCAATGCAATTGGGATGGACTGTGCAACAGTGTCTGACAATAACAGAGCATCATTGGGATGTTTTCATTTGTTTCATGGATTCATGTTAATATATCTAAAGAATGTTTCCAACACTTACTTGAATCTCTGCTGTGAACAGGAATGCAGTTCTGATTAATTAAAAGGGCCCAACCTGGTCTTTTTTGATATATGGAAACTATAATATATATATAATTTTTTCCTTTGCTTTATATTTGCTCTACTAGAGGATTTGTCTTAGTACAAGATCTCCGAAGAGGAGCTCTCGTAACCAAATAGGGTTTGACATAAACAATTAAATGGGAGTTTATGTATGATAAAGTCTTTGCCCCCTTATAAATTCATATCTGGTTCTGCTACAGTTTAACCTCTTAACTGGCAGAGTCCCATCCATGGGACAAATCTAGTTTGTTTGAATACGCTGCCTTTTTCGCCACCAGTTAATTAACAATGAATTACTACTTTTCATCTTTCCTTTCCTTCAAGGCCATTTACTGGGTTTTACTTCCTTATTATGCAAATACTTGCAAAATCCACAGCACCAGCCTCCCGTGTCATTTTGTTTTCCCCTCAGAAGTAAATCAAGTGTTGCTGATTGTTGTATTTTTTCTGTCAGAAAATCACACGTCTGCAATGGATTTTGGTTTTTAATTGAGAAAAAAGCACATTACTATTTCTAGATCTTTTCCATGATTAAAATCTTTTAAGGACTTTGGTGAAAGGAAATATCAAACCAGGGCAGATAAGTTACTTGATTAACTTTTATTTTTGTAGGTTTCTCAAGCAAAAAAACAAATAGTAGAATATAAATTCACATAATGCTATGCTAGGTAAGCCGACTTAAATATTAATGCATCCTTTAGAAAAACATAGAAGATAACAAGAACGAAACTTATTAGTAATTCGGGTAGATGAGTTTCACAAAAATCTGAAATTAACTTTTTATGCACCTAAAACACAAATAGACAGCAAGGAATACAAAGATTGTGTTTAAAACCATTTAGTTGTAATAGTAATTGAGACAATTTTTTGTGTATAAGTTTCTACATTCTTATTACTTCTGATATTTAACAGCAACAATAAATAGGATAATCATCACATTGTTTCTAAAATATGGTATTTTTGCTGGAAAAAAAGAAAATTATTAAAGCGTTATCAGCTACAGCAAAATGTTGTTTTTTTTGCTACCACCCTGGTTGGTGGGCTTTTACATCTTCAAGTCAGAATCTTAGCAGTCCTGCTGTATTCCTCTCATGGGTTGTGTTTCTCTGTTTCCTTGATGAAAACTCTTCCATCTGAGTGTTTTTTCCAGTTAACATGGATGACATCATTCACATTTTCACTCAGCCTTTGCTTCATCTGGGGTAAAGAAAACATCCTTTTTAACCAGTATATAAATGTAGTTTAAGCTAACTGAATCAAAGCATATCTACACTTGAAGGCTTGACATCTGGAAGACTTACTTGCTCCAAGATGCTGTTTTGCACTGTAGGGTCATTCAGATCTAAAGTTGAGTCCTGCAGGCTGATCCCCAGTTTCACAATCTGCAGATTAGATTTTTCTAAAATTCAAAATGAAACCAAATCATTTGTCAGCGTTGCTTAGAGACTGGTTCTACAGTTTATTTATCCATAAGTTTCAGGCTGCACTGATTAGAAACTTTTACTTACTGCATTTGCAGAGGAAAGGCTGCATTTCTGTGCACTTCCTGTCTCCCCATTTACCAGATTCATTCTTCAGCAAAGCAACACAATATTCACTGGTTTTTGTATATACTGGTTGGGATTGCCTCCAGTACCTTAGTGAAGAGTCAGTCAGGTCTGACCAAACCCAGGGGTCTCTGAAGAGACCAACAAATACTGAATTTCCATTGGCTACTTTCTGGACTGTTGCGTATTCTGCGTCATTCCTCAAGCTGACCAGGTCTGTGTAATTTCTTCTGCAGAAATCTCGAGCAGTGGTCCAAGTCATCGGCTGTGGACTGAGGATGTACTGAGCTGCTCCCTGTTCTGAACCTGAAAAGAACATTTTTGTGTTTGCTACAACAAAAGCAATAGCGGGAATGCACCTAACAGGCATCTGCAGCAGTGTTTTTGTTATTCTTAGACTGTTTAATTCACACAGATTAATAGAAAAATCTTTGTCCAAAGTAAACAAAATCTACTTTGGACATATATCAGTTTCTATGTGGACAAGAGGTACAAATGCAGCAGAAACATACATCCATCCTTTGTCTAACTGTTATCTGAGATTGGGTGACATAAATAACCCAGACATCACTCTGCTGAGCAACACTTCCCAAATCATTCGAGGGGGGTCACAATGCATTCTCAGGCTGATAGGGACATCACTGACTAGGCAGAAAATCTTAGTGTTACTGCAATTTCCATGTCAGAGTGTACATGGAGGGCATTTTGTTTGTACATGGAAGTCAAACAGAACGCTTGATAATGATGGAGTCAGCCACAGTTAGATATCCAATATGGCTGCTGAAATAATATGTTTGTTTACACTACTGATTGTTTGCATTACATAAAACCAGCGAGACACATACTGTACAACATCTCTATGTAAACATGTTCTGATATTTTTAGTGAGCACAGTTAGGCTCATTTGTGTGTTGTTATGCATAATTGATTGTCAGCGTTTGCATATTATTAGGAGAAAAATGTAAAAGGAATACTCACTATCAAAGCAGACTGAATATTTGGTAACAGGACAAGAGACTGTAAAAAGTTTTCCAGAATCGTAACCACCACAGTTGTCGGCACCTAATGAGCTCCATATTAGGTGATTTTTTTCTCCATCATTGTAGAAATCTTTGTCTGCTATAGACCAGTGCCAGTTTGAGTCGCTTCCTCTGTGCAACCCAATCCATACGGCATCACTGTAGTCATCTCCAACACTTTGAAGAGCCATATCCATCTCATTCATGTCTTCCATGGTGGCCAGGTCAATGCACGTTTCCCTGCAGTAGCTCTGCGCCTCCGTCCAGGTTTTTGGAGTGTGGAATAAGACATATTGGTACTGATACACACAGAGACAAAGAGAACAAAGTCCTGTAGAAGAAAAGTAGGAAGTGTAAAAAGCAACAAGGATTAGTTTTAAATTCTTGTCTGAGAAGATAAGTGTTTTGTTCTTTTAGAAAATATGCTCTGGAGGTGACACATGTTTTAGACACGTATAAAACAAATGTATAAAACTTGGAGAAAACTAACCTGCAAGAATCATTAGCTTTATGACATTTTCCATGGCTGCTATGAAGCTATGGGAAGAAAGAAAACTGAGATTAACTTATTTATATAGCAAAGTATTTAGTAACGTTGTAATAGTGGCTAATAAAATAGATAGAGAGATGTTAATGTAACGTGCCATGTATGATTTCTTTCTATGAATTGAATTTATTTAGAAATGTCTAAATTTTAAATGTATAGTATTTCAAATTATAATTACCTTAATATTTGATTTTTTTTAACTAAATGAGCAACAATTTTATAATCTAACCACTGTAGCAAAATAAGAACAAAAATACAAGGTGCCAAAATAAAGGCATAAAGTAAATAGAAAATAATCTTACCTTATGTTTCCTGAGTCCTATGTTCAGCAATAATAGAGGTTACTAAAAATTAACTTCTGAATTAAACTTTTGTTACAGTAGCTGTGCAAAGCGTGTTTAAAGGTGTCTCTGAATGGTGTGTGGTGGATGTTTTGTGACAGTTGTCTTAAGTTACTTGCTTTTCTTCTTCTGTATGGAAAGCAGCATGCAAATGACAATAAAGACCAGTAATCCACATTCCTTTTTCCCCACTGACATCAAATAAGATTAAACATTTACTTTTTAACAAACATTACGTCTCTTTCCAAAATGCCAAAATAAAAAGACTTTATAGGATTTTTTTATGACTTTCTTTTAAGTAAATATAATTTGTATTTAAACAATTTGGAAAAGCCTGATCTTGGTCAACTGACTTGCAAGTCGTCAGAAGCAACTTAATTATGGATCATTATGTTTGAATAACCTTGAAACATGATGATCCATAATCATGTTACACAACCTTTTACATAGTTGTGTAAAAAGTTTGATTTTTAACTTGAAGCAAGTCCTGGTATGGAACAAACAAACAAAAAATAATATTTATTTATTTAAATAAATAAATATTTTACTAAAGTTTGCTTTAATAAAATAATGGACCAAAGAGCTTTTCTTTTGTTGATCCACTCTTAGAAAGTTTTACCATATGTTTTCTGAGCTCCATGTCCAAAAATAATAGTAGCTACTGAAAATTCACTTATAATGAATTTATCTTTTCTTCATTTGGCAGTACAACATGTGCTTAATTTTACTGGTCAATTAGTCAGGAAGGCTTTCAGACGATCAGATCTCAAGAGATTGGTCTTCTAATCCGTATGCAAAGCAGTATGAAAATTAAAGGTAAGATCAGGTATTTACTTTCTCAATAAAAGTTAGATAACTTTTCTATTTCTTACCAAGAACAAATCAGAACAAACATTTCCTGATTTTAGGGTTTCAGTCTGATTGCTTTTGTTTCTATGCCTGCTCCTGGTTCAGTCAGTGATTGGATGATAGATTATTGGTAGGTTATTGATATCAGTCCTGTGTGTAAATGTCCAGTATTATTTACTTGAGAGGTTCCAAAAATCAAATATCCAAAGAGGATATTTGCTCAGGAGAAACAGATGAATATTTTCTGAGCTCTATAGAGTGAGCAACCTCATGGAAATAATTTGGTTAAATTTGCAAAATGAAGGGACTGGCAGGTTTCCAGGGTATTGTTGTTCCCATCCTTTCTGAATTATTTACTTCTGAAGTATTTACTGTGGTGGTATAGAAAACTGTAAAGATTATTTAAAGTAATCTGTAAAGTTCTTAATTGGGGTGGGTGTTCTTAATTTTGGGATATGTTTAAATTTTCTCCAAATAATTATAATAAAGAGTCATGTTCAATAAATTAGAATATGCATTTCAGTGAAGATTGTTTCTTTTTTCAGTTCAAAAAGTACATTTTTGAAAGACAAAAACATTTCTGTGTTAGAATGGTAACTTTCAAATTTTACATGTTAAAAAATATTATATACAAAAGATTTAAAAGATCAGTGTTTTCTTAATTTGTATAAAGTGCCTTATTTAGTGAATTGAGTTACTAAAATTAATTCAATCTGGAGAGACTCAGACGGAGATGAGAAGACAATTAGAAGAGTTTATTGACAAACAGAATTTAAAGTCTTTGGCGCTCGGGCCCCGGCTGGGGATAACGGTTATCGCAGCGTTAGCGATAGGCTTCAGATGAGCATCCCCGATGCTGTTAGGAACGTCATCCCCCGGGGCCCGGCACTGGTGGTGGAGGTTGAAGAAGGGTGCGGGCCTCAGGACCGGGCGAATGGAGGAGAAGGGGTGGTGGTGGGTTGAGCTCGGCTGGAGAGCGAAGGACACCATGGATGAAGGTCCTTATCAGCTGGGACTTGGTCGGTGATTGGACGTGACGTGGCTTGGTCCGGCGTTGATAGGTCGACGATTGTGGGCAGGTCGCTTCAATTAACGGGTCCCGGTGGGGATAAAAGAGTCTTCCAGTTTGAATTTGCGCCTAGGCTTCATTTCAATCTGGAGAGACTCAGACGGAGATGAGAAGACAATTAGAAGAGTTTATTGACAAACAGAATTTAAAGTCTTTGGCGCTCGGGCCCCGGCTGGGGATAACGGTTATCGCAGCGTTAGCGATAGGCTTCAGATGAGCATCCCCGATGCTGTTAGGAACGTCATCCCCCAAAAAGAGGCCGAGGCCGGGGCCGAGGCCGTGAATATAAGGCAGAAAGTAAAAGGGGGAAAGAAGTTGCGCTGACTTTGGCTACCGAGTTAATAACGTAAAGGAAGTGACATGACAGTTAAAGGAGAGGGAGAGTAGGACGGGAAGTGAAGACCAGCTGGGAATGCTGCAGGGCAAGAGGCGGTAGAATACACAAAACACAGGGCATAGGGACGTGGTGTGAGAGCCGGCTGGGGATACGGCAGGACAAGGGAGGAAGGGATGTTGGGAGGTGACGGCCGGCTGAGGACACAACGGGGCATGGGGTAGCAGAACGCAGGGCATAGGGATGCTGGAGGATGAGCCGGCTGGAAATGCTGCGGGACTAGTGGGATGGACGTGGGCTGGCGATAGTTGGCAGAGGACACGGCAGGGCATGATGATAGGAAAGCCGGCGGGGAATGCGTGGGGTGAGAATGAAGGGATAGAAGCAGGGCTTAGAAGAGGGGATGCTGGTTTAAAAAACGCCAGCATTAACTAAAGAGGGTTGTAGGATGAGGGGAGCAGGGCATAAGACAGGGGATGCTGGTTGAAAAACGCCAGCATTAACTAAAGAGGGGTGTAGGATGAGGGGAGCAGGGCATAAGACAGGGGATGCTGGTTGAAAAATGCCAGCATTAACTAAAGGAGGGTGTAGGATGAGGGGAGCAGGGCATAAGACAGGGGATGCTGGTTGAAAAACGCCAGCATTAACTAAAGAGGGGTGTAGGATGAGGGGAGCAGGGCATAAGACAGGGGATGCTGGTTGAAAAACGCCAGCATTAACTAAAGAGGGGTGTAGGATGAGGGGAGCAGGGCATAAGACAGGGGATGCTGGTTGAAAAACGCCAGCATTAACTAAAGAGGGGTGTAGGATGAGGGGAGCAGGGCATAAGACAGGGGATGCTGGTTGAAAAACGCCAGCATTAACTAAAGAGGGGTGTAGGATAGAGGGAGCAGGGCATATGATGGGGGGTGCTGGTTAAAAAACGCCAGCATTAACTAAAGCAGGGTATAGGATAGAGGGAGCAGGGCTTAAGATAAAGGGACGCATTGAATAGAGGAGATGGAGCGGGGAAAAGGATACGGGGCAGCTGGCTAGAAAAAGAAGCCAGCTGGTAGCGGCAGGGCTTAGGAGGTAACGAAGACATGGAAGGGACCAGCAGAGGAAGGAACAGGACAAGGGATGAGGGGCAGCTGGTTAGAAAAAGAAGCAAGCTGGAAGCGCAGCGAGGCATTAGAGGAGAGAGGCAGATGGCTGAAGGACAGCTGGGAATGGTTCGAGGCATAGGGAGAAGTGCCGCTGGGAGAAGAGTGATCACTATGGGTGAGCGGGGACACAGCGGGGCAAGAGAAGGTGGAATGCTGATGGGTGAAGGCCAGTAGAGGTGAAATAATGATACTATGGAGTGATATTACTGATAGAGAATGAGATCCCCCCAAAAAGAGCTGAGGCCGGGGCCGAAGCTCAGAATTAGAGGCAGGAGGAGCTAGGCTAACTAGGGGCTTACGGGCTATGTCTCGAGGAGTAATTAGAAGATGATTGCAGAGATAGAGGTAAGAGATGAGAAGATGGCAGATGAAGGTGAACAAAGGTAAAGTGGATGCTATGAAAAGATATGTTAGCTGGTGGAAGGAAGCTAGCTGTGAGATAGCAAAAGAGGATGGGAGAATGAATAGACTAGAGTGAGAAAATAACTGCCTGCTACTGAAGGTGGGATGCTGATGCTAGGATCAGACTCAGAGGGTGACGTTAGAGGAAACGGGCGAAAGACAAGATCATTCTAGAATGAACCTGAAAATAAAAGTGTGAAGGACGATGAGGGGAAGGACATGCATCACGTTTGCTGCATAAGAGTGTGCACTTTTGCCTGAGGTTGACCAACCACCACCAGTGGATCGTGCAGTGCTCGTCTGGCACTGAGGGAAGCTGCGAACACGGAGGAGAGATACTCATTACGTGAAAAGAATACTGAAGATGAACTGGGGATTTTTATATATATATGCCCATATATAAATTATGTAAAATTTTTTGCACTTATTGGAATAAAGAACAACGACTCGCCAGATCTAGATCATCATCCATGTGTTTATCTTCAGTTACATTGGTTACTGCCACGCGACTTCGCGGGTCTTTCCGACAAATCAATCGAACGCTGCAGCTGATCAGAAATGCTACTGATCGCGTTCTCACTAAAAACCAGGAAGATGGAGCACGAAACGCCAGTTTTAAGATCCCGACACTGGCTCCCTGTTGCCCAAAGAATTGACTTTGAAATACCATTGATAGTTTGCAAATCACTGAACGACTTGGCACCACGAAACAATGAGGATCTGCCGTAAAGCATCAACCTCCCAGGCTCATGAGGTCTTTCGGTTTGAGCCGCTCTACGACCCCGGGTACAGGCCAGAAAGAGAAGGAGCATTCAGCATCTAAACCCCACGGATTGGAGCAACTCCCGGGAGACCTTAAAACAGCTGAAACACGACTTTGATTAATCTCGACTAAAACCCGCCTGTTTAGAATGTATTGGAAACATGCTCAATTACAAAGTTAATGATGGAACTTGACTTGATATAATATTTTGTTTGTTGCTTCCCTATGCATGACTTTGGTTCTTGAGCTGTTATGATATAAAAGCACTTGCGCTGAAGACACCTTGCTGCTAAAAAGCTTTGTTGAGTGAGATCTTTAAATACTACAGCAGCCACAAGCATCCGGTAAGGGATGAGAGGAGAGATTTCTGGTTCGAAATTTATTAAATAGAGCTGTATTTCTACGAGAAATACAGAAGATGAGACAAATGAAGCTATTATTTTCACTCGCTATGGAGTTAATTTTTTTTTTTTTTTGTACCAGCAGATGGCAGCGAGACGACAAATAAACCGCAAAAAACGTTATCGTGATGATAACTCTTTAGATTGACATACCTGAATTTAAGTTGCTCGGATATACGAATCCTGCTTGAACGCGGAGAAAACTTACTTTTATTCGTTGACCCGCTCCCGGTCTCTTGAACAAACAGCTCTGAACGGCCTCTAACGATTACTTCATAACGCTGAACGTGAGCTCTTACGACAACGGCTGATGCAGCTTGAGAGTACAAGGAACCAATCAAGGTAAATGTGAATCGGACGGTTTCCTGAGCTCTTAAAGCGCAGTTATGTTAATCCATTTACGACATGCTATACGATAGGAATTTGATTGATTGATTTGGCTGGCTAGTTGAAAAGTGCCGTGCGACTACTTGACTTGGACCCAGGCGATGATGAGGGGGTTTGGTTCCTTTATAAAAAGCCGTGGCTTCAGGGCGGCTTGTAAGTGCTGATGGCCGTGTTAACGAATCCGTAAGGGAAACCGGAGGGTGCTTTATGATGATTAGTTCAGAAGCGAGATGGAACGAACGCATCTGAGCCTGGAACCTGAGTGAGCTAGAGAACAAGCTGAGTGAACCAGGAAGTGGCAGGATAATCTGAGAAAAAATGGTATGCAGATTTCAGATGAGAGATGAAGCGTAAAAGCACTGGACGGGACATGAGCTTGAAATATGAGAAAATGGGACAGCTTGCTTATTAGCGGAGAACCGCCCTGGCTCAGGATAAAATTTAACGGGTAGGGCGAAATGAATCTACGAGGCTGAACATGTACCACAACATCGGTAGCCTGCAGGCTACTTGTCAACGAGCTTAAGGTATTACTAGAGTCGACTTTCAGCTATCTGTATTACTAGAGTCGACTTTCAGCTATCTGTATTACTAGAGTCGACTTTCAGCTATCTGTATTACTAGAGTCGACTTTCAGCTATCTGTATTACTAGAGTCGACTTTCAGCTAACTGAATTACTAGAGTCACCTTTTAGCTAACTGAATTACTAGAGTCACCTTTTAGCTAACTGAATTACTAGAATCACCTTTTAGCTAACTGAATTACTAGAGTCACCTTTTAGCTAACTGAATTACTAGAGTCACTTTTTAGCTAACTGAATTGCTAGTCACGTTTTGGCCATCTGTAGTACTAGAGTCGCCTTTTAGCTAACTGAAGTGCTAGAGTCGCCTTTTAGCTATCTGTATTTATGAGAGTGAACTTTTAGCTATGATTGCCTGTATCAAACGGCCCTATTCGCCTCAGTCGGTTGGTTTGGGGAAACATTTGCACGGTTCTTTGCGTTTGCTGATTGTTGCCGAGGTTCTAACGCGCCTGCGCTCTCCTTCGCTGCCCTCTGGGTAACCCAGCGCGAGCGTCTCAGCACTCATGATGCGTTTAAAGGCGGCTTGGAGAAAAAGGCCACGACATGAAAACATCAGATAAGCAGTTTTAACTGCGATAAAGAGCGAGAACACATGCATGGGAAGTACGGAAGCCCCCAATGTAACTAATTGATGTAAGAATGATGAAGTTTGGAACGCAACCTGAAAGGCGCATGCGAGTAGGGCCTGCGAGTTCAGGAAGGGGATAAACTAATAAAGTTCCTACGTTTTGTCGCGTTGTAAAGAGTGAATGAGGCACGTGAAGGCTACATCTTACCCCCGAAGCCCGAGGCGGGCGTGGCGTGGGAAGTCCGATGGGAGGTGCTGACGGGCGGGCTGACAGCGGCCATGCGGATTTGAGCCAAAGCGGGGAACCAGTGGGAAGGCGGTGCGATGAACGCTGGCGGTGGAAAGGAAGATGGTGGACGATGAGCTGGGAGGAAACGGCAGCGTAGATCGAAGCAGCGAGACGTTGAGGCCCGGCCGGGGCGGAGAAAGGCTGCCAGGGGATGTATGCAACGTAGACGGTGGGATTATGTGTCCACTTGCCAGAGACAGATCGTGAAGCGGGTGGCATAGGAGCGAGGGCCGGTAGATCCCAGATCGGCGAGAGAGCGGCGGGAGAAGCTGTCTGGAATGAATGAGGCCTGGACCGTAAGGAACTCTTCTTCCATCTGAGGAGCGTCTGAAGGAAAAGAAGGCGCCGAGCCCGCGGCTAAGCGGCTTTTGTGACTGACATTAGAGGTGGAAGGACGAGCAATGACGACGAAAAGGATCTGGTGAGATGGCTGACTGAGAGCTGAGGCGTGCAGCTGAACAAGTTGAGCTCGGCTGGAGAGCGAAGGACACCATGGATGAAGGTCCTTATCAGCTGGGACTTGGTCGGTGATTGGACGTGACGTGGCTTGGTCCGGCGTTGATAGGTCGACGATTGTGGGCAGGTCGCTTCAATTAACGGGTCCCGGTGGGGATAAAGAGTCTTCCAGTTTGAATTTGCGCCTAGGCTTCATTTGATATTACGTTGATCTGATTCATTCAAAAGATTTTTAAATCTGTCACGTTGAAGAGTTGCAAATTACAGGGAAATGCTAATTTGTTCCTTTGAGAAAACCCTGGCTGTGAAAAAGTTAAATTTTCCTTTCTCCATCACTGTGGACACGGCAAACAAGTTTAAAAGTCCATATTTGCATGATTTTGTAAATAATGACACTCTAATGCAAAGTTAGCATTTTTAATGGACTTTGAATCCAACTTTTAAAGCAACTTTGGATTAAAATTGTCATTGGGGCCTGCCATGCAAAGCAATGGCAGGAACCTATTACTATTCTCCCAATTCTTTATTTTTCTTCCGTAACCGTTAATGTGGCTCATACTGCTGCGTGCACACCTACAAATGAGGTATCAAAACGTGCAGAAAATTCACGCCATTGGAGCTATTACTTTTGGTGGGATTCGAGGTTAACGTGGCGACATAATTCGCAAAAAACTACGAAAAAAACCCCATTATAAGTCAATGGGAAAAATCCTACAAATACCCTATTTTTGAGGATTTTCTGTGTCGTCACGAATTCACGTAGAAATGCCATTCAAATTTCATTTTGTAGATACGTCCGTGATCTCTTCAAAAGTGAAGACGGCTCGTCGATACCAATTACGGTTTGTCCACAATTTGTCTCTAAGCGACCCAAAGTTTCTCATTTTTCCTAAAATTAGAGTGCGTCTCTTCCTGAGTGCCCCTCTGCTAGAGTGAGAAATGAAGACAATTTTTCACCCCAAAATAATTTTGAAATCGCCATCACGCCTACAAATATCGCACGATTGGTATCAAAATCGGTCCTCACATTGATACGCATGTCTGCTCCGGTAAAATGTTTTCGAAATTTATCTAGACTGTACGGTTTTCTGTCACGGTGCTTCAGAGCAAAGTCATGCGACAGGATTTTCTGAGGCTGTCTCAGGCTCTCTCCCATGTATTTGACTACAATTTCAGATCTGGGCAAACCATTTCTTTCTCTCATCACTGTTATTGCTGTGAGTGACGTAGAGATATGAATCTCGGGAATATCGCAGAAGACACATTGCCCTCTCATACGCTTCAAATGGTTTTCGAATATGTATTACGGTTCCCGAACGGAAAGGATTTGTTCCCAATGCTTTTTTTCAGTTAAACTGGCTGGCTGAAACAGAGTATTCTCTGCCCCAGCCTCTCACTAACAGTTCACACTTTGGTGAGAAAATTATTTACCATAGCAACGGAACTCAAGAGGCTATTGGCTGGTGGTTAGGACTACAAATACGCATCACTGTAGTTCTATCTATAGTGGAACGCTCAGTTGAAACAGATCAGGACTGAACTGGCCTTTAGAACTACTTGCTGCTATGGGCTGTATATAACTGATTTAACTCAGTAACTGTTACACATGGGATTAGTTTGGAACTTTAAAATTAAGCATACTGAAAATTTCAAAATAAAAGCCTTGAATATTTTTACATCATGTAATTGCTCTTTTTGGCTTTATATGACTTTTTCATCCAAAGCACTGATACACATGGTATTAGTTTGGCCCTTTGAAATGAAGCATACTGAAAATTTCAAAATAAAAGCCTTGAGAATTTTTACATCAGGTAATTGCTCTGTTGAGCACTATATAACTGATTTAGCCCAATGACTGTTATACATGGGATTAGTTTGGACCTTTGAAATGAAGCTTAACTAAAAATTTCAAAATAAAAGCCTTGAATATTTTTACATCATGTAATTGCTCTTTTTGGCTTTATTTGACTTTTTCAGCCAAAGCAATGTTACACATGGATTTAGTTTGGCACTTTGAAATGAAGTTTTACAAAAATTTCAAAATAAAAGCCTTGACAAAAATTTTAAATAATACTGAATGGTGCACGTCCACCTTACTTAAAGTTCTTGTGATTCTCCACATGCTATTGATTACATTGCAGCGTTCTTTAGCATTGATGCTAATTTCTAGCATGACAACGCCGGGCCCAAACCGACGGGCACGGTTTGGCAGGCCCCGGTTAAATTTCTTCAGAAATTTTCTAGTTTATTGAATGACATTTCATGACAACAGTCATAGACATTAATAAAGACTCCTTCATGTTCATGACAGATGTCATGTTTATGAGAGTCATGTCAATTTTATGCACATCCCTTCAAAGTGTTACTGTTTTGTCTTATACAGGTGTACTAAGAAATTTGCAATTGAAACTAGTTTCCGTTTTTTATAAGCTGAATTCTTTACATATTAGATTTGATCCTGTTTTGTGTTACAAAAACGACAATTTAAAAGGTCTTGGCAAAGAAACAAGAAAACTAAAACCACCAGATTCAGAAAATTAATGTCGGAACATCAGTTTGTTATTGGAGGACATTATTGGGAGACAAAAAACCCCAACAAAGATTAGGATGAATTTATTAGAGTGCCAGTTAGTCCTTAAAGCCAGGAAGTTACTGGTTTGAATCCAAGCTGTTTTCATTTTATGCAAACATCTGATTCTACAGGCAACAAAAATGATCAAAATACTTTTCAGCAACAGCAGTTTCATATTTCAAATTGTTCAATTTTTTTTATCCTCTGGATCAAAATAATAATAATAAAAGGGATTCTCTTAAGGTAGATATTAAAATCCCAATAACACTTCCTATGTATGTATAAAAATAGGCAGCAGGAATCCAACGTGAGGTCCATTTAATTTTTGACTTTACCATGACGTTTTAATGTGGTGCTTTTATGTTCCTACAGTGATCTGGAGTCAAACACAGGCAAATGGGGCAGCTAACTCACTTCCTAAAAATGCAAATTCAGCTTGTTTGAATAGGAAATTATGTTTTCAGACACCAACAAGCTGAAAGTAAATGAAGTAAACAAGGTTCAACATAAAGCTCTAAAATAATGGAGTCAGACTTGGGTTCTAATGAAACAACCAGCAAACGTGACAAACGACAAAAAGTTTAGCATTTTTCATACTGGATATTTAGACGTAAAAAATTCAATCTGTGTTTCACACCTTTCTTATTTGGTTGTGCTACTTTTTGTATTTAGAGTTAATTTTGCTGACTTGATGCCAATTAAAACTTTGCTGATGTTAGAAAACAAACAATCTTCCCGTTCACACAAGCTAAAGCTTTTATCTTAAATATTTAATGAATGGTTGTTGTTTTTGTAGGTTTCTATGGCAAATAGCTTGTTTTCTCATTAAAAAATTGAGCTTGGCACTAAAATTACTAATGTTTCTAAATGAAATAAAACTTCCAACCTGCATGCCAGTACTCAAAGTATGACAGTGAGTCAGGGCCATTGTAGAAAGAAAAAAAGAAAATTTCAACAAAATAACTCAGAAATTTTGAGATTAATCTCAGAAAATTTCTGCATTTCAAAAGTTTAACATTTTCAGCTTTTGGAGTTTAGAAAATTCCTTGTAAAAGACAAAGTATTGTCTTTTATCTAACTTCTTGAATGTACTCACTTGTAGAATTGTGTCATTTAAATAACCTACAAATATTATATCTAAATGTCAACATTTGCATATGTAAATTTTGTGACAAACTGCACATTTCTCATCTTCTTCCCATCTTCAAAAGCTGAGATGTCAACCTTGGAGCAGCAAGCTGCTAACGTCGTGAGTATTGCTTTTACATTTTAGCAGCTATTAACAGGTTGAAGTTTTGATTATTTTTGATAGGTTTTGTTTCATCAGCATTCATAACAACGTATTCGACTAATTTACCAACAACTGAGAGTTTATCATTTTAAGCATATTTTCCAGAGACCAATTGTCTTGTAAATTCAATTTATTTATATCTAAAAATTTAAATCAACTCCAAAACAAGGGAAATTTTGTATTGCTTTTTGTCTAATCACCTGGCTCTGGTAATGCTATGATTTGAATTGTGTAAATCTAATTAAAAAGTTCCAAAAAAATCTTTTTAAAAATCTAATAAATGTAAATTAGACAGAAACTTATATTTTGCTTGTCATTTTTTATTTACTCTATAATGAGTAAATCAAAGATTTCTTTCCATTTTATACAGGAGTATATTTATATTTTCTAGATGTTTTATAATTGTTTGCTTTTGCAGAAACTTCTACAATGAACAAACAAACGGTTGGAACGGCACTCCTCTTTGGTAAGAGCCTAAAAAACAGCTAGAGATGAGAAATCTGGTGAGAGAGAAGTTAAATAAGCATCTGTTTATAAAATGTAATTACTAATTAGCGAAGTAAAATATCTAAATTTATTTCACAACTTCACAAGTATTTTTTTATTGCAAAGTAATCTTAGTTGTTCTTCATCTTTCCCTATGGAGATGACCGGCTGCCAAGACCATAAGAGCTGGAGGCACGACTTAGCATTGTCCATCATGCTCGTGTACATGCTGCAATATGTCACTGTTCCTCTCCCACAGCAGAGCCTGCCATTAATTCGCAGGCTAGTTAGCATGGCCACCGATGATAGCAGATAATGGTTTCTCCACCATTAGCACAACTGCAGCAAAATAGCAAACTTTAGCTTGTACACACTGGAACATTCATGAGCATGATTGACAGCACTAAGACCCTTCTCCTGGTTCTGATTGGTTGTTTCTAACCAGAGGGAGTATTTCAGTAGATGGCAGTAGGGCCACATGGTGGAGACATAGGAGTTTGATTTTTTCACACATTATCTGTCTCATGTTATTGGCATTTTGCAACTACATCACCTAATTACGCTGAGGCGCCATGATGGATGTGGGAAGTGAGGGCAGGAGTATGCAAGCGTTTTTGCCCGTATAGTCTTGGCTCTTACTTGTTCAAGTCACGATAATTTGTCTGTGGAAGTAGCACAGCTAGTTGGGGTTCATAGACGCCAGTATTTACAAAATCTGGAAATAACTAGCTTAAATACTGATCACGTTCTTCCTCCTGACATGTTTTCTGATTTGATTAAATTGCACCATTAGGTTGCACCAAAGGTTACGCTACATTATTTATACCAACATGTCTTTAATTTTGTTTCCAGAGCCATAAGAGTACTAAGCTCCTCTTAATCTTTTATTTCTATTGATGCATTTTATTGTCATTTACTTATTTGTTTTATTATGTGTGCGCAATATGTACATTTTAAATGTGCAGTTGAATGACAAAGTCTGCGTATGTCTTACCAGTTAGGCTACGCTGGTTGCGCATTTTTCCTTGATTACAAATAATTAGCTGCGTACCTTGTATAAAATAATATTTTATTGCACCCGACTAAGCTTGCTAACTTATTAAGTATATGAACGTTAACCTTCTTACCTTGTAAAATGTTTTTGCTGCAAATCCGCGATCAAGCCGAGGGTTTGCAGTCATGATTGACAGCTGCTGCTATCCTTCACCGTCTGTTTTCCTCATCAAGACGATAAAATGAAAAGTTTGGTTATCATCCTCATCCGTTTGCCGACAGCCCAGCACCCTGTGACCATTTTGACAGTCAAACCAACAAAATAAAACGATATTAGGCAACAAATTCGGTTTTTTGACAGGAACTAGCGGGCTCACTGGTTGTTTTGACATCCATCATGGCGGAGCGCGCAGCGGTCTGAAGAGCGTGACGTCACGCGCCAAAGGTCAAATAAATTCGCTTCATGGAAATTCTCCAATTTCGAAAAAAACTTGTTTTAGCTCTAGCCCGAGGTAGCTTTTGATTTATTTCACAAAAGTGCAATGGAAACACTTTTTTCCTAACACACGAGTCACATCAGCAACAACCGGATGTTGTCGCTGGCGCAAACCACGAAGAAGAAGACAACAGCAGATGGTGCATCTATGCACCACAAATTTGGAACAAACTTCCAGAAAACTTTAAAACAGCTGAAACACTGACTTCTTTTAAATCTCAACTAAAAACCCACCTGTTTAGAATTGTATTTGAAATGTAATCAATTACAAATTTATTGATGTAACTTGACTTAATGATTGATTCTATATTGTATTATGTTTCTGTGTTTGTAATGATGTAAAGCACTTTGAAATGCCTTGCTGCTGAAATGTGCTATACAAATAAAATTTGATTGATTGATTGATTGAACAGAAAGTACAGTAGTTGGAGGTTCATGGTGCGGCATGTTTTTTAAAGACAGCGTTAACAAACATATTCGCATGTGATTTAATGGAAACATTACAATTGCTAAATTTTGTGAGGGGTGGCGGTTTCAGAATATTTAAAAAGTTTTGTGCACATTTGTAATAGAAACGTAGCTATTGCTAGCTAGCTATCACAAATGCCTGAAGAGGATCACTATGCAAAATCTGTGTGGTGGGGTGAGGGATATGTGATCATTACTCCTGTAACAATTTCCTACATAAAGCACAATGTAAGCCATAAACCTAATTCATTAATCATTACCTTCAACCATTTCTTTTTCAATATTCAGGTTTTTGCCTCGGCTCCTGCTTGCAGTTCCCTCTACGAAAGTACTACTATGTTAACCAGTTAGTGACCTGGCCTAAAGCTCAGCAGTTCTGCAGGGAGCATTACACCGACCTGGCCACGTTTGAGAGCTTGGACGACATAAAGAGGCTGCAACCTAATATTTCCTATTCCTGGGCATGGATCGGACTCTGGGATGATCCGAATGCCTGGCAAACTGCAATGGGCAACAAGTCCAACTCCTGGAGATGGTCTGCAACCAGAGAAACCAGTAAAACTGGTTACCGGTTGTGGGGCACTGGTGATCCAAACTTCAAAAATTCAGGGGAGATGTGCGTGTCAATGGCTAATGCTGGGTACTGGTATGATGCTAACTGTGAGATGAAACGCGAATTTATTTGTTACAAAGGTGAGTAAAAATTTAGACTCTATATATTTTGGTATAGAAATGTGAGGTTAATTTAAATTTCACTAACTTTTGTGTTTATTACAACAGAGTACAGGGCCACGCAAAAATATAAAAAAATGAAATACGAGAAGAAAGTCATAATATTACGACTACTGTGACTTTATTCTCAAAATATTGTGACTTTATTCTAGTATTACTTCTACTTTATTCTCACAATATTTATTTGCTTAATATTATGACATTATTCTCATATTGTTATCACTTTATTCTCGTAATTTTATTTATTTATTTTTTACTGTGGCACTAATATTCTGTCGTAGTTAGTTTCTTTTAAAATAAAACATGCTTTTGTTTTTATGCAGTCACAGAGCTCAATGTGAAACAACATGTGTTCATCGCAACTCCGGCAACATGGAGTGATGCTCAGAGTTACTGCAGAACGCATCACACCGACTTGGCAATGATTGAGAACGAGGCAGAAAACTCTGCAGTCAAACAGTTAATTCCAGTTGGAGTCGATGTTTGGATCGGGCTGTACCGAGTGCCGTGGAGCTGGTCTGACAAGAGTCCCAGCCTCTTCCGACGATGGGTCTCTCCTGAACCAGACAACTACGGGGGTATTCAGAACTGTGTCTGCGAGAATACAGCACATATGTGGGGTGATGAAAAGTGTAGTGCCACCAAAGTCTTCATTTGTGAACAAGGTGATTGTTAAATAATAAGATGTTATGACAAAAAACTCTGTTTTTAACAATGTTGTAGTAGGAACAAACTTTGAGATAAAAATTTCTAGAGGAAAAACATTTATGAGGTTGAAAAGCAAATTTTCCTTGAAAAAAATTCTGAAAGTTTGAATGTCAGAAAATTTATAGAAAAAAATACGTAAATTTTGGAGTTTGAAAAGTTAAAAATTTGCTAGAAAAAACTGAAATTAATCTCAGAAATGTCCTAGAAAAGTTTGGAAATGTATGAAATTGAAAAGTTATAAGTTTGCTAGAACAAAACTCAGACGTTAAAAAACTTTCTAGAAAAATCTTGGAAATTTCAGAGTTTGAAAACTCAAAAAAATTTAGACTAATCTCAGGAATGTCTAAGAAGAATGTTAGAAATTTATGAGATACAAAAGTTTAAAAAATGCTGGAACAAAACTCAGAAATGTCAGAAACAAATTTGGAAAATTCTGAGTGAGCTCTTGAAGAAAACTCAGAGATTTTGAGATTAATCTCAGAAATTTTAATGAAACTTGGAAATTTCTGAGTTTAGGAAGTTAAAAATTTGCTGGAAAAACTTACATTTTGATAATCTCAGACATTTTCTAGAAAAAACTTTGAAATTTCAGAGTTTGGAAAGTCAAAAAATGGCTGGAAAAAAACTCAAATTTTGATATGAATCTCAGAAATTTTCTAATTTTTTTTTTTTAAAGTAAAGTTTTTACTTTTTAGATTCATAAATTAACTCACTTTTCCCAGATTTACTCCTTTTTTCTACAAAGGCCGTAAAACTCCATCACAGTTTTGTCTTGTGGTTGTGACATGGATTATTTTTTCTGCTCAGTGGTAAAAACGAGCACCACTGTGAAAATGACGATGACAAGCGACGTCGATCTGACCGATCCAGCCGTCAACGCCCAGGTCCTCCAGCAGGTAAAGTGACCACGTTCCCTTTTACTTGTCTCAATACAAATAAAGGAACGTAACAAAATGTTCCCTTCCTCAGCTTGGTGCCTTGCTGACGAACCAGGGATGGACTGATTTCAAAGTGAAATGGAAGATTGTCTCCAAGAAAAACAAAGAAAACTGAATGCAGCAAATTAATTACATCTGCTGATTTACAGGCCTTGTGTTTTTACCTTTTGCTCAATCAGATTGCAAATTATTGTCATAGAAAGTAATGGTATCTTAGGTTTTAAAGGGGATCTATTACTCAAAACTCACTTTTTGTACGTCTTTATACTTACATTTGGGTTTCAACTGCTTCTAAAAACAGATGAAGTACTTCAAAAGACTGTTTTGGGGATCAATAAAGTCTTTTTTACTGAATTGAATTGGGAAAAAAACAAAACACCCAGCTATATTTAGGCAGTAAGTTAAAGTTTTTTGGTTTCTGAAAATTGAGTTTCAAAAGCTTCCAGAGTCACAGTCAGGCACTGTGCCGTTACCTAGCAACCCCAGCCCGTCACCTAGCAACACCAAAGCTGATTTCCGCCATGTTTGGGCAGCTGGTTCCACCGCTGAGTACATTGTTCAGCGGAAAAGACCAGTGTTTTACTGTTGACTTACCATCCAGAAATATGACCTAATAATGATTTTATGCAAAAGAAAATGTAACAAACCTGTTTTTATACCTGTTCAAGGCAGCAGAGGTCACCTGTAAAACAAGATACCTGAAAATAACAACGTAGCATTTAGCATCATATAAAGCTTAAATTTAAAGCAAAGCATGAACAGATAAACTAAAACTGTGTAGTTGAATTTCTTCTATTCACTTGTAGAAGTAGTTAGAGCCACTAGAACAGTTTAAGCATTCCTCATTTGATTAATAGTCTTGGTTTTAATGGAGTTTAACTGTAATGTCAGGCTGTTTGCTTCTGTTTAAATGTAGTTGTACCAACTGTGATGAGTTTCTAGACCAGCTCAGATTTCCTCAGCAAGGAAATGAAGTTTAATAGCTTAGTATTTTTGTGTAATTGCAAGTCATGACAGAATGTGCAACATTTAAACGAAACAATGTATGTATTTTTTTTTCTTTCTATCTAATCTTAATCTGGTTGTGCAAACAAATCAAGGATTACTTACTGGTTTGTATTTGATAGTGTAGCGTAAGAAAATGTAAGGCCACCATATAATATCAATAGGTTCTGCATTCTGGTTTAGTTCTAAAAGAGTTTTTAATAAAACTGTTAAATTGAAGAAAGCAAATAAATTGGCAGATTGATTTTATTTTGAAATTACAGACTGAGGCAGACTAAATACAAAAGACACCAGACATTTTTGGGATTAATTAAAAGAAAAAAAACTTACATATTTTGTCTTACATTTCACTTTGTGTTGGTCTATTACATAAAATTATAATAAAATACATTGAAGTTTCTGTTTGTAATTTGATAAAAACGTAAAAAATGTTAAACTACTTAAAGGAGCATTTTAAGAAACTGCATGTGAAAGCTTTAGTTCTGGACAACTTTACCCCCATCTTCATATAAAATTATAATTTCGAAACTGCATTTAGTATTTTCTGATTTGAACATTTGTTTAATGATCTAAAGCACATGTGTCAAACTCAAGGCCTTTGGGGCCAAATGTGGCCCGCCGTAGCTTTTTATGTGGCCCTCCAAACTCCAAATTACATCAATAAGTCCCTCCAGATTTTCAACAAATCTCTAAAACTCACTCAAAACTCAAACAAAATTCACACAGTCTACAAATTCCAAAATTTGCCTGCCTCAGCCTTTCTTGATGTCAAGTTATAGCCAATGATTGATATGGCGATGAATAAAAAAGTCATGTCAAACGTCGTACATTAGCACAAATATAAAAATTCTTTACAAATATTTTTAAATTAGGACCACAAATCATGATCACTGATCATTGCAATCAAAATCTATAATTTTGATTGCAAAAAACACACAAAATCATCACAAAATTCTGGTTGGACTGATCAGTGTGAAAAGATGTTCAATATTATTTAATTTTAAGAGACACTTACTGAACACTGAAACAACTATTGGTTTTTTAACTATATAATGGGTTTTATCAACATATCCAGGCTCAACCGGCTCTTTAAGAACATTGTGAGTTTTGATATGGCCCAAAATGAAAATGAGTTTGACGCCCCTGATCTAAAACATTTACTACAAGCATGACAAATGACCAAAAACAGGAAATCTACAAGGAGAGAAATACTTCTGTTAAACTGCTTTAAATTAGAGAAATCCACCCTGATCAAATATACCATCTTGCTAAGACAAAGATATGACCCACGAAGATTTACCTCAAAGACAAACTTTGCTTATGAAAATCAAAAGAAGAACCGTGAATTTTGAAGAAGGCGTCTTCCTTTCATTCCAAATAAGATGACGTCTAAACTTTCAAACACCAAGCAGCTGCATTGACCTCACTAGTACTTTTGAATAAGAACAGGTTGATGAGATGGATAAAATATATATACAGTATATATATACTGCTCAAAAACAAAAAAAATACTACAGAGGCCTGGGAGCTTGAGGGTTCTGCGCAGTATCTTGGCTGTGCCAAGGACTGCACATTTCTGGACTGAGATGTCTGATGTTGTTCCTGGGATCTGTTGTAGCCATTGGTCCAGTTTGGAATGATTATATGAGAATGATTTTGTGCACAAAAATGTAATGAACTTGATGAAATGTAATGTCTACAGACCAGTGACGTGCAAAGCTGGTCAGGCACCGACTTAATCATAATCAGATATACAAATGGAGACCACCTGCATGTTTATATGAGGAAACTTCGCGTATGCGGACAACGCTGGAGGGCAAAAAGACAATTCTTTTACTTGCGACTTGGAAATTTAAGTAGGCTATTATTAATTTCGTGCTGTGCTCCACAGCAAAGGGAAAAACCATTGAAGTACAACTCAAAACCATGTCTTTCTCGCTCTTTGCATTGGCCAGGCCACACACACACACACACACTCAGACTTGTTGCCATAGCAACTGACAACAACGCCCCTAAAAACTCATTGAAATATTTCTCACTAAAAGAGCAGAACATCCAGCCTGTTGCAGTAGTATGGTTTTAGCCTTAATGTTTGTTTTGCTATTATTAATAAGTGATTGCTGTGGTAAGAGGAGAAAACCATAAATATATCGCAGCACTTTACTCCATGGCCAGCTCCATGGCCAGCTCCATGGCCAGCTCCATGGCCAGCTCCATGGCTAGCTCCATGGCTAGCTTGCTGTTACTGTCTCTGTTACGGCAACCAGTAGGGGGCGCCAAACACCACTCAACACAAGGCAATTATGAAATACATACAAAGATATTTACAAAACATATTTTAGCAAGAATTTCACCTGTATATCTAATATCCGTTACATATACATGAGCTAAATTATGAAAATCAGTTCATACATTAAATGTTTTTTAACCATTTTATTGGCGACGTGCAGACAGGAGGAACATGCTGTCATGGCAGCCATTGCAGTTAGCGAGAGGTTGATCAATCCCAGGTGAGGCTCAGCTCGCTGCTGCCTCACCTGCTGCGCTTCCCAGCATTTGAATGGGAAGTTCAGAGGATTCAGCGATTTTGAAGTAAAAATAATAAAAATTGGTTAAGCTAAATAAAAAATAAATACTTTGGGCGTGCCCACGTTTGGAGGCCTTGGGTCCTCGACGCGGCCATCGCGGGTTCGATTCCCGGACCAGGCGACATTTGCCGCATGTCTTCCCCCTTTTCCTGTCAGCCTACTTTCATTTAAGGGACACTAGAGCCCACAAAAAGACCCCCTGGAGGGGAGAATAAATAAATACTTTATAGTACAGGGTGAAAATAGCAAAATAAGTTATTTTATCATATTTTTCCATTATGACAGGTGAGGCTCTGCCTCACTTGCCTCCCTTTACCCCACATCACTGCCACAGACCTATCCTAATCTGTTCAAGGAAGAACAGTAGGTTACCTTTATTGTTTTATGTGTTTGGCATTCAGTATCTAATACTGTTAAAACTTTGCCTCTACACAAATCAGTGCTGTTCTTTAAGCTATAATTCCGGACAAAAGCAAATTCTATTACAATTGATTTACAAGTGGAGCTGAAGGTGATCAAAGTAACTAGGAAGTATCACCAAGCCACGAAGAGAAGGAGGGTCAACTGCCTCTCTTTGTTTGGGGGTGGCATGCTACTATTATATGCTATATTAGATTTAAGTAAATACCATATTGAAAGGATAGATTTATAACAAAACAAACGTTATTTAGAAGATTTTGAAAAGGTCCCGGCTTTACGGTCTAAAACTTTAAAGAAAAAGAGAGTAAGGATTATTTAATTTCAGTTTTTCTTTTCTAATTCCCACTGCTTTCCACAAGGTGGCGGCAATGCGCCAACAGATAAAAAACACAGTTGAAGAAGAAGAGGAGTC
This sequence comes from Xiphophorus hellerii, assembly GCF_003331165.1. Lineage (NCBI taxonomy): Eukaryota > Metazoa > Chordata > Actinopteri > Cyprinodontiformes > Poeciliidae > Xiphophorus > Xiphophorus hellerii. The sequence goes on from NC_045674.1 coordinate 5,517,792, forward strand.
TCCATCAGGAAGCTGAGGGTAAATACTTGTAATACTCGATCCTTGTTTTTCTTTTTTTGAATATGACGCCTCATTTAACGTCCTTCATTTGTTTTCTTTTATTCAAGTCTTTACCATAACTGTTTGTTTTTGGTTTTTCTGCTTAATCGCAAAAATCGGATCACAACAAATATCTTTTGTCAACGTTACTTAAACACTTCGCTCCACTGTCCCTTTGGGTCAGATACCGCAGTGAAGTTAGTTTCAAGTTGGATATTCGATATTCGAGCTCCGCGGAGTAAGCGGCGTTTAGCTCAAGGTTGATCCGATTTATGAACGCTACTGTCGGCCAGCGGTTCTCCACCGCTCCCGGCCCGAGCTCCGCGGAGTAACCGACGTTTAGCTGAAAGTTGATCCGATTTCGGAACGCTACTCTCGGCCAGCGGTTCTCCACCGCTCCCGGCCGCAGCGCCCGAAGGTTCACTTAGGGACTATCAACAAATTACTGAACCTAACATTCCTGTCAAAGAAATATAATGTTTTCTTCAATAGCTTCCAGGTCATGTGACCTATTGACTCAAAATCACTTTGGAATAATTATACTAGTCTCTTTAGATGAGGCACAGTCATTTGTTTTCCATTTTAAATCATTTTCAATTTTTAATTAATTTTTTTCATCAAAATTGAGTGTTTTTCTTCAATAGCTTCCAGGTCATGTGACCTATTGAGTCAAAATCACTTTGAAATAATTCTAATAGTCTCTTTAGATGAGGCACAGTCATTTGTTTTCCATTTTAAATCATTTTCCATTTTTTAGGAATTTTTTTCTTCAAAATTGAGGGTTTTTCTTCAATAGCTTCCAGGTCATGTGACCTATTGAGTCAAAATCACTTTGAACTTGTTCTACCAGTCTGTATAGATGAGGCACAGTCATTTGTTTTCCATTTTTAGCCATTTTCAATTTTTTAGGAATTTTTTTCTTCAAAATTGAGGGTTTTTATTCAATAGCTTCCAGGTCATGTGACCTATTGACTCAAAATCACTTTGGAATAATTCTAATAGTCTCTTTAATTGAGGCACAGACATTTGTTTTCCATTTTAAATCATTTTCCATTTTTAATTAATTTTTTTCATCAAAATTGAGTGTTTTTCTTCAATAGCTTCCAGGTCATGTGACCTATTGAGTCAAAATCACTTTGAAATAATTCTAATAGTCTGTATAGATGAGGCACAGTCATTTGTTTTCCATTTTTAGCCATTTTCCATTTTTTAGGAATTTTTTTCTTCAAAATTGAGAGTTTTTCTTCAATAGCTTCCAGGTCATGTGACCTATTGACTCAAAATCACTTTGAAATAATTCTAATAGTCCCTTTAATTGAGGCACAGTCATTTGATTTCCATTTTAAATCATTTTCAATTTTTAATTAATTTATTTCATCAAAATTGAGGGTTTTTATTCAATAGCTTCCAGGTCATGTGACCTATTGAGTCAAAATCACTTTGAAATTGTTCTACCAGTCTGTATAGATGAGGCACAGTCATTTGTTTTCCATTTTTAGCCATTTTCCATTTTTTAGGAATTTTTTTCTTCAAAATTGAGGGTTTTTCTTCAATAGCTTCCAGGTCATGTGACCTATTGAGTCAAAATCACTTTGAACTTGTTCTACCAGTCTGTATAGATGAGGCACAGTCATTTGTTTTCCATTTTTAGCCATTTTCAATTTTTTAGGAATTTTTTTCTTCAAAATTGAGGGTTTTTATTCAATAGCTTCCAGGTCATGTGACCTATTGACTCAAAATCACTTTGGAATAATTCTAATAGTCTCTTTAATTGAGGCACAGACATTTGTTTTCCATTTTAAATCATTTTCCATTTTTAATTAATTTTTTTCATCAAAATTGAGTGTTTTTCTTCAATAGCTTCCAGGTCATGTGACCTATTGACTCAAAATCACTTTGAAATAATTCTAATAGTCTCTTTAGATGAGGCACAGTCATTTGTTTTCCATTTTTAGCCATTTTCCATTTTTTAGGAATTTTTTTCTTCAAAATTGAGGGTTTTTCTTCAATAGCTTCAAGGTCATGTGACCTATTGATTCAAAATCACTTTGAACTTGTTCTACCAGTCTGTATAGATGAGGCACAGTCATTTGATTTCCATTTTTAGCCATTTTCCATTTTTTAGGAATTTTTTTCTTCAAAATTGAGGGTTTTTCTTCAATAGCTTCCAGGTCATGTGACCTATTGACTCAAAATCACTTTGGAATAATTATACTAGTCCCTATAGATGAGGCACAGACATTTATTTATGTTTTATGTTTTTTTTTTTATAATTTTTAGGAATCTTTTCCTTAAAGTTTAAGTTTGTTGCTCAATAGCTTTCAGATAACGTCATAAAATTACTTATCAATTTGAAATGATTCCAGTACACTTTATACATCACACATAGCATCAATGCCACACAAACATATTACATTTTCATTTTCCACAGATATTTTCAAAACGTATTTCGAACAATAATGAACACAGTTTCTAGTTTTCAGATTAACTACACAATACACATTTCCAACTGCCTGTTTTATTCTTTTGAAATTCTGTGCTCTTCATATTTATGCACAGGGCATGGTACCATCGGTCACAGTTGTCACACTGGATCTGTTCACAAATACAAGAAAATATACATGTTTAGCAGTATTGAACTTACTCATCTCCTGTCACACAGTTTGGTGTTTAATTGCTTGTCATTTATTATATAAAACATTTCATTGCTCCCAAGAGTCATTTCCTGTGTCTAATTCTGAATTTTACATTGACAACTCTTGATTTCTCACCCAGTCTGTCATTCCAGGGCCAGACCCCGGGGCTTTGTATGCAGCGCACATCGCACACCAACAGTGGTCATCAAATACTGTAATCAAGAAGAATATACAGCATATTCAAACAAGATAGATTGATAGATCGATATATATATATATAACAAAATAGCTAATTATTTCAGAAAATTAATTTAAAATTATTAATACTTGGAGATTATATAAAATACATTTGTAAACTAAAGTAAATTTTCTAAATTATCAATGTTGCATATCGTTTAGATATCTTTGTTTGGATTGGCACTGTTGGTGGTTTATATTTTGTGAAATGGAATTTGCATTTTGTAATTTATTTATTTTTTTATTGACCTCACGGGCTGCAGGAGCTAATGAGGGCAGACTCTATATAAGTTGAAAGAGTCATTGAAACAGTGAATTAATTGAACTGTCAAGATGTGCTTGTCACAAAGAAATTAAAACTTAGTGTTCCCCAGCGAAAGCAGCGAGGTCTGTTTAGTTTTGTTATCTTTATTGGTTAAGTTCATGTTTTGTATTACAATGTTTGTATATGTTTTAGTTTTCACATTTATTGAGGTTATTGTGGTGACTTTGATGATGGTGGTTGATCTTAATCAAATAAAATAAAAAACCTTAAATTCACCAGTCAAGACTGGTTCAGTAATGTAAGAGCTGGGGAGATTCTGCAATATATTGCAGAATCTCCCCACTTATGTATTGTAAGTCGAAATGCACATGGTATACCTGATGCATCAAGGATTTGAAGAGCGAGAGTTCTTCTTTCACTTTTCATTGCCTTTTTTGTTGTGTCAAAATCTACATCTGGCATCAGAGGGAAGGCTTCCATCAGTGCTTTTGCCATCTAAAGAAAAAAAAAGTTTTTAAAGACTTTTTTTTATGGCATTATAATGCATCAGACTTAAAACATTCATGTGGACATATATAGTGTACCCACATATACTAAAACAGGTATGTTTGTTAGTACAGATACCTGTAGTGAAACATCTAAATGTTTCAACATTTAGAAGATGATGAAAGAACTGTAATTACAAATACTGTGTGGCATGTTGCACTGACCCCAGTTATGGGCTACTGTTGGGGGAGTCTGTATTTCTCCAAGTGAATACACACTCTTTCCACAATTCCGAAAGCCCATTTTAACTAACCAGAGAGACTGTATTTGATGATAGACAACTTTTCTCTATAATAATTACACAGTATCCACACTTGTATAACAAAAAACATGAACTCATTAATTTACTTTGACTACAATAACTCCACAGCTGCTTCCGTCTTGTTGAATAGGGTGGCGCATTGTCCCCCCTTTCCATTGGATCCCAACCCAGTCTGTTTTTCCATGGCATGTCCTTCTCATTTTGAAGTATTCTCTGGATAACAAACAAAATGATTTGTGTAAGAGCAATTGTATTCTGTAATTCCACTCATAAGACAACTCACGCTTTCCTCTTATCAGTTTCTGTTAACAACAACAATGTTAAGTTTATTGAAATTAATATTTACATAAACATTTAAATTAATAGAAATATTTTTTACATAATATATTTTGAAAAAATGTTATGGATAATATATTTCAATAATATATTCAGAAATCTGAATGTCACATACATTCAGATTTTTAACTCAATCTCTATGTGGTCACTTTGCAAATTTATTAATTTTTAATACATTTTAAAAATTTATTAGAGCTTTATTTACTGTATTCTTTTAGCTGCCTTTTGGGAGTCCACAAGCTCAGATGATACTTGTGCAGGATCTATTAGGAATACAGTTCTGGCTTCTGCATTGATGTACTAAAACAGATCAACAAAGTAAAGGGGCATAACAAAGAAAAATTTCATTAAAACTAATGTGAATATGTCATGCTCTATCCAAACCATAAAATGAAAAAATATTGATTATAGACAAAAAATCACAAACCAGCAACTTCCAGTGATTGTTGTTCACAAGGACAAATGACAGAACTGCTTCATAGTTGTCAAAGTTTACCTGAAATGGCATTAAAAATGTTCAAAAATTAAATGTTAACATAAAGACAAACTTTAAGCACATGTCTCGCAATTAATCTTTTCCCACATGTCAGTATTTACTTTTACTGACAATTTTGCTTTTCAATGAGAAGGTGTTTTAAAATTTATAATTAATTTAGATCGCAAACAAATGTCTGTGCCTCATCTAAAGAGACTATTAGAATTATTTCAAAGTGATTTTGACTCAATAGGTCACATAACCTGGAAGCTATTGAATAAAAACCCTCAATTTTGAAGAAAAAAATTCCTAAAAAATGGAAAATGGCTAAAAATGGAAATCAAATGACTGTGCCTCATCTATACAGACTGGTAGAACAAGTTCAAAGTGATTTTGAATCAATAGGTCACATGACCTGGAAGCTATTGAAGAAAAACTCTCAATTTTGAAGAAAAAAATTCCTAAAAAATGGAAAATGGCTAAAAATGGAAAACAAATGACTGTGCCTCATCTATACAGACTATTAGAATTATTTCAAAGTGATTTTGAGTCAATAGGTCACATGACCTGGAAGCTATTGAAGAAAAACTCTCAATTTTGATGAAATAAATTAATTAAAAATTGAAAATGATTTAAAATGGAAAACAAATGACTGTGCCTCATCTAAAGAGACTAGTATAATTATTCCAAAATGATTTTGAGTCAATAGGTCACATGACCTGGAAGCTATTGAAGAAAAACACTCAATTTTGAAGAAAAAAATTCCTAAAAAATGGAAAATGGCTAAAAATGGAAATCAAATGACTGTGCCTCATCTATACAGACTGGTAGAACAAGTTCAAAGTGATTTTGAATCAATAGGTCACATGACCTTGAAGCTATTGAAGAAAAACCCTCAATTTTGAAGAAAAAAATTCCTAAAAAATGGAAAATGGCTAAAAATGGAAAACAAATGACTGTGCCTCATCTAAAGAGACTATTAGAATTATTTCAAAGTGATTTTGAGTCAATAGGTCACATGACCTGGAAGCTATTGAAGAAAAACACTCAATTTTGATGAAAAAAATTAATTAAAAATGGAAAATGATTTAAAATGGAAAACAAATGTCTGTGCCTCAATTAAAGAGACTATTAGAATTATTCCAAAGTGATTTTGAGTCAATAGGTCACATGACCTGGAAGCTATTGAATAAAAACCCTCAATTTTGAAGAAAAAAATTCCTAAAAAATTGAAAATGGCTAAAAATGGAAAACAAATGACTGTGCCTCATCTATACAGACTGGTAGAACAAGTTCAAAGTGATTTTGACTCAATAGGTCACATGACCTGGAAGCTATTGAAGAAAAACCCTCAATTTTGAAGAAAAAAATTCCTAAAAAATGGAAAATGATTTAAAATGGAAAACAAATGACTGTGCCTCATCTAAAGAGACTATTAGAATTATTTCAAAGTGATTTTGACTCAATAGGTCACATGACCTGGAAGCTATTGAAGAAAAACACTCAATTTTGATGAAAAAAATTAATTAAAAATTGAAAATGATTTAAAATGGAAAACAAATGACTGTGCCTCATCTAAAGAGACTAGTATAATTATTCCAAAGTGATTTTGAGTCAATAGGTCACATGACCTGGAAGCTATTGAAGAAAACATTATATTTCTTTGACAGGAATGTTAGGTTCAGTAATTTGTTGATAGTCCCTAAGTGAACCTTCGGGCGCTGCGGCCGGGAGCGGTGGAGAACCGCTGGCCGAGAGTAGCGTTCCGAAATCGGATCAACTTTCAGCTAAACGTCGGTTACTCCGCGGAGCTCGGGCCGGGAGCGGTGGAGAACCGCTGGCCGACAGTAGCGTTCATAAATCGGATCAACCTTGAGCTAAACGCCGCTTACTCCGCGGAGCTCGAATATCGAATATCCAACTTGAAACTAACTTCACTGCGGTGGTTCAGATCTGTCCGTGGAAATGAAGCAGGAGTGCCGGGACCTCATCCTGCAGACATGCGGTGCTTCATCGCTGCGTGTCGGCGCTAAGATCCAGACTCTGTGGAGCGGTTACGGGGAGATAGTGCGGCTGCACCTTGAGGGCTGTGGGCGGCCCTCTGTGGTGGTCAAACACATCAAGTTTCCGGAAGAGGCAGAACACCCGGGCGGCTGGAACACGGATCGCTCCCACGTCCGTAAAGTCAGGTCCTACCAGGTGGAGACCCACTGGTACCAGAACTACTCCACTAATCAGAGCTGCCGCATCCCCGTCTGCCTTGCCGCCCGTTCCTATGGCGACGAGATGCTGATAGTTCTGGAAGATCTGGATGTGGAGGGTTATGACCAAAGAAGGTATGACCACAGACAGTCAAAATTAAAGCAGTTCGTAAATGTGAGTATCTCTGAAACCGCTTCACCTAACCAGAAGTGTTATAAACCATTAACCACGAATATGAAATAATTTATAATCACAATCTTTGCGCAAACTGCCTGTATTGTTGTTCTCTTCTGAACAGAGCAAACCCCACATTGTCACACTTGTATAAAAAATCAACAACTCCTGCCCCTTTAATAATACACTATGCACTCTCTAAATGAAGAAACTGAAATTCTATCAGAAATTGTCTTACTAACTACAAGTAGAAAATGTTGATTTATCTTTGTATCTATATTTATTTACAGCAAATATATTATTTATATTAAGGCTATAGTATGTTTACCTTTAGTTGAACCGAGTATTGCAGCAATGTCTTCATAGGTCTCCCTGACAAGGCAGACGAAATGTGATTTTTAATGCTGGATGTTCATGTTTTCATTTACAGAACCAGCATTAAGGACAAAGAGATAAGGGTCTGCTTGAGCTGGCTCGCCCACTTCCATGCTCTCTTCCTGGGTGTGACCCCAGAGGGTCTGTGGCCGGTTGGCACCTACTGGCACCTGGAGACCCGACCGGATGAGCTGGAAGCCATGGACGACGTTGAGCTCAAAGCGGCAGCGAGCGACATCGACAGGGTCCTCAACGAGTGTCACTTTAAAACCATCGTTCACGGAGACGCCAAGCTGGCCAACTTCTGCTTCTCAAAGAGCGGACTGGAAGTGGCCGCCGTAGACTTTCAGTACGTCGGCGGTGGCTGTGGGATGAAAGATGTTGTGTATTTTCTCGGTAGCTGCATGGATGAGAGGGAATGTGGCAAACGGGTACCGGGATTATTGGACCACTATTTCACAGAACTGAAGGCATTTGTTAATAAAGACGTGAACTTTAATGCTCTTGAGAAGGAGTGGAGAGAGATGTTTGCATTCGCATGGACGGATTTCAATCGTTTTCTCCACGGATGGATGCCAGGACACTGGAAGATCAACCGGTATAGTAAGGAGCTGACCAGGGAGGTTCTGCAGAAACTGAAGCAGTAATCAGAACTACAGATCATTAGGTGCTGTACTGTGAACTGTGATGTAAACATGAAGATCTGACTATGGGAATTCTTATTGAAAAGAGCCACCCAAACAAGCCACCTCATGCACTTTACTTCTGTTTGGTCAGCTGTGGATAATAAAGACTTTTTTTAAAAATGCTTGTTTTCAAAAACTAATTAGCATCAAAAATAGCTTTTACACATTTTAAAAAGTTTTGTGATCCTTGTATGTTTAAAAGGTCTAATCAAACATCAACTGTTTCACTTTGATTTTGACTCTTGGACCTTTTTAGCAACATAAAAACAAATATTAAAATTCTACTAATCTCATATTGCCAGGGCAAATTAAATATGAATATTTGATTGTGTTTGAGAAGTTTTTGTCAGAGCACCGACAAAAACAAAAACTAATTTCATCTCACTGAGAAACATGAAAAACAGGAGCACTGCAAGTTTCCCTCAGGTTGTGGTCAATCTCAGGCTGTGTTGTGCCTTCTCTGATAGAAGCACAACGCAGCCAAAATGTACAAATCAAGTCCTTTATTTCATTTTTTAATTAAGTTTTTTTCAGTCCAGTTCATCTTTAGAATGAGCAGCTGAAATAAATCACTCAAAGACCCAAATTAATATCCTATTCATGTCAGTAATGAATGCATATAGACTTCAGACCAGAACTGTGTTTAGCAGAGCCTGCTCTGCCTTTGTTTATTCCTTCATGTGGGCCACAAGAGAATGTCACAAATCAACACTTATTTCCACCTGGAGACCAAAACATGTCTGCTGGAAATCATGGATGATCAGGAGCTCAAACAGACAATCATTGGTGTTGACCTGATACTTAACGAATGTTCCTTCTAACCATTTAATCCAAATTTTGATGGGTAATGTAACAATTCGAAATACTAATAAGTGGACCTCATCAGTATTACTTGCAAATTAAGCTTTTACAGATGAGTTTTTAGCACCATCCACATCTGATTGGAGGAACGTGGCTAAATGGCCACAGTAAAACTAAACTATTATTCTATGCAACGTCATTCTTTGTACTTTCACAAGTCACTCAAATTGAATTTAAAAGTCCTTCAATTTTAGAGCTGCAACATCCTTCCTCAAAGTTCTGTTTTCCTCTATGAGTCTCTTTATTTCCATCTGCATTGCAGTGATGGATTCAGAGGTGAGATCAGTCTGAACGTTAACTGATTTTCTGTGTTCAGTATATTCCTCATCGTCTTCATGAGCAGCATCGCTTAGATCAAGCAATGCTGAAGCAGCAACTTGCTCTAAAATCTTTTCTCTCCTATAACGCTTCCTTTTGCGTCTTTGTGTGCCTCCAGTGGGCGTGGTTGCCTCATCCATCCCATCACAGCCCAGATTTATAGAAGGCGCCCAGTCTGGGTTGGCATCATCATACAGAGCAGAAGGTCGGCCTAGGAGGAAACAAAATTCAGCACAATATGTTTCACCTTAAAATTACACAAAATTTCAAAAATACTTTATTTATCCCAAAGGCAAAATGACAATTGTCATAACTCATATCATTCAAATATCATTAGAGTCGTTCTAGAAGGTGATGGTGATGGTGTGGGCAGGAAAGATCTCCAGTAGCAGTCAATCTTGCAACAAATCTGAAAAGACCTCTGACTGAAGACTGTTGCTGTATGCCAGCTTTATGACCATCATGACATGCTCAATTTCCAGGCAGTAGCGACAACATTCCACAGTAGAGTGGATTTCCTGGATGACGCCATCAGTTGTTGCCAACCACTGCTAATCCACCTCATTTGCTGTTGCTGCTCATCGTTAAATCTCAAGTGTAAAATTTGAACAGGCAAAAGTATTAGCAGACAATGTCTTATATATTTAGCTTACTTTTCTCACATTTTGAACGCTTTTATCAATGTCTAACAAAAACCTCAGAAATTACCATGCTTACATTTGACACAATTTTATTAAATTGTTAACATAAACATTAAATCTAAATGGTACATCTATATCTTAACAATACATTTTTATCTAAATGTTAAATAAAAATAAAAATATTACACCTATATGTTAGGTCTAAATGTAAATCTCTCATATTATTGATGAATGTTAATTTGCCTAAACCTTTTTCTACTTAAAAAAAAAAAAGCTTGCGGTTTGTTTCAAAATTATTTTTTAAAAATCCTTAGTACTAATGCTTTTATAAAACAGGAGAATATTGGCCGTACCAGTCCTTGCTTATTTATTGTTGTCTCTAAGCAAAACCATTTTGAAAAGGTCAAAGGTTTTATTTGGCAAGTGTTGAAAAAAAGTTTGGTGACATTTAGGGACAAAAATATTTAAGCACCTAGCAGAGGAAATAGTGTGTGTGGTGGTGGGCGGGGATTCGACACTTACCTTGTGTTGCCCTGACAACAGTACATTAAATTTTTACTTTATAACCCACTTTATTCCGTGCTGGAACTACAACAGTAATAGTGACTAACCTGATACAAAGTGATCCGAGCAGACGCGGATGTAAGGTAGCGTTGAATCTCGCAGATTATCCCTCGCTATTCTTGACAACCACAAACATCGCCTCCGTCTGGACAAGCTCTCCGTCTTCTCGCCCTGGTTCGTGATGACCGCCGGTAACCGGAAGAAGCTTTTCACGTCCCGTTGTCCTCGGTTTCCACAGCCGACTATAGCACAGAAACTCGGCATTGTGCATCCATGAAGGAACACGCATCACAGATTAGCTGTCGCTACAGACTTGTGTGTCCTCCAACATGGCCAGCCAGGAAGCTCCTTGACGTCATAATCAGCTGTTATGAAGGCGGTGGTCACGTGGGTTCCGCCCCTATAGTCGACATTACAACACCGAGGCAGGAGAGCCGAGACTAGCAGGGGTGAGGAGACGACGCTGTTCAAGGAGGAAACAGGTACAGAAATGCATTTTTTTGAGTGCATGTATAAAAGTCAGACAGATAAATATGTTATCAATGAAGTAACGATGTGATACATGGCTAGTTAAACTGGCTAACAAGCTAGCAAGCTAACCGTAGCTTCACGAATAGGGTTTAAATAAAAACTTCCTTTAAAACTGTCCGTTTGTCTTTTGAAAAGCGAGGCTTTAATTTGAAAATGTCTAATTGTTTAGGTAGCTGTTATTACGTCTGACCCCCCCAAGGCTTCTGCCTTTTTGAGGGAATATTTAAATGCCAGTAAACATGGCAGGTGGGAGTAGGGTCAATAGAAACCCTGAAACTGCGCATAAGTGACATTTAGTTTCTGTTTTAATTTTGGTTTGTGTATTTCTGCAAGTAAAGAATTGGGTTTTATGTAGTATAGAACAGCAACTAACACATTTCAACATATGTGTAAACTATAAACCTGTTATGTGTTTTCTCCTCTGTTACATTGCATAATATTAAATTAAAAAAATAGTTTGTTTTCACAATGTCATAAAACAGTAAAACCTCTATTTTTGTGTCTCCAAAATCTGTATTTTATTGTTGAAAGCAGATGTTTTAATGGTAAAATAACTGTTAAGATTTAGTTATTGTTCAAAGTCTTACATGTATTATTTAAAAGTAAATTCCTTTTTCTGCACTTCCTTTTCTAAAACTAAACAGACAAACGGCTAAGAAAGAAAAAATAACTATATTGTTTTCTTTGTAGGCTTTTTTCAATAAGAACGATGTCCTAGAGCTTACCAAACAAATTCTGTTCATTCATTTACATCTCATTCAGAATGTGCAATCAGTAAATAGAACACATTAAATATATTTTAGCAATTTATTTTACTTAGTTTTTTTATCTTTTTTAATTCAATTCAAAAAAATGTTTTTTATCCAAAATGGAAATTAAATGTATCATTAAGACTTATATCATCCAAGTATCTGTGGAGTCATTGTAGATGATGATGCTGTGGGCAGGAAGGATCTCCAGTAGCAGTCAGTCTTACAGTGAATCTGAAGGGACCTCTGACTGAAGACTGCTGCTGTATTACAGTCTAATGTCTTGTCATTATGTGCTAACAGCTCGAATTCCGGGCAGCAGAGACAATATCCCACAGTAACATATTGTAGATGACACCATTAGTTGTTGACAAGCTCTGCTAATCCACCTCATTTGCTTTTGATGCTTCTCCTAAAATTTCTGTCTGGTCGTACATTTAGAAAGGCAGACTCAGAGATGTTGAAGTTGTGTAGTTTGAATTCATTTTGAGAATCTGCATTTCTCCAATTTTTCTTGCATTTTTGTTTGTCTAAATTCTATTTTTAAGATGAAACCACATTTATTCCTCAAAAATATAAAGCATCCCACAGATCTTATACTTGTCAGACCAAATAAAGACTGCAACAAATAAGACTTCTTGGCTAGAACACGTTTTTCAGGATAAACAATATAGTTACAGTATGTGACATTCATTTTTACTTTAGTTCATGATTGCATCATGAAAAAGTATGTACTCATAAATGAAATTTTAGGATCGCCTTCACCAGAAGATTTGAATACATTTATCTTAAAGCCTCAAACTGCTATGAGTTCAACAGAGGAATTGGTTTCTGGTTAGCTCAGTCTTGTGGTCGGCCACATAAAGATGGTTACTTCTTTAAAATAATTTTGGAAAATAGCCAACAGTTTGCACATACAGATCGGTTTTCCTTTTGTTTGGTTTTTCTTTGGCTGCACGGAAGTGAGTCTGTGCTAGATACCCGGAATATGCTTTGAAATCCAAACCAGTCTGCTAGTATAATTGAATCAACAAGCCATTGTACTCAAAACATCAATTTGATGGAGCATTTTAGCCATAAATAAGGTTGTAATAAAAGCTCATCTTTCCAGTTCCATCCAGGCTCATTGAATTGCTGTTAGTTAACTCAAAGCTGCTAAAACATGTTTCAGATTATTTCTGGTTAATTTCAGATGGGTCTGTCTTTAGAGTTTTTGCTACATTAGCTTCAGTTCATATCATAAGAGGAGTGGCAGCATTTTTCATCAAGTATGTTCATGTTTTAGCATAAAGAACTGACCTCACTTTAGTTAACAACTCAAAAGCAGACACTCTTATTTAGTTAATAAAAACTATCTAACCTGCAGCAGCTCACAGAGCTTGTTTTGCTTTTAGTTGCTGGTACAATAGCCAAACATGCATGTTAGTAATAGAAAATTACATTCCTGCAAAAATCAAGGGACCTGAAGCTCAACTGATTTCATAAACAGATATTTTTCTATAACGAGTTCATCTTCGGCTTTCTGTTTTGCTACATGACAAAAATGGAATCTCATGTATTTCCTTATAAAGTGTAAGGATTTAAATCACAAGCTTACAAGTCTTGTCAACATATTTGATTGTTCTACAAATGAACATCATGCTTATGCTGCTCTCTAGTTTTATCTACTGTGTCCTGTTCTAAGAAAATGCAATTTAGCTCCTGTTGCTCAGCACCATTACTGCTATAAATGTCGGGAACCTGGAGGTGAATTTTCAACCTAATTTAAGATTCAATAAAATGTTGGGTTTCAAACAGTGACTGAAACTTATGTGCAAACCTACTGCATAGTGTGTTAATGACACTGAAGTTAGGTAACCTGAATCGAGCAAGCAAAAATTTAATTAAGCAAATTATTAACCAGAGTTGTTTTTGATTATTTATGTATGCCTTGAATTTAAATTGTAACACTCTTCATCACTTCATCATACTATTAGTGTTTTGTTTGTTTCGCAGCAATCCAAAAAACTGGAGCAGATTTACGGAGGAAGACCACAATGTGATCACAGAGGTAAGCAATGCTTGAAAATTATCTGTAGGTAATGCATTATGTGAAAATATGACATTTCAAATCAGAGTTTAAAAAACATTTCTGATTCACCAAAAAAAGAATTAGTCACACCATTGAAATAATATATTTGACAAGAAGTTGTGTGTTCAGACTATTTTCCCACTGTGGGTTTTATGAAAGAATAACCAATGATGCTGCTATGTTTTACAAAATGTTTTTGTTTTTTTTAGAAATTATTGTGTTATTAATTAGATTAACAGTTGCACTATTTAATGTGATTGGTGCGATGTATTATCCTGTTTGAGTTTTTTTTTTATCAATTATGTTTGTGTTTGACTGTTGAATCTATATTGTGGTCAATTTTGCTGTTTTGGAGTGGTAGATAAATCAACATGAGAGTAATAAATTATGCTTACCATTTCACACATTTGCTTGAAACATATAATTTCCATCTTCACGATCTTATCTGTTGGTTACTTGACAAGTTTCTCTCAGCTGGAACTTCATAAGTATTTTTTTTCTGAATGAAACTGACTTTGTAGTAACACTGAAAGTTTGAGCTGTTACGTGTACCAGATAAAATCTAGTTTTTCTGTAATGTCTGCTTGACATAAAGTGCTTTATATGACAATTTGACAATTGTTTGATTTTTATGAATAATTTTTGATATATGAATCACACAACCACAAAGAACATTTGCGGTTTTACAGCTGTCCAAGGCTTCAGACCATTATTAATAAATTGAAGGGTGTTACTGTACCATTTAATTTTGCATATGCAACTTATCTATGAGCTGGGAAACTGCAGTGTTGTTTATTTAGTTGCCTCATTGTGCCTCAGTCTGTGGGGGAACTGAAACAGGCTGCCTGTCAAACAATGGCTGATCGAACAAACAAAAGGGGATTATTGTGTGTGTGACTTCCATCCTGTTTCACTGTAATCTCTCATCTCCCTCTGCTTCTGGCTTTGTCTCTGTTGTTATTTTGCTGCCTATCCTTTCTCACCTCTCAAATCATTTGGTTGTCTGCAGCATGATCAACCCTACAGCAGGATGAATGCCACGTGATGCATCTGGATTATCCATCTTTTGGTCCCTCAGGCTCGCCAATGCCTCACACTCCCTCCAACTCCTCTGCTTCTGACTCCGGCGTGAGTAAACATGTTTAAAGAAACAGTCAGAAACCAGATCGAGCTAGATGTTTTGCTGTGACGAAAGTATTTCACTTCACGGAAGATTTTGTTTTTAGACTTCTTGCTTACATTAATCTGTCTTCTTCATAACTGTAACTTATTTGTTTGGTTATATCAGTGTTTATATGTTTTTGCAGAGTTCAGATGGCACCAGCTCCTCCTCACCTGCCTCAAAGCCAAACCTGGACAGCCAATCAGCCTCCTCCTCTTGTGTCTCTTCATCTCTCCCAGAATCTTGCAATGAGTTAAGGCATCGCAGTGGGCTACCCTCACACCATCCTCAGACAACCAACGGTGTTCCCCACTAGTGAGCACGTTTTGAGTGAAAACCATAATATAAAGGGCTTAATTTTTTGACGTTGTTTTTGAAATCATGAGAATAAAGTCATATGTTTGCAAAATATACACAACAATACCAGAAGAAAGTCATAAAATGACTTGAAAAAAGTTTTTAATGAGAGCAAAGCGTCAATAGTTATCAAGATCTGAGGTGACCATGTTAAAAGATTAAGTCTGTGATATTTGGAAAACCAAAGTATAACTTCACAAGATGTTTAACATTTCTCATTTAATTTTTTTTAAATTATTTTTCATGTAAGGGTTATTTACTACTTCATTCTGCTATTATTATATTCTAGTAATATTATGAGTTTATTCTTCTATTATTATGACTTTTCTCATATTATTATGACTTTATTCTCAATGTTGTGACTTTTTGTAGCATAACTATTATTACTACTTATTTTGGTAATATTGTGAATGTATTCTCCTAATATTCTGACTTTGTTCTTGTAATATGAGTTTATTCTCATTATGAAGACCTCATTCTCATCTTGTTTTGGCGTTTTATTTCCGCGTATGATTTTATCCTTGCAACACTACAATGTTTTTCTTGCAATATTATGACTTTATTCTTGTAATTAATTTTTTTCTTAGCCTGACCCTAATACTCTGTGGTAAATAACAACCCCTGTAACTCACTCATACAATGAAATGGAAAAATAGTCCATAAAGTTGTGATTGCTAAAGTTTAATCAGAAAAGGAAAGTAATAATTACTGGTCATACCTTCTCATTATTTTCTAAATATCTATAAATTGTTGAACTAATTAAGTGGCATGAGCAGCATTTTTTTCTGATTTTTTTATGTTAATATTACCTTGCTTTATTGACATAAATATTCCCAATAAAGCAATATTTATTAATAAAGCAATATTGGTTAATATTGCTTGACATAATTATAATACATTTGTCTGTTGAGAGATGAAAACAGGTGATTACTCGCGTCATCAGACATCGGCAGGACTAAATTCCTCTTTTTATAAGGTGACCTTTTAGTAAATAGTTTCTATTCAGCTTTTTTGGAAAAACCATCTGAACTTTAAGAGGTGCCAGACACAAACCCAGTCATATAAATGATACTTAAACAGTAGGAGATCCCAGGAGCATAATGAGTAATTTACAAAATGGAACATCTTGTTCTTTACAAGACTGGAAACAGAACTGTAAAATATGTTTGAGTTCAGTAAACCTCACATTGAGGAAAGATTCTGGCAACACTCTGAAGATTAAATACATTTTATACAAATACTAATCTGTGCTTTTTTTCTGCTTTCTGTGCTTTGGTGTTATTATATTAACTAATAAAACTGTAATATTCCACAGCCCAGATGAAGCGCCTCTACAAGGCGGCCTTCCTGCCAGCATGCCCATGCAGATGCTGTGGTGGCAGCAGATGTACGCTCGACACTACTACATGCAATAGTAAGTGTGTTGCTAGAGCTCACTTCTACAACCTTATAGGTAGGAAACAATTAATCAGTTATTGAAATAATCATCATCTAATTTGTAATCAAATAATTGTTAACTAGAGTATATATAATAAAACATGCAGTTCATACAGTATATATACATTTTGCATTTAAGATGAGGGAAATAAACTTCTATATATCAACAGATTATTCTTTCACTACTGATGTTAAGTAAAGCAGAAAGGACTTATCTTCCCTGGTTTTTGTTAGCTGCAGATGCATTTGATCAAGTGTTCACTAAAGCAGTGCTATGTTATTGCTTTTTAGGGGACAGTTTTTATTTTCTTATCTTAAAGAGTTTATTTGTGCATCTGAATTTTTATGTATTTCAATTATTGGTTAAAATAAACTTAAGAAGTTAAATGAAAAATGTGCAAAGTGTGCCAATTTGTTTTTTCCTGATTAATCGTTATTATCATAATCTTTAGCTGCAGCCCTGAAACCTTATTGTGTGAACAAGCTTCCTTATGGGAATCTTCCCTTGGATTTCAATTTTACTTGTTCTTCCTCTCAATGTTGACATTATTTTATACATTTATAATGCTTTTTTCCTTGCAGTCAGGCAGCAGTAGCTGCGTTACAGCCTCCCAGCGCTCCTCCTCCTCCTCCATCTCCACCTTCCTCATCCCCCCATCAGCCCGCTCAGCCCAATGAAGCTGTGCAGCCTCCGCTGGGCCCGAACCCAGCCCAGGACCCTCTACAAGAGAACCTGCCTGCCAACCCAGTCCAGATGAACGCACAGGGCGGCCCAGTGCTGAACGACGACGAGCTGAACCAGGACTGGCTGGACTGGTTGTACACGGTGTCACGGGCTGGGGTTCTGCTGAGCATCGTTTACTTCTACTCCTCCTTCAGTCGCTTTGTCATGGTGGTCAGCGCCATGTTGCTCCTCTATCTGTAAGTCACTCATACTTTCTGTATGCATTGTTAGGAAAATCGGGCCGAACAGATTCTCACAGAAACACATAGAATGAGGTCAGAACAGAGTTTCAAGAGCCGCCTTTGTTCTTCTTTGCAGTTGGAGAAAATTTTGTTCTGTTTTTCTGTTAATCCAGTTTTTCTTTAGATCCTTTATTTTTTTATGTTCTAAATGACAATAATCCCACACTGCTCATATTGAGGTCAGGATTCCTAATATCTGTTTTGCAATCACCTTATATGGAAAATCAATCATAACATTGCCATTATGTAACATATTCGGTACATTTTTAGCATTTTACCAATTCTGGATAGATTCTGTATAAATTGTAAATAGTTTTCCACCTGTTGTCCACAGCTTAAGATGCTATTTTTTTTCTTTTTTGATAATTTTAGGTTAATTTTTATTTCAACTTATTTGTGATTTTCAGGCACCAGGCTCAGTGGTTTCCCTTCAGACCAGAACAGCAGAATATCAGAGGAGAAAGGGCCGGCGCTCCTCCAGGAGAAGTGCAGAGGCAGCAGGAAATGCAGGAAATTGTGAGTTTGATGCATCAAATTCTGGTTTCTGTGTTTCATTGCTTGTGAAAATAAATGAAATGTAAAATTTTCCCTTTTTTTTGCAAAAACCCCAAGTTCATCAGACGAAATCCACCTCCAAATGTATCTGTATCTGTATCCCGTCTACTATTTTTTTCTCTCAACGTTGTATTTCAAAATTGACTCTACAGAAAATCCATATGTGAGGACAAATAATTGATTTGATAACAGAAGATGCAAAAGAAACTCCTGTGAGCGTAGTTCATCTATGTGCAAAGCTGCAGGTGTGAATGAACTAGTTTGTTGTTCATTCAACAACAAACTAGTTTCTTTGCACATTTTTATTTATTAGCCTATAATTTATTAACTAACATAAATGATTATTCATCAGGATTGTGCAAAAAATGTTGTTACCTTGAAAACATGAGTAAGTATGTGACACTGATTGTGTCTGTTTGTCCCAGGAGCGACTGATGGATGAGGGGATGGAGGATGATGACAGCGGTGAGGAAGGCGGAGGAGGCAACGAAGATCGGGTTCTGGGTGCAGCCCTGCCAGAGCCGAGCATCCTCACCGTGGCTTGGACCTTCATCAGCACCTTCTTCACCTCACTCATCCCTAACGTTCAGCCGCACCTGGCTAACTAGGAAGACGCTCCGCCCGTCTCCCTCCTGCCAGCAGGTACCGCTCTACAGTTTCCAACCTTCATCTTCATTTTAACACCCAGTTGAGTCTCCAAACAAAATCACTCGAGTCTGATTGGACGGTAGCAATCGGTTGTTTCCAGATGACGGCTTCTACTAACGGGATCTGAGAGCAAATCCAGAGTGTCACTACTGAAAGTACAAAAATAAAGGAACTGAAAAAGAAAAAAAAAACTGTCTCTGGAGTAAATACCTCAACTGCGATGGGAAAGATGATGGCGAGACGCAGATGGGAGCTGTCTTCCATTTCGAGCAGCGATGGACTCATAATGGTAGATTATTTTATTATTTTATTTGAGATGTGACTGGTTTAAAGATGACGTCAGAAAATCTCCCTAGAATGAGAGGGAGTTGTCCTTATTAAAAAAGAAAACCTTCTGAAAGACATTTCCATATGCACACAGGGTGCATACAGCGATTGCAGCAATTGAAGCTCAATTTTTCACACGTTATTATCTATTTACATGTGTAAATATATTCATCTATAATTCCAATATATATTCTTTTTGAATAAAGTTCTGCCTGCATACAAAAATCGACTTGGTTACAATGTGTAGTTCTTTAGTTGTCCTACAGATGGCAGCATCCTCACAAATGTTTTTGGTGCTTTTAGGAAGCAGAGTGCTTTAGCTTTTGTCTTAACTATTAATTTCTTAAGTAATTATATAAGATATTTTCATAATTATGTTGTGTAAAATGACATTCTATGAAGAAGACAGAACCTCAAAACAATTATTGAATGTCTTGTTTTCTTTAAAGAATGTAAAAAAAAGACAAGACAGAGCAGAGCAGATGCACAAAAAAGAAAGCAGATAAAAGGAGGAAAAAGTGAAAATTCTAACTAAGAATCATCATTACAAAATCAGCATCTCCTAGTTGGTACATGATATTCAGAAGGTTTCTATTTAATTCAGTTGATTAACTGAAATCCATTTTTAAATACATCATTCTGTATAATAAACTGTATAAGTTTCACTACTTAAATAAATTATTGAAGTAATTCAACTTTTTTTAATTCAAGGTACACTTGCACAAAAAATGCATCTTCATAGTAGGAAGGTTAGCAGAATCCTAAATTTAAAGCAGGTTTCAGCATCGGGTTTTCTGGCACACACAGTGTTTTGCATTTGGGCAAAAAGGTCAGTTTTGGTCTCAACTGATCCAGAAGATCTTCCTCCACCTTGTTCGTATGTGGCTTGTAGAAAACTGAACAGAGGTCTTCTTGCCCTTCTTTGAAAAGACGCCAGCGTTTGTGAAGCTTTCCTGATTTCTGCTTGCTTGTCTTTTTTTTCTTTGCACAATTATGAACATTAGATTATTTCTGTTTGTTGGTTTGTTTGTTTTGGATGAGCTTTGATGTTGGATGTGTCTCCCTGCTTAACGAACTCATCCTACCTCCAAACATCACTGTGAGAGCAGGTTTGACTTGAACTTCCAGCTGAAACCAAACTTGAACTTTAAGTTGCTTTTCGTTTCTGTGACACTGGGGATGGTGTGGAAGCAGCTCAGACAGCAGTGCACTTCAGAGTCCTCCAAAGCCCCTCTAATCAAATGACCATGGATTTTTCTGTACTTGGTCGTAGATGGCCCAATTAATTATGCATGACACAGGCTTGACGGCCATTTGATTTTGTTACATGCTCCCCCTCTGAGCCTCCGATCCAATCAGGTTAGAACCCTTCCCTCCTCCCCTGCATGCCTTAGGGTGGGTGACTGTTAGACTCCCCTTATCAGAGGTAGAGATTTCTTTAAGAGGGTGTTTGGGACCTTGTAGGACATTTCATCATCATAATAAGTCCTTGTTATGCAGTCGACTCCATCCTGTTTCCCTGCTATCAGGCCTTGTTGTCTTTGGAGGGGCCGCAGTTGGGCTGGACACCTGCCACCGTGCAGAGAGGAGGAGATAGACTGAGTTTATTAGGGGCACTGAGAGGAGAGATGGAGGGTGACACCTGTGCAGATGGGATGGTGATGCATTACAGCAGTAAAAGTGACCCCTAAAGGTCTATCTGCACTTTATATTCCAGCTGTAGCCCGTATATACTGTATATCACTGTAGTGATTATCTCAGCAGATAATATTGAATGTTGTTTTAATCAATCTTTTAGATGAAAATTAGGAATTTTTTTTGCTTTAATTTTGAACATTTGAATGAGAATTAGGGCTGAAACAACTAATCGGATTAATCATGATGAATCAATTACTGAAATGATTGTCTACTAATTTAGTAATTGATTAATCGTTGAGTATACAGAAAACAACATATTCAGAGCAGTAATTAAGCTAAGCTTTACTATATACAGTATATATGTGTGTGTGTATATACAGTATATATATATATATAAACATTTTGCTTTTAAGATGAAAACACCATTGTCTGTATGTTTTAGCTACTATCAGATTTCCTATCACCCAGCCCTTATATGTTTAAATGTGCATGCACCACCATTTTGAAAGATTTTACATTTATAAAGTTTTACTTGCTTTAAAAATAAGTGAGCAACATTTTCCACATGTTTTATTTGTTTTAAAGACACAAGATCAGAGTTCTGACTTGATGCTGTCAGTGATATACCTGCAGTCGATTTTATTTTATTTGGGGATAGGAAGAAAATTGTAAACATTTTATTAAACTTCCAAGTCTTATATGAGTAAAGGCAGTAGACTTAAATTTTCATGTCAAAGATATTGCTCACTTTTACTTTGCTAAATTCAAGTTGTAATAACAAATGTCAGAGGAAATTCTGCTTTGGTCTCAATGTCAAACTAAATTTGGCAAAAATCGTCCCCATTTGAAATGGGACCAGTTTAGTAAATGAAGTTAAATTAGCTTGAGCTCCAACAGGAAGCCTTGTCATCTCTGTTTGTCCTCGGATCATTTTGCTTTCAATGTGAATCTCCCCTCCAACAATTTTCCTTTGTTTGACAACAGGTGTCACGTTTCACCACAAACATTTCCGTGTCTGTGTCCTTTGTCCTGCCCCAAGCAGTTTGTGGCCTGTTTGTTAAAAGCACTTTGTCGCTAAATTTGACTTGGCACATCTTGTCAGGAGAGATGGCAGCTGATGAGACTCCTGACCTGCAGATAAAACATCCATTAAGTGGCTTGTCTGGGACTATTTGGTGCTCTTAACCTATTAGCATATTGTTAGCCATTTCCAAGATGGTGCAGCGGCGGATATACAATACTGCAGCCAGTCACCACACAATAAAGAACCACCTCTTACTCTGTCGCTGCGCTAAATGTCGTCTCCGACGTTGTAATGCTTGCCGGCCGTCCTCCTCCAGATGATTCAAATGACCGCTAAAAGCCTTAGGGAAGGGGAAAAAAGGGCCAAAATGCAAAATTGATGGAAATGACATTAGATTCAGCTCATGCTCCTCACTGTGTAAATTATAACCCAAAATGGACTCTCTGGCCCAACTGTTGGCTCCAATTTGCTTGGCCATACCTCATGGTGGCTTGTCTTGCCCTTCCCTTCTCCCTTTAATCCAATCAGAGCCACACTGGATGTTATTTATTTGTTTATTTATTTATTTTCGAAGGATGTAACCGATTCTTATCAGGGCAGAAGTAGTGGCTTCTTCCTGGTGAAACGGTGACTAACGTCCCGCCATCGATCCGTCAGTTCGTCTGCGGTGGCGGCTGATGGCTCTGGTGATAGACTGCTCCGTGTGTGTTTATATGTATGAGTGTTTGCCCTTGAAGTCAATAATGCACATACGGACATATTTATCAAGCTGTGGCACTTAATCTTTTGTTTGGTTTTTCAGGTCATGTGTTTTTGTCTCTTGTGAAAAGCAGAGGCCTACACCTCGGATCAGGCAGTTAGAAGAGTTGCTTTGCAGCCATAAAGTTGATCATTTAAATGTTTTTGTGCACTCTCCCTGTGCTTTTGGTGTTTTCCACATCTCTAACTAATCTTCAGGTGTGAACAGAGAGATGTTTCTTGGGAGTAACTAATATTTAGTCTTCGGTATCTCTACAGCCAGATCAGAGAATGGATGCACTGAAGTTTTTATATTATTTACTTCCACAAGTGTAGTATTATGGCTTTGGTGTTGAGTCTTCACTTGATGTGTATATATATGAACAACTTTATGAGGAATTGCTTTGGGTGTATTGCTTTTTTAAGTCAGACCAACAGGCTAATCAACAATTCTTGAAAAGTGGAAAAGTATGGAATTTGGATATGGATGAGCATGAAAAACAAAAATGGTGTGTGTAGATGATAAAATAATATGCATGGCACCAAAACTAACTAATTATATAATTCTGAGGCACTTTTGAGTTTTATTTTTGTGTTAAAATGTTCCTGGTAAATGGTAAATGCCTAAATGGTGCCATTTAAAATGTTCTTTTCTAGTTTAGACATCGAAATGGACCAAAAATGAACACACGAATCAGAAAATCTGGGTGTCCAAAAGTATAGATGTTTTTTATAGATATTTGTAGGAATGCATCCTGTATGAGCTCATGCCAAAGCACCCCAATTAGATTTCTATCCATACTTTGACTAGACCTTTATTTTCAGAGCCATTAAGAGGTGGACCCACAATTATGCTTTGGATCATAACTCAAGAAGATGATGTAAAAGTTTTCTCATTATAAAATATATTTAAAGGAACATCAGTTAACTCTGCAAGAAAAATAAACTTTATTTCTTGATTTCTGTCTGTTGAGAGGATGCCACTTAATTGTCATCTGGGTATATTTCATATGGTCATTTATTGAATATTAAGTTACAAAAGACTCATTATACTAACATACTTATGAAGCATAGACGACGTTTAATTGCTATTAATATTAATAGATTCTATGTAATTACCGAACCATTTTACTGTTTATTTTGACAAATTATTACCTCTTGTAATTAACATTTTATTTAAGGGTTAAGATCATAATTTTGGATTTTTTAAAGAATTTTTTATTTCATTTGTCCTTTTTTTTTTTTTTTTACACTAAAAGACATTCCTGAATTGCAGAACTGAAACGTACTGGAAGCTTAAGTTGTGCTCATGCTAGCAGCTATACATCAAAATATCCTTAATCTGATGTTTTGCAGGTTTTTCTTTTAATTTCTTCAAATATTTAGGCCAAAAGGTGTTACTGTAGGATGTAATCACAAAGCCCAATATATTGTTTTCAGTGCCATTTATGTTTCCGAAACTTTCCTCATTGAAATGTTTTCAATAAGTTGACTTTTCAAAATACTCAATAGCATTTCTTCCCTAATTATTTTATTTTATTTTCATCTAGGAAAAAAAGAGAGAAAAAAAAACAGAAAATGTTTTGATTGTGATTCATATATATATATTTCTCATGGTTTACAAATAACTTTAAATGTGATACAGCACATTACAGATTCTTTCCACAGATCAAAATAAATATATTGCACTTAAAAATCAGTAAAACAAAAACTTATTGGGGTCAGATTATGCCAGACAAAACATTAAGAAAAAACAAAAAAGGTTATCTTCAATAAAAAAATCAAAACCCAAAGGTATACACTGGAAAAAAAAGTAAAACTCAGTTCAAGCTGGACATCAGATAAGGACGTCTTTGAAAAAGAAAGTCTTCTGCAAACCAAGAAGATCAAATCAAACGTTCATAATCGGCTTGTGGATGTGAAAAGGTTGCAGAGGTCATTGCATCCTGTTTGCAGCATTTGTTTGCCTGGCTCTTTTGAAACATTTCTGAATAATCTGATCTTCATGCAGTAACAAACTATTGTTAGAAGTGACACCTGTCATTATTTTCACAAAAAGCAGAAAACTAAATCAACATTGGTAACTGCTGTCACATCATTTCAGCCTTTTGCAAGTGGGAACAAAAACTTGCATGGACTAGAAATCTAAATATTCAGGAATATTTTGGTGTATTACCAGGACAGATTTGCAAATCTGGTCTCTCTGTTTGTTTGTTTGTTTTTTTAAATAAATGACCAAAACAGCGAGTTATATGTCAGCTCTTCATGCTTCCAAATTTCTCCTCTCCCTGTGCTTTTAAATCAGGACACAGAGTTATTACTTCAGGGTTTAAACGTTGAATCAACTCAACCTGCTGCATATCGCCTGCAGGTAGTTTTAGTTTACTACACCCCATCTGAAGGTTGCAGAGACCTTCACCAAATCTCTGTAAAGCTTGACCCAATTTAAACGATTAAATTTGGTCGTTTAGGTCTCTCCACTCTTAAATTGAGTCCATTTCTACCAGTTGATGTTGCTGTTTTTCTTCTCGTATGTTTTTATTATTACTTCTGACTGCTTGCCTGGAAGCAACTTTTAAATGTTTCCTCCTTAAGAAGACTAGGAACATTAAGATCAGATACAATTTACTTTTTTGATTTAATTCATTTGGCCTAGACTCTGAGCTCTGCAAGTGCACCGAAGGAGGATGAAATACGTTCTCATATTCTTTCTCAGCTCTGTTGTAGAGGAAGTTTTTGAAATAAGGTGTGAAATTCAGCTTTGTTGCCATCATTAATGATATTTTATGGTAATGGTGTGAAGTAGACATGAGCCGGACTGCGATTCTCGTGGTATGATGACCTATTACAATTTCACGGTATTTATGAAAAATTAAAAATGTAATTAGTGAAGCTATTTGCTTGTGTAGAGCCTGCAGTTTGCTGCCAAGTGGTTTAAAACAGCATTAACTTAGTAAGTGTGGTGGGTGACGCTTCATTTTTATTTCCTTTCTTGTAAGCATGGCTGAGATATATTGTAGCCATCCTTCAGCAAGCTGACCAGCAGTATGTAGCAACAGGTCAGAAAGGTCTAGTGCTGATTATCCTCCAAACAGTGGGAGAAAACTCAAACATCTGCACTTTCTCTGGAATCTACTTGAAATGATTTTGAACCATTTTGAATTGAAAACAAAAACAGTTTTGACAAATTGGTATCATCCTTTGCCAGATGATGTGTAATATGTCTAAAATACAATCCTTGGGGAAACAATAAGTTGCTGCACTCTATCTTTGATGATGCAGTCTGCTCTCACAGCCTCGGTTAAAGGCAGGTTGTAATACCTGCTGTGACCAGGCCTTTAAAACAAAAACATTTTGCTCTTTTACACGTGAAGTCCTTCATTCCATGTTAAAACATACAAAGTTAAGCAATGTGTGTGTCTACTGCAGTCAGCATGCGTTCTAGTATTCTTTTTTTTAATAATTTACAGTGAGAAACCTCTGAGTAAGTGGATCCCAGAGTGCGTTGTCGTTATTCTGAACTGTACATATGGCTGGCTCTCCTAACAGAGAGGAGCCAAGATGGCTGCTTGTTCCATCCAACCACCCTCTGTCATTTTTAGGAATCACACCTTGCTGCCATTTTAAAAACATTTAGAAACTGTACTTTGTATTCGAGGGCTGAAATAAAACATGCATGCACGTATTTTTGTCTTGCATTTGCTTTGTAATGAAGTTGTCAGTCTTTTCCTACATCGGAGCTGTTCTTAGGAGTCAGATCCTGAGAGAGGAGCACAGTCTGCCTCAGTTCAGCGTGCAGGTTCCTCTTCATGTCACCCCACTCACTGCAGGTGAATTATTTACAACCAGAGGGACAGGTGCAAGCCAGATGAAGAGTGATGAGGATTAATGGTCTGCCCCTTTCGAAGGTCAGACTGATTTCTGGCCCTCTGCTCTGTGAAGTCATACAAAGGGCGTCATGACTGTGGAGGAGTGGCGGAGTCCCTGGATGGCAGCGTATGGCCCCTGCTGGAAGTAGTGGTGGTAGCGGGGCATGTGGAAGGAAGGGAAGGACGGCCCGCTGCCCTGCATGGTTCCAGCCAGAGCGCTGGGCGTCAGTGGCATGCCTAGCCGGCTGTACGGGGGCAAGGATCCCTGGATGGGGTGGGGTAGGGAGGCGGTTCCGGTGCCTATGGCTGACAGGGTCTGAGGATGCTGGAAACCCGAGAAGCCTGAGGTGGTGGTAACCCAGGAGCTCAGGGAGAGGTTGTCTGAGGCCGTAAACGCTGATCCTGCAGGAGGAAAAGATGGAGGTAATCACTGGGCTGATCAGATTAGTTAGAGGTAAACTACTATGCTTCCTGGGACAGGTTAAAATCGGTTTATGAGCGAAACAAAACCTTTCACACTGAGGTGTTTTCTGGTCTCTTCTCACTTTAAACCCAAATAAGCTGCTGCTGAAAACTACCCCCAAACCCAACGTTTACACTTGCATGTGAAAACTGCAATCATAGAACAGTATGTCTTTGAAAAGCAGAAGTGTAGCCTGCCACACAACCAACTAGAATGCAGCAAGTGCATTCTGAATGATGAGTCAACAACAAAACACTTTCTTTTGTCTTTTCCAGTATTCACTGTACTGCACATGCAGTGATAAAACCATCTGACCAAACATTTTGCAGCTCAGCTTGGGTTGCTAGGTAACAGGGCTGGACTTGACTGGGATTGCATCTCCATAAAGCTTGCCTGCAGAGCAAAGCAGTAAGACTTCCTGGTAGATGGCTGAGTTGACTGTGGACTTCAGAAAGCAAAGTGAACCAGAACCAAGAGATGACATGAAATCCCATATCGCTACAGACCATGGAAACTAAATACTGAACTCAACTCAACTTGAAACCTGTGTTACTCCTCTCTTCCTCTTCTTTCCGAATGAAATGCAAACTTTACTTTCATCTGAAGAGAGGTCTGTGGACCACTGAGCAGTTGTCCAGTTCTTTTTCTCCTGATCTCAGGTAACATAGTTCTGGGACAAGAGATGTGATTTCTAGTCCATGCGATGGATTAGTCTGAGCGTCGAGGGTTTTAATGCACTGACTCTGGTCTCAGTCAACTCCCTTGAAGAATCTCCAAATTCTTGAAAAGATTTTGCTTGACAATCCGGTCGGGGCTACAGTGGTCCCTGTTGCTGGTGCATATTTTCCTTTCACACAATTTTCTATGAATATGCTGTAATATTTTCACAATATCCAAATTTTAAGAGTCATGGAATAGTTTTTTTTAATTATCTGTAAGCCATAATCATTAAAATAAA
This sequence comes from Xiphophorus hellerii, assembly GCF_003331165.1. Taxonomy (NCBI): domain Eukaryota; kingdom Metazoa; phylum Chordata; class Actinopteri; order Cyprinodontiformes; family Poeciliidae; genus Xiphophorus; species Xiphophorus hellerii. The sequence continues at coordinate 5,545,902 of NC_045674.1, forward strand.
AATAAAATGTAATTCTTTAAAAAGATTTACAAAAATGCATCACTCTTATTATTATATCATTTTATGTAATATAAAATAATTACATATATCTATATGATTCACTCAGTGAATTGAGTTACTGAAAATAATGAACTTTTCAGAGTGCTCACCTCTGGTGTGTGTGGTGTGTCCGTCCTCGCTCAGGTTCTCCTCGTCGCCAGCGTAGGTTCTGATCGGCGATCGGGCGTACGAGTGCTTGTGGATCAGATTCTCAACACTTTCCCTGCAGCAAAAGCCAAAGAGAGAGCCCCAAAGTAAATCTCTTTGTTTCTTTCGTTTTATCATTGCACCAGCAGTGATGTGTAGCTTACACCCAGCGCTAGATTACTAAGTCAAAGAGTTGCACAGTAATATCTAGTTTTGCTTTCAGCACACACTGACCCTGGCTTTTTCTACATAAAATACATAAATGCAATGGGAAAGATTTTAATTCCCGCCACAATTGTATGATAAATTTTCCATGACAACCTTAAAAAGATAACAGGAGAGACGCATCATTTAGCAAAGTTTTCTTATCTGGTGGACTTTAACAGCGGTGACTTCTGAGTCAGTTTTGTCCTCTTTTTCTAATTTGGTCATAAAAAATTATAAAGACACTACATAAAACAAAATAAAAGTGGCATAAATGATCAAGAACACTCCCATATCCCACTGACCTCCCTTTTCCTACAGGACTTTTATCTTATTATATCAAGGATCAAATCAAATCTTTAATTAGAGTTGTCAACATATTGTAGTTTTGATAATGAATCATCAATCATCAGATGGAACTTCTGTTTTTATCCAAAATACAAAAACAAGCTTTTTTTGGTGTGATAAAAACATAAGCTAGCTATGACGGTGTGTCAGGGCTATTGCTGATAGACAAGAAGAAAAAACCAGGAGTAACTTTCTGCTAAGAAAAACACATACATTTTGAGATGTATGTGATCTCAAACTTTTTCTGAAGAAATTATGGACATTTCTGAGTTTTAAAAGTAAAAAAATGGCTAGAAAAAAATCTTAATTTCTGGGGGAAAATGTCAATGGTCCAAAATCTGCCAGTTTTAAACAATATTAAGGAAAGACTGACTTAAAATAAGTGCCTATGTCTTTCAGAAAAGTTATTTGCAAGTTAGTTTTGTCTTATTTCAAGTGTACTGACATTTTTTCACTAGAACCTAGAGCAAAAATACTAGTAAGATTTTGTGTTTTTTGCTGTGTATGAAAAAGCTCAACAGGTCTGAATATTTTTCCAATGAACTGTTTATGTGGCGTCACTCAGTGAAATAAGCTCTTGTGTTGCTGTGAGTGTGTTTAGGTTGTGTATTTACTTTGTTTTTCAGCTGGTGTGTGTGGATTCAGGCACATGTGTGTCATGTATGTGTTACCAGTCCCACAAACTGCATTAGCTCATTTGAGACTTGTCAGGGAGCACTTCTAAACCGCAGTGACAGATATTGTTGGGGGAGGCGATGTGTGTTCATGTGTGTGCATCATCAGACCAATGCGTCCACATTAGCAGCGTCCCGCCTCAGCCCCACCCCTCTGGAGCCCAAAACCCTCCAATTAGGTTAGGAAAGTGCAATATCTGTCAGCAGAGGAGTACAAATGTGTGTGTTTTTATCAGTGTTGGGCCCCCGCGGCGCAGAAGCCAAAGCAAACTCCCACAGTGCATGGCAAGGGGGGGGGACAGGGGAGGAGGAGCATGCTGGTTTCAATCAGTCACTGCAGCCAATTGAATTACAGTGTGTTTTAGTGCAGTGGCCGACTCCAGACTAATGTGATTTCTGCAGCTCCCGAAGACCAATTGATCAGGTCTAATTCACAGCCCTCACAAAGAGAAAGACGGAGAAGTACAAGGGGGAGGAAGGGTCGTCTGGATGCGTTCGGCGGTCTCTGTTTGGGATCTTTGATTGAGGGAAATGGGCAGATGGCTTGATTTTGTCAGCTGATTTTGGCCACAGTGCCGGAATCGGGAATTACGAGAAGTTTGTGTTTTGGCTGCGTCTGCTGAAATCTGCAGAGGCACGGCAGTTCTTAGTCTCTGCGTCTGAAACTCACATTCTTGGAATTCTGTGCATTATATTGTTGGGATGAAAACTAAAGTAAGGGAAAAGGAAAAGTAGCAGAGGAAGATAACAAGATGCAGAGGGAAATGTGAAGATGGACAAAACAATGTTTTGGCTAAAAAAGCCTTTCGTTGGCACAAGCTTAAAGAATGTAGAAATTTGAGTTGAAAAACAGATGAAAAGTTTATTTTAAAAAGTGACCTATATTAACTCACCGTATGTTTCTCATTTTAACAGTGACGTATCAACTTTATGCAGACAATGCAGTAATGTGCTCTGGTGAGCAAGTTGCTGCTGCCCTATTTGTTTAGTAAATGACCCAGTGCTTCATTTAAAATGAACTATTACTTGATTTTATAAATACATTTTTCAGGTATTTTTAAATTAATAACTTTAACAAGCAACACATTTAAAGTTAGCAGTTGAATTTCTAAGGCACCAAAACTCACATTTGTCTGTGATTGATGTAAATTATATCTAACAAATACGTTTTAAAAATTTTCAGCTACATGCCACACTAAGCAGCTTTACTATAATTGTGATCTTTGCTCATTTCAGAAGAATGTGGATAAGTGGTCCCTTCAATAGCAAAGTCAACATACAATCAAATGATTAACCTCATCAATAAAAAGCATCATTGTCGTTGCTTCTTATCTGTAATTTAACTTATCCATAATTTACTGGCATCATTGTCATGCATTAGAAAAGATAAGTTATTGATATTTCAATGTTTAATTGATTTCTTTTGGTTTTCTTATGTTTAATCTTTAAAAAATTAAAATGTCTGCAGTAGAGAGCCTCTGTGGTTTCATTCAAAGGCAGAAGAGTCACTAAGAGATCTGTTAACGTTTAGCCAGCCAACATTCGCATTTGAAAGAAGATTGCACCCAATTTTAACACTTTACACACTTTTAATTAGCTCAAACTTTTCTTATTTGTGTAAATCCACTTGTGTACATTTCCACGTGATGCAGACCTTTTTTTTATTGATGATATGGTTTTACTGTGCTTGTACTGTACAAGCTTTTTTATTTTTACAAATCCAGCCACGGACTTTAGCTTTGAATTATTAAATTGCCATATTTCTTTTAAGGAAACCATTATATGCACTCTATGTCCACTACGTTTAGCTGCATTGTTTCTGGTAAATATGCATATAAGTCATATAAAAATTCTTTGTTTCATTTAATTTTATTATATGACTCAAGCTAAAAAGAAAAAGGTAAAAAAAAAAATTAAAAAGCGACCCATCTGTCAAAGCAGGTCATTACAAGCTATAAGGAAAGAGGGACGAAGATCTTAACAATGAGGAAAAGACAGGAGAAAAAATTCACAAATGGCAAAAGGAGAATAGAGCGGTTACAATTATGAAAAAGAAATGGAAAACAAACCAGAATAAATAAATCACTGAGTAAGAAGAACAAAAATCCTCAACAATGACGTGAACATGGATTAGGGGAAAAAGTGAAAAACATGGTATAAACTCAGATGATCAGCATGAAAAAACACTAGAGGAAAGGGACACTTTAAATATTTAGACAAAGAGTGAAGTGAAGGAACACAGTAAAGAGAAAGATGTAAAAGAAACAAGAAAAATCCTGATGAATAAAATCTTGTGTGTCTTATCAGAGGCCAACAAACAGTTCTGGGCCCAGAATCCCCTGTACCTCTCCATGTCCGTCAGCCGCGACGAATCCCTGAAACCTTTGGCGAACGGGTTGCTGTCGATCTTCAGCTTGGTTATCTGGGAAAAACACACACCAGCAGAAAACAAGTTAGACACGTCTCACTGGTTTCTCTTCTCTGCTCCAAAAACTTTTTTTTCATTCTTTTGTGAAGGATCAAATCAATTCTTCTTTAATTAAAGTGAATTAAGTAGGTAATTTTGTGTCTAAACTTAATTCTTTTATTGCCACATTATCAAATCTAGACTCAATATTTGGTAGCAATTTCTAAAAATCAATGACTGGCATGTCTTCTTACTGTAAAATAAGTTATTCTTTAACTTAGAAATAAGTTTAATGAACACAATTCTTTGTAAAAAGAAAAATACTAATAAAAAATAAAAGTCACTTGTCCTGGTTTCTATTTTATAAAACCTTTCTACAATATATAGCATATAATTAAAACCTTTTTTACTCAGAATAATGTTAGTTTTATTCATAAAATTAAGAATATTTTACAAAAAACTCTTTAATAAAATAAAAAAAACTGTAGATTATAGAAACATTGAAATATTGAGTTCAGGATAATCTGCAAGGCGCAAGGACGGCAAAAAATAAGACACAATGAAAAGCAAGTTTTTATACTGCAAACAACAGGATAAACTCAAATTGATGAATTCTTTTAAAGTATGCTCCCATACTTTATTGTGGTTCCAAATATCATTTTCACTTGATAAATTGATGAGACACAAATCTTAAGTCTGGTAATGTTGAGAACAAGTACCCCGAACTGCTCACCAGGGGGCGCCACAAATAAAAGTCTTTCACTGCCAACAGATATGAACACAAGACAATCACACACACACTCACACTTGAGGATGATTTAGCGAGACAAATTAACCTAACAGTCTCGTTTTTGGACTGTGGGAGGAATCTGGAGTACCCAGAGAGAACCCATGCATGTTCATGGAACATGCAAACTCCTTGCAGAGAAATTCCAGGTTGGGATTCAAACTCAGGACCTTCATGCTGCATGGGGCTGTAAGACTTTAATGATTCTTCCAAAAAAAAATAGATGTTTCAGGACACAAAGTTGGCAACTTCTCAATATTTTGTTTGTGTGTTTGATGTCCGTCATCCACCTTCATTGTGACTTTGTGTATCACATAATGTTGAGATTACAACATAGTAATAAATATCGATTTATAATTATCACTTTAAAATTGCCACCCTCTGGTTCAGATCACACGTTTGATCTCAGTTTATACATAACTCCTGTCCTGATAAGGTTTCTGTGATGAACTCAAATGCTTCTGAACAGATAAAAGACGACAAGCAGAGACACAAAGTCGTGATTTGACTTAATTTACTCACCAGCTGGTTCTGATAGGCCGTGACGGCGGTGAAGACCGTCTCAACGAACACGAAGGTGCGAAACTCCTCCGATTTGAGGTTGAGCAACGAAGCGGTGTGGTCCTTCTTCTTAATGATGTGAACTCGTGGCTGGTACTTGTGCATAGAGTTCAGGATGATCTACAAAGAGAGGAAAAATAAGATACAATGAAAAGAAGGTTTTTCATACTGCAAACAACAGAATAAACTCAAAAATGTATAAATTATTTTCTTATTTTGCATCAGAGAGGTTGGAGTTGACTGTTCTCCTTGACATGGCCTATCAGTCAGCCTCACATGTTGGACCCACCGGACATTACCCTTCGTTACTGTTTACACTGTAAATCACTCCCACCAACACTAACTGGACGACCTCCAGGTCCTCAACAGATGCAGGGCAGCCTTCTGTGCTAATTTGTTGTTGTTCCTCAGGACAACAGACAAACTGAAAGTCTTTAGTCTCTTAATACTTATACATGTATAAAGACATAATAAAGAAAAATGACAAAGGAATAAAACTACAGCTCAGCATAAACCCAGTAATAACATGATTAAAACATGAGTGCTCTCATTGCCTGACATCACGTAAGAAGATGATTTCAGAAATTAAAACAAAACCCAGTAAAGATGCTGGTTAATTTGTGTTTATTCTCAGTTTTCTTTCAATTTGAATTAAAGTTTCCCGAACAGAGGAAATTTGAACCTTTGACAAAGAGGCACGCTATGGTTTCTTAAAACATTATCTGTGGTCAGTAGAGTGTTGGATAAAATTGTCAAATTAAGTGTTTGCAAACTCTACTGTTCACAGACCCATATTTATCCTCATAAAACTCATTCACATATTTCCAACCTAATGACAAACATGTATTTCTGGTATTTTTAGGCCCATTCTGCTATTTAGAGCAACTATTCCACTGAAACTCAAATCCTGCATTTATTATTATATATTTATTCTGAAATATTGACTGGTTCTTTATCACTTTTTATCAGATTTAGATTTATTAGGAGTCTTTGAGCAAGGTCCAGAGACGTACTGAAGGCTCTGGAGCTGTAGACTCCTGGCCTATCTGGTAAAATAAGAAAAAAATATAATATGAAGACAAAGAATGGAAAGGAGAAACTCAAAAGAGGTGGGCAGAGAAAAATAATAATAATTTTTTTCTCAGCCTGCAAATCAGATCTTATTTATCCACTAATTCAGGCCATAATTTCAAAAAGTCAACAAAAAAGCAAAACACTGAAATCTCATCAAAAGGAATAAATGAAATAATCATATCAGCTACAGATCACATCGTTACAAAAATACAGCTTAGCGTATTTAAAATTAATTAACAAAATGAATTGTTGCATGGATTTAATTTGCGCTGCCATCAATGTCTTAAACCTGGTAGATTTATTATTTATTTTACTTTAAGGTTTTTAATCATTAATATATAAATATTAAGACAGCATGATCAAATAAAACGGAGTAAAAAATATATTTTTCTGTTTTTGTTGGACATGAATGACTCCGTGAGGGTTTATGCATTGACTTCCTTGTTTTAGTTGTTCATTCTAGGAACTATTTGCATGGTTTTGTCTGCCGGGTAAGACCTGTAAGACCGGTAAGGCTGTGTTTGCTATTTTAATTATTTTTACGGCTCCATAAAAACCTATTTGTTGTCATTTTCGGAGAAAAATAAAAGTTGCTCTCACATGTCCGTGCTGGTCCAGCTCGTTGTTCGTCAGTTTGACCTTCTCGAAGGAAACCATCTGCTTCATCAGCTGCTCTCCGGTGAACGGAGAGTCCGGGTGGACGTACAACCTGCCGGAGGAGAGCGCGACATCTCACTTCTGATTGGCCGAGAGGCATTCGAAGCGCAGCCGCCACGACCAATCAACGCGCGGATCTTGATTGACTCTTAATTGGCACTTAGGAAACATTTCGTCGTAAAACTTCTGACTAAATCCTGTCATTTCTTCGAGCGTGGAGAAAGAAAGTAGTTTTTAAAGGATATAATGCTTAGTTTTTCTTGAAAATTTGCCGAATTTGATTTATTATATCACGATTACCGCCGTTTATGCTCATCATTCTTTATTTTCAGGTGTGCACTAACTAGGAAAATATTGACTTTTTTTCCAGAAAGAACTGACTGTGTCCAGAGCCTGAAATAATTTATATAACTCTGTAATTACATGTTAATTACATGAAAAAATGGATGGCTGAATGGTCGTCTATTTTTTCGATAAAGGTGGAAGATCAATAAGTGCTATTGGTCTTCTGAACAAATAATAGATAAGCACCGAAAGTATGGTTGTTGCATGGAGACTACACATATAATCGTCCTTGATGCATAAAAAATAAAACACAAAAATACAACAACTTTAATTTGTTTATATACTTTATACTTTATATACTTTTATATACTTCAATTCGCCTCTAAGGCTAACTTAAATAATATTTGTTTAAATCTTTACATCTTCACCAATTTTAAAGAGCTAGAAACGTGACTTCATTTTGCGAGTTATTCGAAAAATCATCCTGAAGACTCCTGGACAGATGGAGCGTGTTGGGGTCTTTACCTGGCGGGCAGAGGGGGGTCGGCTTTGCCGGCCACCAACCAGGAGGAACGGTGATAGGCGTAGCGGTACCGCTTGTTGTCCACCGGAACAATATCCATCAGCACGATGTACTTGGAATCCTGGTCCACTCCGGAAAAAGAGACCCGGATGGTAGGAAACATCCGCCTGTATGTGACATATTATTATTTTTATTCTTATTTTTATTATTTATTTATTGGGGGGAAAAAAGCTAACAACAGATCAAGAAAAAACCCCGCTTTGCAATATAAAATATTATTTTAAACTAAATAATATACAAAATTAATATTACATGAGTTTTTTTTTTATTTTTTATTCTGACTTAGTCACAAGTAACAGTATAATGCTGGCGGAAGTAAAATTAAAAAAAAAATATTGAACATACTGACCAGAAAAGACAATAGCCAATAAGATAGAACACGACGCAGAAGGGAGCAACAAGTAAAAACCAAAGTAAAACAAAGTCTGGACAAACAGCAGTGAGAGAACTGAAATCTGATTTTTGAAAGACTGAAAAAATTACAACCAAATCTTATGTTACCATCAAATTATGAGAACTATGTTAGATTAAGGCGAAACATTCCAATTGTGAAATAATAATATTGCCATTTAGTGACATTTTCTCGTTTGTATTATGTTACATTTAAAGAAGTTGCATATGCGCCGAGTAAAAATCCCTTCAGTTGCATCATGAATTATGTAGAAAATTCAGGACGTTTTTCCTCCAAATACAACATAATTGGAGACAGCACTTTTATTGTTAATTAAATATTTTGCATTGGGTCACACACTAAACCTGCGTGAGACCCAATAAAATGGCAATTGATGATAACATGGAAGCGATGTTGTTGTGCATTTTATTCCTCCGCAGTCTCAGAAAAAAATCGAGCTTCGCATGCATTTTTGTCTTTATATAAAAACAAACATTGATGTCATTATTCTACTTTTCCTCATTTTATTTTGTATTCCGTGATATTTGATGTGATCGGAGTGATTACAGAGCAGCGCGTCCGGTTTACCTTCCAGACTTGGTGATGATCATTTCAGTGCCGAGCTCGTGGAATTTGTCCCACAGCTCTTTGGTCTCCAGGCTGCACGAGATTTTGGCCATCTCCTCGCTGGGGATGCCGGGATTGGTGGGGATGAGGGGCTCCGTGCACACCGTGGGCGCGCTCCCGCTGAAGTCCCCGTGCCCGTCCAGGGACGACAGGTCAGCCAGAGCCTGCTGGTTGCAGGAGGATTTCTCCACAAATTGTTCTGGTTTTATCAGAAACGTGGATGCGTAAACATAAAAGAGAAATGGAGAGTAACATTGAGGATCGTTCTGATATTATTTTAAAATTATTTTGTAAGAACAAGAGATACAAACCATTCTAAAATGATGAAAATATCAATAATACGACTTTTTAAACTTAAATATACTCCAAAAATAAAACCGTGTACAATCTACAGAATTAAAACAAATAAACGAACAAATAGAAAAACGTAATCCTTCATGTAATTTACATTTTATATCACAGTTTGAACAGAAATTGGAAAATCATATAAATTTATATTATATTATATTATATTATATTATATTATATTATATTATATTATATTATATTATATTATATTATATTATATTATATTATAATAAATAAGTCCACTAAGAACAAAAAATAAATGAACAAAAACCGGATTTCTGTGAAAACTACACATCACTTTTAGGAAAAAAATATCCCTACTTACACATTTTCATCTTGAAAATTCCGAAGACCTCCTTTGTCGCACAAAATTATATAATAATGTATTTAATGCCCGTGTATTTTCAGAAAATAAAATTATTATTTTATACTTTCCATCAGTAAATATCGGCGCCTTGGATAAACAGGAGTGCTTAAAAGCTTAAGGTAGTTGATTGTAATTACAGGTTTCGTCACAAAAAAATAAAAGCACCAACTTTTCTCACATTTTGGTGCTTCATTGTATAAAATCTTACACTGTAATTATTTTTTCTTCAACAAACAACTTTTCAAACAATAAAGCTGGATTTCTTCCTCTCTTACCCAGAGGTTTGATAGTGTTCTCCTCCGCCTCCTTGTCCTTGCTGGACTTTCCGCTGGACATCAGGGCGGCTATGGAGAAAGCATTGGCCCGGGATGAGAGCTGCGGCTTTGGGGATGACGTGTACTCCATGTCGGTGTGTCAAAAGGCAAAAATATTCCCCTCTAAAAAAATAAAAGCAGAAAACCTCCAGAAATACCGGCCGCTTTTGGCTCCAAGCGGCAGAAGGAAGTAAAGATTGAGGAAATTACGCGCAGTTTCTTCCAGATCTCAGGACTTTCTTGCGCACAGAGTTTACAGGCGCAAACAGGTTAACAATCGGCACTCAAAAAGACAGGAAAAAGGTTTTATTGCTGCCGATGTGGTCTGGCTGGATTCATGGTGAAGGAAGAACGCACTTCTGACTCTTGGGGGTTGTCAGACCTGAGGCCGGCGGCTCTTTGGGACGCTTCAGTCTGCTCCGGTCCAGCCTTCCCTTATTATTCCAGCTTGCCCTCCAATCGCTGCCTCTGGCTCCACGTCACGCTCCCACTGTCTCACAGCGGCCCTGAAAGCGAGCAGCCAATTAAATCACCTGCTACTGCCAGGCTTTCTCTTTTTTTTTTCAAGCCAAAGACAGACAGGGCGGCAGAGACAGAGAAGAGAGGGAGATTGGAAGTAATAATGTGAGAATTTTATGACTGCAGAGGCTGATGACAGATTGAAATGACTAATATATGCAGGAAAAATCCTTTGATGTCTTGCAAAATAAAAGAAAGTCTGTATTAACCTTTCCTTAGATTTTCTTTACTCTCGGTTCTTTTAGATATCAAGTCAGACTGTTGAGTGAAAGTTACCAAAGAAGAAACTGAAATTGAATTGTAGAATAAAAATCTCACTCTTGTTAAATGATTTGAATATTTTTTTCTTATTATTTCTTGTAAATTTTAAGACATTTAAGGGTACATTTAAGATCATTTGTGCAACTGTACTGCACACATTTTAAATTTATTTGAAAACATTGTGATGATTTGACTGATGAATTTAGCTAAAAGTTTCAGAAAAAATACTTCTGATACACATTTGGGCACATACTTATCAAACATATCATAACAAGATTGTTTTTACATGCTTTTGCACGAAAATTTTGACTTAGCATAATAAATAAGAAAAATAAAATATTTTTGGCAGAAATATCTACATAAACCATCTGATTAAACCTGCATATTGTTTTCATGAGTTTTTTTTCTTGCATTAATTATGTACTGCTGTAGTTAAGCTGTAGCTTCATGCAGCAGTTTACTGTTTGGTTTCCTAAAGGCCAAAGTGTACAATATTTGAGGTTTGTGTTACATCTGTCATGGACAAGAAAATAAAAAATAAAATATCTTAAAGTCCAGAAGTATAAGTGATGCATTAAGGAACATTTAAAGTACAAATTTTAATCAAATAGATTGGTGAGCTGATTTATCCTCCTGAGACCCAGCAATACATTTTTGTCCTCTGTGGAGGACATAGGTTTTTTTGTTCATAACTCTGAAACCATACATGCCACTGTGTTAAATCCTGTTGGTCCTTAGAGAGGACATCCTGGGCCTCAAAATGTGTTCATATTTGCCACAAGAGAGTCCCGATGTCCTCTCCAAAGGACATACTGTAATAAATAAATAATAACATGTTTTGAAACTTTTTCAATTGTAGTGATGTTTTTTCACTCCAAAGAGTCATGTAGTGAAAAAAAAAAAAAATTCAAAAACTTTTTTTTTTCTGGGTCTCAGGAGGATATGATAAATAACTGAAAGTGTGAGGCTTTACTTTGAGGTTGCAACAAACAAAAATGTATTTCCAGAAATGGTTTAAGAAAGTCAGCTGTTTCTGGATTTTGTCTCCAGTAAAAACATGGATCGTTTTTGCAGGTCTTTTCTGGTGTACTGAGAACGCAGTAAGTTCCCCATTAACTCTGATGATGTCATGGTCTGAGGTAATTTTCTGACCCACATGCAGGAAGACACTCAGGACAAGATAAACAGTTTTGAATAGACCAGCAGGCAGAGGACTCGGGAGTGACGCTTTGGAGGATACCGTCAAAGATCTGAGGTCTCAGATGGAACAACGCTTTGAAAAATCTGGGAAATCTTCTCTTGGATCCTTGCTTGACCATCAAGTTCCCTTTTGCTCTGTGATGGATTAGGAGAATGGAAAGAGGGCGTGGTCTGACAACAGGTGGACGATCTGCAATTCAAGTAAAAAATGTAAACAAAAACAGTCAACACACTCACAGTCCAAACTATAATAAATAACAACTGCGAAATCTGGTTTGAGCGTGTGCAAAATTTAGTTTATTTCTGATAGTAATTAATGTTCCACATTATTAATCAAGCCACAGCAATTCACAGCAATATGTGAAAGAGAAAGGATCTCTGCTGATGAAAATCATCAGATAGTGTAGTGCCGTATGACAAGATATGAAAACATTAGATATTTAATGAAAACTGAAGCGTTATCATCGTACTGTGAAGAGATTTGTGGCTGATTCAGAACAAATGTGGGTTTGTACAGATAAAGGCTTAATGAGGAAGGTTTCTGTTGGACAAATTCATCGGATTAAGAGAGCAGCTGTTAAAATGTCCTTACAAAGCAGCAAACAGTTATTTGAAGCTGCTGGTGCCTCTGGAACCTCAAGGTGGAGGATCCTCCAGAGGCCTGCGGCGCATGAACCTACTATTGGGCCCCTAACCAGAGCTCACAAGCAGAAATGGTTGAAGGGCCCAACTGTACATGAAGATTCATTTTCAAACAGACTTGTTCACTGATGACTGCTGTGCAACCCTGGATGGTCCAGATGGACACAGTAGTGGACTGGTGGTGGATGGCCACCACGTCCCAACACAGCTGTGACGTCAGCAAGGAGGTGGTGGAGTCATGCTTTGGGCCGAAATCCTGGGGAGAGAATCATTGGTTGGTCCCTTTAGGGTCCCTGAAGGTGTGAAAATGACCTCAGCAAAGTATATGGACTTTCTGACTGATCACTTTCTTTCATGGTTCAAAAAGAAGAGCCGTACCTTCAGTAGCAAAATCATCTTCATGCATGACAATCCACCATCTCATGCTGCCAGGAATACCACTGTGTCATTGGCTGCTATGGGCATAAAAGGGGAGAAACTCATGGTGTGGTCACCATCCTCCTGCACCTTGATTACTTTGGGAAAGTGCACTCAAATCTTGTTAATATGTTATTAAAACATTTTTGTAAATATTGATAGCTTTTGTCCAAATTCTATCCTAGGTTTGAACTAAACAATTTAAAGGAAAACCATAAAAACACCTAAAGATGAGAAGTTTCATGACAAACTTAAATAAAAAATACAATATCGTATTGATATTGATGATATGGGTCCTGTATTTAATTGGTATCAGATTGAAAATATGCAGAATCACATACATTAACATCTGACCGTCACTGCCTTTAGTCACTAACAAAAAGGAAACCCAACACAAGATTTTCCCCTTCTAGGAAGCAAACACATGTAAAAGTTTGTCTTGAAACAGTCGATCCAATGCAAGCTGAGATTATTTCCAGGAGCACCTGGCACCTTGTTCCTCTGTGTTGCCTGTTTCTGTGTGTGTCCTCAAAGTCACCTTTACTCCCCTCAGCGAAACGGCGGCTCACACAAACGGCGAGCCAAAGAGCGGCCAAGCAGCTAAACCTATTAGGGGACTCCTCCATGCAAATCTGCTGGTGCAGATATTTAATAAGAGACCTGCACTGGCAAATGAGATTACCGTGCAATTGGCAGTGGATAATGTGCTAAAAGCTTTCCCACTTAGGCGTCACTACTTACCGAATATTATTCACACTTTGAGGGGCCACTGGAGCCTTAAAGAAGCATGGATAGATAGATGGACGGATGGATGTGGATGGATGGATGGATGGATGGATGGATGGATGGATGGATGGATGGATGGATGGATGGATGGATGGATGGATGGATGGATAGATAGATAGATAGATAGATAGATAGATAGATAGATAGATAGATAGATAGATAGATAGATAGATAGATAGATAGATAGATAGATAGATAGATAGATAGATAGATAGATAGATAGATAGATAGATAGATAGATAACAGGATATCCCAGCAGCACTCAGCGATATGACATCAAACCCGACTGAGGGGATAAATCGCGTAAAGAGGTCAGCAGCAAATGACAGCCAATTCCCTGCAGAGTGGAATCTGAGGAAAAATAATCGCCTTGTGATCGAATTAAATCCTGGGACATTTGAGCCACAATAATGAAATGGCTGTTTGTTGTGACCCGGCCCTTTCACCCTCCTGACAGATTTCCTCTTTTTATTCATTTTACCAGATTACAGGGCAGGCGGCAGGAATATGTTTAATATATTTGCAAGCATTTGTTTTGTCAATGTAAATCCCTATTATCGCCACTGCTTCTGCATATTACATGTCGGTGTTCACCTGCCGGGCCGAGGGGACGCAGGAGGGCAGCTGCCTCACACACCTGACTTATGTTGCTCCAGTTAAATACCGCCATTTATGGATTTTACATCGAAAAATCCCTGCAAATGTAAGAAATTATATAGAAACTATCAGAGAGCCTGTCAAAGATTATTGAAGAAAACACATCTGGTCCAAGATTTCTTTTCCCAGTAAAGCATTTTACGAGAACTTAGAAAGTAAAACAACACTGCAGGAAGTCTGTTTCAGCACATATTCATACATGTGTGTGAAAATAGTTGCCTTTTTCTGCTCTGGTATCTTAGTCCATCCAAAGTAAGTTTTGAGACCATAGGTAGACCATTAAAATGCACTGCCGCCCTGATGCTGATTTGGTGACAGACTAAAATAGAGACTTTTGGAAACAATGAGTTCTCTTCCTGATTGGCTCTTATCAGTCACTCTGTGTCATCATGCTCCTATCACGTGTTCACAGCCAATCTTCAGCTTCCTGGTGAAAACAATAAATCTAAAAACTCCTCTTTAAAGGATGAATTATTTTTCCAGAGTGCTATCTTAATGAGTAATGATGTTTAGAGTACTGTCCAAAAGTCTGGAGTCACCTCTCATTTCTTTTTTCCTGCTTCCAGGTAACTAGAGTTTGTTGGTATCGTTTGAGTAACATTTTCTAGGCTTTCTTGAATGATTATCTTTTGTGTTCCCTTTTTCCTGTCCATTTTTTAGAGCCTTTAGTTTGTGAAACCTCTGATCATTAACTTTATTGGCATAAAACAGTCCCAAAATTAAAGAAATGAAAATTGAAACGATATAGAAGAATAGTTATTTGCTGAGTAGTTTCACAATTTTTTTAAAGGCAGGACTTTCGGAAATTGTTCTCTTGCCGTTTTTGAATGTTGACATTTATTTTCATTTCTCCACTTTGCAAAAAAAACCCCAAAAAACAAAAGAAATATCTAAAGAAATACTTTGTTTAAATTAAACCTATTAGAAATACAGTAACTTTATTGAACTACGTCAAATTGCATAATTGTTATCATAGAATTAAAACTGTACTACTTATAAACCAGAGTTTTACATAAGCCTGTTCAAATTAATTCATTCTGAATTATGGTTTTTACATGATGAACTTGAAGTTAGCACATCCTAACCTAACTTCTTTTTTATTCAGGGAGTATTAAAGATTTACTCTGTATTTTATATGAGCAACAATTTGATATTTTATGCAGAAAAGAGCATCAGAAATATTTTCTTCCAAATAAAAGATTGATCTTTGCGCAGACACAAGAATTAATTGCAGCCTTACTGAGAATTTTAAATTTCGAATTAAAATTAGAATGTTATAGTGCCTAAAAATATTTAAAACTGAAAATCTGTCACATTCAGAAAACTTCTGAGAAACAAAATTGTGGTTTAGGATCATATGAGTACATGACGGTTTCTTAAACTGTTTATATTATCAGCTTGAGCTTCTCTCACTTCCATTATATCTCTTAATGTTAAATCAAACCCTCAGCATCAATTATCCATCAAACGTTCTCGACTCTGGGAGAAATATGTGTCTAAACCTGTGAGAAACAGCAAAATAATGGTCTAAGATATTTATGTAGATCACTGAATCCTTTTGTTAGTGAGGTGAAATTGGAGCAATAAGAGTTAGCAGAGAGGTTTCCAGGATGTTTTCATTTTGTTTCAGCAGATTAGTTCAGGTCACTGACATTACAAAGCTTTGATCTGAAGCATGTCCTCACCAGCCTAGACGCTTATTCACCTGCCGTTGACTAAAGCAAGTCTGCCCCAGCCCCCTCTGTTACCCGAGGCATGCAGTGGTCAGCCTGTTGCCTCCGTTCATATGACTAATTAGACCAGCTTCACACTGCGCCTTTCCTTTTGATGCTGATCCCTGGTGCTAATTGCTGCGTCAGGCCCAGGCCACAGTCAGGTTAAGTTCAAATGCAGGACCAGCGTTTCCAACATGGCTCCCTGGTTTCACAGGCCAAGTATCAACCGTTTGTAATTTAAACTTATTTACAGCTTTATTTCCTTTTTGCATTCCCCAAACTCATGGAAGAGCTTACCTGTTTGAAGTGAAGGTTAACACACACAGTATGTATGCAAATAAAATAATTTAGCCTTTAAAAGTATACATATAAATACGATCAAGAAAACGTTCTGGAAATTTTGATTACTGACAGAAATATAGAATAAAGAATTGGCTTAAATAAAACTTGACTGTCAACATGAAGAAAAGCCAAAAGATCGCCAAGGGCAACAATATTAGTACAGTATTGACGTAATATTGTGGAAAGTATTTTATGACGTTCTGATGTGATTCATAGTCTTTTCTTTTTTTTTCTCTTTTTTTCAGGCAGAACCAGATGCGGACAAGTAACTAAAATGCAAAGACAAAATGTTTAACAATAAAAACTAAACTTACAAAGCGATCAGAAAATCCAAAATCTGTGGTTCAAAACAAGCAGCAACAGGAGACCTTCACAGCAATGAAGAGTTGTATTAATTAGAGACATAACACGGTTATGGTGAGAGGAGCGTCTGACAAGAGCTGACTAAAAGGGAGGAGCATAAATATTGGTGGAAGGTGATTACAGTAGTGAGAAACAGGTGTGAGTAATTAACACTTTTGCATCAAAACCAGAAAAATATAAGATCTTAATGATTAACTGAGAGAAATTACTTGAACTCCACACCTTATGTGCCGTTCATCACACATCATGATACTGAAATTACACAAGTATTACTCAAAGATCGCATCAAAGGGCCAATGATATTATTCACTCTCATGCTGCACTATGCAGATACTTTGTCTGCACTATTAAAGATTTATTTACCTCCTCGCAATAAAAGCTTGTAGCATCTTAAAAAGATAGAAATAAACCACCATTCTGATCAGCTCAGATAATAACTACTTTACTCTTTAGGAAAACGGATAAACTTTGTCTAGGTCATGGGATGTTACTTCTTCATCAAAATATATTGAAAAAGTAAGAATAGAAAAAAGAAACAAAACTAATGTACTCTACTAAACCCAAAACCATAAATCACAATGTCTCCACTTCCTTCATTTCTCAACCTCTAAAGTACGAGCTAAATACATTTTGTTTGGGAGAATTTGATGCATACAATATAAAGTTTGTTTATACAATACATGCATGAAAATGATCTATGTTATTAAAGATTACAACATTTCCCCTGGAGGCACCTTCTGCTTTTCACAAAGCCTCAGCATTCTGGATACCTCCTGGATTTTCTCCATATCGTCATACTCACCTGGATTGCTGTAAATCATGACAGGAGGCACCAAACCTCCTTTCTTGGAGCTCCAACTTGCGTCTGCGTCCCAAGTCATTAATCCACATTCCGTATGCAACTTTTGCCACCCTCCAGAGGCTGTAACCAATACCAAACCAATAAAACCAGCAACACTATTCATATTCTGAAGTCCCCCAGAGCACCACTCAGACTCAGCAGCTTCCTTGTACAGAAACTGAAGTCTAATTATTTCATCTTGTTTAAACAACATTTTATTTGATCTCCAACTCTTTCACGTGTTTGAGTCACAAACTTTTCTGGACATGACAAAGTAAAGCCCATGCAAATAAGGACATGGGAGAACTTTACTTGGTAGCTATTCAGGTTATTAAAGTCTGATGTGTTTTCACTGTTTAAGCACTTTTCTTCATAATAAGCCAAACAGAGCTGAGTCCTGGCTCTACATATTAAATCCAGCTTGTCATATTATCTGGATTAGAAAGTTAAAGCCTCTGTTGAACACTGCTGTGGCTGCAGGATCACGTCTTTGACTTCTGGTTAGCACAACAAGTTTTCCCTTGACCTCGCTCCCACCTTTTCCCCTCCCTCTGCCTCCAGCTCTATTTTGCCCAAACTTAGTTGGATTATGCTGGGCCTTGGTGAAGGATAGGTCAGACGGAAGGAGGTGGGATGAGGCAGCAGGATGTGATGGATGAGCCACTGTAGACTCACAAAGCACAAAGTCAAATGATTTGAAGGACTTTTTAAATGCCAGTGTTATTTGTGTTTTTTTCTATATGTTTTTGTCAAATAAGAGCTAGGGCTGTTCCAGAATTGGAGTATGTTTTCTAATTGGCTCATAAAATGTCAAATAATTCATGCATCAAACAATCACATATACATTTGTTCTATAAATTAAATGTAATATAGCTGAGGGGATGCCTCTTTTGACGGTATTTTTGTCTGTCTCACCTTGTTGATGACAAATTTTTATGTCAAATAGATCCATTGAAAACCTTTTTTTGTGAAAGTTTGAAAGGTTCCCCTTGTAATTATTATAGCAATCAATTAATCAACATATTTTCTGTGATAGAAATTATGCTATCATAGTTTTGTCTCACACTTTTATGTCTTTTGCAGTTTTTCCAATCTTTTCAGTCTTGACTGAATGTGTCACTCAAACCACAGTCTTATTACCAATATCATCAGAATAAAACAAAACTATGAGTTTTTTAAAATTACTATCAGCCAAGTCTATTCTTTACATTAACAGTAACAGTGCATTCCATTTCCAGGATGCAAAAAAAGTTGACATTTGTGCAGATTTTCCACACTCTTGCTCTAATTTCAACCTTGTTACCACATGTTTATTTTTTTTCATCAAAATAATCTAAAATACATTTTACAAAGATAACAGTTTAACTTTTTACTCTTTTATGACTTGATTGACTTAAGGAATAATAGTTTTTATACAATTTATTTTTGTTTTGTTCTTTTTTTAGATCATTTTGCTACCTAACAAAGTTGCATGATAATTTACAAAAGCAAAAATCTAAGGTTTCCTTAGATTTTTGGGAACAATTATTTGATTTTTATGATTGGTTTACGATGGTTTTCTTAAATCCATTGTAGAGAATGATGAAATAACGTGCTTATTTTTATTTATTTTTATTCTTCTATTTCTGGAATTACATACTAGACACATCTGAAAGATGATGCAGCAGATTTTTCAAAATCGGATTAATGTGAATTATGACTGATGTCCAGCTTCTGTCTCTGTTATCAATCAAGTCAGGAAAGCATTGAATTCCTGGAAAGTTCTTGGTTTTGAATTCATCAATTTATTATGCATTATCTGTATTGATCCTGCAAACTAACAGGAACATTAAATTTTGATTTATCGAAACTAGAATTGTTGCTTTCGATAGAAACTAAGGTTTTAGGTATGGGTACTGCTATATCAGTACCCATAACACAACAAACGTTTCGGAAAACTTTCTGATGACTAGCCCCTTCTTTTTTGGAAAGAACACAGTATCAGTTGCTGATATACATCCACAAAGTCAGCTTTGCGTTTCTGAACCACTTTCAGTTTTAATCATTGAATTGGCTACAAAGATTTTGTAAAATCCCACACAATGTGTCGGATCCCACTCACCCTTAATCCGGCCTTCTGCTCTTTCTGTCTCTACACAACTATTGAACATGGAGCTGGTCATACAAGTGTAACATGTTCAAATGGAAATGTTTGACTCCACAGGGCTTGTGAATAATTGAAGAGCTATGTGGTTAAAAAAGGAGTTGAATTAGCACACGACTGCAGGCTCTCTGCAGTGTTTGTCATAGGGAGAGTGTGACAGACTTCGACATCGAGAGGTTAATAACACGCTTACGGTGACACGCAAATCCTTTTTGCAGCACAGCTTGGACAACTATGAGTTTTAGCAGCAGTGGTGCTAAAAGCTAACAGAGGAGCTTTAGAAACACAGCCCTGCGCCTTGTGCTTCAATCCCCCCACCCCTTTGTACATCTCTTAAAGGAGAGCTGTAATCATGTTGTGATTCTGCAGACCGAATCGACCTCCTCAAACCCTCCAGGGGAGCCGTTCCTGAGATGTGCCAAGAGTCACATCTCTAAATATGGCCAGAGTGAGGGGGAGTCTTCCTAGCATGTTAGCCTGTGGACTTCACCTCTGTGTCCTTCCACCAGTTTGATCCCAACTTCAGAACTCCACACTTCACCTCCACAGATTTTCACTTTGGCAAGGAGAGAGAAGTTCATCTGCTCACAGGAACCTTCACACCAAAGCTTGACAAGTCAAGGTTAACGTGCAAGTTTTAGAAAAGGAAACTAGAATGACACATATTTTAATACAATGACTTGCACAAACATACATTTCCTTCGAATTTTTAGAAATTTTAATACATTATAATAACCTTAAAAGGGACCTATTATGCATAATTAATTTAATGCTCATTTTTATACTTCTATTTGGGTCTTTGGGTTTTTCAGCAATAAGTTTTAGCTTTTGTTGTCTGAAAAATGAACCGTTTCAAAAACTTCCCGAATGCTGAGACACAATCAAGGACACTTCCCTGTTACCTGGCAACCCAGCCAAGACCAGCTCTTCACCTAGCAACCCAAGCTGAGCTCTAGTATATTTGGTCAGCCTTGTTTTACCACTGTATGTGCAATGGTTGCTGGAAAAGGCAAGAGCTTTCTTGTTGACTTACCATCCAGAAACATGGTGGCACAGTTGGTAACACTGTCGCCTTGCTGCAAATCCAATTGACAGAAACACACAAAAAAGGAAGAAAAAAAACCCCATACAACATTCATGATGCAACCTGGATACAAACAGTTACAGTTTCTATTTAGTCCTATCAGGTTCAAGACGTACTTGTTATAAAAAGACATACAGATTTTTATTTCCACCTTCTGAAGTTGAATTAGACCAAACTTCTCTTATTAGTTAGAATAACTAAAATTTGTTCTATTTGCTAAGTGCCAGAAAACTTAGCAAAAACTTTTTCTTTATTTTTTTCTTGGATTTTTTTGGAACTTTCTACAAATTTAGAAAGTTCGTTTACATACATTTGATCAGTCTTTTAAGTTGTCTGACCTGAATTAAACCTTTTGGTTTTCTCTCTGCAAGCTTAAAAACCATTTTAATAAACATCTAAAAGTGATTATAGTCTCATCACAAACACTCGTATGCACGATTTTTTTAAAAAGGAAGAAATACATAATGCATAATCCTGCAGTCAGACTGCCTGTTTGGTCTGGCCTCCACTTTGAATCCTGCTCAAAGTGGGATTAGCATCACTGCAACAATAACTGTGAGGAAACTGCAGGGGAGCCAAACAGCCCCAAGAAAAGATCTTTTGTTGTCCAAGTGTTGTTATTGCTTGGTGTTATGTTAGCTTAGTCGCACCATAATGCACACACATAACCACAGAAGTTGGCCCGAGTGCAAACACACGTACAGACATCCAGCATGAGCTCAATCCTGTTTTAGTTGCAGTTTTCATACAAGTATTAAAGATCTGATAATGATTTCCACAGTCACCTCTTGTCTCTTGAGAGTTTATGAAGTGTCGTACAGAGTGATCACCTCCTCTTTTCTGTCCCGGTCAATATTATTGATTCACCAGCTTTTAATCCTCATGTTTATCCGCTTCAGGCACGTACATTATTGTTGAACTCTTCGAGTGTTAAAGATGCAAAGAGGCTTTGTTAGAGTTAGCGGTGCTGGTCAGGATAATAATATTAATCCTCTCATATTGGACCATCTTTTAAATTTAGATCTTTTAGATTTATGGCAGCTTTCCAGTTACCCGTTTAAAATTATTTACTTTTATTTTGTTGTTTGCTGCATTTTGATATGATGACAGGTCCAACTGAAACACTTAGCTAAGCGGTATTTGCAGGGCATAGAGATAAGTCTAATATTATTGAGTGGAAAAATAACATGAGGAAAATTCCTGAGTTAAGCAAACTGGAATTTTTATTACTATTTTAAAAAAGTCTGGTAGAAATTGAACAACTTAAATAGAAGACTAGATGTGATTCCCAAAATATTAACGAATGTAATTTTACAAAAGAAAAGAAGAAACAACTCAAGATTTTCATTACTGAAGGTAAATGTATGAGCATAACAAAAGACAGGCAGAGATTCAAAGTGCTGAGGGGAAACTAAGGGGTAGCTGACGGTCAGATGGAGGGGTTAGAGGAAGGTGGCCTCTTCCTCGTGCCTCAAGTCAAGCAGAAAATCTCAGCAAATTAGTTACTGCGACGACGGCTGGTTGGAGAGCTTTCATCCAACGCAGCGGGAGAGCCGCCATGGGATCGGGATAGGAAACACTGCCCCTAACATCTTCACTCACCCTTTCTCCACACTGCTCCCCCTCCCGTCTCCCGCCCCAATTTAGTCCCTCTCCAGCCATCCATTACTGTTTTCTGGCAGAGGGCTCATCGTTCCCTCTGGCTCACTCTTAGCATTAGCACTCCTGAAAAGGTGTCACATAAACTCCAAGCAGCTGCTAAGAACCGCAACAATCTCAAGAGAGTCCACTTGAATCTGTCTGTGTGTGCACTCACTTCTGACTAGTGCACTAAAGTAAAACAAATTCAGTTCCTTCATGAAGGTCAACCTTTCATTTTTGATGAAACTGTTTTACAGACAAGTTAACTTCAGGATTTATCTACAGGATCTTTTTCTCTTGACCTATCTGGCATTAGCGCTTCAGGAATTAGCTGAAGGGTTTCTAAATAAATAGCAAAATGATAGATATAAAAACTAAACAAAATTACATAGATGATGTACTGTAGATATGTAACTATGAACCATCTGAAATAGATCTGGCATCTCAGATGCTGATGGCTTGCAATAAACCAAATTTCATATTACAAGTCAGTGTGTCACATTAGATGTATTTCTTTAATTTTAGTTACAACATAATGAAACCAAGCCAAAGAAACCTCATGCACTTGCACACACACATGCAAATACAAGTTTACTTTTGTAATTTTTAAAAAAATTATTTTCTTATAAAAAGATAAGAAAATAAAACCACACAGTTGGTATGTTTGAGTGAAAGAACACTAAATAAATAAGTTACTTGGAACAATAAAATAGTAGCTTTTCTTAGCTTATGAATTAAACCAGTCTTATCAAGAGGTCATTTTTGAATTTCCCACATTTTTAGTAGAGCTGCAACATCTTCAGTAGGTCCACTGCAAGTAAACACAAAAACTATTCACCAAAATAACTTTGTCATTATTTTCCTCTGATAATCAGAAGGAGAAGCTGTTCTGGATTGGGTGATGACGGACAGATGTGGCTGTAAACTTCTGTTTTTCTGTGACCTTTTCACCCGGCTTGCCTCCCTGATCTGCAGAACCAACCTCGTTACTTGAAGGATGTTGAATGACTGACTTTGCAACATGCACACGCAGTTCAACGTAAGTTTTAGTGCTTCAAAATTTGGATGCTCAGGACAGATTTATGCAAACACGAAGATGCAGATGTAAACACTTCTGGTTTCCAGCGTTTCCGGGTGTTTGTGTTGCCAGGGTCAGGACTAAGGGGGAGCGTGTGGACCTGAGGATTAGTCCACAGACAGTCTGGCCCTGGACCTTCAGGTCTCCTGCTGTGACCTGCTGACCTCCTGTCATAGAAACCCGTTCTCTGACATAACTTCAGCAGAAAAGCAGAGATTTAGGAGTCTGATGTTGAGACTGAATGTTTGTACCAGACCTTCATCTGATGCAGTACGATACGACACTGCAAAATACAAAATACTAAAGTATTTTTGTACATTTGAAATCAGACAGAAATAACTTAATGCCAGCAAATGTAACAGCTTGCTTTAAGTCAATTCCTTAATATTATTTTTTTTTTTTTTTTAATTGTTCAACTGGCAGATTTTTTTTTCTTACACCAAAAGTGTTTTGTTACAAGTAAACCAGTGCAACTAGTACTTTCATAAATCAATGTTAAGGAATTATTTACTTAAAACAAGCTCCTATTTTGCTGAACAGTTACTTGTAAGTTATCTTTGTCTTTTTTCAAGTGTACTAAAATATTTGCACAACAAACTAGACCACAATACTTGGTAAGAGTTTGTGTTTTGTGTTTCGGATTGATTAGGATTTATTGACAACATTCTGGAAGGTTTGGTTGTTACAGATAAAACTGCTTGGATTAATACTGATAAGCTAAGATTACTGTTATGTAATTTTAACCGATGACCCATAATGTTTAATCTGAGTTTATATAATTTAAAAAAAATCTAATTTTTAAGTAATTCATTGTGCTTCATGCAAATGTCATTTATTTGCATATTTTATTCATGTTTTTCAGCTGCAGTATAAAGCTTTTGCACAAAGCTAAAAATGCCCTTCTTTGCTCTGCCTGCAAAGCAGACCTTCAGCAGTCAGTGTTTTCTGCCAGTTTGTAGATAAACTATCTGTGAGATTATAACAGCAGCCATTAGTGGGCCACGATTAGAAAACGCTTTAAATTAGCAAACAAGTGAACATGACACCTCATCTTTTCTTTATCAGCAGCACTCTGGTCCTCAGGCCGACCCCTGCTCTTATTTAAGTCTTTCTGCTGCTGGTAGCTTCTCAGTGTAAGGGCAGAAAGTGAAGAGCATCTTTATGGATTCCTGCACATCTCCAAAATAATAACAAAATGAAAAAAATATGTATTACAAAGAGAAAACTTTGAATTTGTAGAGAACACGCACACACCACAAAACGACCAACTGTGCCACCACCATGGCGGAATATATAATATTTTATTCATATATTTACTACACATGTAGCAGTGCATGTAGCTTATGAGAAAACACACAACTATTGGCTAAAACAAAGCAAGAGTTTAATACCTTTTAAGTTGAGTCAACTTTGCTTGCATTTCAGCAGCAAGGCAGTTCAAAGTGTGTTACATCATAGAAACATAATACAGTGTCTATGAAAGAAGGAATAAAAATTACATTATGTCAGTACACTATGTCAATCATCAAATTCATAAAGAAAATATACATCTAAAATATTGATCAATGTTCCACTTACTGCTAATCAAAACCAACTCTAGACAGGTGGGTTTTTAGTCTTGATTTAAAGGAACTCAGTGTTTCAGCATCTTTGCAGTTTTCTGGAAGTTTGTTCCAGATTAGAGGAGCATAAAAAGTGATTGTTGCTTCGCCATGTTTGGTTCTGCCTCTGTGGATGCAAAACCTAGTAATTCTAGTAATTAATCTGAGTCACTATTATCTTTTCTACATCTTTTAAGCAGCACATCTTTTGAGGTGGTCCTAATACCCCAAAAATTAGTAGTAAAATAAATCTTAGGTTACACAGATCACAGACTGTATTAATAAATCTCAGCTAAATGCTTCTGCAAAGATCAAGCTATGTTTTAGACTTCTGATGTACAGATGATCAAATGTCATCTGCATTCCTTAAAAACACTACTTAGGCTTCATGTAAACAAAAGATATTATAATGTTAAAATATTCCAAACTCTTATTACACAGTTAATATTTACATAATATATTACTTCAAAAGGTGCCGTGTTCAGTGTTAGGGTTGGATCATCTGCGTAACTAAGTTTTCTACATGTTATTTTTTTTAGTTTTGAGCAGCAGCAGCAGCAGCTGAGTCTGGATCTGGTGTTCTTGAAGGACTCGGCTCCTCTGCTTGTCTTATCAGAGTGCACTCTGAGTGGTATGTAACGCTAACAGTGACGGCCTGCTGTCCTCTCTCTCTTTCCCAGGGAGGAGGGGCGGACTCAGGGCGTCTCAGTCAGCCTGTGTCTGTGTGTTTGTGGGCATTTATGCCCATTATACTGAAACTGCACAAACATTAACTCAGATTCAAAACATTATTGTCAAACTTTTCTGCATCTGTCTGGGTGTCTGATCTGCTAACTGTCAGTTGCATTGTTTTTTTATGCATGCTGAGATTTCTGAGATGGTGTTAGGGTTAGGGTTAGGGTTATGACTCTGTTCTTTCTGTATTTGTACAAGGCGAGTGTGCTAAGATGCATTCATGGATCCCAGGAAAAAGGGAAGATACTTGGGGGGTGGATGTGTGTTTTACAGACTCAGTTATGGTGTTGTATTTCCCTCTACTAGTTTGTTTTTATGTCCTCATAGTGATAGCACATAACTCTAATACAGGTGTGATTAACGTCATATTTTCAGCTTTCTTATGATGTCCAGTTGATGCAAGGCCAAACTGCAGATCAGCTTTTTTAGGGTTTAATAATGAAACAAAATAATCAATAAGAAATTTCTCAAAACTGGAACTAATATTGCGAAGTTTGGAATAGTTTGCCAAATGAGATTATAACATGTTCTGCACATTTGGCAAAAATACGGCTTCATTATTGATGAAGACAAATTGTTTCATGAATTGTCTGCTGGTTTCACTGGTTTTAGTGAGAGCTGAATAATGAATTATGTAATTAATGATCATACATTTACCAATATATGATCTTTTAAATCATACTTGAGTATCAATCTGTCCAGGGACTGTAAGTGGGAATACGCTTTTTTTTTTGCTATAACCTGATACCATGCATAGATAAATAGCATAAACAAAATGTCACCATGTTGTTTATGTCACCATAAACTGCATATGTGCATAAACTGCTCATCTGACAAGCTGCAGATGTGCAGATGTGCAGCTTGTCAGATGTGATGTCATGAAATGGCTGGATAAAATTCCAAACAAGAAGGTGTCAAACGGTGAAGGAGTTTGACACAGAGTTGGGTGATTTTTTTCTTTTTGTTTCTTAAAACAGCCACATGTCATGTAACAGAATAAAACATAGAGTCCACTTTGTCTTGTATTGACTGTTCAGAAGGAACAGAAAAAAAAATCTGTTGGTCTCAAATGGTTTCAAGTTAACTTATTTACCCATCAGACTCTGCTTTAGAAACGCTTTTCTGATAAGACTTAACATCCCTCTCCCTGAGGATAAGTGATGTTGTTGTCATGGCAACCTCAAAGCAGACGCACTTCCTCTTTTGGTCGGGTGATGTCATTTAGGACATACGGGCCACTGCAGGACACAAGCCTGGGAACGCCGAGTTATCTGGATCTTGGGAGACATGGAGGACTTGGCTGATTGTACAGAGAGGTTGGCGATTTTGGGTGGGAGGGTTTGGGGGGCAGATAAGGGATCCAGAGACCCTGAGACGGGACCTACAGAGAGATGTCACCCTTTTTACTGACAGTTGACAGGACAGACTGAGAGGATACATGGTTCTGATTATATCAGAGCCAGATTAACCTTCTAGGGAACTAAGAAATCTTTTGTTGACCATTTGACTGAAGCTAAAATGAATTTATCTAAATTACTTCAGAGAAAACTAGTAAGCAGCACAAAACTTGTCA
This sequence comes from Xiphophorus hellerii, assembly GCF_003331165.1. Lineage (NCBI taxonomy): Eukaryota > Metazoa > Chordata > Actinopteri > Cyprinodontiformes > Poeciliidae > Xiphophorus > Xiphophorus hellerii. The sequence continues at coordinate 5,573,313 of NC_045674.1, forward strand.
TTGAAGTCCTTTTAAAACTAAAAATGACAAAAATGTAACAGTGTTAACATGTTAGCATTGTTAGCATCCTACCATGATGCAGTTTCAAAACAAAACATTTTATTTTGTTTTGTTTTGATTGAAAACATTCATTTATGAGTAAAAGACAATTTCATGATAAAATACTTAATCACATTGACAGAAAATTCATAGTGGTGGATTTAATGGCTTCAAAAGTTATAAAAATAATTCTGGAATTACAAAAACTTCTTAATACTGTATAGATGTCTATTGTGATCTGATTGTTTGTATAATTGAGTTTAATTTTCTCTTTATTTCCATTCGTCATTGTTTTTTGGGTTGTTTTTTTTAAATGAAAGGTCTGTTGACAAAGAACACACCTTGCATTTTACTGTGGAAATTAACAGATTGTTATTTGATCAGAAATCTTTTCCTGCAGTTTGCTGGTTTCCTTAAAATGGCAACCTTTTAGAATCTGGCATTGTATTTCCATTTAATGACATTGTATTATGTAATAATACGTCAATAATTATTTGCAAAAACTGTATTTTATCTAACTTGTCACAGATTACACACATCTTTCCTGTAGAATGTGTCGAAGTTAAGTTTTTTAGGAATCAGATTAACTGAACTGGATTATCTTTTTGTTTGTGGAGTTGCAAAAAACCTCAACGATACGTTGAAGAAGCTCAACCCAGAAGCGTACCATCAGCTGAATTATGCATTTCCAAGCACAAAACTAATTTATTCCTTTTATCAGACAGTTGCAAGATTTCTTGCCAAGGAAAAAATCTGCAAAAACACGACACAGCTACCAGTTAAACAGAGAAAGTGCCCAAGCTTTGACATTGTTGCTTCTGTTATTAGATTTGGAGTCAGAGGAAGAGATGATGGTGAGAAAGCAACAGTCATGCTGGAAGATATTTTCCTATAAATACGTATATTTCATATTTCCCACAAAAAATTGGTTCATGATAATCATGGTAATTCAATTTACAACTAACATCAATATTCTCATTAAAGCTTGCTACAGTTTCTTTTACAAAGAAAATTAATGCCAGAAGTGAAGTTTGCATGGATTTATTTGTAAATGCAAGAAAAGATGTAAGCAGATATTTTACTCTGCTGTGGAACTGCAGCTCTTAAAATGCTAATTATTGTAAACACTCAGCTTGGGGTCTGCAGAGTTTAGCTATCAGCTTTCCTGCAGATGATAAACCTGTACAGCGCCTGTGAACAGCAGATCTGCTGTTTATCTCCCTGATAGGCCAGACTCCAGGAAACAAGTGTTGAGAACAGCATCTTATTCTGTCATCTTACACACGCACACCAACGCATACAGTAAATTTGGAAGCGACAGAGAGATGCTGCCTGTGTTGAGAAACAAGGAGACTGCTGATTGAAAGCAGAGCGTCGGGATCTGTGGCTGCTCCAGGAAACCAGAAGATGGATAAAGAGGAAATGTACCAAATAACAAAAAGGACAAAAAATGAAAGAAGCTCAAACTGATATTATCTGTTAGAACTAATCCAGAAAGCTTTTTTTCTTTTAATTTATTTATCCAAACAAAATCTATATTTACTTGAACAATAGTACATGTTTGGGGGTGGGGAGATGTAATTTTAATAATTAAAGTAAAAAAGTAGTCTACATGATAATTAAGTTAGAGCAAAATTTTTAAGTTGGGTGAGGCAAACACCTAGATTATGGGTATATAAGGTTAAAGTATTCTCACATTTTACCTTTTTGTACCAATTTTGAAGGATGTAAAAAGGTTTAAATATATTTTGAGATGTATTTATGCTGTATGTCTCAAAAAGAGTGACATTTTTCTTATACAGCTCTGGAAAAACTTAAGGGCCCACTGCACTGAACCCCATTGAAACAGATACAAGAAACACGAATCAAGACAATCTGATGCATCACAGTGTTTATAGTCACAGATAATTTGCAGCACCCGTCTCTTTAACAGTCGGGTAAAATGAAAAGTTAAGATCAACAGTAAAAACAATAAAACTATGAAAATGAGATATAAAACAGTGCAGTTAAAACTACTGAATCAAGTGCAGTTCTGGTTCATCTTTAGCCACTTCTTAAGCTTTAAAATTTATATTTTAATGTCATTTACGTTCTTAAAATCAGATGGCAATGAGTTCCAAAGCTTTCAGCTCCTGATAGAGAAAGCTATTTGTCCAAAGTCTTTCCTGCAAAATGTTATTTTGCAGTCAGGACTTGTCTGTTGCTGCTCTGTCTCTCAGCAGAAAAAGCCAAAACAACTTTAGATGATGATGTAGGAAGCAGAGGACGTGAAGAGAGTCTGAAGTCACTTTGTGGAAACGGGGTAGATTTTTCCCACACTCTTGACAGAACTGTCTTCGTCATCCTGGAGGAGCATCCCTCTCCTGCACCTCCATTTCTGCCCCACACAGCTCTCACAGGCTGCCCTCATGAGGAGCCAGCCAATAAAGATAAGTTTGACGGAGGAGCCAGCCAATAAAAGATAAGACTCTGGGGCATGTCGGCAGCTTCCTCACTGATCTTCCTCTGGGAGATACAAGGCACCGCACTGATATGTGTGGCGTCTCGCTGGCATCCTCAAAGTACCCAAATATCTAACACAGCAAACAGCTTCGTTTGGAGATTCATGCAACATTAAAGTACTTCCTTCCATTTGCAGCTGTATAGCAATTGCTGCATTTCCATTGACCATATAATTGCACAAATTGTAAGTACGAAAATAAATTTGCTTAATGGAAACACATCAATTTTCGATCAGAAATCTTGATGCTTGGATGAGGTGGTTTTTCAGCTGTATTTCACAAAACTTCAGTGCAAACACTTTTCCCGCATCAGATGAGTCATGTGATCAACAATCGAGTTTTAGGAAGTGATTGGAGCAGCACGTCTTTAAATGACTCATTGCGTGAACAAACATATTCACTTGTGATTTCAATTATATTTCTTATTTAATAGCAACAACACAATTGGAAAACTTTTTTCAACATTGACAAAATATAGTCAAAGTTTTGCACATTTGCAATAGAAATGCAGCTAAACCAAATTATCAGCCGTCAGACGGGACATGAAACCCTTCAACATAAGTTTGTTCTCTGACCCTAACTTAGGATTTTAACAGAATGTGCTTCGTATTTCAATATCAATCAATCAATCGAATTTTATTGGTATAGCACTTTTCAGCAACAAGGCATTTCAAAGTGCTTTACATCATAAAAACACAAAGTCATATAACATACAACCAACAATTGAAACATTACATTTTGTCAAGTGCCATCATTACACATCAGATTGTTGAATAATTTGTCATTGATTATGTTTCAAAAGCAACTCTAAACATGTGGATTTTTAATTTACATTTAAAGGCACTCGGTGTTTCAGCTGTTTTGCAGTTTTCTGGAAGTTTGTTCCAAATTAATGGTACATAGAAGCCGAATGCTGTTTCTCCACAACATGCAATCTCTTTTGAGCATATAATAACAAGGGGTGATTGCATCAAGTTGTAACTTTCCAGCTGTTCCTCATACTGAGCATACTTCCATGTGGTGACAATGGAAATAACTGTAACCTGCTGATGTTGATGTTTACAAGGGATGACAAAATCTAAAACCTGCAGCACACAGTACAAAACAGATTCTAAAAAGTATAAGAAAATCCTGAGAAAATGCTACACTGTCTGTGAAGACATTGTGACGTGGTATTTAAAAAAGAGTAGCAAACAAAACAAAATAAGATATATAAATAAACCTCTGCCCATCATCAGAGATGCTGCCAGAAGCTGGTTATGAATCCCATTTGTAGCAGGTCACAACAGCAGAAAAGTAATCTAAGGACTAAAGATGATAAATGCTATCAGTAGGCATTAAAAGTGGCATTTAAAACAATTAAAAGTAATTTGTCTTGTTAATGGAAAGCATGTTAACGTTAACATTTTACACTAAGACACTCTTGGTGTTCAAATTAGATTTCGGCAGAGGGTCCCTCTACATGAACGATGGCAAAGGACAAAGAATGGAGGTCCTGACCAGGTTGATCTTGTCGTTAAGGGGTGCAAATCTCTGACAAATTTGTGAATAATCAGATTACCAGAGTGAAACGGTCAGCTGGTTTCTGGGAGGAATGGTAAAGAAGCTTTGCCTTTACGGAGGCAAACAGGGTCAAAACTTCCTGACCAAACAGGGTCAACCCTCCTGAAAGATTGTAAGGTAAAGTTTAATTTTTATTTTATTTTTTGAAAGATCTGGCTTTCACCTGCCTGTCCTTAATTATTTATTTATTCTCTGTAAAAGGGATCATTTTGTTTGACATGATAGCGTTTGCTTCAGATGTGCTGAGTATGAACCTGAACTCCTCGTCACTTTAACCTTTTAGAGCGGAGGTGTCCAAAGTGAGGTCTGCAGGTCATTTGTGGTCTTGGAAAAGATTTTGTGTGGCCCGCAACATCAACAAACGGTATAAATTTCCCTTCAAGCGCAGTTGAGATGGACACATTTAAAAAAAAAGAGAAAAATAAGTCATATTTTCAGCGACAAACTAAAATCTTCTTTAAAATGAAAATGTCAGGTAAACTCAAATTATTCATTTTTTTTATTTTTATGCTTTTATTTGGATGCAAACAGGAATGCTGACTCAAAAGCAGGTTTGAGTTCAATCACATTAAATTTGGAAAAATCAAGTTTTTTTTAAGAAAGTTTGATTAATGTATTGCTTTTGATATAAAAAATGGGCAAAAGATTTAAAGAAAATAGTATGAAATTAACTCCAAGAAAGAGCATTCTTTTCATAAGGTAAATATCTTGACCATTTATGTGGCTTGGATCTACAATGACCTGAAATTACTGTTTGAACAAAAATCTGATTTCTTTGTTCTATTCTTCGAAATTAAGTTTAGTTTTTTGCTGAATGGATAAAAAAAAAGATTTTCTCTTAAAAATTATGCTTTTAATTTGAACAACAGTGGTTCAGAAGACCACTAGCTGTCCAATATCTGTACTTTTATTTGTATTATTTAAATTAGTTGAAAACTAAACACCAAGATCTTAACCATTAAACCTTTAAAACGCAAAAATGTTTGCAGCATTTTTTCCACTCTGTTTTAAATCTTCAGAAATTACTTTTGTTGGCAGGATTTTCTGAATAGAAACATGGAGATGTGCAATAAATACATTTTTCTAACAACCAATAATGGAAAGAATATATTGAATGTTGGCACATGAAGACAGAGCAGACGTGTTTGAGGCAACACAGATAAAGTGTCAGACCTGTTTTTTCTCCCTCTTTCTCTCTCTCCTCCACACACACACACACACACACACCCCTCCCTCCATCCCAACAGCACCCTGAGTAAACCCCCTTGTTCTCCAGCCGCTAATGACGGACAGCTGAAGGCACACTCCCGGGGCGCCAATCAAATTTGCAGGCCTGTAATTGGATTACGATGGGCAGGGGGGAGGGCTTTTATCTCTCCCTCTCCCCTCGTCTTGTTTGTGCTCTCGTCTCCCGGTGAATGATGGACAAAAGAGCGGCCTGTCAACGTCAACTCCAAGCTGATGGACCATGTGTGTGTGCCCACATACTTGCGGGCGTGGGCGTGCGTGTGTGTGTGTGTGTGTGACCTGATTGTTTAAATGTTTGAAGCTACTGCACTGACTTTGCTTTGTGAGTGTTTCTGGTGTATTTCTCTGTGTGTGTGTGTGTGGGGGGGTGTGGGCGTGGGGGGGTGTGTGTGTGTGTGTTGTAAAAGGACCTTGTGTGTGTTGGTTTGAGACAGGCAAAGAGCTAAATATCACTTAGCTCATTGCCTCTTCTCTGTTTCCTTTTCACCGCTGCTCAACACGAGGATGACACAAAGGCCGCTGTCCCTCAGCCAAATGTCCCCGAAGTAAAAGACGTCAAATCACAGAAACACAATGGAGCTAACAGACGCAGGATCCTGCTGAAGATGTTTTCATCTATTTTTCTCTGTTTCCCTACAAAGAAACGCTCCGCTATTAGATATTCTTCACAACAAACTTAGTCTAATAAAAGTCTGAGGCAGCTTTTTATTATTACTCTTGGTGTAAAAGTTTAGCTGGTGAAACAAGTTGTGGGCTGTAAAAACCACTCATTGAAACTTCATTAGACTTCTGGAGGGTTATTTACAGGAATCTTGTACATACTGATGTTTAATATTTTCTATTTATGGAAGGAAAGCGATCTAATCAAAGATAAACACCAAAATTAAACTTTGTGTTAATAATAAATCAAAAGATATCATCAAAAATATGTTTTCTAACTGAGGGAAATGTTAGATCCACCTACAAACCAGTCTTCCCTCGTTTTCAGGTTTGATTTTTTTTACAGTCTGTTGGAGGATGTTGGAAACTTCTTTCAGCATGTCCCAGTTGTTGTTTTGCATGTTCTGTATTTGTAGATGTTTTTCGTTTCCTATATGGAGCAATGTCTGATTTCAAATTATTTTAAGACTTCTTTCAATTCCTTCCAAACTCATAAGCCGCTACCGTCCTGTTGCTAAAAGCAAGTTTTCATTCTAATCATGTTTTATTTGAGAAAAGCAGAACAATGGCACATTTTGAAAGGGTATCCTTCTTACAGAAGGAGGGAAGATGCTCTCTTAATGTTCACCTGATGTGTGTGAGTTTTGGTAGGAAAAAGTTTGAGGTGTTCTTGTCTCATTAGTGACCTATCACAGGACAGAAGTTTGAAGCGGTGTCAGATGTGAGTAAAGCTTTATTGTAAACATCATGCAGTGGACTATATGATCTTTTTCATACCATCCATGTAAACTGCGTAGCAGAAAAATAGCAAAATGATTCAAAGACCTTCATATGTTGATGTGACATGTTAATTTCAAAGTGAAGCACTCTTGCTTGGAAAGATGCCACCTGCAGTGGGTCCATAAAAAGTCTGAAGTTTAATTGCTTTCATGCATAGCACATTTTTCTGAGTGGCAACTCAGTTCACTTTGATTCAAAAATGTTTTAATTATCCCAGAGGGAAACTAAATGTTGTAACTTATACAATTTTCTTTAAAAAGTTGTTGGAGATGCTGATGGTTGTTTCTCCTGCAGCTGTCTGTGTTACAGTGAGTCTGAGGAAGCCTCTGACTGAAGGCACTCTGTTGCTGTATAACAGTCTCATGAAGAGGTTCTTCACGATTGTAATTTTTGATTGAGACTTTGGGAAATAGCTACTTTATTTCATCAGAGATTTATTACAGGTAATGTTGCATATTTTATTAATATTTTGTGCTTTGAACCTTCAAAACTGCCCAGAATTTTTATTTTTTTTGTATTTCAGTATGACTTGTGGTTTGAGTTTTATTTTTAACCAGATAATTTGTTGCAAGGCATCAGTGCTAGAAAATGCGCCGCAGTGTAATCGCATCTTCATATCAGTCCAGAATGTAACATGTTTTACTTTTATTTACTTTAGGAAAACCTCATCCCAACAGAAAGTGTGCATATGTGGCTAAAAAGATAAAAATATACTTATTAAATATGCAGAGATTTTTCATGTTAGTCTTAATTTTGATTGTAGAGCAGAGATACAGAGACAGTGGTGGCACAGCCTGAGGCTGCAGCATGACTGGACTAATGAAATCTAAACAACACAGCGCTAATTTACAAGGCATGCACGTGCAAAACAGCACATCATACACCCAGACGCACCTTTAAGCTCTTTAATGCATGAATTTAAAATGTTTTTTTGTCTTTAGAATTTACATTTCATACTTTCCACTTCACTTTGGTTAAAATAAGTAAAAGCAAAAAGTGGGATCAAAAATAAATAAAATTCATAAGTGGTTTTGCTTAATACAGAATAATTTCGCCAATTTTTTTAGAATAGAATAAAATAGAAATACATTTTATTGTTTATCCCAGGTGTACCAGCAGCAAGTTAAAGGTAAATGAAAACATGAAAGCTAAAATATAAAACAGAAAAATCGGAATATGGACAAAAATACGTACAGTGTTTAGAATAGAAAAGATCCAATATGTAACTGGCTCATAAATTCAAAACGTTTTTTAAAATTTTGTTTTATTCCTTGTCTGACGGTGAAGCTAATTAGAATTTCTGCCGATGAAAGTTGCCACATAAATTTACATATTTGCATATACTTTTACTTAAATAATTTCATCATGTTGTCAGGAGAAATGCGCAGTGTAGATGCTGAGTTGTTGTCATGTGGCTCATGTCAGCGTTGTTGGCTCTGGAGAAGCTCTGCATGGGAACGTTCTGGAAAAGCGGGCTCTTATCTGTGTTTTCACACCGGCTCCTGTCGCCTTCCTCAGCCGACACCTGAGAAGCAGTCAGAGCGGAGAGCGTCATGGTGTGAAACAGACCTGCTAACTCGTGTCTGGCTGATTAAAGAATATGAAGGTCTGATACGTTGGAATTACTGTAAGACCACTAAAGTGATGAGAACACTGATCCTAAAATCACTTGTGTCCTCAGCTGAGATAAGAGTGGGTGAAGCACTGACATAAATGAGCTCTTATGCCACACTATTGACTATTTAGGTGACAAAACGTGCAGTTTTCAATCAATGTTGGGGTTGGTTTTATAGGAAGCAACACTTAAATATTACCTATTGTGAAATCTTTGAACAGGTTATGATTGATCTGTGGTCTGCGAAACAAGTTCATTAAAGTTTTTGCCCAAAATCATCCATCCATCCATTTTCTAACACCCTTGTCTCTAATTGGGTTGGGAGGGGTTCTGGTGCCTATCTCCAGCGAACGTTTCGTGCGAGAAGCGGGGTCACCCTGGACAGGTCGCCAGTCTGTCGCAGGGCAAAACAGAGACAGACAGGACAAACAACCATGCACACACACCTAAGGAAAATTTAGAGAGACCAATTTACCTAACAGTCATGTTTTTGGACTGTGGGAGGAAGCCAGAGTACCTGGAGAGAACCCACGCATGCACAGGGAGAACATGCAAACTCTGTGCAGAAAGACCCTGGGCTGGGAATTGAACCCAGGAGCTTCTTGCAGCAAGGCAACAGTGCTACCTACTGAGCCACTGTGCAGCCCCCGCAAAATCATTCTTAGATAAAAAGATGTTGGTCTGATCAGTTCTGCCTGTTTGGAGCTCTTTTCAGAATGAGCTGCTTCAGGGCGTATTGTCACTTTAAATCCAAATAAGCTGCTGCTTTCAACGCCCCACAGCTCAACTTGCACATGAAAATGGCTTCAAACAGGTGCACAATTATACAACTGTACATCTTTGAAAAGCAGAAGTGGAGCCTCCTGCACAACCGACAAGATTGCAGCAAGTGGTTTCTGGATGATAAGTCAACAACAACTCTTCTTGGGTTGCTAGGTGATGGACTGAGCTTGGCTGGGGTTGCTAGGTAACAACGAATGTAACTCAACAATCAGAATGTTTTGGAAATAGTTCATATTCCAAACACCAAAATCCTTCTTTCCAACAAACGTTTTTTTAAGTTCTTGGACTGTTTTTAGAAGCCACTGTGACTCACACAGAAGTACAAAACTATAATGTAGTATATTCACTGCAAAAACACAGAATCTTGCCAAATATTTTTGTCTTGTGTCTAGTGCAAATATTTTATTACACTTGAAATGAAGAAACAACTAACTAATAAGTAATTTTTCAGCAAGATACAGGAGCTTACTGCAATCAATAATTCTGTGATATTGATAAAATAGTTTTAGTTCCACTAGCAGATTATTTCAATAAAGACGAGACAAATTTCCCATTGTGTAGGAAAAACAATCTGCCAGTGGAACTATATGTTTTAATCAATATTTCAAATGTAATAAGATATTTGCACTGGAAACTAGACAAAAAGACTTTATGTTTTTGTAATGTATGATATAAAACTAAGACCATATTTGTCTATTAATTGTTTACTTTCAGCTAAGACAGTTACTTATAGATTTAAAACTGGCTCAAGTGCATTAGCAGAAAGTGTGCTTCTGCCTATTTTTGTGTGTTTACGGTTTTGTTTCTGTTTGTGTTAATGGCAGACTGCAGACAAGACGTCTGGATGTTGCTGAAAACTTCCAGAACCGCCCGGAGCAGAGTGCCTGTCCCTCAACCGCGCCAGCTCTGAAACACACGCAAGACAAGTTTAATCCTCCAGAGCTCAGCTTTATCTGCTGCCGCCCACCAAAAGCCGGAGACTCCTCTACTCCCTCCATTTTCATTTCTGCCTCTCGCTCATACATTCACTTTTCCTCCTTCCCCTGCCTCTTTCTGATCAATTGCGTACTCTCAAGCACTCGTTTGGTCTCCAGATTATTAAAACCTCCATTTCTCAAACTGTCTGCATCCACTTCTCCCAGCAAACATCGTCATATAGTCTAACAAATTCTAAGATGACTTGATGTGAGTTACAATTGGCTGAACTTTGCACTTTTTCACATTTACATCTCGGAATCTTCATTGTGAAGCTTGGTGGTGTCAGTATCATGCTATGTGAATACTTGTCTTGAGCAGGAAAATGCTTTTCTGGAGCTAAATAGTAGCAGCAGAACAGCATCCTTAAACAGACAGTCAGTACAATACGGAGGTTTTGAGGGTTTTCGCAAAAACACAAAAGCTTTATATGTATTTTTTGTCCAGTTTCTAGGCCAAAATATCTTAGTACATTTGAAATAAGATAAAACTAACTGACAAAGTAACCTTTCAGCAAGACATAAAATTATTCCTTATTTTTAGCTTAAGTTCTACTGGCAGATTATTTCACTTATAAAAACACATTTTTCCCTTTTTAACTGAAATAAACTAGTACTTTTTCATCAATACTAAGGAATTGTTGACTTAAAACAAGCTCAATATATTGATGAAAGGCTATTTGTAAGTCAGATTTGTCTTATTTCAAGTGTATTTTTCTCTAGACACCTGGAGAAAAAAACATTTGGTAAGATTTTATGTTTTTGCAGTAAAATCTTATTTTATTGCTGCTTTGCAAAGAAGAGTCAACAAATCTAGTACAGAGATCCCTGAAAGTGGTTCCACAAAGTGCAATTTTGAAGGGCTCCATCCAAATGCACACCACACTTTTCAGATATTTATTTTTCCACTTCATAATTGCGCACTACTTTATAATGGCTTATCACATAAAAATTCCAATTACACACAAATGTGATGAACCTTTGCCAATAAAATGACTTCAGACTGCAATGGATTTTTATTTAGGGGTATCCGAGTAGGAGGGGATCAGAACACATGCCTGACAATTTTCAGATTTTTATTAGTAACAGAAACTGAAAACCACGCATCCTTTTTCTTCCTCTACAAAGTGATGGACTACCTTTTGTCTGTCATGTTAACTTTCCCAAAATTAATTCAAGGCCAACATTTCTGGCTGTAAAATAAAAAGTAAACAAACAGCATGGAAACTTCTTAAGATTGCATGAGAAGCCTTAAAATAAATGTGTCTTTTATTGCAGAAATATATTCTTAAACTGAACAGATTAGAGAAATCCTAAAGTGTAGTTGGAGTAAGAAGAAAAGTTTGAGTCAGATCAAAATATTTTCACCTTCACATTCTATTAGACAAAACAGTCCTCTCTGACTACATACCATTTAAAAACTTTCTGATCATGCTTGTTTTTTTCTAAAAATGCAGAAGTGTGCTGTTCTTCCTTTTTGGTTTTTTTTCTTTCTTTTTTTGGTGTTAGTGCATGGAAGAGAAATGCCTGGATTAATGGCACATCCCCACATCTCTGCTTGTGGTTCATCCACATATGGGTCACATCAACCTGCGATCTGCAGTTCTGCAGAGAAAGCGCTGTCTGTCACCGGAGAACTGCTGGGCTGCAGCGCTCAACCTCAAACGCCCTCATGCCGTCTCAGAGCTGGATGCCTGAGGATTAGCGAGTGTGCTGAGAGGTAGATCTGTTTTGTTTCTCTAATCGTTAAGTACTTTGGAGCAGCCTACTTAGCTTCGTGTGAGGAGAAAAATGTGATCTTTAGAATATCTATAAGTGTTCATAAATGTGTGAGCCTATTTGTCAAAGTGTATGAAAGTGTGTTTTTAAATGGAGGGCTAACCGAATATAAGTACCAGGGAGTAGTGCTGGTAATAAATACAACAAGGCTTACGTGAGTGTAAACACATCTGCAGTACCAGACTCTGAGTGCAGGAAGAACATTGGAGAAAGTTTATCTGTGAGGGAAAATCAGTAATTAAGCTACACATATATATTATAAAATTCATGCTTTGTTTTTCTAATGCCATTTTGTAAAGTGAATTAAAGTGAAATAAGTGCATGATTGCTAGTTTATAAAGTTTATAAAGTTATCCTTGTTGACCTAAATCACCTCTTCATTGCCATTAGAGGTCGTCTTCTGCTAGATATATGGAAAGATATAAATATTCATTTCTCACCATTTATGCCCACCTCATTAATAATTTGAGATAAACCTAAACAAACTGTGATGGTATATGATTGTACTATGTGCTATAGATGTGGTGTGCTATTGTAAAAAAGAATTATGTATTTATATGCAATTGTTGTTGCTGTCTGCAAATGAAATTGCCCATCGGGATCATAAGTTTATTTGCTCTAAAATAATGAAGTCTGTGGAGAAATTCAAGTAATTTGCTGGACATATGGAAGAGAAACTGGAAACAAATTCATCAATCCGAACACACTAGTATCAATCTGAAACCAATATTCGACTTACTAAATATAACTTCCATATTTTTCTGTCTTGCAAATCTCAGTGAAGTTTATGTTTCTAATTTAACTCTGACACTAAAATAAAAATTTATTGTGAAGCATCAGAATCATCTGAAGAACATCTCACTTCACTAATCAACTGGTACATCCAATAATTTGCAGATAATGTGCAATAATTCATCGCTTTCCTCTCCATGACTCCAGTGTCGTCTCTATCCTTTCCCCTCAGGGCCCAGGACTGAAGATCATCGACCCATTCAAAGCATTTACAGAGTCAAGGTGCAAAGTAGGCTGCCATTCTCACCCAAATCCTCCCAAAGCTCCCTCCTCCTGCTGGGTAAGGCCTTTAGAGAGACAGGCCAGTCTCTGCAGGTGCAGCCAGGGACGGATGACAGCCTCTCTTCAGCAGAGCTTAGCTCCTCTTGTGTGGCTCTGAGCTTCTCAGCTCATGGATTCCCTCGGGCTGCAGCCACAGCTACACCCTTAACAACACAGGCAGTGTTGTGTTGTCGACTACATCGTTTTAGATCCATGGAGATGAATACCAAAAAATGGGACATACAGCAATTTGTGCCACGGCTACAACAGATGTGTTTGTGCGCTTTGAAGTGAGGAGATCATCTGATGCCAGCGGCCTTCTGTGATATGTCTCTCCTTTCAGTCTGTTAACACCCTGCCGACGTGCGTTTGCTCACAGGAGAGGTGTGAACACTGAGGTATAACCTGGGAGATCAAACGGAGAGTCGATGTTTAAGTCGTGGCTTGCCTATGACCTCACAGACGTTATTAGACACTTAGCCACGTCCTGTTACAGTGTAAAGCTGCCCCATTGGTGGTCTTTGTCAGAAAGAAATCACCACCTAAAGGTGGTAATCAGCACCCTCTAAAAACACTGAAATGGGTTTAAATCACCTTTCATTTCAACGTCTTTGATCATTTTAATTGGAGATTCAAGTTTAGCTGATTTAAAAAAGAAATTATTTCTATTTTAGCTATTTAATTTAACTTTTCTTTGTCCTGATTTGTGGTGTTGAAGCAGAGCAAATATGCAAAAAAGCTACTTGAGTGTGAAGATTTTAATAATAAAAAACAAAACATAGGAGCAGAAACACGGAGAGGGAAAACGGGAAATGGACCAGCACTACACTGCAAAAACACAAAGTATTTTTGGTCTAGTTTTTAGTGCAAAATATATTGGCATGCTTGGAAAAAAACAAGGCTAACATACAAGTTACATTTCAGCAAGATATAAGAGCTTATTTGAAGTCAATAATTCTTTAATATAGTTGTACTAGTTCCACTGGCAAACTATTTCACTTACAACATTGAAAAAATGTCTTGCTGTAAGTGAAAAAATCTGCCAGTGGAACTTGTCCTTTATAATCACAAATAAGGAATTATTTACTGTAAATTAATGAGGTCTTATTTTAAGTGTACTAAGATATTTGCACTAGAAACTAGACCAAAAATGTAATAAGATCGTGTGCCTTTGCAGAAACTTTATGTGGAACAAGAAAGGAAATATGAAAACAGACAGTCTGGTTCTGAAAGTTAAAAATCAAGAGTGACGGATCAAGTGAAACACCTGGATGATGAGGCCTGGAGCATAGAAACATGAAGCAGAGTAATAACATTACAGAAGTGGATGTAAATAAACAGAAATTAACAAAAAACCAAAGGGAGAAATCCAACGCTAACCTCAGGCAAATTAATCAAGAAGAATCAAAGAACCACATGGGATTTACCTGTATGGCAAGACCTTTTGAACAATAATGAATACAGTGGCAAGGCCTGAGCTGAAATAAATGAACAATGAGGAAATAACTGAAATATAAACACATTAGAACATGTCAGAATTTAAAAGAAATAACATAAATAGAACATAATCATAAATAAATAAATAAATAACCCATAAAAAGAAATCAAACACAAACAAAAAACAGCCAATGAAGCCGACGTTCTTATTGACATTCGTATTATACATTCTTTATACTGGCGATAGACAGACAGACAGACAGACAGACAGACAGACAGACAGACAGACAGACAGACAGACAGACAGATGATAGATAGATAGATAGATAGATAGATAGATAGATAGATAGATAGATAGATAGATAGATAGATAGATAGATAGATAGATAGATAGATAGATAGATAGATAGATAGATAGATAGATAGATAGATAGATAGATAGATAGATAGATAGATAGATAGATAGATAGATAGATAGATAGATAGATAGATAGATAGATAGATAGATAGATAGATAGATAGATAGAAAAATATTAATATTACGGAGATTGCTCACTAGGATTGGTAGTATTTATTTTTCAAGTTGAATCTACAGCTAATGAGCTAATTTGGGGGAAAAAAAGTGTAAAACAAAAAACAACATTGTCTCTTCTACTTCTGCAGCTTTCTGAGGTTCTGGTGCCTGAAATGGATGGATGCATGCTCTGGGTGGTCTCACCAAAGGAACAGGAAGTTGACATCTCCTCAGTTGCTTGTAAAATCTGACACAAGCAAAACAACAGCTCATAACAAATGGCGGCCCACTTCCCATGGCTTGAGTGAGCGAAAGTGTGAAATGGCACTAGCATTTTTATCAGACATTTTATTGCCGGGGCTCCTTCTGGTGTTTGACGCCTGTTGTTTAGGTCCGGAAGAGAAAGCTCTGAGAGTCAATACAATACGCTGAGCTTGCTGGTGGTTCCCACCCGCTAACTTTGACAGCTTTTTCATCTAAGCTGAAAAGTTGAAGCTGATTGAAATCCATGAAGTTGCCTCACAAATAAATATTTTCCAACCACATCCTGCTATAAGGATGAAAGATGGGGCTGCAAACAAAGTGCAAAAAGAAAGGAGGGTTTCCCTTCCTTTCTGTTTCATCAGACTGGACAATAAATGTTGCACTGTCATGTTTTGAGACAATGTTTGTGCAAAGATTCAATACCAATTTTGGTCCATATTGACAGATTATTGGCTGTTCATCCATGTCAAGCTCAAGACCTGCAAACGTTGATGTTGACATGTCAGTGGTGGAGAATGATGCTCTATTTTGTATGGTAATCAATCAATCCGGGTATAGTTATATGAACTCTGCCATATGTACCATGTGATTCCCAACCTTGGGGCCTTCGCTGCATGTCTTTTCCCTTCTGTCTAAACTACATAATTTAGTCATACAACCAAAAGTCTCTTGTTCTCTGTCAGATCCTTCACCTAGCAAAGAAAAGCCATCTCTTAAGTTCAGTTTTGTGCCCAACTTTTTATCTATTTATCTTTTGTACACAAGTTTCTGTGGCGGAGTTTGATTTTGTTTTGGAAAGTGCAGATTTTAAGTTTTCTAAACCTGCATGATTCTTGTTATCCTTCTTTACATTTAGGATATCAGTGGTGAGTTATTAATGCACCCTAATTTCTGTTTTGGGAATTTAAATATTTAGATTAACATGAACATGCAAAAATGTGCAAAAAATACAAAAAAGTTTAAAAGGTATATTCAAATGATTGTGTCGCTCATAGTTTTATTCAGTATCGTAATGTTTAAGTAGACAGTCCTCATTGAAAAGTAATTTTTTTAAACTTAGACAGGAAATATTTTCAATACCTGAGATAAACTTATCTCATAAACATACTTTGTAAGCTGGGTGTAAACACATACAAGGACAGGTTGTGTTTATCTTCAGCATTACTGTCATTTCTTCTTTACTCCTCTTCCATGTCTTGTTACATTGTCCACTATTGCTTTCAGCATCCGCCTCTTCATGTTCGTTAACTTAATACTAGATGTTTTTAATCTCTGATCAATATTCCTCTCTGATAGGCGTTTGTTTTTCTTCTAACCTTTTGAGCTTGAGGTTGGAAAACAAAAAGATGAAGTGTGTATTTGTGGTTTTCACAGAACCTCAGCGGTATGTGTCTGTGTGTGGCAGAGGAGGTATCGAGAAACGTCAGGAATGCTAACAGACTGCTGGTCTTTATTTGGTCTGGCTCTGGCTCTTATCTGCTTCTGCCAACTCTGCGCTTGGTTGTGACCGATCACCGCGCACGTTGAAGCATCATTCAAAGGAAAACGAGATCTTTAAATGAGGAATCAAGTGAAGACAATAATAATATGTCAGAAGGAATGTAGTTGGTGATAAGATGAAGACGTTATGCATACAAACATGCTCTTTTGAGTTTGGCATTAATGCATAGCATCTCATCTGTCCATCTGTCAATCTGTAAACCTTTTGAAATGTTTTTCATTCCAGAGATTGTATTTCTGAATGTAATGCAAAAAAAACCAAAAACTGCTAAGCAAACTGTTAATCAAAGCTGTGTTTACAAAGCAGCAAATTCTGTTCAGTTATTACACTTGGAAACTTATACAGCATGGAGAGAGAGAGCCAATAAAGCACAAACAGACAAGTGTTTTGAAGGCAGTTCTGTTAATTCATAACTTTTCTGGGTGAACATTTAAAGCTCTGTTTCTTGTCATGCCAGGTCTGAATAGTGCATGTACACTGGGATATGTAATCCACTGCTTTCCTTTCTGTGAGTTACTTATCAACTCAGGTTTGGGGGAAGAAATGTCAGTGCGCTAAGATTGCCCCATGTGGTCAGATGATTATTAGTCAAATTATTCAACCAGTAAGTGGTATAGTCAGTTTTAGTTTATTTCAAGCATCCAGCATCCTGTGTTGAGCTCATCTCACTTTAAGATGTCAGTATCAGTGATTCAGATCATAAAATTAGAACCTTAAGGCAAATTTAAAGACTTGTTGGAATCAGCTGGACAGATGCCTTTTATCGTTTTCCACTAAATGATTAACTGACTTTGATTGTGTTGTATTACAATTAGGATCCTACTGGACTGTCGGATATGAACGTGAACGTATCATTGAACTATACTGGAATGAATTAAACTTTTTCATTTCAATTATCTTATATAAACTTATATACAGCTTTGGAAAAAGTTAAGAGCCCACTGCACTGAACCCCATTTAAAACCTCCTGGTTATTCCACCGAATATTGATTCCTGAACTCTTCCTCAGGTAAAACATCAGTAAATGAAGATGAACTTGTTTTCTTTCCATTATTTTGAGGTCTGAAAGCACTGCATCTTTTTCATTATTTTGACGATTTCAAACTTTTCTGTAGATAAATTTTTGCTTGGAATTTCAGACATGTTGTCAGTAGTTCATAGAATAATAGAACAATGTTCATTTTATTCAAATATATACCTGTAAAGAGTAAAATCAGAGAAACATTTTAGGTGGTCTCTTCATTTTTCCAGTATTCACAGATTCACTCATTCATGCATTTATTTGTGGAATGTTACTCCAGATTATTCAGGGAAAACATCCTTTTTGCAGTTTAAAATTAACGTCATAAATTGAAAAATGTTTCTTTTGGAGACAAACCGTTAATGTTATATTGGAAAACTACTAACACTCATTAAAAGAAAACTCCTCACACATTTAACATTATTTTATTGCTAATTTGTCGACGTAAACACTGCTTTCCTGGAGTGTTTTCACATTCTCTTTCTGAGGTTAGCTTTTTTTTTTTTTTGGTTTAGTGTTACCTTTAGTAGTAGTGAGATTCCTATCCTTAAGGAAACTTTTATTTTACTCCATCACCAGAAACAGGATTTCATGTCATCATCAGATAGGGTCCAAACTAATCTGGGTCGGCTGTCGGTGGGCAGCAGCGGCGGCGCTGGTGGTGGCAGCGTGACGTGATGTGTTACATCAGACTTGGAGCCGCAGAGCTGCTTGGCTTCTCTGGATCTGGGTCTGCGGGGCCAAAGCTCTGTTTATGGAGCCGGCCTGGAGATTAGGATGACTGCACACTCTCTCTCCGGGTTTCCACTCTCTGACTCAATGCCTGCTGCTCCCCTCCTCTGGGGTTCCCCTTATCGAAGGCCTGGAGCCTGAAGCAGGGACATTATCTGCAGATGTTGGGAGGACATGTGTGTGCGTGCGTTTGTGTGTGTGTGAGAGAGACTGAAGTGCTAGCGGCAGACTTGAAAAGGGTCACAGAGTTAGATATGGCTGTCGCCAGCACCGTCATACCCTGGAAACTCTTCCACAGCGGAGCATGGCATCATGGGAGGAGCTTAGCTCAGGCTAATCAAGACACTGGGCCAATATTCAGCATGCATGCTTCGGCTGATTACCTCGTCCGTGCAACATATGTTCATCTTCCTGGAAGTTTTAATAAGAATACCTTCATGTTTCAAACCAACCAAAATGTAGTGTGTTGTGCTTCGACTGTTATAAATCAGGATCAAATTTGAAAAGACTGCACACTTTTGGAATAACAGCAGAGGTTACGTACATATCCAGAACACGAGCAGCACTGTGACTGTGTGTGTTTGATAAGGAGCCCTCTGATGGCGCCATGGAGATCCTCCTCTCAGCAGTGCTTCAACAGTTCCCAGGCTCTTTGCCTAACTTAATGAATTTTTATTCATTGTAAAGTTTTTATAAGTCAAAAATCTAAACTTTGGCCACTCACCCAGAATACTATAGATAAAAGCTAAACAATGAAGCATTTAGAAAAGCACAAGCAACAAAATTAGTTGCTTTTTTGTAATTGATGCGCTAACTTTGACAGAAGATTGAGCAGCGAGTCGAGTTTCTTTGTATAGCACATTTCAGCAACGTGGAAGTTTAAAGTGCTTGATGTGATAAAAACATAACACAATTAACAAACAAAAAAGAAAGATTTTTCCCAGTTATTATTTATCAAAGGAAACTCTAAACAGCTGGGGTTTTAGTCTGGATTTAAAGCAACTCAGTGTTTCAGCTGTTTTGAAGTTTTCAGGAAGTTTATTCCAGATTTGTGTTGCCTAGAAGCTGAATGCTGCTTCTCCTCGTTTGGTTCTGGTTCTGGGGATGCAGAGCAGAACCAGGTCTGAGTCCATCACTACACCCAGATTTCAGCCCTTATCACTGGGTTCTACCTATTATAGCTGAAGCTGTGCAATGACTCTTGATCGTTTCTCTTTAGGTACAAAGTTAATAATTTCAGTTTTGTTTCTGAAAATTAATGCACATTCATGCAAGAGACTGAAAACTGCAGCATGCAACTTTTACAAAACAATATTTTTTTACATATTTGTTAAAATTATCACTGTTGTGACAGTTTGAGATGAGAATAGACTTTAAAATACTGTTGCTAGTTTTAATATGAGATAATCTGTGAATATTTATAGGCTATTATATGAAAAATAATCATAAAAAATCAGCTATTTACTGCACGCAGCAATAACTATTCAGGTTTTCATCCCATCTACAGTATGTCTTTAAATTCAAGATCCAAACTGATGTAGTTAAAACTTATAAGTTTGTGAAATGAAGCTGGTGTGTAACATTTGCTGTATTTTGCATTTGCTTGCTTTGCTATTTTTTACTGTTGTAGTTTTGGTAATTTCATTAACAACTTTTCCAAGTATGAAATTATATTTTCTACTATGGGATGTTTTGTGCCAAGCATGCATGAGATAAGAAACCAGGGTGACGCTCACCATCACTAACTTGTCTTAACGTTTAGGCTCCAGAAAGAGAAATAAAATACATGCTAAACATTTCAAACAAAGAGCAAAGAACAGTATTCTGAAATAATAATCTCTTTGACAATAGTTTAGTTTTACTCTTGGAGACAAACTGAACAACTAATTCATTTACCTGCACAGCAATAATTTAGTTGATCTTCTTTAAACGGGCAGTATTGAGTATTTTCCAGACATAAAGCTGTATAAATCAAAAATAACTTGAAATAAATTTGACTTTTAAAATGAACACCTTGAAATTGGGCCTCTGTCTCTTTAAGAAGCTCCTGCTCTTTCCAACAGTCAACCTTCAGGATGTCATCACAACAATGCTCCTCTATCTAGCCTTTGACAACGTTTGTTTCTGATGAGGGAATAATAATAAAACATAATGAAAAGCTCAAAAAAGTCAATTTTGCATAATAAGAATTTCAGCTAAAGCTTAAAATTACAGCAGCAGATTATAACACTTTCATCCCATCTGTAGGGTTTAGTCTATTTAAGATGCTCAGGTGGGTTCCAGTCTCCTCTCCTCTGTGCATAATGAAATACATTCACCTTCCCACAACTACATTAAAGTTTTTGTTCCCATTACAGAGCAGCTTGGGTTTGCGTCTCAAGGGAGGGGCATTCTGATACTATTGTTAGTGAAATCTAATCTGTATGTGTGGAACCGGTGTGCGTTCGTGTGCTGCTTCAGAGGACATTGTGCTGAGCTCGGGTCTTCAGCAGCCTCTTTCTCCATTAATGCTCCATTAGCCAAATTAGAGGCCTAATTGGGGAGGCGAGGAGAGCTCTGTAAAGGGAGTGTGTGTGTGTGGGGGGGGGGCGTGCAGGCGTGTGTGTGTGCACACAAGTTGGTTCATTTACTGTAAACATTTAAATGGACGCTTCATTTCAGACAGAAGGGCTGTTATCAGCAGGGCCTGTGAATGGATAAAGGTGCAACACTGGATGAGAAATGTCGAGCTCCTCGGTCGAATATTAGACGGATCAGAGCTCTGACGACAGTCGCTGATGCTAATGGACCGAGCCGAGCCTCCAAAGGGCCGCCGGCCGCCAATTTGATTTGCAGGTTATTAGCTAATTAGCTAGCTACTTACTGGGCTTGTTGCCCCCAGGCCTTGTGGTAGGGATGTAAACTGAAGGAGACACAAGGTGGGTGTGGAATTAATTATAGTGTGTGCACGTGTGTGTATACTACATATAGAGGACCATTAATATAGCTGTGTGTGTGTGTGAATGTCATGCTTTATGAAAATTGTTAGGTAAGATTTTAATGTTTGGTCTACTTCTTAAGCACATAAAAGTGTTTTCTTCCAGTGCATTTTTCTGAATTAATAAGCAGTGTTAGATTTGTATATACTGAGATATAATGTCCTCACTTTATGCATTCTGTTCAGCTTTGACAACCGACTTGTTTGTCAACAAATCGGTTCCTCGGGCCCCCTGGTCAAATTGACCCACAAACATTATTGCTGTACCTCTGAAATGAACATAACAGGAGGGTTAAGTTTGTGGTTTTTACATGACAAAATGTCAAAACGTTGAAGAGATATGAACACTTTTTGTTATTTTTACATTTTCCAGGTGACATTACATTCAGAAATTAATTTCAGCTACAAGTTGAGTTACTCAAGTAAAGTAAAATGGCTAGTGTTCCTCATGAAACACTAAATCTGTGGATGACCATGCAACCTGGCTTTTAATTTGTAAAAGTAAACCATAAATACTATGAAATGCAACAAATGAAGCTAAATCTCCTGACACAAACATGTTTGGAAAGGAACTGTTGCTAAAGGCTGATTAGTTCTCAGGTCAAATATAATCCTTTGTCTGGATAATTTGGAAATTAAATACATAAATGTAGTTACCATCAAACTGGAGTCCACAGCAGCATTGAGGCCTTAATCTGTGTGAAATTTCCCAGGCCTGACCTCTGTGCTAAAAGTGCTCTAAAGTAGTTGGCAGAAACAGCCGTTCTGTGATAAACTGTAAATGACCGAGAGTTGGCTTAACCTAATCCTCTCTTGGAGCGGGTCGGTAAGTTGCTCCGGAGACCTCGCGAGGCAGTGTGTTCTGAGATCTCCACACCTCTGCACTTATCAGAGCCTCATATATCAGGCTGTCTGTCAAAGCCTCAGCTGAACTGCGCTGGATCAGAAAATGAATGATAAATAGTGGGCTACGTGCTCGCATGCTCCTGCAGCTGGCAGGATTTGGTGTAAAATACATTAATTCATCACACTTTTTGGTTTTCTATGCACGTGCCAAACAAGGTATGCTAAAGATGTTAAAAATGACTGCATCCAAGTGTTGGAAAAGGACAGCAATTAAGAAGCAAATAAAACAATCTATAAAATATTTAAACCACTAGCTGTGCTAACTACTGCTTGTGTGGAAGCTGAACTGAGTGAATATTTGATTTTAGATACATTTCCTCTTTCTTTTCTCACCATTTTGCAAAAAGATTAGCTTGTGAAAAACATACTTGTTCTTTGCTGCTACTTTTCTAACTTCCTGTAGTGGCTTGCTGTGCTGCAGTTCTTACACCAGCTTGCATGTAAATCAAAACAAGCAGAGATTTTGTTTTAGATGTTCTCTTTTCATTTCTATAACATTTCTTTAACTAGTAAATCAGTTTTAGAAGCTTTTTGAGTGAAATGTGACGTTCTTTGTTCCTACCTCATGTTCCACATAGACAAGAAAAAGTAGAGAATCAGAGTTATGTCTAAATAGCAGCTACCATGTTAAGAATATTCTCATATATGTGTATTTTTGCATACTCGGGCGATAGTCTGTATAGAAAGTAGTTAAAGGTTCAAATAGAGTTTAATGCCACTTCTAAGTTTTGTCCTTATTTTTGTCACGAATGCACAAGTCGAGTTTTCAAAATGTGAAAGAAAAAGTGAGTTGTGCATGAAAATAGTGGCTCCAGCTGCAGAGAGAGTGTGTGGTCCTCTGAGTTGAGCTGATTCTCTTCTGACTGTTGATTAACTGTGTTGTTTATTCGGAAAACACTGCAGCATCCAGGTATTGTGCTGCAGGATCGACACCGACGCTGACGGACGTTTCCAAGTGTGTGGTCGCAAAGTCTTTTGTTGGGAAAAGAAAGAAATATTATTTTAGTGTAATGTATAGTTTCTCCACCTTATGACTAAGAAAAAACTCCCAATCATATGTGGAGGAAACTAAATTGATTTTCAACTTTACTTGTTGATTTTACACAAGTAAAATCAAACATTTAAATTGATTGTTTTTGCTTTAGATTCATCATCTTTAAGCCCATTTACTAATAATCACCTTAGGGATGCAAGTTTTCAATCAGTAAGTTAATCTAAAGTTGATTGACCTTATTGATGAAATAATAATTAATTGATAAGCGGCTATTTCTTTCCATAACATGAAGGGAAAAATATTTTATAATATGCTGAATTTAAAAAAAATCTTAAACTTTTAACATTATTTTGTGTTAGTTGTATGAAGTTCTGACTGAATAAACAAATTGTGATTTCTCACATTAATAAACTTAGACATATTTATAAAATACAGCAAAAATAGGAACCTCTTAGGTTGCTAAATTAAAAAGAAAAAATAAAACAATTCAAATATGTGAAATTATTCATACAGAAGTATTTTCTGTGGCTGCTCTTAAACTTAAAACTTTTTCCCATGAATTTCATCAAGCCCTCACAGAAAACCTTGTTTTCTGGCATCATATTTTTTCCCATCATATTATCACATTCTTGCCTTTGTAGCATATCAGTAACTTTTGGTTGAGAATCTGACGCTGCTCCGTCATGCAGCGCCTCAGCTGAATGAATGAACGCTTTAAGGTGAAACTTAAGGAGCTTCTAAGGTATTTATAATTCAAAACAGAACTGCATAAAGTTAAGTTTTCATTCTCAATCAGGCCGTTTCTCTTCCCGTTCTAGTATGATCCCCACCATCTTTGTTTCTGTATCAACTTGCTCCACTTGAATATGACCAGTGTCGCCCTCTTCTGGATGGCTGCCAAATTACAACAGTAAAAGAAGGTCAAAGCGGACATTATTAAATAACCAATTCAAACTTATTTTAATCTAATAAACCAGTAATTGACAATTATCCACAAGTCGATCAATTGTTTCCATCTCTGCTTCTTACCTTTTCAAGTCTAAGTGTAATTAATCTATATTTTTTATTGCTGTTGTTTCAGATTTTCTCATGGGACTCAAGATAATTAATAACCGTTTAATTCTGATATCACAACAAAAATATGAGTTACTAATATCTTTTACAGCATATGTCACATGTATTTAACTTTTCCTCTTGATCTGTAAATATATAGGAACGATTAACGTTCCTGTGGTCTTAACGAACCTAACCCCCCATTGGTAACTGGGTTACCAGGCCTGTATTTGTAAGTAATCTGAGTAATCCTGGAGGAGAACACACAGATATGGTTCAAGAAATGTTTTTTAGCAGAATAGGCAGTGAGGGGGGGATTCGGAGAGGCCCTCCACTTCAATCGTGGTAAAATGGAGACAAACAGGATTAAGGTGGAGGCGGTGGGCTGGGAGAGAGCGTGAGCTTGCCTCTCGACTTTCAACAGCTCTGAGCCGATGCTGCCAAAGCACCGAGGAAGAATGGTCAGCCTTTCTCATTTCTTTAACTGTTGTACATCCAACATCACTTTATTTTCATTGGTGGAGAGCAGGGAAGAGGCTGCAGCAGCGGCAGGGGGTTTTAGGAACAATTGTGTCTGAGATTTATTTCTATTACCTGGATATACATGTAAATGTGGCCAAAAGATTTCATTTTGTGACATTAAGGAGGGTCTTGAAAAGTAAATTAAAAGCAAATGTGACTCAAGCAAGATGGCTGTTTCCCCTACAGAGAGACATCACATTTTTTAAAGCAGTGACTTTACTTAAATACGACCTCACACAACCTTTTCTAACACGGCTGCTGCTTCAAATGCGTGAGTGCAACGTAATCAGTGAGCTGGGGTTGAAATTCATGTTGTATCTCCAAAAAACTACAGGCATGGACTTATTCAAAGAAGTAAAAACACTTTAAGAAATATATTTTTTAATAATTATTATTTTGCAAAGGTTTATCACAATTATTGACTCCTCTGTACTTAATAGTCTGTAAAATGTTTATCAAAACAGCCATTCTCTTTACAAAGAAAACTCAAAGGTGTGAATGCCAGAAAAAATGTGGAAAAAGAAAATATACCAAATATGTAAACAATTTTACAAAACTGCAGTATTAAAGTGTAAATATGAAGGGTAAACCTAAAAGGTTTAGAAAATGACTTTTTAATAGGTGAGTCAAAAATCTCTCCTATAATGTGTAAAATCTAACCAGATGCAAAAAGCGATTTGATGAGGCACCAATAGAGCTTGTCCACCAATTTCTAACTCATTCATTGATGGGGAATCACTCAAGAGACTGCAAAAAAAGATTTTAATTCTATACAAATCACTGTGAATTTGTTTGTAAGTTTCCAATTTGTCAAATTTATATATTTTTACTTATTTGTCACTGCACTTTAGACACCAACCACTGCAGAAGAAGAAGAAGCTGCAGTTTTAACATCCTCTGACCCACTCATCTAAACATCACAATTTAGATTCTGGGAAACTTGCTCAGAATTATATTTTTTCCCATTTCTCCTACCTGTAACACATACAATTGGTGGACATATCACCTGACCATGGTCGTAATGTTCTGTGCTGTAAAACAAAAAAAGGAGGTCTAACTTATGGTAAAATACCGGCAGCTGTGGTTGCCAAAATTTTAACATAAATTAGATTTTACCTCATTAATATGGTAAAATTCTGTTTGCCAGAATTTCACTGCATTTATGGCCGCCAGTATTTTACCATAAATTAGATAATTATGTTTTTACAGTGTACCTAATCAGTAGGAGAGAGAATGTCATGGAGAACTATTAACTATTCAACACACTCTGACTAGCTGAAAAAGTGTAAAAAAAACTAAACATGATACTCTAATTTATTGAGCTGCGTCTGGCTACCAGTTTATTTTTGCATGTTTTGCTGCTGTAAATGTTCAAATAATCTCATCTGGAGCTAAAATTTCAGCATATGAAGCAAAAAGAAAAAAAAACTCCCAGTAACTTCACCCTTTGGTTTCTATTTATAAAGATGTTATAAAAATGGCCGCTCTGAAATTTGTGTCCGGCCAGCTTACCGTTATAGCAACATTTTACTGCAGGAGCTTATAAATTGAATAACTCCCTGCCGATAAAAGCAATTGTACAGTTATTATCTTCTTAGGGTCCCATTTGTGTGGAGTGGCACTTAGAGCAGGATGGTCAGAGGGACTAATCTCATAGTTGGAATTCTTAGTCATCAGATTCGCCTCCGACAACCAATGTCACTGCGGCGCTGCAGCCCATTCCAGCCAGCGTGATGATGATGGGGTCGCTGTGACCTCCTGACTGAAGGGTTTGTGTGGGTGTGTGTGTGTGTGTGTGTGTGTGTTCATCAGTGGAGGTCACCATGGAGTGTGTGTGCAGGGACGCTGCCGTTGTGTGAGGTCATTTGGCACATTCTCAGGGTATGGAGATGTCAGAGGGAGAAGTAAATATGGATGAGATTAAAGTACCGCCTGTTAAAACGCTGTGATTTGATTAGGCTTCAGCAGTCAGCTGATTTCATGTTACGAACATACAAAGAAGCCTTTACTGACGTTAAAATACAATAATCAAAGTGTAAATCGATCCAGGATCAAATCCTGGTATTCAGTTTTGTTTGAATACCAATAAAGTAAATAAAATTTAAACAAAAGGTTTTGGTGAATTAAGAGTTTATTGTTGTTTAAACGTTGTTTACATAATTGTAAATCAGAAAATAAGAAGTTTTTTATAACATTCAGTTAAAAGTTAAATTGCCAGAAAATGCTTGAAATAAACAGTGGGTTGATTACAGTGAACAAATGACAAACGTTAAGAGCTTTCGTCTTCTTCTTTGTCATGTTGTTGGTTTTCAGATCGTCTTTCTGATTGTTGTTTCAGGTTCTCACCCAGACACATGGATTTGACCGGAGGATCTAAAAAAAAAAATGTGTACAACTTTTAGTGTTCTGCTGATGATCCTCAAACTCTTCGTGTGAGTAACCAAATAGCCACTTATTGTGTACAATGTTTCTTTGTAAAGTAACATCAACATTTTAAACATGTTAAACTCAGTAAATGCTGCTCAAACCTAATGAACCTAAAGTAAGGGTCTTCAAATCTGGGCCTCAAGGTTCAGTGTCAAGCAACTTTTAGATGTTTCTGAGTTTCAACACACCTGAGTGAAACAGAGGTCATTATCAGGACCCTGGAGAACTTGACTACATATTCAGGATTCATTCAGTTCTCTTGTGGTGGACTTGAACATACTAAAATTGCAGGGCAAGGAGTTCTGGATTTGAACATCACTGATCTAAAATATCATGTGTATTCGTTTGGGTCTGATAATGCCTTTCTGTTTCTGAACTGATGCTAAGAAAGTTCTGCTTAACTGTTAGGTGAATAAACTTCTATGTAGCTTTTCTATCAGTGCATATTTGAAATTTTAAGGCTTAATAGGTGCAAAGATGCCTTAATAGTTCAGCTGACACTACATTTTAAACACATCCAAACACAAATAACTACTTTGATACTAAACAGTAAGCTAAGGATGACTCAGCATTATCCAGACATTATGTTGTTTACATTTTTCACATTACTGGATTATCTATAGAGCTCTGAAAGGAAAAGTTATGTCTTTTGCACATGGTTTGTGGATTTCATCTTTTAAGAGTTTCCACTGTAATTTGTTTTTGCTCACTTTTGGAGCATGACAAGATTCAGCTGTTTGTGTACAAATACTTTGCAAAAGGTATTTATACCAACTTGTGTCTTATTTTATGAGATAAAACCAGCATGAAGTAGTGAATAATAGTAGAAGCAAAACAACACTTGATTTTTAATATAAAAAAACTCCTAAATAAAATCTGACACATTTGCTTTCAGAGGTCACCTAACTCATAAATATGAGTAAATTTGTTTTAGGAGGTTTGTATGCAAACAAACAGTATTTCAAAGACCAAGGAAGATCATGGACATGTTGTCGATAAAGCTATGGTGCAGTTTTAAGATAGGTTAGGAAGTGAGACAATAAAAACGCTTTGAACATCAAACAGAGTTCAATGCAACATCTAAAAAAAACTGAGTAAAACAAAACTCCAAGCCTGCTAATAGATCACTGTTCACCCAAACTGACAGGGAAGCAAACAGAGCATTTATCAGAGAAGCAGCTAACAGACTTAGCATACAGTCAGATTTACAGATTAATTAAAAATTACATAATTGTATACAGCATTCTGGAAAGAATGAAGAGCTCACTCCACTGAACCCCATTGAAAACCTCCTGGCTACTCCACCAAAGGTTGATTTCTGAACTCTTCTTAAGTTAAAACATTAGTATTGTTGTTTTTAAATGAATATGAACTTCTTTTCGTTGTATTATTTGAGCTCTGAAAGCACTGAATCTTTTTCAATATTCTCACCATTTCCCATTTTCTGCAAATAAATACTAAAATTTGGAGACATGTTGTCGGATTAAAAGAACAATGTTCATTTTACTCAAATATATACCTATAAGGAGTAAAATCAGAGAAACTGATCATTTTAAGGGATCTGTTCATTTTTTTCCAGAGCTGCATGAAGATATGTCTTCAAAGTATCTTCAATCAATCATTAAAACTATATTTGTATGGAAATTTCTAAAGAAACTTCAACTTGTTTTAAACCAAAACTATCCCCACCCATACCACCCTCTAAAATAAATAAATATTCCTCTGTTAAAGTGATGAGGCTGAAATTCTTTCTGCTTGAGTTGTTTTGCACAGAAAAATGGGACAAAAGTAAAAGTTTTGCTCTCTACTTGTGCAAATTTGGCAAAGTCATAACCCAGCGGTCTTGCAGCTGTAATTAGCAGTTAAATCTTGGTATTCACTCAATTCGGCTGAATAAAACAACCCACACCACACTTGACATCTTTCCACGTCTGTGTGTGTTTATCTCACAACATTTTATAAAACTCAATGATGTAAAGTGTGGATAAGTGTATGAGTCATTTTGCAGGGGAATGTACAATTTGCACTACATTTTGGCAGCTCAACTATTCTGCTCTCCTTGGGTGTTAAAGATGTCTCGGGGTGTGCTACGTAGACGGTGGGTGTCAGACTAAATAAATGCAGGATGGCCGGGTTTATTTTCTCTTCAGCGTCCACAGTAGAGCCTTTTGTTTTTGAAGTAGCTCTGCCAAAGACGAGAAGAACAGCAAACAACTCTGGCAAACTGAGAGATTAATGGTTACAACATGGATTATTTTAAGGAAAACGAAACAAACTTCCATACGGTGTGGGTGTTTTTTTGTTTTTTTTTTGTAAATGGACACACAAAAACAAACTCTATGAAAAGCGCTCACGTGGGTTCCAGCCAGTATTGATCTTTTAACATAGGATTATACAGTCTGGCTCTATAGGCTTAGCGGCCTTTAATTCCCTCACAGGATAGATAGACTGACTTTGGCTCTATACATATCTGGATCAATGCAAATCTACTTTTGTCCCAGTGGTTCAATTTTAAGCGAATTCCATTAGCCATAAGTAAAATTTTTCTGGGGTGATGTGATTAGGACGGGCGGTGGAGGTCCTCACCGATGGAGTCTCTCTGAAAGCGGTGAAACGTTCCTGTTTTTCCTCTTCCTCCTTTTCTTCCATTTCACTCCCTCTTTGTCTTCTTCGCCGTCGCAGGTCATGGTGGGGGTGGGGGTCTGGCGAGAGCACACAGGGAAGTGACGATAACACAGAGAGACTAACAGGTTGTGATGCAAGGATGCGCGCTCGTTTGCAAGCGGACACAGAAGGGTTGATTGATCCTTGTGCAGGAGGATTTACATTTTCCTGTCAGTAAAACTGCACTTTTATGCCCGCAGGCATCAAAATGGGACGCAAAGACAGGCCAGCTTTTAAGATCTATTTGCTTTTTTGTCTTATTTTCGAAGATTTTATGCTTCTTTGCATTTGTTGTACTGTTAAATGAGATTTATAAAACAAATGAAGCACTGAGGTCCAAAAAGCAAAGTAAGGATTCATTGGAAAAGCCATTAACATACAGATGGTTTGCAGCTTTAGCTTTAATAATGCATTACTCTGCAAATTCTTTGGCACCATTTGGTAAAAATATATAAAAACTCTTCTTGAAATAAATGAATTTATTATTGTCACTGCATAATCTAGCACTGAAAAACTTTTAAATTTGATCTTTTATTTTGTTGTTGCTGTTTAATTTCTATAGACTCATCCACAGGTTTTCAAAATGGTTCAACCCTGGGGACGGAGATGAAAATAGAAGATGGTTCTTTTGGTTTCTATGAACCGTTGATTTGGTCACATATTTTTGGCTTAGTATCCTGCTGAAAGACGCAGTGATTACCCTTTAATTTGTTTTATTACAGAGTCCACTGATGATACAACATTCTTAACAGTGAGAATTTTACACATTTGTGTTTTGTACCACCTGGAGGATTTGTTAGCAAAATGTTACATTTTAGATTCATGTAACCAAAGCACAAAGAAACAGTGGCAGAATAATGTATTTTCAAGGCACATAATGTCATTTTATAGCACAATTAAGTCACCATGTTACCTTCAGTTGTTTTAAAAATGCTGTATATATCAAAAATAAATTTTACTTTGTAATTTATCACTTTGAAATTGGCTTCTTTCTTTCTATTCTTTCTGAATAGAAAGAATAGAAGCTTCTTAAAGAAAGCTTCTATTTATTTAAGAATAGAAATATCCTTCTATTGTTGCCTTCACAACAATTTTCTTATTTAAGACTTTAGTTTACGACTTGCCAGCATTGGTCAGAGAAACAGTTTGTATGATGAGCTCAGCAGGTGTGCAGTTCCACCAGGTGTTTGCTAGCTGCTGCCGCTAGTCTGGAGGAGCTGAGTGGGGGAGTCGTAGAGCTATGGGAGCTTTGTGAGGCAGTAGTTTGGCTTGAACCTGCAGCTCCTCCTCTGAGCTGCAGGTTCTTAATGAGTGGAAATTAAGTGCTTATGCACCTCCCAACGGTTGCCACTGGAGATTCAACAATTTCTAAAAAAAATCTAAATAAAAGTAACACTCCAGGCCTGTTTTTGGTTAGGAAATTTCATAACATGATATTGACCTCAAAAAAGTCGATTTTATATAACTTCCCCCTTTAGTCAAACATTAATACATTTAGCAAACTTTACATCTTTACATTTATGATGGTAGGACAGAATATGTTGGAGTTTTTGTTGCTTTTTGTGGCATTCCTGCCAAACCACCTCTTTGCATGTATATAGTGTATAATGGTTGGTTTCAAGATTTGATTTTTTGCTTTCTCTACCCCTTATACTCTCATCCTCATCGTGTGTGGTGGTAAGACAACTTTGCTGATTTGACAGGACGGAGTAGCTGCCGCCTATCTGTCATTGTTCTCTTGTCAAGTTTAGTGGCTAACAGCTAAAGGTAATGAACCAATGTGTAACGTCATATTTATACATCATGGGGGAAATGTATTGGATTCCTAATCAGAAGTTCCCAGAAGCTCTGATCAACTTCAAAAAGTAAAGTATGACTTAAAAATGTTTTAGTGTTAGGATTAGATTATTAACTCAAAAAGTAATTAATCAAATATAATATAAAAGAATAATAAAGCATGCACAACTATGCTATTAATAGCTTATGTTAACACTTAAAAGAAAAGGAATTAAAAATACAACAGGGTTATTTTTTACCTATTATTATTAGCATGTACCTGATACTGAAATAAAGTTCAATACTCTGGGTTAATCTTGTTCCTTTCTATGTTGCACACAAAAGTAGATTGTTTGATTCTAATGCATCCAGGAGAGGCACAATGTAAAACAACACAGAAACATCATCCCGAGCATCGTCCTGAACTATAAATACCGACTGAGCTCCCAGCAGGCCCAGCGTCCCACAACGACCCGGCTAATATTAGAACAACAGCCTGAGATTGCTCGTCTCTTTCACTCTCTGCCCTAAAGTGAATTTCTTTTCTTCGCTGTGATTTTCTGCTTTCAGTGCTGTGTTCGGAGCAGCAGCTGTCTGCAAACACGCAGCCGACGTCTTTGTTGTGTTGACAGGCAGGAAGGAGAGGTCGCTGTCTGTCAGTCATTGGCTTTTGTTCTGCTGCTTTGACATGTTGGTGAAAGTGGAGCTCCACGCGCTGCTGATGGCTGAGTTTTGTTCCTGGTTTGAAAATCCTGTCAATTACAGCAGAAAACAGTGTATTTCCTCCATATGGCCTGCATTAACTCGTACAGACGTTTTATTTGTTTTTTTAGATTTTTTTTTTCCTTCAGGAAAAATCTGCTCTAAACATTTCTTTTTATCATTTCTCCTTTTACATTCTTGTCTCTTTGATTTTCTCTTTCTCACCATTCATCTGAAGAGCCTCAGTAAAAAGAAAAAAGTCTAACAAGCTGCTGACAGAGCACTGAATCAGGGGAAGAAGCTAGGAAAATTGTGGAGATGGATTTAAGTATGCCTCTCGTCATTAGCCTCAACATAATCAAATCATTTTACTCATTCAGAAGTTCTCGGGGCCGGCCGGGATGACGATCTCTGATCAGAAGGCTTCGTTCCCCCTCAGTCTGCTGTGCCATGAGAGCTGCCTCCTGTCACTGCTGCCAAACTGGGTCACTTAACAGCTTCTAATTGGTCCTGTCTGTCTGCAAAAACTGGGGAAAAAAACTTGTTTAATCGGTCTGTTAGAGATTGAAAAGTAGATTTATTGTTCAAATTCTAAAAAGTTGAGGAAAAATGTTCAAAAGATCGGGAATCTGTCTCCAAAATCCTTTACCCTTTCAGCTTTTACCAGGAGTAATTCAATTTACTTTTTAGTCCATTTTTCATTTGTTTTGCATGTAGATGCTTTAAAGATACTGTTAAGTTCTGTGTAAATGTGCAATAAAGTTTAAGCTATCACTTGCAAGATTACAATTTTTTGGAATAACACCTAAAAAAAAAACTCCTTCTGCAATGTGTGCCGTTGTAGTTGAAGAGTGAGAAATCATTTAACCTGTTTTGTTGTTGTCACATTTTCCTGAAGTCCAGGCATCGCTCCAAAAACTTTTGCAGCACCTGCATGAAATACAAATAAGTAAAGGGGAAATATCAATATAAGCATCTAAGTAAATAAGAAAAATTAAAGGGGATTTATCTTGATAAATAGTAAATAACAAGTAGAAAAAAATATTATGGGATTTTGTTATGTGGGTTAGAAACTTTTTCTAAGGTTAATTTGAGTCATTTCACAGGACAGTCTGGCTAGTAGATTAAAAAATTTTTAAAGTATTTCTAAAAAGTTAATTTCTTAAGATAATTTCTGTCTGTCATACTCTGAGGCTGTCTGTTAACATGTGTCTTTAACTCACAAGCAAGTTTAAAATGCTTTTTTAATAATATGCATGCAATTTTTGTTCATTTATGTGCAGCATTTTGCAGAAATATCAAAGAAAATTAATAGACAACCAGTCTGAACAACTTTTAAAATAGGAAAAATTGCTCAGTAGTTTAACTATATTGATGATAAAACATAAAAACACTCTTCTCTCTTGTGATTCCTCTATAAACTCATGAACTCAGAGGTATTTTTTCTCTTTCCCCTGAAGGTCAGAGTGCTTTTAACGCTCTTATCTCCCCCTGGAGGTCAAGAGGAGAACAACACAAGTAGAAGTGTGAAACTGAAACTTGAAATTGAGAGCTTTACATAATTGCGTTTATTGTCTTGAGGTTAAAATGTGCAGTTTTACGTTTTTGGACATTTCATGAAACTGATATTCACCAGATGTCAACCACTGTGTTTATTCTTATATGTTGTGTTGAATAGACACTGGAGAGGTTCACTGAACACAAAAAAAAGCCGTCTTTCATGACCGTCTCAGTCTTTATCTATCTATCAATCAATCAATCAGTCAATCAATCAATCAATCAATCAATCAATCAACCAATCAAGTTTATTTGTATAGCACATTTCAGCAACAAGGCAGTTTACATAATAAAAACACAAAAATACAAAGTAATAGAAAACGCAGTCAACAATTGAAGCATTATATTTCATCAAGTTCTCGATACACTTCAGAATGTTAATTAATGTTTGATTAATTATGTTTCAAATGAAACTCTAATCAGGTGGGTTTTTAGTTTAGATTTAAAGGCACTCAGTGTTTTGGCACAGATGACTCTGGAAGATTTACCAAGATTGTGCAAAGAGGAATGGTCGAACTTCTCTCTCTTTATGCACCAAAGACAGGGAGATATGTGTGTGTGTGGGGGTGTGTGTGCGGGCGTGTGCGTGTGTGTGTGTCTGAGGTCTCTGGACCCAGCTGTTGGAGTTTGTTTGTGTTTGGTCTGAGGCCCCGGGGCCCGCAGCCAGCACAGTGACAGACATGCGCAGCTCTTTAACACTCCAGCCACCCAGCAATCCGTCCTTCCTCCTTCCCACCCCATCAGCCTCTGAGAGATATACGCTCTGTCGCTGTTTGGTTCTCCTGAATTCAACTGTGTGTCCTGAGCAGCATCAATGTATCAACACTGGCAGCTGGCCGTCTCACATGTGGCGTCGCCTCAGAGCTCAGAGTGAGCTGTGTGCCTTCACAGAGGCATGACTCTGCTGCCCTCTGTTCATTGTGCACATCATAAATCCTCCAAGTCCAGGACGCACGGCAGATTTCACATGAAAGCTTCATTCAGATTGCACATTGAATTTGGGAGGCCTTAAAACTGAAACACAGCATCAAAAGTCTTCAAAACTTGATAAATAGAAACAAAATAAAATGTTTCAGTCCTGAAAAACACAGTACGGCTTGTCAGGTGTGAATGGGCCACCAAGTGTCAAATTTAAATGCAAATGATTTTGTCTCACATTTAGTGCATTTTTTATCACATATTAAAAAAAATTGTCATATATTAGCAGGTTTACGCTACTCAAAATTTTCACAAATCTAAATATTAAATCTACATGTTAAATTTCAATCCTAAATAATAAATCTATATCCTAAATATAAATATAAAATATTTTAATAAATTCTAGATATTAAATCTATATGCTAACTCTAAATGTAAATCTAAGTGTTACATATAATTTCTAAATCTAAATCTGAATGTTTTATTTTAGAGCTAAATGTTTGGAAGATATGCAATTTAGCCACAACCATCAAGCGACTAATGTTGTTTTTTGACCTGAAAACTGCCTGTTTCTGCTTATAATCAATGAAATATTTATTTCAGATTAGAGCTTAAGTCTTTGATGGGATTTCTGTAGCTGCACAGACCAAGTAATGTTATAACTTGCAATATTTAGTGATTTATCTTTGGTGAAAAACAAAAACTTTTCCACATTTTAATAAAAACATTAAAAAATATATAAAAATCTTATACTGTATTTATCCAGAGACGTCTGGACCAAAACCTGACTGATAGTGATCCATTCTTGTTTTCTTGTTGCACTTTAACCCACAGCTGTGCTCCGGCATGCTGAAGAGTTAAAAAGCTGCAGACGCTCAGATTTATTAGGATCACAGCTGCGATGAAACCGTACCCAAGATATAAATCTGTGTTAAAATAAATGTTCAATTATTAGTTGTCCAGCTCTGATATATTCATATTTCTTTGACACAGATGTTTACTGTAAAGCAGTGATTTGTCCAGCAAACAGTGGACAGAATAGCCACATAATGAGACACAAATCATATGGGACAGCAAAGCCCGGCGTCGTTTCCACAGAAAAAGACTGATTATATAAAGAAAAGGAGAAGAAATGACATCAGTTAAGATCTTCGCTGATGATTCTGGTAAATACGCCCATTTTCCAGACAGCCAGTGATAAACTGATAAAGCAACACATCGTTTGTTTCGCTGAGCCACAAGTCAGCAAATTCTTTACCGCCATGCTTTTGTAATCTTCAGGAGTCCTCCCCGCATCATTTGTTCTTGAGCGGCTAAAAGCCAGTGATGGCAGCGTTTGATTTTTGGCCCATTTTCCTGATTAAAATCCAACCCAATGAAGGTTAGCATAGGCTTTGTTTTATTTATACAGATATATCTGTAAATATGTAATTATTTATTCAGATTAAGGCCTGAGACTTTGCCCTGTTGGTTAAATTTGGTTGTTATTTTTCTCTGAATTTATGGTTTTGTCATGTTTAACCTTTTTAGGTCTCATTTGTGTTCACAGTGTACAGCCGCAGATGTCACTAATTTCCCTAAGCTATCCTAATTTATTCATTAAACTGTCCAATTTTGCAACAAGAGTCCAGTGACCGTAAGGAAACTAATTGTGAGGAGTTGGAACCAGTGTTTAATTGAAACCTAATGATGCTTCATTGTCCTTTTTTGCTTTGTTACAGTAAGGTTTTAACAAGAGATGTATTTTTTGTCCAGAGCAAAAAGATTGCAATTTCATTCAACTGAATGTAATTACAAACTTTCTAATATAACTTTGAAAAATAATTCATTTTGAAAAGTTGATTTCTTTCAAATAATAAGCAGATTGAATACAAAATGGCTTGATTAAACTAATCTTAATTGAATCGGCCAAATCAAAATCCTTTCCAAAACATTAATGATCATTTGGGCCACATTGTCATGTGTGTGTTATGAATGAAAGCTGTTTAATATCCATTTTAATATGTTAATAGATTGTGTGCAGTGATGATTTGTCAAGTTGCTCTTTAGCTAAAACTGGGAGTCAATGAGGTTAATCCAGTGGATCCATCCTTCTCCATTAGCTTCCTGATCCATCCGTCACAGGGACAAAAAGCCTCCAAACTGAGATTTCCCGACAGTTTTTCAGCTTCTGCTTCTGCCTTCACTCAAAACAATCATCAGAGAAGATAAATATGCACCGCTGTGAAACAGAAAAAAAAAAGAAAGCTGCCACTGTTCCAGGAAAGGCCACACTGATCAGTTGCGCTCCATCAGTCGCCCAGTTGACAGAGGAGCATTCGATGGGTGGAGAGCCGAGCCACACCCGCCGGCTTCATGTCCTGATGTCTTCCTGGACTCTCGGGGGGCCGCAGCTGCTCGTCAGGCCTCCCCGTGCCTCCATTCTGTCAGTATCGGCAGCCAAAACTAAATAAAGATGTTTACTGACAGCCTAATGAACGGATGGGCCCTGGTGATTTAACCTTGATGAATGGTCCGCCCAGGTGTTTTCAATAACGACAATAAGCACTGCAAGCCGCAGGCCCACTGATACTGGTATAATGCATTATTAGGCCATTAGAGGCAGGCCAAGAGAGACCACTTATGCACTGGCCTATCAATAATGTGGTGTCCCAGTCCACATTTGGGCCGGGGGAATTAGTCATACTGATATTCTATTTAATAAAAAAATCACAAGACGACGCATAAAGAATCTCATTACATTTTAACAGGGTTACAGTAACCCAGGAGGACTGCGAGTTTAATTTTCATAAGAGCATCCATTCCTCAATTATGTCAAGCAGAGAAAATGTAAATGGCAAATGGAATGCTAACAATATCTAACCAGCGGCGTATTGGCAGGAAAGGAGACTAAGCGAGCAGCAGATCTGTCTGTGTGCTTGCAGAGTTTCTGATCACGCACAAAAAAATAAAAGAAGAGACAACCTCACAATTTGCTGCATTAAACCAGCAACATGCTTAGAAACAGATTCAGGAGGAAAGGGAACATCGTCTGCAGCTCAAAACATGCAAAAGTAAGAAAGTAATTTCAAAATCCCCACATGAAAATTAAGAACTGTGACATAAAACATCACAGAAAAGTGATGCTCTTTTTACCACAAAATATAAGTACACACTTTCTTTAACTCAAAGGTGTCAGACATGCTTCTGATCAAAAGCTGCTGTTTAACTGATTCTGTTTTTGCTGCAGCAGCCCCAAAGTTGTAGAACAGCCTCCAACTGTCCCTCTTTGCATATCTTCAATTAATACAATAAAATCTGCTTAAATTGTTTCTCTGTCTATTTCTTTTTTTAATGTCATAGCATTTCAGTTAATTTATAGTTCATATTTTGTCTGAATTTTGTTCTATCTTATTCTGCTTTTGTGATTTGTTGAATTTTCTTTGCTTGTTTTGTTTTCAACCTGCGGCTCCGGAGCCACTTGTGGCTTTTTATAACTTAGGCTAAAAGTGATGAAGAACAAACTAATGTTCTTAAATACAACTATAAGAACATTTCTGGCAGGTTTTTATGGAATAAATGCACTGAATTTCCACAATTAGAGTAAGAGGACAGCAACATCTTTTGGATCTGTTTTTCTCATCATTAGATTGAAAACTATGCATTTATTTTTCACATCATTTTCCACAAATATCAGCATGTAGCCTTCTGCGGCTAAAAACAAGGTTCATTTCCTTAGACTGACACTGAAGTTGTAGACCCCTTGTTTGAGAAGGTCTTTGTAGAGTAATTCCTCCTTTCCAATATGGTTTATGAATAAAATTTATTGGAACAATCCCATGTTTGGGGAACATCAGGACAAAACAAGCCATTCCAAAGATCAAGATTTAGGCTCCAGTTGTAAATATTTTTCAATTTTCACTGTAGAATGAGCAATTTCTGATTGGTTGAAAAATGGCATCATACCCTCAAATTGAAGAGTTGGTGCTAATGCTTCTCTAAGCTTAAATGTTTTTCCTTTGTATTATGCTATTTTTGTCCATTTTCTCCAAAAGTAAAAAGTAAAAAGTAAAAAAAGTCTTTAATTTAAGGTAAAATACCAGCAGCTGTAGTAGCCAGAATTATACCCTAAGTACGGTAAAATGTGGTATAAATATGGTTAATACAGTATAAACACACAAATTCTGAAGGCTAGAAGATTTTACTGTATACGCTAAAATACATTATACTGTAAAATTTTGTGGTTGCCATAATTTTACTGTAAATTAGTGATGTTTCTTTTTTTAGTGTAATCATTAAATCTTTATGCAAATCTATAGATCTGAATGTTGTTTTCTATCAACATATGCATAAGAAAGGAAGGAAAATACATAAAATACATTTTATCCACTGACACGCTAAGAAAGAGAATACTTCAGTGATTTAGGGCACAAGTACTGAAACATGCATCAAAACTCTCAAGCAAATGCAAATATCATTTTTGGTCAAATTATCTTGAGTCTTTTTTATAACTCCAAAGACTATTGTTGAAATGTGTCACTCTGCACTCTGGCACTCCATCTCTCTCACACTCACAAACACACATACAACTCATACACTGTCAGTTATTGTATTGGCATGCAGCTTTCAGCACCCAGGGGGTGGAGACGGGGGGTGGAGGTTTGTGAAGCCGTGGGCCCCTGCAATAATAAACTGCTAATTGAAGGACTGCAGTGAGCAGAGAGGTGTGAGCGGGGCGTCCAGCTGCTGAAAGATCACTGCAGCACTGCGGCCTGCCAAGGTGCTGAAAGAGCCTATTAGAGCTCACCTCTGTACCTGGATCTCATAGTGAGGGGAACACACACACATGAAGGCTGGAGGAAACATAAACATCATTCACCGGACCTCACGTGCTGCATAGGAATACTGTAAACAGGCAGCTGAGTGTTGCAGGAGTCTTAGCTTTCAGCTCTGGACTTTAACTCAAGCTCTCCATTAAAATTTACTTTTTTCACGTTTTTGTGCTTCCATTTGCATCTCAACAGCTTCTAAAAACAGTGCAGGTGCTTAAAAACACACTTATCTGTTTCTAGCAGTTAGTTAATGCTTTTTGGTGTCTGGAAAGTGAGTCGTTTGATTGTTGAGTCACACGGCGCCGTTACTTAGCAACCCTGCTGAGCCCAGCCAATCACCTAGCAACCGAAGCAGATCGCCAGCATTTGAGTAAATTATGTGATAAGCCAGTGAAGACATGCAACTAATGTAGAAGAACAATAATAATGCTCTCAAAACTGCATTAGACATCACTTAATCAGTAAACAGAATAAAATTTAGTTTCATTATAAGCGAAAAAAAAACTATTTTTTTAAGGTGTCAGAGGTTTGTTGGAGAACATTAGTGAGCAGTAGTGAGCA
The DNA here is from genome assembly GCF_003331165.1 of Xiphophorus hellerii. Classification (NCBI taxonomy): domain Eukaryota; kingdom Metazoa; phylum Chordata; class Actinopteri; order Cyprinodontiformes; family Poeciliidae; genus Xiphophorus; species Xiphophorus hellerii. The sequence goes on from NC_045674.1 coordinate 5,613,645, forward strand.
TCATTAAGCGTCACTCCTTTGTATAAACTGGAAAAACTCAGGTGCAAAACTAACACTGCAATAAAACGTGAAAACCCCCAGAATAAAACATGGTGATGGCAGCATCATGCTGGGACGAACAGGAAGCTGATCAGAATGGATGGGAGGAAGGAGGAAGCAAAAGCTGCAAAACTCTTGAGATTGGAGCGGATATTCAACTCCCAAAATGGCCATGACTGGAATAGTTTAGGTCAAAATACATTCAAATGGTAAAATGGCCCAGTCAAAGTACACACCTAGAACCAAAGAGAATATGTGGCAAAACTTGAAAATGGCTGCTTATGGATTCTCTTAATGCAGTCTGACAGAAATTTCAGCCTCTAATGAAAAATATTTCTGCAAAGTACTGATTTAGAAAGGCAGAACACAAGCACACCACACTTTTCAGATTTTTATGATTTTTAAAAATGGGATAAAATAGCGTGTGTTTATTTCCTTTCACCTCATAATCATTGTGCTCCTTTATGTTGTTCAATCACATATAGTGCCAATAAAATTCATGTTTGTGATTTCACTTTGATTAAAACCGAAAAAGTTTAAGATGTTAAAACATTTTTCAAGGCAATATACAGATACAGTTGTTTCTATGTCTTCAGCACTGTTGCATTTGACTGTTCTACACAAAAATGTCAAATGAAAGAGTGAAAATCTCAAAAACATCAACACCAACATCCCCTGCACATCTGCATCCCCTCTGTGCGCCTCTATTCCAGTCAGCCTTCACCTCATCCCCTTTGAGAATTGACGAAGTTGCCACTGGTGAACAAACCCCTTATGCTGTGTGCAAGAAGCCATGAAGAACACTTGTAACCTTTTAATACTCGCACAAGGCGGAAAAGATTAAACCATCAAGGTGTTGACAAGTGACAGGGGAAGCTTGGCGCCGTTGCACAGATGCGTACACTCACACAAAGTATTGCAGGGCATCTTCCACCTTTTTTCAAAATGACCAGTGAATCTTAGTCTTAATTAAAGCAATTGGGTTTCCTGACCGCTTCTCCAAAACTAAATCAAACACCTCTTACAGAGGTGAGAGGCTTAATAAAAAAACTTGTTTTAAATCTATATAATGAAAGAAAAAAAGCAGGAATGGGAAATCAGAAACCTGAATTGAACTGAGGTTGAGATTTTGTCTGGTGAAACATTTCTGTGTTGATTGGACTAGATATTCTGCGTCATTCTCACAGTAAGAGTCCACCAGATTTTACTTAAATGATCTAAAACCCAGTGGAGTTCTTGTAGCATTTAACGTACTCCACAGGTTATGTTCTCTTCATTTTCCTGTCTTGCAGAGTTCCTACAAAACAATACATTTTTAAGATTTTCTATAATCTTCAGATTATGTTATTCTAATTCTAATTCTACAGGTGGCAATAAGTTTATACAGATGCAGGTGGGTTTTTTTTCTTAAAGCTTCTGTATGTTTTTACAACTACAAATGATTCCAAAACATGTTATGTATAAACCGTTTCTCTACATTTTCTCTCATTTTATCATTAATTTGTTCCTTTGGTTTTTCTTCTTTTTGTAATAAACATTTAGTATTCTTTCATTTAACAAAGAAGCTACAAAAATACATTTTGCATGTTTAAATAGACTTCATGTGGGACTCTGATCTTTTTGTGTTATTGAAACAGCTTGAGGGTGCGTATATTTGTGTGTAGGCGAGTGTGTGTGTGTGTGAGAGAGAGAGAGAGAAAGAGTGTGTTAGAGGGTGCTGCAGAGAGAGAGCTGGGCCTCTTCAGCATTGTGTCGGCTCTGAGTAAAAGGCCACTGATTTAGGCTAATTATATTACATAAACCCAATTCAGAGTTGCTTAGGTTCACTCATATCTGTATACAGTATTTGTACAAGTTTCAAACCTTGCAAATGAGAATGCATCCTTTTCAAACCCCTACATTTTCAAATGAGATGGATGGAAAAGAAATAAACTAGTTGTTTTGTTACCTAACACTGAGAAATGAAATGCATGAATTCTTGTTACCAATAATACTCAGTTCTACGAGCAGCCTCAGTAGCTAAAGCACATCGCTCGTGTGTTTTCCTCGTTGCAGCAGCTAATCCGCTCTGTGTTGGCCTGCCAACTTTGTCATTGCTCTGCTTCATTTGTCTGTGCAGCCAGCATGTGACTGCACGCCCTGCACATCGCCTAATCATATGGAATAGATGATCACAGGACAGGAAATCGCAGCACAGCACCAAAGGAAACAATCTTTCTGCACCGACTTAAGCCAATCATGTCCTCTCTCTCAACTCACCGCTTGGCCTCTCGCTTGCCTCCATCTTCTCTTTAGTCATTAAGATCTCTTAGTTAACTCTGCATCTAGATTATTTTAGGTTTTTAGAGCAAAAGTCTGGCATCTTCAGACTTGAAGATGCCATCAGAATGTTCAGCTAACTGCAACTTTTGCCAGATCTGATTGATGATTTGGTGGCCATTTAATTACACTGCTGTCCTAGAAAATCTGGAAAAACATTTTACGAAGCAATGCTGCCATGTGTGTGATGTGGAAGGTACTGGAAGAAAAAATGTCTTAATAATCACCCAAGAAAAGGTCAGAAATACATTTCAGAACAAAATTACTCATCCCACTAGGAGTTTTGGAATTAAAGTGATATTCATTAACCTAGGATGTTTATTTTTAATAAAATAAATGATAAAATATAATCTAAATGCAGAAGTAAATTTGTATTTAAAAAACAACATAGTATTCACATGTTAATAGAAAATCTCATGTAGAAACTTATTTATACCTTTCTCAATAAATAGGTGGAAAAAACTGGAACCAAACTTTTATATTTGCTTTGCAAGTTTCCACTGGTATTTTGCAAACTATATCTTAAGGGATGGGGTTAAAGTATTGCATTCAAGTTAAAACTCAACTCCAAAATTTTAATATTATTATCAGTCAGAAAGATTTGCCAGAGGGAGGAATTATTTCAGGCTTAATTATTATCTCATTTTTTAAATATAAATTGTGTAAGTTTTCAAACTTTTGGCAAAAAAAAATGTATTCAAGAAAAGATGTTTGGTTTTTTTGATGGATGGATGGATGGATGGATGGATGGATGGATGGATGGATGGATGGATGGATGGATGGATGGATGGATGGATGGATGGATGGATGGATGGATGGATGGATGGATGGATGGATGGATGGATGGATGGATGGATCTACATGAAATGTAATTAAAATATGGAAATACAGATATTTTTTCCATGTTTCATTTTCTTTTTCCAATAAGATTCTACATTACTGTTTGGAAAAATGTTTTTAGGATAATATTTTTCAGAATATTTTACTGCTTCATTCATGATGCATCCTGTTTCTATTTCACAGCATGCACAGATTACACATCTTTAACAACTTAGAGGCAATAAAGTATAAATCCAAAGAACTCAGCTGTAGCATTTGCTCTATAAAGAATGGTTGGTGTTTCCTATATTTGTCTGTACCTCTCAGTATTTCTAATTATTTATTCAAAAGCATAAAAAGTTGAAAATAGTTCTGATATGAAAATTGAAGAACAATTAAAAGTGAAATTAGTGTGGAATTTCAGTCACAGGATTATGTACAGCTTTAAAGCTTCCAGAGAAGAGGTCACATAGCTTTTTTATGTTTATGGTAAACATTTTATAGCTGATTAATTTACACAAAGACAAAATGAAAATAATTCTCAATTCATTTGATATGCAGCCACATCAAGAAATTCACCCCAGGGGAATAAATCTCTTTCCTGCAGGTTTTAGTCATCACTTGTTAAAAACAGGAGAATCTCGGTCTGATGTTCTGCCTGGTTCCTCGTCCTCCGTTTATCTCTCCATCGCGGAGCGGCAGGTGAGTCTGGCTGTCAGCTTTGTCCCAGGAAGAGGGGGATTCAAACGCACCAGGTCGAGGTGCGCCGGTAATCCAGGCAGCTGTGTTACTGGGATTAAGATCAGTCCAAGGCCATCACTGTGTCCAAGTAAAACAGTGTTTCCATGACAACGACCAAAGGTGAAGGAAAGGTCCTGGAGCACCTGTAGGAGCTCAAGACAAAACATCCGACCAGGAGAGAAAAAGTCAGTCATGCAGTAAAGATAATAAAATGCTACTTACTGCTCATTTAAAGATTTAACATTTGTTACATGAGAAGCTTTATAATCTATAAACTATTAACTATAAATGCAGAAGAATCTTTTTTGCCCATTTTTTAGGTGTTTCTGCACCTACATATGTTGTTCTGTGTTGCCTTCAGGTTAATTAATAGACCTTCACGTCATGATCTGCACCTGAACAGCTTATTCTTGCTTTTAATTCATCTATTTATTTCACCTAGCTTGATATATATCTATACAAATACCTGAAAAATAAAGACGTTTATATTTAATCAGAATGTCAAAGGAACCTGTAATGTATTAAGTGTTGAGTTTTCCCAGGATACAATTATGACCTAACACTGAGGTTCATTTCGATGGCCGCATTAGGAAACCCCTTTTTTAAAAAGCTGTGTTCTGTTCCACCAGCACTATTTGTAAAGATACTCCAAAATGAACATGTTGAGTCACAAATATTGTATTTGAGTTTAAACTGCTGCATAATTTTAGCCATTTAATTGGTTAGTTTTATGATTAAGTCAATACTGTTTTACTTTGTATTGTCATGAGTAAAAAAATGGTCTTTCAAAATGGTAAAAACAAGAGAACATGCCTTTCAAGTATGATAAATTATGAAATATTTACCAAATCTTGCTCACAATAAACATTTTTATTATCTGTTTAGGAAGCTAAATCATTTGCATCCTACCATAACAAATATGAACATATGAAGTTTACTTCTGGGACTTTAATAGAAACCTTTTAGGCTTTGAGCAACAAACACTCGATGTTGGTCCAGATTAATTAGGATTACAGGACCCATCATGGTGAATAGTGAATATGATGATAGGCTAGGTAAAACTATTGTCAAAGCATATTACAAAAGTGCAACAAAAAGTGGCATGTTGAAGTCAACAAGTCTATGAAAATAACCTTTTATTTTATTTTTATCTGAAGCCAAAAAAATGTTTTTTCTTTCTAATATCATAAAGGGTTAAAAAAATATAAAAAAGTCACATTTCAACTCTTATAGGATAAAAAGAAATGTCAGATCCAGGTAGAAAAAAAGATGCTTTTTTTCTTTCCATCACATTTTTTTGCATAAATAGCTACTGTATGTAGTTTTATAATAATAAAGCAAAAAATACCTCAGAGATGTAAATTTAAGGAAAAATTTTAAAATACTATCTACCTGCTACCTTTCTTTATAATGAATAATTGAATAAAACGCAAAATATAAGCTTAGAAATCCACTGAAGATATCACAACGTTAAATATAATCATTTGAAGTTTAACCTGTTAGATGACATTAAATGTGTTACTAGAACAGGTTCATATTCTCTCTAACCAGCACACAGGACTCTGAAGAGACGGCCATTCAGTCCCGTGGCCTCAGTGAGGTGGAGCTGAGGGCCCCGCGGCCCCGCGGCCCCGCGGCCCCTGGAGATCTCTAATTGAATTGCTTTCCAGAGAATACTGATGGGCCGTATCGGTTGGATAACTGACACTCAGACAACGAGCGAGCATTGGCAACATATGTTCCTGCTTCGTAATGAACATGTCAAAGCGACAGGAGTGGCCAGCTGGCATGTAAATTAATTCACACATCCTGTCTCTGCCACACACATACGGCATTACATCAGCCTTACTACTCAGCTGAGATTTACAAAGACAGAGGGAGACATTGGCTTTTCAATAAATTAGAAAATGATCTAAGGTCTGTTGAAGCACTGATCCCAGCAACAGTCCACAGCTGGTGAATCTTCTCCAAACTTTTGAATGGGCTTTGGTTCTATACTTGAATGCTCTGATTTTGGCTGTTGTTTTGTGTAGCTTTTTCTACCACACTTTTTCCTTCCACTAAACTTTCATTTTATATGACTGAACGCAGCACTTTGTGCCATGACCTTTTATGACTTACTCCCCATCGTTCAGTGTGCAGGTGTCTGTCTTCTGGTCTGAAATAAACTCCTATTAATGATGTTCTGATTTATGTGGACGTACCTGTCTGAGTTAGAGGTCAGATCATTTTAAGGCAAAAACTCTAGTTTGACCAACATATTTCATGTGCACTGATAATTTTAACAAGGGCACTTGGCAATATGTAATGTCTATCATTGGTTTTCACAACTGCTGCCATAAAAATACACTTGACTGATAGATTGATTGATAGTTGTGTGTCTTAAAAGGTCTTTTTTTTAAGAAACACAGGTTTCTTCTGTTTTTTTACTTTTGTCAAAATGTAAGTGTTTGAAATGTCTTAGATTATAAAACAAACATTAATGTAGGAAAAAGACTGAATTGAAATCAGGAGTTTTCTGATGTTGACTTCATTCTTTAAGTGAAAATTGCAATCCAAACCAACCTCCCCTGATTGGACAAAGTAATTTTCACCTTGCTAAACAATGAATTATCTGTAACTAAACTGCATTTTTAAAGTGTAGCTCAATTTAGGAAAATATTATGTGCACTGATTTTGACAAAAGTTGAACCTTTGGTAATGTGTGTGTAATGTTACTTAAAACTATTTCAGAAATATAACATCAAACTGCCTGTCCAACATGGTGGTGAAAATATGGGGGTTCCTCAAGACCTGAATGTTTTTCCATAATTGATGTAGTTGTGATTTTTGCTCTGTGCATTGCAGAACCTTAAACCCAATTACAGTTGGTTTCTGCAGCAGGACATTGATCCAAAGCATAAGGGCCAATACTGAATGATTAGAAAATATCACATTTTGTAGTGATTTAGATCAAATCTGGACTTAAATCGTCCGATAACAGAGTGACTTGGATAGCGTTGTTCACACTTCTGACCGAACTGGAAACCGGTGACAGTACCCGCCCTGCCATTCTGTGTTTTCTGTTAAAACAAATCTCCTCAGTGTAATCACAATTTGAGCGAACGGCTAGTAATAGCTCATCCCTCACCAGAGTCCCGTCCAGCGACACCTCCTGTCTCTGACAGCCACGGCGACCACTCAGCCACAGTTATTGTGTTTCTGTTTGAGCTGGCTGTTTTGATTCTGTGGGGAGTTTGAAAAAATAGTGTTGTGGTAGCAAAAAGCGGCTAGGAATCAGCCTCCTGGTGGGATGGAATTAGGCCTGGATGATGAGAGATGTGGCATGCAGGGAAGGATTTTTATCCCATGCGATGTCCACATGTGTTGGTGGTTTTGTAGGGTTGGCTTTGGATAGCGGGAGCGGCGAAAGGCACAGCGCCTGGTGCTCCAACAACAACTGCAGAGGGTGTAACAATAAGCAAAGAGTCAGATGTGTGTGGGCTGAGGGAGTGTCTGTTTGACCACGGCAATGATACTAAAACAGTCTGAGAGACAGCACAGTCTCAGGGAAAGCAGAACAGTGAGACAGATCAAATTAGTCAGGGAATAAAAACAAACATTTGTTTGCATGTACGTTTTCCCACTTTATCAAAAAGATTTGTACTTTTAGTTTTTCCGTTAAAAAGTGCAAAAATGTCTTGAGACTAGAGATGCTGACTGAAGCTGATGATTTTCTTTTTCATTGGCCTTGACTTGACTGTCAGAAACCCAAATATTGGGAATTTTCTATCCCGTCAATGAACCCGCCACGTACAAATGCTAAAACAACACTCTGTGGAGAGGACACAGTTAGAGAGTGAAAACTTAAAGTTAGGGGTTTTTTATGCTAAATTAAATACTTAAAAAGGAATTAAGAGGAAGACTTCATTATATAAGTATATAACTGAATAAGTATTTGCTTTCTCTTACTCCCTTTTGGATAAGAAAGGATAAACTTTTATTTTATTCTACATAATCTGAATGATGGAGATTATCTGGAATTTTAATTCTTTTCTGATTCTTGCTCTGTTTTCGTATGTTCACTAAAAACGTGTTGCATTCTTACAAGTTTGAAATAAAGATTTTATTTATTTACTCATTCATCTAAGAGGGAACTGATTTTTCCACAACCTGTCCGGCTTGTGGTTCATTTAGGCTGCAACAGAGTGAAAGAGAGCGAGACTTGCAGCAGGTAACAGGAAGGATGTAAGAAGTATCTATATTTGCTCCTATCATGTTAGAAGATTTTTGCAAAATCTCATAGCCAAGGTAAGAAGCTGCATTTGCTGGTATAAGAAGTTTCTTAAGTAGAGAAACACCATTTTGCTTTGACAGCTCACTCAGTGTGCAGAATAAGAGAGTATCTTTCTAACCGCATAAAGGCTAGGAAAAACACTCTAAATGGAACCTGAAATTACTTAAAACTGTCATGAAGACTTATCAAAAAACTATTAAATAAATAAACATTGGATATCCAAAAAAATCCTTAACATACATCTCAAAGAAACAAGCTCAAAAATATCAACAAGGAAACTTTGTTGAATCTTAATCTGAATTTAGTTTTTAGTTTTCATCTTTCTTTGTGATTTCTTGCTATTTATAGAGATTAAAAATCTATTTGTGCCAAATGTTTGAAAAGTAAAACATTTGTTCAAATTTGTTTGCATTAAATGGTTTGTTGATTAATAAACAAGTACATCTGCACTGTATATATTAACACATGTATGCAAGAAAGAAAATGTTGGCATTTATAATAAAGGAATTTGTTGACAAATAGGCTACCAACATGAATTTTCTATTCTGTCTTTAGTTTGACATCAAATTAAGCTTCATTTGTTGAAAATAGGTTTTTAACAAATGACAGCCTTGTGAAGGAAATCCGATATCCAATCTCAGCACAGAATTTGACCCTATGACCCCTAGTAAAACAATCTATTTTAACACTTTTTCAATCACTTTACCACTCTGGGACTTGTGGAGTTTTGACATCATCATGCCAAAACTCCACGTACTGTTCCTCAAGATAATTTAAAAAAAAAAGGTCAGATGAACTCATATTTTATGATCTAAGTCTCTGACAAAATACAACAGTTTCTAAAAATCTCAGCAGTCTCAAGAAAAATGACTTTATTATTTTTGTATTTTTATAAAAAGAATCGAATCATGTCAACTTAACTACCATACAATCATAACTATTGCAAAATAACAGATTGTTGTTCTGCAGCGACACCTACTGGTCAGATTTGCTTCTGCCTCGTGTTTTATTTTATTTTTTTATTATTTCTTTTTTACAAGTGGAAAAGTCTTCTGTTCTTCTTAGATTGTAATAAATGCTCTCACGAGGAGAGACATTTGCTAGTCAGAAATCTTCATAAGAAAAAGAATCATGAATATCTGGGGATATACTTTTTGTTGATATTTGTATTATTTTGACAGAAATTGGAATAATATAAAGACTATAATATTGGTACATTAGTATGCATCCGTACTCTGATCTAGAAGGTTTCGGTAATGAACCCAGAAGTTGTTTGCAAACCACCTTATTAACAGAAGAAAAAATAAAAGATTAATGTGCATCAGATCTCGGAAATAAGTGAACTGAACATGAGGTGAAAATAATTTTAAATTCTTGCCGGCACTGTGATGAAAATCTGGGACTCTGTGCGAAACAAAGCAAATAAAATCCTAAATATTTAACTGTACTATAAGCTGCTTTTATGGATATTGCAGAAGTAGAAGAACTTCACAATATGGAAAAAAATTTATATATATATATATATATATATATATATATATATATATATATATATATATATATATATATATATATATATATATATATAATTTGTTTATATATATATAAACTTTAAAAATTGTGTAGCTTTATGTTATTAGATGATTAAAGTTTAATCATAAATACAAATTTATGTCAGATCATGATTTTTTGGTTAATGTCAAGTTGTCATAACGAATACATTTTGAATAATGTCAACTTTGTATTAAAAATGTTATGATTTACCAAAGGACACTTTATGACAACAGTCATAAATATTCATGAAGACTTACTCATGTTCATGACAGGTGTTATGTCATGTTTATGATGGTGTCATGACAGTCTTATTCACAACCCGTCAAATAAAGTGTTACCTGAATTTCTTGTGAATAAGGTTACTCAGTTACATTTGAAATCATATCAGTAAAGACAAAACAAAAGAGAACATGAGAAAACATAAGCAGTTGTTTTGGAGGTGTGTTGTGCTGTTTTAACTGAGCAAAATAACATGAAACACAACTAGATCATCACCGTTTGCTTTTAATTGGGACATTTTGTAAAAAGCTGACAGAGAACGGTTTGAAGGCTGCGGCCTACTTTCACCCCTGGACTGAACCCAATAGAAAGTCAAACAGCATATGATGTCTCTAAACTGGTGGCTACCACATGATGGGCATAAAGAGAGATTTTCTTTATACGCTTTTAGGTGGAACTCCAACAAAAATGTTTTTAGATTGCGAAAATATATTTTGTGTTTGCTTGTTATGTCTGAGGGGATTTTTTTTAAGTATAAACTATTATGTCTTTATTTTGTCTGCGCTCTTTTGTTAACTGTGTAAAACGTTATTTTTTACATTATATTTTAACAGATTTTGTAGGTTACTTTTTCTGTGTCTGAAATGCCTTTTATTTCATACCGCTGCTCTCTGATGTGCTATTTTCTTTTTATTTTGTTTGTAGTTTTCTTCGCTTGGTTTCTAAATGTAACCTGTAGAAGGACGCATAGCATTTATCCAGGAGCCTGAGCCTTTGCGTTGCCATGGCTACACCTAAAAGCTTACTGTAGTGCGACTAAACCACCAACAGGGGGCGCGGTGTAATAACACTTGTACGAGGAGTCAGTCACAGCATCACTCAGGTAGTAAACCAGATTGGAGGGGTAGATAGGAGCGGCGGTGGAGCTGTTCAGCGCTCACACCCCTCAGCTCTTTCAGCTCGCTCCCCGAAGCTCCGCTCCTCATAGTCATGGTGGCTAAAACCAGGAAACAGACCGGGAAGAGTCCCGGTCAAACCCAGACCCTTCATCATATTTCACCCCACAGCAAAAGTAACATTAGGCGACCAGGCAGGGACAACAAGGCTTTCTCTCATCCAGACGGGCTGTCGATAATCGGACACAAGCTCGGGCTAACTTCGCCGTCGGTCTGGAGCCTGGCTGTCACGGTCCTTCTCGGTAAGTTCGGTGCTTTAGCCTGCTAGCATGCCGATAAAACCCAAGCTAACGGGGGCTAACACTGGTCAACTGGTGCCGTTACAGCGGGAAATCAGGGAAATTATCTCGGTTCACCATCACAAGGCTAACTGTTAGCTTGCACAAGCGCTAGCTCTCCGGTAGTCTATGTCGTTAAACTCTGATATAAATAACTTCCGCTCTGTTTTAGTTGCGTTATTCACCGGTTAGACCGGGTTAAACAGGTTTTCCACATTAACTTCACTCCTGGATATCCATTTATAATAACCCAATAGTATACTGATGGTTCAACAATCACATTTGAATCGTGACCTGTGCGGTTTTACTGGTGTTTGTTTTTTTTTCTGTTTACTGACCCATTTTCACCAGTTTCACAAAGTTTTCGATTTCTCTGTCCACAGCTGGGCTGACTGGATATCTGCACTGGTAAGCTGCAGCAACAACCAGACACACACACACGTTTTGCTTACTTGCTATTTGTTTACACACTCCTCTTCCTGTGACCAGGTATCATCTGTCTCAGCTCTTTGAGAATGACAGACACTTTTCTCATCTGTCGAACCTGGAGAAAGAAATGGCTTTCCGAACAGAAATGGTAAGTAGTTACTGTCTTGTTTTATCAGAAATGCTTTAATAGCTGATGGTGACTCTTTCCACAGTTTTGTAGAACATGCTACTGTTTGAATAAGTGAGGAATGTTGTTTTTTTTAATCCAGTTTAAAGGTACAACTAATGGACAATGATTTAATTAATTAATTGACTAAAATGAGGAATATACACTGATCAGGCATAATATTATGACCATCATGGATATCCTGCCAAAGCTTTGCGTATTTTCTCGCCTTTCTAATTTACAGTGTATAGAGAAGTAAACAAATAAAGAGTTAGTTTCTCATGCACACCAGATGATATTGGTACACAACCAAGCAATATCCTGAATCATATGATTATACACAATGATATGTATCAAACTTCCTGAAAACACAAGTATATATCTGGTAATGTCCAAAAGCTCAAGGAAGAAAAGGTTATTTATGTGTTGTCACATTATTCTCTGATGTGCACGAGAAAGTAGCTGTTGTGTTGTAACCAATTTCCCCTTAGGATCCATACTCAGAGAACCAGCATTAATATCTTTTAAAAAATGAGCAACAGTAGCTAATCTATTGGATCGGACCGTATAACCGGCCTTCGCTCTTCACACTCCAATGACCCGGTCACCAGTTCACCACTGCTCCTTCCACCACTAGTGATAAACGCTGACCACTGTGGATCTGGAACATTTGTCCAGCCACACAACTTAGCTTTGCTGACCCAAGTAGTTTCCAGATTCAATTCAGATTGTCATTTCATATTTTATAGTAAATGAGAAGCAGAGATAGTGTTTATAACCAGAGGTGCGTAGGATGTAGTTGTATTTGGGGGGGAAAAAGGCACTTTTAGGAGTCGTTTTACTGCACCACACTTTTTACTTTTGAATACAAGTTCTAGTTACTCTACCAGCCTCTAGTTAACTTTTCTGAATGGTGAACAAATGACAGTAAGGCTATTGGTCCTACAGTCAGTGTTGGCTTACTAGGTTTTATGTCATGGGAATTGCCCAAATTTGGTGTGATGTTATTAATTTCTACTCATTTTTTATTGTATTGTCCTTGAGTACCAGAACCTACATGTAATTTTATATTTTATAAAATACGAAAACTGTCCGAAACCCTGCCTATTAGAGTAGGTCACTCTACTGTAAATTGCTGTGTACCATGTTTGCATGCTGATATTCTTCTGATATTCTTTGGTCAATTTTTCAACATTTTTGTGTTTGTGACTATCACTCAGTTGACATTTTATTAGGAAGTGCTATGAGATTTTTATTTGTTGTGTGTAGTCTGGTTGGTATTCGCAACTACCGGTAATCAAACTAAAAATGAACCCTGGGGCTTGTAGCATTTGTTGTGGAAGAAAGTTGATTCATCCTAAAAATGTCCATTTTATCCCTTATTTTGTACTGGATTGCAGAAGCATTTTTGAGTACTTCTCTCTTTTGTTTCGTTATGATGTTGCTGCACTTAGGCTTGAGTCATAGTAAAATCCTTCCTGTATGTAGTTTCCAGATTGTCCTGTACTTGTGAGATTTCATGCTATATTTAGTTTTATATATGAATCTAAACATTCAAAGGAATAAAATGTTCAGATAATTCCTGCCATCATGAGTCCTCAGTTGATCAGGAAACATCTACAATTCTATGCTGCAAATTAATGTGAGCTTCCATACATTTTAACAATATAAATGCATAGTAGTAACATTGATTTTAGAAAGTACTGATCAGATTAAGCACACCGGACATGATGGTTCAGATCGCAGCAGCCCTGTGCCTGACAGACGGATGTCATGTTTTGAGGGTGGGAATTAAATGGATGTTGAGCAACAAGCTAAAAGGTCAAAAGCCAGTTTTGATGACAAGGCAGCAGAATTTGTCATTTCCCAACATTTTGGGTTTTTTTTTCATTTGACTACCAAACAAAATCAATCTTGTTGGAGCAAAGGTCAACTTTCACTTTTGTGTACACACACTAGAGATGACCCCGATCTGGTGTGTAAACATAAAAATAAAAGAGTGTTTTCTCAGGGATAAGTCTGTTGGGTTTTACTTTCTCTTGTTGTTCATCCTTCTTTTATCGTATAGATTTTTCTTGATCTTTCTTTTTGATTCCAGGGTCTGTACTATTCCTACTACAAGACCATCATCGAGGCTCCTTCGTTCTTGGATGGACTCCATATGATCATGAACGATCGATTAACCGAGTATCCTCTGGTCATTAACACTCTGAAGAGGTTCAATCTCTACCCAGAGGTAACTTTAATGTTTTATAAACGTATTTTGCGTGTTGTATTGTCTCTATATTACTCTTTCCGTTCACTGGGGATGCAACACTTGTTGGCACCTTAGCTGGTAAGACGTTTTGCAACCATTTTTGTCCATACGACATCTTTTGTCTAACATTTCACTTGACTGGAGAAACAAATTTTTTGTCCTTAATGTATTTACTATTAATTTATTATCTAGAACCCTTTTCTGTATGATTTCTAATTCATTGTTTAAGATTAAAGTAAATTCAGATATTGATTTTACAGATGCATAATATATAGTAGTATCATCTGCATAGAGTTTGCATGTGAACACATTCCAGTTGTTTTAAGCTATTGCTCTGACTTCTGATATGGGGATATTTCTTCATTTCCAGACTTAAGTCGATTATTTCATTCTACTGTTTTGTCCTAATAATTATAAAAACTGGTCTTTCTGTCTATTTGTTTATACCTGAAGGAAACTGAAGGTCATCAGTTGTTAATAAAAATCACTTAGACAGTATAATTACCTCTGTGAAGAGTATCAGAAACCCAGAACCCTGTTAAGAGCATAAAGCCGTCAGACTGTTTTGATTATTCCTCTGAGAGGAGAGAGAAGAGCCTTTTGAAAACGTGTTGTTCAATCAAGCTTTTCACTGCCTCTCTCCTCTCCTCAGGTGGTCCTGGCCAGCTGGTACCGCATGTACACAGGTGTTATGGGCTACTGTGGGATCCCCACTAAGACGTGTTGGTCCATTAACAGAGGAGAGGGACTCACTCCTGTGGATAGCTGTGAAGGTATTCGGTTGCCATGGAGCCCCATCCTGAGCTACCTTTCTCTCTTACACTCAAACACACACACTCAGAAAATCTGCTGCATTGCACTAAACTATATAATTTTTATTTTGAAGGGTTAGTTTGTTTACAGAAACTTCATAGTTCATTTTATTTGTTTTTGTTCATTTATTTTGGATATTTAAAATGTCTTTTAGTTCCAGTTCTTTAGAAATTAGTTTTGCCATTTTTTGTTGTTAGAGAACATTGGTCTCCAAATGACAATGTTATCATTTGTTGCAATAATTTCTTAGACTAATCACCCAGTAAAATGTCTTATTTGATAACAGCTGTCTGTGGTTTATGATGAGGAGCCTTTTTTGTTTTTCCCTTTGTCAAATAAAAGATAATCTGTTTAATCATAACAAATGTACAGCAGTAAAGCACCGCTTCCTTTTAGTGTTTTTTTTTAATAAGCATCCAGCGATGAAGAAAATCTTAAGAATCCATTTAAATGTGTTGCTGTCAGCAGCTGCAGTCTCTGTTCTGTCTCATTAGTGCAAGCAGCAGGGCCTTTGTAAACAGTCTGTTTTCACAGTGTTTACACAAACCTGATGCACAGCCATCCTGCGTTTTCAGTAAAATCTGTCACCCGGCGTTTTCATTTTTGTGAAATTTGTAGCGACACTGCAGAACGCAGTGAGTATGCGCTCCATATTTAGACCAGCTGCTGTTTTTTCTGTGATTCACAGCCACACGAGGCCATCGAAGGATCACGTCAACACACATACGACCTGTTAGTTATTGCATCCTTAATAAGATTTACTGTTTTGTTTCTTACTCTGCTAGAAGCCTTAAGAGGAACCGATTTTAACCGTGCTCATTTTTAGTCTCCTGTGAGATTGAGCATATATTTGTATTCAGCACTCACGAGTTAACATCCTGTATAAGCAGACAAATCTTTACCAGCTTTCCAAACCTCAAAATTCAAAAATTGCACCCACTTGTCTTTGTGAATTAGTCTCAGAATCAGTCAGATTGGATCTCACAGCATCTGTATCAAATGAATGTCTCTTTGTGCAGCCTCTGCAGAACCGGGTTACAAATTAAGGAGGTAAATCATCAGAAGAAGAAACACTTCTAAAATATTTAGGACACTGGCTCTTGAGTACTGAACTTGGTCCTTTCCATTGCAGCTCTGATTGTTTGTTTCTTGTTGTCTTACTGGAAGTAGAAAATCCACCACAGACTCAAGTCTTTTGCAGCCTCTACATGATTTCTTATAGGATTGTATTTTTCTGTATTATTCATTTGTATTGACCAGTATTCAAGTCCATGCATCTCCTATTGACTCCAGCTAGTTTTTCTTAGTACAATGCTGCCACCACCATGTTTCATGGCGGGGATGGTGTTCTCAGGATGAACTGCAATCTTTTTCTATACAAATAAAGTCACATAAAATCAACAAATAAAAGAAGGCTTCAGCTGCTCAAGTTCTCACTAAAGCCAGGAACACATAGCTAAAATTTCTAAACTCCTTCCACTGGCTCCCTGTATCTCAGAAAATTGTGTATTTGCTTGATGATTTTGATAATGCCATTTGACAAAATGTACTGTTTATTGCTTGTTTCATAATTCATTACTCTGTTATGTTTTATGGTGTAAAGCACTTTCAACGTCCTTGTTGTGGAAATGTGCTACACAAATAAATTTGACAGATTGATTAGTTTTAGTCTTATCTAATCAAGGCACTTCCTTCCAAATGTACAGTTTGGCAGAGACAACTTGTCCAGAAATCTTAATGCAAACCTTCTCAAAATCAGGTTGTTTTTTCTGAAAGAGCTATAAAATGTAATATTAACTTACAAGCTGAAAGTATAATTGTGCATTTTGTTGGTGAACAAAATATTTCAAAAACAGATGTACAGTGCCTCAGAGTGATATTTTCACCAAAATATCTACAGCAGTGAATCAGAGTATGCCTTGTCGTCATGGGAAAAGCAGAGCACCTCACATATATTATCTTTTGTGTGAGCTATATGTGCCTGACCTAATTTTACCAACCTGAGGAGCTTCTGATCTTACAGAGCTGAAAATGTCAGCAGTTGAGCTTGAAGTAGTTTTTCCTGCCCACTGGCCAAACATCCTTTAGTTGCAAATGAATCTGTTGACTGTAAAATGTGACTCTATGTTTTTTTTTTTTTTGGTGCACATCAGGACTGGGCGACCCTGCATATTTCTACGTAGCCTGTGTCTTCCTACTGAATGGCGCAATGATGAGCATTTTCTTTATTTATGGAGCTTACCTCAGGTGAGTTCATGTTTGCCCTGAGCTCTGCCCTGCAGCATCAGAGAAAAGCAAAGATCATGCCAATTTATGTGTCGAGTGTGATCATTTGTTTTCTGTTCTTGATCATTCTTTGTATTTAAAACATCAACTAGAAAACTTCTTTTCCCATCTCTCATCTGCTGTCCCTGAAGTTTTTATGTGTTTCTTTCTTTTTCTATCCAGTGGAAGCAGACTGGGGGGAATTGTCTCCACGTTGTGTTTTTTCTTCAATCATGGTGAAGTGAGTATGTTTTCTTTAACAACTAAAAAATACACCAATTACTGTGAGCAGAGCAGAAATTAGAGTTTGAAAATCAGAGATCTGCTTAGCTGCAGTTTCCTTTTTAACATGCATGAAGTGACATGGTTTCTATTGCATATGCCAGATTGTATAGCTTTTTTTAGGGCAGTACATGAAAACTACCTGCCTTCCTGTTTTTTTTTTTAATATAGAAATTCATTGTTTTTTTACATCATTTCATAAACTGTAATCCACTTCCGTTTGATTGTCCTTTATTTTCTTTCTGTATGAAATCAGAGCACTCGTGTGATGTGGACTCCACCCCTGAGGGAGAGTTTTGCGTACCCATTTCTAGTCCTGCAGATGCTGCTTCTCACCTACATCCTACGGTAAATGCACAAATCAATTGTCATGCTGACACTCACCTGTCAGTACTGTACTCACATAGCCAGCACTTCAATGATTGGACCATGATTTTTCTTTCCTTTTGTCAACTGACCTTTTACAATGATCATCTCCAGACATTCTTAAACAGCTATCTTAACATTTTGCATCCTCAAACGAATAAAACTACTTTCTGTCAATATAATATACCAAATCAATCCTATATTCGAAGTATCCCTATATTTAGGACATTAGATTACAGGGTGTCTGTACATCCTTAAAAAGTCTTAAATTCATATATCTAAAATTAAGGCCTTAAAATATCTTAAATTCATTGGGGAAGAAAATAAGTTAACCTCAAGTATGTTAATCACAGATCTTAAATTTGGTTGTTGCAGGACTATTTAATCTCTAATATTTGATGTGATTTTCTGTTTTTCTTTGCGGTACTTTCGCAAAACTTTGGAGTACGCGCAAACATCCTCTCTGCTTTCTGTGACTTGAGGCGCTAACTAGCTGCTAATAGCTGCTAAAGGTAAATAGCTTTTTTTAATTTTATCATGGGTAAGTGAAAATTAATCACCAGTTGGCTGGATTATGTTCATCTTACCCATTGGCTCACCTATGTTGGCAACGCATTCAATTTATTTATTTTAGATTTTCTTTTGTGCGTTTATGTTTTGAAACAGGTCATGAATTTCATTCATACTGGTCTTAAAAAGTCTTAAGTTAGAGTTAGTGAAGCCTGCAGAAACCCTGGATTAAAAAGCCCAACATCCCCTTTTTTATTAGTTCAACTATATTTAGAATTTTTTTCAGTTCATTGTGTCTTCCATGTTAACAGTGGAAGTTTATTGTTTCTCTGGGGTCGGAAAAAGTTCAAATATAAAAGGAACAAGCAAGTATGATTTGTTTCAAGGAGAAAATCTCTTTCTCAGCTGAGATTATGCCAGCACGCTGACATAATCCACTACATTCTCCATTCTTCTGGTTCATAGGATTGAACTTTTCACCCATTTTGTCTTTCTTGAATATTTAATGACTATTGTGTGCTTTTGTAAACTTTTGGTCAGATTTAAATAATTTAACCTGGCAAGGACCAGAGTACTATTTTACATCTGGATGCATAAAACCTTAAAACAGAAGGAGAATGTCCTTCTTTTAGGGATAATTTCATTAATACCGAGATGTTTCTAATTAAGCCGTCAGTGTATTCTCGAATAAAACCCTTTGTGTAATTTGTGTTGGTAGTCTATAGCTATATAACTGCTTTTGTGCTTTGAGGAAACGAGGTTCTGCTCCGGTTATCAGCTAAATGGCACTCTGAAGGAAGCTCTCAGAGGAGCTGCAGCACTTACCGCAGTGAAACATTACCCTGTCATGTCGTATCATCTTGTGAATAACACTTTGTTCTGGGTGAGACCTGTTAGGAAGCCGCTCTGCGTCGGCTTTATGGTAAAGGCTCTCTCTTCTGAGTGACATTATACATAATGAGGTTCAGTGTTTTTTTTAATAGTGCCATTGAACGTGTCTATTTTCGCAGGCATCTTAATACGGCTTTTCTTATCTCCTCTAGATTCTCAGCTCTGAATTATGTTTTTACCTCCTCCCTCTCTCCTCTTCCGCAGCGTACGAAAACCAGGCAGGACAGCCATGATCGCTCTGGGCATCTCCAATTTATGCTTCATGCTGCCTTGGCAGTTCGCCCAGTTTGTGCTGCTCACTCAGGTAAAGAGAGACAGGGAATGTGTGCAGGGCTGGTAGATTAAGGATATAAGCTGGGAACAAACATCATACTCTGGCAAGGACACTCCTGACAAACGCTGTTGCTGAGCATGAGAGAAACAAAGCAAGAAGACAGCAGAGGAGTCGGGAAGGACAGGAAAACGCTTCAGTGTTACATGCAGGAAGATCACTGGTGGTGCACTGTGTCCTGCTTCTGTTTCACCTGCAAATAACGTGAAAGCCTGACTAAGCTTTTTATTGAACTCTTTTGATACATTCCAAGCTTCATCCTCTTGGACCAAGTAATCTAGATTTATACTAAAGCAGAATTATCACATTCAGATAAGATATTAACCATCTAAACCATTCCCTACAGCGGACTTTGCTTCTTTGAAGAAGTTAGGAGTGGTCTACGGGTTTTACAAAATATTTTTCATTACATTTTTGGGACAAACTCATTCTTATATAAGGAGATTTTAGTGCTCAGTTCTGCCTGTTTTGAGCTCCTTTCAGATAGAGCGCTTTTAGGGCGTCTTGTCACTTTAAATCCAAGTAAACTGTTGCATCCCATGCCCCCCAACTCAACATTCACACTCGCATGTGAAAATGGCTGCAAACAGATGTGCAATTATGCAAACATACATCTTTGAAAAGCAGAAGTAGAGCCTCCTGCACAACCAACAAGAATGCAGCAGGTGGTGTCTGAATAATAAGTCAACAACAAAACACTTGTCTGTGTATACAGCAGTAAAACCAGCTGAGCAAACATGCAGGATCTCTGCTAGGGTGGCTAGGTAGCGGCGCAGTGCCTGTCGATTGTGACTTAAAAATTGGGAGGTTTTTGAAACAGAGAATAAAGATCACATTCATTGTTCTGAATCCAGCTTTAAAGCAACACTGCTCATCCTGTGTGGAATGATGGACGATCTCTCCGATACCCTGGAGTAAACTTTCCATGGGAATCTAAAGAATGTGATTGCTGTAGCTGTCAGTTTAACCTAATTGTACCAACACGGCCCCACAGAAGCACAGATCATAACTGAAGACCTACTGAGCAAAGTTTGACAGAGCTGCTGCACACTTTTTATACCGCTCTATGTTTAGAAACCACTCCTGCGCTTTTCCTCAGCTTACTCTGAAAAAGTATGAAATTGCTCTGTTTGTATGAGTTATAGTTTCCACCAAGCCGTTTTTCTTCTGCAGCCCAACTGTATCTAATTCATCGCCCAATGTGTGGAAATTAGTTTGAAAAAGAAGTAGCCAAACCTCTTCTCGCTACATCTTGTTTCATCCTGACTCCCTGCAGCCACAGCTTAAACCGATTTGCATCCTTTGCAATGCATCCTTGGAAACATGTCCTTGATCGTGTGTGGGGGTGTGCGGGGGTGTGTGTGGAGGCGTGCGTGTGTGTGTGTATGTGTTTTTCTCTTGCAGGGTTTTCTTTTTTGTAGTACTTCTAAATTCCAGGCATCTTTTAGCACTGGGTCAGATACCTCTGAGTTTGTTTTTACATCCTCCTGAGAATTTCATGTCTCAATGGAATAATTTTAAATGTTTACCAAACACCTGACCCCTCTGGTAAACGTGTGATCATTAAAACATATTTATCTTTTATTCATTAGCATAATTTCACAGAAAAAACAATAAGTTAGTTTGATCGTTGAGAGAGCTCTGCTGTTAAAACTGCATTTATTCCTTTGTTTTCCCAACACAACCAACTTAATTTTCTCAACGATTCACAAGAGAAAGAGTTTTAAGAGTCTTTGTCACAGCTTGAGCTGTTTTAAACTTTTAAAGATGTGAGTAATTTTAAGATGAGAAACTGTTTTATTTCTGGTTGGTGCTCAGCCTTACTAGAATGCATATTGTCTCTTGTCTTGGTTGCTAACAGAAATGGGATTCTGTGCAACATCATATTTACACCTCAGGCGAACAAGAAGTAATGCCAGAATTATCCAAATTTGTACATATTTCAGCAAATAAAGCATTTAGGGTTCTTTCAGTGTGAGATTGTCCTTCTAGAATAAAAGATGGTTTTGTTTAAAGGCTTTCTTCTATTTTAAATCCAGAGTGTGCTGTACTAGAAGTTGTTCCTTTACATTGAAATAATGTTTTGTCTGACACGCTGCAGGTTTTCCTCCCTAAGGTTTCTGCTCTCTCTGTGTTCCAGGTGGCTTCACTGTTTGCGTCCTACATCCTGGGCTACCTTGCTGCTGCTAAAATGCAGTCCATCCTGGTCACTCACATGGTACAGCAGACCTACATGTCTTCCTACGTTAATCAGTAAACATGTTGATGATTATGCTTCCTCTTTTGTAACTCAATTCTGCACATTGACAGCTTGGATTTGTCAATACAGGCATGAAAGAAAGCATTTCTGTATTTTGCATAAAACAAACATTTTCCCAGCTGATTACCTCTGAGGTGTGACATGTTGTGTTATCTCTGAAAGTGTTAGCTGAAAGAATATCACATAAGACAAGAGAACAGAACCGGCAGACACAGGGATGGGTTTCTATGACATTAACAGTATCACTGCTCATGCACCGTTCCCTTTTACCACAATAAACTCCGAAAATAAGGGAATGCGACCGTTTGTTCCTCTGGTCCACATTCCTGTCACCCTAATCCTCGGCTTGCCTGGCTCTCAGCTGCAGTCTGTGGCCGCAGCAGATAAGGAGAAGCTCCTTTACGGGAAGATTGGGACGGGAAGGCATATGGCTGTGCATAATTTAGAGAGCTTGACGATGGCTTTGGCTTTGTCTACTGAAATAGAAGTGACACAGTTTTGACGTGTGTGTCTTCTACCACATGCAGTGTTGCATGTAGCGGATGAAACGGTTAGTGCTTACCCTATTAGGTGTTTGGTTTATATAATTAAGAAGTAAATTGGTAGGAAAAAGCTGCAATTTTTGAATGCTTAGAAGGGAAAAAATATAAATTGATCTAAATCAGGGGTCTCAAACTCCAGTCCTCGAGGGCCGCAGTCCTGCAACTTTTAGATGTGCCTCTGCTGCACCACACCTGAATAGAATAATTAGGTCATTAGCAAGGCTGGGAGAACTGATCTACACAAGGAGGAGGTCATTAAGCCATTTCATTCCAGTGTTTTGTACCTGTGGCACATCTAAAAACTGTAGGTCTGCGGCCCTCGAGGACTGGAGTTTGAGACCCCTGATCTAAATGCTTATCTTTTATGATAATAAATCAGAGAATAATTGAAATATTGTTACTGTCTGGATGTTTTTTTTTAAAAATAAAACGTGTGTATCAGTTTTCTTTTAAATGCAACATTACCAGACATTCAAATGTTGACTTTTACAATAAAATTGCATAAACTCAGAACCCAAACCAGGTGAAAGGACCCATAGAAAACAAACCAGTTACTTTAGTACTGTCACGATCTTGCATCTTTATTTGACTTATCACAATAACAAATTTTGATTTATTATTTGTCCCAGAAATTATTGTGATAAAACATAATATTGCCATTTTGAGATCATTTTCAACTAAGAGAATATCTCTTTAACAACTGTTGTCCAAATGGAAATTATTTTAATTTATCATGCGATTAATTGATTTATTGCTTATTGTGACGGGCTTAATTGGATCATGCCGTTGCTGCACCACCATGATGAGACTCTCCGCCGCCTCTCAAAGGTTTTCCTTTGGGCTCTGGTGACTGTCACTGTTGTCATACATGTAATACAGCCGTGTTGGCTGTGGCACTTTAATAAAGAGGCCCAAAGCGCACACTACATCTGCCTCTGTGTGTACAGCTTACCCCTTTTTGAAAAACTGCTACAGTAATCCTACACTGCTTTATCAAAAACCCACTGGCAACAGCTGAAAACCCCCTCAATCCTAAGCAACCCCAGTTGGTGATCAACGTCTGCACAATGGAGAGGGATTCGGTTTTCCACACCTCACTGGGATTAAGTATTAAGACTTTGTTGAATGGGATTATTTTCTGCTTGTGGCTGTGAATTCCCATTTTAATGCATTGGTTAGATCTATTATTGTCACTTAATGCAGATATCCCAGACCACCCTGCTGCTGTACTCAGACACAGATATTATTTAGCTTTGTTCTCTGTGACCAAAGGAAACTACTGAAACTAGTAGAGAGTATAGTAAGGAGACAGCAGTGACGGTGGCAGACAAAATCTCTGGTCTAATGTCACCTGATGTGCCACAAAAATCTTTTACAGACAGTTGAATAAAATAAAGCAAGCACCAACTTTTATTATTCAGGCTATTATTCAGATAAATTTAAAATATGATGAGCTATAATTGGTTTGTCATTTTAGTCTGATGTTTTCCGTTGCGTTTCTATTTCTGTTGTAACTACTCACATAGAGTGGTTGTGATATTAGTTTTTCATTTGGCTGCAAGGCAAATTTCCCTAAGGGTGCATTAATAAAGTGATACTGTATGAGATCACTGTCATTGTCAGTCTCTAAGTGTTATTATGTGATCACACAGATCATTTACAAACATAAAGTTGCAGGTTTCACACTGAGAGAAAACACTTGTTCTCCGTTTTCCTCAGATCACACTCGGCGTCTGCTTCGTCCTGATGTTTGGAAACTCCATGCTCCTCACGTCTTTCTACGCCTCTTCGCTCATTTCCATCTGGGTGAGTTTCTGACGTGCAAATATCAAATTACGATGTGCTTGTAAGAATCTATGTGTTTTATACAGAAACAGATTCAAACAAGTGTTTAATTATCTTTTTTTCTGTTTAGGTAATCATTGCTTTGAGGAACCAATTCATTCAGATGTTCAAACCTGGCATTATCCTCTGGGTGAGAAGAAATAACGCTGTTCTTTCACGCATCATTTCAAGCATGTACTGTGGCGATACTTTAGATGTTATTATTTTGCGTTTGCAGAGAAAAGAACAAACAGAAATACTGAAGTTGTAAAGTTTTCTTCACAAATGCAAAATTATTTGATAATATCAGGTCTTGGGTAACAGTTATATTCTTACAGTACACATTTATGAACCTCTAGTAACCTCTAGTTTGATGCACTTAAATTCTGAATACTGCATCAGTATTAGAGTTAAGGATTTAAAATTCAGTCGTTCACTTTTTATGTATTCCTTTTTTTAATTTAAGGAGAAAAATGACAAATTAGGAATGAAATTTAAAAGCTCTTAAATTCTCCCAAAGGGATAAGGTTGTATTAGCCAAAAAAGGTTGCTTCCTTCTGATAGGAGATTAGAAAGGATATAAAAACCATATTTGAAAAGCATTGATATAAATATCTCCCTTGTGATTTAGTGCAAATACAACCACTACATGCAGGAAGTCACAACATTAGAGTCACATCTATAAATACAAAATGTTAAAAATACTATAAAGGCAGCTGAAGGGCTGCATGGTGGTTAGGACTCTTTGCAGCAAGAGGCTCCTGGGTTTGCATGACCTTTCTGTGTGGAGTCTCCATGTTTCTTGCAGCATGTTTATTGAAATGTGTTGGTAATAATTAGACTTGGGTTAGACAAGTGTTTTTCCTGCAACAATTTTTAATTTTAAAACAGTTTTTTAAGTTGATCCCAACTTCAAAATGACTGTTGACTGCATATATATACAGTATATATATATATATATATATATATATATATATATATATATATATATATATATATATATATATAATTTGCTGAGATTTTTTTGGGATTTGTTTATAGGACTTGTTTTATATTCACAGAGTTTTCTGGTGTGTTTTGTTGCTCACAGCCAACGCATTTGTGTGATGAAACGCAAAATCAAAAGAGTGGGAGGTGAAATGATGCAGATAGCATTTAGGAAAGTATTTGTAATTATAGTAAATTATTTATTAGCTTGTTCTTGTTGCTTTTTACAGAGAGGCTTTGATTGCATGAAAAATAATTTATGTTTTCATCGACAGGTGATGCAAGGACTGGCTTGGGTTGGCTCCACAGTTCTGCTCAAATTTCTGCTCTCCTCTGTGTTTGGTGCCTCTGATGATGTAAGATACCAAGTTTTCATGTTTCAATGCTGCCACTTTTCCATGTGATGATGATATTTTGACTCTACATTAAAAGATTAGAATATTTTAAGAGAATGTTCATGTTTAAAAGTTGTAAGAAACAATAAATAGGAGGAACAAGTGATGCTTGATGTCAAAATTGGTTAAATTAAGCCACTCTGAACATTTTGCAACCTACTGAAAATATTAAACCACATGTTGGGTTCCATGTTAGGGCAGAATTGGCACTTTGTGTATTTAAGCAGAGGTTTATTATTTTCCAGGCTCACATCAGTGGACTGATCAAGTCCAAATTCACGAGTTACAAAGACTTTCACACTCTGATGTACACCTGCGCTGCCGAATTCGACTTCATGGAGTTTGAGGCAAGTCAAACTAAATAGTTTTCTTTCAGCAGAGCTCATTTTTGTGTTTCTGAATAGCTGATCAGAGTCGCATTCAAGTCTTTACAGCGAAAATGAAAGTCTAAATTGCTTTTAAAATGTCACTTTTGGTTATCTTTTTAGATGTCAGACATGTTGAAACTCCCGCTGCTTTGTGTCAGAGTTCAGATGGAACCAGATCTGTGCTGACAGGGAACAAAAACCCCCGCAGCAGAACTTGACAGCTGATGATTTAGTCGAGCTTTGTGCTGCACGCTGATCTGACTTAATGATTTAGCTTGAACAGAATATGAATGAAAGCACACTGACTACTCACTACACATTTAGTCTGCAAGTGTTTGCAATTTATTGTAATTCCTTACTTTGACATTGTTTTTGGTTTGTTGTCATTATTAAAAACCTCTTAATTTCAGAAGCAGGTGTTTTTCATTTACATCTGTATTTGATGTACTTTGTGTTATTTCATTGTTATATATATATAGGTTAACATTTTTTCCTTTTTCTTTGTTTTCTTATTTCAAATTATTTATTGAACAACTTTTATGAATTTCGCTTTGATTGACTTCTTCTTTGTTGCTCCTCCAATGATTCTACAACAAATACCACAACAATTTATGAAAAAAAAAAAAACAATTAGATCCTCAAGCTTGAATTTGTTGCTTATTTTTACTCAAATCCACACAAGATCAAAATAATACATGAAGACTGAAATTTACAGGGGTCACAACTGTCAAGTTAAAAGTAATCATGGACTACTATTTATTTTTGTATTATTTTGTTGTGAAAAATGCAAAGGAAAAACACTAAATACACAATATTTAAATGAAACCTCCTCACCTGGTTTTCATACAGACAGATTCTGTAAATAATTTATGATGTATTCTGGGTTATAAGAAAATGATATTGGTCCCTTTTTTAATCCTGATATTTAATAAAATGGGGAACCCAATTCCACTTTCAAGTAAAAGGTTTGTGGTGCTATTCATCATCAAATTAAAAAAAAAACTAGAAATGTGGTTAATAAGAGATTAATATTTTGTGTTGCTGCTTAAGTTTTCAATTTGTAGACTTCATTTTTCTGCATTAGTTTTTTTTTTTTTAAATTTAAAGTTTTTTTGCCATCAACAGTCTGGTAAAATAAATCTGTCTAATTAAACTGTGGACACCGGCCGCAGAGAATCATTCCAAGGGCAGCAAATGGCCACAGCGCCACATTTTGGACACCCCTGATCCAACGTAAGGCTTTAAATATCAGTGGAGATGTATTTTGACACTCTTGCCCAGTTCTGATGTTTTTTTGTTGCGTAATCATTCCACATTAGAAAATGAACGATGCAAATAAATTACTAAAAACCCAAATTCATCAATAAACTCAAAAATCTTTAATTCGTTTCATCTTGTAGAGGATTTTGGATAAAGATCAAGTTTTTTATTTAATAAACATTTCTCTCTTTGACTTCCTTATTGTGTCTCTCTCCCTCAGACGCCGGTTCGTTACCTGAAGACGTTGCTGCTGCCCGTCAACATGCTGGTGGTTGCTCTCATTGCAAGCAAGGTGAGTTTGCTCACATAAAATAAGTAAAACTTAATGTATAGTCCTCTCAGGAAAACTTTTAATTATTTGTTTCACTCCAAGTCAGGCTCTGTTTCTTCCTGTTTCCCTCAGTTCACTTTAATAATCTGAACAAATAAAGCTCAGAGTGATGAGCTAAAGCTAAAGCTTTCAGTTTTACCTTTGGAGGTTTCTAGAAATCATTATAACAAGAGGCTGATAGAAATATATTACAGCTGAAATGTTTGACATTAAAGATTTATTCAAATTATATTAAAGCTGCTGATATGCATTTATCTTGTAGCAGATATTATATGTAAATATACAGTATATTCTTTATTATTTTAATCATAAATCAGGACTGTGACCCAGTATTTTACGACTCTGATCTGCCTTTGATTAGCACTGATTCAAATAAAGAGAGATTCTTTAAAACACAGATTGTCATTTGTGAACTCCTTCTTTTACTTTTACCTCAGAGGAGGTCCAGTTAGGAACCAGCAGGAATCAGGCTGGTAAAAACTTGGCATATGAAGGTGAATTAAAGAAAGCAGAGATGGATTAAAATAATCCTTGATCGATCTGAATAATATGACAGATTATATTCATTAATTGCTGCTTTGATTTGGATGAAATTTGTTCATTTGACACCAATTACCAAACGAAGTGAAAAAATTTCCAAATTAAACGGTTTCAGTTTTTATATTCAAGGAAGGAAACTGGGATATTATTTACGTTCATTACACACAGAGTAATTTATTTCAAGTGTTTTTTTTTTGTCAATGTTTATTCTTATGGCTTAAATGAAAAACTGAACAATAAACTAATAAAAAAAGCATTTTTAACACAGAGACGAGTAAGGCCCTGTACTGCAACATATGTACATTCAATACCTTGTTGTGCCTTTTTTTGCACGAATTACTGGATCTGCGTGGCGGGCAGTTTTTCCTTTCACTTAACTTTCCATTAATATTCTTCAATATGGCACTCTGTGAGCAGATGGTTTCTTTAACAAAACAGTTTTTGTGGCATTTTACAAATTACAGTCATAATTTAAGTTCTGATTTTTTTACATTTATTTAATTACTAAATAAAGTTATCTCTTTAATGATCTTCTATTTTACTGGGATGCACTGTTTCCTGTTCAGTTTATCCCATTCTAATCCCAGCAAAACAACCGATTATTCGAGGAAGCCAAGAGACAAACCATCTGCTGTATGTTTGCTAGATTATGTGTGTAATATCTCCTTTATTAACTAATTAGTGAACAAACTCTCACCGAAGGAAGCTAAAATCTTCTGTAAAGTCACTGAGATTATTAAGGATTATTAAGCACTTCTGTTCAGGCTTATTGAATTTCCCTGCATGTGGCATCATGAATTAAACATTGAGACAGTCGGAAGGTTTCACTATAAACCCGCTGCTGTTCTGTGCAGCCCTGCATGAAGATGAAATCGCTTTTTAAACCTCAGAGCTCTTTTTATGCAGGAAACACAAAGCTGCTTGCAGACAACCAAACCGAACTGCTGGGAGGAAGGAAGCAGGTTGCATCGCTTCAGTTTGAGAAATCTACATGAAAATGTTTTCTCTCCTGCAGCTTTTACACCTTTTTTTTTCCTCTCTAAACTGAGAAGTAAAGAAAATATCTATTATTGCAAGGATTTTTCTTGCTGAAAAATATGAGAGAGAAAAAACATTTGGTGTTTAATCTTATTACGCCGACCCACGCTAAGCTAAGAATACATGAATCATTTTTGGCAGAGCACAGCAGGCAGTACATGAGCAAGCAGTTGAAGGAGTATTACCACTAAAAACAAAACAAAAAAATCAGTGATGACATTAAAGATCCAACAGTCGTTGCTTTTAATCCTAATCCTAATTTGTCCTCCTCAGACGGTGCAGGATCTGTTTCGGACTCTGACACAAAAAGCAAAAACGTCTCCAAACATGGAGGATGAAGATGAATTCACAGGGTGACTCCTTCCTTCTCTATGCTTTTACTTTTATTTAACAATATTCTAAGTAGTTTTTTTTCTCTGATTTTCTAATAAATAATTTTGTCTCTATTCTTCATCTGTTTTGTTCTGCAGGTCTGATGTAGCTGCAAAAGGAGAGGTAAGGAAATAAAGTTCCTTTATGTTTTTTAATTGTGATTAAATTTATTCATTTCTCAGATGCCATTGGCTGCATTGTTCCTCTGATTTCAGAATATTTCTCCTCTGCGTTGCAGTTGGTTTTGTCTCTCAAAGGGATTTTCATCCCTCTTGTCTCTACCCAGAAATGAAAAGCAGTTTGTCCTTTGCTGTGAAATCCCACTCTTCTTGCTTTTTTCATCCCTCTCCCAGCCGTCTTGTGTAATTTTCTGTAACACTGCTCACCCACCAGATTTTTCACATAACGGCTTTATTTTTTTGCACAGAACTAACAGTGACACATGAATTGGGTTACAAATGCTGATTTCAATATGCAGTCTTTATAATAGCGAGAAAAAGTGTTTTTGTGAATAAGCTCTTTGATTTTAAGTTAGTTTTATTATATTTTAAGTGTACTAAGAATGTTTGACAAGACTTAGTGTTTTTGGAATAGATAATCTGCACAATGAAATGAAAGACCAGCTTATGTAACCTTTAACCTTCATGTTATTCTAAAATCTGCTGTAAATGATAAAGTTCAGGTAAATGTCACACCAGAAAGAACTGATTTATTGATTTACATCTTTTAATGTATTTCTAATAATTTATATAAAAATTTCTTAATGAAAAATCTGTGGAGCGCACAAGTTTTTTTTTTTTTTACCCGATTAATTTTTGCAATAATCGATAGAATAATTGATTTCTAAAATAGTCATTAGTTGCACCTCTATTTTTGATCTCCAGGAAGGAAATAGACATTTTTCCCATGTAAAGTTATCCACCGTAATTTTGTTCCTCTAACTCGTAAATCTTCTGGAGTTTGCTCACAAATAGAAAGTTGTTTGTTGTCAGGAGTTTGATTTTGCATTTTGTTAAATTCAACCTTTATAGAAATTATGAACGTCATCCAATACATATTGCTCCTGTTCACAGAGTGTCTTAAACTCAAAACACTCAACCTCTGTCCTTTTTATTGTGCGTGCTGTGGAAGCGTGAGAAGTTGTGAATGTCGGCGTGAACTCATGTGCATTTCCCTGTGTGTTTTTGTGCAGATGGTGTACCACAGCCTGCAGCTGGTAGCCTTCGCCGTCCTGGCCATCCTCATCATGCGCCTGAAGCTCTTCCTCACTCCGCACATGTGCATCATGGCGTCACTGCTCTGTTCCCGACAGGTGGGCCTCCACTCCCACAGACACGACAAACTGAACACTGACACTGATTAGAACAATACTAGCCCAACTAAATAAACACAGTAATGTGGGAATTGTGTCACACTCAACTAGCTTCTTGATATTTTCTGCTGGACAGCTTTTCTATCTAGCTCCAACACAGGTTTTAATATGTTTAAATACATAGCAGTGTGTTACCAAAACATCTGCATTATTTATTTATTAAAAGAGATTGCATTTATAATTTGAGACGATCGGAGATATTTTGAAAAACTCAAAATCAGAACTAAACAAGTGGAAAGTTGTTTTTGTTTATGGAACAATCTGTCTAAATAAACGCAAAAAAGAGTAGATCAGTTTTTAATAAAATGTAACATGCTGTAAAGGTAGAGTGTTGCATCATTTCAATGATATGTCTTTTTTATGTTATTTTTGTTTTTGTTTGGTTTTTCTGCACATTTCCTGCTTTGTGGTTAAATATGTATCTATGTGGTTATTGATTGATGATTAGTTTCTCATATTATAGCAAATTGACTTGAAAGACGGAGTTGACTATAATATTTTCATATTTTATATTTTCTTCTTCCAACTTCTCCTTTTCATTTTAAAACTTTTCTTTATATCTTCATTAATTGTTTCTAAATACACAAACGCCAACTGACTTTAATAAATCTCTTAGCTCTGCTCTTGGAAATTGTATGGATGTCAGAGTATTTTTTAAATCCAATTTAAAAAATAATTTGATTAATTCAGTTTAAAAAGCTATTTGTTATATATTAAGCACTTATTTCTTATGATTTTGGCCTATAACTTTTGAAAAACCAAAATAAATGTTTTGGTAGTTTTCGTCATAAGATGTGTACAATTGTTAAAAAAAAAAGGAGTCATGGGCACACTCACTTTTTCAATGAGCGCTGTATACAAGCATTTTAATGGAAAGTCAAGTGGAAGGAAAAACTGTAATTGGAAAAGGTGCTCAAGCAAAACTGACAACCACAACACTGGGAGGACTGTGAACACTTTTTGTAAACTTAGATTGTACAGAACATGACTCTGACTGACATTTCTGCTTTAAAATATCTTTTTTATTGGTCTTATGTAGAGTTGTAACGATATAAGAAACCACATTTTTACTTTATCTGTAATCTATGGTAATCAAAACTAACACTTTCTATGTCTATGTGAGCTAAACTCATTTCACTTTGGGAATTTAGTTAATTTTTTTAAAAACCCACCTCCATGTTGTGCATCAAATATGTCCGCTCTCCATTCCTTTCCCAGTTGTTTGGTTGGATTGGTGAGAGGTTCAAGCACCAGGCTGTAGTTTTCACAGTGCTGGGCATGATGGCCGTACAGGGAGTGGCCAACCTGCAGGCCCAGTGGGCCATCATTGGAGAGTTCAGCAACCTGCCGCAGGAGGAGCTGCTGGACTGGATCCAGGAAAACACCCAGCCCGGTGAGTCAACAGCTTCACAACACAAGAAATACAATTAAATTCACTCTGAAAGTCTCATTTTGACACATATGTACAGCAGCTCTGTTGCTAACTGGTTCCACTGGGTTCTGTCGTGGTTCTGTGTAGATTCTGTGTTTGCTGGAGCCATGCCCACCATGGCCAGCGTGAAGCTCTCTGCTGGCCGGCCGATCGTCAACCACCCCCACTACGAAGACGCTGGTCTCAGGTCAGTTCAGCTGCCATGAGTTTTTCACGCTTCATGATGACAAAGAACAAATTTTCACATTTCTGGGCTGTTTTTATGGATCCGTAGGCAGCAGTCGGCATTTCATGCAGTTTTTTGGCCGACCTCTGATTACCGATCTTTAAAAATCCTGACCTGCCAATTCTGATTTTGGTCAATTTCAGTTTTTTGTCTGAAATGTCACTAATTATAGCAAAAGAGTTGCTGAGTTGGCGACTGCTGTTAACTGTAGATGTGACCTGGGGGACTGTTTTATCGGTCAAACCTCTCACAGGAACGCAGAGGAGATTTTTAGACCTTTGCTGGGGTAGATGAGACGGAGGAATAAGATCTGCTTCACATGTAAGCATCGGCCGATCACCGATCTCCCAAAATTAAGGAAATTTGCGCCGATAAATTTTTGCTGATAAAATGCTTGAATTTCATTTAGACGTTTTCATGGTTTGGAAAGCGTTTAATTTGTGTATGATGGCTGCAGCCTCAGGCACCCGTCTACCCTGGTCTCATGTTGTTTGTTTGTTTTGGACGGGCTGTACTGAAACAAATTTCTTTGTGCTTCTGCATGATGACAATAAACGTCGATTCTGATTCTGAAAGTGCTTTATATTCAAGCTGCACAGCTTATTAATGAAATAATTTAATGTTTGATTAAAAGCCTAATTTTACGTTATTTGCGGTTGAAACCAGATATTTTCATGTAAATTTATTTGTCTCACTGAAGTTAAATTTGACTAAACTTTTTTTTGTTTTATGTCAGTTAGAATTTAAGTGTGCTGTTCTGCTGCAAAGCTATCAAATAAATTCAGAATTCAATACAAAAAAAAAGAAGCATTTTAAGCCAATTCAGTACGATTTATTTTGTATCGGAATCAGCCGATACTAAACCTCTGTCATGGGGTGTGGTGCGGAGTGAGGTGAGGCAGACGCTGTAGGCCCAGGTAAGATGAATATGATGATGATTTTAATAATAAATAAGTCCAGCAACAAGAAGCAGGCACAAGGAAACACTGACGAAACATAGACGCTAACATAGACGAGGACCCGACGAGGAACAAGGAACACAGGTGGAGTTAAATACACAGGAGGGTAATCACAGAGACGAGACACACCTGGGAACAATCAAGGGGAGGACAGGACAACGAAGAGACTTAAGGACACAAAAAACTCTAAATGAACACAGAAAACACAGATCCTGACAGTACCCCCCCCTCAAGGGCGGCTACCAGACGCCCAAAAAAAAAAAAAAAACACAACAAGGGTGGGCGGAGGGGCGCTGGACGGGGGGCCAGAGTCCAGAAAAACAAAAAACTACCCACCATCGTGGGCGGAAACACAAGAAGGGCCAAGAGTCCATAAACAAACAAAAAACTACCCACAGGGTGGGCAGAGGCAAAGGAGGCAGGAACCACGGAGGTGGTCCGGCGGTCGTCCGCGGCGCTGGAGGCGGGAACCACGGAGGCGGTCCGGCGGCCGTCCGCGGCGCTGGAGGCGGGAACCACGGAGGCGGTCCGGCGGCCGTCCGCGGCGCTGGAGGCGGGAACCACGGAGACGGGAACCACGGAGGCGGGAACCACGGAGGCGGTCCGGCGGCCGTCCGCGGCGCTGGAGGCGGGAACCACGGAGGCGGTCCGGCGGCCGTCCGCGGCGCTGGAGGCGGGAACCACGGAGGCGGTCCGGCGGCCGTCCGCGGCGCTGGAGGTGGCGATGAGTCCCGGGGGCCGCCCACAGACGGCGACGACGAGCCCCCCGAGGCAGGGTCTCTGGTGGAGCACAGGGGGTCTCGGTCGGAACGCTGGGGGTCTCGGTCTCGGGTGGAACGCTGGGGGTCTCGGTCTCGGGTGGAACGCAGGGAGTCTCGGTCTCGGGTGGAACGCAGGGAGTCTCGGTCTCGGGTGGAACGCAGGGAGTCTCGGTCTCGGGTGGAACGCAGGGAGTCTCGGTCTCGGGTGGAACGCAGGGAGTCTCGGTCTCGGGTGGAACGCAGGGAGTCTCGGTCTCGGGTGGAACGCAGGGAGTCTCGGTCTCGGGAGGAACGCAGAAGGTCAGGGTCTCAGGAGGAACGCAGAAGGTCAGGGTCTCAGGAGGAACGCAGAAGGTCAGGGTCTCAGGAGGAACGCAGAAGGTCAGGGTCTCAGGAGGAACGCAGAAGGTCAGGGTCTCAGGAGGAACGCTGGAGGTCAGGGTCTCAGGAGGAACGCAGAGAGTCTGAGTCGGAACGCAGGGAGTCTCGGAAGGAACGCTGGGGGTCTCGGAAGGAACACAGGGAGTCTCGGAAGGAACACAGGGAGTCTCGGAAGGAACACAGGGAGTCACAGTCTCGGGTGCGCCAGCTGGAACGCCGGCTGATTCGGCCTCGGGTGCGCCGGCTGGAACGCCGGCTGATTCGGCCTCGGGTGCGCCGGCTGGAACGCCGGCAGAAACGGCCTCGGGTGCGCCGGCTGGAACGCCGGCAGAAACGGCCTCGGGTGCGCCGGCTGGAACGCCGGCTGATTCGGCCTCGGGTGCGCCGGCTGGAGGTGAGCCGGAGCGGAGCCTCGGGGCCGGTTGCGGGGGCGAGCCGGAGCGGAGCCTCGGGGCCGGTTGCGGGGGCGAGCCGGAGCGGAGCCTCGGGGCCGGTTGCGGGGGCGAGCCGGAGCGGAGCCTGGGAACCGGCTGCGGGGGCGAGCCGCAGCGAAGCCTGGGAACCGGCTGCGGGGGCGAGCCGCAGCGAAGCCTTGGAAACGGCTGCGGGGGCGAGCCGCAGCGAAGCCTTGGAAACGGCTGCGGGGGCGAGCCGCAGCGAAGCCTTGGAAACGGCTGCGGGGGCGAGCCGCAGCGAAGCCTGGGAACCGGCTGCAGGGGCGAGCCGGAGCGGAGCCTGGGAACCGGCAGCGGAGGTGACAGCTCCGGAAGGCGACGAGGGGCCGGGTCCACCGGCGGCTCACGTCGCTGTCTCCGGGCTGACCGTGGAGGTGGCGGCTCCGGAAAGCGACGAGGGGCCGGGTCTGCCGGCGGCTCACGTCGCTGTCTCCGGGCAGACAGCGGAGGTGCTGGCTCCGGAAAGCGACGAGGGGCCGGGTCTGCCGGCGGCTCACGTCGCTGTCTCCGGGCAGACAGCGGAGGTGCTGGCTCCGGAAAGCGACGAGGGGCCGGGTCTGCCGGCGGCTCACGTCGCCGTCTCCGGGCAGACAGCGGAGGTGGCGGCTCCGGAAAGCGACGAGGGGCCGGCTCCACCGGCGGCTCAGGTCGCTGGCTTCCCGGACGGAGGTATCGACGGGGGCCGTATCCGGGGGGTGCCAACACCAGTCTTGTCCCCCGGAAAAGCTCCCGCTGCAAGTCGGCGAGGGCTTCCACTAGCTCCCTCTCCTCCCTGCCGGATCTCCGCCTCCTTCCGCTCTGCTCCTTTGGTCGGAACCTCGCTCCAGCTGGGTCCATTATAGCAGCCTCACCGATCGGTATGGTCGGGTCCTACTGTCATGGGGTGTGGTGCGGAGTGAGGTGAGGCAGACGCTGTAGGCCCAGGTAAGATGAATATGATGATGATTTTAATAATAAATAAGTCCAGCAACAAGAAGCAGGCACAAGGAAACACTGACGAAACATAGACGCTAACATAGACGCTAACATAGACGAGGACCCGACGAGGAACAAGGAACACAGGTGGAGTTAAATACACAGGAGGGTAATCACAGAGACGAGACACACCTGGGAACAATCAAGGGGAGGACAGGACAACGAAGAGACTTAAGGACACAAAAAACTCTAAATGAACACAGAAAACACAGATCCTGACAACCTCAGATATCTGAATCGGTATCGGACATGAAAACAGTAGATTGGTGCATCCCAGTCAAAAATAGCAATGAATTATACGATTTAATGGTGAATTTAAACTGTCTTCTTTTGTTCATTTGTTTCGTCTTTGTCTCCAAAGTGTGGTGCTGAAAAAGTTAGAAAAATTACCTTTAAAAGTGCTTGAATATTGCCATGGGAAAAGTGTATTAACTCTGTTAACGGTAACGTTTAAATCCATGTTTCTTCACAGGGAGAGAACCAAGCTGGTCTATTCCATGTACAGTCGCATGTCTGGTGAAACAGTTCAACGAAACCTAATGAAGCTGGGGGTGGACTTCTTCATCCTGGAGGATTCCTGGTGCACCAGGAGAACCAGGTAAGCCCAGCCCAGACCCCTCCTCTCTGGTTAGGGCTGTGGGCTTGTCTTCATCTCTGTCTCTGTTCTTCAGGCCCGGGTGCAGCATGCCAGAGATCTGGGACGTAGAAGACCCTGACAACGTTGGGAAAACTCCCTTCTGCACTCAAATGTCCAACGACCCGTGGCCGTACTTCACCACTGTCTTTTCCAACGATGTCTACAAAGTTCTCGGAGTCCCCAAAGATCTGAGATAACAGCTCTGAGGAGACGGGACCAAACCAAATTAAGTTCAAGCAAACTTTTTTATCCTGATTTCACACTTCTGTTTCTTCCTCCCACACCTGTGGTGTCAGTATTTAGGACAGAAAAAAATGGCATAAATCCAGCCTGAGTCGCCGCCCACACAGCCTAGTATTTGTAACTTTCAAGTATTTTTTTCTGATCCAGAAGCGTCACTGTGTCCATGTCCGGGTATATGAGAAAGCCAAAAAGTGTCACTGTTTCTCACTTAGCTTGTTGCTTTGGCGCCGGTACGATTATTCCTTGTTTTAAAGGATTCATCCCTATTCTCCTTCCTACATTTTTAACTTTATAACTGTCGCTTCAGTCAGAAACTGTCGGTGATGTCCATATACTGTGAAGCAATACCGTTTGTAAACTTGACAAAAAAAAGCTGATTTCCTCTATCGTTATGCACAGTGAAAAGGTTTTTCTGTAGTACAGTATTTTTATAATTTATTTCTGTGAGCAGTTTCATGCAACTTCAAGATTTTAGGATGTCTCTGTGTTTGGAGGCTTTTTAAATCTAATACATATCATACAGTGTTGAAAGATCTAGACAAGGGCTCTTTTCTCATGAGAAAAGAGCCCTTGTAACTTGTCATTTGGAAGCTTTTTTAGGGGTGAATATGGTAAGAAAATGTAAATACATCTTCAAACTGCCCTGGTACCACTTTTTATATACTTGTTTTGTAAAATACCAATGTTTAGCCTTTAAAATGGTTCATATTGTGTTTCTTGAATTATTGTTTGTTGCCAAAGGAAGTCTTGTTATTAAAGCTACATATTCAGGGTACTTTAACTTACACGTGTCTTTACTAGAATAGGGATGCTCAAAGTGCCAGCGTTAGCAGTGTGAAGTAAAACTGGGCTGATGCAGCACAGGATTGTGGGGGATTAATTGAAGCAGATATATATTGGTATATATATAAAAACACTTCAGTTCTGCATCAGCTCTGATCCATTTGTAGCATTGATGTAGAATGTTCCCTTGTTGGCTACATTATTTCCCTCCACCCAAATAGACTCCACATTTAGATCATGTCAAATTTTGTTGTGATGTTTTAGGCTACATAGTTCAGTTTTAGAACAATGTTTAAAAAGCTTTTTTTTAAAAGCCTCAACTTGACAAATTTGCAGAATAAAGATGTAAATATGAACAGTCTGACACCGTTTTGGAACCAAGTCAAATTTTTTGCTTTTTCATTTGGACATATTCTGCATGTTCAGGGCTCAATTTGATTTTACAGTTTTGAAGTTAAAAAGAACAATTCTATAAAAAATCTCCAAGAAAATAAAGATAATGAAGCACATTTGCCTTCTCACAGCAAAGCTGATTAAGTTCAGGAAAAATCTGTCCCATTTCAAACCCGCAGTGAAATATGCCCTGGTTACTTCAGATGGAAAT
This sequence comes from Xiphophorus hellerii, assembly GCF_003331165.1. Lineage (NCBI taxonomy): Eukaryota > Metazoa > Chordata > Actinopteri > Cyprinodontiformes > Poeciliidae > Xiphophorus > Xiphophorus hellerii. The sequence goes on from NC_045674.1 coordinate 5,651,901, forward strand.
AACCTCTGGCCAGGGTGGGTACACTTATGAAAAATTTACCCAAACATTATGGAGGCAGAGGCATAACACCACATCCTCCACCCAGTGTTCAGTCAATTTGAAATTACTCAATCCAGCTGCAGAAACACCTACAGGACAAGAGATGAACTTACATAAGAATGGAGGCCTGTGTAGTGAAGCCTCTAGTGCCAAAAAAATTAAATTAAATAATTGATTAAATTTGATTAATCAAGTAAGAATTTTTATCGAGTCACACAAAATTTAAATGTTTGATGTTTTACTACAATTATAGGTTCATTTATTTCTACATTGTGTTTTTTTACCCTTTTATCTCAGCTGTGTCATTTTTGTTGGGTTGAAACTATTTAGTTTTCTTTCTATTTCACTTATTATTTAATACTAATATTGTCAATCCGATTTGTCTTGGAAACTAGATATACATTAAATCATTTTTAAAATAATTAACACCTTAAGCACATTTGAAAGCCTTTTTATTGAGCAGAAGCGTCAGGTTTTTGTGAGCCGTACAAACAGCCATTCGTTGCCACTGCAGGCTTTATTCCATTGTGGAGCCGTAAACCTCAACCTCACAAAGAGTAAGGTACTCGTTCCTGTCGGGGATGACGATGTTTACGTAGCGTCCGTCCATCCCGTTGCAGTTAAACTCATAAAGATTCTTTCCCGAAGAAACTGTGATCACAGCACATCTGTTAAAAGAAACAGAAAATAAGTCATATTTATTACATTCTCAAAATTGACACTGCATTTAATAAAACCAGCAACTAAAATGAAGGAAGAGTTTCTTATTTTAACTTGTGTGCTCTATGTCCTACTAAAAGTGACTGCAGCCCTGAATCATGTGCACAGGCTGCATAGTAGTGTCATTCAAACAACTTTCCTTTTACAAAATCAGAAAATTGAATTTATTAGTAAACTACCTGGGATTGTTGTTCCCGTTGTTCTCAAGAGAATCTCCGATGCGGATGTCGGCGCCGTTGAGTCGTTCTTGAAATGAATCCCGGTTGACGACCTTAACTGAAAACACTTTGCGTGTTTTCAGCATATCCAGTCGCCACCAAGGACTGAGGTCACTGTTTGTGTGCGAGCAGGAAGCCTGAGTCCATATGTTTCTGCGATTTCCATCGATGACCTTTGATGGATCACCAATTTCGAACTGGGAGGACTGTGTGGCTTTGCCTAGAAGGGCAAGATTGTCACCTGTTCAAGGAAGACATGGAAGATAAAAAATCAGCAGGAGTTAAAATAAAAATTTGACGTATTTTTTTGTTTGTTTTTGTAATTGTCCGGGGGTGATTTATTGTGATGAAATACATTTTACCAATGTTTCATTGTCACATATTGTGACTTTTGTTTGCTTCTTTGTTTGCTTTGTTTGTATCTGGTAAAATCTGTGATCCATGAGTCGTAACATAACTAAACCTTGATTTTCCTTTTTTGAATAAGCTGAGTACTATTAAAGGTTGCTTGGTCCAGTCAGTCTTTGATATCAGCTCCAAAATTCATGGTGGAGTTAGAGTTTGGTGTAAATATGAAGAGATCACAGATCTGTCCTTCCATGAATTAACAGTTCAAGTGTTGGTTACACAACAGTAGGAGGAAATTTTCACTTTCCTAAAACAATGACCAATGTCGGTTTTTGCCAAAAAAAAGTGACATTGGTCATTATTTTAGGATGGTGATGAAATATTTTATTGCTAAACTTCGGCTTTTCGAAATATCACCTGATCTTAATCCAACAGAGCATCTTTAGGATGTGTCGGGAAATGAGGACGAGGGATGTTCAGCAGACAAACTTTGTGATGGCATCATGTTCATTTGTGGACAAAAATCTCTTTCCTGTAGAATCTGTGGTTTTGTGTTTGTGTTTAAAAGAAATCCAGATTCTGTCTCAATATATTCCTATTTGCCATAAAAAACAAATCTACCATCTCCATTTTTTCCCAAAAATACAAGAATTTCTCAAGACTTCAACTGAAACTATATGAAAATCATTCAACAATGATCACCCTCAGTTTTAAACCATAACCCAAAATGTAGCCTAAACTTTCTCACCGGTTGGGGCGCGGTACCCGTAGACCTCCACTTCACAGAGAGTCAGAATTTTGTTTGATCCCGGTATCACAATAGTGACATAACGTCCCTCCATGAGGCCAGGAATATTTATTGTTTGTGAGACTCCACTTGGAATGGAGGAGATTGTAGCAGCTCTGAAAGAGAAAAACTTTGTAAGTGATATCTAGGACCTACTTGGAGTTGCAATCAAAGACTTCCTGGTGTGACATAGATACATGAAATGAGAAATATTATAACCACTCACCGCGGGTTTTCAACACCATTGTTTTGTAGAGAGTTTCCAATGCGAATCTCTGCACCGTTGATCCTCTCTTCACAGCAGTCTCCTCTGTTGGTGACGATGACCTTCGTGACGACATACGAGTCCAGCAGGTCCACTCTCCACCAGGGGTTGGATTCAGTGTCAGTGTGGGTGCAAGATCCTTTTTCAAGATTTGCATTTCGGTTTCCATCTATAGCTTTATAGGCATCCACCAACTCATCCCACTCTCCTTTGTAGTGAGAAGACTCAGTGGCTTTGCCACGTAAAGCCACATTTCCTGGAGGGGAGGGAGTTAAGAAGAATAGTTTAATCCTATTTTTATCTCAATGTTAATTATTCTGTTGAGTTCTGATAGAATTTATTTAGTAACTGAAAAACTAATTATGTGTCATAGATTGATCATGTTTATTAAATAGTGATAATTGCACTTATATTTTATCTTGTCTGCAGATCCACCAAATCTCAACTCAATAATTAGTGAACCATTCAAATATGTTCCTTCTATACTCAAAAACTTTTCCAGGTGGCATGATAAAGTCAACTTGTCTACATTGTATTAAAAGCATTTAATTATAACTAAGCATCAAATTGGAATTTCTATAACTGAATTTGTACATATAACTACGTTTTATTTGATTATATATATTGTACATCACTTGGACCTGTTTGTCCGTTAAAGTAACTTGAGGTGAATTTTGTGTTGTTTGTAAATAAGCTGAATTGAAAGGATTTGTAGCAGGCAAATCACTTTTCTAAAGATTTGAATAATGTACCAGGAAATGACATCAATAATTGAATTCTCATCCTAATTTTTAATGGAACAATTAATCTTTTCATTCCAACACGGACAGATTATTTCATAGATTTGGACCAACAGGTTCTATGATACAGAGTGACAGGTACAAAAGAAGCAGCCTCTTTAAGATGAAATGTTAAATCGTAAATATTTAATTTAAGACTAATCTGTGGACAAGAGTTGCTTCTTTAAAGTCAGCTGTCCTATGTTTACAGTCTCAACAGTTTAATAAATATTTTTAGATTATACTTACTATAATTTTGGGCTGAATACATTCCAAACAGGAGCAGCAAATGAAACAGGACAATGTGTTTCATGATTCTGCAAAACCCAGACAAAATAGGACATTATTACCCAACAAAAGTTTCTAAACTTCTGTACAGTTATTAAGCTGCAGTTCTGATAAATTCTGGTTATTTTTACTCTCAGCCGACTTTCAGTATTTACAATTTCAATTGTTAACTTGATGTTACTTGAAATATGATCAAGCTTTAATGAAAGATGTTATAAATTCAGATCTTACGCTGATTTCTTGGAGGACAGATTTTTTGTCACCGGAGCCGAAGGTCTTTATGGTTTCATTTGGTTCAGACTTGGTTTGTCACAGAACTTTCTTCCTCATATAAAAACCTTTTCATTGTCCAATCACGTCTCATCGTCTAGGTACTCCTCTTTTATTCCCGTAAGTTCAACTGTATTTGCAGATTGCCAGAAGTAGCCTGTCAATATTTACTGCCCTCTGTTCAAAGAACCACATTTGGGACTGAAGTCCGTTTTTGAAGGAAGTTTGAAATTAAAATTCCAGATTTTTCTCATTTAGTTTTGTCTCCTCATTGTTTCCTTTCAGGATAATAGTCAAATCTATTGAACTATTATCTAAAAATATTATCTTGAGTTATGTTGCCATTGTAGAAACTGTTAGTTGTATATATAATGTTGTCAAAAATGTATTTTATGAGAACATAGATATGCTTATAACTTTGTGTGTGTGTGTTTGACAAGTTTAAAACTTTTAGGATTAGTGGTATATTTTTAGGTATATTTATATATAAATGCAATTCTATTTATTCATATTCATAATAACTGTAGGCAACATCTCTTTGTAACAGTACATACAACTAGTTTTTTTAATTATTGTTTCAAATCTGAAGCATCTTGTCTTTGATATTTAAGTTTGAATATTTGTTGTTTTTGTTTGTTTTTATATAATTTCAAGTTTATGGAAACCCTGATGACCTGCAGCATCATGTCAGTGTAAGCCAGACAAACCTGCTCAGTCAACAAAAGGAACTTTTTTATTTGATTTTTTTTATTTTTATTATTGCCTAGTCTTGAGTTGCATTCTTCAATGTGATATTTTTTCTCTGTTGTTTTTAGTTTCAAGAGCCTAGAGTATTTTTCTTAATTTTTAAAGAGTTTAAAGGTTTATCCAGAACAATGATAAGCTACAGGCAGCTTGGATGTAGAAACTTTGCTACGTTAAAGCTGTTCTCACGACACAACGCAGCATTTTTCAAATCAAATCTGTGAGGAGTTGAAATGTTTTTTGGGTTTTCTCTGGCTTCTCCAGCTTCCTACCAGGGATTTTAGCCAACAACATGTTAAGCGGTCAATGTTAGCTGTCAGTAGCTGTTCTTGCCTCGTGTCTCTCAGTGTCGTCCTCAGATGAACTGTTGAGGGAGTTCATTGCCATTACTACCCTAACCCTCATCACTATGACCTTGTAATTATTAGGTAAGAATAAATAATGAAAGATTTAATCAGGAATCATCATTCTAGTAAACCAGCAAGGAATCTGTGCCAACTAGATGTACCTGTTTTTAAATACTGCTGACTTATCATGTGTACATAGTATATTTAGTTAGTATGGATATGATTGTATTTTTATTATTTTTTTCTGTTTTATGATTTTGCATTGTGTGATGTTTTGATGTTTTCTGAACAGGTTGTGGTTGAAAATGAGAATTTGTTCTCTATTAACTAAACATACTGTGACAACTGAGGGGCCCCAATGTAGTACCAACATATTGTAGTATTTGTTCTTTCTTTACATATTTAATTTCTAAATTTTTCTTTCTTTCTTTGAAATGTCTTTTTATTTATTATTAGCATTATATTTAAAAATATGGTTCAAGATACTGCAATAAAATTTTAGCAGAGTTTAACCCACAAACAGAAGGTAACTGAGGTCAAATAAATAACATTTCCACAAAGCATATAGAAAGAAAATACTACAAATAAATCCTGCCATTGGAGGTAACTCTGATGAATATATTATCCACAAATGTGAAAATAAAATAAAAATTGACATATATTTATTAGAGGAAAAAAATCCAGAACAACCTACCCATTGGACATGGAAAAGCAAACAGAAAAAGGGAGAAGGAATTAACAAGTGCAAGATTTGGAACAATGCTACATTTTCTTTTCACTGTGTGCCAAACTCTAAACCAGTGGGTTTCTGGTCTAGATTTAAAGGAACTCAGTGTTTCGGCTGTTTTACAATTTTCTGGAAGTTTATTCCAGATTTGAGGTGCATAAAAGCTGAATGCTGCTCCTCCATGAGAACAAAGAGACAAAGCTGCAGAAGTTGTTTTATGGTATTTCATTGCCTAAACTTGGGTTACAATTCAAGCTCCTCCTCCTGGATGAAGTGATTCTATGTCCTTCCTCTGTCTCTTCTATCTGCTTACACACACACTGCTGCATGCTTACATAACCATATCACATAAGACTAGCGACAGTCTTATGTGATAAGTCATAAACAAAATAAAACTGATTAACACTTTCATTTTGAGAGGGTTCAGAATGAGAATAAAAGCTAAACTTTTGCTACAATCTTTGCTTCACTTGGTGTCACCCCTCAGGTGAGCTAAGTGGAGCCCAGCGCTGGACGGTGAATTTCACTCTGCATCTGTTACATTTGTATGGCTTTTAACATTTGATAATTTTTGACATTAAAGCCTGTTTTATACTTATGCAAATCTCATTGTTTCTCAAGGTAATGACACTGAGGGGTTTTGGTCTGGTTCCGAAACTGAAATACATAGTAATGATTTTTTTAAAGAAACGTTTGCATCTGTTTACATTGTTGTTGCAGAGACAATCAAAGAATCTTGCCAGATATGTGGTGGCGTTTCAGTTGTTTCAGCTGTGCTTTCAGCTCAAACCTGGACAGAAGTGGATCTGTGCAGCTCTAAAGACCCATATCTTGGAGCAAACAGGTAATTTAGAAGGTGATGTTTGTGATACGTGGAGTCATATTTTACTATTTGTTCTCCTGAATATGGAAAACACATGAAAATCCAGCAGTAAGACAAATGCAAACTTTGTTCATCCTTTTGAAAGGCGAATCAAAGACAGAACCTTAATCATGACAGAAAGAGTTACCCAACAGAGTGGATTTCATACTTATTTAGGTGGAGACAATTCATCTAATTGATTTAATGAACTTTATTTGTACACATTACTGTTATTTAAAGACTGTTTCGATTTACTTTGCGCCAATTTACATCAAGACACGACCACATTCAGACTTGTAACAATGATTGTCAAGAGTAATTGACTCTTTCAATTACTTTTTTCTTTACAATTCTGCAGTTTTTTCATCAAAATTCTATCTATTTAAGAACAAAGTCTGAATTTTGAGATTAAAGTTTGAATTTTGCTTTTTTCCCCCCCCCTAATCAATACTGTGTACCTGAGTATTTGCATACAATAAATACCTATATGAGAGACAGAGAGATGAATAGTTATTCTATATCAGTATTTACATTTTATTATAAAATATCTGAAAGTAATATATGGCATTTCTCGGTTATCACTGCTGAAGGATTTCGGTTATGAATGAACTTGCTAGACGCCCGTGGATCTGATTATTTTTTACAAAATACAAAGGGGACATTCGGTTGTGCATTTTATTGGTTCTTTGGGTAGCTACTTGATTATACTAATTTTTTACTCACTTATCTTCTTATATAAAGTACATAGTTCTAAAAGTTAGGTCATTATTCCGACACACATTGAGTTTTTTAGTCTTCTGTCTCGGCGCCACACACCCCTTATTTCAGGTGTAAATGGTACATTCCGTATGACAGCTAGCCCAGAGCTAGCATAGACAGCCGAGCATCACCCTGTCAGAGAGAAGAACTGCGGTGCTTGTGTAAAAACTGGTTGCAATATTGGTGCCATTTCTATTTTATTTAAAGGTGTAAACAATCACTATGTCCACCGCAAAGAAAGGAGACTTGTCTCCAAGCGAAAAGGAGTTGTTTCAGGTTATTTCTGCAGGTAAGCCTCCTCGGCTAACGCTAATCCTTGCTGGTTAGCTTGTACGATACAAGCTGCACGCCTACCCATTTAGACCATTATAGCCATTATAGCTGTGGTTTGGCAGCACTTTAAATAAAAAGTAGGAAAATTGTTGTTTTTATTTTTACCTTTCTATTGATTCTAACAAGAAAGCTAGAAATAAGTTTGAACATGCCAGTTAAGTTTAGCTGTTAGATGGGTTTGTGAATTTGTTTTGTATATTCTGGTAAAACTTCAATATGAAAGTGATAAAAAGACGAATTCTCCTTCTTTTTAGGAAACGTCCAGGAAGCCTCCAGGTTGCTGGGTTGTAAAGATGTTCGAGTTAACTGTCTGGATGAGGTAGCTTAGCACAAGTAAACACAGCGAGACCGATGATTTTATCCCGACATGCTCATAATTAACTTTTTTTTTCTCTCGTAACCAGTTTATTAAAAAGATTTGTGTTTTACAGTTACAATTCTTCTTTTTACCTAAGTGAAATTGCAAGAAAAGAAGCAAAACAATTTAATGTACTGTTATATTAATACAATATTGAGCATTAACTGTTGCTTTTTGTATATCAACTTTGATGCCTTTAAGGTCTGTAGTTTTTTTTTTTTGTTTGTTTATGAGAAGCTTTTGGATTCCTGTCCATATGAGAAGTTTGAAAGCAGTCTTCCCTCTCAATAACTGAGTTTTAAGTTAATTATTTTGTTTACCTTAAAGCTTTTTGCAGCTCTCCCTCCACTTGTCTGATCATGTATCCCATATACTGTATGTCTCTATTTTGAACAAGAAAAAGGTGAATTTATTGCCCTGAATGTATCTGCTTTCAACTTAACACTCCTGTGCCAGTTTGCTCTGTCAGCTGTAATATTCAGCTGTCAGCTGTAATATTTCTACTCCACAGTAGATGTAGTTTTAGTGTGATGGTTAGTCACAGATTTGGTTTCGTCTCACCTGCAGTATGGGATGACGCCGCTCATGCACGCTGCCTACAAAGGGAAAGCAGAGATGTGCAAGTTGCTCCTCCAACACGGAGCTGACGTAAACTGCAACCAGCATGAACATGGATACACGGCGCTCATGTTTGCCGGCCTGTCAGGTAAGTGTCAGTGTTTGTCCATCACCGTGTGGTTTGGCAGGTCCAAACAGCAACAAACAAATATGTCTGAATATACGATATATTAGACGTTTTTCCTTTATGTCTGTAGGAAAGACTGACATCACCTGGATGATGCTGGATGCCGGGGCGGAAACAGATGTGACCAACTCTGTTGGACGGACCGCCGCTCAAATGGCAGCTTTTGTTGGTTTGTGACCATGTAATTTATTCTCATTGCATTTTTCTAAAATCTACAAAACCTTAAACATAAGAATTTTTTTTTCTGGTTTGAATAGAATAGAAATATCCTTTGTTATCCCCAAAGTGGGTAAATTCCAATGCAACAGCAGCAAAGTGACAGTCAGTCAAAGCAATTCACACAAAGATAAGAACATAAAATACTGTACAGTAAGGGGAAAATTTCAACATAAATATTGTGCAGTTATTAAAAGTAGCTACTCCAGTCCAAATGAATGTACAACTGAGTAGGGTAGTTAAAAAAAATGCACAAAATGTGTCTAAGAGCATAAAATGAGACTATTTACAATATGTGACTTCTGTGTGTGCTTGAAATAAGAAAATTTTATTAAGACAAAATACGTTCTATACTTGAGGTTTTCTATGTAAATATTGATATTCTAGTTTCTAGCATATACATATGTACTCATAATACGTAATATTGTCTTAATATCAAGCTTTAATATCTTACTGAGATAATTAAGTACCGGTACTAAAACACTTAAAATAAGAAAAATATTCTAACATAAAAACCTCTCGGTGAGAAAAAATATCTTGTCAGAAAGAAAACAAGCATAAATCTCCTTAATTTAAGATATTTAATCTTACTTAGATTTCAGGTTTTGCAGAGTAGCAATAAAAGCTGCAACAGCAGAGATGTGCAGATACCAGCAGAAATGTTATTTAAAATTAAGTTCAACCATTTTTTTCTAATTGGGTAAAAACTATCTCTTATATTAACACAATGGACTGAAATATTTGGATAATTGATTCTAGTTAATTCATTTTTATTTGATTAATTTGCTATGTAACTAAAATGTGTGTTTACATCGCAAAATTACAAAATACAAGATTTCAAGTGAATCATCAAAATGATCGACATTCAGAGTTTTAACCACCCTCCACTTTTCATCCTTAGGTCAGCACGACTGCGTCACTGTAATCAACAACTACTTTTCTCGAGCCAGGCTGGATTACTACACAAAGCCGCAGGGTTTGGAGAAGGAACCAAAGCTGCCGCCCAAACTGTCCGGACCCCTCCATAAGATCATCATGAGCACCAACCTGAACACGGTCAAAGTAGGACTTCACTGAATGCAGCATGTGGGCTTCAAAGACCCAGTTCATCTTCCAGCAGCCTGAATGAACCTTAACATGCTTTCTGTTTTTACGTCATGCTTCTGAAACCATTTTATTCAGTTTAATTATTAGTGTCGGTAACAAAAAGTTGTAATTAAATGTGGCATCAAATCGTTAATTATTCCTAACAGGAAGAGAAGTGCAGCTCTACCGGTTTAGCTAATACAAATAAAAATCAAAGCTACCATAAAATATTGCATTCATCACATTATTTCTTACATCATTTACTGACTTTGTGTGGATATAAAAGCTTTGTGACACTAAACAGTCTGTGTGAAGTTAGTGTGTCAGCAAGAAACCAACAAAAAACAAGATTTACGCTGCCAACTTTTAAAGAGTCTGTCTCCACCTGCATTGCGTGGTAAACCTTTTTTTAAATAATGCTAATTATTTGTCGATATAATCTGGATTTTAGCTACCAATTTTTTCAGGTGAGAGAGATTTTCAGAGAGCAGCTTAAATAATTAAGTTTTATGAGTTTGGGCAGAAAAAAATCTAACATTTGTATAAAGACTTTTACATATTTTCTTGATTCTTTTTTTTTTAAATATTCAATCACTTTTTAGCATCTCTAGCAAAACCCTGAGACATTTCCTAATTTGAAACACTTGAAATCAAATTCATTTATTGTCATATCAGTGTCTACTACAATAAAAATGTTAACCTGGTAGCTTTCAGGTGAATTTTCCCGTTCATTTTTCCTCATTCCACCTACTTTTCTCACTGCTTAAATTAAAACATCCTCACCAGTAAGGCGATCAGAAACAGCTGGAATGGCTCACTTTGCGTTTTTGCTCTGCTGTTTCCTAAAACGGCGTCTAGAAAACCAAATAATCTCCTTCGTTGCTTGTTTTGTTTTCCAGTTGGTGATGCTGGTGAAGGAAAACCCGTTGCTCGCCGAGGTGGAGGCTCTGGACAAATGCAGAAGAGTGATGGAGCTGATCTGTGAGAAGTGCATCAAGCAGCAGGACATGAACGAGGTTCTGGCGATGAAGATGCACTACATCAGCTGTGTGCTGGGAAAGTGTGCCTCCTTCCTGAAAGACCGCGAGGACAAGCTGGACGGCCTCATAAAGAGGTGGGATTACGTGAGGGAATGGGTTTTATTATGAGCAGAACCTTCCACATCCTCCTGGTAAAGATGTGTAAAAACCCCTAATATTAATTAATCTGTTACGTTAGCAAATAAAATGAGGAAAATAGAACATTGTTAATTAATTTAGCATGAAAAAAACTAAATAGAGTCAAGAAAACTTTAAATTTTTCAGGTTGGCATGTAGCTAGTAGCATCTAATGGTTTCTATGGAGACCTTTGACCCCAAATCGCCACTCTATCATTTCATCTGGTGATTGTTTTACCTTCTTTGCCACCCACTTAGCTCTCTGTTGTAAGATAATTGTGACTGCTCATCCAGCCTTGTTTGCTTCAGTTGTTTTAATTTTGTTTTGACTTTATGTTGCTCTGATTACGATGTTTTAGTCTGAGATAATGTTCCCCTGTCTTACCTTGTTTGAAGACTGGCTGGGAGGAACAAGTCTTGATATTATACTAATAAAAGAGTGGATAACCGAGTAAAAATATCTTTAAAGAGTAAAGTTTTTTTTAAAAAAAGCTTCAGCATAGGATGCCAGTTTTACTCCAGTGACTTTTGTGGAAAACAATTATTTTAATTCCAAGATACATAAATGTATTTAAAGTAGCAGTTGAATTTATGATGCTGCAACAAAAGATGCATTTCTTTAAAAGGTGTTTTACACATCTATACCAGGGTGAGTGTTGTATTTTATATGAAAACAATTGGCTATGCATTCTCTTGTACCTTAGGTATATCATAAGAGTTTTGGAGGTTTTTTTTGTCCTGTTTAAGTCGATATCACTTCAAGCGCCTTCTGCCTGTTTCTTTGTGCTGAACAACATATTTTGTCCTGTTATTCACTGGAGTTTGGGTGTTTTACCTTTTTTGTGCGCTCCAGTTTGCTAAAAGGTCGTGACAGCGACGGTTTCCCAGTCTTTCAGGAGAAGTTCATCAGAGAATGCATCCGCAAGTTCCCGTACTGCGACGCCACGCTGCTGCAGCAGCTGGTGCGGAGCATCGCCCCTGTAGACATCGTAAGTTTGCAAACTAAACGTCAAATTCATTCTAAATACGCCAACTGTTATTTCAGTAATTGATTACTCTATGATCAAAAAAATTCTCATTCTGCAGATTTTGCTGTTTAACCACTTAAAAGTTCTTTTTATACAATACATTAAAAGATGCAAATAAACAATTGAATTATTTTTTTAATAAGAAAATAAGAATTTATCTCACACATTCCTTTAGTGAGTGCTTGATCATTGTAAAAAAAAAATACTTTTAACATCAACATGTGAAAAACTCAAATCTGTCTTTTCGACTGAACATCAAGACTAGTTTTCGGGTTGAATAATGTTTTATTTTTTGCTGAATTTGAACCAGGTGAAGATAAAACTGCCACTAGAGGAGTTTGGGTCGGACATATTTACAGGCAAAGAAGGTTTTTATTTATTACTGCTCTAAGTATGATGTTCTATCAGCAAATAGTCTTTTTTGAGTCAGTCTTCACCAATTAACGATTAATCAGTTACTAAATTAGATTATTTCAATAATCGATTCGTCACAATTGATCGTTTCGGCCCAAACATTTCCCTCCCTCCCAGAACCACAGGATTTGAAATAAATTCAGTGGCTCAAAAACTGGAATCAGAAATCCCATCTGTGTTTTCGATAGCAATATCTGATCAGATTTTTTTGCCCTCCAGGGTAACGACCCCACGGCGCTCTCGGTTCTGACTCAGGCCATCACAGGGCAGGTCGGCTTCATGGACGCAGAGTTCTGCACCACCTGTGGAGAAAAGGGAGCTGAGAAGAGATGCTCCATTTGCAAAATGGTGAGCGTTGAAACCACAGAAATAATTATCGTGTGAAGGATTTCACTGACAGTTTGCTCTTTTTTCAGGTCATCTACTGTGGACAAGCGTGCCAGAAAATGCACTGGTTCACCCACAAGAAGGTTTGTAAGAAGCTGCAGGAGCAGCGAGAGAAGCAGGAGGCAGAAATGGCCAAACTGAGGATGGAGCAGAGCAAAGGTGAAACTTCATCCAGAAACTTCAAAACTGAACATTAGTTCATATTTTAGGACAAAAATTCATCATCAGCTCCTACATCTTCATTGCAAATGTGCAAAAACCTTGTTCAACATTCAGCCAATGTCAATAAAACACAATATTGTCTTGGTGTTTCCATTGTGGTTCACTCAGATGCAACTTTACAGACCTCAGCTACGAAATAAGTCTTCTCCCTTTGAATCAACCCAAACCTGTTGAGGTTTTTAATTGTACGTTTATATCCTGAAGGTTCTAGAGTCTGAGATAAATCCAGCAATTTTACTCAAGCAAGAGTAGAAATACTTCACAATAAAATTACTCAAGTAAAAGTAAAAAGTACAGCACAGTAAAAATACTCCTAAAAGTAAATTTATTACCCCCAAAAAAGTCACTCAAGTAAATGTAATTGAGTAAATGTATATAGTTACTCCCCAATTCTGAATGCCAGCATCTACAGCAGCTCTTTGGAGAACAGGACTTTTTTAAGTTTTGATTTGTTTTAATGACTGTGTGGAATCTGTTTTGTTCTTTTAGATTTTAGGTCAAATTTACATTTTTTAAGCTAATTTAAATCGTAGCATATTGTGGTGACGGCTGGTTGTAACCTGAAGTGACTCTTCTGTTTTCAGAGGAGATTAAATCCGTCCAGGAGGCTGCAGACTCCATGCAGGAGCTCTCTATGGAAACCGAAAGCGAAGAGACGCCTGCAGGCGCTGCTGCTGCTGCAGAAACATCAGACTCCACTTCCATCACAGCTGCTGACAACTGAGGAGCATCCTGACATCCACCGCCTTCTCCAGGGCGCATCCACCCAGCACAGGCAGCAAGTAAACAGACACTTTTACTGGGAACCAGATAGACTGCTCCAGGAATATTTATCAACATCTGAGACTGAACCACGTCTTTTTGCCCATTTCCTATTTATGAATGAAAATGCTACACGTTCTGTAGAAATGTGGGCGAGCACACGGAGGGGTTCGGGTTCACAGCGATGATGAAGATGCAACATTAATCTGCCTTAAGAATCTGTAGCAAACAGAGGATGAAGTGACTGTGCCGCCTGCCGTTTGTCTGATTTATTTTTGTACCAACGGCCCCATTTCGTGTGTGTAAGGTGAGGCTGCTTAATGCTGACCAAAAATCTGAGGTATTTTTAGATGTGGATGATGTAAATGTGAGTTTGTCTTAGTGAACTATGGAAGAAAATGTTGGAGGCAAAGCAAAAAACTGTCGGTTAATAGAAAAATAAATCAATTTCCATTAAAAAAAATTTACTTCTTTTTCTCTTGTATTTACAAGACTTCCTGATGAGACAACCCAAAAATAAAAAGTCTGTTTAATTCAATTCAGGATATTTATATTGTACTGTTTCTCAACAAACATTTAATTTCTATTCAGCAATAGTCAGTTTAGTCCACATATTTAGAAAAACTTGGTAATTAATTTTTTTTTTATTTTTACTTAATGAGTGTTATTTCTCAGTAATAAGGCATGTTTTGATGTATTCATGTCAAAATTAAAAAGGGTTTTATTTCTTCCACTATCTCCACTGATCTGAGTAAAATTTCTGTAAACATGTCTCATAATATAAATCTAAAGGAAATTATAAATATAAAATAAAACACATTTAGCTTTAGATTTTATCCTCTCCATTCAAACATGATTTACGTTTTTATCATTACATCTGTAGTTTTTAAAGATGACCACAGGGTGGCGCTGTTCTGCCAGGATTTAATTCTCCCCAGATTTTGGCTTAATTGTGAATGAACAGATTTTTTTATTATTTTCCTCCCAGACCTGATTACAGCCTCGCCTGTTACACTTACATCAGTTTAGTGTTTGTTTGTTTTTCCTCAACAAAACCAAAAACTGGTTATCTTCTAGATTTTTAATTTTTTCAACCAGTTTGGCCATAAAACAAACAGGCATAATTTCAATGGAACAAAGTAAAAAACAACAAATTATTGTAAATTCAAGAAAAGGATGTAAAGTGTTTGCTTTTGTTTTACATTATTGGTCTAGAAGGTGATTTTAGTCTATTCACGGTCTGAAACCTGCAGTTCTGTGGCCCAAAGTGACTCTTTGGACCTTCTGAAGTGGCACTAATCAACTAATGTTTCATGGTTTTATGTCTATATCATGAAATAATAATAATAATAATAATAATAAATGCAGATTTTAGCAATTTTTCAATTGTTTCATTCAATAATTGTGTTGCATTTCCACTACAGAGTAACAAGGTACCAGTTGTTGTTTTTTTAGATCCATTATTCCTGCCATTAGATTGGAAATGTGCTTTTTTTTTCATATTTCACAACTATCAACGTCTAATGTATCTATCCTCTTTTTGCTGAAACTATTTTTAGGGCAGGGGTATTATTTTAAAACCTAAAATTAGAGATAAAATATCTGTTGTTTAAAAATAACAGTCAACTTCTTACAGTAGATATATATAAATGATGGGTTGTCTTTTATTTATTTATTTATTTCATTAGCAGCTTTAAACAAGTTTTTTTTAGCTAGACTGAGGCAAAAAATAGCGTTTTTGACTGTACAGATTGTAGTACCCTGATCCATTCACAGGAACAAAACAAACAAAAAAAATTCTTGTTGTATTTATATATATATACAGTATATACAACAATACAACTATAATGAATGGATGTGCCCAAGTCTGTCTTTGAGTTAAAAGGCAGTTAATATTTTTGGCCCTTCTTACAGTAATACTAAAATAAAAGTATAAAAAAATGACTAAGGAAAGAAAAATACTATTGTATAAAGCCGTTGATTGTTGAGGGTGAACTGTAAGATCGCCCTCAACATAAAATAATAACACGATCCTCCAATGCACCAGAAAGATTCACAAAGTTGAGAATAACAAAAGCTGCTTATTGATTTGTGACAGTAATAATCACATAAATACCACACAGGAAACAATAGGCTGCGTTCACACTGCAACCCGAAGTTTCAAATGTGAGCCGAATCTGAACGGCCAGATCGCGTTCAGCCGACCTGAACGTCATTTATACTCGACAAACGTAACTATTCTGCGTCCTGAGACGCGCAAGTAAAAACAACCATGGTTAATGTGCTGCTCCGGTCGGACAACAACTTCGAAATCGTAAGATGTATATAGCATCACTGAGCACTTCTGCTTGTTCTTTATAACGGTTGGCAAAACACTGAGCACGCTCTCTGTGTGTGACGTTATTGCGCCCTCTACTGCGCATGCAGGTCACTTTCAGGTGGTTTGCAGTCCTAACTGGACATCACAAAAAGCCTCATACATTTGGAAATAACGCCACACAAAAAAATCCGATTCGATTTAAAGATAAATCGAAATTTTGTCACTTCAGACTGGAGCTTTAGTCAGGAAATAACAGCAGCGAGTCAGACACAACCTGTCATCTGCTTTTGGGAACATTTCCAAACCGGGTTGCCACTGTGACCCTTCCCTCTCGGCTCTTTTCAAGGTGTTGAACACACCTTTTGTCATCCCCCCTTCCTGCCTTGTCACGCCTCTGATTACAGCATGAGGGTCTTTCCTGATAATAAACACGCTCCTGCCGTTCTGCTTGTCAATGTCAAGTTAACCCGGCCACCTTCCACTTCCTGTGAGGGTCAGAAGCTAAACGGGAGGCACCTCTCACTTTTCTTTTACTTTTAGTGAGAGGCTCTAAAAGCTGGCGCAGGTCATGTTTGCCTTCTGGTATTCTCCTTGTCTATTCCCAGGAGAAACTTTAGGGGGCGTTGAAGAGTAAATATTCCTCTGGGAAGAGGTTTCCGTGCTGCCCTTTATTTTCTCTCGGAAGTGGACAGAATGGGCCTGTGGCGTCTCTGTTTGGGAAAGGAATAAAAGAGACAGGAGATACTGACAGGCTGTGTGTGAAGTTTAACAACAAAGTAAATTCTAATGCAATGAATGTCAGGAGCTAAACTTGTAAAAATGTATTTATAAGTGTTGGTGCATTATTTTCCAGATGATTTCAGAAAACATAGACAGTGGTGGTTGGATCTTGAGTATACTTAAACTCAGCATTTTAGGACCATCTTAGATTGAGATAAGGATGAAAGGACGACATGTATCCATCGTTTGCATGTCCATTCAGGACTTGTTGGTCAAATAGAACAAAAACAAAACATTTACAACAAACGGATTTGTTATACTGACTGCCAAAAAACCGATCTGAGGACACTTTTGAAAAGTGGTTTTAAAGTAATTAACCTTACATTGAGAAACTCACCCAGGTTTCCCCAGGATTTGAATCCCAAGCCCAATTCTTGAGCTTCAGACCCCAAATTTGTTTTGTAAAAAGGAAAAAAAAAGCCTAAAATTTTTAATAAAATGCAGTATTACTGCACTTGTCTTCTCCTTTTTAGGGTTATTTTCCTGACCTGTTCAATCACATCACTTACGTCAGTTTAGTGTTTGTTTTTCTCAATAAAAACCACAAAATGGGTTCTTCTAAATTCTGTCCTTTTTTAACTTGCTTGGCCATAAAATAAACATCCAACATTTCAATGGATCAAAATAGAAATTATTGCAAGAGAAAATAAGTCTAAAGATTTTATTTGAAATCTCTAGACTCTTTCGAACATGACATCGATGATTAACCAAGTGTCATTATGTAGTGGTGTTGTAAAACAGAAATCCAAGGGAAACTTCATGATTTAAAAGAACATAACATTAACATGAGTTTAAATAAAGGTTGAGGTTTTGGTTTGTTTGCTTCTTGTTTGTTTTACGTTGTGTTTGGGTTGGAAACTGTCAGTCAGATCTGGCAACCCTGATCCCAGGCCTTCAGGCTGCAAGTGCCACCAACACTGTCGGTCCTTTGCTGTATTGACTGGTAAATATGGCTGAAATCCATCCATACATCCATCAACAAACAGAAAATACCCTGCAGGTAGAATTTCTTCTTTTCATCAGTAAAACAGCTTTTGTTCAAACATTGTTTTCCATTTTTGTTCAGGTCAAGTGAGACCTTTGATCTTCACTAAGTCGATATTTTGAAGCATAATTGTTGTTGGAACTAAGACTTAGGAAGTGGCAGAGTACAACACAATAGTCTTTATTGTTTTCTATTTTTAAACATTATAATTAGCTGTGTCCTTTCATCTCTTTTGTTAAAACTTTTCTTCCTGTGCATTTTAATTCTTCACCCTCACCCATTTCACTGTAAATGTTTTTGTCTTTTAATGTTTTGCTCCTTTCTGTAATTTTGCCCCTTGTTCCGTCCTTCCTGCAATCCTATTATTCTTCTTTCTTTTATCCTTTTTTACCCAACGGTCCTCTTTCCCTTCAGCAGGATTTAAGATGATAAGATGTTCATGAAATATCTTATCTTATCCAAGTTAATTTTTTTTATTCAACCATTGTAAGTTTCCTTTTGAAAGTCTTTCAGCAGCATCTGTTTTTTCTCTACTCACTTTAACGTTTAGTTATTCCAGTCTTAATCACTAAATGGCTCTACATTTGATAACTTGTTCCTTTAATCTAATCCAATAATATGAAAATCTCATAGGATGTCAAATTAACCAAATATTTGCATACTGTCATGGACTGGAGATTTAGAGTCATGCAGTGATTACTGTTTAGTTTATTCTCTAATTATCAAACAACTATTCCAGTAAAACAACAGTACTTTTAGTCAGAGCATATTTTAATTCATTCTTTTTTGATCAGAGAAGTTGTGGAATTGCCCTTCAGTCTTGGAATAACATTGACATAAAAAGCTATTAAAATAGCATTCATTTTGAGGCCAAAAGAGACATAAAGACCAAAAGTATTTGATTGTTCTTGGATTTTTCATGACATCTTGAAAACAGCAGAAATCACCAGAAACAAGACTGTGTTTGTTTCAGTATCACAGCTGCAGATTTTAACAAAACCACTTCAAATAGAACAAAAACAACAAATTTCCAAGAAATGGATTTGTTATACCAGCTGCCAAAAAAAGAGAGACAGTCTTAGGACACTTTTGGAAAGTCGTTTTGATCTATATCAAAACCTTTGCTGTTGTTTTTTAATAAAAAAGGTTTATCTGTTTGCTCTTTTCATCTGGGATAACCCTTTACTTAGAGAGCTGTGCTGTGAGCAAAACATTAATAACTTTTAGCATATCCAGGTTAAAATGACTGCGTTTAGTTCTTCTAAACACAGCATCAAATCACACAAGCAGGAGTTTTATCTAATCCAGATCATTCTTCTTAGCAGAATAACTATATTATGTGTGTTTAATGACACTGAATAAGTTGCATATAAAAGAAAAAACAGAAATCAGTCAAGAGTTTTTCTCCTGGACACCAAGGCACTTTGCCCAGAGCGCTACTTCATCAGGGGTTCACAGGAGTGTTTGTGAAATATCTACCAGTAGTCACACTACTGTGTTTTCTATTGCTTATTTCTGAATAATATTATTTAGAATATCTGAAATATTTGAGAATAAATGCAGCTTGGAAAGTTAAAATGCCAAGACGCAACATTACTTGATACACTATTGGTTGGCTTTTGCAAGCCAGCCAATCCAGAAGTATTTATTTTCCTTGATGCTGATTGGCTGTAACTCCAAAAGCAGAGATATGGAAGTGTTTAGATGGTTTCCACTGTACGCATTAATGCATTTTAAGGTATATCTGGTGTATATCTACTAAAACAAGCAGTTCAAAGCATTTTTAAAGATGGGTCCCAAGGTTTCAATGTGGAAATAGAGGCAAAGTTTCAATAGTCATCGAAACTATTGAACTGAAACAACCTCTGATATTTCTCTGCAGTCACGATAAGCATAGCTAAGTTACATGCAAGGGTAGGATAAAACATAAGTAGAAAGGTACCACATAATAAAAAGTTGTGTAAAATTGGAGTGCCAAGAGTGAACGCCGGTCCTCACATCAAGAATCAGATCAACTAAAACTGCGCTCAGTAATGCACCAGAGTAATTTTTCATTTCTGCAAGGAAACGGAACAATAAATACAAATCAACTCAAAAAGACGCAGCACAAGAAAACATGAAAGATTTTTAATGTATAGGCCTGCTAGACCATAAAGAGAAATTTAAAACCTGTCTTCTTGCAAATGTTTGTTTAACAAATGGATTGCTTTTGCAATGAAAGACTGTTTTGTCCAATTTTTTGAAAAGACATGGGTGGCGATGCATTCTACCTGAGGGTAACAGTTCAAAGGCAGCAAAGGAGGATGCTTTTGATCAGCTAGAATCCTCTGTGCTTTGTTAAGGGATTTCAATGCATAGATGTGCTTTAAACAGGCAGAGAGATTGAATGGCAAGATTGTACCTTCTCCAAATGTTATTTTCTGTGCTGCTCTTTAAACTGTTGAAGCTAGCCAAATTATGATAAAATGCCGTCTGATTTTGTTCCTTTTTTCTTGATTTTATAGTCTGCAGTTGATATTTTCCAGTGTAGAAGTTACCTGAAGGACCCTAAAAATTCTCACAATTCAAAATAAATTTGGCATTATTTACATGACATTATTTACTTAGGCTTTTGCAATGGTGGATACAATTATAAACAGTTATAAGCAACAGTTAGTTTTGGCCTAAAATGTACATATAAATGTAAGATGTAGAAGAATTTCGTAAAGTTTTGGAAAGGCTTTGCTAAAGTAAGTTGAAACAAATACATTTTTTTTCTTGTGTCTTATTATGTTATTTTATAATCATGTTATTTAAATAAATAAATAATTTTCATTTTGGTTGTTAAAATAGAAACATTTTCACATACCTTTACATTTTGGTTGATCTGATGATGTAATTGTTTAGAGTAGTTTTTTTTTTTACCAAACTGTTTTACTCTTACTTGAGTAATCTCTTGGATGGCTACTTTTACTTTTACTTCAGTAAAAGTTGAAGTAGTACTACTATTACTTGAGTACAACTTTCAGCTACTCTACCCATCACTGCCAAGATGTGGGCTACAGATACACTCCTATAAAAGAAGCCTGAAAGAATAAACTGAATCAAGGCTTGGTTCAAAAAAGTATGTCAAATTTTAAATGTATTTACTAACAGATTTGTTTGTTTTTAAGTTGAACTATTCATGGTTATTTGTGCAAAACAACAACAAATGTTCATGGTGGAAGACAGACCCCTCTTCTTCAGCATACGGGGTGAATTTCAGGTTCTTAAGGCTAAAATAAAACAAGTGGGCGAGGTTTGAGACCAGCGGTGATGCATGGCGACCAATCAGATCCTCCAGAAGCAGACATACCTGAGCAGCTGCCAGAGCGCGAGGCGGTCCGGGTCGCATTTAAAACCTCTCTCCTCGCACTCAGCAGCTCATCCAGCATCAGGACACTTGTCTGCTTCTCTCAGCTTGTCATTTTTTTTTACAAAGAGAAGCAGCCATGCTCCTCCACGCGTCGTGTCGCTCCCTCCTCCTGCTCTGCGCCCTCCTGAGGAGCTGCCAGGCCGTGGAAAATGACGCCACGGAGCGGGTGTTCTCGCACGTGAGCCCCGCTCCGGCCGTGGAGCTGCACAGCAACGCGTCCCTGAACAGCGCGCGCACCGGAGGGCGAGGACAGGGCGGCGGTGCGGCTGCGCAGGAGCGAGGCGGTGAGTGGACAGGAAGGATGCTCTGCTCTTTTACTGCAACTCCTACATTCTGTAATAATGCCTGATTTATATGCACATTGTTAATTAATCTAAATTCGGCGAATAACAATTCTGAGCTCTTGGTTGCTTATTACTTTTGAGTAAAAATATGTTGAAGTAGTGCTACTCTCACTTAACTACAGTTTTTGGCCACTACCGAAATTTAATATTTCGGTAGTGGCCAAAAAACGAAATATTGAATTTAATCAAAGCTTGATACAAAATACCTCGAAGGGTGTACAAACACTTTCAGCCATGTTATGTCACAATATTTGTGCACTTTTCCATCTGAAACAGTAATAAAATGAAATCTTTCTTTCAAAAATGTAAAAGATAAAATGGAAGAAAACAAAGCAATAATAATAATCAAACAAAACAAAACGTTCATATGAAGAGGCCAAAGCTTCTTAAATCATATCCCCGATTGTCTAATTTGTTTTAATACAATCGTTTACATATAAAACGACTATTTTGTTGATTTGGATTTTGTTGTTAACATGAGTGAATTAGTGCCACCATCACTCCTTTAAATATCGGTTATTCAATGTGACAAATGTTATAATTAGGCATGCTAGAAAAAGTTGCAAAAACAATCACATTTGCAGTAACTTTAAAAAAAAAACCTATTGATATTCATATCAGATTACATTAAAAATCAAATATATGCTGCATTTCTGACTGATTTATTTAAATCCTGAGGAAGAAGCAATGTTTTGTTTGAATAAAAGGTCAAAATTAAGCCTAAAAAAACCCAGCTTTACAGAGTAATACAGCAGGTATCTGTGTCTGTTGCTGGTGCCAAAAGATTATTTTTTTTCTCACTAAATCAAAATTTATTTTTGCACCTTTTGTGCAAAACCAAAAACAAATGAGCATGTTCCAGTAGACGTTTGAATATCTAAACATATCTCAATCAGAAGACCAGTAAAATTAAGGTAAACATTAAGCAAAATTAGCATAACAAACAAGAACAATAATAAGAATCTTGTTTTGAAAACTACAGATTTTAGTTTTCTATTTTCACATTGTATAAATGGAATCATAAAAAGACAAACGTCAGTGTATTAGTATACTAGAGATGGCTGCAGTCCAGATGGATGAGGTTTTCTCCCTGCGCCGTTGTTGCCCTGCGGCTCTCCTGGTATGAGACCCTGATGGATGGGGATGTTTGGGGGTGGAGGGAGTGTAAGTAAGAGACAGGAAGACGGAGCTCATCCTGGCTCCATTCATCCAACGCTGTCACAGAGGTGTATGGAGATGCATGAATGGAGCAGGAATTGGGTTACAGCCATGGGGGGGAGGGCAGGGGGGACAGTTTTCATAGCCTGCAGGAGTAAAAGCTGCCTGCCTGCAAAGGTGCATTCCTCCTGCTAATCCATGATTTTCTCTTTTTGTCACCATGCTGTAATTATAATTTAAGGAAGAAAGGTCAAGATGCTACTGTCTTGCATCCTTGTCTTCATGTTTCTTGCCAGAAGCTTCAAATGGATTCCCAGCCAAAGTAATGGGAGAAAACTGGAGTCAGAAATCCTAAAGGGGGAATGCTTGAATTGTTTAAAAATATCTATAGCTGTAAAAATGGTCCTATCTGTTCGCCCACAGATCGGAGTCAGATTGGGTGCAGAGAGTTGAGGTCTACAAAGTACATCTCAGACGGCCACTGCACCAGCGTCAACCCCATCAAGGAGCTGGTGTGCGCAGGCGAGTGTCTCCCAGCTCGGATGCTAGAGAACTGGATCGGCACGTCCCGCGGCAGGAAGTTCTGGGCCCGCCGGAGCAGCAGCCACGACTGGCGCTGCGTCAATGACAAAACCCGCACCCAGCGCATCCAGCTGCAGTGCCAGGACGGCACCACGAGAACGTACAAGATCACCGTGGTGACCTCCTGCAAGTGCAAGAGGTTCTCGAGGCAACACAACGAGTCCGGCGGCAAGTTCGAGGACCAATCCGTGCTGCAGCCGTCAATCCTCCACAGACACAAATCCCAGAGCAAGAAGAGGCTGGGCAAGACCCGGCTGAGGGAGAACTGGCATGAGACCGAATCCTAAAATCTGCAACATCTTCAGATTGACTCTAAAAATAATCCTCGGGAGGTTTCTCCTTTTGACCTTTGGAAGTTGTGGATTATCTTTCTGTGATTTTCATCTGACTCATGCAAAGTCAGGTAGCTAATTTGGAGACTTCAAAGTGGATTCCCAAAGATTTTTGATTTAAAAAATGTGAACAAAAGTGGATTGTACAGTCTGGAGAGTTCCATGTAGTAGAACACATTATCCCATATGGGCTATGCATATTCTATGGAGATCTGCATCAAACTAGTGGGAAAACACCCATACGTCTTTAAAACATTAACTGTAAATAACTGTACATATATGAAATCCATACTCACATTTTGAAATATGGCTGTGTTTATAAGATTTTACTCTGTAAGAAATATGATGTTTGATGTAATATATTTTTTGTCGCAATATATCTGGTGAATTCATTTGTTTAGCATCTGCAAAAACTTCACTCTTGTCTTTACTTTGTGCAAAATAAATCCAACAATTGATCACATGTTGTTTCATATTGTTAAAAGCTTTAAAGCCTTATGTAGACATGAGACCTTACACCCTAACACATTGTACAAACTGTTAGATGAAATCAATTTAATCAAGATTTCAACCAACAGTTTGTACAATTATTGTCTTAAAAAAGCAGCCCCTCCTTCAGTGCCAATGCCATTTATTTGGAAAGACATCAGCAATGGGTCTAGTGAAGCAACTGTGGTTGTCCATCAATCTGAAAAAATTTCTAATGTCCAAACAACTTTAAATTCATCTTTCTACAATGAGTTTCAGTGCAAAGCATTCAAGACACTTGTCTTGGTGAGGTTCTTTGCTAAGTGGGAGAGCTTAAGTATCTTGGTGTTTTGTTCAAAAATTAGGGAAAAATGGAGCAAGAGATTAATAGGCAAATTGGTGTATTTTGACATTCACTCTAAAGTTAATAGTTAAGAAACTCAAAAAGCTTAATATACGCCTTTTATGGCCTCAACATATTCATCAACAGTGATGAATATTTAGAGAAAAACTGTCAGGAGAAAGAAAGTGACAACAAGATTGAATCTGAATGAACCACAAAACATCTGGAACAATGGATAAAAACAAAATGCATGAGCACAATGCACAGCAACGTGTTTAGCTAAAATCAAAGTCAGGAAATCAGCACAAACACCAGATATCAGCTGTCAGGCCTGAAACAGATGGGTGATGATATGGGTTTGTCTTCCAGCCGCAAAACATGGACGCCTTGCAGTCATTAAGCCAACCATGTCCTCTTCTGTTTATCAAAGTATTCCAGAGTCAAATGTGAAGCTATCTGTCCAACAGCTGAAGCCCACACTGGGTCATCAACAGGACATTGTTTCAACACACAGCAGCATATCTACAACAGATGACTGAAAAATGGAAACAATGTGTTGCAATATCGCTGATTTAACCGGATTGAAATACTGTAGCTGGACCACACAGAAGCTTTAGCAAAAGTTTTAAGAGTTTTAGCAACCCAAGGTGTTCTCTGTTTTTCTATTTTGTGCAATACCTCTGTTTACCATTTTATTTTTATTTTTTATATCAATGTACAAACAATAAAATCAATGAGACTGTAAAAAAATAAGTGGCTAAATAATGCTTGTGTGGAATCTGATGTACATTTGAGATTTAAATAGTTTTAATTATGGTTGATCATATTTAATATGTTCTGACTCAAAATAGAAATTTACTGTCAACATAAACAATAAAACTTAGTGCATTAAGCAAATTCTGATATATTTTTGTTGGATTTTGTCTTGCAAAAACCACTGGAAATTTGCTACTTAAAATATCTATTTGGAGATACTGTATTTGGTGCACTGGGGGAACAGCTGCAGATTTGCTGATAAATATCTGTCAAGTTGAATTGATAAACCGGGATAAGATTTTCAAAGTAAAGTAAAGTAAAGTAAAGTAAAGTAAAGTAACTTCAGGCACTATATAAATTCCCAGAATCAAAGTCTCTAATTGCAATACATTTATCAATTTAATTAGCCATAAAAAAAAAAAATAAAAAAAAAAAATAATAATAATAATAATAATAATAATCTTTCCCAATAGTTACTTTTCTGAATTAACTATGGGTAGAGAGCTCAAAAATGATTAACTGTCATACATTTTCTAAAATTTTTCTTTTTTTTTTTTTTTTTTACAGTTAGTTTAGTTTAGCTTGTTTGTTTGTTTGTTTGTCTGTCTTTGTCTTTTGCTTTGGTCATTTTTTGCTAACGTACATTCAAATACATTCAATTTGCCAATATTATCCACAAATAATTAAAATAAATGTAATCGTTTCATATAATCTATGCTTAAATATTCTCCGTTATTCAGGCCTTTAATCTGAAATGCACATTGCCTTATTTTGAAAGGATAGAGCGGAAGTACTACCATTGCAGCGTTAGCTTCACGTTGCGGTTATATCCGCCGCTTCTCCATCCATGCCGCCTCAGTGACAGACATCCTGCCCGTCGGTCAGGAATGAACAGATTTTTGGAGAAACCTCCTTTGACGCCTCTTTTACACCTCCCACCGTAAACAGATGGAGGTCAGTCCCGTTTATATGCAGAGTGATGACAGTGAACAGGACAGGCCCGCTTATCCCCGGCTTTTCCCAACAGGCGAAGCCCGGAAGAGCGACCACCTTAAGGCGGGACTCTGCGTGGACTTCCCGGTGTCGGTGGTTCTTCCGGCCGGCGGCACCGGAGAGAGAACCGGACTGCAGACACCAAAACAGTTCTGTCCGTGTCTGGGTAGACCGCTCATAAGCTACACTGTAGAGTCCTTTGAGAGGTAGGAAAATAAACTACGATAAATCCCTTTCTTACCTCTTTGACAGGGATGGTTTTACTAGATGTAGGGCACAGGGGCTAAATAAATGTTCCACCCCCAACATCTCAAACTTCTTTTATTATTTTCTGCAACCATTCACAAATCAATCAGAATCCATAATTTCCTAATTCCATAAGGAATTAGGAAAATTATTCAGACCAAATATACAAATCCTTTGTCTTTCCAAAATCAAAATATCTTCTTTTCTTTTCCCAGCAGCTACTGGTGATACAGAGAGAATATATTAAAATGCCACTGAAAGTATCAGGAAAAAAAGGTCCATTCCATCCATCTTGTCTGGGTATCGCAATAAAATTAATGAGCACAGAGAACTGATGATCAAGATTATGGTGATTGAGATTTATTAAAATTCTGTTTTTCCAATTGGTAGATGCACCATAGATGCAAGTAGGTTCTGCAGACACCAACAGGCTTTAGTGTGTTCTTGATGACAAGAACAAAGTTAAGAATCATTGTTGTGTTAAACTGAAGTCACCTAAAGATAGAAAATGTATGAAGTTATTTGAAAAGAAACTCTTCTGACAACGTTTTGGGAATTACAGCTTATATTTGTTTATTCAAGTACAAAGCAACCTGTCTTCTCAAATGAGCAGTACCAGTATCATATACCTTCATTCAGAAGTTAGAAAATAAAAAATGAGTTTAAAAAAAAGGCATGTGTTGACCAGCCGATATTTTGAGTTGTCAGGATAAAATTGCTACAGCAACCAGAATATAAAATAGTGCGTGTATTTGGTTGAAACCTTGAGCTGAAAGTTTGGAGTCAATCATTTTTAAAGCCTGCTTAAACATAAAAAAATAACAGAGTTGCAAACTACTAGACAGGTGGCCAATTCTGGTTTAAAACAAGTAAAAATAACAAATAATTTTGATGTTAGATAACAAACGTGCAGAAAATACTTCAATGTAATAACAATAGCAGCTACAAGATTGCAGTTTTCTACCAGAACCCACTCAGATTTTTATTATTAACGATCTCAACATAAATAGACTGTGTTATGAGAAATTTCCAGTATTTTCTGATCGGACTTTGAAGTTTTTTCCCCCTCACATCCTGGCATGTTTAACCATGGCATTGTTAGGCTTGTCAGGAAGTACTCCAGGGTGTGTGTTTGCATGGAAGGAGTTTGTTTTATTCAAGGATTACCTTTTACAAGAAACGTAAGTGGCTTGTTTTGTGTGTTTCAGGATGCTTTGATCCTGCCTTGGCTGAAGTGTCCTGTTTTGGATGGCTTTTATTAATCACATAACTGCTGTGGGAGAATACCTTGATTAAAGCAGAACATAGTGTTATAAACGAAACAAAAGCAAAGGGTTGTTGTTTGAAGGAAATTTAGCAGTGGTTCCGCCTAAAGTAATTTAAAAAACATCAACATTGTAAATTAAACAGCCAATGTAGATTGATTTAAAGTAAGAAAACAACTCTATTTTGGAAATGCTATTTTTTTTATTACAGTTTGCTGGTGGAATATTTGAGTTTTTGTCTTTGGCAGACAGGCGGTCATATTTTCAACAGATTTCAGGCTCCATGATGGGGAAATGAAACAGAGGATGTTTACATTACATCTCAATCCCTGCCTGGTGATAAAAACTATTAAAGCAACAACTGCTGTTGATCAGATGAGTCCTATTTACCTGTTGATTGTTGCTTACTTGTCATTAAGCGAGTTAAAGGAAAGAGGCATTATAAAATTGATTCAGTGGTCATAGGGAGAGGTTTTCTGAGGAGAAAAGTCAGGATCACGGTGAAATGATGGCGTTAAAAAACCCAATCTGAACCCTAAGTGTCCGCAGAGTTTTATTTGTGACTCAGTTTTCATATGAATGTAGTATAGTTTATAGATGATGGAACAGATCAGATCCAGTATCTGATCAGAGGCCACCAATCCATCCTAGAGTTCATATTTTGGCTGCACAGTTTGTCCAGGCCATTTGCGACCCTTGGACTGATTTTTTTGCGTCCCCTGACTGAGCAATTTAGGAATGATACAATTTGAACCTCCCAGACACAAATGATTGATTTAAATTAAGCCTTTTTATTTTTAATTGGTGCAAAATGGTCATAACTTAAATTTGTCCTACTATTGGAAATACTGGCTACAATGAAAGTAATACATTTGTACATTTTTCAGGCTCATTTTACAGACTTTTTAATATTTATTTTCCAAATTTAGCACTTTAATACTCTATAATTTATTTTCTGGTGAGTAAAACTGCCCTTGAGCCAAACGAAATGTAAGTTTGTTCTGTGTACACTGTAAGAAATAGAAGTGAAACTCAAAGTGTTTGTCTTTAAATAACCAGGATTTTTATTTTCTCCTGCAAGCTCCACATCTCTCCTGTGACTTTTACTCAACATTTTCATTAATTTATTAGAATTTGCTAAATGTAAGATGTGTTTTCAAAGAAAAAAATTATTTTTCAGAATTTACCTATTTTTTTTTAGTTCAGACCTAAAAAATTGAAGACTGGATGCTTTTCCTTTAGTGAGGAATAAAAAAAAATCTGATTACTTTATTTATTTAATTATATTAATGTGGCTTAGTTTTTTGTTCAGAAGGAAAAAACAAATTTTTCTGGCCCGCAAGTTCTTCTGATTTATTGATTTTTGTCCCACATGACAAAAAGTTTGGACACCCCTGCTGTAGGAAATTGCAGTTACTCAGATCCAGCTGCTGTGTAGCTGGATTTGTTCTGACTGTGCCTACTTCTATCCTTTTTCATTTGCTTCATTCTTGAAGGGTGTCATGGATCCAAACCGTTGTGGTTGTTGTTGCGAAGGAAAACATTGGCTTGATGATGGACATCATCCAACGGTTCCAGCACAAGAAGGTCCTAGTGGTACCCGGCGGCTCAACTCGTCACAGGTCCATCTGCAATGGAGTCGCAGCTCTGGGGGAGCAGCGGAGGCCGGCGGCCCACAAACCCAAGGTGGTCATCATACACGACGCTGTCCGCCCGTTTGTGGACGAGGACTTCCTGCACAAGATAGCGATGGCTGCCAAGGAGCAAGGAGTGAGTGCAGAAAAAGCTAATTTAATAAATACAGACTTAGGGATGGGTATTTATTGTATTGCTGATGACTTATTATAAAAAATTTATTACCATGATAAGATTTTGATTTATCATTGTCACAATAAATTCCATTTAATGATGTTTAAAAACCCCTAGAACTGTTCATATTGTCAGGATTATTATAAATGTGCATAAATAATTCATGTAGAAATCTGAAAAAAGGATAAAACTTTAAGTTCATGTCCCCCACCGCTATACAGATTAAATTAGGAGGAAAATAAAAAAATTTAATAAGATTTCATCCACCCATCCATCTGAATGGACCTAATTTGAGATGCCCTGTGTTTATTGGAAGCTTGGATTTATTAGTCAAATGATTGTTCTGTATTCAAGACTCAGCAAATGGAAAACCGATGAAGTCAGTAAATTAAATTTTTCCAAGGGACAAACAGTGCAGAGACTCAATGTAATCCCTGTTCAAATGGAGAAACAACCCTGAAAGCCACTCTGTCGTCCTCACGCTTGGAGAGAGCGGCGTAAGCTAAATTAAATCCTGACTAGAGCTCAAACTTCATTTACCATTGAGCCTTGAGCTGAAAACCAGAAAGGGTCAATCGCAGAAACAAGTGGAAACAAATCTGCAGTGATTAGCTGTCCCAGATTCAGATATTAAATGGGAAAGCAGGGTGTAAGCACATCTTTAAAGTCTTAAAATGTCTTAAATCCATTTTAAAAAGTAAGTTGGCCTTAGATACATTAATCACAGGTCTTAAATTTTGGCTGTAGGTTCTATTTATTTTTTTCACTTTTGTCTTGTTGGACTTTTTGGTCAGACACAAGTTTGAATTGCACACAGACATTTTCATTGCATTCTGCGACTCAAGACATTTGAGGCTACCAGTAACCAGATGCTAATATGTACACCCTTGCTAGCTAACTAGGAAACTAGCTAGGTTTTTGCGTCTCTGATGGCGAAGTTCTAATTTTGTATTACCAACCTGGAGCATTATGGCAATTTACTGATTTTCTGTTATAAATTCCTATCATGACACATTTCTTAAATTTCTTAAAAATGTCTTAAAAGTGTTCATTTGAGTTTGTGAAACCTGCAGAAACCCTGGGACTTGAGCCTAATCTTTTACCTGTTTTTGTAAACATAAACAAACCAATCACAAAACCACTCCATAGCAGACTGAAAGAGCTGAAAGAAAACAAACAGGTTTCATGATTCTAGCTCATTTGAACTAGATTAATGCATCATTTCATGATGACAAAACATTTAGATATATGGATGATTTATAGTTAAAGCTCAACATGATGCAGGATCCTGTTGAAAGGAGCTCATACAGGTTATTAAAAGAACATTCACAGATCCCGGCATTTCTGATGTGTCTGAGCTTTGAGGTGAACTTCCACAGCAGGCGGTCTGGTCCTTATTATCTCAGCAGCAAATAACCTCTTGAGCCCTTCTTTGGTAAAAGAAGCAGATTAATTTCTATCTCAAAAGCATGTAGAACCCTTTGAACATAGTTGCCTTCCCTTTACCTACCATGCATCCACAAAGCTAGACCAGATATGTTTCATTAGAAGCAGGGCATGCACATTTGCTATTTTGTTATAAATCATTATATAACTAGTGCCGTAAGTCAACTATGTCATCTAGTAACTATTTTAATATTTTTTCTTGCGTTTTCAATCAGACCACCCTTCTGTGGATTTTAATTTTATGAAACTACATCTCAGTGATCCTCTGAGCTGCATTTAAGAGCCTTCATAAACTTATTGGAAGTGCAGTTCCCTCACATTGGAGCAATCCGGTTTTATTACTAGGATTTGCAGCAATGTGTTGTGAAGAATCACAGCCTGGTTGATGCGTTTTGTCAAAATCCTGTAGCAAAAAGATAATTTTAAACCAACTAATGAAAACTTAAAATATAGAGTTGCTAAAATCTCCTCATCTGTGTTTTCTTCAGCTTCTCCATAAATGGCAGCACTAATCGTAGTTGTGATGTAACGTTAAACCAATTACAACTTGAACTCTCACTCCGTCTGAGCCTTATTTTATTTTTCTAAAAGCACAAAATCTTACCAAGTATTTTTGGTTTAGCTTCTGGTGCAAATGTCTTAGTACATTTGAAATAAGACAAAATTAACTTAAAAATAACTTTTGAGCAAGATACAGAGGCTTGTTTTAAGTAAATAATTCCTTAATGTTGATGAAAAAGTACTAGTTCCATTGGCAGATTATTTCACTTATAACAAGACATTATTCCTATGTTATAGGTTAATTTATCTGCCAATGGAACAAGTATTTTTTCATCAATATTTAGGAGTTGTTTATTTGAAACAAGTGGCTAAATCTTGCTGAAAAGTTACTTTTAACTTAGTTTGTCTAATTTCAAGTGTGCTAAGATATTTGCACTAGGAACTAGACCAAAAATATTTGGTAAGAGTTTTTGCTTTTGCAGAGAGATGATAAAGCTTCAGCTTCTACTGCATGTTATAATCAGTGATGTCAGTAACGCAATACAATGCAAGACAATACTGGAACACACAAAAACACACACGAATCACTAACGTTTTTTTTGTACTGTTGTAACCATTAAAAAAATTCCTCTTCAGTTCAACCTTATAAGTGGAGACACATTGTTGATGTTACTATTATAAAATAACTTGCAATTAAGCTTTGGCAAAGATCAATGTGATTGAGCGTGCTGTTGTGGCGTAGGGGATAGCGCGACCCATGTTTGAAGGCCTTGAGTCCTTGACTCGGCCGTCGCTGGTTCGATTCCCGGACCAGGCGACATTTGCCGCATGTCTTCCCCCTCCCTTTCCTGTCAGCCTACTTTCATATAAGGGACACTAGAGCCCACAAAAGACCCCCTGGAGGGGTAAAAAAAAAAAGATCATTGTAATTTTCACAGCGTTGTTGTTAGCAGCTGCTGAAAGTAACTAAAAAAGTTACTCTTAATGTTACTTAGTTACTTTCCAAATCAAGTAGTCAGTAATCTAACTAAGTTACTTTTTCAAGGAGTAATCAGTAATTCGATTAAAGTTACTTTTTCAAAGTAACTATGCCATCACTGGTTATAATCTAGTAAAAGTGTTTACTAACGCCAGTCAATCACCTCAAAACTCACTGCTTACTGTTCCTGTCTGCTGACAATTGGGTTCAGCAACCCAAATTTACGTGGCACAGATTTGTTTTTGTGTATTATACATAGCAGGGAACTTGCATGTGTCTAATTTTGCCTCTTACAAATATTTTGGTGAACATTATTTCTCTCTAAACGCATTCTTGACTTAATGTTTCATAATAAATTTCAGATCCTAATGTCTTTTTCCACACAGGCAGCTGGAGCTATCAGACCACTTGTTTCCACTGTGATCGCCACAACGTCGGAGGGATACCTGGATCATTCGTTAGAGCGAGCCAAGTACAGGGCTAGCGAAATGCCTCAGGGGTTCACATATGATGTCATCTCTGAGGCCTACAAGAAGGTGAGGGCGACTTTCTAAGTTACTGGGGTTTGATTCTTCTTTATTTTTAGTAGCTTTTTCTTGATCTGGAAATGTAGAAATTGTGGGACAAACCTTTCTGTATGATTACCATTATGACAGATCGTGAAAATTGTTACATTACAGTTCAATTTGCCAAAAGCTACAGAGTTTCAGTGTAGAGCCAATTTTACAAGAAAATAAAATCTTCTTACTGTCTTCTGTTGGAGCTCAGGGCAACATTTGACTGTTGACTGTGATATATTGCTGAAATGACTGGAGAGCTGAGTCAGACTCTGGTAGCGTACTGAACTGGTTCAAGTCTTACTTAAAAAAACATTGTTGTCTTAATGTCAATAGTAACTTTTCATCGGAGTGAACAGAAGTTACATGCAGTGTATGATTGTTATAAACAATTATTTTAGTAATTGAGTATTCTAATAACTAATTGAATAAAAAACTTGATAAAGTAAATTATTGGTAAATCCTACCATAACAGCAGCGACGTTTCCCCCAGAATCCGGTGGTTGGATGCTAGTGCAGTCATTCGTCCAGCGGCCCGTCGTGTTTTCGAGTTAAAAAATGTCTAAAGTTGACAGGAAATTTGAAAATATTACTTGATAATTATGTGTTACTCAAAGATTGGAAGATTAACACCTGAACAACAACTATAAAGTCTTGAAAAATGCAAACATTTTAAAAAGATTAAAATAAATAAAGCCTGGTGGCCCACCAGGCTTATAATGCATTGGGGGAAATGCTGAGCAGTATTAATGTCTTATATCAACATTGGCCCAATTTTTCATATTGTTCCGATGTCACTGGCCAGTTCTTTTTCTGATGCACCTGGAAAACAAATCACACACTAAACATTTGGGCACCCACAGACTCATCTGCAGGACAAAAATGGAACAAAAATCCCCTTTTGAAAGATAACAAACCCTTAAATTACCCTTAACCTTTAGGTTGGCTCGTCTCAACAGCTGAGTGCAGTTTTATATGTCTACCTGCATAGAAGAGAGAATTTAGATGGATTTGTGCAGGATCCCCTCAGAAAGCAAAGGCTTTGTGTCCTTAGACCTCGGCAATCAAACTGAAACTAAAGATGCAGAAGTGGACCGTATTTATTTTTCAGACATTTGGAGTTTGCGATTTCAGCCTTGATTTCTGCTTTGAAAGAGGCAGCAAACTTTTAGCTCACAGCTGGAGTATGTCTTTAGCTGGAGCGCCATTTGTCTGAAGTTATTTTTACTCCTGGCACGCACAGATCTGCAGATCGCTTTGAAAGCTCCATTGGCTTCAACATTTTTAAGAAAATGAGCTCACTCTGGTGGTGCAGTGTCACAGATAGTCAGGTTGCAGAAAGACACACTGTCGGCTCTGACTGCGTGCCCCTCTGCTCCTTCTCCACCTTAAAAAGATTCGAATGTCTAAGGTGTCTCTCAGGTTAAGACTGTAGGACATACTCATGACAAATCTCAGAGCGCGTCAGATTTGGAGCTTGACATCCATTCAGAGCTGAAGAACTGAGGGGTGAAAAGACAAAAGGAGGGACACTTTATCCAGTATTTTGGGAGGGCTTTTGTATTTAGAGAAAATGCTAAAGGTTAAATTACCTCAACACAGAGACCATGTTTTTCTCCTCTACAGTTACACAGACGCTGAAGGAAAAGGACCATTTATTATCTATTTTATCACTCAAATATTATTGAACATTAGTTTAAACTCAACAAAATACCAGCCTACTCACTGACTCACAATACATTAAATCAGGGTCCAAAGTGCAGGTTGGTTGATGCAGATGGACACTTTTTCAAAAATCTTTTTAATAAATAAATAACATCTAATTAAAAAAAAAAAAGCATTAGGTACCAAAAACTGATTCCCATTTCTTTATGAGATTTTTGCATTTATCTAAATAAATGCAAGTGTTTATAAAACACATTCCAGTAACTGGAACCAGTTTCTTAAACTGGTTCCAGTTACTTAACTGGAACCAGTTAAGTAACTGGAACCAGTTACTTAAAACTGGTTCCAGTTACTTAAACTGGAACCAGTTAAGTAACTGGAACCAGTTACTTAACTGGTTCCAGTTACTGGAATGTGTTTTATAAACATTCCAGATTATAAAACACAAATCTTAGAATCAACGCACAAAATGTAAAACCTGTGAGTGTTTTTGTATCTGCACATCCATTTTCTACAAACATCTGACCATTTCCTTCATTTGAATAAAATTTTTATTGTTTAGATTATTATTGATCAGCTAAAATAATAATAAAAAAACAACACACCAAACACTTGTTTTAAAATATTATACGTAAAACAACATGCAGTTTTTGCGGCTCCAGTACCTTTCGAATTGTTCATTTTAATATAACTGAAATTGTTTCGATTATTATTGAGCAGCTAAAACAAAAAATAAAAAAACTAAATAAATTTAAAAAACGCACCAATAGTTTGTTTTAAAAATGTTATAAAAAATATAGTTCAATGACTTTGGCCCTCATGGTAAAAAGTTTTTACACAACTGCATTAAATACTTCCTTCATCGAGTTGTACACACAATGCCTTGCAAAAGTACAAGTACCCATTATACTTTCTTCATATTTAGTCGCGTTAAAACTTCAGGCATCAGTGTATCTTAGTTGGGTTTTCTGCAGTATATGAAAACCAAAGTGCATAATTGTGAATTAGAAGGATGCATTTGTAATCGTCAATACTTAACGTTTCACTGCAATTACAGCTGCGAGTCTTTTGGTATATGTTTCAATTTCCATATCTAGATGCTGAATTTTTATTTTCAAAGCTTACCACAGATTCTCATTCGGATTTAGGAATGGATTTCTTTTATTTGTTTATTTTTATTTACCCTTTAGTTAACCTGACATTAAGGTTAACTTTTTTTTTTTGGGAAGATCTGACCAGGAAGTAACCAGGTGGAAGATTTAATCTAAAAGTTTCACATTGTAAAAATGTTAAAGTTATCGTGGTTCAGGTGCAGGAATAGCAGTGTAACTTTTAAAGAAATCTTAAAAGTTTAAGAAATCTTTAAATGAGCCTAAAATCTCCCACAGAGACCAAACATTAAGTTTGTGTAGCCCCTCTACTCCTCTATTTGGTAGAAAACGCAGTTTGGCCAAATTTATGGAAACTTAACCTTCTGAGAAGCCAAGTTGAAAATTACAGTGAAAACAAGCAGAGCTGCACAAGTTCAGAAAAACATGGACTTGCAGTTCTTTTGCTGAAACATTTGATTATATCAATTACATCACTTTTTGTGACTCTTTCTTTTTTTTTTCTCATTTTCCTTCATCACATTTTCACCACCACTTTTATCAGCTTCAGGATCAGAGTTATGCTGATCTTGCTTGCAAGAAGCTTGGAACATAATATCCTACCAAATACTCCTGTTTTTAGTGATTGCAGTGTTACCTCTGAATTCATCGGTGACATGAAGTAATTACTTAATTTCCTCACTTTTTACTGTATTTTTGTAGCTTATATACAGTATGTACTTCAGGTTAAATGTACACACATATTTGTTCTGCTGAATGACAGAGACAAGGAGCCACAGCATCACTTAAGATTATCATCCTATATCGTTTAAATTATGTGGTTAAAAAGACCTTAATTAAAAACAGTCTTGGACATTTTCAGTGTTAAATCTGAAAGATAAGAGAGCTGCTGCTTTAAGGCCAAGAAGAATTCATCGGCCAAAGAAAATGGAGCTTTATGATGTGAAAAATGTGGTGACAGCAGCGTCATGTTCTGAGCATTTTCTTTGAGAGCCCTGCCACTGATCACTTTGGAGACAAATAAATCAAATGGAAAAGATTATTGTGAAGTTTACGATGTAGCATACAGAGCAGAAAAGTTAAAAGTTTACCAACAAAATTCAAAAATTGGTTAAAAGGTTTGTGAAGATTTTGATGTTAAGTATTATTAAAGCTGAATCAAATTTTTTAGTGGATAAAAAGAGGTTTTACTCACCAAACATTTTCAGGTTGATTTATGCTGCAACTCAAGCATTGTAACAATCCTTAGGACATTAGGGTGTCTAATTAAGCCAAAGAATTTACAAACACTTACAAAATTTGCCGTCTAGGTTTTGCCGTGAACCGTTTTTATCTTTTCTGCCAAGCTCTTCTCATACTTTAGAACCATTACTCCTGTAAAGAAGTACTTTATAAGAATTAAGACACATATTTTGTTGTTGACAATAATTTCTCTGTCATAAATTACACCGTCCATATGACCCCTCCGCAGTGCACCGAGTCAGACTTTGAGTTCGGTACCGAGTGTCTCCATCTTGCTCTGCAGTACTGTGGCACCAACGCCAAACTCATCGATGGTCCGCCAACCTTGTGGAAGGTGAGCGTAAAAACGACCTGCTTTGGGATGGTACTGATCCGTTAAGTAAGATTTTGCACTGTTTAATGAACAGAAATAAAGGTTTTTGAATTTTTACTTTGGAAAAAGTCGAAACACGGACCATGCTTTGTAAAAACGTCTTTATATGCTGAAACATGACAGTTTCCAGTTTCCCGGGAACTGACTCAGTTACACCGGTTCTGTCTGGAGCAAATTTCCAGCAAACTGTGATGAGAAAATTATGAAACAAAATCCACAAAATTTGATCCAAAAGGCAATCTTTGCAAAAACTAAAAACAATGTTTGAAAACGTCTGTGAATCTATGTGCAATTCTATAAAAAAAAAAAAAGACCTCCCTTCTAATTTTGGCATTTGGTGAATAGAAATAATTCTCAATTTAACAATCTCAATTTAACAAAAACAAATCAGATATCATTTAAAAATATATTTATTCTTTAGCACTTGAACCATACTTGACTTGTACTTAAAGAATCTGAATCTGTGTGTGGGACCATTCATCGGAGTAAAAGGGGATTTTAATGATTTACAATTGTTTGATTTATCGCCTTTATCAGCTCAGGTTTAAGCTTCTGTAGCTTAGAGGCAACATTCCACCCTTGTGAGGGTTTTAGGACAAATATCTCAAAATCTGAGAAAATAATTTGAAAATATTTCTGCATGGATGTGCGTGAGTAAACTACTTTTGTTTCTACTTTGACTAAGCAACTGTTGTCCATCAGGTGACCTATAAACGGGATTTGGCTGCTGCAGAGTCCATCATCAAAGGTCAGTTTCCGTCCTCGTAACCTTTCTTTTTACACGGCCTGTTAAGTTCGCCCAGAAAGTATTCACCGTGCTTCACTTTTTCCACATTATTTGTTACAGTGTCATTCAAGATCTCTTTCCACAAAATTGTGCACCCAAATACCTCATTATGACAATGTGGAAAACCTTTGGGGATTTTTGCAAAAAAAAAGAGGAGACAAAGAAATTTGCCTAATACTTTTAATACAATTACAGCCTCATCTTTTTCAAAGTGATGCCACCAGATTAGCTTTGCAGTTCTTCTCAAGCTCCATCAGGTTGCATGGAAGATCTCTTCTGAAATGTTCACTTGCATTCAGGTCTGGACTCTGGCTTTGGCACTCTAGGACATTCTCAGAGTGGTTCTGATCATCTGTTGTCCTGCTGACAAATGAATCGTCGCCTGAGTCTGAGGTCAAGAGCGCCCTGGGGCAGGTTTCTATACAGGTCAGGATGTCTCTGAACATTGCTGCATTCATCTTTCCCTCTGTCCGGACAATTCCTGATGCTCCAAAAAGTCCCCATAACACGATGCTGGCACCACCATGCTTCGCTGACCGTCCCTGGTTCCTCCAAACATGACTCCCGGTACACACACCAGAGATTTCGATCTGTCTCATCACACCAGAATCTTATGTCTCGTGGCTTTAGAGTCAGGCACCTTTTATTAAGGATTGGCCGACCAGTTATAGGAAGTGTCCTGGTGGTTTCAAGCTTCTTTCATTTACAAATAATGGAGGCCACTGAGGTCACTGGGACCGCAGAAATGTTTCTGCATTTGGCTCTCAAGACAATCCTGTCTCAGTGGTCTAAAGACAATTCCTTCAATACCAAGCTTGGTTATTGCAAGCTTGATATTAACTCTGGGACCTTATATAGACAAGTGGGTGTCTTTCCAAATGCCTCTAAAAACAGACCAATGGATTAAAAAAATCCACCCAGACAGTTTTTAACAAATTGATGTTTTTTTGGTGTCTGGAAAACAAACCTCAGTATTTTCAAGGCACATTTGACTGGCTCTGCGCTGTTACCTAGCAACCCTAGCCATGCTGAGCACCGTTACCTAGCAACCTAAATGGAGCGCCATCACTCTTTGTCAGATGGTTTCCCTGCTGTATGCGTTGTGCAATGGCTGCTGGAAAAGACAGGTTTTAGTTGTTGACTTACCATCCAGAAACCACTTGCTGTATTATTGTTGATTTTGCAGGAGGCTCTCATTCTGCTTTTCAAAGATGTACAGTTGTATAATTGCACATCTGTTTGCAGGCGTTTTTATGTGTGAGTGTAAATGTTAAGTTGGGGGGTGTGGCCAGTAGCAGCCTATTTGGATTTAATGTGACAAGAGACCCTAAAACAGCTGAAAATAGATAGAACTGCCCACCAAAAAAAGAGATTGAAAAAAAATGAATTAATTAGCAAAAAATCTCAAGAAAATTTCCACATTGTCATAATGAGGTATTTGTGTTGCAGTTTGTAATAAGGCTGTAACATAAAATATGGAAAAATTGAAGCACTGTTGATACTTTCCGGATGTACTGTGTGTGTCGTTCAGAGATCTTTGTTCCTGTTGTTGAATTGTACAGTATGCATGCATTCGTACGTGAATGGCTGACAGAATAAATGCCCTGAAGTGAGCAGAGCTGGGGTGCTTTGTTTCTTTTTGTGTGGTCTGTAGTTAGCAGTCAATAGGTGACAATAAACCAAAATGACCCGTCACCATTCTCTAACGGGGGAAATTCTTTTTAAGCATTGTTTGGCCTGAGATGAAGAGGGCGGGTGTAAGCAGACGGTGAATACTGGGGAGAGCAAGTTAGGACAAGGGACACCTTCACAATCAGAGGAGAGGAAATAAACACAGCCCCATATTTCACTCTGCCAGCACCTGGACCAACAAGTACCTGTTTGATGGTGACAAGAGGTGTGCAGCGATAATTCCCAGAGCCTCCCAAGTGAATGAATTCATTGTGTGTTTTTAAGAAGAAAAAAAAACACGTGGAAGGAAGTTCTCATATCTGTCAGTTTGACTAACTGCTTATTGCTTCGGTTGGTGTGCGTTCGCATAAACGACTGGTTCTTTTATCAAGCGAGAAATCTGAATAGGAGGTCTAATTTTTTCTTTTTTTGGAGTCTGCGATGAGCTGATTGTCCTTGATAATTGTTGTGTTTTTTTCTAAAGACATGTAATTGTATTTTTGGTATGTCTGCTAGTTTGGCTGTGTGCCAGCTGGTGAATCATTGTTGTTATATCCGCCAGCCACCTCAGTGTAATTCACATAGTGTGTAAATCAGTCAGCAGCTCAGAGGCACATTGACAACAATACAAGCTGCTAACTAGTTATTAGAAAATGTCTAAATCTGATAATAATTTAAAAATGTGGTTTTTCAAATGAAACGTATCTCCTCAAAAGATTCACAAAATAATAAATGTTTTTCTGAGGAGGATTAATTAAAAAAGTAATTTTAAATAGATAAAACACATATAGTTGCAGCAATAGAAAGTGATTAATTTATTTTTGAGCATTTCAACCTGTTTTAATTGCATACAGCTAATATGCAGTTTAAGAAAAGCTGTAACTACAATTCTAATTTCATTTCAACTTATAATCACATCTCATCAGTGCTATTTATCACTTTTAAAAGCCAAAAGGTCTTCTTTTGTTCTTTTTCTCCTTTTTGAATGCATTTTCAATGTAAACTTTTCAAAGCCGAAAGTTGAGCTTCATCTGATTTTAGATGCAGCCACAAACAATAAGCAGTAAAGTTAGTGTCTGATTACAGAAACTGATTAAAAAAGGAGAAATGTAGCTAAACTCCTAAACAGTTACTTTAAAAATACATCTCCCTACGTAAACAAACTGTTTTCACAGTAAATTTTACTGTTGTAAAATAGTATCCAGGTGATACAGAAATGTAAAGTTGAATATCTTGATAAGCGGACATTGCACTATAACTACTTTAACCACCCTCGAGCTTTTTCAGATGG
Organism: Xiphophorus hellerii; assembly: GCF_003331165.1. Taxonomy (NCBI): domain Eukaryota; kingdom Metazoa; phylum Chordata; class Actinopteri; order Cyprinodontiformes; family Poeciliidae; genus Xiphophorus; species Xiphophorus hellerii. Next base: position 5,693,158 of record NC_045674.1, read on the forward strand.
GATTTTAATGCAAAGGGAAAATATATCTGAGAATAAAAATAATATCGGTGTATAACTATATAATCTTTTATACGTTGAACTCTTGATTGTTGGAGATTTTGGTAACAAAGCTGAATTAGGATGCAAGACTGTGGTAAAACAGGACATAGCTTGTTGCAAACTTTACGAACTTCTTTCCAATTAAAAAAAGCAGAGGAGAAAGTGGTAGATATCAGAGAGACTGTTAAATGCAATCACAAAGCCTTAATTCTCTTGAAACAACTCATTGATTTCTTTGTTTTCAGAGACTTTGTCGCAGTCAGCTTGCCTTATAACCGGGGGATTGGAAGCTGCTGTGGCTCTGGCCAATGTTCTCCAAAAAGCTTTTGGAGCTCTGAATATGGTGAGTACTGCTGCAGAATACCAGCTTTCCATAATTACAGTTACAATGTTTAATGTTTTGTTCTCGAAATTGCTTTGAAATCTTCATTTGATGAAATAAGAAGTTTTGTTCCAGAATATTAAAACCTGCTGCCAGTCCTCCTTGGTACTTTTGTTTTTTAAAGAGCTTTAACTACTGCTGCTGACTGATTTTCAAAAAGAACAGGTGCTTTTTATTCTACACTGTTCCTCTTTGTCTCTTCTCATATTCATTAAACTTTCCCTGTCAAAACTTCATGTGAGCTCCATGTGGGTGGCCTAGTGGTGGGAGTTGGTATTTACAGTCAGTCGTGTATCATAGCCTGTCGAAAATGTCCACACTCCATTGTCCTCCTCATTTCTTCCCAAACTCCATCTCTCTCTGATTCAGACAGAAAGAGTGAACTCTGGGAGTTTCCCTGGTTAACTGGGTGTTTATTGATGAATTCTTACCTCCTCCTTAATATTATCTCCCTTGTAAAAGACTAGACAAATGGTCAATGTTCATCCCTCTGCCTTTCTTTAACATCTGTTTTGTACTCACAGTCCTTTTTCTTGGGTAATCTAAAACAGCGCCCGAATGCAAAAAAGTAAAGACTGACAGTTTTTCATATTAGATATGGCTGCACAGACCACATAAACCTTTGATATGTGAAACACTTTTCTGCACCTCAAGAACTGCGGGATTTCCGTTGATCAAGTTTGAAAATCAGAAACCTCCAACTCAGGGCTCTCAAGCTTCAATCTCAGAGCCTGGAGCCCAGCTACCTTTAGATGAATATCTTTTCAGCACAGTTACATCAAAGATTTTGATCATTAGGAGGATGTAACTCAGGCATTTGATTCAGCTCTGTTGGACCAGGACTTTTACAGTAAAAGGATGAAAGCCCTCCAGGTATAAAAATAGAAACTGCTTCTTGTGAAATATATGAAAGGTAACACGTTCTGCAACCGTAATGAGAACATGAAACTGATCCCTGATGAACAGCTGCTGACAGATTCAGATGGCTGTGATGCAGAAAATATGTTAAAAACCTCAAGAATTTAAAGGTCAATGTGACTTTATCAATACCTACCGGTAGATTTTCCCAATATAAAAGAGATATCGCCTAAGGAAGCAAGTTATCAATTACTGAGTTAATCTAAAGTTGATTGATCTTATGGGTAAGCGGACATTTTCTTACAAAAATTAGTTTTCTCTTGTTGTCTAGAGGGTTAACATCTTTCAATAACATTAAGGGCTAATTTTATTTTATAATATGCTAAAATAAAAATAAAAACATTGTTTTACATTAGCTGTATAAAATACTGCCTGAATAAACAGAATATTGTTTTTCTCATGTTATTCAACTTGCAAAATATTACAAAAAATAAATCTCTTTGGTTACTGAATACAAAATAAAAAATGAAAAGAATAAAATGCATTTTACAGTTTAATTTGCTATTCAAAATTTGATTAATTGGTTGAGTATGGAGGAACAAGAGCCCACATTTTCAGTCTCAAAGCAGAACTTCATGTCTTTCTTCTCAAAACTTGGAATGATGGCACTCAAAACTTCTCCTTGCGCTCACACTTAGTCTCTGCTCGGAGCAAATCTTTGCTTTCAAAACTCTCTGCTCACTTGGTGAGATTTTCCTGCCATAATCCAGGAGGAATATCAAGGAATTAAAAGTCAACTAAAAAGCTACTTGTAAGTTGGTTTAGTCTTATTTCAGGTTTGCTAAGATATTTGCACTAGAAACTAGACAAAAATACTTTGTAAGATTTTGTGTTTTTGCAGCGCAGTTGTTTGGCATCAAGTTGCTATGTCATCAAAACTGTGCTACTTAAAACAAAATTCAAATATATTTTTTGTTATTTGCACCAACCTCTTTTCTAATACAAGGATCTAAACTCTGGAAGCACCAAGCTAGAATCTGAGCTCCACTTTTCTTCCTTGGTAATTCTTTAGCTTCTTGTAATCTTTGTTGATCTTCCAGTCATTTGAGATGATTAATTATATCTCGTCTGTTTTGGGTACTTTATCTTCAGTCACAGTGTCTGGTTGGTTGTCGCCAGTCTGTCAGGATGTGAAAATTTAGAGTCTAGACCTGAACTCCATTGAGAATCTGTGGAATGCACTGAAGAAGACTTGACACAGCAGTTCATCATCGTCAGCTTCGTCAAAAATCCCAAAACTCTTGAAGCTGTTTGCTTTGTGACGGGATTTGGAAGCTAAAGACAGAACATTTGACCGCTTTTTGTTATGGTTTCCCAAACAACTCTCCTTAGATTTCTAGTGTATTTCACCACATGTTCACAACACCCTAAGCCAGTCTTCATATTTGGAGACATGTCTCCTTTATCTTGCACATCTGTATTTATCTTCCCTGGGTGTAACCGCTGACAGTAGAGATTGGTGGCAGAACACTCCACATTTTAATTTTAATGTTCTGCAGTGATCTAAAGAGTTCATCCTCCTTTAAACCCGCTCCAAGTTCTCCATGATCCGGTGCCAGAGCGCGCACCTCTCACTGTGCGGCGCTGAACAGAGCCTCGGTGATGTATTGGAGCCTCTGTCGGCTCCTTTGGATCGGCTGTCTGGAGAGATTCCCAGCTGTGCTCAGGTGGCCTGTGGGGCCGAGGCTTTCCGGTGTGCCTGTAAGGAACCAGATCCATCCTTTTCACTGGGTTTGGAAAAGGAGGAAGAATAATGGAGGGGATGAAAGACAAGTACAGGAGGCGGAAGATGAAAAATTACTTTTGTCCCAGCGCCATTTCGTGGATCTAACACAGGAATAAGCAGTTTGGGTTTGTGTGCAGGTGGAGAAATTGGCGGCGCATGCTAGCAGAGAGAGGAAGACTATGGAATAAAATGATTTGGGATTTCTTTAGATTCAGAGGAGTGTTATCAGCAACATGTAATGGACTACAAACAGGATTGTTACGGTAAACATGGTGAGGTCTTTAAAACAATCTTTCAACCTTGTTTTTGTCACATAATAAAGAGACATCAATCATATTTTACTCTTAAAAAAAGACTGAAACAATAAAAGAAATATTTTACAATTTAGTAATTCTGTATCACATTTCTACAGGCATCCAACCTTCACTCACTGTTTTGACTACTTGGTGCTCCAGTCAATTCTGGCAATACCTTAAATCTTTCTTTGAAGCCACAACTCACATCTCTTACTGTCTCTGTTTGTCATTGCAACACCTTCCAGTTCAATTATTTTCATGCTTATTAATTATCTGTATTGGTACGTTGCACTTTAATTTGTCTAGCTTTAATGAGTTCTTGTTCAACTGATGAACAAATCATTCATCATTTCAATTTCAAGCTCACGCTAGTTGTTTTTCTCATCTCCTTAGATCAGTACCGTCCCCCTGTACTTCCAAAGCAATATTACAGTAGAAATATGTTATGGTTTCAGGTTTCATTTTAAATTTAAAACTTACTGCAACTTCTAAGTTCCTGCAGTGTTGAGAGCTTAGCGGTTTCTCTCCAAGCGTGATCTTAAACAAACACGTCTACTAAAGGATTTCACTGCCATCCTGGTTTAAATCATGCCAGTTTCTCTGTTCAAAGCTTGCAAATCTTTTACACGTTGGACTGAACTGATTTTTCTCCATAGACAGTGAGCTGTTATCTATCTCCACTAGCCCCCAACACATGTTTCCCATAACCATTACAGATTTTCAATTGCTTTCCATTACTTCGTTTGGGTAGAACAAACTGTGTTTCAGTGCCAAAGACAGCTTCTGGATGTCTATTATGGTGTTTATTTTATGCAAGCATGACATTTCAGTTTTAGAGCGTAATTAGATGCAAAACAGAAGAGATGATTGGTAAATGAATTCATTGGGTGATCTGGTTGCTTTATGTCACCAAGGCCAGAACTCATTGGAAACATCAGTACCTCCATGTTGGGGCTGTTTTGGCATAAAAGTTTTTATAGTTCTTGGATGTATCGTGATTTTACTCAATTTTCACCGTAATGTAATTTAACTTGGCTTGCATGTAGGTTTTGCTTTTTAATTTTGCCCAAGAAGTAATGTTTTCTGACACAGCAGGAGGCGAAAAGAGCAATAATGACTACTAACTACAGTCATAGTGAAATGTTTCTGCGGACACAAATGGATTTAAAGGCCTTTATTATCAAATACAGCTAATTTATCAGAAGAGTTGATACTTAATGTGTTTCTTCGTCTTCTGAAGTTGATCTGTTTGTTTGCTTCTGGGTCAAAATTTGAATGTTCAGATCTTTGTTCTGCTTTTATTACTTTTCCTGAGACATTGTTGCTCATCATGTTTCCCTGGAAAGTTAGGAGGAGTTTCTCTTGCAGAATACTTTCATACTATTCTTCATTTGTTGCGATGTCCCCTGTCCTTGAATTGGGAAGAGACTGTTAGGCCCTGGTAACTTATTTTATTAACCTGAGCAATTTTTCAACCACATTCAGACATTAATAGATGTTTTCAAGAAGTCGGCTTTATACTTTTCAACTGCAAAAGGTTTTTTGTTAGATCTTGTTGACACTTTCTTTTCTAAATAATCATTTCAAATAAAGGAATCCAATGATGTCAAGCACATCTGCTTCTCTTTTATTGCAATCAGTCCACTAATCCCTCTAATCACAGTCCCCCACTGCTCTTTTTTTTTTAATTTACAAAATCACCTGCGTGTGACTGATGATTATAGTGTATTTACTGGATCATCAAGAAAAAAAACACTGTAAATGTTTTTATTTTCAATAAAATAAATGTCATAAGTTGATAATTTTCTATGCATTGAATATCCGTTAAAGTACTGGGCACATTGTGAACTGTTAGCATAAAACGGTAATGCTGGAGAATTTGCAAAACACATCATTTGCATTGTATAACTACAAAACCTTTTTTTCTATTACTGCAGATGTTCCATAAAGACCAGTATATATTCCACAAGAACAGATACGTCTCCTCTCTCTGGGAGGTCTACAAGAACAAAGTGGCATCAGTCTTTTTCTTGCAGCTTGTTCCGGACACATCAATTGTGTCTTTCAATTATTAAACACAAATGCTGCAGCAGGAAGAACCTATGAAACTTCCCAAGAGTTCTGCACTTTAATTTTTGTGAAGTATAAAATGTTCTGCCAGGGTGAACATTTTTTTCTTGCTTTTGCCACCTTGACTAAAAGAACGAGTACAAGCCTTATAGAGCATTCTGGCTTTTAATTTCTGTGAACATGTAATTATAAACGGCAGGAAAGCAGGTGGTTGTAACCAAAGGAGTGAAAGGGACGAGAACCAGAAGGTTCCTAAAGCACTGAAGTCAGTTTTTTTGTCTTGACCTCGAATGCACCAGTCGTCATTTGAAGGTTTGAAATATCCCTGCAGGAGCTGAACGTCACGCCAGATCTGATGGGAGGCAACGCCAGGCATCTGCTGGAAGACTGGAACTTCATTAAGGTTTCTGTGAGTTTCCCTTTCAATCTAATAAAGTTAAAACACATCCAAGCAACAACTACCTGTACCCGTCTTCTTTAATAATTGCTTTCGTCGATCTCCAGGTCGATCCATTTTGCCCTTCAGAAGTGGAGGCCATAATTTTGGCGTTAGAGGCAGAAAATCGAGCTCTTCTCAACCCAGCAGTGATCATCTGGGTGAGTTAACAGCCAGGACTCTACAGCCATGTCGAGGCTTCGATATGTGTTTTAAAACTAATTGTTCTGATCTGGTAAGACATTTCCTTCTTGCCAACCTGAACCTTTATCCTCCAGAACACAATGACTATAAACCTTCAGTCTTCTGAGACTCAAATGGAAGTGTTATGTACAAAAAGTGAATTTTGAATAATAGGTTCCCTTTAAGTTTAGGAGAAATTGACGAGAAATTACTTGGTAATCCTTTCAAGACTGATGTCAGTATGTTTTTCTCTAATTTTTTCTTGATTGAATATGTTGCTTTTTGAGGTCTTCCTGCCTACTTTCTGTTGATAGGAAGGTTGTATAAAAGTGTTATTTGTATTATTCTGCAGGTCTGGGTGTAAAATCAGGCTACAGAGTGCAATCAGGCTCTGTTGCTGTGGCTACAGAGTGTTGTTAATAATATATGTTATTAATATAGTTTAACAGTGAGCCCAAGTGATTCAGATATTTTAAAATAATGACTTTTTTCACATTTTGTCATCTGAACCACTCATTGATACAGCAAAGGAACAAAACCCACAGCAACGCCTCTGCAGTTTCAGGGGGAGAAAACTTCATCTCTTCATCTAATGAAGGCAGTCTAAACTTTTTAACTTTTCTCCCCAGATGACCAAAATCTTGGAAACTTGTTCCCAGCTTTGGAACATGTGCTCAAAAACACATTACATAAAACCACTCTAATGAAATGAGTGTAAATGTCACAGAGTGTTATTTTTATTGGAGATTTAGTCACTGATGGCTTCATTAGTAGGGCATCCACCGCTGTCTGTCACAGCAAGACCAAATACATTCTGTCCTTAACCTTAAAGGCAAACTGAGCCGTCTGCGGTTTGTTTATTCATTTCGAGGTTGTTTTCCTTTAGTTTATATGTGAAAAGTTTATTTGCATAAACAGCTCTTGTTTGTCTTGGGTTGAAAGCAGAGACAATAAGACATTCTGAGAATTTGGTCATTATAAGTACAGCTGGGCCTTGAGCTGATGTGGCTGCAAACAAAGTCAGGACACAAATAAACGAGCTGGACGCTCTGTTCCAATGACAAATATTGGGTTGGGAGGTTGAGATATCAATCATGAGTTTTATTAATAAAAATTCTCTTTTATTGCATGTAGATGAATGCAAGCAGGAATATGAAACTGCTTCTATTGGAGGGAGATCAGATTAAGTCCTATGAAGCTATTTAGCTGCTTCACATTCAGGCCTTCAGAAATAAAATAGAAATCAGTGACAAGTTTGTTTTCACATGGAAATTGATAAAATAACTCAATAAGGGAGAAAGGAAGGTGAGGAATAAGCCAGAAACCTTCCAATTAAAGAACTTAACCAACAGAAAATAGGTTATTCATGGTTTTTACCTGACAGTGAGAAGAGCTGCACTTTCAGTGAGAAATTTTTATGGCCTTGAATGTAATATTAATTCTTTAATTATGCTTTTAAAATATTTACTTTTCAGCATGGTCAACTTGTACATCAAACAACTTTGGCAGAATATCACCTGTGATTTGATGCAATAGTTTGGATTTATTACTGGCTTTATCAAATCACAATGATGTGTCAGACGTCTACTACCGGTTATAAATCTTAAAGCGCAATGATACACAGTATTTAATGATGCTTCGACCAAATGTCTTCAATCATTAAATACTGTGTATCATTGCGCTTTAAGATTTATAACCGGTAGTAGACGTCTGACACATCATTGTGATTTGTACGCAAAAGCTGAATGGCCTCCTTTAAGTGTACGGAGAAACAATCATTTAATGATCCTGATGTATAAATCTTTACTCTGTCTAACCCCAGCATATTTATTCACTCTCCTACATAGAACTGTCAGTTCTCGTTCTCTTCGCTCCAATAACATTATTCTTCTGCATGTCCCACGCTTTCGAACTGAAAAAGGGAAGCAGGCATTCAGTGTGTTGGCCCCCACAGCGTGGAATCAGTTGCAGTCTGAACTTAAGATGTCGGAAATGATTTCACTGGACTTATTTTGAGCAGTTCTTAAAGATAGGCAACAAGATTCTATGAAACAGTGTCATTGTTTTTAAATTGTTTTTATTGTTTTATACTTGTGCATATGTATTAATTGTTTTTATCTTGTAACCAGGTTGCTATGTATTGCAAATTTTTTGCTCAGGTCCCTCTTGAAAATGAGATCTAGATCTCAATGGGGTTTACCTGATTAAATAAAGGAATATATATATATATATAATGTATATATATTCATTATACACTGAAATTTGCATTTCCACCAGAACAATACCTGGATTATTAAAACCAGGGATTTTTTTTTAACAAGACATTCTGTTAGCTTCTACTGTAGCCTTCACAAAAATATCAACAAATGAAAAGTGTTGAGTACTTCTAGCTAAAAAGTTAATAGTTCTAACCCTAAAGCACCAGGGTTAAACATTAGTTCTGCTAATGCTAGAGCACAATGCTAACATGATAGTCTATTATCAAACATGATTGAAGTTGAAAAACACATGGTTAATATGAATCATTACATCCAAACTTAAAAGACCCATCAGTCATTTAAATTCGTCGTTTTCACCTGATTTTGGACGCATCTCTGTTCATTTATTCTGGTCTGAAAAATGCTTTTTTTTCAGTCTTCAGTATCTTTTGTTCCCTATATTTTTAATATTGGGACAGATTTGTGTGGAGTTTTGGCCCTGCGTGACTCAGTGAATAAAATCCTTCTAATTTGCTCAATAATCTGTTTTAAAATGTGAGATTGATATTAAAATAGATTGAAATAATTATTTTTTTTAAAGAAAATAAACTAACAGCTTTGAATTGTTTCTCCTAATTAGCTGAGACTTCTTAAGGATAACATGTGTCTCTGGGATTATTTTGGAAATAAAATAAAGCAAAATAACCTGCCCCTGTTTTTTAAATACTTTTTTTTTTAAATAGATGCATTTGAGTGTCACAGAGGAGCCATCTACCAGCAGGAGAACGACGGAGTCTGCTGCTCTGATAGACCTGGCCTCAACAGCTAGGCCCCGAAATATTCTTCTCTACGGCATCCGGCTTCATCAGCCTGAGGTAAGGGCTTTGTCTTTTCACACTTCCCTTTTTTTCTTTTGTTTCGTTTCATTAGGAGCGCTCAGACTTCCTGAGGAATGCACATTTAGGGAGAGGCCAAACAAAACAAGATGGGAAACGTCTTTTAAAGTGTTTTGTTCAAATGTCTTGGCTTCAGGCAAGGTTGCTGTCTTTATCGTCTGTATGAGCAAAGTTCTGCTCGCCACCTTTTGTGTGCAAGTGGGAAAAGATGTCGGGCAATCTGTGTGAATCAAAGAACAGGATATCAGCGTTCTTCCTTTCCGACGCTGTACGTCTGAACTGAAAGCCAGAGAGATAAAACGGACAGAAAGGTGCTTTAGGTGTAAAGCGTCATGTTGGCCAAGGCACTTTGTTTGAACCTTGTGTCATGGGAATCCTCTGCAAAGTCAGCCAAACTTGCACTGAGATCATTAAAGTGGATGTGGCTGACTTAAAATCCATGAGTTACGACTCAGTAATTACAGGATTACATAAATTTAGAGATATTCATCTTTCAGTGGGAGAAGAGTCTGGTTTCAGGCTACCAGAGCTATCAAATAAAAAATTAGCTTTTTTAAGACAGATTTGTGCAGGAAACCCAAGACAAATGTTGAATATTCATGACTACTTTGGCCTTACATTTGACATTCATCAAGATTTATGTTCATGGCTGATTGCAGTCTTATGACAAATGAGGCTTTCCTGGCAGCTGCATGACTTTACAAATCAGTGCTTAAAGCGTCAAAGCCTCAGGCGAGGAGATGTTTTAGCAGGCCGGGTTTATTCAAACCTTCTTTACTTAAAAAAACTATTAAAGGTTATGTATGATAACTTTTACAACACTTTCGATTTATTTTAGTGAAGATCATTGGACAAGAAAAAAAAAAAAGGGCTACAAATCAGCTACGAAGTTAGCTGAAAGATGCTGCAGAGGGACGATGTTGTGTTTGGAAAGCGAAACATAACCGGCATCAAATCCAAAACAAAAGTAGTGATAACAAACTCCTCCAGTCAAATTTGATTTATCTGATGATTTATTATGTTTATAGTGAGGAGGAAGAAGCCTTTGGGGCTTGTAGCTTTAAGACTCAACAGACTGGCAGAAAATCAGGCAGTTCTCAAATAGGCGTAATTTCTTTTCCCATTCTGGCCAGCTTTGTTGTTTGGATGTGCATTAGCTAATGCTAGACATGTGGCCAATTATGAGACAATAAGTCTGCTGTCGCTGATTTTGGCTCAGACGCAGCTAGTTATTGCTAAATGTTGAAGGAAAGGACATTTGCAAAAAGCAGTTGGTAATCCGCAAATATTAGTAATGTTTTTTTTTCTGACAGTGCACACTTAAAACGTAAAAACAGAGCTAATATAATGTAGGGCTGAAAAACGTATCACAATATAAACGTTTCATATCAGTCTATCAATAATCATCGATTGGTTTTTGGTTTTAATCATTTTTATGAGGTACAGTGGCAAACTCTTATAACTGCTCCTGCGCGAGTTACTCAACAAGTGGTTGCTAGGTAACCAAAGAATGAGTGAGTTGCTAGGTAACCAAAGAGTTCGCTAGTTAGTTGATTCCACCAACCTTGCCTACATCCTCCAAAGTCGCGTTGTTCCTTCCTTTATTGCAGGATTCTTGTTGTGTCAAGGAAGAATGTTTTAAAAATACTTAAAAACTAGGGCTTCAACTAATGATTATTTTATTAATCGATTATTCTATCAATTATTCTGACGATTAGTCGGCAGATTTTTCATTTAACCACTTAAGCCTTTTTACACAAAATTTGAAATAATTCAATTACTTTTTAGAAAATACAAGTGGTATTGCCTGAATTTCAACAACATAGGATTCCATTAATGAATGCTTGATTATTTGTAGCAAAGAATGTATCTGTAGTAAAATATATATATATTTATATATTGTCTGCTAAAATGTTGATTATTTTTTGGACTGGAAAATGGACAGTAAAAGATGCTTAATATGATTTTTTTTTTACAACATTTGAATACATTATATCTACAGTTTTGGCTTATTGCTCTGAGTATGTTGTTGTTTGAGAAGATTGCGTGTTTTTGAGTCTGTATGCTCCAATTAACTATTAATCAATTACTTATGTAATTGATGACAAATTCGATATGTCAAATTATTCTCGATTAATTTGATTAAATGTTTCAGCCCTAGTAAAAACCTGTGGAAAATCTGATTGTGATTTATGTATACTTAATCCCTGTTGGTACTAATAAAAGTTGGTTTCTACAGAAATCCTTGTGATCTACCAAAGAAATATTAGAACTGTGGGTTTTAAAATTTGGACTTAAATTGTTTTTTCTTTTACATACATGCATGTTCCGGCTTTCAAAATTTTTGGTTTTCTGAAATATGACAATATATGACCTTTAAATGGTGAGTTGAAAGCTGCCTGGATTTGTTTGTGGTTGGCGAGACGGTGAGGTGTATTGGTTCTAATTAAAAGGAGACGTTTTTCCTCGCTGGTTAGGCGAGCAAAACGCTGCTGTCCCACATATGAGTTTGATTTTGGTGTCAGATGTTGGACATTGTGGTTTTCCTCAGAATTATGGAGACTAATGCTGATAATTTGTCAACCCATTCCCCTTCTCTGACAGGACAGAGAAAATGATAAAACAAGATTGGAAAGAGATGACGTGTGTTTCACCATGATAAAATGCTTCAGCCTGAGATAGTGGAACAGAAAACAGGCTAATATAAATCACTGCTATCCTTTTGTTGTAATGAGGATAACGTCTCCCAGATGCCTTTATTAGATCCGGGTTAATGTTTTTAGAAATCTGTTAAAATCACCCCAGAAATCTGTTATTAGTAGTTAATCAATTCCTCAATCTGTGAGCCTTGAAGGGACTCAGAAAGTCATTCTTCTGTTCGATCTCTTGAGAATTAATGCGTTGTGAGTTAGACTTGACAACAAAATCTGGATTACATTTTCTGTTCTTGGCAAAGCCCGATCTGGTTTTTCTACTGGAAGTGTCAACACATATTTTCTTTTGGATTTCAGAGCAAGCTGCAAATACTTAATGATGCTGCGTACCAGACATCTGCTCAAGGGAAGTTAATTTTTTGATACACTGTTGTATCTGTAAATGTACTTCTTTATAGCTTGTTGTGCTGCTTTCATACCGAAAGTGATTTGACAAAGGTTAACTTGGTGTTTGGAGCAACAAGCTTTGCCATTTATGATTGTCTGATATAAAAAAAGCCGGACGAAATCGATCAGTGGCGAGGGACTTTCTTTTCAGAACATTTGTAGAGCCAGATTGGTCTCCACCTCTGATCGTCATCATTCCTACCTCCTCCACAATAATTTTATGGACATTCTCTGCCATCAAGTGAAAAAAGATGTATGCCAGGAAGATAACTTGACAAAGGTGATGTAGAGCCTTGGCCTCCGTGTACATAGAGAAGAATTTGTTGATGGAACTGAAACGGGGAGCTTAAGTATGCCCGAGTATTAGGTACTTTATTTACACACACGTGGCAGAGTTACAGCTGTAGAGATGACGTTTGGAGCTGTCTTACCTGGGTTTCTTGTTTTAACAACAATAGTATTTACTCTCAATATTCGAAGTGCAATTAATAGTAGTCACATTGATGAATAAACAGTTCTCACTCACTTCCTCACCTCTCCGTTGTCTTTCACTGCCAATGCCCGCTTGTCTTGAAAACAGTTTATTTTAGTTTGTTTTTTTTTGTTCGAACAGTTGAGCTATTCTGTAAAATCCATTTCTCTCAAGAGTTGGGGAAATTGTTTTCTTTTTTTCTCCGCCATTTTTGTTTGCTTTAGATCGATGGGATTATGGACGCACTGTGTCCAACAGCAAGCTGCCAATGTTAGCCTGTAAGAGGAGAAAGAGATTATTGCGTCATGCGGATCTAACAGCAGTCCCTCTTGAACTACCTGTGATCAAAGCCCTTCTCTTGAGCTTTCTCCATTTGTTGTTGCGTCTCTGAAAATGCCCACAAGCCAAACATCAGATGCGTGAAAGTCTATAGACGTTGGCAGGGAAACACTCAAGACACCGGATCCTCGTACTCTGAGGTGATGTTGTGAAAACGCTGACGGTAAAAACTATCAGTGTCTGCGCCTGTGACAGGAAGTAAGTGTCATAAGATCTGTTCCTCCACAGGGTCTTGGTGACTTGTCTTCTGCTGAAAAGGGAGTTGTCACCGTGATATATGGGTGTTGTAATCCCTGCAGTGAGAGAGCCCTGATGTTTTCCCAACCCCATATTTCCTCCTCCTCAAAGAGCCCGGACCGGGATTTCTGAACCTGAGAAGAGATTACGAAGAAAGGGAGAGGAAGGTAAAGGAGAGGGAGAGAAAGGCCTATTCTCCTCTACCTGTTTGGATCGAGGCCTGAAAGGAGACAAGTGAAACCATACACGACCTGCCGAAGATGCTGCTGTGACACTCCTAGAGTTGTACCCGCACTGAGGAAGACTGTGGTTTTTACACACTCCAACATTTTCTCCAGCTATTCCACTGAATGAGCCGCACATGTCGGTGACTGAATTACTGCATTTCTGGGCATTTACCATATCTTTTACCATTTCTTGTAACGATTTATCATTGTCTCAATAATTGTTAATGAAAAAAATCCGACTAAAATGTTATTTTTACCATTGTTTTTCCAATGAAAGCATCAATAAATATCAGTAAATTTAAAAATATGATTAAATGAAGCCTTTATGTGCAATTTAATTATATAAATCCAAATTCTTTAAGTAACTGGCATCCTAAAGAATCCTATTTGAAATGGGAATGATTTTTCAGAGTAGGGCTGTTGTAAACGATTATTTTAGTAATCAAGTATTATATCGGTTATTCTGACGATTACTCGAGTAATCGAATAACTCATAGGTGGAAGTGAGAATGTTGCGCAACACAAATAATCATCCAGCCGGAACACGGTGCGCTAAATAATAAAACATAATTTAACGAAGCTTCAAGGCAGGTAATTTGCCTCGAGGAGTTTTGATAATCGAGGAACTTGAATCATTCGAGGAATCGTTACAGCCCAGAGCAGAATTTGTCTGCTGTGCTTTGCAGTCACAACCGGACAGTTACTTCAAAATTAAGTAATAGATTTTTTATCATTGTTTTTGTCGTAATCATAATATTACCACAAAATATTATGATATAATTCTGAAATCTGTATCACCCAACAACCAGATGTTACTACTGGCAGAAAAGACAAAGAAGACGACAGGAAGTGGTAGGAGGCAGCATAATTTTTAATGACTTATTCATTAACCACAGAATTGCTAAATTGCTTTTTTTTTTCAACATTAGCGGACTGTAATGCCAGAATTTTGCTCATATTAGTAATGGAGACGCAGCTCCTGTGGGAACCTGCTTCTCCACGCAGACTGAAACACAAGCATCGTTCACCTCCATGCATCTGTAGAACTCTGCAGTCAGAATCATGGAGAAACCTTCACCGCTGTGACGAGCTTGGTATCAACGTTTATCTTCCCTGCTGAGAAGGCTCCAGATGCGGGGTGGTATGTGTGAAACTTGACCGCTGGAGTTGGCTTCGAGGAATTAGACATACCAGAGCGGTGTTTATTCAGCTTTGATTTCTTAGATTAGAAAGACCAGAAGGCGCTCCCTGTTTGGGCTGAGGAGACTTCACTCAGACGACCAGGAGATGCCTCCCCAAGCGGGGATTTGTATGTCAAACAGATGGCGTGAGCTCCGGGAAGATTAATGCTCGCCGCTCCTAACAATCAGTTTGTAAACAGTCAATCACGGAGGCTGTGTGTGAGCATGCATGTAAATCAGTTATGCCACTTGGTCTCTGAATGTTTTTGGCCACCCACAGATCATCGACCTCAAGTTTCATTTAGGTTAGTGAATCCCTTTGCTTCTACCTTTTAGCTCTGCTGCTGCAGTTTTTGTGCAACTCAAAATGATCTTAAAAACTAAGAGAAATGTTTAGATGTTACAAATTAAAGCACAATTTGCCTTATCAGAGGAGATGCTGTAGAGCAACGGTGTCCTTGAGGGTTGGAATACTGCAGGTTTTTGTAACAGAAAAGGATACATGCGTTTTCAAATGTTTTAGAATAAAAAGATTATAGCCTGCATATGTATTCAGACTCCTTTTACACCTAAAGATAATCCTGTTTGCCTAATTAGTAAACAACAAAGAGCTAAATGAACATTAACAACTTGTTTTTAGCTCCATCCATCTTCCCTGTCCCTGCTGAAGAAAAACATCCCCACAGCATGATACCTCCACCACCCTGTTTCGCTGCAGGGATTGTTTGTTCAGAATATTTTCTGCATGTAGACCATGGATTTAGGCCATGAAGGCTAAATGTCTTTTTCTTTTTTTTTCTTTTTTTATCCGTTCAGTTACAAACTGAACTTGGAAAATTTTCTTAAAACAAACAAAATCAGATTTTTGAAGAAAAAGAACATTTTAGATTCAAAATATAAAAAGGATCTTGCACAATTCAGTTTTTTATAGGACAGGACTACAATGCCCTATTTTTTTATTTTCTTTTTTTTTCTTGAGGGGGTTATAAGAAGGAAGGAAATCATGATTTAAGCCTCTTCATAATTTCATCCGCGACCCGTCTGCTGTGTCATTTGGTCTTCATACTGCTACTTGTTCATTTAATAATTGTATTGCAAAAGATGTTTACAGGAGATTTTTTTGGTACAGATTTTGATCCAAGTGAATCTAAAATTACTCCACTGAATTTGACACAAAGAGGATTTTTTAAAAAATCAGATACAAATATGTATGTATCTTTTTGTAAAGTTTTGTCTTAATTACTTCTCTGATTATGTTCTTTCAGCAAGTGGTCTATTTTTAGTTTGACAATTGAATGAATTACTAAATTATTTCTACATTTTATGTTAAAAATCTGCATTAACCCTTCATTTAACTTTTTAAATGTCTTAGCCCTGGATTTCTGAGATTGCGCACATTGTCTAGGGAAAAAATGCTATCTGTTCCCCCTCTGCTGTTTAGTCTGTGGCATGCTGGTATTTTGACAACAGTACAAAAACACAGTGTTGCACCTCTGTTTGTGTGTTCAGCTCACAGTGATGACAATCTCCTGCTTGCATCAGGGGTGGAACTGAGGACACTAATCCAGAATGTGTGCCGCTGAAAAATCAGGCTTTAACAAATGTAGTTTTTTGTAAAAATACTCCTGCACCTGCAGCTGACCTCCGATGCCCCGTGAGGTGGAGCGCTCCTGGCTTCCCTGGGTAAGGGATACAGTGTGATAAGTAAACGAGGCATCCGCTGAGACTGTGTGTGGTTGTGTACCCAACCCGTGCCTTCATGCTTTCATACCTCTGGATGTAAGGTCCCATTGTTCGGCTCTCTGTTTTGAGGTTCGTCTTTCAGTGATGTGAATTCAAACAGAGTCGTCGCTCATCAGAGCTTGTTTAAAAAACTTCTCACTGAGGGGATCCAGTGGAAATACAGACCTGCTCAGTGTCCTGGGTAAACAGAAAGAGAGGACCTGTTAGACGTGACTTTTGTTTGTCCGATCCAGACAGGATATTTTGGAAACCCGCACTGAAAGAGCTAAATCACTGTACCATGAAGGGGCTGTGTGGCAGCATTTGTTCTCCGAGGGATTTGGAAAGCAGGTAAAAAAATGCAGAAGCTAAATCTGCTGGGCTCTTTGGACCTTTGGAAAATCTGAGGATGCTGCACGACAGTAGTCTGCATTTTCCTACATTACAGTAATTTTCAGATGAAGCGAGGCAGACTCTGAGGCAGCCGATCCAAATACTTTGGCAAAATTCAATAAAACGCATTCCACTGAGACACTTCATGGTTATGTTTCTGTCATCTCATGTCAGCTTCAGCTGTCTGTCTCTCAGCTTGGCTCGGTCCAACTCCTGTGTTTATAGCTCAGTGCTCTGACAGTAGAGGAGTAAATAGTCAAATGCTTTCAACTTCAATTTACAAGTGAAGACAAGAAAAACCTCATAGACAAGATGTGTGACTTCTTTATTTTGTAAAACTATGTTACAGACCTGCTCTATAATCTTCAGACATTATGTGCACTAAGTGTGTAGTATTAATAAGCTATATTAGCTATATTAATGTGCATAAATAAATCAGAATCAGCTTTATTTGCTGCTAAAGTATTTAACTGCCAGAGTGAGGAAATAAATACAGGTACTAAATTTTATTAAAACAAGAATATTTCCATTTGCAAAGTTTGTTGACTATCAGGTGTTTTCACAGTCCGGTTCGGTTGGGGACCAAAATTGCAACATTTGTTGCATTTTCAGCTGCTGCGATTCGCTTTCACACTGCGCTGTCAAACAATCCAAACTCATTAATAAAAACCTGTTCCCCCTCCTCACCTGTGGTGGCGCTGCACCAAGAACCACTGAAGGAATCAACATGAAGAAGACACTGAGTGCCACTTCCTTCTTCACGCAATGTAAACAAAAATGGCGCAGCATCAGATCTTTGCGGTTGTAGTATTTCTCTTTTGTCTTTGGCAAAAGTCCACAAGCCATTTCTCCTGCTCGCATGTTTTGTTTCGGTTGTATTTACCCAGAATGCCCTGCGCTACAGTCTCCTTTCTGCTTTTAGAGTAGCCTCTGGTAAGCTTGACATTCACATATGTATTTGAACTGCACCAGAGTTCACTTCAACCGAACTGAGGTATTCAGGCGAACCAAAGTTCGCTTCTTGGTCGGCATCAGAGTTTGATTGTGCACTCACACCTCCTCAAACAAAACCAACTTTGTAGACAAATAAACACTCATTTTTTTCTCTTTTTTTTAGTCAAAAAGTCTTGATTTGCTTAAAGCATTGGCAAAATCTCACCTTGCTTTTATTGCTCTAATGTGAATAGTCTTGTTTTAGTCTTGTGAATAGTCTTGCTAAGTTGGGTGTATTGTCACTCCCTCATTAACAATAATTACATAAAAACCTTCCTACTCAAACCTTATTTAAAGTTTAGGTGTTCATTCACTACTTCTCTGTCAAGAAATCAGTTTATCAAGGTCTAAATAAATCAACCCCCTGTTCATTAAATTACATACATAATGAAAATGATCCTTGCTGACTCCAGTACCTCCAAACCAAACATATCAGTGTTTACAAAATGTCATCTGAGCCTCGCCAGCCGTGTAAAAGTCAGGGCTCTCTCTGACCAGTAATTGAACCTGGGGTCTCTGTTCTCAGTTCAGCCCCCTAGCTACTGCCTGTCGTCAGTAAACACAGAGAAGAGGAAGAGAGCCCAACGACCACAAAACCCACTCAAGGATGAGCTGTCACAATCCCTGAAACACTATCTTTGCGCAGACTAATGCAATGGGTGTTTTTACCAGTATTGTATCGCTGGGCTTCAGGAGCTCTCAAGTCATGTGGGGAGAATTTTTCAGAGAAACGACTGCATCTGTGAAAGGACAGATGCAAGAGTAATGTTCAGAAAGGTTCAAGGCAGGTGGTTGCTCTTTCTTTTAATACTCCCTGAGTGGAGAACGCCGTCTGGCTTCAGTCCTGGCAATGAGACTGCCCTCAAGTGGATGAAAAAACTATTAGTTCTTTGACAGTAAAATATTAGGATGATGAAATGAGGCAGTAAAAACTCCTAATGCTCTTGGCTGCGTCACTTATGGTAGCTGGTGTGACTCTAGCAGCCTTTTCCAGCGTGCCTGGATCAGGCGTCGTGCCAGGTTTTGCTATTAAAGAGTTGACGTGCAAATTGTCACAATTAAAGGTACTAAATTTAGGACTTTTCAGCTTCAAAGTTGGCCCCTTCTTGTGGGGCAGAAGATCTGCTGCAGGCTCGTCTTAGATGGGAAGGTTGATTGCAACTGCGGCATTTAGGAGTAAAGAGTGAGAGACTTTCTTTGCTTATTGTGTGGTCCCCCCGTTGGGCTCCTCCTGCGTTCTCCCTCTGCTTTTTATTTCAAAGGGCTGTGGCGTCACGTCTCGTCAGACTTTTTCCCCTTTCAACAGTTAGCAAAACTACAGGCTAATAATTGAAATTCCTTTCCATACGTTTGTAACCGCAGAGATGGCCTTTGTGTGTTTGCGCATTCCAACACATGGGAGTCATTTTATTTTATTTTTTTTTTGCTTTTAGTTGCTGCTTGATCAGATTATATACAGCACTGTTTAGATGTTCTAACAATGCTATCTGTTAATTTATGGGACAGGACTTTTCTGCTGCAAAAGAAAATACATAAACTCCACCAGGCCACCAAGAGATTGGCCAAATCAGCAATGGAAGTAACAGCTGCTCTGCAATAAATTTTGGGAAAAAAGTGTGTCACTTTCTCCCATTTAATGCGATCCTCACTGCTAATGATAGTTCTTCCACTATTGCATATAAATTATGATCTGTCTGGCAGGGTAATGCTCAAAGTGTGGATTTGTGGCTGTTAATCATTATGAAGTGGAAAGTAGGGATCCCTTATGTCCAATAATGGTAAAGTGAAACTTGTAAAAACAGGCTCTAAAAATAAAGAGAAAACACTCCTGAAGAGCAGTTTTTTTGGAACATGTGAAAATTAAATCCACATTGTTAGTAACAAAATCCAGCCAATTATGTAAAATAGAGCTATCAATCTGATTAATTTGCTTGTTGGTTTTATCTAAAAGCTTCCTTGAGGTTTTATTTCATGAAACCAGATGTCCCACACCGGGACTCTTTTGTCACAACACTGCAGCAGACACAGAGATTCAGTCTTGACCTTCTTATCCATGCTTCTGGGACATGAGGATGAAGACATGCAAATCCTCCAGGGTCAGATTACATATGTTTAGCGTTGTTGGTACGTGGGTTCTCGTTTCAAATGTTTGGTGTCTGACACATCCAATCATGGATGTTAACTTAGAGACAGAAACACAGAAAACTAAAATTTTTTTGCTCTAAACAATCAACACTTGAGCTAAAATATGCTCTGCTTCCCTCTCATCTCTTCTCACACAAACGTCTTTTCTCTGCTCACAGATTTTTGGAAGTAACTGGTATCTCAAACCAGTTCTAGTCCATAGTGTGGCACTGATTCCTTCAACTACAAAACGCCAATGTGCTGCTCTCACTCAAAACACTCCACTCACACATAAAGCAGTTCTGATTTGCTCTCATTTTTCTGCTTTCAGATGCAGTCCTGCTCACACAAACATGCTTTTCTCCTGTTTTAATTCTGCTCATGTTGCTGAAACTTCAAAAACTCATGATCCCAACTCTCTCAAACCTTCTCAGAAACTCCGCATATAAGATAGACCTATCCACTTTACTGATTTTGAATCTTGTTTTGCTCTCGCTCTGAAGAAACTGGGAACTCCGTCTTAAAGTAGTTTATAGCCAACAGAGGTACAGTGTTACTATTTGCCTCCAAAATGTTTTGGGATGAATCCCCTGCTTATTCGTGGATTTTTCTGTGGAATGTAGCTCCAAATATTTTGCGGAAAATTTGCCTGTTTGTGGATTATTTTGTCGAACACATCTAAAATAACAAAATGTAGATAGGGAACCTGAAAAACGTATCAACAAGACAGCTTAACACACTATTGGTTGGCATTTACAAAGCAGCCAATCCAAGAGCACCATTCATTTTCCTTGTTGTTGATTGGATGCTAGTGTTAGCAGTAGTGGTAAGACAGTTTCTGTTGTGCATATTAATGCAGATTAGAGTATATTTAGTGTTTGAACTACTAAAATAGACAGTCGGAAGCATTTCACAGGAGGTATTTGTAGATTCTAGCCGATGTGGCTAAATACCATTGCTCCACTGTAGGTAATTGCTTTAAAGTTACATAGATTTGGGCGTGCCGTGGTGGCGTAGGGGTTAGCGCGACCCGTATTTGGAGGCCTTGAGTCCTCGACGCGGCTGTCGCGGGTTCGACTCCCGGACCCGACGACATTTGCCGCATGTCTTCCCCCCTCTCCTTCCCCGTTTCCTCTCAGCCTACTATCATATAAGGGACACTAGAGCCCACAAAAGACCCCCTGGAGGGGTAAAAAAAAAAAAAAAAATAGTTACATAGATTTAAATCAAAGAACAGATGAACACGCAAACATCTTTGAGTGCTCAAAAGTCTTTTGCTGTAAAGTAACTCTATCCATTTCGGGGGTTTTTTTGTTTTATTCAACCACATTTTAAGCCAGAGCGGTACCCGCGACTACTTTAAGCTGTGCCACGAGTCAATGAAAAACTAAAGTCTTATTTTTGTTCCACTGTGCAAGCAACTAGTTGATTGAATATGATGTTTATGAAGAAAGATTCATATTTCAAAAGCCACATTTCTGAAGCTGGGAATGATTCACTGCTGGAGTCCAGACAGGCCTTCAACTTTGATCCTCCGATCAGCCTTTGTGATTTGCTTATTTTTAAGAAATTTGTGCAAAGTTCAGGGCTTTTTTTCGCCCCTTTGTATCTGACCACAGAGCTCTACAATGTAGACATTAGCTGTAGCTTAATTGCTGTAGCTGTGTTCAATATGCGGGACGAGAACAGAACAATCCCTTTTTTTTCCCATGGTCGTTGTCAATGCGCCTGGGTGGCAGCCGTCTTATGATCTGGAGATTTTAAACACGTTCTGTGTGAAGAAGATGTGTCTGCTTTTACATAACGTCTGAAAAAATGCTTTGATCTGACAAACGATGAAAAGATGCAACCAGATTTACATCGTCCTCCTTGTAGCAGTGATTAAACCACAGACAAAAAAAACGAAATTTTTCCAGTGCATTTCTTCTGCTTCTTCAAAGATATTCTCTGAAAATATAAATAAATTCAGAGAAAGTGAAAGACATACTTATTTTTTTGTCATCTTCTGTGTCTAATGAATGAAGTAGAATTTGGTGATCTGAAGTTGAGCTTTCTTTTTGCTCTGCTGCTGTGAAAGTAAGTAATGAAGTCAATAAAAGACTAAAGAAAATGTTATTTCTAGATCTGGATAGAAATTTTTCTCTGTTATTTTGAGGTTGTGCTTGATGTGCTAAGATAAATTGCTAAATATTATATAGTGCACCATTTTATAGTTTCCTTCCAAGCAGCCAAACTGTGTTAAAGTCTTTAGTAAAAACCCATGTCAGTGTTTCACTCATGAACTTTGCATAATCTTGTTTGAACTTTAGGCTGAATGTGTATTGTACCATTAATGCCTCTTTTAAAGATGGTTGAATAAATATATTTTTTATATTTTTATGCATTTATTCAGTGCAGAAAAGTATCACCCAGGGAGATAATTAACTGACATTTCTTGGAGGTTTTCTTTTCTTCCAAACATTTAAGAGCCTATAAAATCTAAATGTTTGCTTTCAGATTATTGCTGCTGACACAAATACTCCTCACCATCCCATTTAAATCCAATTCCTGCACTCAAACTTCTCCTACATGCAAATGAAACTTGCAGACGATTTTATTTAGACGTTTCACATGCCGGTCAAACTTTTACAATTTCTACGTGTCTATATATATTTTCTCATTCTAAATCATTTAGTACTTTGTGTTGGTTTATCAGATTTACACATTGTTATGTTGACATTTTGTGTTTCTATGTTGTTTTAATGTATTTTAAATTGTTTTATCTTATTAACGGCCCATTTTGGGTCGTGCATTTCAAATTAGCTCAGGTTATTGAAATGACCTGAGCTATTAGTGTTCTGTTTTGGTTTGTACTTAACAATAAAGAAAGAAGGAAGACATAAAAGGTCAGGTGAAGCATTAAAGTTTGTGGCTGGGACATTATTAAACAGTTTAAGGTGCTGTAAAAAAACAAATCTAATTAAATAGATCAGGAAATATGCTGCTTGAAAATATCAGCTTGATTAAAATGTAATTAATTTTTTTTAATTTCATTGGACTTTTAGCTCAGATTAGATTAAATTGAACTTTTTGGTAACAAATACTCTAAATGGAGTCTAATGTGAAGTAAAGAAAAGTGCCACTGTTGGGTATGGTGGAGGGTCTGTGATGCTGTGGGCCTGTTGCTGTAAAATCTAATGTTGTGTTGTTTGATTTAATAGATAAAATGCGTAAAAATGTTTCCTCTGTAGTGCAAAGCAAAAAAATATCCTCGTTTGCCTGTTCTGTGTTTTCCAGTCAGCTTCACAGTTTCTCATCTTTACAAAGTGCAGTAAATATTTTTATTATTTTCTGCATCAAAAGCTTAAAAGTCCAGAGGATATTTATGAATAATCCAGTCGGAGCTTGTAGCATGTCTCGGTGCAGAACGGCTAAGACGAAGTCAAACTCTTTTCTGCGGTTTCTTTAAAAAAAAGGAAAACAGACATCTCCCCTGGGCCTCATCTAAACACTAAATCAAAGCAGAGTCGCTGCAGACGGAGGAATGAAGTCAGGAGAGTGAAAACTATTAAAAGTGCATCATGCAGCCGGTCTACAGTGAAGAGAAAAAAACGTTACAGAAGAGAGGAATCACAAAAGCAAAACAACCACAACACTGGAGCCCTTCTAAGAACATCAAATGTGAGGTCTTGTTTGTCTTAATGTGTGGTTTGCAGCAGATCTGTCTAATATCATGCACTATAAATTTCAAAGTGGGTCGTACCGGTTCAGAAGCCCCTGAGGAGTTCAGGGTAAAAAGGAAAGTGAAATTTCTTTTAATTATGTGGCATTTTTTTCCTCTCTCTTTTGCAAAATTACTTCCTTGTGTAAATTAAAGAAGATTACCTCTGCAGGCAGGAGAAACATAAAGATTTCAAAAACTAACTGCTAATTTTAGGACCTCTTACAGGAAATATGGATATGAATATAAAACATCACTTCTACTGGTGGCATTGCTGAAGACAAATGGGCTTTACGTACTGATTTTAGTTCTTTTGTGTCATTTCGCACTGTTTTCTGAATATTTTGTAAATTTTAAACTTTTGGTTGTTGGATCCTAACTTCGCTGAGATGCAGTAGTCAGATCTCCAAAAGTAGGTGGAAAAACTAAACCTAACAAACTGAGATCCTGAACTGAAAACTCTTAAGAAACTGGAAGGCTTCCTGTTGTTCTCGATTCTGCTCAGACTTGATAAAAAAATTAACTGTAACATGTCAAATACAGAAAATTTTAAGACAAAACCCCCCAGAAATTTGTGTTCCTCTGAAGACTTTTGGGCTCTATACACTCTCCTACGTAACAGGTCTGTTGTTTCCTGTTGCTTTAAAGACTCAGACGGAGGACAGACTTGGTGGAAACTGTCAGTAGCTGCATTTCTTTTACAAAATGTGTGCAAATCTTTGCCACTGATGTTGGAAAAACACAATTTTACAACTGCAATGTTTCCATTGAATAAGACATTAAATGAAAACCTGAATAAACTTGTTTACGCGACAAGTCATTAAAATCACAGCAGTGACGATCATAAACAGTTACATTATATTCATATTTCAACCATGGTGCTAGCGCACATCATCTATTAGCCATCAGAGGAGACGTCGGCTTCTTATTCAGGTGTTGGAGCGACAAACCTCTTTAAATCTGAGAGCGGCTACGTTTGCGTCATTTTGGGGAAATTGTAGTAGGTGATTTTACTAAAGAGCAATGGATTCAACACGTTGCAATGACACACAATGTTTTATGAACTGCGCGATGCTGTGAGAGCTCTGATGGAACCAGCTGCACATTGTCCAAAAAAAAACAATACACAAAAACAAACCATCATCCATACTCCTACTACTGCTTTCTGTCGTCTTCTTTGTTGTTTCTGCCAGTAGTAACATCCGGTTGTTGATCAAATGATGTAAAAAAAAAAATGTTTCCATTGCAGTTTTACAAAGTACATCCATTTCGATATACTTGAAAAACTGCCACTTGGAAACGCAGCTGCTAAAAAGGAAAGCTTTAATCTTTCAGTCCTGGATTGGAACAGCAGATTGCTGCCTTTGAGTCTTGACCTTTCTGTCCTGGTCTTTCCTCGTGTCTCTGCAGGACTCAGAGCAGTGGGACAGGTCGGCTTCACGGGTCGCTGACATCGCATCAGCCTTGATTCGGGACAGGAACCCCGCCTTTGTGGGACAGCTCCTGCAGGCGTGAACAGAGGTGACATCAACAAAACAATCATCGCTCATGAAGACTGAAGATGGATTATTTCTGCTGTCTGTTAAAGTCTCCAATCCTGCAGCAGGCTTAAAGGAAGTTGTATTTCTAATGTGCATTTTGAAATAAATCTTGACTTTTACAGCAAACTGTGATAAACTGAGTCCTACATTTCCCACAATGCTTCTCTGAGCTGTTGTTAAGATGCTTTCTCTGTTGCATAACTCTGAACTGATGCATTGCAGTTTTTACTGAAATGTGATTTCATGCAGTTGGACCTGCTTTTGGTCCAACTCCAAAGAGAAAATATCATAAAAAATATATTATTTACAGTAATTCTGAAATATTTCTTTATTTTTCTTAATCAATGGATTTGAAAAATTTATCAGAACATCATCTTCTACTTCCTTAGAAATCAAAGTTTGAAAGTTGTGCAGTTATGTCTCTCTTCTGCTAAAGCTAAAGGCATATTTGGCTCCAGAGAGATCCTTAATGACCTCACAAAGGAAATTATGACTGTGAGTTTTAAAATTCCTGTTAGTTACCTTTTCTTCTTTCTGTTACTTTAATTGTTGTCGTTTTGTTGGTTCTCAATTTTTTACAAACTTAATAAGATATTCATGAGCTTTTGCTGAATCCGAGGATATGTCTTGTTCTGTGTGAATGTGAACCAATTACCAGGGACTTCAATATTAAAAAATACATAAATGTAAGAACTACTAGACTTGAAACAGTGCTGCATTTTCAGTTTTTATATACAGAAATATTATGTTACTGCTCTCACATAATCATTGAGAAGATTCTGGTGTAATTAGCTATTTTTAATTCTATTACTGGCAAAAAATCAAGCTCTAAAATAATCTGTTAACATAATGTGATGCACCTCAAAGATTTGAAACAGACTTCTGTAAAAATTTTTACCTTTAGTATTGTTTAAAAAATGTGAGCCAGGAGCAAATCAGACACTAACATGATTTTATTTTTATCGTGACTCTTTTTGAGATAAAATAAGACATTAGTTTGCTTCTTCATAGAGTTTAATATTTCCAGCAGCTGATTTGGGTGTTAGCACCGACTGGTGTGCATGGAGTCAGAGTTGAAATCAACTGCAGGGTGTTCATTGTGATGAAGGCGCTTGTTATCACTCGATGCAGCGACGTGGCTCTGATGTGTTTTTAATGCGTTCTGGAGAGAAACAGAACCGTTTGGTACTGACAAATGGCAAATATGTCGAGCTCTGGCAGAGAAGTCATTGTTTTATTCTTCTATTATATGGACCTACCTGAAGCCTGATTGTTCATTCACAGGGAAAATAATCATGGATGCAAGTTGGAGGAATTTGATCTAGTTTATGTAAAAAGCTCCATTGGATAAAGCTGGACTGTCACACAGCTTAAAATGAGATGTATTAACATAATTCTGCAGATTTCAGATTGTATTTTCTGTGTTTAGTTTCTGAGACTCGTTCTGCTTCTGGGAGTTTGTTAATTCAGTATCCGACGAACCAGCAAGCAGCACAATTAATTACTGACACAGTTTTTAAATTTTGACTTTCAGTGCTTATTTTATTGTGTCCAAACTCTTTGTGACACGAGTCATGTGAGAAGATAAAAAAAATTATGAGAATAAAGTCATAATATTACCGGAATAAAATTGCAATATTATGACTTTATTCTGGTATTATCTGGACTTTATTCTTGCACGAGTATATTCTTGAAATATTATAACTTTATTCTCATAATTGTTTTATTTTTATTTTCTTGGAGTGGCTCTAATTCGCCGTCGTACACATGGGTCTAAATGTTTAATAATGTTAAAACTAAAACCAATAAAACACAAAAGAACTGGACCTCACTGGCTTTCTTCTGCAAAAAGGAACAACAAAAAGTTAAAAGCAGCTCTGAAGAAAAACACAAATATTATAAAAAATGTTTTTGTTTTTCATTCGGGAGTCAGTCAGGGAGGTTGACACTATCTACTTTAAAGCTGAGGTTTAAGTCTTTCCTCCTTGATAAAGCTTGAAGTTGGGGGCGGCTGGTGTGAGTCATGCCTTTAGAAAAGCTGCTATAGGCGTAGCTGCTGCAGGGCCGGATGCACTGAGCGCCTTTTCATCACGTCTCCCTTTTATTCTTGGTGTTAATGCATAGGCCTACCATTATTGCTGCTTTGTGTTTCTTCTTTCTCTCGGCAGGTATTTGTTGCCAGCAGCATCTGTTTTTGCCTCAGTCTCCTTCCTGTCCTCTCCACCCCCGGCCGGTCACGGCAAACCCAAAACTGAGTCTTGTTCTGCTGGAGGTTTCGTTGATGTGTGTACAAATTTATATTTTACATGTTTTTGTATTTCTATTTGGTTTTCTACTGCTTCTAAAAACAGGGGAAAAAGCGCACACAAAAAACCACCCAGCTCTATTTTTTTGGCAATAAGTTAATTGGTTGTTTTTTTTTGGCATTTGGAAAATGAACCCTTTCAAAAACCTTCTAAATTTACCAGTTGCCTAGCAACTCCAGCGGCCTTCCACTTGTCACCTAGCAACCTAAGCTGAGCTCCTGGACATTTGGTCAGCTGGTTTTCCTGAACTTTAGAATGACTGCTGGAAAAGAAACGTGTTTAGTCATTGAGTTACCATCCAGAAACCACTTGCTGCATTCTTGTTGGTTGTGCAGGAGGCCCTATTTCTACTTTTCAAAGATGTACAGTTGTATAATTGCAAATCTTTTCTCACATTTTCATGTGTAAACGTCAAGCTGGGAGGGGAGAGGCCAGCAACAACTTATTTGGATTTAAAGTGACAAGAGGCCCTATAACTGCTCATTTTCAATGGTTTTGTATGCTAACTTGTTAGCAATATTCACATAGGAGACTTTGGCCCTGTTTACATGACAATGATCTAACGAAAATTTTATTTTTGTTTCATTCCTGTTAACACATTTACATGAAGACGTTCTAATTACAATCTTTGTTTACGCAGTAAGAGTACACATCGACAAGGTGTAATGCTCTCGCCACGCCACTAGTTGGTGCTAGGTTCTTTGAAACTAAGTGCGCATGTGTGTAAAAAAAAAAAAAGTTCTACTTGAAAGCACGTCGATTCGCACTATGTGCGTCTGAGAAAACATTCGGTGGCTTCATGTAAATGTACAAACACAACAAAACTCTTCCATTTTCACCAGAAAGTGTTGTTGTGTAAACGGGGTCTTTGGCTTGGCGTCCATGAGGACCCAGAAGTTTTTGTGGATTTTGCTACATTTCAGCTCGTCTCAATTTAGTTTTCTTCTAAATCCCATTGAAACCCAATGAGGGTAAACCAACATCTCGCATGTTTACAGTAATCACCCAAAATATTAAAACCAGCTGCCAGTTAGCATGTAGGTCCCCGATCTGCAGCCAAAACACCTGTGAGGCATCGAGCCCTGGACTCCAGCAGACCTCCATCAGACTAGGGTTTTGTCAGCAAATCCTGTAAGTTCTGCGATGGGGGCCTTCATGGCTCTGACCTGTTTTTCCACCACATACCAAAGACGCTTGATCAGACGGGGATCTGGAGACCAAAGGCCAAAGCAACACTTTGAATGCTTCGTACTGTTCCTACATCCTTCTTTTTTAGCATAACGGGGCTCATTAATAATACTTTTTATTACTTTTGTGTTACCCTGGTGTGCTCTGCAACATTTTGTTGACTGATTTCTTGCCACAGCTCATCTTCAAGCTCAAACTCTCTTCCAGGTTATGACATATTTACACACACAACTTTTTCCTCTGTTGATCCGTGAACCTCTGGTACTTCACTTTTACAGACCAACAGCTTCCAGCATAGTGTTAGAAATTATTGAAACTGCCATGATGTATAATTCAGAGATATTTCACTGGTACAAATGGACATAAAATGACTGCATGTGGGAATACAGTCTCAAAGCGTGTTGTAAAAACATGAAAAACAAGCGATCTTCGAATTTAGCAGGCAGTAGGTTCATGTTAAAGGCGCTGACTAGATTCGTCAAGACATTCATACAAGTTGAACTTTTCCGTACATAATTTTATGTTTGTTTTTTACTTTATTTTATCTGAATGCATAATTGAGAACTGTGGATTAAATATTATACATGGTTGTCCAATTCTTTCTTTTTTAAACAAAATAATAATTTTGTTGGATCAGTCAATCAAGTGTAATTGGAGAGATGTTCTACAGGCGACAGAAGGCCGACTTTATAACTGTCTTTATGTCTTTGAAAGTTCAGGTCTGAGTCCATCACTATACCCAGATTTCGGGCCTGGACAGTGTCTGTGATTTGAAATTTGACTTTCCATTCTGGCATTTTGTGTCCTCAGCTCCATTGAAAGCTGAAACTGAACCGACCTGCTGCGTATGTGAACATTTTTAATTTCTTTGTATTTGGTGACACCTGTTGGATAGACTGGATATGACTGGGTAGGTACCGCCTCAACTTGGCTTTTTTGTAGTTCTTTGAGGTGTGGCGGACATTTTGGATGTAGTTTCTGCTAAGAGAAGACTTGCTGAAAACCATTTTAAAAATGTATTGCGGTTATGTGAGGAAAAACTGTAATTTATGAGACTAAACATTACAATTTAATTGATCCTTTCGGACTCAGGTTGGTTAACTTCTAACAGTTGTTTTCTTAGATGCAAGATGTAAAAATTAAAATATTGGTCACAAATAAATAGAAGAAAGTCCTAAAAATGATCTGAAATAGTAAGCTTAGGTTTTTCTAACATAAAAATCTAGAATTTTCTTGAGCCTCTCACTAACATCTGGTGCTGTTATGATGTTTTAATAAGTGTCCTGCTGCTCTATTATTAAATTGAATATAATTTCAGATTGTTGTATAATTTGTAACTCTGGCAACAGATGGTTTAACTCTGCTCTTCATAGTTGCTGTAACGGACTCTGACGTAGCCAAGCTGCTAACCCAAGTGAGAAATTATGGCTGCTGTGCTTCTGGCAATGCTGCCGTTCTTAATGCAGACCGAGACCAACACCAGATCTCGCCGTTTCATTCTCTGCAGGTCTTCCTTCGATCCGTAACGTTGAGCTCATCCCAAACCGTCTCACTGTTTTTTCCCCCACACAAGACATTTTGAGATGCCTTGAACCTAAATTTAGGTTAATCTTAGCTGAAAGAATCCCAGACGTGAATCTTAGACAAAGTTTCATGCCTGCTTTTGTCAGACTTGGGGCTCAAAAAGAGAAACCACAAGAAAAAAAAAAGTACTTTTTCCCTAGAGACCAGAAAACAAACAGAGGGGGAAAATCGGAGCAGCTGGCTGAAAAAATGAGGAGTTGTGATGCCAAGATGCCAAGTGCAATAATGTTGGCAATAATACAGGAGGGAAAATGTTCATAAATTTGGCCTTGTTAGGTCACTGCAACCCCAAAATATCTCCTGATGTGCCTGGATTAAAATTAAACATCTGTAAGACACTGTGGCAAGGAGTACATTTATTTAGACTAGTGTTCACTGGGACAGCTGTTGGATTTTATTTCTAAATTTGCAGGACTTCAGGGTTGTTTTTTTGCTGACTGTCCCTGAATAGGAGGTTTGTTGACAACACCGCTCTCTGGTGGAAATTGCCAACCAGTCGAATTGTACAACGGAAGAAAAAGGGAAATATTTACAGAAATCTGAAATGCTTTTACAAAAAACTTAGCTGCTCTACAGCATAGTGCTCTCTAGTGAAGAAAAATCTTATGTGATGTTGGATTTTAGGAAACTACATTTGAAAGGCTCATGTTACTAACTATGCACACCCTTTGACTCAGACTGAGAGACTCTGCAGCTGTTTTCTCTGCTTTCTGAAATGTTTTTGCCGTTTCAAGATAATACTGCTTCTCTGCAACCAAATCCTGTTGACTCAGCTGCCAGTGCATCACTCAACCCCACCTGGTGCATCTCGATTTAAACCAAAAATGTTAAGAGAAGTTGCCAATATTTCATTATTTGGATCCCAGAATGCTGTAAAAAAAAAAACAAAAAAAAACCTGAGCAGTTATAAGCTGTTGATTTCTGTTTGCCTTTGATGTATTATTTTGCAAATTAAAAAAAAGACAGGTGAGACATAAATTTTGCCAGTAGAGGGCAGCACAAACAAGAGTAAGAGAATACAAAAATTAAATAAATGGATTAGACTAAATTAAATTAAACTAGGGATTTTTGAGAAAAACATTACGCATATAACATTAATTACACAACTCAGGTGGAGACTGTACACATATGGAAACAAATTATACAAATTAACAATCAATTTAATTAACAATCAATTTATTTGTAAAAAAAAAAAGTTTGTAAATCATGTATTTTCCTTTCACTGCACTAATATGTGTTGTGAATATTCTAAAGTTTGGTGTTGTATTTTGATGATATCAATGTCTAAAAAATCGCAGCGTATTTCATATTGAGTTGGCTGGGGTGATATACAACCTCCAATAGGTGGATGGACAATACCAACTATGGTTACTTAACCTTTTTCTCATTTTATCACAATATATCTACACTCTACATTGTATCTCATTTTATGATAAACCAACACATTATAGTGCATAAGGTGATTGCAAAATGCTTTTCAAGTAACCTGAAACATGTGGCATCCTTTTGTCTTAAAGAGCGAGTATTATGTAAAACTTGAGTTTCTGCCTCAGAGAATTCCCACTCAGCTCCTCCAGACTAGCGGCAGCAGTAATTAGCAAACACTTTGCGCCTGCATACAAACTACTTCTCAGTCCGCTGCTCCTAAGAACTGTTGTAAACAGCATAGTGGAGGAACATTGTAGTGCTGAAGGGAGAGCTTCTTAAAGAGACAGAGCCCTAATTTCAAGGCTTCAAATTGCAAATTCAAATTTCTTTTAAGTTATGTTTGATGTATACAGCATTTTTATAACAACTGATGGTAACTTGATTGCATTATAAAAAGTCTCTATGTGCCTGAAAAATGCATATTACGGCCACAGTAATAAATATTACCACTATATTTACAGATGAAGTCTTCTTGGATATGTCTCCATGAACCATACACGCCTAAATGTTGACATTTTTGTACATTTCCCTCTGTTGAATAACCCAAGCTCAGTCAAATTGGATAGAAAGTATCTGTGAACATCAATTTCAAATTGAAATTGAACATCATTTTCAATTTGATGTTCAATTTCATCAAATTGAAACATTTAAATCCACGATTTAAGTCCAGGATTAAATCGTGGATTTAGGTCTGGACTTTGTTGGGTTCTAATTGGTGAACATGTTTTGATCTAAACCAGCCCATTGTGTCTCTGGCTGTATGTTTAGGGAAGATGGACCTCCACCCATTTTCTGCAGCCTCTAAGAGGTTCTCTGACTGCTTCCCTTTAAGTTTATAGTATCATTTGTAAAATGACACTTTGGTCAACTAAAATTTGGTGCTTAGCACACCAGTCTCATTCTCATCTATTTAATTTCTAAAGCAGCAAATTACACATACACCCTTAAGCGCTTTCATCATCATCATAAGTTCTTCACCACATCACTTGAAGGAAAAACACACTGTGAGTGTTTCTGATGCTGCTCCTGGAAACCCAAAGCTGCAGCATTAAAAACTGATGACAGGAATCGACACAGCGGGGGAACATCTTTCAGCCCGTCTCGCCTGTTGGTGTTGGATTTCCTCATAACAGCAGAAATTGGCACATTGTACTGTATTGTACTTGTTTTTTTTATTGCGTTGTCTTTTCCGGCCTCGTTCCCACCCCCGCATATTCCTCCCGTCAGTCCAAGCTGTTGCTGATGCTCCCTGGGTCCAAATGAGGTCCACATTTCTCCCCTTCTGAGACGCCAGTGCTGTGCGGACAGACGAGGCTCGCCTTAAAAAAATGAGGCTCAGCAGGACTGGAGATCCGTCGCTGACAGCCTCGTCTGAAGCAACCTGCTGGAAGTGGAGATTCGTTTGGTCTGAAGTTGGCACTGTCTGAACTGAGGGAGGCCCCGGGGCCCGCAGCGGTGTTGTGCCTCAACAGTGCGTTGTTGAGTAGTAATCTGCCACAGCTCTTTGCAGAAGAATGTAATTCAGGATGGAATTAGGGATTTTCTTGCCAAAGAGGCAATGTTTCTGATCAGTAGGACTCAGGTGTGTTTTGACATCAGCAGGTTTTAAAGTTAGAGTTTAAAGTTGATTTAGAGTTTAAAGGATTTTGGTCTTTTTGCTTTATTTAAAGACCACCAGGCTCAGAAACAGCTCCTACCTGCAGTTGTCAGACTACTGAACTCCAGCTGCAATCACCTCACTTTATTACTTTTTTATTTATTTATATTCTCTGTCTGATACTGACCCTTTGCACATGACGTCACTCTTCAGAACTCTTCCTGCTCCGCCATGATGGACGTCAAAACAACCAACGTGCTCTGATAGAGCCTGTCAGAAAACAGAAATCTAACCTCTGTAAAACTAGGGTGCTGCGCGGTCGTCTGATGAAAAGTACAAGAATGCAAACCAAACTTGTCATTTTATTTTATAACTTTTAGTGAGGAAAGATGCAAAGACCAAGGATTAGCAGCCGTCAATCATAATGACTGACAGCCCTCGATTTAATGGTGGATTTGCAACAAACAATTTTTACAAGGTAAGAAAATTATCGCTCATATGCTTTGTTAGCAAGTAAGTATAACTAAAAAGATGTCAAACATTGCATTATGGAGAACGTCTAACGTTAGTAACCATGGAGACAATGACACCGTCATGTAGCCTAGCATGTATGGAAAAAACTGGTTAGCATCTGGTCTTTTGTAGGTTTTTAATGCTGCTCCGGTTAAAGGGGAAACGTTGTTCATGACATATTGATATCATGCGGTGTGAATTCAGGTAAAGTCGGTAATTTTATAAACACCTCGCGGTGGAGGAAGTATGGGTCGGTTTCTAAGCTAAGTATTTCCAACTGTTGTAAATACCGCCGTCTATGAGCCCCAACCAGGTGTTCACAGACAAATACTTGACTCGAACAAGTAGAAGCCATGAATAAACTTGTAAACACAACGTTGGAAAACAATTTCAGTCGCTCTGTTCAATACTCCTGTCTCTCACTTCCGAGCTTGAATGATTAAGTTACGACCCTTCTTTGTTCATCTCAGGTCCAATAGCAGCTTGACTTCAGAACAGACCAACTCACGTTCATTGTATTTACTCTAATGAGAGAGAAAAGCAAGTGGTATGCATTAAATAAAATGCAACAAATAACTAGAGTAAAGGCTCCCAATGGACAGTTGACAGCAGCTAACAGTTGTAAAAGAAAGCAGCTAAAATGCGCAACATTATGATAACAGTAAAAAAAAGGAGAAATCTATCCAAAACATGACAAAAGTACACATGAAACACTGTAGATAATTACAATTGTCTAAAATATATGTTTAAATGTAATACTTGATGCACAGTTACAGACAGGAGCTGTCGGTTACTGGTTGCTATGGTAACCACTAACCGTCAAAAGCAGCATAGCAGAACTTACTTAGCAATAAATGTCAGGAAGAAAATAACTTTTTGACTAAACAAAATTAATTTGAAGATTAACAAAACCAATTTTTACAAACTTCACATCTATAATATTGTTAAAATAAAACCCTGTTGCATATAAGATAAGATAAGAGATAAGATAAGATTTATTTGTCATTGTCATCAACAGATTACAACGAGATTGAGATTTGCTCGACTCGAGTCGATATCCATACTTTATATTTATTTTCTTTTTATATTTCGATATTCTATTTAGTTTTCATATTTGCTTGCTAGTCAGAAAAGTCAGAAGGATTTGTCTGTCTTTGCTTTTCATATTCAGTTAATTTCATTAGTTTTACAATTCCTGTAAAACTTCCTGTACTTGAATATTTAACGTGTTTTTAAACTGCCGAGTTGCAGTTTTTGTTATATTTGTTGGATCTTATGTCCTAATTTCTTGCTTCTTTGTTAGTTCACAGTCTATTTGAGAATCTGTATGTTCTTAAGTTTGTATCTTTACTACTGTTTACTTCTGTTAGGGCAGCATTACACATTGTGGATGGTTTTCTGCATTAGGAACTGAATGACTCGTAAAGTCATCAAACAGTCAAAATAGCAAAGTATTCTCGACAAAAAAATCCTTGACTGAAATCCAATAAAACATATCTGGAAATACTTAAAATGTTTGTCTAGTGCGCTTCAGAGTATCTGAAGAGACGAATGGGAGGAAATACTCCAACACAGGTGTGCCAAGGTTGTAGAGACATAACAAGAAGACCTCAGACTCTGATTACTGCTATTGTTGCTTCAACAAATTGTTCAGCAAAAAAATTATAACCCAGCATCACGGGAACGTATCCTATAATCATTTAGATAATTATTTGGAGTAAAAAGACAATGTAAGTAGACAGTGTTGATGCACTGTCCACTGAAACATTTGCATCAAGGTAAAAACCTTTAATCTGTAATCCGAGGCTCGTGTTTAGATATTCTCTACAGGCGTGGTATGAGCAGGACTCAGATCTAAACATTGTCTACTTTTTAAATGCCGACGGGGCTGATTTTGTGTCAGAGTTTAGTAATTGGTCCAAATTAGGACCAACAATTATCTACAATTACTTTAGTGGGAGGACAAGATCGCACATCAGCGTTGGTTATTTGTGTTTGAAGGTGGCCACTGGGTCAGTGGAGGAAAGGAGCCAATGACTCATCACCCCTGGATGAGACAGAGCGTGGGTTTCTGTGGGTTTTTCTTCCTGATTTGTTTTTATAAACGAGAACTTCCAGAAAGGCGAAGATGGGGAATGTCAAAACTGAGATGACGCGAAAACCACTCACTGCATAAAACAAGGTTTTGTCTGGAAATAAGAGGCAGATATGAGGCGGGCTAAGCTAAGAGATGGAAGGACAAGATGGATGCAAAATGCTGAAATAGCAGTAAAAGTAAACACAGAAGATCTCAGCAAAGAGAAATAATAAAATTCTAGAAGAAAAGACAAAATCCCGGGAAGTCAAAGGAGAAGAAAAAAACAGAATTTAAGAAAAGTAGAAAATCACAAAGATGGAAAATAATGAGCTCAAAAATGATAGGGTGAGGGAATAAGCAAGGAAAGAAGTATCAAAGTGGAGCGTTTTAATAAATTAAAGGAAAAATCATATAAGGAGAAAACACTGAAAAATAAGAGAAAACATTTGAAGGGAAGAAGACAAAACAGGAGCGTATAAGAATAACAAAGAAATTATAATGCAGGACAGCTAGTTACATTTACTGTATTGTAGTAACTTTTTTGGGGGGGGAAGTACTTTAAAGAGTAATTCTACTGCATTGTACTTTTTCCCATTTAATAGAGTAATATTTTCACAAAGTATGGCTGCTTTTATTTTTTATAATTTTTTTTGGGCTTCTCTACTCTATGTGAGTAATTTTCCTAAAAGATAAACAAATGCAGATGCATTTAATTAAAAAATGCATCAGCCTTACTTGTTTGTACTCAAGCATCATTGTTTAAAACTTATTTTAAATTTGATTAGCCTTTTGTGTTAAAGTACAGTAACATCATAGATTGTAATGGAAACTACAATAAGTAGTGATCTTATTGTTATTTTTTAATTATGTATTTGCTTTACCTCCTTTATTTTAAAAAACTAGAATTCACACATAACTATATTTCTGTCTGAGATTACATGATGCGATAAATTAGTCAATACCTGAGTACCATTTAAAAAACAGCTTTTATTCTCACTTGAGTAATTTCTTGGATCAATACTTTGCCTTAGTTGTGTAAAATATGCTTAAGTAGTGCAATGAGTAAAATATAAGCAGACATGGGAAAACAAAAAAAGGGTACAGTTGGGGTAAAAACTGAAATAATAATGGAAGGAGGACAAAAGAAAAAAAGATTGAGATAAAAAAAAGAAGCAGAAAAAACAATACTCAGACTGAAAGAGAAACAACAGGCCTTACATAAAACATGGGAAAAGAGACAACAAAAGACAAATAAAAGGAAGAACAATGAAACAGAAAGCAACAGATGCTCGATGGATCGGCTACTGAAACACTTGCTGATAGAAGACTTAAATAAGATTTAGCACAAGATGTTCTGCGTTGAATTACAAAACATTTCTTTTTGCTTCAGTGCCAGTAAAAGTTCAGTGAATTGAGTTTGAAGCTGAGTGAGAGGCGAGTTAGTTAGAAGCAGCTGTGAGTTTGACTCGTTACGCCCCCGCGTCTGCAGAGTCTCCATCATGCTGACAGCCATGTTTCTGCTTTCTTCGCCACTCAGACCCACAGACACCAGCAGGGTTCAGCGTCTCCTCTCGGTCTCCATCACCTGCACGCTCTTTCCTCCCCCCAACTCCTCAGACGCCGTTCAATCAGGCCCACCTCCAGGGAGCGAGACAGGACGTTCATCCAGAGATTACTCCCACAGAAGAGCAGTACACGCTGCTGTAGAGACGTCCGACAAGAGCTTTTATTCAGGGATCATCTTCAAGCTTCCACAACTCATTTCATCTAGATTTGTTTGCTTAATTCTAATTTAGAGGGATTTTTCTCCAAGTTTAAATAAACAGGAAGAAGTTAACAGAAATGCATCAAAACAGACAGATATGCCAAATAAAACAACTAAAATTTAATTGCATTTTAAGCAAACAAAAAAGCTCCACACTAGCTGCATTTCCATTAACCATAAAATTACACAAATTGATGATGATGATGATGATCAATGTTTTTCTCATTTCACACATTTCATCAACAAAACATAAGAAAAGTGGAACTTTCCTATTTTGTAGTATTGTATTTTTAAGTGTAAATACAATATCCTATTACCACATATTCTTACTCAAATGCATGCAAATAAACCAGTAGTTTGATGACTGTGAGTTTGATAAAGGAGTATGATGAAAGTTTGGCTTATGTAGTCATACCCATTTCCTGTCCTACATTTTACAACATCAAATCAAATTTTATTTGTATAGCACATTTCAGCAACAAGGAATTTCAAAGTGTTTTACATCATAAAAACATAGAAATACAAAGTCAGAACACACAGTCAACAACTGAAGCATTACATTTTGTCGTTACACATCTGATTGTTGATTAATGTTTCACAGGCAACTCTAAACAGGTGTGTTTTTAGTCCAGATTTAAAGGAACTTAGTGTTTCGGCTGTTTTGTAGTTTTCTGGAAGTTTGTTCATGAATAATCTTCCAATTTTTCATATCCCTTCTAAATCAAAAAATAGTTCCTGAACCAAATGTAAATAATACATACTCACCCATACATGTACATAAACACATAAACACACACACGCCAACACGCCTACACACAAATGCCCAAGCCATCCAAAGTACTTTAATTCCCGGCAATATTTATCACCTCTTTTCATCCCTGGACCTTTTAACAACAAACATTTTGAGACTTTTTTTTTTTTTTTTAAAAACTCATACTTGGATTTTGCTTAAACTCCTTGCTGAGTTTATTCCAAATCTTCATACCACTGACTGAGATGCACAGTTTTTTCATGGTTGTTTGAACACTTAAAGTTCTGACGTTGAGGTCATATCCCCCCCACTCTGTCGGTAAACAATTTTTAAATATTTTTAGTTAATAGTTTGTTACAAGCGTTATACAGGTCCGGGAGTTTGACTATTAATAAATTGTTGGTATGGCAATAAAAATCAACCTTGTGAACTATTCGGATGGCTCTTTACTGCAATGTTCACAATGGCTGAAGTGAAGTTTTATAGGTGTTGCTCCAAACTTCCACACAGATTTCCACAAATTGGAATTATGAAAATAAATTTGCTTAATGGAAACACAATTGAAACACTTCTTTCGCATCATATGAGTTACATGATCAACAGCTGGATGTTACTACTGAGAAAAACCACGAAGACAACAACAGGAAGTAGCAGGAGGATGATGGTTTATTTTTGTTTTCCTTTGGACAATGTGACTTTGAGAAAAGTCTCAAAATGTGCAGCTGGTTCCACGAGACCTCTAACAAACTTTGTGTATCATTCAACTTTGTGTATCATTCTTGAATCCGAAGCGGTTTTGTAAAATCGCCAATGACAATTTTCCCAAAATGCCGCAAATGTAGCCGCTCCCAAATATAGGGGGCTTGTTGCTCTATGTCTCTGATGGCAGAAATTTGCAACTGTTTATATCTGTCGCTGCCACGATTTCTAACAACATATCTTGTAAACACATTTATTCACATGTGATTTTAATGCCATTTCTTATTAAATGGAAACACCGCAATTGCAAAATTATATTTTTTCAACAGTAGCAGAATATAAACAAAGATTTGCGCACATTTGTAATGAAAACTCGACTACTGACAAATATTGAAAGTTATGTAAAAACCCACTTTGCTGACACAGTGTGATGTATGGAGGGGCTGTCACATTATTTCCCCTTAGCATTGACAAAACCATGTTTTTCTTTGTCTTTTTGGAAATACGTTGTGGTGCAGAGATTTACTGGAACTTTAAAGGATAATGTGAAAAAACACAAACCAATTATTATCCGTTGCATTTCCTAAAACCAAAACAACGCATCTTCAGTTTGAGTTTTAGTCGTGACATTTGTCACGATGTTCAGCAGAATTAGTCATGGCATTCCTAGAAGAAACACAGAGTCACATTAGCAGGAAAAGCACTGCTGAGCTCTGACACAATGTTCTTTCTGTCAGGACATGGTGACAGTTTCTGCAAATAAACAAAAAAAAATGCAGTTTTTATAGACGTTACCTACTGCGGCTCTAGCTTTATCATAGGTTAGTTTTCGAATATAAAATGTAGAAATATGCTTTATTGTTTCACAGGGGGGAAGTTCACATCTCACAGCAGTAAGTTAAGGTTTGCAGTAAGGACAAATTTATAACCTAAGAAAAATTACACTGTGCAGTTATTACAAAAAATAGCATTCTCTGGTTAAAAATAATGTCAGCTGAAGAGGAAATGTAAAAAAATTTGTATAAAGAAAACAATAGACTATTAACTAGAAATGAGAAAGCAGAGCCAACATGGATGTTTTTTTTGTTTTCAGGTCATGTTGATGCAATGTGTATTTAGGTTTTCATATTTGAACAGCTAAAACTTGAAGTGTGAATGTTTTCTGATAAAAGTGCAGTTCTTAAATTTAGATTTGACTAAAATAATTTTAAAAAGATTTTTCTGTTGTTAGGTTATTTTTGTTACATAGCAATCATCTTATGCAGTACGAGGAAGCAGGTTCCACATCTCCATTACCAAAAGATGCATGGCCTGCTCTTTAGGAGGAATAGAAAGTTAAGAATGATTAAATATTTTCCACATAAATAAACACACTCTAGGCTTCTGGCATTACTTTCATACATGTACCATCTATTTTAGGGTTAAAGGAGTTTGGGTGCGATGGAGAGAATTGAATAATAGTATGTCTATTCAGTTTTTGAACAAACTGAGCTAGGGTGGTTCTAATTATTTATATACTGCATTAATATAATAAATTTACAGATGCTCAGTAATAAGAAGCTTGCAGATCATTCAAATGATTACTCCAAATAAAAGCATTAATTTTGTTTCTTCCAGAATGGACACTTTGTATGGATGTTGCTGCTGCACTTGTGCTCCCCTTGTGCCTGTTTTCCGCCTCACTCACTGCAGTAGCGGAGGAGAAGTATGTGAGTTTATCTATGGAAAACAACAAAAAAGGGGAAAAAAATAAAATCACCAAGCTAGTTATTTGATTTCGATGTGTTGAAGCAGAGGAATATCTAAATGTTGCGTTACACGGGCCTCATAGGGATGGAGTTTGACACGTTCATGAATACAATTTGTTTATGAACATCAAAATTTATGTGTGTGTCTCTGCATAAAACGACATATGTAATGAGACATGATTCCTTTTACACTTTCATACAACTTCAAGTACTTTTCATAAGTTATATGCTGATTTTATGCTCATACATTAGCATTCAGTAATTAGGAATGTGAAGTTTATTTATATAACACCTTTCCACTAAATACAGTAACAAAGTGGCAGTAGTATTCAATAACAAAAAGTACAAAGTAAACAAAAGCTTTGAAATCAAATTCCTCATATAAATCTTTTATCATTTTAACCATTTTCACTTCCTGCACATACATGCATCTAAATATGTACCTAATTAAAATATTTTAATTAATCATAAGAGATAAATAATCATAGAAGTTTTATTATTTAAATCATTTCATGGTGGAAGATGATGGATGGATGTAGATTGTCTCAAGTCAAAAGACTATAATCAAGAAGCAATAATCAATTTTAGGTTTTACTTCAGTATTTTAAGTTTGATAATTAGACCTGATTAAAAAAGAAAGCACAGGACCTCTGAATTCCTAATTCAGAAATTATTTCAATTTGCAGAAGAACTGCAGAGTTAAAATTTTGCAAAGGCAAAAAAAAGATGGCAGAGAAGATAAAAACAATCATAGTTATCTGGAAAAACATTGATAAACTAGTTGATTACCAGTTGAAGCTCTCACTGTTGCACTCTATTCATCTTCATCCATCCAGTCATCTATATTATATTCATAAATGTTGTTTCATCTATTCACTAACAGATTTTCTTTATACACCTTCTGTGATTTTGTTCTTGCTTGGTCAGTTTCTGTAACTCAAGAGAACTCATCTCAAAACTAAATA
Source organism: Xiphophorus hellerii (assembly GCF_003331165.1). NCBI lineage: Eukaryota > Metazoa > Chordata > Actinopteri > Cyprinodontiformes > Poeciliidae > Xiphophorus > Xiphophorus hellerii. Next base: position 5,734,953 of record NC_045674.1, read on the forward strand.
TTCTCCTAAAGTCAGATGCTCTGCCTGTCTCACACAAACATTCACAAAATATTCCACAGAGACGAATTCCCAATCGATCTTTCCCATGAACACATCCCTTAGACTCCCACTACCTCCACCCTTCAGTCCTGAGTTCTGATCTTTTGCTCCCTCTGGACCCAAGTGAAGGATTGCAACTATTTTCTGCAAAAAACAAAAAAAAATAACCCTCAAACATAACAACAGCAAATTAGTCATCGCAGGCTGCCATAACATCTTGATTTGTGTCATAGCGTGGGAGCTGCGATGCGCTCTCAGCAGCACCCTTTGAGGAATCAACTCCATCAAAAAAAAAAGAAAAAACGAAGAAGGGACTGCGGGTTTTTGGAAGCGTCCCGCATCGCTCCCCGAGAAATGATTTATGAGGCCAAATCATTCACAGCGCTCACTTCCTGTCAGTGAAATCTCCAGACGTCCTCCCGTGTTTTATACTGTCACGTCCCATCAAGATGGCTGCTTGTGGAATTTAGTGCATGGCTGCGCTCGCCTTGTCCGCACATGTGTTTCTCTGCAGGAAGCACCGTACCATTTGACTGTCCTCATAATCTTTTAGCAACTTTTTTTTTAATACACTTCTTTTACGCATAGACTCACTTTGTGTTTTCTTTACACATCTTAATCATCTTTTTGGCAGTGGCTTAAGCATTGGTACTGACAGATATACTGTGTCGTGCAAGACTCTCAGGCTCCTAAATTTCTCAAACGCCTGGCTTTAAAGTCGGCGTCATCTGTTGGCCTCGCGACTTCCTTCTGGACGCTGCTGTGATGTTTAACGGGCCTCTGCTCAGGCACTTGAAGATGCTGAAACACTTGCGTAACAGCAGACACAACGGGATGTCAGGTATAATTGTTTTGGGGTGTTTTTAATGACCAAATGATCTTCTTTGTCTTATTTTGCGGCACATGAACCGTCCACATCCAAGTAGCGACATGCACGGATGAAATTTATTGATTTGCCACAGGGCATGAGTGCCTAATTGGCTGTTTTGGAACTGACCCGACTCGTGATGGCCCCTTCAGCTGCCAGCTCTCCTCCCAAAATGGCTGCCCTGACCACAAGCCTTCAGTTGGCCCAGCACATTTCAAAGAGCTCAGCTGTAAATCCTTTTTCTTCTCCTTTCTCCCTCGTTGCTCTTCTAACGTCTTCATTACTCAAGCTGTTTTGTCAGCACACCATTGGGTGTAACAGAATACCATACTGACCGACATTTAGGTCATTTCCTCCTCTTAAGACCAGATATTGCTTTGCCGCAAAGGTAGCTGTATAGCCAGATTGGAGCCCTTCGTTGCCAGATTGGGGACCCGGCTAATCTAATTAGAGAGTGAGGGAAAGAGGCCCCAGGGGCCCGCAGGACTGGGACTGTGGTGGAGCCAGGACTGGTTCCCCCAATTTGAAAAACTATGCGCCGCAAAATACAATGTGGTAATGTCTGCGGGCCTAATTCTTCCGGAGGGGAGAGAGCTGGACTCTGGGCTGCAGACAGCCACATCCCTCGCTTCAGAGGGAGAAAGAAAAGAAAAGAGAGGGCAGAGAAGAAAGAGTCCAAGGATGATTTATGTCCTGCTGCGCGGACGCAGAAATAAATCCAGCGACCTAGAGCAGAGAGGGAAGGAGGCCATAAAGCACAGGATCGGTTCAGAACTGGTTCCCTTTTTCAGAAACCCCAAATGAGCTAAATTGTTCCCAAACGTCAAAACCAATCGCTTTGTTTTATGTCTCCAAGGCCTTTTATAAAAGTATTCCCATCCTTAAGAGCGGGTGTTTTAGTCTCCAGGGTTAACTCTGGTTTGATGGAGCTAATAATTAGTCTTCAGTCGTGAACACGGTGATAGCTGCGTGGGAGGCCTCTTTTTTAAAAAAAATGCACCTCTAATTTGAGCCATAGAAGTTATTGAGGTTGTTGCTCTTTTCCTCGCCTCCAGCTCTCAGTGGTGGATGGAGGGGGGGCGGCATGGTGTCATGTTTTCTCACGCACAAACACACATGTGTGCACCTCCAGGTGGCCGAGAGCTGCGCGTATATTTCACACCCACTCTGCTACGATCAATTTCACTTCTTTGCATGCGTCTAGTTAAGTGTGCAACTTTTACAAGGTAGAGCGGGATCAGTTTCCCAGCTTCTTTCCGTCACCATTAAATGGTCCTGATCGTGACCAGTAAAATGAACGTTACTCTCATCCGTGACCTCACGAGAATCTGCTGAGGCGGACGAGCTGTGGTAAAACACTCAGAGAGCAGCAGCACCGTGCAAGCTCTTTTTAAGATACAAAGCAACAAATAAATTCATAACCATACTGTAGTTAGTAATAGTATCTATAATCTCTACATTCAGAGACAGATTGTAAAAAGATAAACTCTAGAGTAGATTAAAAACAAAAAACAGCTGAACTAAAGGAAAAACCTAAAATCTGGATGCTTTAGAAACAGCAATATCTCAAATCTATTTAGACCATGAAAATCATTTGAAGCTTCTTCTCTAAGTTATATTTTTTATGAATATATTTATCACTCCTATTATGTAAAATGACATTTTGTCCTTTCTTTGTAAGTAAACCATTAGCTACTTTAGCTGAGCCTAATTCTAATAAACCAGTCGATGTAACTGCTTATCAAATTCTAATGCTTATCAATCAAATTTGTTGATTAAGATCAATTCTCAAACTTAAATGAAGTCGGTATTTTCAGTCACAAAGAAGAAGAGTAAATTTTCTTTCAATTTGATGTAATTTTTATTAGAAAGACAAACGCCAAGTTGGTGTGCTGCCAGCTTTACTTCTGCTTTTCAAAGATGTATGGTTGTATAATTGCACATCTGTTCATAGCCATTTTCAGGTGCAAGGGTAAGCGTTGAGTTAGGATGCTTGGCCAGGAGCAGCTCATTAGGTTTTAAAGTGATGAGAGGAAGCCATACAGCCAATGAGCTAAAGGAAGAATGTAATTGACCAATCATCAAGTACTTCCTCTCTGACATCAGAAAATTTCCCTGTTTCTCAGGGTATTTAATTAGCTTTCATTGCACATTGAAGGTATTTGAACACATTTTACTGAATAAAAGTTGATTTAAAATGTATCTAACCCCTTTGTAAAAGCATCACACCACTCATAACAAATTTATAAAATATTCACCAAAGTGGGCGGAGCCAAGAGACAATAAGAGGCGTGGCCAAGTGTGGGGTGAATAGAGGAGTGATGGATGAGGGAAAGCAACTCTAGCCAACTCTGTCACTACATTTAGCAACTTTTCAGACCCTTCTAGCAATGGTTTATCAATAAAGCAACTAGTGAGCAATCTAGCAAAGTATTTTTATTTAATAATCTATTCAGACAATTATTCAGATAAGTCTCCTTATCAGTAAGTTTACAAAGTATTGACAAAATATAATTTTTTCAAAGTTAAATGGTTAAAATAAATGACATGCATGCTGCTTCTCATTTATTATTGGGAGTTTATTTTGTCTCAGCAAAAAACCAAAAACAAAATCAGCTGGATAGTTAAATTAAAGAAAAGAGGAGCAATATTTTAAATATAAAATGTTAAGGTGCACATGTTGGTTCACACTGCATTCCCTTAATGTTATTTAATCTGAGGACAAGCTGCTGTTTTTTTTTCTCGTAAGACAATTTCCAAAAAAAAAAAATAAAAATAGAGCCACCTGGATAAAACCTCCCACAACTACAACCTTTCACCCCAATAATATGGTGCACAGTGAAACAAGGATGTCTACTCTTGATACAATTTAAATGTCTCTGGAAACAGTTTTTAAAACTTCCACTAAATTTGAATGGGAGCCATAAATATTGATAGTGTACAACATTAACTGTGTACTTTACCTCTCATAAATCCCATGTGAAGCTATAAAGTGAAACAAACAGCCTTTTCTGTCTTCCTGTGAATTCTGTTTGGTTTTATATGTACAATTAATCTTTCGAGAAAAATTTTCAACTTTGTTTCCACAAAGTGAGGAGCATACAGAGGAAGTTGATGAAGGTTTTAGTTTATTAAAACAGAGCTGACGTACCTCAGAGGATGTAAACTGTGAAAAAGCCATACAATAACAACAGGGATCATCAGTTCTCAGAATGATATCAAACATGTCGCATCTGACTACTTCTGTTCACATGACTGGACAAAAAGATCTGATCTGTCAGCTACAAGACAATTAACATTTTTGTTTAGTGTGTAGGAAACACAGCCACAGATTAGCTGCATGCCTAATTTGAAATATGAAAACATCTTATGTTAGAGAAAGTTGCAACTTAAACTTATGCTTAATTTATATTTACTTTTACCTCAGCAGCTAATTATTTGCAGCACTTGGAAGCTTTTACTTCTGTCAGAATCCTAAATAAAGAAATAAAAATCTACCAAGGAATATAAACAATTTATTAGATTTATTATTCATCTCAATGTCAGCAGCTACAGTATATGTTTGTTGTAATGTACATTTTAAGCTAGTTTTAGCTGTAGATGTAAGTATTGAGATGTTACAAAATCAGGCTTGTTTTTCATTTGGAATATTAATAAGATTTTCACTTTAAGATAATTCGGCCATTTTTTTCCAGTGGTCAGAACTGGTAACAAAACGGTTACGGTCATCCTAATGCTAACCATAAACATTAGTTCAGTTAGCACACTATACCAACTCTGTGTTAAGTGAAAGCTGATGATAAACAAGCATTAATTCAACCATGTTCAATTATGTGTCAATGATTACCAAGTAAATTAGCACCTTTCAGAAAAAAAAGCTGAAATACAAAGATTGGATGCTACTTGATTTGCTATTGCAAAGCAGACAATTCAGGAGCTCCATAAATGTTTCTTGCTGTAAAACTTGACTGTAAAACTTAGGAGCGCAGAAGACAGTGGATGTTAATTTATGTGGTAGTGCTAAGATGGTTTCCATTGTGTGAACTAATACATATATGGGGTGTCTGAACTGCTAAAATAGGGAGTGATGAGTGTGTTTAGAGGGTGAATCAAGTATTTACAGATTTAATTAGTGGTTCTATAATACTCGGAGTTCACTCGGTGCTACATAAAACCGGATGAAAATCATTTTTAATACAGAAATGCTCTGTTACGGTCTGCACAATCATGGAAGACTGCTCATCTAGCAGTTTTCCAGCAACTAGTCAGTGACATCATCCACAAAGAGATTAAGCACAAAAGGTCAATGTTAAAATAGCTGGTTGTTCATGGAGTTAATCAGTTATATTAAAGTTTTTCCCCAATAAATGCTATTTATTAGCTACTGTATGTATAAAACTAATACTAAACCAGTATTTGTTTGCTGTAATGCTAACTGTAAGTTGGTACTAACTTATTCTCACATTTTGTGAGAATAACCTCATAAATGACCTTTTTAAACAGCATAAAATCTTTTATCTATTAAAAAGATCTTTTAAATAGATAAGAGACAAGTGCCTCAACAAAAAAACTCAAAATATCAAGGTTTTTTTTTTTTTAGGTGGTAGATGGAAATGTCTTGGAAATACATGAATAAATTTTACAAACTTTCTGATCCTATTGTTGGTAGCATAAAAAAGTCTTTAAATTTGCAGAACCCGCACACGCATTCAAACAGCGATTCACACTTTAAAAGGTCGACACATCGATATTGAACTCACAACTCTCCCATTACATCACAACCACTCTGCCAAAATTTATAACCTTTCAGCAAAATACAAAATGTTTTATGTAATTCTGAAACTGCTTTTATGCAAAAATAAAAGTTGCATTATGAAAGCTTAAAAGAATCTGAATGTCATGAAGCACTTTAAGATTTTTGTCACGCAATTCATGAAGTAGAACTTACATTTGATATAGATTCACTGCACAAACAGTAAAGTCTCCTCAGTTCATTCTGACGCTTCTTCAATTTTTAAAATGGATTTTAGTTGATAATCCTCTGTGGTTAATCCTGTTGCTGGTACTCATTTTCCTACTACTCGTTTCTCTTCTACTCAACTTTCCTTGAATACAGTACCTAACATTTTCAGGATTGTGGTTTTGTTTGAAACACTGAATTTTGGGGTTTTTATTATCTGTAACTGCAAGAAAGAAAATATTAGTGGAAAGCTTTTTCACGGCATTCTAATTTTTTTAGCTATACCTTTGATTGCAAAAGCTTATTGCATTAGTACATTGTTCCTGTGCAGTTATTGTTTCCTCTGAAACCAGATTATGCATGGAAAGAGCTGCACACTCCTTTTTAAACAGCAAAAAATCTGAAACAATTTCAACAAACTGTGACTGAAGTGATGAATGGACTCGTGACATAATGTGACAAACATGTTTTTTTTCCAGTTTCCACTGTTATAACCCACACAGATCCATCCATTAATGCAGTAATTGAGCCCTGAGTATGCAGTCCTCTGGACAATGATGCATTTTCCATTAACAGAGAAAATTTCCATTATTTCTACAAAGGAAAAACCTTGGAAAAACATATTGTTTTTTGATGCAGTTTCATATTCAACATCCATTCTTCCTCTCTGGCTTTCTCACATGCTGTAAATCCAAAACAAAGCTCTCCATCTCGCCTTTGCTCCTTCGCTCTGACGTTGACTAATTGTGCTTTCTGCAGATTAAAGCCACCAGATGCCCGGGAGAAACTGGCCAAACCCCCGTAAACTCACAGCTCTTTTTCTAGCGCTACCCTTTCTTGTGGAGAGCAGCAGGAATGCCAGCCATCTTCCCATCAGCACGGGACGCCGCAACATGTTCTCTTTAAAGAGGGTGTTTACAGTGAACCGTTCCGCTGATGTGGGATAGATTTATTGCTTATTTACTCTCAGGCTTGGCCCGGCTTTTTGTTGCTCCCTTTTCTGATCACTTTCGATGCCTCACGCCAGACCACGAAGTGATGGCGGCATGTAAACACAACCAATGAGAGCTAGAATGCAGGAATGTGTGTTGGTGCTTGTGTTGGTGTGAGAACAGGGCATGCAATCTGTGCAAATATACCCATGCCTGCAAATGTGTTTGTGTATTTATGCAGAGGATCTGTACATACATTTATGCATCAGCACCACTAACTTGTGTATTTTTAAACTTTTTTAGCATTCCACACAGTTTGTGTGTGTGTGTATATTTTGCCTCCCACTCAGAATTGTGTAATTAGTCGGTTACAATCAGCGCCTTATAGAGGATCAATCAGGTGGAAGATAAACATCTGCTTGTATGACACACTTCATTAAGAGGGAAAATGGTGCTGTGTGATCACAGAACATCGTTAAGGTATTTACAAAACTGCGGCACTTTTTAACACGACTAATCCTCATCAAGTGAGACAATTCATCTACCCTCTGGTATACAAATCTTACACGGTATTCTAAATCCTCCCTGTTTTGGGTTTATTCCTGTAGTCGGGACAATTTCTGACATGAGGCACAATAACTATATTTGAAATGCATAAAACATGAGCAAACCGACTGCTAAGCATAAGCAATACTTGGGGTTGAAGCAGGAAGTTGAAGTGTAAACTCTGATGGATGTTTACAACAGACATATTTTAACCATTGTTTCTTTTGTCAAATATGTGGACAACAATGAGGTTTGTCTAATTCACAAACCTAACTTCTTTTGTTTTAGTTTGTTAGTTCAAGTGCTTGTCAAATCTCAGAGGAACCAAAAAGCTAAACAACCTGCAACATCGTTGCAAAGTAAATTTGTTTGACATTAAAAAAAATCTGTTAACTGTCATGAGACGCATCCCTTCCTCCCACTTTTGCTCGTCAACACATTGTTTTATAGGGTTAGAAGTCATGAAGTCAAAGAAAAAATATGCTCCCATATTGCCTTTTAAGACATTTAACACTGTTAAATGTTAAAAAATGTTTTTAAAAAATCCCACCAGCTTTCCTTGCTCTTGTAAATCTCATATTTACAACTCTCTGAAAAATTAGTGTGATTTAAATGTGGCCCGGTGTTCACAACACTTAATCTTATATGATGATATGCAGATGCTTTACTCACCTCATGATGCCATAGACACGAAACTGAAAGTGAAAAGAATCCAATTCATCTAATAATTAAAACTTAATTTTTAGATGATCAACCAAAAAAAAATTAAACAGAAACAAAAAACTAGACAGTGCCGTAATGCACTATTTGTGCTCACTTGGAATTTTACACCATTGATCTCAGTATACATGATCTATTCATCTTCAAAGTTTTTTAAAAGTAATGAAATCTTGTGAAGTCAATATTGTGTTTTTTTCTTGTCTCTCTACATCCCTAATTAATGTACATGCAGTGAATCCCCAGTTATGTGACCACAACCTCCAATTAAACCAACATCTGAAATCTTTGAATCCTTGATATGAGGTCACAGCTACACCATACCAAATAATTTTTAAAGGGATACATTTTTTTCCATAAGAAAAAAAGTCTATACAAAAAGTTTTTAGCAACAACATTGACATTAACAACATCCTAAGTGAGTATTAACATCATCATTCCACTTATTCTCTATAGGACTAGACAAACTTTGGTTTTCTGTTGTTTTAAAAGTTGCAGTCGTTGCTCTGACCATAAATATGCTCAAGTTTAGGCAAGTAGCTATTTTTTGTAGCCATTTCCTGAATTTTTAGACTCCACCTATATGTCTCACTTGAATTGGGTTTTCTCAGGTTTTTCCCACTTTTAAGAGCGACTGAGAGAAATGAGCCTTCAAATTGGTCATCCTGAGGTTACCTCACTGCAATAAAAGATTAATTTATTTGAAGGTGTAACAGCCCTATTTAACAAATAAGCAGGAAGGGCACTAAATTCCTAATAAGGTTGTATTCCTAATGAAGCTGCTCATTAAAATGTCTTACATTTAATTATAAATTGATTTATGTACTTTATTGCTTACGGTCAACCTGAAAGTAAATGCTAATTTGTTAAAAGTAGTGTTATATTCCCATTCTACTCACCCAAAAGTTGTTGTACTTTATGTGTTTAATTGTAACTATGCACCCACTTTCTTTATACTACAGATTTCAGCTTTCAGCAGATGGTCAGTAAAAATAAACACACAGCAGAGGGATTTCAGTACACTCAGATGTTGTTTGTACACTTGGCAAATCGCTTCAAACCATGCGTCAAAAACGTCAAAAAAAAAAAAGAAATCTTCAACCCCAAGTTCATTCACCCACAAATCATGTATTAATACAACACATCACGTAATCTCTCTGTAGCTGCAGCACAGGAACTGATCTCTAGATGTGAACCAGTGATTATTTGTGATCCAAGTGCTGGAAATCCTGCAATAATCCATTAATGAGACTGTTGTACTGAGAGACTACATCCTTTTTGTTTCCTACTGGAAGACAAAATGCTATGATGCAGCCGTCCGACTCCAAATGTTTGCCTCTGTTTTCTATTCTTCCTCATATTGTCTTTCCTAAACATGTTGGTCTCTCCTACATATCTTCATTTCCAATCATTTCTCACAAAAGGAAACATTTCATGTCTGGAAAATACAGCAGTATATTATTTGCGAGTTGCAATAGTTGCAAATCTGCGCTAGTTACCAATGTAAAACCTTTTCCTCTAATATTTAATGACATAAAAACATAGCCCATTTTAATGCAGTGCATAATTGTAATTCACAAGCCAAGTTTATTCATAACAGCACAAGCAAGAATGCTTTACAGGACAAACAAAGAACCTAGAGCTTAATCGATTTCTCGAAAGACTCGAGTACCTCGATTATTAAAATTCCTAGAGGAAAATTTACCTTCCTCGAACCTTCGTTAATTTAATTTTAGCGCACCGTGTTCCGGCCAGAACATTATTTGCGTTATGTGGCGCTCTGACTTACGCCTCAAATTTGTTTACAAATGCTAAGTGTTAGAGGCATAACGTCCAATTTTCAAGTTCGCCCCGTGGGGATTTTATTGATTGATGATAATGCCCGAGTTTTCATTGTTTTTGGGGGACCAATAAGCATCCTTAAAATGACTGGCGCGATGCCTGGAGTACGGCAGCCTTTCTTCTCCGGGAGCTGCTGGTTGAAAACGAACGGTGGGAGCATCAAATAAAAGCATAAAAACATGTTCATATAAAAGGAAAATAAAACATGCAGTTTTGTACAATATGTGAAGGTGGTCTTCAGAAGGTCATAAAAAACATAAAATTTTTTGCACAAAATAATTTTTAGAAAATTAGATTTTACTCATTTCAGTTATGACTATGTTGAGTTATTTTCAGAATGAACCTTTTTGGGGCGTCTTGTCACTTTAAATCCAAATAAGCTGCTGCTGGCCACGCCCCCCACTCAACGTTTACTGTGAAAAAGGCTGCGTTGCTAGGCAATGAGGCTTGGCTCCTTTGGTTGCTAGGTAACAGCGTAGTGCCAGTTTAATGTAAGTAAACAATCAGGAGGTTTTTGAAATGGACCGTTTTCAGACACCAAAAACATTAAAGTACTGCCCAAAAACGGCTGGGTGGATTTTTTTTAAGCACTTGTGTTATTTTCAGAAGCAGTTGAGACCCAAATAGAAGTAAAAAAAATTATTATGTCCCCTTTTAGCAAATAAATATATAAGATAAGGCAAGCATTAATGTTTTCAGTCCTGATTAAAAAGATTGAGGAGTTTCTGTTCTCCTAAGGTTACAGATTCAATAGCTGAAGAACAGAAACTAAAAGCTGATTGTCCTTGTTTAGGTTTTATTTTGGGAACAAAGAGCGATGAGGTTTCTAATGACCTGAGGGATCCACATGGTTCATACCTGACCAGTAACTCTGAAAGGTGTTAAGCTAAATAAAGCTTTATAGGCCATGAATGAGATTTGAAATTATATCCTTGGACAAATAGCAGTGATTAAAGAGCTGGTGTAATATTAATGTTCCTGGTGTTGGTTAGGATTCTGGTAGCTGCCTGATTGATTTCAACACATTAGTCTAACTTTTTTAAAATAATAAGCTAGTTTTCCTAAATGCTTGTTTTTGGACAGGAAACCCCACTATTCTGTTAAAAGATGTAGAAGTTTGTAGAGAAATAAAGGGGAAACAATCAGCTGAAAGTGCTTTATTTTAACACAATAAAAACTGTTTTAGTTTGGAATAATTCATGTGGAAAAGTCAATATTTTCAGCTCATACACAGTATTTCTAGTAAATCCAAATACTTTAACTCTAAAGTTAAATATAGTAAGCAATTTCTACAAATTCAACTTGCAGGTTTTTTGTCTTCATCTCTTCTCTACGGAGTCACGTCTCTGAGATCAGGACTCAGGGAGTACTTCAATTTATTTACAGCTTTTTCTTTTAGTTAGTTAATGTCAGGTTGTTGCATAATCTACAGTTTATTTCCTTTGGAATAAAAGTAAATCCTTTTTTGTAAATCAATGATCAGTCTCAAGTTTTACTAAACTTTAAAAATCTCATCAAGAACCATGGAGATGTATAAAAAAAATAAAGAAGTGATGCTTTATGCAACTCTGAGGTCTGATTTGTCTGCAGATACTTTAAAAAGTGTTGCAGTCGTTTCCCCAAGTTCATCAGTAGCCTAACATACTATCTAATGTCAGTTTGATGGATTTTGATTGTCTGCTTGGAAAGAACGGCTTAATTTGATCTTGTGTTGTGAAACACATGTTGTTTCTGCAGCATGTGGACCTCTAACTCCAGCAGGAAGACCTTCCTCCTCCGCCGCCTCCTCCTTTTGTTTTAATGAAACCCCAGGGAGGTTCTGGAAAGCCCTGGAACTCAGCGCAGTCCATCCCATCCAAACCGCCGCCTCCTCTCCGGTCCCAGCGAGCTTTGGACCAAACCCTGCTCTGCCTCCTGTGGGCTGCCCCGTAGCCACGGCAACTGCAAACAGGACGGGACGGGGTCCTGCTGAAAACAGGGCTATGGTTTCAGCAGATGTCACGACACAGGCGGAAAGACTCGACTCCGGTCCGTTTGTAGCGTGACTCTACATGGAAATAACCCACAGGCAGCTAGTTTTTACAGCTTTATTATCAGACTTCCTTTTTTATATCATACTCAATATGACAAAACACTTGATGACTTCAGAGGTTTTAAAGTGTTACACCATAAAATTCAGGAAATTGCCACTACACAGTAAAACAACTGGCTGCGTTTGCGCGTTACGGCATGCCTTCGTATCCTCCTATTGTCCTGGCCATGCGTCATGTCCACATTGATGAAACGAGCTGCTCCGCTCTCCTGATTGGGCGCCGACGTGGGATTGTTCTGAGCCACAGTCAGGGGAAATGCTTGGGAACTCCACTCCCCAGCGTGAGAGGAGATGGAGAGCAGAACAGCTCCCCGGAGGCCCGAACCGTGACCCCTTCGAGTGCAAAATATGCAGAGGTCACCGGGTTTCTGTTAGGCAAGATCTAAATTTGACTGACACTGAGCAGCAATAACCAATGACTTCATAACTGCTGCTGAGACACGCTATTTATTTACAGACAGATAAATGTCAAGCACACGATTCAGAGTTTTCAAACATGCCTTCAGTGGAAAACAATCTGTGATGTAAAAGAGTGGGAGTGAGGAATTTTAGCTCCATCAGAGAGGGGAACAGAGCCGGCACTGGAAAAGCAGTTTGTTTCTCTTTATGGTCATAAAACAAATGTTCAAAGTGACTAAAACCTTTTATTCCCCCACTGGCACATCCTTAATATTACCTTTTATATGTGAACATAATGAGAAGTCAGACGGGCTGAACATGTAGCAGAATTCAGCTAATTCTAACATTGCATTAAAACACATTACTTGAATCAAAAGAAATGGGACATAAAATGAATGTAATTTTCCCCATTTAACTTAAAATATCAATTGCATACTTTTCCTCCAATGTTCAGAAAAGTGGATTCAACACACAAAGCCAGCTATAAATACTAAAATGTTTCTCAAATATTTGCAGCCCTCTACACGTCCCGCCGTTCCAGGTGGGGATGTTTTTAAACTGATTTTCATTTCAGACCATATCAACATCATCAGTGTCCTTAATGTGCCAGTTGTGGCAAATTAATAAAACATTCTATTAAATTCTTAAAAATAGTACAGCCTTTTCTCCAGTTGTTGAGTAAAATTTAACATCTTTTCACATTATTGGAATTTTGCATGGTACAAATAAAAGCTGATTTTATTTTATTGATAAAATAATATTTTAAAACAAATCTTTTATCCTGAAGTTATGTGGCTCTCTAGAGTCATGAGGGCCATATAAATAGCTACGGTGGGCAAAATTTGGCCAGCGGGTCTTGAATTTGACACCAGTGGTTTATAGCCCTAAAATAAATTACATTTTTATTGCTGAAGTGGAATTATAAAAACTTTTCATTTAAGCTATTGAGAAAAAATACAACTTGCATATCTCTCTATATTTATATCTATATTTACATCTCAAAAGCACCAGTGTCACATTTATTGATGCCAATAAGATACCAAACTCCAAGGTGACTTTATCATTTTTTGAGACATTTTTCTAGTCCTCTTTCATCAAGTATTTTGAATCTTTATCTTGCTAAAAGTACATAAAACATCCTGATCTTCCAAAGAATCCATCATGCCCTGTGGGCATGAAAATGTTTTTCCTTATGTTCATCATTTCCTTTAAGTCAGACCCACCTTGACTATTTGTCTCTGAAAAAAAGAGCCTCCAACCTGAATGCGCAGTGAGATCGATGTGAGTGAACAATAATTAGTGCTGTGTTTAAAACTCATACTCACTCACTCAGTATTTGTTTGGCACAAGCTTAACTCAAAAAAAAATGCTTGCTGTTCTTTCTGTGTTTCCACTGGAGCTTCTGTCTGCCTCAAATTAACAAAGTGTATGTAAATGAACTACAACACCAGCCAATCACAGACCCATTGTTTTTGTCTAATCAAAGTATTCCTGGCTAATATGGCGCTGCTTGGATGGAAGACAACCAATCACAACCAGAATATTAAAATACTGCACCAGAAATTACAAAACTGAACTGTAGGGCAAAAGAAAAAAAGATAATAAAATAAATATAGAATTTTGTTTCCTAATTCCTAACTTAAGCATGCAAATGTACTTGCTTCGGTTGTGTATATATGTAATATTTCTACATTTCTACAAAAATAATTTTACTCTAGATTTTTGTTGGAAGACTCAGATAAAAACACATTCTTCATCTGAAAACTATTTCCTCTTATCTTTTTATCTCACCACTATAGTTGTTTTCATCCAGGCAATTTCTAAGAAATACTTTGATTGGTTGAAATTGTTCAATTTCAATCTTATAGCTGTTTTCTGACTGTTTCCACACATATGTGGATTTAGTGGTATGTTTATTTGTCTTTCCCATTTTTGAAGAGTAGAAATTGGAAAAAAAAAACATGAAGATACTACTAAATTAAAAAAGGTTTATATTTATCGATCTGTTTTTGATTGTTTTGGGGACATTATTGCTTTTACATTTCTTTCACCACTTGCAAATATTTGCAATTATATTTTACTCCCTCCCTTTTTTGATCTCATTCTTTTTTATTCTGTTATCCTTTATTGTGTTTCTGCTTGTGATCTAATATGCTTCATAATTTCATTCTGCGTTGCATCTCTGAAATTCACTAATTCAGAACCTGAATCAGTTTCATACCAGGAAAATAAAATTAATCTTAATTAAATTACAGATTTTACTGATTATAAGGATCAGAAACTTTGAGTTGTTTCTTCTTAGAAACATGTTTCTGTACTTTTATCTGTTTTTGCTTTGTATTTCTTTTGCTTACAAATCTTATATAAAGTCAGCGGTACAAATTATGGCTAAACAGCCTCTCACTCTTCACTGCTCACCAAGCCTTCTGCAGTGTTTATCCCTGTTAGTCTTATGTTTGACATGCAAATGATGACAGAACATTTAGATTTGGTTGGTCAGGTTGGAGAAAAGGTTACAGACTGTGCCACACTGCCACAGATTTAGCTAGACACCAAGTTTAACCACTAACAAACCATTCTTTATTTAGATCTGTTTGATCATACAACATTTTATCATACAATCCAATGTTGAGAGGCTTCAATCTTTACAACTGGATTCATATATAAAAGAAACAGGAAAAACAGAAGCAGGTTTGATGTTTGTTTACAGATTTAAGTTTCTTTTCTTTTACCACCTTTGGAATAATTATTAACTATTAGGCTGGTGACGCTCCGGTTTACACTTCTAAGTGACAAACTTTATCACACATTCTTAACTTCATCAGGATAATGATTCATTAGTATAGGAATTGGTTTATTGAATCATTAAAGACATGTAACCATGAAAATCGTTAGTATGTTGTATCCAATCTTAAACTTTTAAACCGAACCTTTCCCTAAATGTATAAAATTAAACATAAAATGACTTTTAATTGCTTGAATTCTTAGCTTAAAGGTTATTAAAGTACAATGACTGATATAGGACAATAAACTATGCAATTTACAATTGCTAGAAAAAAATGGCAAAAGGATTAAAACGTTAAAAATCATATTAAATAAAGCAAACATAAAGCCTTTTTAAATTAGTGGCCCTGACCAACTTAGTTTGTACTACAGCAAGTATTGATGTTTCATATTTAAATGTTCTTCAAAAAAAAAGTTTTATACTTTCCAAATATTGGATAAATAAAACTCCTTCAGTAATTAAGTTAGAAAAGTGTATTTTCCATAGACACAAAGTGCTGTACTTTTTTCCAAATTAAATTACACAAAGTAAAAAAATTAATGTGGGGAAACTAAAATGTTTGTATGAAGTGTTCATTTAATGATTTTTATAGTCATTAAATGAAGTATACTACTTTACATCAAATAGTTTGGGTTTTATCTTTTTCAATTGATTACATTCTGAATGTTTTTCAAGAAAATAGCAATCTATTATATTACTAAGTGCATATTTCAACAGGACAATAACAAAAGGCACAGATGTGCAGATCAATGTCATGGGCGGCCACTGGAGGTCGCTGTTCTTCTGCTGCTCACTGACCTTTGAACCGAGGTGGCTGCAACACATTTAGGTCTTCAGGTCACAGCATTGGCACGTTCAGGTTTGAGGGATCTCTGGGGTTTGCACCTGCAACTACTGCAACACCAAAAAATAAAACAAACAATAAAACAAAAACAAAACAACAACATTCACAGCTGCTTAAACATGTGAGTACCTGAAGGAAGTGAACACATGCATGAGATAAACCGAAAAATATTATGCTTAATTCAGGCACTGTGCATGTGTTTAATTATCTTTTTCTCCAGTTGGCTAATTAAGTTAAATCAATAATTAATAGACGGTGTAATATAACGCAGTAATTAGACCAAAACAGGAAGAATTACTCAAGATGCATGAGCTAATTTATTTTGTAGTGGTTTGTTGAAACATTTAATCTCAAAACGTTCATCCCCAAAAAGCATAGCAACAAATAAATAATCAAAACGGTTACCAGTTGGTAAAATATTGTTTTGAGAATGCAATAAACACAATGGAAGACACCAAGCTATAGTTAAATCTATAAAGTTACACGTTGATAGTAACTATGTACAAGTATTATTAAAGAAAAGTCTAATTTAAGTCAATTTGCAATGATTAGTTTGTTTATTTCTAAGAAATTTTACAATAAACATTTAATTTCAAGCAGTTCTAATATAATTTGACCACAACATATTTCACCTCATCTCATTTATTAATATATCAAGAAGGTAATACTCAAAAATTTGAGGGTTTGTTTTTACACTTTAAGTCAGTGGTCAAAACATTTACATTTTTCTCTTTTATTATTGTTGCTATGTAGTTGTTTTATCTGTTGTTGGACCAGCAGCACAAAACAACTGATATAACAAATTCTAATTTTAGCTAATAGGCTCTTATTTTTTTCTTATTTTTTAAGAATAATTATACTTGATGTTCACAACAGAATGACAGTAAAAGCACCAGTTGTTTTTATTTACATCTATTTTTGTTAGTAGGCTGGAAACAATGTGTAAATATCAAAATCAGCATCTTTTTGAAAAGGTTCTATGTTTTCTTTATAAAACTAAGAATAGAAATAAAGTAGTTGCACTTTGAAAATGATAAGGATGTACTATTTATCAGAAAAGATACAATATCTTATGACTCTACGTTTGTCTTATTAACTTGTTTGAGCACAAAATTGCTCTTTGGCTTGTAAAGCTTGCAGCCTCCTAATATAGAGTATAAAGAAAAGACAATGTCTATATAGAATACATCCATAGACACTCTATAAATAAATAGTATACAGTATTACACATATTTTAAGATAACATTTCTTTCTATTTTGTACCTATCAACATTCAGAGTGAAAGTTTTAACAGCCCATCCACAGCAAGAGGAAACAAGTTGTTCCTGTGAGTCTGTATTCTTCCTAATAGATCGACTATCATGGGATCTGATTCTCTTCTACCGCTTTAGTTACTCTCTGTAAGAGACTATGGAGACCAAAATTTAACTATTTGTTACATTTTCAGCTGGTAAGTTTCGCCTTCACACTGCACCGTCAAACACCTGTTCCCCTTCCCGCCTGTGGTGGCGCTGCACCAAGAACCACCTGAAGGAAATTAAATTAAAACCCCTGAAGAAGACATGAGCACAACTTCCTCCTTCGCAAAAAGTAAACAAAAATGGGGTAGCGTCAGATTTAACGGTTGTTGGATTTCTCTCTTTTTTTTTAGAAGACCATGACCAATTTCTCCCGCTGGTGCAAAACTCGCATATTTGTTTTGGTTGTATTTAACCAGAATACACTGCGCTGTAGTTCGCTTCCTGGTCCACTTGGCGTTCACATGCGCGTTCAAACCACTCCAGACTTCGTTTCAACCAAGCGGAGACCTACGTTTTTAGGCGGACAAGAGTTCAATTACTGGACTTTCCAGGAAAATGAGCCAGCGTTCGGTTGAAGCGGTCTAAACCGGGCTGGTGTGAATGTACCCAGAGATGGAGGGAATCTGGAAACTACTGGACCTGATTTTCTGGTGTACAGTGTTGAGGCTCAAGGTGAGGTCATCTAACGAGATGTTTAAAGCTGCTCATTTTTTCCACTTGCTTACCATTTCTGCTCTTTTCCTGAAATTTAACATCATGTCCTTCTTCTTCTTTGTATTTAAGATCAGATCGTTCTGCTTGCACCAGTCTGCCAAATCTCTCTGCAGGCCACTGATATTGATGCGGCTCCGTCATCTGTGAATCTAAAGAGTAAGTTGCTCTTGATATGCCTCAAATTATAATTTTTTAACAAATATAAAAGCCTCCTAATAAGATGCATAATAGCACTGACAATTGAGAGGACATACAAATGTTTACAGGCTTAAATTGACCATAATGTCTCCTGAAAGAGTCAGTGCATCTAAGTTTGTTCTATCACTCTGCATATCTGTCTTTATGTGAGAAATGTCCGTAATGTTTCCAATTTCAATGTTTAGAGGGAAACTCCAAGTCAAGGCTCTAATCAATGATTTATATATTTTCTCATCAAATAAATCAAATAAAGTTAGTCTTTAACACTGCACTGTCTAAATT